>NW_028317807.1:18237500-19540000 GCF_062004578.1 Staurois parvus
TGTCAGTCCGCCCCTGATACATACATACATATATATATATATATATATACACACACACACCATGCAAGACAAAGTGTGTGTATGTATTTCTATTTTAAACCGAATGGGTTGCTTTACAAGGTAAGAGTTCACACATACTTTAACATTTAACAAAAATAAAGTAGGGATTATCCTAATTTGACTACAAAAGTGGAAATACACTTTAAAAGGAATAGTACAACCATATATAAATAACAAAGACTGAAGGTAGCTAACCAGCACAATAAAGAACCACAGCATATTTGGATTAGGACAGATCCATTCCCCGTATTGTCTCTAGTCCATTTGCAAATATCTTTCTAATAAGTCAGAATTTGTGTACTGCTAGACACACCCTCTCCACCTTAACAATAATTTGCAGCGTTGTCAGTGAATCTGTTGTCAGTGAATCTGCTGTGGAGGAAGACGGGGTAAGCTCATGCTCCTTATATTGGAAAATTCCAGAGGCAATTTTAAGATCGGTGATTTACAATACAGGCATGCTGTGGCACCTTAAGGTACCTACTAGAAAATCACATACTGGTTTATTGTATATGGCAATGCCACAGGTTTATTTTAATTAGCAATACAGTCCAATAGCAACAAATATTCTAATGTCAATGTCAGCACTTTAGCATGATTTTTAAGTTTTTTCAGTCACATCCTTTCATTGCAGCTTCAATAATATACAAAAACACACTCCGTATATTCTATAGAGCACTACTAAATTCAATGAGTTGCAAGTGCAGCAACCAGATTCAGATTATGGTTTTTAGAGGTCTGATTGGCTGCTAAGAGTTACTACACTTTCTATATTTCCACTGCTTTTTTTTTTTTTTTTTAGTACACAGGTTTTTCACTTTTCAAAACGGTTAAAACAATTAAAGCAAATTGATCACATGTACAGTAAAATTACACAATCATAGATTAGACTTTTCACATTATAGAACTCTTTTGCCTTCAAATCATTTTGTGAACCAATTGCCAGCTGTGGGGGGGAAAAAAAAAAAAAAAAAAAGCAGCTCTGCCACCTTTTTGTAATCTCCAACATTTTATTAGCAATGAATTCCCTTTAATATTTTAATGGTTTAGGCGTATATACAATATATGTAGAAGCCTGAATGATTGTCAGAAAAGGGCAGTGATCAGATTTTCATATTTTATGGAGAAAAGAAAAAAGTCTAATTTTTCTTCCTGGTTAACATTTATAATTTTTGCTAACAGAAGTATTAAATCCTGATCTACACAAACGATATAGACTGATTTTGATGTACTAAGCAAGCTTTTTTTTTCTAACTTTATTTGGAAAGGTGTACCATTGCCTTCATCTTTGGTTATGTAGTAACTAGAGACAGACAAAGCTGCTTGCAGTAGGTCGGTGCTGTATTTATCAATGCATCAGTGGCACTGAAGTGCTGATTGTTTGAAGTCACCTCATTGTACATGTCTGAAGCAGGACACCAATGTACAGAGCCTGTCTTTGTTGACCATCTGAGGAATTGCATTGTGTCGGGGGATCTTGTTAGAACAAATTAACAGCAAGACATGGTAAGAGCCACATTTGCAAAGTCATATTTGATATTGATTCTACTTGTCTACATATCCTCCTAGCAATCCAATGAACTGTTTAGTAAATTTACACAATACTTTATTATAAGCTAGTAGCTCCTAATGTATTATATTTGCCAGCCATAGATGGATCAAATCCTGGCCGGTTCAGTAAGGACTGGCCGAGATTCAATCCATCTATGGCCAGGCTGGTTGTACCGAAGTTGATCCATTGATCTACTTCAGTACAACCAGCTTGTTGGATTTTTCTTTCAAACACTGCCGACACCTATAGCCAGCAGCTATAGCCAGCAGCTATAGCCAGCAGCTATAGCCAGCAGCAGCGATCACTGTGTTCTGTCGATAGGGGAGGCTCTTTGCTGACAGAACAAAGTAGTGCTGCAGGAGGGATTCCCCCCCCATCAACACGGACTCTGTTGATGAGGGAATCAAGTAATTTTCTTCCTTACACTCGTGGTGGAAGGAAATAAAATTGTATTCTATGAGCTGCTTAAGAAAAGTGACCCTTTCATGCACTCTCTTCTCACACCATTAATGCCATATTGGAAACCAACTCTATATAGAGAAGTATGTAGCCATTCAACTTACTATGCACTGGTCCAAGGAGATACTTTCTATACAGCAAGCACAGCAAGCACATCAGAAAATAGATAGGCTGACTTTCCTTGATTATTGATTCAGTCTCTAAAACAGGTTGTTACACTTTTGTAAATATATCAGGTGCAGTCCAAACACAATTTAGTTTATAAACTAAAAAATGCCATTGTAGCCACATTTGGGTTAATAAGAAATCTGCATATTCAGTCTATATTAATATTAGGCAAGTTTCCCTGTTTATTGAGCATTTACGCTTATCCTGATAATTTAACTGGATGGTCACAGAGTCTCCTGAGGTCTGACAGTTGCTGCTTGTCAACTGCCTGATCTCACACAATACACAAATGGAAGATGGTAGATGGCTTGTCAACTGCTTGACATTATACACCAACAACCTTCATACTTTTAGGTGACATCTGGCCCTCTTTATGCCTCAATAATGGCTTCCATTTTACTATTCAGACAGGTTCTCTAATGGTTCATAGCACATGCAGACCTGAACATGGAACAAAATATTATTTAACAACCATTGCTACAGGTACAGAAAGTCAGACCTATTCGTGACCATAGATCAGGTTTTAAATTCTCTTAACTATGGCCCTGAACTTTTTAGCTCATTTTTTTTATAAACTTGTTTTAAATCACTGCGCTCTGTTAATGACCTTTTTGGCAAATCAAACAAAGATGCCATATATCTTGCACAATGGGCTCTGCTTGTTTGCGATTGTCAAACAGGAGAGGACTGAAGAGCCTGTGGAGCTTATCAAGTTCCTTGAGCAGCATGTGAAAGCAAGACTGCAACAGGCAATTCATTTGGAATTTCACAATTATTTTTTTTTTTAATGCTGGATCTATTTGTTTTACTTGGTGTCTTAGCTCAGACATGTGAACTCTTAATACATTAATTGGTATATTCTTGAAAAGCACACAGTCTTAGGTTGGAGCACATTAACAGCAAACTAATAATAGAACATATACATGACAAGACTGCCTTATCAAAGTGGCACATAGGCTACAAAAATGAAATATCCTATGCTGTTAAATACATAGTGTACATACACTTTTTAAAAAAAGGAAAATCATGTTGTCATGTGCTCTAACAAAATTTTTGCCACATATATTCCTATAGGAATTCAAATTTTTACATATATTTAACAGCTAAACAAACTGCTGGTTAAGGATTTAAATATTTTCCTGAAATTACACTGTAATCTATTAAGTATAACAAAGGGCAGCTGTCAGATTTTATCATTTTTCAGCAATGAAACTGGGGAAATAGGATTGGTTGCCTCTATTTAGTGCGTTTTGCTTATTTAAGTTACACTCCACAAAAAAAGTGCTATGAAGGCTCGTCAAACAATGCATGTTTAACAGAAAATCTGACTTGCTTAATTATTAAAGATAATTTTGTGCTACAGTATAACAAAAAAAAAAGTCACCACAGCATAATTTCTCACATGTTCACAGGACGCTATATACAAACTAGCTGCATCAATTAATTGGCATGGTGTTTATAATTCAGTCTTCCTGCAAAGTTTAAAAAAAAAACAAAAAGAAAAACACGTGGAATTCACAAAAGCCGTTTATCACTGTATACATAAAGAAGGTGGGACTGACACTTCTTACACAAAGAATCACTAAACAAATACTAGAACAGGACGCAGTGACCAGTTTTTCAACATGCAAAATGCTACAGCCTTGAGAATATTGTCACGAGTTTACCTGTAATCCCTGTACGTCCTTTTCAGTGGTAAACAAAGCTGTGAATTCAGATTTTATATAACCTTGATATGACAATACATTAGCACATTTTTAAACCTCCACCTCTACTTTGTGCCAAGAGGGTTTAATGACTGAGAATATGAGAATGCTCTAAGAAAAGAATAAAATATTATGAGGGATATCAGCCAAAATGTCTAATTATATTAAACTAAAAACAAAACAAATAAAAGCCTTATTGTGACCTGTGCAGGACCCTGATCAATCAGAATTATGCACAATTCTGTTTTTCATAGGGTAGTACCCACCTACACCTTTAGGTGTCGCTGCTGCTTCTTGAGCCCATGAAACTTTAGAACTCCCATCCAACTCAAGTTACATAAATGGCGACAGCAACATCCATATGATTTAGGAAGGTATCATTTAGCATGCCAAGAATGTATATAAAAAAAATCTAATAAGCACATTTGGCACGGTGAATAAAAAAGTTCAATGAATCATCTATAATAAATTATATTAAAGTTTGCCCCTCAAAGGCAAAGTATTTGCATTACGGTCCAAAACAACATGTTAAAGGGAAAACATTGACAACTGATTTATAGATTTTTTTTTTTGTGGGTTAGAGGATATTTCAGTGTAAAAATTAAAATTCAACCTGTCTAAAAATATATTTTACATGTTCATCCAACCTGGAACCTGCCAAGTACCCATGTTTGCCAACTCTTGACTGAGTGAAGTCCCTGATCATCTTTAGTGGTATTTGTTTTTTTTTTGGTTTTTCTGTTTTTTTTACATATTAATTTGTGTTAGATCTGTATTTTCAAACTTGGTACATTTACAGTATCTTTTGGTCTCCTGACTCCACTTACACGATTATATTCAGCACCATCACTAGAGATCATGCCAAGGTTCCAGGTGGCACCTTTGAGAAAGGGCTCCAGAACAAGAAACTTCTGAATTATGGTTGTAGGTTATCCACCACTAATGTTATGATTCTACACAAGAAAATGTAGAAATTGTCAAAGCACAATGTAAACAGTAGCAGGACAGAGACATCAAAGGAGGCGCCCGTAGGACCCATTAGTCTTTTTCGAGTAAGTTATACAGTGCAAGAAACACCCAATCAAACATGAGACAATGGCACTTGCTTGTGATATAAAGCTGAACTTGGCAAGCCAGTCCTTGCTGTTAGCGCTGTGCTGGCTTCATTGAATGCTAAGGCATTGATTGATTTACTGCTTCTACAACATCTGCCTGTGACCCTCCTCCAAGACTCCAAAGTTTTTCCAGACCAGATCCATACCCCTGAGGTTATTCCCACTAATAGGCACATAAAGTACTTTAACATAAAAACCGCATACTCAGGCCTGGCTTTATTTTTGTCCCCAGGACAAGAGCAATTGTGGGATTTTTCCCAGAATTCTCTGTAGTGCTGTTCATAGATATAGCAGGCAACAACAATGGTTGCAGGTACAGTGTAGAGTACAGTAAATATACCTATTCTGATCATCAGTTTTTCCAGTTTATCAGTTTTGGTGCCACCCTGTTTTATTACACTCCTAATTCTGAAGAGTGACACAAATCCTGCAAGGAGAAACATTGTTCCTGTGAAAAGGTAAACTACTAGTGGAGCCAACACAAACCCACGAAGATTGTCTAGGTTTTGGTTACCTACATAGCAGATTCCAGCCACCGGGTCGCCATCCACAGAACTTAAAGCGAGGACAGCTATGGATTTGACGCTTGGTATCAACCACGCGGCCATATGGAAATACTGAGAGTAGCTAGCAATGGCCTCATTGCCCCACTTCATGCCAGCAGCCAAGAACCAGGTGAAGGACAAGATGACCCACCAAATAGAACTGGCCATTCCAAAGAAGTAAATAAGTAGAAATACTATTGTACATAGAGCTGGTCCTGTTGTCTCATAATGAATGTGGTCTCTGTTGCAGGCAACATTTTCATGACCCACCAGAAGCCTGACAATGTAGCCAATGGATACAAAGAGATAGCACGCAGATAAAAAGATGATAGGGCGTTCTGGATATCGAAATCTCTCCATGTCAATTAGGAATGTGGCCACAGTAGTAAAGGTTGAGATGAAACATAGGATGGACCACAATCCTATCCAGAAGGTAGCAAATGTCTTCTCATCCTGAGTGAAATAGGGCTGGAAACATGGCACAGCACAGTTCGGCACCTGGCCAGTTTTGACCCTATTATACAGCGGATGGGATTCTTTTGTTATGGAGTAGAAAGGCTCCCTGCATTTACAATCTCCATTACATTCACTGTTCGGCTGTCTGTTTGGAGTCAAGTGTTTTGATCCCCTTGGTGGGTATGTAGGTTTTGTAAAGAACGGTGGATGTGTTGTGGTTTCTGTCCTATTATAATCCATACAAAGATCTTCTGGGTCTCCATTCAGAGGAAGTTTATCACAATTCATTCTCTCCGGCCAAGCAAAACCATACTGCCTCATAAGTGGAGAACAACCTGCCTTTGCCCTCTCACAGACTGACCTGCAGGGTGGCAAAGGTTTCTTATAGTCAGCCAAGCAAATGGGTGTATACATGCTACATAAGAAAAATTTCAAGTCAGGTGAACACTGAATTTCCACTAAAGGCCAAAACTGGTGGACTTCCAAGCCAGCTTCATCTTGAGTGTCATGGTTAAACTGATTGGGCATATAGGTGTAATTATACCCAATGCCTTTGCACATGGGAACGGTGATTTCCTGACAGACGATTGCTTTGGAGGCCATGGACACAGGTGCAGGGAGCTGCAGGAGAAGTAAAAAGCCTACTACAAACATCACAGGGATCCGTATTGCCATTGTTTCTGCTTATAGATAGCAATCTTCGTCCTTTACATTTGAAATATTTCAAAGATATTCATTTGTTATTGTTTGTTAAAATCAAAAAGGATCATCCGATGTGCAGTTTCCACAATATTTTCCAGATCTGTTTTTCTGTAAAACAAGATTAAAGTTCTTATTATTTACTTTTGAATTTTAACAATAGCAAGGCCTCTTAATTTTTTAAAACACTGCACACTTTAATTTTAAGAATTTCACATATACACAGCTAGTGTTATTTAAAACCACACATCTTAACTTTCTTTTAAATCGCAAGGATACACTGTATGATTATGTATATATGTGCACACATACACACAAATATATTACAATTACACAAACTAAAAAGGTCACATACATATTTTATATATATATATATATATATATATGCACACACACATACATATATATATATATATATACACACATACACACATACTATTAATATAACTGAAGATAGGTGTGTGTATATATATATATATATATATATATATATATACACATACACACATATATACACACACACACACACACACACACACTTTAGTTTTATTAACCAATGAAGCTCCAGAAGGGATACTTTTTTTGAATGTGTGTATATTTTTATTCTTTAGTGTAGTTTTACAATATGGTTCTAAAGTTTTAATAATAGCAAGGGTAAACTTTGGGAATATATATATATATATATATATATATATATATATATATATATATATATACACACATATATACATACACACACAAATACATATATACATACACACACAAATACATACATATACATATACACGCTGTATTTCTAAAGTTGTAGTAACAGGGCACACTTATTGATTCTACATAAACACACATATATACTCACACATTAGTTGTATGGTTGTAATCATGATAAAGATGATGGTTTCTAGATACATGCATATATGGGGTGTAATGAATGAGTAAATCCCAGTGGATTTTAAACTATCAAAGTGACATTAAAAATCCAACTCTATCGCAGAGTTTTCCAATTCGATCTGATTGTCTCCAGGTGTGAATCCTGGGTGAAAATGGTGTAAACCTTGGCCGATTGCTGGGTGTACCTGGCTGTCAGGCTCAGTGCAGGACTCGCAGGTCTCGTTGTTGATACTGATTTGTAGACAGGCAGAGTTTTGCAGAAGTCCCAGGAAAGAGGTCGGGGTCCCGGGCTGGGGGGATGCGGTCAATGCGGATTACACCGGTGATCGGTCAGGGCGATCACAGGACGGGCTCCGGGCCGGCAACGCTCTCTCCCTCCCGGACGATCCTCAGAAAAGTTTTGCGGAGCTGCGGAGGAAGTTTGATGAGAAGCGGATCAGTCATGGCTGGAAGTGTCAGTGCGCTGCGATCTCTGTGTTCTCCCATAGTCAGTGGCTGGAGCGGAGTGATGTCCGGGCTCAGCTGTCATCAGTGTCAGCACTTCCCCAGTACTCAGCGCGATCACTGGTCAGATCCGGTGCCCGGCCTCCCCCTCATGACTCCTATAGGGGGATCCCGGGAGATCTCAGTACTCGGACAGCGGTAGGAAAGTCTCCTCTGTTCCCGCAGGACTTTGCTTATCTCCCTACCTGTGCTCACTAGGGTCCCCCTGGAGGGAACGCCCATTTGTCAATGATGCCCAACCCCTTCTCGCCTATGATTGGAGCCACACATTACTTGGCCACACCCACTACTGCCACACCCCCATAGCTCTATTGGTTGGAGCGCTGACAGTGACCTGCTCCTGTGGATGATCAGTGGGGACCGGAGTCAGGAGCAGACAAGGTCTGTGCTGGTGGGAGGATGTCTGCAACTACTGCTAACACTTTACAACCTGTAGTATATATAACCCCAGGTCCTGTCACGTATATATATAAGACCAGGGCCGGGGTAATCACCGCCTATAGGTCCTGTCACGTGTATATAAGACCGGGGCCAAGGTAATCACCGCCTATAGGTCCTGTCACGTATATATAAGACCGGGGCCAAGGTAATCACCGCCTATAGGTCCTGTCACGTATATATAAACACCAGGGCTGGGGTAATCACCGCCTATAGGTCCTGTCACGTATATATATAAACACCAGGGCTGGGGTAATCACCGCCTATAGGTCCTGTCACGTATATATAAACACCAGGGCCGGGGTAATCACCGCCTATAGGTCCTGTCACGTGTATATAAGACCAGGGCCGGGGTAATCACCGCCTATAGGTCCTGTCACGTATATATAACCCTGGGGCCGGGGTAATCACCGCCTATAGGTCCTGTCACGTATATATAAGACCGGGGTAATCACCGCCTATAGGTCCTGTCACGTATATATAACCCTGGGGCCGGGGTAATCACCGCCTATAGGTCCTGTCACGTATATATAAGACCGGGGTAATCACCACCTATAGGTCCTGTCACGTATATATAAGACCGGGGCCGGGGTAATCACCGCCTATAGGTCCTGTCACGTATATATATAAGACCAGGGCCGGGGTAATCACCGCCTATAGGTCCTGTCAAGTATATATAACGCCAGGGTAATCACCGCCTATAGGTCCTGTCACGTATATATATATATATATATAAGACCAGGGCCGGGGTAATCACCGCCTATAGGTCCTGTCACGTGTATATAAGACCGGGGCCAAGGTAATCACCGCCTATAGGTCCTGTCACGTATATATAAACACCAGGGCTGGGGTAATCACCGCCTATAGGTCCTGTCACGTGTATATAACCCTGGGGCCGGGGTAATCACCGCCTATAGGTCCTGTCACGTATATATAACCCTGGGGCCGGGGTAATCACCGCCTATAGGTCCTGTCACGTATATATAAGACCGGGGTAATCACCGCCTATAGGTCCTGTCACGTATATATAACACCGGGGCCGGGGTAATCACCGCCTATAGGTCCTGTCACGTGTATATAAGACCAGGGCCGGGGTAATCACCGCCTATAGGTCCTGTCACGTATATATAACCCTGGGGCCGGGGTAATCACCGCCTATAGGTCCTGTCACGTATATATAAGACTGGGGTAATCACCGCCTATAGGTCCTGTCACGTATATATAAGACCGGGGCCGGGGTAATCACCACCTATAGGTCCTGTCACGTATATATATAAGACCAGGGCCGGGGTAATCACCGCCTATAGGTCCTGTCAAGTATATATAACACCAGGGCCGGGGTAATCACCGCCTATAGGTCCTGTCACGTATATATATATATATAAGACCAGGGTCGGGGTAATCACCGCCTATAGGTCCTGTCACGTGTATATAAGACCGGGGCCAAGGTAATCACCGCCTATAGGTCCTGTCACGTATATATAAACACCAGGGCTGGGGTAATCACCGCCTATAGGTCCTGTCACGTATATATAACACCAGGGCCGGGGTAATCACCGCCTATAGGTCCTGTCACGTATATATAAACACCAGGGCTGGGGTAATCACCGCCTATAGGTCCTGTCATGTATATATAACACCAGGGCCGGGGTAATCACCGCCTATAGGTCCTGTCACGTATATATAAACACCAGGGCCGGGGTAATCACCGCCTATAGGTCCTGTCACGTGTATATAAGACCAGGGCCGGGGTAATCACCGCCTATGGATCCTGTCACATATATATAAGCCCGGGGCCGGGGTAATCACCGCCTATAGGTCCTGTCACGTATATATAACCCTGGGGCCGGGGTAATCACCGCCTATAGGTCCTGTCACGTATATATATAACCCTGGGGCCGGGGTAATCACCGCCTATAGGTCCTGTCACGTATATATAAGACCGGGGTAATCACCGCCTATAGGTCCTGTCACGTATATATAACACCGGGGCCGGGGTAATCACCGCCTATAGGTCCTGTCACGTGTATATAAGACCAGGGCCGGGGTAATCACCGCCTATAGGTCCTGTCACATATATATAACCCCGGGGCCGGGGTAATCACCGCCTATAGGTCCTGTCACGTATATATAACCCTGGGGCCGGGGTAATCACCGCCTATAGGTCCTGTCACGTATATATAAGACCGGGGTAATCACCGCCTATAGGTCCTGTCATGTATATATAACACCAGGGCCGGGGTAATCACCGCCTATAGGTCCTGTCACGTATATATGAACACCAGGGCCGGGGTAATCACCGCCTATAGGTCCTGTCACGTGTGTATAAGACCAGGGCCGGGGTAATCACCGCCTATAGGTCCTGTCACGTGTATATAAGACTAGGGCTGGGGTAATCACCGCCTATAGATCCTGTCACATATATATAAGCCCGGGGCCATCACCGCCTATAGGTCCTGTCATGTATATATAACCCTGGGGCCGGGGTAATCACCGCCTATAGGTCCTGTCACGTATATATAAGACCGGGGTAATCACCGCCTATAGGTCCTGTCACGTATATATAACACCGGGGCCGGGGTAATCACCGCCTATAGGTCCTGTCACGTGTATATAAGACCAGGGCCGGGGTAATCACCGCCTATAGGTCCTGTCACGTGTATATAAGACCAGGGCCGGGGTAATCACCGCCTATAGGTCCTGTCACATATATATAACCCCGGGGCCGGGGTAATCACCGCCTATAGGTCCTGTCACGTATATATAACCCTGGGGCCAGGGTAATCACCGCCTATAGGTCCTGTCACGTATATATAAGACCGGGGTAATCACCGCCTATAGGTCCTGCCACGTATATATAACACCGGGGCCGGGGTCATCACCGCCTATAGGTCCTGTCACGTATATATAAGACCGGGGTAATCACCGCCTATAGGTCCTGTCACGTATATATAACACCGGGGCAGGGGTAATCACCGCCTATAGGTCCTGTCACGTATATATAACACCGGGGCCAGGGTAATCACCGCCTATAGGTCCTGTCATGTATATTACCACCGGGGCCGGGGTAATCACCGCCTATAGGTCCTGTCACGTATATATAACACCGGGGCCGGGGTAATCACCGCCTATAGGTCCTGTCACGTATATATAACCCTGGGGCCAGGGTAATCACCGCCTATAGGTCCTGTCACGTATATATAAGACCGGGGTAATCACCGCCTATAGGTCCTGCCACGTATATATAACACCGGGGCCGGGGTCATCACCGCCTATAGGTCCTGTCACGTATATATAAGACCGGGGTAATCACCGCCTATAGGTCCTGTCACGTATATATAACACCGGGGCCGGGGTAATCACCGCCTATAGGTCCTGTCACGTATATATAACACCGGGGCCAGGGTAATCACCGCCTATAGGTCCTGTCATGTATATTACCACCGGGGCCGGGGTAATCACCGCCTATAGGTCCTGTCACGTATATATAACACCGGGGCCGGGGTAATCACCGCCTATAGGTCCTGTCACGTATATATAACACCGGGGCCGGGGTAATCACC
The DNA here is from genome assembly GCF_062004578.1 of Staurois parvus. Taxonomy (NCBI): domain Eukaryota; kingdom Metazoa; phylum Chordata; class Amphibia; order Anura; family Ranidae; genus Staurois; species Staurois parvus. The sequence goes on from NW_028317807.1 coordinate 18,249,654, forward strand.
GCCTATAGGTCCTGTCACGTATATATAAGACCGGGGCCGGGGTAATCACCACCTATAGGTCCTGTCACGTATATATAAGACCGGGGCCGGGGTAGTCACGCCTATAGGTCCTGTCACGTATATATAACACCGGGGCCGGGGTAGTCACCACCTATAGGTCCTGTCAAGTGTATAACACCAGGGTTGGGGTAATCACCACCTATAGGTCCTGTCACGTATATAACACCAGGGCCGGGGTAATCACCACCTATAGGTCCTGTCACGTATATAACACCAGGACTGGGGTAATCACTGTCTATAGGTCCTGTCATGTATATATAACACCAGGGCCGGGGTAATCACCGCCTATAGGTCCTGTCATGTGTATAACACCAGGGTCGGGGTAATCACCACCTATAGGTCCTGTCACGTATATAACACCAGGACTGGGGTAATCACTGTCTATAGGTCCTGTCATGTATATATAACACCAGGGCCGGGGTAATCACCACCTATAGGTCCTGTCAAGTGTATAACACCGGGGTTGGGGTAATCACCACCTATAGGTCCTGTCATGTGTATAACACCAGGGTTGGGGTAATCACCACCTATAGGTCCTGTCACGTATATAACACCAGGGCCGGGGTAATCACCACCTATAGGTCCTGTCACGTATATAACACCAGGACTGGGGTAATCACTGTCTATAGGTCCTGTCACGTATATAAACACCAGGGCTGGGGTAATCACTGCCTGTAGGTCCTGTCATGTATATAAACACCAGGGCTGGGGTAATCACCGCCTGTAGGTCCTGTCATGTATATAAACACCAGGGCTGGGGTAATCACCGTCTATAGGTCCTGTCATGTATATAAACACCAGGGCTGGGGTAATCACCACCTATAGGTCCTGTCATGTATATAAACACCAGGGCTGGGGTAATCACCGCCTGTAGGTCCTGTCATGTGTATAACACCAGGGCTGGGGTAATCACCGCCTGTAGGTCCTGTCATGTATATAAACACCAGGGCCGGGGTAATCACCACCTATAGGTCCTGTCATGTATATAAACACCAGGGCTGGGGTAATCACCGCCTGTAGGTCCTGTCATGTATATAAACACCAGGGCTGGGGTAATCACCGCCTCTAGGTCCTGTCATGTGTATAACACCAGGGCTGGGGTAATCACTGCCTGTAGGTCCTCTCATGTATATAAACACCAGGGCCGGGGTAATCACCACCTATAGGTCCTGTCATGTGTATAACATCAGGGCCGGGGTAATCACCACCTATAGGTCCTGTCATGTATATAAACACCAGGGCTGGGGTAATCACCGTCTATAGGTCCTGCCATGTATATAAACACCAGGGCCGGGGTAATCACCGTCTATAGGTCCTGTCATGTATATAAACACCAGGGCTGGGGTAATCACTGCTCCTATAGGTCCTGCCATGTATATAAACACCAGGGCTGGGGTAATCACTGCTCCTATAGGTCCTGTCATGTATATACAGTAATACCAGAGCTGAGGTAATCACTGAACCTGTAGGTCTTGTAGGGTATATAATACCAGGGGTGAGACAATCACTGCACATATAAGTTTTGTAATGTATATATTACGGGGACTGGGGTAATAACTGCACCTATAGGTCTTGTAATGTATATATTACCAGGACTGGGGTAATAACTGCACCTATAGGTCTTGTAATGTATATAATACCAGAGGTGGGACAATCACTGCAACCATATATCCTGTAATGTACAGTGCATCCAGAAAGTATTCACAGCACTTACATTTTGCCACATTTTATGTTACAGCCTTATTCCAAAATGGATTAAATTCATTTTTTCCTCAACATTCTACAAACAATACCCAATAATGACAACGTGAAAGAATTGCAATTTATTAACCACTTCCTGTCCAGACACTTTTACCCCCTTCCTGTCCAGGGCAATTTTCAGCTTTCAGCACTATCACACTTTGAATGACAATTGTGCGGTTATGCAACATGGTACCCATATGAATTTTTTACCATTTTTTTTGAGACAGATAAAAATTTATTTTGGTGGTATTTATTTACTGCTGGGATTTTTTATTTTTTTTGCTATGTAAATGAAAAAGTCCAAAAATTGTTTTTCTTATAAAATTTTGCAAATAAATAATATTTAATCATAAATCCTGGCCAAAATTTATTCCGTTATCTTTTTAGTAAAAAAAAAATAAGCCAAATTAGTTTATAACCAAAAATTATAATTTTTAAACATTTTTTTTTACATTTTTTTTTTTTATTATTTATTTTTATTTTCTTTACATACTGTCACCCTAGCAGTACAGTGTCACCATGGTGACACTGTACTACTTGTGGAGGGTGATGAAGATTTTTTTTTTTTTAACACTGATTGCTTTTACACCCATATAGGATGTAAAAGCAATCATTTCTTTCTCTCTGTCTGCATTCTTGCAGCCATTGAGAACTACTGAGTGAGCTGTGATTGGTCACAGCTTGTCACATGGTACAAGGCTGTTGTGAATATCCTTGTACCGTGTGACCTCTGTGATCATTCACAGATTTCACACGTAGTAAGCAATGATGTCACAAGTGACATCATTCCTTACTACTTTGCATGTGATCACTGATTGGCCAATCAGCAATCACATGATCGGGACCTCGTACAGACACAGCGGGCACCGGATCCCGGTGCTGCACGCTCCCAGGGAGCGCGCACAAGCAGGGTGCAGGGAGGCCATTTATAAACGGCCACCCGACCCTGCAGTGCCACCGTCCGGCCGTTTATATACAACAGCTGGATGGGAAGTGGTTAAAAAACAAAACACATGTACATAAGTATTCACAGCCTTTGCTCAATACTTTGTTGAAGCCCCTTTAGCACCAATTACAGCCTCAAGCCATTTTGAGTATGATGCTACAAGCTTGGCACACCTATTTTTGGGCAATTTCTCCCATTCTTCTTTGCAGTACCTCTCAAGCGCCATCAGGTTGGATAGGGAGCATCGGTGCACAGCCATTTTCAGATCTCTCCAGAGATGTTCAATCGGGTTCAAGTGTGGGATCTGGCTGGGCCACGCCAGGACATTCACAGAGTTGGCCTGTAGCCACTCCTTTGTTATGTGGGCTGTGTGCTTAGGGTCGTTGTCATGTTAAAAGATGAACCATCACCCCAGTCTAAGGTCCAGAGCGCTCTGGAACATGTTTTCATCAAGGATGTCTCTGTACATTGCTGCATTCATCTTTCCATTGATCCTGACTAGTCTCCCAGTTCCCGCCACTGAAAAACATTCCCACAGCATGATGCTGCCACCACCACGATGCTGCCACCACCATGCTTCACTGAAGGGTTGGTATTGGTCAGGTGGTGGGTGGTGCCTGGTTTCCTCTAGACATGACGCTTGGAATTCAAGCCAAACAGTTCAATCGTTGTTTCATCAGACCAGAGCGTTTTGTTTCTCATGGTCTGAGAGTCCCTCAGGTGCCTTTTTGCAAACTTCAGGCAGGCTGCCATTTGCCTTTTACTGAGAAGTGGCTTCCATCTGGCCATTCTACCATACAGGCCTGATTGGTGGAGTGCTGCAGAGATGGTTGATCTTCTGGAAGGTTCCCCTCTCTCCACAGAGAAACACTAGGGCTCTTTCAGAGTGACCATCGGGTGCTTGGTTACCTCCCTAGCTAAGACCCTTCTCCCTCACTCATTTTGGCTGGGTGGTCTGCTCTAGGAAGATTCCTGGTGGTTCCAAACTTCTTCAATTTACAGATGATGGAGGACACTGTGCTCATTGGGACCTTCAATGCTGCAGACATTTTTCTGTGCCCTTCCCCAGATCTGTGTCTTGATACGATCCTGTCTCGGAGGTCTACAGACAATTCCTTGGACTTCATGGCTTGGTTTGTGCTCTGACATGCATTGTTAACTGTGGGACCTTATATAGACAGGTTTATGACTTTCCTAATCATGTCCAATCAACTGAATTTCCCACAGGTGGACTCCAATCAAGTTGTGGAAACATCTCAAGGATGATCAGTGTGAACAGGATGCACCGGAGCTCAATTTTGAGTGTCATGACAAAGGCTGTGAATACTTATGTACATGTGTTTTTTTCGTTTTTTATTTTTATTAAATTGCAAAGATTGCAAAACGAACTTCTTTCACGTTGTCATTATGGAGTATTGTTTGTAGAATGTTGAGGAAAAAAATGAATTTAATCCATTTTTGAATAAGGCTGTAACATAACAAAATGTGGCAAAACTTAAGCGCTGTGAATACTTTCTGGATGCACTGTATATACTGTAATACCAGAGCTGGGGTAATCACTGAACCTGTAGGTCTTGTAGGGTATATAATACCAGGGGTGAGACAATCACTGCACATATAAGTTTTGTAATGTATATATTACCAGGACTGGGGTAATAACTGCACCTATAGGTCTTGTAATGTATATAATACCAGGGTGGACCAGTCACTTCACCCAGGGCCAATCTAACCTACCTAATCTGGGGGTACATTAAAAAAAAGTCAGAGGGCATAATGTCAACACTGTACAGGTGAAACTCGAAAAATTACAATATCGTGCAAAAGATAATTTATTTCAGTAATGCAACTTAAAAGGTGAAACTAATATATGAGATAGACTCATTACATGCAAAACAAGATAGTTCAAGCTGTGATTTGTCATAATTGTGATGATTATGGCTTACAGCTCATGAAAACCCCAAATCCACAATCTCAGAAAATTAGAATATTGTGAAAAGGTGCAATATTCTAGGCTCAAAGTGTCCCACTCTAATCAGCTAATTAAGCCATAACACCTGCAAAGGGTTCCTGAGCCTTTAAATGGTCTCTCAGTCTGGTTCAGTAGTAATCAAAATCATGGGAAAGACTGCTGACCTGACAGTTGTGCAGAAAACCATCATTAACACCCTCCATAAGGAGGGAAAGCCTCAAAAGGTAATTGCAAAAGAAGTTGAATGTTCCCAAAGTGCTGCATCAAAGCAAATTAATAGAAAGTTATGTGGAAGGGAAAAGTGTGGAAGAAAAAGGTGCACAAGCAGCAGGGATGACCGCAGCCTGGAGAGGATTGTCAGGAAAAGTCCATTCAAAAGTGTTGGGGACTTTCACAAGGAGTTAACTGAGGCTGGAGTCAGTGCATCAAGAGCCACCACACACAGACGGATCCTGGACATGGGCTTCAAATGTCGTATTCTTCTTGTCAAGCCGCTCCTGAACAACAAACGTCAGAAGCGTCTTACCTGGGCTAAAGAAAAACAGACCTGGTCTGTTGCTCAGTGGTCCAAAGTCCTCTTTTCTGATGAGAGCAACTTTTGCATCTCATTTGGAAACCAAGGACCCAGAGTATGGAGGAAGAATGGAGAGGCACACACTGGAAGATGCTTGAAGTCCAGTGTGAAGTTTCCACAGTCTGTGTTGATTTGGGGAGCCATGTCATCTGTTGGTGTTGGTCCACTGTGCTTCATTAAGTCCAGGGTCAATGCACCCATCTACCAAGAGATTTTGGAGCACTTCATGCTTCCTTCTGCAGACTAGTTTTATGGGGATGCTGACTTCATTTTCCAGCAGGACTTGGCACCTGCCCACACTGCCAAAAGCACCAAAACCTGGTTCAATGACCGTGGAATTACTGTGCTTGATTGGCCAGCAAACTCCCCTGATCTGAACCCCATAGAGAATCTATGGGGCATTGTCAAGAGAAAGATGAGAGACATGAGACCGAACAATGCAGAAGAGCTGAAGGCCGCTATTGAAGCATCCTGGTCTTCCATAGCATCTCAGCAGTGCCACAGGCTGATAGCTTCCCTGCCACGCCGCATTGAGGCAATAATTGCTGCAAAAGGAGCCCAAACCAAGTACTGAGTACATATGCATGCTTCTACTTTTCAGAGGTCCGATATTGTTCTATGTACAATCCTTGTTTTATTGATTGCATGTAATATTCTAATTTTCTGAGATTGTGGATTTGGGGTTTTCATGAGATGTAAGCCATAATCATCACAATTATGACAAATCACAGCTTGAACTATCTTGCTTTGCATGTAATGAGTCTATCTCATATACTAGTTTCACCTTTTAAGTTGCATTACTGAAATAAATGAACTTTTGCACGATATTCTAATTTTTCGAGTTTCACCTGTATGTGTGTCACTGACAGTCTGTCACAAAACGTAGGGAACCTTTTTCACCCGGCGGGCTTCTGTACCACAAGCCATGAGTAATGTCTGACTGGTAGTATAGAGGCAATGCAGAAGTGTACAGGGATCATTAGCATATATTGGGTTGTCATTAGATGAGGATGAATAAACAGAACCTGTGCCCCATTATATCAGGTGTCCCTATCAGGCCTGGTTCACACCTATACGTTTTTTCGTGCTTTTTGAAGAAACGCACTACAGTCCATTTGACATGGTTTTCTATGGGATATGCTCACAATCATGCTTTTTTTCAGCCACTGCATTTTTGGAAAGGGCCAGGGACTTTTTTTAAACACAAAACAGTGTGTTTTTGGGTCAATAGACGTCAATGGAGATGCAGCAAAAAAGCATGTAATACATTTTGTTGATGCCATTTTGATGTGTTTTTGATACATTTTGCATTTATTAATCTGCCCAACAACAAATTGGCCAAAAAAAGCATAGCAAATGCAAAGCACATTTTAAAAAGTGCGTGAAAAGCACACCACAAAAAGCACTGCAGAAACAGGTCAAGGGCAAACTGCATGGGTGTAAACCAAGCCTCAAATTCCCCTTTTTACATCAGGGTCCCTAGCAGAGTGCCCCTTTACATCAAGAGTCCCCATCAGAGTTCCCCTTTATAGCAATTGCCCCCTTACATCGACTGTCCCTATCAAAGTATCTCCTTACATAAAATGTACCCCCCATCCATGCCCCATCAACTACATAATCAGATTGGCTCATGGATCAGTGTATTCACTGATCTGGGGGGGGGGCACAAATAATATAAGGGGGGCACAGCCCATCCCAACACGGCAGCCCATTAGATCCAGGCTTGACTCCACCAGTAGGTCTAGCAAGTTTTATAATACCAGGGCTGGGGCAATTGCTCCACCAATAGGTACTGTAAGGTAATTCTTTTCTTTCATTGTTGGGCCCATAACCAACAGGTTGAAGGTCAGAGATGGAAGATTAATAGGGGATAATGTAGTATCCCATTACTTTCATATTAGTGTTCTATGTCTGGTTTACCTAAACACAGAAGAAATGATCTGGGAAGTATAAATCAATGTCAGGGCTCGTGCAAACAAGCATGAAAAAATGACTGTGATCAGATCCATAAATCAGTTCAGAACGTAATTATAGTTTATTGGCCCATACATACAGCTGCATTTACATCTGTAAGACCAATCTGCATATGAATTCTTAAAATCAAGTTAAAACAAATCTATGCATATAGTCGGTAATTTACATGCATATGCATCTCAACATGTGAACACATGTAAATGCATGTCCATGTCTACACACTTAGGCACATACATTTAAGCTGGTGGAAGATGAAATTTACGGATCTGTGAGTTCATGTGTACAAACACATGGTTGAACAGAAGCACTTACAGGCCTTTTGATTCATTTTTTATACAAAATCTTGTGTAAAAAAATGTACAGCCATGTGCATGAGCCATATACTTCCCAGATCAAGTTCACCATCATTTAGATGTACTTGCGTTTACTCACATTCAAAGTATCTAATCTGCCCCTCAACGCACAGAATTCTATTTTCCCTAAACTCTGCTAAACTGTGCGCACCTAAACACAGGAAAGCACAAAGTGTGGATTAGATCATTCAGATCACATGTACAGAATTTACAGGGCATTCAGAAAGTATTCAGACCCCCTTCACTTTTTTCAATTTTGTTATGTTGCAGCCTGATACTACAGTTGTTTGAATTCATCTTTTTTCCCATTAATCTAAAATCAGTACCCCATAATGACAAAGTGAAAATAGAATTTTAGAAATGTGTGTGAAATTATTAAAAAGAAAAAACTGAAATGTCACATTGGCATAAGTATTCAGACCCTTTGAAACAATGCTTGAAATTTAGCTCAGGTGCTTTCCGTTTCTCTTGATCGTTGCTGAGATGTTTCTACACCTTGATTGGAGACCACCTGTGGTAAAATAAATTGATTTGACATGATTTGGAAAGGCACGCAACTCTCTGTATAAGGCCTCACAACTGATGCATACTGTATCAGAGCAAAAACCATGAGGTCAGAGGAACTGTCTGCAGAGCTCAGAGACAGGATTATTGCAAGGCACAGATCTGGAGAAAAGATTTCTGCTGCAGTGAAGGTTCCAAGATCACAGTGGCCACCATAATTCTCAAATGTAAGAAGTTTGGCACAACAAGGACTCTTCCAAGAGCTGGTCACCTGACCAAACTGAGCAATCAGGGGAGAAGGGCCTTAGTAAGAGATGTGACCAAGAACACAATGGTCACTCTAACTGAGCTCCAGAGATCCTGTGTGGAGATGGAAATAAATTCCAGAAGGACAACCATCACTGCAGCCCTCCACCAATCTGAGTTTTGGGGCAGAATGGCTAGATGGAAGCCTCTCCTCAGAGCAAAATACATGAAAGCCTGCTTGTAGTTTGCAGTGAAGCTTTTGGATAGAGTAAAATTGCTTTTTCCCCTGTCTACTCATTGTGCTCCTGCATTGTCACCCTGTCACACAGGCTTTGTGCGTGGTCGTTTCAACACACATTACACAGGTATTTTTGCTATTGTCATCATCAGGAAGCCTGCTCTGAATGCCAAATAGCATGAAAAAAGGTGAAGAAAATATTTTATTAAAAAATACATGGGAATTTGCTTAGTTTACACAGCAATTTAGCAAACTAAATGTCATCAAACCAGAGCTCAAGGCTCCCCCCAAAACATTAACAGTCAGTAGCTACAAATAGTGTAGCTGCTGACTTTTAATATAAGGGCACTTACCTATCCAGGGATCCAGCAATATCCCCACCCTAGCTGATTCTTCCATCCGCTTTGGGTGCAGGTGTTGGCATCTTAAGTAGGGGAAACCAGCAGTGAAGCCTTGTTCCCAGTTCCCTACCGTGCATGTGCACATTGTGAATGGTCCCGCAGTCATTTGGGACCTGTGAACTGTCCCAGAAAATTGAGGGGAAAGAGAGAGGGGGGGAAAACGTCCAGCTCAGATCGTCGCGATGCATCTGAGCAGGAGTGGAAACTGGTTTTGACAGGTACCCGCTCCCCCTTCAAAAAAGTGCCAAATGTGGCAGTGGAGGGGGGGATGCAAACAAACAGAAATTCCCCTATTGGGTGAAGTTCTGCTTTAACCTAGCCCTATAACCCTTAGCCATAATCTAATAATGATGGGATCTCCTGCTGTAACAGAAGCGAAAAGGATTGACATAACAAGAACTATCCTAATGTGCTGATTATAAAGCCAATATTGTACTGACAACTCTTTGTGTCTAACACAATACTCCATGTCAATGTGCCCAAACAGTTAAATGACTAAGGCATATGATGTGCTTATTTCAGTGGCATATCATCCAGTGTAGCACCCTCCTAGTTAGGCTTCTTGGTGAATTTAGTTTTTGGGCTTCTGCTGCGTCCACAGAAGCCATGGTTGTTTGGTTTGGTCTGCTCAAGACTCCATAGGCGGGGACTTTGATTGCCTCTCCCTGACTCTAGGAGAAGCTTCTGAAGATTAGGGCAGGAGGATTGAAATACCTGGCCTGAATATTTAGTAGGGTCTGTTCAATCCCTGGGAAGGTGTGCCCAGATGGTGGATGGGTTCCTGTTAAATAAGCTGGAATTCAGGGCAGATTTTCTTTTTCCCAGTAGGGAGCTGGGACCTCATAAGTAGAGTCTGTATGCTTCATACACCCATGGACTGTCCAAGTCTATAACTATTTGTGCTCTATACACTCCTGCAATAAATCACAAACAAGCATTCTCCTAGATTATTGAGCCAGACTGAGCCAGCTATTGCTGTGTGCCTGATTGCCTCTGCACTTAGGAAAGATCAGGAAAGAACCTGCTAAATCATGGCGGCCCTGCTGGGGTAGACTACACCAGTGTGCAAGTGTGCGCACATGGGCCCTGAAGGAAGGGGCCCACTGTGCTCTGTCACACACTGCACAGAAGATGTATTCCAATCCCCTGCAGCACCAATCTTCTATGGCTCCCCTGCACCTGCATGCTTCAGGTGCAACAGGGGGATTTAACTATCCAAATAGATCCCCTCACACTGCCCCCCCCTGTACTGTTCCCCCCTTCACTGATCCCCTGGTGTCCCCACCTTGCAGCGCTGCTGGCTTCCCCTCCTCCCCGCTAGCTTCAGCTACTGCAGGGGAGCCTCAGAGGGAATCAAAAACTCCATTTATATTCCCCTCTATGGTGCTCCAATGCAATGAATCAGGCAGGATGAGTCATTATTACATAGGTATCATATTGGATCCTATTCAGTGACTGTTTACCTGTGGTTTACTGCTGCTATATGTGTCTCACATTGAGGAACTTTATGAGTGCAATATGTCTTTTTATTTTTTAATAGATTTATCGGTTTTCCTCTATGGAGCATTCTCTGTCCTTATCCATCTGAGTTTCCTGGTACGATATATTGTTGATCTGAGATTTGAGGAGCTGCAATTTCCAGAAGAAATACTTGATGGTACTTGCAGGATATATACCAAGTGCTGGCCTCCTGTTATAGGAGCGGGCTCCAACCATGGATGTGAGCGCACACCTATTGTTAAGCACGATGGTCATATTTGATCACCATGAAGATTTATCATTGGTACACTGAACAGCTATGTGGTATTAATGGTACTTCTTTTTTGGACACAATGCATATTTTTGATCGCTTGGACACTTTATTGATCGCATGTTTATTTATATGTATAAGTTGTTAATGCACATGCACTTTATTACTTTATTGTCAGCACATGCATTTTTTTCTGAGTTGGACAACACATGGTATATATATATACAGTATATATTGCATGTTGATGCATGGAATATACTGTATAGTATTATTTGATTGAGGTTTATTTTCTGAGAAATGCTTCACTATACCTTATACATAGGTGTTCTGCAGTGTGGCATTATTGCACATAATATACACTGCTCAAAAAAATTAAAGGAACACTTTTTCATCAGAGTATAGCATCAAGTCAATTAAACTCCTGGGATATTGATCTGGTCAGTTAAGTAGCAGAGGGGGTTGTTAATCAGTTTCAGCTGGTTTGGTATTACTGAAATTAACAACAGGTGCACTAGATGAGCAACAATGAGACTACTCCCAAAACAGGAATGGTTTTACAGGTGGAGGCCTATGATATTTTTTTTCCTACTCATCTTTTCTGACTGTTTTTCACTAGTTTTGGCTAGGGTCAGTGTCACTACTGGTAGCATGAGGCGATACGTAGACCCAACAGAGGTTGCACCGGCAGTCCAACTCCTCCAGGATGGCACATCAATACGTGCCATTGCCAGAAGGTTTGCTGTGTCTCCAAGCACAGTCTCAAGAACATGGAGGAGATTCCAGGAGACAGCCAGTTACGCTATGAGAGCTTTAATTTTTTTGAACAGTATATATATATATATATATATTATATTGATATATATTATATTGCCAAAAGTATTGGGACTCCTGCCTTTACACGCACATGAACTTTAATAACATCCCAGTCTTAGTCCGTAGGGTCCAATAGTGAGTTGGCCCACCCTTTGCAGCTATAACAGCTTCAACTCTTCTGGGAAGGCTGTCTACAAGGTTTAGAAGTGGGTCTTTGGGAATGTTTGACCAATTTTCCAGAAGCAGATTTGTGAGGTCCGGCACTGATGTCGGACGAGAAGGCCTGGCTTGTAGTCTCCACTCTAATTCATCCCAAAGGTGTTCTATTGGGTTGAGGTCAGGAGTCTGTGCAAATTCCTCCACCCCAAACTCGCTCATCCATGTCTTTATTGACCTTGCTTGTGCACTGGTGCGCAGTCATGTTGAAACAGGAAGAGGACATCCCCAAAATGTTCCCACAAAGTTGGGAGCATGAAAATGTCCAAAATGTCTTTGTATGATGACGCCTTAAGAATTCCCTTCACTGGAACTAAGGGGCCAAGCCCAACCCCAACCCTTGAAAGACAACTCCACACCAAAATCCCCCCTCCATCAAACTTTATACTTGGCGTACCGTTCTCCTGGCAACCGCCAAACCCAGATATGTCCATCAGATTGCCAGACAGGGATTTGTCACTCCAGAGAACATGTCTCCACTGCTCTAGGGTCCAGTGGTGGTGTGCTTTACACCACTGCATCCGATGCTTTTCATTGCACTTTATGATGTAAGGCTTGGATGCAGCTACTCGGTCATAGAAACCCATTCCATGAAGCTCTCTATGCATTGTTGTTGTGCTAATCTGAAGGCCACGCCAAGTTTGGAGGTCTTTAGCTATTGACTCTGCAGACAGTTGGCGATTTCCACGCACTGTGCACTTCAGCATGCACTGACCCTGGTCTATCATTTTAAGTGGCCTACCACTTCATGGCTGAGTTGCTGTTGTTCCCAGTTACTTCCACTTTATTATATTACCACTAACAGTTGACTGCGGATTATTTATTAGCAAGGAAATTTCATAGATGGACTTATTGCACAGGTGGCAACCTATCACGGTACCACGCTTGAATTCACTGAGAGCGACCCATTCTTTCACAAATGTTCGTAGAAGCAGTCTGCTTGCCTAGGTGCTTGATCTTTACACCTGTGGCCATGTAGGTGATTGGAACACCTGAATCCAATGATTTGGAGGGGTGTCCCAATACTTTTGACAATATAGTGTATATACATACAGGTGAAACTCAAAAAATTAGAATATCGTGCAAAAGTTCATTTATTTCAGTAATGCAACTTAAAAGGTGAAACTATTTTATGAGATAGACTCATTACATGCAAAGCAAGATAGTTCAAGCTGTGATTTGTCATAATTGTGATGATTATGGCTTACAGCTCATGAAAAACCCAAAGCCACAATCTCAGAAAATGAGAATATTGTGAAAAGGTGCAATATTCTAGGCTCAAAGTGCCCCACTCTAATCAGCTAATTAAGCCATAACACCTGCAAAGGGTTCCTAAGCCTTTAAATGGTCTCTCAGTCTGGTTCAGTAGGAATTACAATCATGGGAAAGACTGCTGACCTGACAGTTGTGCAGAAAACCATTATTGACACCCTCCATAGGGAGGGAAAGCCTCAAAAGGTAATTGCAAAAGAAGTTGGATGTTCCCAAAGTGCTGTATCAGAGCACATTAATAGAAAGTTATGTGGAAGAGAAAAGTGTGGAAGAAAAAGGTGCTCAAGCAGCAGGGATGACCGCAACCTGGAGAGGATTGTCAGGAAAAGGCCATTCAAAAGTGTTGGGGACTTTCACAAGGAGTGGACTGAGGCTAGAGTCAGTGCATCAAGAGCCACTGCACACAGACGGATCCTGGACATGGGCTTCAAATGTCGTATTCCTCTTGTCAAGCCGCTCCTGAACAACAAACAACGTCAGAAGCATCTTACCTGGGCTAAAGAAAAACAGACCTGGTCTGTTGCTCAGTGGTCCAAAGTCCTCTTTTCTGATGAGAGCAATGTTTGCATTTCATTTGGAAACCAAGGACCCAGAGTATGGAGGAAGAATGGAGAGGCACACACTGCAAGATGCTTGAAGTCCAGTGTGAAGTTTCCACAGTCTGTGTTGATTTGGGGAGCCATGCCATCTGCTGGTGTTGGTCCACTGTGCTTCATTAAGTCCAGGGTCAACGCAGCCGTCTACCAGGAGATTTTGGAGCACTTCATGCTTCCTTCCGCAGACGAGCTTTATGGGGATGCTGACTTCATTTACCAGCAGGACTTGGCACCTGCCCACACTGCCAAAAGCACCAAAACCTGGTTCAATGACCTCGGAATTACTGTGCTTGATTGGCTAGCAAACTCGCCTGACCTGAACCCCATAGAGAATCTATGGGGCATTGCCAAGAGAAAGATGAGAGACATGAGACCGAACAATGCAGAAGAACTGAAGGCCGCTATTGAAGCATCCTGGTCTTCCATAACACCTCAGCAGTGCCACAGGCTGATAGCTTCCATGCCACGCCGCATTAAGGCAATAATTGCTGCAAAAGGGGCCCAAACCAAGTACTGAGTACATATTCATGCTTCTACTTTTCAGAGGTCCGATATTGTTCTATGTGCAATCCTTGTTTTATTGATTGCATGTAATATTCTAATTTTCTGAGATTGTGGATTTGGGGTTTTCATGAGCTGTAAGCCATAATCATCACAATTATGACAAAACACAGCTTGAACTATCTTGCTTTGCATGTAATGAGTCTATCTCATATATTAGTTTCACCTTTTAAGTTGCATTACTGAAATAAATGAACTTTTGCACAATATTCAAATTTTTCGAGTTTCACCTGTATATACTGTATATATATTTTTTTTTTATTACTTTTTTTTTTTGCCTTTTTGCTGTATTTGTAATTGTTATTCACATATCCTGATTTGGGTGAGATATCAGGTAGGACAAGTATCACAGGGATCTCACTTTTTCATATTGGTTTATTTTTGTTATCGAACCCAAAAATACAGTATATAAGGCCTCCTGCACACTGGGCGTGTAGCCCCTGTGCATGGGTTTTTGACGGTTTCATGTAGGTGGAAATCACAGGCGCACCACTTATTCTTACTGCTAAAGTCTATGAGGTAGGATTGGAACTGGATGTGGACTAATGCAGCCAAAAGCTCTACTCAAGTTCTAGCTGTGAAGGTGAACTGTAAGGTCCTCTTCTAGTGGTACCTTGTTCCCCTGAGAATTGCTGAAAAGTGCTTTTGAGGATGTCAAACAGATGGTTCTTTGAAATACATTTGTTGGGATTGCCTAAAGGTGAGAAGATTTTAGATTAGAGTTTAGCAAAAGCTCTATACAGTTATGGGTAAATCCCTTTGAAAGAACCCTTCAAATCCCTTTTGAACAGACAACTTGAACAATGTACCAATACTCCGTTACAACTAGTCACACATATCCCTACGGCACCAAAGAGGGTTATAGAGAAAGCCTAGAGGACCCAGACGGACTTTTCTCAGGTCAAGCACAAAGTTTCACAAGTTATGATTTTTGAAAAAATGACTGCCAAGCAAAATGACTACAACCTTTTGTAGCCTTGGATTGAATCCTACATGCCGCCCAATTTAGCTCTAGTCTCTGCTCTTGTAAAGTGCAGAGGTGTGAGGTGCATGTGAAAAAATAAAACTGAATGCTATTACTGGTAATATCTTCTTTTATCATCCACCTTTCCCTCCCTAGTAGTACCTGAGGTGAAGTTATCTTGGATTAGGACAAAGGTACTGTAATCTGATTTTCCTCCTCCCACATATCACATATCTTATCCTGTCCTCTTTCTTTATAGCCCAGGGCCACAACTGCTCAATTCAGACAATATTTCTTATCATGTCTTCCTTTACTGTGCCCTCAGCTTATTACTGTTGTATATGTGAAATATGCTCCCTTGTTTATCTATTAATGTGAAAGTCTTTTACAAAAGCACTTCAACCCCTATTTTTTTTTAAATGTTGTTCTTTTATTGAAAAAAAAAAAAAATTATCAAACGAAAAAGTGTATGAGAGGCTGAAAGCTGCTGCACCTGGACAGTGCATCAAGTGGGTAACATGGGGCTGGGTGGTAACGTTTAGGCCAATATGCACCCAGGAACGATTGCATTGAATGCCGTCTTCTTCTGCTCCAGGCATTCATTTCTGGGTGCCTTAGATCTTAGTACTGCTTGGTGCACTGCCTAGTCCTTTTCAACCAAAGCAGCTTTCAGCATCTCATTGACTTTTACCGGCTTCTGACAGTGAGGCCAGAGGGTGCGTCAGTGCCTTCTGCCCGTGCGAAAACAACAGAATCTCATGCATGGCGGCTAGACGCCCAGTACGAGGTCTAACGTGTTTGGTACAAAACAAACATCACTAATAGAACAACTAGCACATTCTAAGTTTCTATTCTTTACTATTCGTATTTCATTTGTTAGCTTTGTTCTTGCCTTCTCCTGGAATTTCCTGACAAGGCTAGAACAATAGACTACCATACCAAATCTACAGTATTTGCTATAGCTAGTTGCTTGTTACAACAAATCTGTGTATGTTTAAGAGATTATCTGATCAATAAGAGAATGTGTATAAGGTTTTCCATCTAGTCAGTAAGTAGAAGGAAACACAATACTTTAGACTGCCTGCTAATGTAATGAGGCCTCTCGTACAGAGGCGTCTGAATGAAGATGTGTTGTCATTGGAATCCAGTCCCTTCCTGCCTTGTATGCCTCTATGAAAAGAAGTAACTGATTGGTTTCTGTGGGTAATGCAGGCAGTTTTTTAGCCACTTTAATGCGCTTTAAAGTATGGGCATCAGACCAGACATAGCCACATATGATGGTTTTTATGTGGGAACAAAAGATCTCCCCTCAAAGACTGTTTCTACCCCAACACACATCCTCAGATCAGGCAAGAACTACAAAGTGAATGTTGTCTGTGCATATATGTAAACCCAATCACTAATTGTCATGTTGAAAGCTGTTTTCAATATTTTTAAATCTGTACTTTCATTAAAATAATGCATGGTGATCTTGTTATGAAGGTCCGTGTGTGGGCATTTCCTATATTAGGTCCCTAAATCCCAATTGTGCTTCTCTTGTCACCCTGTTATTTGGTCCTTCAATGGAAGCTAAGGCCTCGTTTTCATTTGCTTGCTGTGAAGAGCATTCCATTTTAAGATCACTCTTCAGAGGTCATTTACCAAGTGGTGAGGAGGTATTATACCACTTAAACTACAATTGCGCAATCACGTTTATTGCACCGAACTGTGGGGCGGTAGCAGGGTGCCCACATGCAGTGCTGCCATGCCAAATACAACAGTGAGGATAGTTTTTTCCACACTGCGATGCAAAGCAATGTGGCCACAGCGTATGTACACTCCAATCTGCCGCCTTTACAGTTTAATGATGTCACAATCTCCACCTCAGCCATTCAGAAGAAGCCTTGTATTTATTGGTAAAATGCAAGACTTCCTGTGAATCGCTGAGAAGTGCTTAGCCTGATGCGATTTTGTCCCAGCAGCAGACGGAAAATCCCTTTACCATTGCTGCTGCATACTGTATACTCTATGTATAAAGTATACAGCCTACACAGCACTGACAGAGGCCACAGCAATTAGTAAAGGAAATAGTTGTTTGGACCAACTTTGCCCACACAAACTATTTAAAAACCTTAAACCCAGCCGTTTTACTATAATATTATAATATAATGGCCCTGTTACCCTGAGTGGACATCATACAATGTCCTCCAGGCTTGCACCTTGTACACTCCCTAGTGGCTGTGCAGAGCCACGATCTGTCACCTTCTGTGTCTACCACACACAGAAGAAAACAGATTGTTGTACCGGGCTTGCCCTAGTACCATGTAGTTGCTGTGACCAATCACAGTAATCACATGTCAATTGTACATAATGGCTTTCATTCACAGCCATACATTGTGTACTATTGTGATCTCTGTGATTTGTCACAATGATCACATAGTACAGACAGGGCCAATCACACTGCAACTGTACCATGTGATAGCTGTGGCCAATCACCATCAGCACAATTGTACACAATGGCACTTGAATGGATGCCATTCATAAAAATGAATGCTTATAAAACAGTTATCATCACTGTAATTGGCAATCATAGTGTAAAAAAAAATCCTGATCACTTACCCAGAGTAGTACAGTGTTACTATGGTGACACTGTACTGCTCTGGTTCACAGTATGTCAAAAAATTGTAAAAAAGCAAAACTGTTTCAAAATATATTTTTTTAAATACTGTTACCAGTCAGTGTCCTTGATCACTGCCACACCAGTCATATGATGGTGATGTACTGCACTGCCGACAGTATAAAAAAATAGTGGGAAAAAACACATTTTATTTAACCACCTCCCGTCCGGCCATTGTATATAAACGGCTGGACGGTGGTAGTGCAGGATTGGGTAGCCATTTATAAACGGCCTCCCCGCCCCCTGCTTGTGCGCGCTCCCAGGGAGCACGCAGCACCACGATCTGGTGCCCGCTGTGTCCTCCGGACAAAGTGGAACACTGATCGTCATACAGGACCTCTGTGCAAGGTCCCGATCATGTGATCACTGATTGGCCAATCAGTGATCACATGCAGAGTAGTAAGCAAGATGTCACTTCTGACATCATTGCTTACTACGTGTGAAATCTGTGAATGATCACAGAGGTCACATGGTACAAGGCTATTCACAACAGCCTTGTACCATGTGACAAGCTGTGACCAATTACAGCTCACACAGTAGTTCTCAATGGCTGCAGGAATGCAGCCAGAGAGAAGGAGAAATGATTGCTTTTAGAGCCTTTATGGGTGTAAAAGCAATCAGTGTAAAAAAAAAAAAAAATCTTCATCACCCCCCACAAGTAGTACAGTGTCACCATGGTGACACTGTACTGCTAGGGTGACAGTATGTAAAAAAAAAAAAATAATAATAATAATAATATAAAATAAAAATGTAAAAAAAAATGTTTAAAAATGATAATTTTTGGTTATAAACTAATTTGGGTTATTTTTTTTTACTAAAAATATAACGGAATAAATTTTGGCCAAGATTTATGATGACATATTATTTATTTGCAAAATGTTATAAGAAAAACACTTTTTTCTAAATTTTTGGACTTTTTCATTTACATAGCCAAAAAAATAAAAATCCCAGTGGTGAATAAATACCACCAAAATAAACTTTATCTGTCTCAAAAAAATGCTAAAAAATTCATATGGGTACAGTGTTGCATGACCGTGCAATTGTCATTCAAAGTGTGATAGTACTGAAAGCTGAAAATTGGCCTGGACAGGAAGAGGGTAAAAGTGTCCGGACTTGAAGTGGTTAAGTTCTTCATTGTTCAAAAAATTGTGACAAAAAAATTGCAACATCATAAAACTCACCACACCTCTTACTAAATACCTTGAACTGTCTACTTTGCAAAAAGGGGTCATTTAGGAACATTTCTTCTGTCTTGGCATTTTAGGGCCTTAAGAAATTAGATTGGCCATCAGTACATCAGAATTGATCAATTTTCAAATATATATACATATATATATATATATATATATATATATATACACCATAGTTTGTAATATACACTGATTATGGTTATTTGTACCAAAGAAATGTAGCCACATACAGTTTGGCCTAAATTTATGAAGAACGATTATTTATTTGCAACATTTTATAATAGAAACTTAAAAAAAGTGTTTATTTTTCCAAATTTGTCTGTATTTTTTTTGTTTATGTAGCAAAGAAATAAAAGCCCAGTGGTGATTAAATACCACCACAAGAAAGCTGTCTCAAAAAATGATAAAAAAATGAATTTGGGTACAGTGTTGCACCACCTAGTAAGTGTAGGGTACTGAAGTGGTTAACCTATTGACCTCCGGAAGGTTTTACCCCCTTCATGACCAGGGCATTTTTTGCTATTTAGCACTGCACTAAATGGCAATTGCTCAGTCATGCAGCACTGTACCCAAATTAATTTTAAATATTTTTTTTTCACACAGATAAAGCTTCCTTTTGGTTTATTTGATCACCACTGGGGTTTTTTAATACATAAACAAAAAAAAAAGATTGAAAACAAGCAATATTTTCTACTTTCTGTTATAAAAAACATATCTAATGAAAAACAAAAAAGATTCTTCATAAATTTAGGCCAAAATGTATTCTGCTACTTTTCATGGTTAAAAAATCCCAATAAGTGTATATTAATTGGTTTGCATGAAAGTTATAGCATCTACGAACTATGGTATATATCCTGGAATTTACACAGCTATACTGGTAATGGTAGTGATCAGCGACTTATAGTGGGACTGTGATAGTGTGGCCTGCAATCTGGTCTAGCTAATGCTGACTTGGAGGTCCACTAATTGACTAACTGACACAGACATCAATAGTGACACTAAAACAGTGAGTAGTGCTAATACTGTACACTGTACTAATGACTGACTGGGAAGGGGGTTAACATCTAGAGGCAATCAAAGGGTTAACTGTAGGCATAGCAATATGTAATATGTGTAATATCTGCAACTTTTACTAACAGATCTGATTGTTTTTTCAAGAAACAGTCAGATTGCTGCTCTGTGTACAGTAGTGCAGTATATTCAAATCTCCGGTGTAATTCAAATTTTTAATACATTGTGCTCACACTTGCTTATGCTCATAAAAAGTGACTTCTGCTGACAATAGTTTAAAGACCATTAAGTTCATTATGGTTAAAAAAATCTGCCACCTAAATTTGCCAGGACTGTGACACAGTTTTCTGAAAAAAAAACAACTATTTTTTTGATACATATTGTGAATGCCAAAACTCAACATTTTCTCTTTGTGTAGCCATTCACAACACATGCTGGTAGCCTGAGCAAGTGAAGAAGGTTGACCTTTGGGGAACATATGGCATAAGCCCACTAAATTGTTGAAAGATGCTAACAGAGCGAGTCAGTTGGGCTCCCTGCCAGACTGTGACAGCCCCAAGAATGATCTAGTAAATAATGGAGCTTTGCAGGTATGAAATCGCTGGTGGAGGCAAAGAACTACACATTCCAAGAACTTAACAAAGACCCAAAGCAGGTTTCTTAGAGGTTAATAGGTTACATTGTGCAATGACCTTTCTACTTCACTAACTTTGTGTAGAACTTCTTTTCAGGCTGCTGGGATGGCCTTCTTCCTAATGCATTGATTGTTTGGAAGAAGTAGATTAATGTAGCATTAAGCCTTTTTTTGAGCTGTTTACAGAACAGGGGTGAATTGGCATGGTCATTTTAAATAAACACGGCATAATGCAAGCTACAGCAGTAGAGCGGCTCTATAATGGTGTTTTCTGTATTTCTTTTTAGGTGTGGCGTCTGTCTGAGTTGGATTGAAGAATGCTCTCAGGACAAATTTGCCTGTTGACCTGAAAGGTCCTATCTGTCAAACTATGCTGAGGAAGTAAAGCATGCTTAGTGTATCCAAGATGTCCCTTTACCATGACCTCGGATCTAGAACTTGATTTGCTTACTATAATGCAGCAGACACTGTAAGACTGCCCCTGGGGGCACAGTTCACAAGCCTCAATTGCTAATAAATGTTTAATTTATGAACAACTTTTGGCTCATAAATTTGAAAATAGAAGGATAGTTTTATGAAGTTTTGTGAGATTTAGGATGTAAATACTTGTAAATTTAGCAACCTGAAGTTTTTATGAATAGAGAAAACAAATTAGGCACTGGGTGTCATCAGGGTACTACATCCCTTGGTATAGAGATTCCAAAAATTAAAACAGGATTTAAAAAGGTACCGTGTACAGACACATTTTTTTTAAAGTTAAAATCTTCACATTTTATTAATTAACAATATAAAACACCATTAAAATAATATTTGTACAATAGTGGTCTGACATTTTCAGCTTCTGGTAGATACTTTAAAATATTTCACCATATGTGGCTTCATCAGGAAGATTTATATAACTACAAGAAGCATATTGTATCAAGACAAAAGAATAATTAGAATTGCAGGATTGAATAAACTACGGTAAGATTATGTTGCGGGCTATAAGTTTGTTAAAGTATCTCACCACCACTTTGAGTTCAAGATGGACACAGTCCTTTGATACAAAATTGCCCCATGTGGGGGAAACAAGAGATGGCATGTAGTACAAGCAAAACAGCACAAACAGACCCACCAACCCAGTGTCTATGAAATAAACACATAGTAATAAACAGAACTTTTTTTTTTTTTTTATAAAATTTTTTGTTGAGACTTTTGTCATTTAAAACATTGGTTTTGCTGTAATGAAGTGGCATTAAAGCCAAACTGAGCTTTCAAATTAACTTAGCTAAATACATTGCAGGTGTTTAATAACAAAAAAGGTGTGCAAAGTCTTACAGCTCATTTACTTGAAAAAGTAGCTGCAGCCTGAGTTAAAAAGCCTTGCACCTGCCAGCACACTGTAGTAAAGGACACTTGCTGTAAGCGTGGAAGCAGTGGTCTCCTTGGAGAGATCCAAACTCCTCCTGCTGTGTCAGAGCTAGAGCATTGCAATTGGGTAAGCTATGCTTCATACTAATTGGAGAGCTCTTACCTAGTGGGAGGGCATTTTATTCCCCTTCAGAGAGACCATTGCTTTCACACAGAGGGCATTGATCCTTCTGCTAAGCATGCTGGCAAGGGACAGGCTCTTTTGCTCAGGCTGTGGATGCTTTCTAATAATAACAAAGTTATTTTAAACATATTTTGTTTTTTCTTGCATCTATAATATATTTAGCTGATTTAGGGCATGTTTAGACTTGTAGTTTGAGGTGGGTATTTAATATAATCCTACACCCACAGTTGATCCAGAGGAAGGCAAAAAAAACCCCAACAAAGCATGATCTAATTTGCTCCTGCAGGGAAACAAAAAATCCTTCCTGATCCCCCGAGAGGCAATCAGATATTCCCTGGATCAACTTTACCTATAAATGTTAGTATCCAGTTATATTTTGAGTATCTAAGAAAGAATCCAGGTCTTTTTCAAAGCAATCCACTGAGCTGTCCAGAACCAACTCTTGAGGGAGTCTATTCCACATTTTCACAGCTCTCACTGTGAAGAAGCCTTTCCGTGTTTGGAGATTAAATTTCTTTTCCTCCAGACATAATGAGTGCCCCCTTGTCCTCTGTGATGACCTCAGGGTGAATAACTCTACACCGAGTTCACTATATGGACCACTGATGTATTTATACATGTTGATCATATCCCCCCTTAATCTCCTCTTTTCAAGAGAGAATAAATTCAGTTCCTCTAATCTTTCCTCACAGATAGTATTGGGACCTTACTTGGAAAAACTATGCCAAACTTATAGTCCTGAACAAAAATTAAGCCTCTTTTATGCAAGTTAACTCATCTGAGTTGTAACTGTCCTGATAAATTTGATAAGATTTTGGTATTGTTGACTGGTGGATCCAAAAACCAGTCACTCTGTCTGTAATCCTTATTAAAAATAATATAATATACAAAAAAAAAAGAAATATACCAGTGTATATTTCAGTAAGTGTTGCTGGTGGGTTGTTTATCGTCATGCATCCTCTTAATTTGACTTCAAACAACATGTCAGGAATGGATTCAGCACTGGTGGTGGGACTCTCCTGCCGTGTGGGCTGCAGTACCAGAGCTGACCAGCGGGTGCTCTCAGCACTGGTGGTGGGACTCTCCTGCCGTGTGGGCTGCAGTACCAGAGCTGACCAGCGGGTGCTCTCAGCACTGGTGGTGGGACTTTCCTGCCGTGTGGGCTGCAGTACCAGAGCTGACCAGCGGGTGCTCTTAGCAGCCAGAAGCTCACAATCAGCCAAACCTGGGGCTGATTACAGAAAGGTGTATATAAGCCATGACCAGGCCTGTGCTCTGGGCCTTGGTGTATGTCCCCCATGTGCCCCTGTATCCTGTGCCTAGTTCCTGTGAGAAGATACCTTGTTGCCGACCCTGTCTGATCCTGATTCCTGTTGACCGTCTCCTGTTCTGACTACTGGCTCATCCCTGACTATTCTTCTGCCTGATCCTCTGTACTGCGCTGTCCGTGAGTTACTGAACCCGGCTTGTGACCTTGACCATTCTCTGCCTGCTCCTTTGATACCTTGCTGCCCGCACGTTGCTGACTTGGCCCGTCTGACCACGCTAACTACTCTGCCATCCATCCATCCTGCACGGATCCAGCCGTACCTGCACATACCTCTGGCGGATCCCTCTATCACTAGCAGGTGTACTCAGGGGCCGCGACCTGGTTCCTGTCTGCTCCAAGTCCATCCCCACCATCAGGGGCCCTGGTGAATAGCAGACTGGGACTTAGACTCCGCGCCCTGGGGAATCCTGCCCTGAGGACCGCTAGAGGTACCACCAGGCAGTCGTTACAGAACCCTACGGCCGGCCTGACCATTCCACCTCTCCAGCCCTGACTACGCCTGTGTTCCTGCACCTCCTAAGATTAGTGGAAGGTTAGTTTGTTCACTGTGCGTTTATATATATATCTGGGTGGCTAATAATACCTGTATAATACTATACCTGAAACCTGCGTTTCCCTGTGTCAGTCCGCACCTTTCTGGTCATTCCTTGATTCCTGACACAACAACTGGGAGGAAGGGTTATATCTTCTACTAGAAATAATCTTCAAATAGAATGAAGCTCCAAGCAAAATGTTTTTTTCTCTTAATTTTGGATAAAATATGTAAAGGTAAGGCCCTCTGTTGAGTTTATTTCTTATTGTCACCAGTGGGAAGACTTTCTTCCCATCTATCACCCTTATGATTTCAGAGTTTGGAAACATAGCAATAAAAACCCGATGGAAGGACTAACCATTCTGCACCCCACCATCTCCACTGTAAGTACACCAGATCAGACACTGAAGGTCTAAGCCATAACCAATAACTTTTTCAAAGACTTTTTCAACCGCTAGACAACGCAATTCGATCATTATAGATATCCATTCAATAAACAAGTATAGTTTGTGCTGATAATGTATCACTTTAAAAATGTTAATAAAGCCTACTGAAGAAGCCCATATGTGGGTGTAACGTGTCTAGGGAGGAGGGGGCCGACCTTTTTTACCATTGCTTGCTGCTTTCTTGCTAGTCGTAAACATTGAAATTTTGTGCTATTTTAATAGTGGGGAAAATAAAGTCGCAAACAGAGAGCACTATGTTTTGGCTTTTTTATTACATGGTCACATATCCATCAATCTCTGAGTATTAGCAGAGGAGGAGTGGAATATCACCTGGATAAGAAACGGATTTCGGGACCAGAAAGGCTGCTGCATTGTGAATGCGATGAGCTTTTAAAGATATATTGGAGGTGCGCAGGGTTTCACCTGGTGTGGTGGAGGTACACTAATTGCTCAAGGAAGAAAGGAAGAAGTGTACACAGTCACGTGTGGAAGTGCATGCATTGCAAAGATTTAATTGGATGTTTAGATTTTGGACTTTGGTTACATTAATATTTATTTTTACACAAATTGTATTGATATGTTTATTGCACTGCACTTTTAATTGTATTAATTTTGTTAGGGTGAGGTGAAATTCACAAACAAGTGTTCAGCTTGCATTATCATATTGTGGTTTATATTTTCCACTGGTATTTGTACAAGTACATATTTAGACGTAGTTGCGCTGAAAGGCATAACTTGCCTGGTCTGCATATGAATAAACCACTTGTTTATTGGGCAGCCTACTGCAAGTAATCATGTTTGATATGAAACACAAAGGAAATTATATATTAGTCATGACTCCCTTAATCATAATCATTAAATATTTATGAGATATTTTCTTAGAAACCGTACCTTATTTATAGTTAGGTATACCTGTGTGAATATCACCATGTAAATACAGACATGTTTTAGAAAAGCTCATGTACCCAGAAAAGTGTATCTAAACCAAAGAAACAAAAATGTAATATATTGCAGACTACCAGATTTTAGATGTGGTAGTTACGTAAGTTTTTTTTTTTATCTTGCTTTTTTCCCCCCTTCATTTTTAATTGGATGATCGGGCCAGTAACACACTTCCTATCCCAGGATGACAACACCTACTTGTCACGCTCGCCCGATCGCCACCCTCAACATGCGACAATCGCACGACCGCGACCAACAATAATACGTCACGCCCGCGGCGTCAGACCCCAGACCTTCTCACCAAACTCGTGACCGAAGGACCGGCCGATCTAAAACCGCGATGTGATGTGCGTAACAACGCCACACTCAGCTGCTCCCTGCACAACGATTGTCCAGCTAATGGAACGCAATCGACGCACCGGCAGCCTAAATGCGCTTGTTACTGGGTCGGGTTAATTACGCAACTAACCCTTCACTGCCACCACCATTTTTTGTGCAGAGAAAGGGGAAACTCTCTTTATCAAATATACACTGTAATGGTTGAAAAGTCGCCTGTCCAATATGGTCACCGCAGGCCGATTGGGCAGATGTCAGGGATCCCCTCGATCCCTGCCGCGATGGTCCCGGCGCAGGCGCACTGCTCCGCCCTGTGCAGGGACACGGGCACTAGGTCCGGGCCGGCCGCGGCGTTCGAGTTTGCGCATGCGCAGTAGAAGCCGCGGCCGCCCGCTGGGCATCAATGGCAGCGCAGGGCGGGATATTTAAATGTCCCTGAGCTGTCATTTCGTTGCCTTCTGGTCTTACCTGCTTCCTGTGATTCTGAACCTGTGCCTTGTAAGTTATTTGACCCGGATTGTTCTTGACCTGCTGATTTCTCCTGCCCAGACCCTTGCTTTGCCTGACCTCTCTCCCTAGATGCCCCTCATTAGATCTGACCTACTGTTGCTGACCTGGCGTGTGACCCGACGATTCTCTACCTGCTCCCTTGTACCTTACCGTCCTCTACGTTACCTCCTCACATCTGGCTCTCCCTGGTTGGAGCCCCTGGCGAACACCCCTACCACTGACAGGTGTGCTCAGTAGTGGCGACCTGGTCCCGGGGTACTACAAGTCCATCCCCATCATCAGGGGCCCTGGTGAACAAGTACCCTGGGGCTTAGACTCTGCGCTCTGGGCACGCCTGACCAGTGGAGTGCTAGTGGTGCCGCTTGGCGGTCCCTCACAGTACCAGAAGGCCATGACTGAGCCTCGAGGAGGACCCTCCCCGATGAAGGAGGTTTGCAGGCACCTGGCTACCCTGACGCAAGCAGTAAACACGTTACAGGACAGATGTTTGCAGATTGAGAATCGGTTTCAGGCCTGCACCATATCTGCTCCTGTTTCACAGGCCCCGGCTCCTGCACCTCCGGTCGCAGCAGCCCACGAGCCGGCTCCT
The DNA here is from genome assembly GCF_062004578.1 of Staurois parvus. Taxonomy (NCBI): domain Eukaryota; kingdom Metazoa; phylum Chordata; class Amphibia; order Anura; family Ranidae; genus Staurois; species Staurois parvus. Next base: position 18,276,544 of record NW_028317807.1, read on the forward strand.
GGGCCTTCCGCATCATTCCCTATGGCGGAACCCCGAGTACCCTTACCCGAGCGCTTCCACGGGGATCGCACACGCTTTCGGTCATTCCGTGACTCCTGTCTGCTCTATTTTGAACTGCAACCACGGACTTTTTTGACAGAATCGGTGAAAGTGGGGTTTGTTATCTCCCTGTTGCAGGGTGAACCCCAAGACTGGGCCCACCGACTAAGGGGAAATAATGACCACCATCTGGTTACGGTTGACAACTTCTTTAACGCTATGGCCATCTTATACGATGACCCACAACGGGCGGCCTCGGCCGAGGCCACATTATACGCACTCCGACAAGGTCGGCGAGCGGCTGAGGAATACGCCTCTGACTTTAGGCGCTGGATGGGAGACACTCGCTGGAACGAGTTTGCACTTTTGCACCAGTTCCGTATGGGCCTATCTGAGGCTCTGAAAGACGAGCTTGCCCGGGTGGAGGTGCCCGAGACATTGGAGGACTTGATTGCACTCACCATTAAAATTGACCGTAGGCTACGGGAGCGCAGATTGGAGAGGTCTGGTCATGGTCGCGGAAATACCTGGGGGTCATTCCAAGGATCCAGTCAACATACTAGGCCAAACATCCAGAACCTGCCATCTGAAGATGCTCCCGAACCCATGCAGCTAGGCCTGGCACGGCCTAAACTACCGCCAGAGGAACGCCAGCGCAGACACTCCCAGAACCTGTGTCTCTACTGCGGTGAAGCTGGTCACATGGTACGTTCCTGCCCGCAGAAACTGAGTAAGTTCACCTCATCTTCTTTATCTATTGGCAATATGAATCCGTCCCAATACTTAGTTGTCCCCCTCTCCTTTCAGCTTTCAGAAAGGACCGTGGAGGTGACGGCCATAGTTGATTCGGGGGCATGCAGCTGTTTTGTGGATATCAATTTTGCTCACCGGCAGGGTATCCCCCTCCGTCCAAAGGAGAAGGGGTTTCACATCTTTTTGGCTGATGGTTCCCGGATAAAGTCAGGGGTGGTTAACCAGGAGACCCCTTCCATTGTGACTTCCATTGCCGGTCAGCACCGGGAACTCCTCCGCCTGGATGCTATTCCATCACCCCTTTTCCCAGTCATTCTGGGGCTCCCATGGTTGCGGGCCCATAACCCCCAAATTGACTGGGAAACTGGGGTTGTCTCGTTCCCTTCCCCATACTGTCGGGAACTGTGCCGGAATCGGGCACGGAGGTCCCCCAGGTCCTCCTGTGCGCTGAAGGGGATGCCAGCCTAAAACAAGTGATTCCTGCAGCCTATCATAAGTTTCTTGATGTGTTCAGTGAACGGGGAGCAGATACTCTACCCCCCCACCGCCCATATGACTGTCCTATTGATCTGTTACCCGGTTCTGAAACTCCCTTCGGGCGAATTTTTCCCCTTTCTGAGCTAGAATTAGGGGCCCTGAAGGATTATATTGAGGACAGCCTCCAGAAGGGATTCATCCGTCCCTCCACTTCCCCAGCAGGTGCAGGGATCTTCTTTGTAGAAAAGAAAGACAAGACTTTGAGGCCATGTATTGACTATCGGGAGCTGAATAGGGTCACAATCAAAAATCGTTACCCATTACCACTGGTACCAGAATTATTCCAGAGCTTAAAAGCTGCAGTAGTATTTACCAAGCTGGACCTAAGGGGAGCCTACAACTTGGTTCGCATAAGGGAGGGGGATGAGTGGAAAACGGCCTTCCGCAACCGTTTCGGCCATTTCGAATACCTGGTCATGCCTTTCGGGTTGTGCAATGCGCCGGCCACCTTCCAGCACTTTGTAAACTACATCTTTAGGGACTTCCTGGATATCTTTGTCATCGTCTACTTAGACGACATTTTGACTTTCTCATCCTCCCTGGGGGAGCACAGGGTACATGTAACAAAGGTATTGGGGCGGTTGCGGCAGCATGGGTTGTACGCTAAAGCAGAGAAATGTTGCTTTGAACAGGCTAGCGTTACATTTCTAGGTCTGATTATCTCCACCACGGGGGTCGCAATGGACCCTCAGAAGGTCTCTGCGATCCTAGATTGGCCTGAACCCACGAACAGGAAAAGCGTCCAACGTTTTATCGGGTTCGCAAACTTCTACCGGAAGTTCATCAAGAACTTCTCGGGTCTGGCCTCCCCCATCACTCAGTTAACCAAGCTTGGGACGCGATTCAGATGGACGCCAGAGGCACAGGAAGCTTTTGAAGCACTAAAGAAGTTATTTACCTCGGCACCCATTCTGGGTCATCCCGACGCCTCCCTGCCCTACATCTTAGAAGTAGATGCGTCAGAAAACGCGGTTGGCTCCATCCTTTCCCAGCGAAAGGGCGCCAAGGAATTACTTCACCCAGTAGCATTCTTCTCACGGAAACTTACCCCTGCGGAGAAGAACTACGACATTGGGGATCGAGAACTACTGGCTATCAAGACCGCATTAGAAGAATGGAGGTACCTGCTGGAAGGTGCCTCACATCCCATCCTGATATTCACGGACCACAAGAACCTGGAATATCTGAGGACGGCCAAACGTTTGCGCCCACGACAAGCAAGATGGGCATTGTTTTTCTCGAGGTTCCAGTTCCACATCACATACAGGCCGGGATCAAAAAACACGAAGCCAGACGCGTTGTCACGTATGTACGAGGACGCCAAGGAGATCCCAGTACCTGACACTATTCTGCCTGCGGGAAACTTCTTGGCCCTCCAGACGAACCTTCGCTCCGAGATAATGAGAGCGTCCACAGCAATGTCTACCTCCGATGGGGCGCCCCTCCAGAACAAGGGGGGACTCCTATGGAGGGAGGACCGGATTGTGGTGCCGGAGGAAGCCCGAACCCTAGTCTTGGGACATTGCCATGACCACCCGATGGCAGGACATTTTGGCCCGGTCAAGACCCTGGAACTTCTCCGACGTTCCTTCTGGTGGCCGGACATGGCCAAGGATTGTAAAAGTTACGTGGGCTCCTGTGCCATCTGCCAGTGGAACAAGCCTTCAAGAAATAAGGCGTGGGGCCTGCTACGTCCATTACCCATCCCTGAACAGCCCTGGCAGAAAATCTCTAAGGACTTCATAGTCGAGCTTCCACCTTCACTGGACCACACAGCAATTCTCGTGGTCGTGGACCGTTTATCCAAGATGGCCCATTTCATTCCTTTACGGAAGACTCCATCAGCAGCCGAGACGGCGCAAGCTTTTATTCGAGAGGTTGTTAGACTGCATGAGGTCCCCGAAGACATCGTCTCGGACCGAGGGGTGCAGTTTACCTCGAGATTTTGGAGGGCATTGTGCAAAGCCCTGGATATCAAGCTATCCCTTTCCTCGGCATTTCACCCTCAGACCAATGGTCAGACCGAAAGGACCAATCAGACCCTAGAGCAATACTTGCGATGCTACACATCATTCTCTCAGGACGACTGGGTGCCACTTCTCCCTTTGGCGGAATTCGCGTACAACAACGCTTGCCATTCAGCAACAGGGCAGTCCCCGTTCTTCTCCAACTATGGGTTTCACCCTGTCTTCCTCCCGGATTTAGTCCCGGAATGCCCAATTCCAGCGACACAGGATGCACTAACCTTTTTCACTTCAAACAATAAAAAACTACAGGAAGCCATCCGTCAAGCCCAAGAAGACTACAAGAGGGCTTTTAATAGGAAGCGAAGAGGGGATCTGGTGTTGCGGCCCGAAGAGAAGGTTTGGCTGGCTACATCGAACTTGAAGATGCTCTGCCCGTCAAAAAAGTTGGGACCTAAATTTATAGGCCATTTTTGCATCAAACGGATGGTCAATGAAGTGGCCTATGAACTTGTTCTCCCTGAGACACTCAAGATCCACCCTGTCTTCCACGTGTCCCTGTTGAAGCCGGTAGTCCCTGATGCCTTCCCGGAACGGGAATCCAGGCCCCCGGAGGCCGTAACAGTCGAAGAGGAAGAAGAATTCGAGGTGGAGACAATCCTGAAGTGCCAACGAAGGGGGGGCCAGACCCAATTTCTCATCAAATGGAAGGGCTACGGCCCTGAGGACAATTCGTGGGAACCAGCCCATAATGTCCATGCACCTAGACTTGTCCGGAGGTTTCTTTGTGATCACCCGTGGTGGAGAGATCGGGTGGGCATCCGGAGGTTGCCCGTAGGGGGGGGGGGGCAATGTCAGGGATCCCCTCGATCCCTGCCGCGATGGTCCCGGCGCAGGCGCACTGCTCCGTCCTGTGCAGGGACACGGGCACTAGGTCCGGGCCGGCCGCGGCGTTCGAGTTTGCGCATGCGCAGTAGAAGCCGCGGCCGCCCGCTGGGCATCAATGGCAGCGCAGGGCGGGATATTTAAATGTCCCTGAGCTGTCATTTCGTTGCCTTCTGGTCTTACCTGCTTCCTGTGATTCTGAACCTGTGCCTTGTAAGTTATTTGACCCGGATTGTTCTTGACCTGCTGATTTCTCCTGCCCAGACCCTTGCTTTGCCTGACCTCTCTCCCTGGATGCCCCTCATTAGATCTGACCTACTGTTGCTGACCTGGCGTGTGACCCGACGATTCTCTGCCTGCTCCCTTGTACCTTACCGTCCTCTACGTTACCAACTCGGCCTGTCTGACTTCGCACTTGCTCAGCCATCCATCCATTCATCCCATCGGGGTCACCCGACCTCCTCACATCTGGCTCTCCCTGGTTGGAGCCCCTGGCGAACACCCCTACCACTGACAGGTGTGCTCAGTAGTGGCGACCTGGTCCCGGGGTACTACAAGTCCATCCCCATCATCAGGGGCCCTGGTGAACAAGTACCCTGGGGCTTAGACTCTGCGCTCTGGGCACGCCTGACCAGTGGAGTGCTAGTGGTGCCGCTTGGCGGTCCCTCACAGTACCAGAAGGCCATGACTGAGCCTCGAGGAGGACCCTCCCCGATGAAGGAGGTTTGCAGGCACCTGGCTACCCTGACGCAAGCAGTAAACACGTTACAGGACAGATGTTTGCAGATTGAGAATCGGTTTCAGGCCTGCACCATATCTGCTCCTGTTTCACAGGCCCCGGCTCCTGCACCTCCGGTCGCAGCAGCCCACGAGCCGGCTCCTGGGCCTTCCGCATCATTCCCTATGGCGGAACCCCGAGTACCCTTACCCGAGCGCTTCCACGGGGATCGCACACGCTTTCGGTCATTCCGTGACTCCTGTCTGCTCTTTTTTGAACTGCAACCACGGACTTTTTTGACAGAATCGGTGAAAGTGGGGTTTGTTATCTCCCTGTTGCAGGGTGAACCCCAAGACTGGGCCCACCGACTAAGGGGAAATAATGACCACCATCTGGTTACGGTTGACAACTTCTTTAACGCTATGGCCATCTTATACGATGACCCACAACGGGCGGCCTCGGCCGAGGCCACATTATACGCACTCCGACAAGGTCGGCGAGCGGCTGAGGAATACGCCTCTGACTTTAGGCGCTGGATGGGAGACACTCGCTGGAACGAGTTTGCACTTTTGCACCAGTTCCGTATGGGCCTATCTGAGGCTCTGAAAGACGAGCTTGCCCGGGTGGAGGTGCCCGAGACATTGGAGGACTTGATTGCACTCACCATTAAAATTGACCGTAGGCTACGGGAGCGCAGATTGGAGAGGTCTGGTCATGGTCGCGGAAATACCTGGGGGTCATTCCAAGGATCCAGTCAACATACTAGGCCAAACATCCAGAACCTGCCATCTGAAGATGCTCCCGAACCCATGCAGCTAGGCCTGGCACGGCCTAAACTACCGCCAGAGGAACGCCAGCGCAGACACTCCCAGAACCTGTGTCTCTACTGCGGTGAAGCTGGTCACATGGTACGTTCCTGCCCGCAGAAACTGAGTAAGTTCACCTCATCTTCTTTATCTATTGGCAATATGAATCCGTCCCAATACTTAGTTGTCCCCCTCTCCTTTCAGCTTTCAGAAAGGACCGTGGAGGTGACGGCCATAGTTGATTCGGGGGCATGCAGCTGTTTTGTGGATATCAATTTTGCTCACCGGCAGGGTATCCCCCTCCGTCCAAAGGAGAAGGGGTTTCACATCTTTTTGGCTGATGGTTCCCGGATAAAGTCAGGGGTGGTTAACCAGGAGACCCCTTCCATTGTGACTTCCATTGCCGGTCAGCACCGGGAACTCCTCCGCCTGGATGCTATTCCATCACCCCTTTTCCCAGTCATTCTGGGGCTCCCATGGTTGCGGGCCCATAACCCCCAAATTGACTGGGAAACTGGGGTTGTCTCGTTCCCTTCCCCATACTGTCGGGAACTGTGCCGGAATCGGGCACGGAGGTCCCCCAGGTCCTCCTGTGCGCTGAAGGGGATGCCAGCCTAAAACAAGTGATTCCTGCAGCCTATCATAAGTTTCTTGATGTGTTCAGTGAACGGGGAGCAGATACTCTACCCCCCCACCGCCCATATGACTGTCCTATTGATCTGTTACCCGGTTCTGAAACTCCCTTCGGGCGAATTTTTCCCCTTTCTGAGCTAGAATTAGGGGCCCTGAAGGATTATATTGAGGACAGCCTCCAGAAGGGATTCATCCGTCCCTCCACTTCCCCAGCAGGTGCAGGGATCTTCTTTGTAGAAAAGAAAGACAAGACTTTGAGGCCATGTATTGACTATCGGGAGCTGAATAGGGTCACAATCAAAAATCGTTACCCATTACCACTGGTACCAGAATTATTCCAGAGCTTAAAAGCTGCAGTAGTATTTACCAAGCTGGACCTAAGGGGAGCCTACAACTTGGTTCGCATAAGGGAGGGGGATGAGTGGAAAACGGCCTTCCGCAACCGTTTCGGCCATTTCGAATACCTGGTCATGCCTTTCGGGTTGTGCAATGCGCCGGCCACCTTCCAGCACTTTGTAAACTACATCTTTAGGGACTTCCTGGATATCTTTGTCATCGTCTACTTAGACGACATTTTGACTTTCTCATCCTCCCTGGGGGAGCACAGGGTACATGTAACAAAGGTATTGGGGCGGTTGCGGCAGCATGGGTTGTACGCTAAAGCAGAGAAATGTTGCTTTGAACAGGCTAGCGTTACATTTCTAGGTCTGATTATCTCCACCACGGGGGTCGCAATGGACCCTCAGAAGGTCTCTGCGATCCTAGATTGGCCTGAACCCACGAACAGGAAAAGCGTCCAACGTTTTATCGGGTTCGCAAACTTCTACCGGAAGTTCATCAAGAACTTCTCGGGTCTGGCCTCCCCCATCACTCAGTTAACCAAGCTTGGGACGCGATTCAGATGGACGCCAGAGGCACAGGAAGCTTTTGAAGCACTAAAGAAGTTATTTACCTCGGCACCCATTCTGGGTCATCCCGACGCCTCCCTGCCCTACATCTTAGAAGTAGATGCGTCAGAAAACGCGGTTGGCTCCATCCTTTCCCAGCGAAAGGGCGCCAAGGAATTACTTCACCCAGTAGCATTCTTCTCACGGAAACTTACCCCTGCGGAGAAGAACTACGACATTGGGGATCGAGAACTACTGGCTATCAAGACCGCATTAGAAGAATGGAGGTACCTGCTGGAAGGTGCCTCACATCCCATCCTGATATTCACGGACCACAAGAACCTGGAATATCTGAGGACGGCCAAACGTTTGCGCCCACGACAAGCAAGATGGGCATTGTTTTTCTCGAGGTTCCAGTTCCACATCACATACAGGCCAGGATCAAAAAACACGAAGCCAGACGCGTTGTCACGTATGTACGAGGACGCCAAGGAGATCCCAGTACCTGACACTATTCTGCCTGCGGGAAACTTCTTGGCCCTCCAGACGAACCTTCGCTCCGAGATAATGAGAGCGTCCACAGCAATGTCTACCTCCGATGGGGCGCCCCTCCAGAACAAGGGGGGACTCCTATGGAGGGAGGACCGGATTGTGGTGCCGGAGGAAGCCCGAACCCTAGTCTTGGGACATTGCCATGACCACCCGATGGCAGGACATTTTGGCCCGGTCAAGACCCTGGAACTTCTCCGACGTTCCTTCTGGTGGCCGGACATGGCCAAGGATTGTAAAAGTTACGTGGGCTCCTGTGCCATCTGCCAGTGGAACAAGCCTTCAAGAAATAAGGCGTGGGGCCTGCTACGTCCATTACCCATCCCTGAACAGCCCTGGCAGAAAATCTCTAAGGACTTCATAGTCGAGCTTCCACCTTCACTGGACCACACAGCAATTCTCGTGGTCGTGGACCGTTTATCCAAGATGGCCCATTTCATTCCTTTACGGAAGACTCCATCAGCAGCCGAGACGGCGCAAGCTTTTATTCGAGAGGTTGTTAGACTGCATGAGGTTCCCGAAGACATCGTCTCGGACCGAGGGGTGCAGTTTACCTCGAGATTTTGGAGGGCATTGTGCAAAGCCCTGGATATCAAGCTATCCCTTTCCTCGGCATTTCACCCTCAGACCAATGGTCAGACCGAAAGGACCAATCAGACCCTAGAGCAATACTTGCGATGCTACACATCATTCTCTCAGGACGACTGGGTGCCACTTCTCCCTTTGGCGGAATTCGCGTACAACAACGCTTGCCATTCAGCAACAGGGCAGTCCCCGTTCTTCTCCAACTATGGGTTTCACCCTGTCTTCCTCCCGGATTTAGTCCCGGAATGCCCAATTCCAGCGACACAGGATGCACTAACCTTTTTCACTTCAAACAATAAAAAACTACAGGAAGCCATCCGTCAAGCCCAAGAAGACTACAAGAGGGCTTTTAATAGGAAGCGAAGAGGGGATCTGGTGTTGCGGCCCGAAGAGAAGGTTTGGCTGGCTACATCGAACTTGAAGATGCTCTGCCCGTCAAAAAAGTTGGGACCTAAATTTATAGGCCATTTTTGCATCAAACGGATGGTCAATGAAGTGGCCTATGAACTTGTTCTCCCTGAGACACTCAAGATCCACCCTGTCTTCCACGTGTCCCTGTTGAAGCCGGTAGTCCCTGATGCCTTCCCGGAACGGGAATCCAGGCCCCCGGAGGCCGTAACAGTCGAAGAGGAAGAAGAATTCGAGGTGGAGACAATCCTGAAGTGCCAACGAAGGGGGGGCCAGACCCAATTTCTCATCAAATGGAAGGGCTACGGCCCTGAGGACAATTCGTGGGAACCAGCCCATAATGTCCATGCACCTAGACTTGTCCGGAGGTTTCTTTGTGATCACCCGTGGTGGAGAGATCGGGTGGGCATCCGGAGGTTGCCCGTAGGGGGGGGGGGCAATGTCAGGGATCCCCTCGATCCCTGCCGCGATGGTCCCGGCGCAGGCGCACTGCTCCGCCCTGTGCAGGGACACGGGCACTAGGTCCGGGCCGGCCGCGGCGTTCGAGTTCGCGCATGCGCAGTAGAAGCCGCGGCCGCCCGCTGGGCACCAATGGCAGCGCAGGGCGGGATATTTAAATGTCCCTGAGCTGTCATTTCGTTGCCTTCTGGTCTTACCTGCTTCCTGTGATTCTGAACCTGTGCCTTGTAAGTTATTTGACCCGGATTGTTCTTGACCTGCTGATTTCTCCTGCCCAGACCCTTGCTTTGCCTGACCTCTCTCCCTGGATGCCCCTCATTAGATCTGACCTACTGTTGCTGACCTGGCGTGTGACCCGACGATTCTCTGCCTGCTCCCTTGTACCTTACCGTCCTCTACGTTACCAACTCGGCCTGTCTGACTTCGCACTTGCTCAGCCATCCATCCATCCATCCCATCGGGGTCACCCGACCTCCTCACATCTGGCTCTCCCTGGTTGGAGCCCCTGGCGAACACCCCTACCACTGACAGGTGTGCTCAGTAGTGGCGACCTGGTCCCGGGGTACTACAAGTCCATCCCCACCATCAGGGGCCCTGGTGAACAAGTACCCTGGGGCTTAGACTCCGCGCTCTGGGCACGCCTGACCAGTGGAGTCCTAGTGGTGCCGCTCGGCGGTCCCTCACAGCAGAGGATTAAACAAACACAGTAGCGTCTCTTCAAAGGCAGGAATTCGTGAATTGCAAGTAAGCACTTAGAAACAGTTTAACACTTTCAGAAAGAAAGATTTATTACTAAAAGGGTCAAACGGGTGCAATAAAATATTTACAAAGAAAATGTAACTAGATATATATATTTATATATAAAAACAGCATATCACAGCCAAGAGATAACAGGGAGAAGTTAAAAGGTTAAGTTACTTGCCATGTTAAGCCTTGATGTAGCAGATCCAAGTTGCAGAGTGAAGGGTCTTTGATCTCCTGCTGTTATGATGTTAAAATTAGATGTCTTTTGCTTATCCTCAGGCCCACAGCCTGTGGTTTTTTAAAGTCCCCCAGCAGGGGGGTGCCTTTGAGTAACTGGCCAATACTCTGTTTAGGGAGGGATCTCGGTCGGACTCTGAATTAAAACCAACATCTGTCATAATCCATGATATGAAACATAGAGGAAAACCTGACTTGAGGAATGTTCATTTCATTCTGTCACCTTAAGCTGTTAGGTTTTATGAGGTTACAATCTCTTTCAATTCCTGGGAGAAGCTGCCTTATCTGTTTTATGATGTGTGAGCCTACACAGGTTCTTGGGTCAGTGCTTCCCAATTCTCTGAGGAACACTGGCCTTATCATGACTTAGGTGAGGAAGGCTACACTTTCACAGACTGCTCGGCACCGAACTAAGGATGCCTTAACTTGCTGTTGACCCATAACCAGCACACACCACATCTGTCACTGTGCCTCTCAGGAAGGGATGGGGAAGGAGAATAAAGGATTGAGGAATACTTCTAATAAAAAAAAGGGAAACTCCGCATCCAACTCTGATGAGCAAGTTTGCTACACCACTCACTATTGTATCTATAGAGGAGTAGCGTAAAGAAAGCCATAGATGATGCAATTTTCTTTCCTGCAACCACGGGTTTTGGAAAGAAATCACTCAATTCCGCATCAACACAGTCAGTCTCACCCATAGTGCTATTGTGTTCTGCTGGTGGGGAGTATTTCCTGATGACAGAACACAATGATTATTGTTGGTGGCTATAGCTGCTGGCAGTAATTGCATGCAAAAAATCAGACAGACTGGTCCCTGATGAAGCAGCGGAGATTCGATCCATCTATGGGTGGCTTTACTTAGGGTAGCAGTGTGTTGTAGTCCACAGAGACAGCTGGAAACAATGTAACTGATATGGGTTTACCAGATGTAGAGAGCAGAGGAATTTATCAGCTCACAGGTCTTCTGGCAGGATTAACGTTTTTTTTTTTTTAAATCAAACAGATTTTAAAAACAACCAACTTGTAATGGTATATTTAATAAAATATTTCCACATTTCTCACCTAGGTGATAAGTTTTCCCCACCCCCACATATGCAGATGTGCCACAGGCCTCAGGTCCTGAGAGAGTCTTGTGGCACATCTGCACATGTGCCAGTTTCCCAGGCCATCCACACATTCATGGGGTTTCACTTCTAGCAGGGACGTCTGAAAACCTTACCTGTCTATGCGTGTGCATGGAAAATCACCTGCACATGCGCAGATGTGCTGACAGGCTGTGCCAGAACCCAAAGCCTGGGCAGAGTCTATGGGTGCATCAGTACACGTGCCGTAATATTGGGCTTGAGAGGGGAGTAGAGCAACCAAGAGAGACAGACTGAAGTTCTGTTTTAAGGACTGTGGTAAAGTATAATTGAGCCCTGAGGCTACATACAAAATTATTGCCCAATTATAATTTACTAGGCTAAATTTACGGGAAAGAAACGCTGGGTTTAAAGTGGAACTGCCTTTTGTTAGAGTGGGGAAGAGTCAGATGGACTGAGAGGTTTTTATTCTTCCTTTCTTTTGAGAGCCACTAAGACTTTCTTGTCCTTATGACCAAAAAAGAAATGTAAAATGTTATGTAATGCCCTCCAGTGAAGATAGTTTTTTTTTTTTTTGTGTGTATAGTTATAGGCTTGCTAGAAGCCTGGGTATGAGTCAGCTTGGTTACTTTAGGTTAGAACTGAAGGGCTCTACAGTTTGGTTCTCTGATACCTCCCCCTGCTTTAGAGACTTGGGGAAGTTTCTAGAAGCCAGTGGGCAGGGGTGAGGAGGGGCTGATCTGCATACTTAGGGGAATCTGGCCAATCCCCAGACAGGAGGCCTGGCATGGTGGCTAGGTCTACCTTTAAATATGAGAGAGCCTGGCCAGCAGGAGCGTCAAGGAGTGGGGAAGTGGTGCTGATGTGGAGCTTGGAAGGGGACCCCAGAGGAGGGGGGTCTAGCTGCAGGCTGGGAGCTGGAAAGAGGGACCTCCACTGTTTCACAGTCTACAGAGCCAGCCCAGAGTAAGGCATGAAAGCAGCTTCACCTTTCAAAGCTACAGGGACAGGACCTACAGAGAGAGGGCAGTCATGTGCAAACTAGTTCTCCCTGGGAAATCATTCCCATGTGTCTCGGAATCCCTTGCCTTGGGGTATCCGTCATGACAGCCAGGTGGATGAGGAGTTTTTGGGGTCTGAAGAGGTTCATTTAAGGGGACAAGTGCTCCTTGTAAAGACTGTTGAGTTGATTTACTAAAGGCAAATAGATTGTGCACTTTGCAAAGTGCAGTTGCTCCAGACCTTAGTAAATGAGGTAATCTTTCACCTTGCAAAGAATTCCCAATCAGGTGCAAGGAAAATAAAAACTGCATCTTTGCTTGCATGTGATTAGATGATGGAAGTCAGCAGAGCTTCTGCTCATTTACCAAGCTCTGCAACAACTTGCCTTTAGTAAATCAACCCCTATAGTGGAAAGTAAGCAAATATCTGTGCCACAGGCAAGACAAAAAGAGGACCATAAGAGTAAAAGGGCAGATGAAGAAAGGTTGAATGCACATGCTTTTGATTTTTATCTCATTGGCTCCTTTAGTACCAGGGTCAGAGGACCAACCACCTTTAGAAGCATGCAGATATTTCCAAAAAAGAAGGAAGGACCTTCTTTTCCCATAATGACAGAGAATAAAGAGCTTATGGATGAAGAATGATCGAGACCTGATACGAAGACCAATTTACAGTACAGGTTCTCTAAGCTTTATCCAATGAAGATGACTTATGCATGTTTATGCAACACACTTCCAGGGTGGATGGGGCCCTCCAGCATCTGGTGCATCAAATATCCTTGCTGTTCAATAACTCAGTTGCCTTTAGGGGTCCAATGGTTCAAAAAGTGGACTTAACACTGGTTCACACTAGATGCAGTTCAGTATGTTTTTATTTTGCATAAAAAATGCATTAATAGTATCTACCTTGGATTCCAATGGCCTAGTTCACAGCAGTGCAGTTTGTTCCAGTACAATCAACTAAAGTAGAACATGTTGCATTTTTTTGTGTAACACATCTTTGTGGTTGTGTCACTGGAGGATGGATGACGTTTCCACACAAGTCCTCCTCATAATAGGAAGTTGTTATGTGGCAAAATGCTGGACAATGCAGTTAAGGGAGTGACAGGAGGCAAGTCCAGACTGTGGCCACAGTCTAATAAGATGGAGCAGCAGTCTTTTCGTTCAAGTCAGTCAAACTTCAGAAGGCAAAATCTTATAGGCCAAGCCAAATTTACCAGATCACAGTGGAGGGTAATCAATGTTCCTTTTTATGTGGAATCACCTCCAGAGCAGGCTTCTAGACATCTGGAAAATCCTTTGAAGGTGTGCCCAACCAGTCTCTTCTGGTGGGAGCCAGGATAGCCTCCTTCTGGAGAGTTTGGGTGACAAACATCATAGACTGGTGGGTCCGGAAGACAGTTAGGTGGGAGAACAATAGAGAATTTTACGACCAAATAATTTTATTTATGACCAACAGATCTCAAGAAAAATAAATGCTTTCAAGATTATGTATAAAAATTAGACTGCAACAAATCCATAGTGCTGGTGCCGCCATAAGAACAGAATCTGGGATTTTTTTCCCCATTTTCTCTAGTACCCAAGGCATCAGGTGCTTTCTGGCCTGTCTGGGTTTGAAGAAATCAAATGGGTACATACACACCAAAAGGTTCAAGATGGACTCCTTGCAGACAGTCATGGTGATAGTTCAGCAGGAAAACTGGTTTGTGTCAATCGTCCTGGCTGACGTATATTTCCATGTACCGATCAGTGCAGAACAGCAGAGACATCTGAGATTTGCGGTGGCCAGATGTCAATTCCAGTTCAGGTGTCTGCCATTTTTACAAATCAGAACAGCACCAATAATCTTTTTGAAGATCTTGTTGGCAGCAGAGGAAGTAATCCATCTTTGGGGATAAGGCTCTATCACTAGTTGGACGATGCCTTGTCACACGTTCAAGCTGGGAGCTGTTAAAGCATCACAGCCTTGTCCTAGAAGTCCTTTTCTAAGTTCAGTTGGGTACTGAAAAAATAGGGAAGGCAGTTGACCCCTTCACTTCTTCTCAATCGATTAAGAATCTTGGAGTAGTATCTTATACCCGAATAAGTCAAGTGGTTTTTCAAAGCTGCAAAATTTCTGAAATGAAAATTTGAGCACAAAGAGTCATGGAGACAGCAATATGTTAGCGAGGGATTGCATGTCCCCATTGGGACCTTTCACAGCCGCCATTCCAGTGGTGCCTTGGGCCAGGTGGCACATGGTGACGTTTCAGTTGGCCTTCCTTAGTTAATGAGATGGGCTGCCTATGGATCACGAATTTAGCAAGAACTGGAATTTTGGACATCACCAGGAGATGGAATAATTCTGATGCTGAATGCTAGTCTCTCTCCAGTCTGACAATGATAAAAAAAGAAATATCAGCGCACTAATGTATATTGTGGCAGCCATCCCTGAGTGAGCCAACTCTGTATGCAGAATAAGGAAAGAGAAAGAGGCACCTTCTAAGTGCAATATAAAAAGATATTTAATAAGCCACAAATGGTAAATCTCACAGTGTGGAAGTGATAAAATAGCCCATGGGTTTACAATTGATCCTAGTCCTACAGGAAGCCGTCTGGTGGGGTGCTAACCGCTGTAGATGGTGGAGGGGATCCCAAGCTGCTGTGGATGGTCGGGAGTCCCAGGCACCGTCGTCTGACTGGAACCAGAAGTACCTGTAACCAGCGTGAACCAGAAGCCAGGCTGTAACGGAACCTGAACCCAGACCGCACTGAGTTTTTCCGTTATACTCCAGCCTCCCTTGTCCGAACACCATCCACGGACCACACCCTTGAAATCCCTCAGGAAATAGACAGCACCCAGCTCATCTTAAAACAGGTAGTTAACTCTTTTATTTTTACACAAAACACAAAGTTATATACACAGGGCGGGGAAACACAATCAGGAACAGGAAACACATCATCAGCCCGCCCCATCAGTGGGGAGGGCTACAGTATGGGCAGGAAACACATCATCACCCCTCCCCATCCAACCAAGACACAGAACAATGGGGCAGCACATGGCAAGGACAAAGGACAGCCATGTGGCGGAGAACAAAGGAATAACCACATGGCTGGGACAAAGGACAACACACCAATACACAATACTCGGACATTCACATACACACCCTGTACCCTAACAGGCACAGGGTCACTTAAACATAAGAATTTGGGAAGATGATACAGAGGTCCCCCCACCCCCAAAAGTCACTCTCGTCACACAGGCAAAGTTCGGCCAACAGAAGGGAAGAAACAAGGCTACGCGCTTGGAGCTAACTGCTCCTTCTAGAGGCGTAACAGTGTAATGTCTACATGTTCTATTTATAGGACTGAAGCATCCGGAGGACTAAAGAGCTCAGCGGACCATATAATCACAACATAAATGAATAAAATCACATATGTACATAAGACAAAATGTGTCAGTAGATTAGTAGATTAATATATACAAAAAGTACAGCGCACAAAACAAATACAACAAACACGTCACAAGTGCAAATGACAACAAACATACACCAGTGCAAACAATGCAACACCACACAGAAAAGTCTCCCCAATGTGCACTGGCGAAAAAGCAAGGTGACACTGCCAATCACAACAAAGTGTCCGGTTCCACACAGTGCTCCGGGGTCCAAAAAGTGATCCACCACCACCATGCACCCACCAGAAGGCTACCCACCAGGCAGCAGCTGCAACAGAAGACCCAGGTAACCACCCTCCAATGTCCGCCAGCCTGGCCGCCCCCAGGGGAAAAGCAGATGGCCCCCGCCAGCAAACCTGCAGCTGTGTGAGCCACGAATCTGCTGGCAGGAGCGCT
The DNA here is from genome assembly GCF_062004578.1 of Staurois parvus. Classification (NCBI taxonomy): domain Eukaryota; kingdom Metazoa; phylum Chordata; class Amphibia; order Anura; family Ranidae; genus Staurois; species Staurois parvus. The sequence goes on from NW_028317807.1 coordinate 18,292,666, forward strand.
CCACCAGCCCCCCACACCGCCAACAACCTGGAAAAAAGCCAAGAAAAGCATCAAATTGCTCCCAAACCTGCACAGTCCCCCCGGACAAGGCCAACCTACCTGCCTCCGCCACCTTTGGCCGTTCACCAACAGCAAGGACCCCACACGTGACAGACACAGAGACGACATGCCCCCTCCAACCTCCACAGCCATCTCCCCCAGGAGGCAACCCGACCAGCGGACACCGGAGAACGACCACCCAGATCCCCTGCCACAACTGCCACCCAACAAGCAGCCGCCCGGTGAGCACACAGCAGCGACAGACCACACCCCGGATCCCAGAGCACTGCGCGGAACTGGACACCCCACCATGTCCAGCAACACCACACCACCTCTTCCCCGATACACATTGGAAGGACCCCTCTACGTGACACTGCACTGCCCGCACTGACATATATCCACCATCATCCACACCCGCGACACACTCACTGTATTCGTCCGATGCGCTGCACCCCCACTATACATTTGTTTATTGAGATTTCTTGTCACTATCTTAGGTGCTAGCTGCTTTTTTTACAGTGCACATTGGGAGGATTTTTCTGGGCGGTGTTGCATTGTTTGCACTGGTATATGTTTTTTGTCATTTGCACTTGTGACGTGTTTGTTGTATTTGTTTTGTGCACTGCACTTTTTGTATATATTAATCTATTGACACATTTTGTCTTATGTACATATGTGATTGTATTTATTTATTTGGTGATTATATGGTGCGCTGGGCTCTTTAGTCCTCCGGATGCTTCAGTCTTATAAATAGAACATGTAGACATTACACTGTTAGGCCTGTATTAGGAGCAGTTAGCTCTGAGCCTTGTTTCTTTCCTTCTGTTGGCCGAACTTTTCCTGTGACGTCACTTCCGCCCGGCTTGCGGTTCACGCTGGTTATAGGTACTTTTGGTTCCAGACGGACGACAGTGCCTGGGACTCCTGACCATCCACAGCAGCTTGGGATCCCCTCCACCATCTACAGCGGTTAGCACCCCACTGGATGGATTCCTGCAGGACTAGGATTACGGCTAAACTGATGGCTATTTTATCACTTCCATATTGTGAGTTTTACGATTTGTGGCTTATTAAATATCTTTTTATACTGCACTTAGAAGGCTCCTTTCTGTCTTTCCTTATTATCTCTCCAGTCTGAGGAGACAGGTGCAAGGCCATTGGAGCCTGGTGGAATGCAGACACTCCAACTGTCTTGTATGAAAAGCAGTTTTTCTAAACATTGCAAGCCTTTCAGGATCTTCTCCAAGGGGACCCGAGTGAAGTTGATGATTGACAACAAGACAGCAGTAGCCTACATTGTCCGCCAAGAGTCTTTTCCTGTTACATTTCGCAACAGAAGCTTTTTGCTGGTCGGAGAGCAGCTTACAGACAGTTAACAGCGTTCCTCTTACTGGGAAAGAATCCACTATCTGATCAGTTAGGTGGATTATTTTCCAACAAGTACCTCAACCAGTATTGGTTCTATAGGGCATTCCAGCAATAGTTCTCAGAGACTCCACTGAATGTGCAGCTTCTGGTATTTGGAACAAGGTACAAAGGTGAAGACTCAGTAAAAGAAGTTTCACAGTACCATGGGATTTTGCATTGGGTGTGTTTTCTCTGGTGCCCTTGATTATGAAGGTGCTTCTGAAAATTTGGACAGAACACGTTCATGCCAAACAGGTGCTTTCCACCTGCTGAGGAGCCCTTGGTTTTTGCTGCTACTCCATATGTCATCACCACCAACAATTCAGTTTCCGGTCAAACAAGATCTGCTTTTATGCCAATGTCAATGGCAGCACCCCAATCTAGTGAGACTACTTTTAATACCTTGGCTATTGAATCTGCTGGACCAGAGGTGCAGGCACTCTCATCCGAGTTGGTTCAGAACTTGGTGAAGGCAAGAAGATCATCCATGAATGCTACATACGAGAGTATATGAAGGAAGTTTGTTTTGTTTGCTCAACAAAAGATTTTTCTCCTTTGTTCCCAGCTCTATACATCTAGCTAGAGGTTGGCCTAGCATACCAAATGCTTCATGCAGGTGGTAATCTATATACAACCCCCAAAGAAATCCTTGTTTCCTTCATGGGATTTAGGATTGGTTCTGAAAGCACTGGTGCAGGCATACTGAGCTCCAATAGCTTCATTTCCATTGAGGTTCCTCATGGTAAAACTAATTTTTCTGACAGCATGTGCTTCAGACAAAAGGATTGCGGCACTTTCCTGTAAAGATCCTTTTTGTGTCTTTTTATCAGAAATAGTGATACTGTCAGGAGCCGACTGGCGGTAGCCTCTAACGACCCACAGGCCGGAATTCCTCAGGGCGCGGAGTCTAAGCCTCAGTCTGCTGATTCACCAGAGCCCCTGATGGTGGGGATGGACTTGAAGCAGCCTGAGACCAGGTCGCGACCCCCGAGTACAACCAGCAGTGGTAGAGGCAGCCGCCAATGGCGGGTGGCAGGTGAGAGCCAGATGTGAAGAGGTAGTAACGTAGTCAGACGGGCCGGGTTGGTAACAGCGGAGCAGACAGTACAGAGCGGCAGGCACAAGAATAATCAGGTCACAGGCCAGGTTCAGCAACAGGAGGTCAGACAGTCAGGATCAGGCAGAGAATAGTCAGGACGAGCCAAAGGTCAGAGCAGGAGAAGACAACAGGATCAGGGTACGGCTGGGTCAGCAACAAAGCAATCAATAAGCAGGAACAATCAGGAACACAGGAACAAGACCATACGGCAATTTGGTGATGCACAGGGCTGGTTTAAATAGTGTGCCCTGTGCTCTCATTGGTGCCAGGTGCGCGTCCACAATCGTGAGTGCCTAAGTCCCAGTGCTTACCGGCTAATGCGCATCGTGTGCAGACCGTGCGCTGCTGTGATCCCTGTCCATCTCCAAAGCTCTGTTCTAAAGTGGTAGCCAGTTTCCAGGTGTGGACACATCATCCCCCGGACGAAGCTACGAAATCCCTGTAGCGCAACGCGTTGGGGAGGGGCAGTGATGTCACTGTGCATCCTATCTACTATACGGTGAGTACTGAAGGTGTGTGTACACACACCCACCGCTATGTTTTAGCTGCAAGCTGCGGATTTTTGACAGATCTAAAAGCGCTATTGTATTACATGATATGTGAGTGCATTATGGAAGCACATTAAAAGCTGTTTTTACCCCTGGGATAAGACACCATATTCTTTATTTCTCTTTTACATGAGACACACGAGGAGCATAAAGGCAGAGGATTGAGGAGTGGATCAGAGGAGGGAGTATCCCTCACAGCCCTGCAATCACACAGGTTTCCAACATTATTGCAAAGACCTGATCTACATACTGAAGGAGAGCATATCTTTGCTGGACACATTTGGGACAGTACTGCTGTTTCCTTTTCAGCAGTTTTTTCATTTTTATCTTTATTTATTATTTTTTATTTTTAGTTATAGCATATATTTTTTTGTTGTGGTTTATAGATGGAATAGTTGCACATTCATATAAGGATGGCACAAATAGTGATTTGACAATAAGGCATTATTGTATCAATTTATTTAATTCTTATATTTTTTAATTATTTACTCACATCAGTCACTTTATATATATTATTGTTATATTATTTTATAAGCACTTTGCACTTTTTTGTCTGCACTTTTTGATGGTATTAGAGCGCGGTAATTATTTAAATACTCAGTTTAAATAGCCCTTTTGATGCCAGCATTAGTGACAGGCGCGCGCCCGTATGTGCGAGTGCGCATGCACATAAGCGCGCCTATGTCCAAGTGCCTGCACATCTGTTTGGCTCGTAAGGACTCTGCACATGCGCATATTTGTGCGCCGTGGAACTTCACCTGCACTATGGGCAGGCCTTTCCTGACACCTAATTAACAAGAATTCAACTACAGGCCAGTCTAATTATTCATTAAACATGTGTCCAGCAGACAGTTGATTATAAAAGGGTGTACTTAACAAAGAAAACCTCTTCCCATTACATGCTGTCAGCAATGGCACCACAAGGAAGAGAAATGTCACTGAGGCCTGTGTCAGAGCAGGAGCTGAGGAACGGACAGGCAGGCCTAAACTATGTAACGCACTGGCTGACGACAACCACCACCCACAGACCAAAAGTCCCTCAGGGCGCGGAGTCTAAGTCCCAGGCTGCCCTTCACCAGGGCCCCTGATGGTGGGGATGGACTTGACGCAGCCAGGAACCAGGTCGCGGCCCCCGAGACACCTCAGTTGCGGTAATGGCCGCCACCAATGGCGTGTAGCTGGTGGAAAAGACAAAAAAAGAGTAGTCAGGCAGGCCGGGTCAACAACAACGGGACAAAACGGTACAGGACAGCAGACAAGAATCACAGGTCACAAGCCGGGTTCAGCAACAGAGGGTCAGATCAAAGGAGAACGCAAAGAATAGTCGAGTCACAAGCCGAGTCAGATTCCAGGAGAGTCAGAACAGAGTAATAGCGACACAAGTGCAAAGAGCATGTGTGGACCACAGGCTTATATGTCATCAGCCACACCCCTCTGGGGGATGGTCCTCCGAGACCTGAAGGCATAAAGGATTCCCACCATGCTCAGCAGAAATCCAAGATGGATGCCAGCACATAGAGTAACATAACCTCTGGGAAAAGGTAGGACCTTGACAGCCTGAGAAAGAAAATAATTTCTTTGCACAAGGAAGGTGAAAGCTACAAGATCAGAAAAGCTTTACTTATCAGTCAGAATACTGTAGCAAAAGTGATATAAAAATTTAACAGAGATGGAACTGCAACCATCTCACAGAGACGTCCAGGTTAACACCTTGACAGGAGCATCTTCTGCTAAGAAGGGTTGAAGAAAATTGCCATGCAAGTTCACTACAGTTAGCTAAAGAGAGACATTGGTTCTGTCCTTACAAATCATGGAGGTCATACAAAATACTAGATGTAGTAGTTTTTGTTGTAGGGGGTGTATTCATTTTTGCACCAACTAATTTGAGTAAAATGGAAGATTTAGTAATCTAAGTTATATCAACCTTACTTTCATATAATTAGCTAAACAAATTCTCTATAAAAAAAAACTCAGTTTTGTCAATTTTTAAAATTGTTCCTGTGTATTGAGATATTGATTAAAATCTTACTTTTCAAAAGGGGTGTACTCATTTATGCTGAGCACTGTGTATGTACAGTATCTCACAGAAGTGAGTACACCCCTCACATTTTCTAAATATTTTATTACATCTTTTCATGTGACAACACTGAAGAAATGACACTTTGCTACAATGTAAAGTAGTGAGTGTACAGCTTGTATAACAGTGTAAATTTGCTGTCCCCTAAAATAACTCAACACACAGCCATTAATGTCTAAACCGCTGGCAAGATAAGGGAGTACACTCCTATGTGAAAATGTCCAAATTGGGCCCAAAGTGTCACTATTTTGTGTGGCCACCAATATTTTCCAGCAGTGCCGTAACCCTATTAGGCATGGAGTTCACCAGAGCTTCACAGTTTGCCACTGGAGTCCTCTTCCACTCCTCCATGATTACATTACGGAGCTGGTGGATGTTAGAGACCTTGCGGTCCTCCACCTTCCATTTGAGGATGCCCCACAGATGCTCAATAGGGTTTAGGTCTGGAGACATGCTTGGCCAGTCCATCACTTTTACCCTCAGCTTCTTTAGCAAGACAGTGGTAGTCTTGGAGGTGTGTTTAGGGTCGTTATGTTGGAATACTGCATTGCAGGCCAGTCTCTGAAGAGAGGGGATCACGCTCTGCTTCAGTATGGAACAGTACATGCTTGCATTCATGGTTTCCTCAATGAACTATAGCTCCCCAGTGCCAGCAGCACTCATGCACCCCCAGACCATGACACTAACCACAATGCTTGACTGTAGGTAAGACACACTTGTCTTTGTACTCCTCACCTGGTTGCCACCACACACACTTCTACTCCATCTGAACCAAATAAGTTTATCTTGGTCTCATCAGACCACAGGACATGGTTCCAGTAATCCATGTCCTTAGTCTGCAGCACACTCTTTCTTGAGCATCATCGTTAGAAGAGGCTTCCTTCTGGGACGACAGCCATGGAGACCAATTTGATGCAGTGTGCGGCGTATGGTCTGAGCACTGACAGGCTGACCTTCCACCCCTTCAATCTGCAGCAATGCTGGCAGCACTCATACGTCTATTTCCCAAAGACAACCTTTGGATACGATGCTGAGCACATGCACTCACCTTCTTTGGTTGACCAAAGCCTGAGTGGAACCTGTCCTGTTAAACCACTGTATGGTCCGGGCCACCATGCTGCAGCTCAGTTTCAGAGTCTTGGCAATCTTCTTATAGCCTAGGCCATCTTTATTTAGAGCAACAATTCTTTTTTCAGATCCTCAGAGAGTTCTTTGCCATGAGGTGCCATGTTGAACTTCCAGTGACCAGTATGAGAGAGTGAGAGCGTTAACACCAAATTTAACACACCTGCTCCCCATTCACACCTGAGACCTTGTAACACTAACGAGTCACATGACACCGGGGGAGGGAAATTGGGCCCAATTTGGACATTTTCACTTAGGGGTGTACTCACTTTTGTTGCCAGCAGTTTAGACATTAATGGCTGGGTGTTGAGTTATTTTGAGGGGACAGCAAATTTACACTGTTATACAAGCTGTACACTCACTACTTTACATTGTAGAAAAATGTCATTTCTTCAGTATTGTGATGTGAAAAGATATAAAATATTTACAAACATGTGAGGGGTGTACTCACTTCTGAGAGTACACACACACACACACACACACACACACACACAATTGCCAAAAGTATTGGGACACCCACAGGTGTGTGTAACTTGCAAGCCAAACAAAAAAACCTTAGGGATCACTAACAATTAACACATACTCCAACTGTGCAATTTAAATCAAATATCTATAAATGTTGCTCTCCTATTATCCAACTATATAAAGTGTGTGAAATATTATTATATATACAAACTTACAAAAAATTTTCAATATATCAATAAATTGATCATACTAAAAAACAACAAAAAAATAAATCCATTATCCAAAAAAAGTCCACATTTGTGATAAAGTGATTAAAACATAATACAGTGACTTTCCGTGAATCCTTCAGTGAAAATAGATGTGCGCTCACCTCCTTCTAAGCCTATTATACAGGCTTAATAAGCTTTTGGTTCACATATCCTGGAACCTACTAGGATTGCTGCAGTATATGATGGATGTTGGGTACTTCTTGCAAACATCTTTCCCCTTTAAATGCTGTATATCTCTGCAAGGATTTCTCCCTCCTTCAGCTGCTTTGAATCACTATACTGACACACACAGCTCCTTTGGCCTAGTCCTCAGGCCATTAACTGTCTCTTGCAGACATTCATACCCTGGCTGCTACATGCAGCCTCTCTGACTCCTGTAGGAGACCTTCTGTCTCTCTTGAGTGCAGCCCTGAAGTATTTCTAAACCTCCATTATAAGGGCAGTGTGCACCGGGGCACACACCTTGCTGTTGCTCCACAAAACCCAGACACTGGGTTGAAGATTCCTTCCCGCCCAAGGCACTATGGAATCTCCAAACAAGGAAGCCCCATCCAGGACTACCAAAACCTGGAGAAAGCTGCAAAATCAGTTTTCTCCATTTAAAACACATGCTCCCTAGTCCTGCACTCAGCAAAAGTGCAAACCCTGTGTCCTTTTTATTACCAATTTCACTGTGACAGAGTCTCATGCTGTCACTATATATATATATATATATCTAGCTTTTTCTATTTTACAAAACAATTGACCGTAAAAAAAGGATAGATAAGCTTTTTTAAACAGTAACTCTTGCTGTAGAGTTGATTTACTGCACTAGCCTCAACAATGTATTGTGTAAGTTTTCTAGTGGAAGTCCAAAGTACAGGTAACCAAGAGCTATAGCTGCTGGTCTCCAGTGTCTGCTTATGACGCACATTGCAGATTTGCTGTCAGCATTTGAGCCATGTTGTCATTCTCTAAATACAGCCACCGGCTTGTGAACTTCCTGGGTAATGCTAAGCAATGTTTGCCTTTTACATTTCTCCTATTGAGAAAAGCAGGACTGTTTAATGAAATTACATTTGCTTACCCTTACAAAGAAGAAAACTCATTAACCTGCTTAAGGTTGTCAATAGGGATGAATTTCTAAATTGCCAACATAAGTCATTGTGAAGGGTAAAAGAACTGCCAGGAGAGGTGCACAGGTACCGACACAAATGTTCCCAGTCTGTCACCCTATCTACTGTACCACACCTATCCAACTTTATTGTTGTTGATTCTGCATGCTTCAGAATTTGTGCTGGTGCACTGATGTAATACTTATTTACTATTTCCTCACTCTTGATCTGTTCACTTACAGATGATCAGCTATCTGGTAACGGTTTGCCCTTGATCTTCTAGTTGTCAGTTGTAGATGTATTAACACCGAATGCGCAAAGTGTCTCTAGCCTCTCTTACCCCTTTGTATGCTTTGTGATACCAGAACTTGTTAGTGTGACAGTAGGGCTAGTCAGTCAACTCAGGTAGCAGATTGGCCAACACATTACACTTGGCTAGGGGCCACAAAATAAAAATCCAGCCTTGGATGTCAACCTGTAGAAGTTAGGCATCTTTGAAATTAACTTTTGGTTTTGTCTAGTGCCATCTCAAGTCATGGGCATTGGTTTTTCAAAGGTTTTTATTTATTGAAATATTTTCAAGTAGTACAATAAGAAGGATCCAGAGAGTATGGACACAGTTCTAAATTATAAATGCAGCTTGAATTCTCAGGTAGAAAAACTAATTCTTCATACATTCATATGGCATCTAGGTGGAAGCCATTGGATCCTATATTAAATAATGGTACAATGTTATGAGGTAATATTAAGATAGATAGATACATTTATCATAATTCTGTTATCAGGGTTCAAGACTGAACATTTTAAATAATCATCAATTGTTTATTGATAACTATTAGGTGTTGTTCTGCTATTACCAAAACCTACTGTTCAAGCAATTATTTCTACATCCTATATATGAAATTTTTAAGAACACACACATGTTGAACTGGACGGACTGATGTCTTTGTGTTAGATTTTAGATATCTGTAGAATTCCCCAGAGATTCAAAAGTATTTCCATCAGAACCAAGAAACTGAATATGGTTCAGATTCATGTTCCTCTTTGTGTATCATTTCCTTCATAGATTTATTCTCATTCATCTCACATACCCATTGCTTCATAGAGGACAGATCAAATTTACACCAATATCTTTCTATGATGGTGCGGGCAGGAGAAAGCATATGGAATAAAAGGTCCTTCTCAATTGATTTAATTGATCTGGGTAGAATAAGAGAGTAGTATGTGGATTGGGGAAGATATCAATATGGGCATGTCTTCTACGTTTGGATGAAATTGGGGTCTTACCCAAGGTTGTGGGGTCAATTTCAAAGATAAAATGTTGTCATGTTTCACATGACTGTCATATGCCTTTAAGTGTTTCTATAGTTTGTCTCTGCTTCTCCTTTTCCTTTGGTTTAGTTAATGCTGTATAGATAGCCCACCCTTTTTCCCAGAAATGCATTGCAGCTCTAGCTTCATGTCATGAAGCAGGACACATTATGATATTTTGACCGATCTGATGTTCATTGTTGTAAGGTTCTCTCAGTTTATGGATAAACTTCACAAGATCTACAAGATATCATCTTGATTGAGTCACTGACTGTGGTATCCAACTGAGATTGGAGTTATCATTATCTCATCACAACTGTAAGTTACAGAGATCACTCTTTCAATGCTTAGATTGGAGAAACAGAACAAATGTCTTCTTCCTTTAGGGTAATCCTTTCAACATTTTTTCTAATTTAATCTCTCATATGTACTTTCTAGCTGTTTTAATTTTCTTCGTAAACTTCTGAGTCTTGTTGGGTGGTTCATTAATCTTTGTAGCTTCACTGAAATTTGACCATGGTTGTCTTAACATGGGAGGGTAAAATAGTCCTTGAACTTGATTAAAGTTGTATGTGTAGCCAAAACCCCCTTTTTAGTTTTGGATTGAATAATGAAGGGTTAAATCCCTATCAGGCTTTTCATTTGCTCTTGTGAAGGCAGGTTATGGGTGCTGGACTCTACAAAACGTCTAATGCTAAGTAGAATGCCTCTTGCGCTTTAGGAATGCTGACTCTTGGGGGAAGTTCTGGAAAGCAGAAGGTCCCACAATCTGGAATAAGGTTTACATTGAGAATATCAGCACCACACCTCAGTATAGAGTCCAAAGGCATCTACTAGATTGTACCAAATTATTGTAACTGTAATGTCTGCCTTCATTTTGTAAAGCGCTGCACAAACTGTTGGCGCTATTTAAATCCTGTATAATAATAATTACATAAAGCAGTCCATGTTGAAATCAAGTTTTTCTAGGCAATATACACTGCTCAAAAAAAATTAAAGGAACACTTTGAAAACACACCAGATCTCAATGGGGAAAAATATCATGCTAGATACCTATACTGATATGGACTGGGTAATGTCTTAGGAACAAAAATGTGTACAAGTAAAACTTCAGCGCAACAAGCAATTTACCAACTATGTATATTAGTGCTGCTGACACTTACTTGCATTTCCACACACAAATAGATATATCTTATAATCGTTTTGCGCATATAACCTATAAAACATCCAAAACGTGTTAATTAAACACTTAGTGAATACAATAATTGCAACTTAAAAGTCCTTCATGTGTAATATTATCTGTGCTTCTATGATATATTCCCTCAACAGGTACTCTATATTCGTTATATCCGCATATATTCTTAAACGTGCTCCTTCACCAGAGACATACGTATATACTCTCACCTCCTTATATGACCCACATTGCATAGGTCAAATACCGCATTTCCCTTTTAACCCGGGTAGGTATACTGTATAGATGGCTCCACTCACCTACTCACTCTGTTGCAATCGGTCTCGTCTCCTCTTTATCCCATATATCCTCTACATATGTAAACAGAAACGCTTGCCATAGTGTAGTATTAAATATAAAGTGATTTATTAAAAAATATAAAGTGCACTTACATTTAAAAGTGTCCTAATGGGACACCACAGTAAAAAAAAACTGGTTATAATGCAATTCCAATGTGTTCAGGAATTTCCAAGATGGCAGCTCATAAAATTCTGGCTTAGCGGCTTGACATCATCAGTTTACCATATGTGGGCCAATGATGTCAAGCGTTTCTGTTTACATACAATATGCAGCAGGCTAGTCAATTTTGCTGAAATTCCATTGCAGCAACTCAAAATGGTACTCAGTAGTTTGTATGACCCCATGTGCTTGTATGCATGTCTGACAACGTCGCGGGATGCACCTAATGAGACGATGGATGGTATCCTGGGGTATTTCCTCCCAGATCTGGACCAGGGAATCACTGAACTCCTGGACAGTCTGAGATGCAACTTGGTGATGTTGGATGAATCGAAACATGATATCCCAGAGGTAATATAATGAATTTAGGTCAGGTGAGTGTGGGGGCCATTCAATGGTATCAATTCCTTCATCCTCCAAGAACTGCCTTCATAATCTCGACCACAAGAGGCCGGGCATTGTCGTGCACCAGGAGGAACCCAGGACCCACTGCACCACTGTAGGGTCTGACAATGGGTCCAAGGATTTCATTCCGATACCTAGTGGCAGTCAAGGTGCCGTTGTCTAGCCTGTAGAGGTCTGTGGGTCCCTCCATGGATATGCCTCCCCAGACCATCACTGACCCACCACCAAAACGGTCATGCTGAACGATGTTACAGGCAGCATAACGTTCTCCACAGCTTCTCCAGACCTTTTCACGTCTGTCACATGTGCTCAGGGTGAACCTGCTCTCATCTGTGAAAAGCACAAGGCACCAGTGGTGGACCTGCCAATTCTGGTGTTCAGTGGCAAATGCCAATTAAGCTCTATGGTGCCAGGCAGTGAGCAGAGGGCCCACTAGAGGATGTCGGGCCCTCAGGCCACCTTCATTAAGTCTGTTTCTGATTGTTTAGTCTTAGACATTCACACAGTGGCCTGCTGGAGGTCATTTTGTAAGGCTCTGGCAGTGCTCATCCTGTTCCTCCTTGCACAAAGGAGCAGATACCGGTCCTGCTGATGGGTTAAAGACCTTCTATGGCCCTGTCCAGCTCTCCTAGAGTAACTGCCTGTCTGCTGGAATCTCTTCCATGCTCTTGAGACTGTACTGGGAGACACAGCAAAACTTTTGGCAATGGCATGTATTGATGTGCCATCCTGGAGGAGTTGGACTGCCTGTGCAATCTCTGTAGGGTCCAGGTATTTCCTCATGCTACTAGTAGTGACAGTGACCCTAGCCAAATGCAAAACTAGTGAAAAACAGTCAGAAAAGATGAGTAGGGAAATATATGTCAGTGGCCTCCACCTTTAAAACCATTCCTATTTTGGGAGTCGTCTCATTGCTGCCCATCTAGTTAACCTGTTGTTAATTTCATTAACACCAAAGCAGCTGAAACTGATTAACAATCCCCTCTGCTACTTAACTGACCAGATCAATATCCCAGGAGTTTAATTCACTTGATGCTATACTCTGATTAGAAAGCGTTCCTTTAATTTCTTGGAGCAGTGTATTTTAATGGTTTTAAAATGCCTCCCTTCATTACGGCTGGTAAGCTATTAGAAATGGATGATTAAATGAAATGAGTATTTTTTTTTTAAGTGATTGTAAGGAATGTCCCCTATCAACTGCTACATCTAGCTGCTAAGGATCATACTGATACTGTTGCAATCACTGTCATTCTTGCAAAAGATTTGTCATCTAACTAGAAGGTCATCAGGACTGCCTTTATATCCAAAGCCTCAGCAATATAGATTGATGTTTTTATTACACTGATAAAAGACAGTTTCCTGGAAGCATTTATATCTTTAGAATGGGGTTTCAGAAGATGCAAATGCTCCCACTGATAACCTAGGATGATGTGGATCTCACATAATCGCATAATATAAAGACAGCCTGTGGTTAGAGAAAGGCAGCGTTCTGCATTTGCTGGCCTCCTTTTAGGAATACTATTTGCATGGCTGTTTCTGACTTTAGTATCTTATAAGATACTGACTTTAACAAGCAGACTTTAACAAGCATGCATTTCTTCATTTTCAGAAAGGAGAGGTCAGCACTGGTGGCCTATGACTTTTCTCAGCATAGGCTTCCTATTAACAAATCTGACCCAGTAAAGAGAAGACAATGGTACTAACTTAAACACATTATAAACAAAAAGGAAATGTCACCTACAGATCTTGAGTGCTACTTCTCTTAATGTCCAGTCACAGGTTGAGGGTGCGGAGGAGAGCTGTAGGTACAAAATGAAACTGCAGCAGAGGTAGGCCTCTTTATTTGTATGTTATCGCTTTTGTTTAATAAAAGGTTTCACACTAGGGCGATTTTGCTCTCTCATTTTTTATTTTAGATCCTTACTAGGAGTGAGGGGGATAGGGTACACATTCCCTTTGGGTAGGTGGGGGGGGGGGGGGGGGTTCTACGAATGCTTGAAGAAAAGTGAGAGGTTTTAAATATACATATATATATATATATATATATATCAACATGCAAAATATATATATATACACAGAGCAGTGAACGAAATAAGTATTTGATCCCCTGCTGATTTTGAATGTTTGCCCACTCACAAAGAAATGATCAGTTTAAAAATCGAATGGTAGGTGTATTGTAACACTGAGAGACAAAATAGCAACAAAAAATTCAAAAGAAATGCGTTTCTAACAAATTATGCACTGATTTGCATATTCATGAGGGAAATAAGTATTTGATCCCCTATCAATCAGCAGGATTTCTGGCTACCAGGTCTTTTTCATACAGGTAACAAGCTGAGATTAGAAGCAGTCTCTTAAAGGGAGTGCCGCTAATCTCATTTGTTACCTATATAAAAGACACCTGTCTACAGGAGCAATCAAACAATCAGATTCCAAACTCCATTATGGCAAAGACCAAAGAGCTGTCCAAGGATGTCAGGGACAATATTGTAGGCCTACACAAGGCTGGACTGAGCTACAAAACTATTGCCAAGCAGCTTGGTGAGAAGGTGACAACAGTTGGTGCAATCATTCGCAAATGGAAGAAACACAGAACGACTGTCAGTCTCCCTAGGTCTGGTGCACCATGCAAGATCTCACCTTGTGGAGTGTCAATGATCATGAGAACAGTGAGGAATCATCCCAGAACTACACGTGAGGATCTTGTCAATGATCTCCAGGCAGCTGGGACCACAGTCACCAAGAAAACAATTAGTAATACACTACGCCGACAAGGATTAAAATCCTACAGTGTCTGCAAGGTCCCTCTGCTCAAGAAAGCATATGTCTAGGCCCGTCTGAAGTTTGCCATTGAACATCTGAATGATGCAGAGAAGGACTGGTTGAAAGTGTTGTGGTCAGATGAGACCAAAATCGAGCTCTTTGGCATCAACTCAACTCGCCATGTTTGGAGGAGGAGGAATGCTGCCTATGACCCCAAGAACACCATTCCAACTGTCAAACATGGTGGTGGAAACATTCTGCTTTGGGAGTTTTTTTCTGCTAAGGGGACAGGACAACTGCACCACATCACAGGGACGATGGATGGGGCAATGTACCGCCAAATCTTGGAAGAGAATCTTCTTCCCTCAGCCAGGGCATTGAAAATGGGTCATGGATGGGTGTTCCAGTATGACAATGATCCAAAACACATGGCCAAGGCAACAAAGGAGTGGCTGGCTCAAGAAGAAGCACATTAAGGTCCTGGAGTGGCCTAGCCAGTCTCCAGACCTTGCCAAACATCAGCCACCAAACCTTAATGACTTGGAAAGGATCTGCCAAGAGGAGTGGGCCAAATCCCTCCTGAGATGTGTGCAAACCTGGTGGCCAACTACAGGAAATGTCTGACCTCTGTGATTGCCAACAAGGAATTTGTCACCAAGTACTAAGTCATGTTTTGTGAAGGGGATCACATACTTATTTCCCTCATGAACATACAAATCAGTGCATAATTTGTTAGACATGCATTTCTTTTGAATTTTTTGTTGCTATTCTGTCTCGCAGTGTTACAATACACCTATCATTCGATTTTTAGAATGATCATTTCTTTGTGAGTGGGCAAACATTCATAATCAGCAGGGGATCAAATACTTATTTCCTTCACTGTATGAGAGGGTACCTGGTTGCTGGAAGTGTCACCTCCACCAATAGGAAGTATATATATATATATATATATATATACTGTATATATATTTTTTTCAAAGTAATGCTCTAAAAAATATGCTTTGCCTGACCTTGTGAATAGTTTTGGCATATACAGTACAGTAACTGTAGTTGTGTTATGAAATGGTATCAGCCAAATGATCAGGCAAACAGCTATGAGCAAGTTGAGATTTACTTACTGAATGCAGCATGAATTGACTATACAAATAGAATGGTGGAAAGGTATACAATAGTGTTGAGCAGAGAATAACAGTCAATGAAGCTACCTCAGTGACAGGGATGCTTAGGAATACTTCTGACACTTGACCACTATGTTGCAGCACAGATTAGAACAAATACATTTATTTATGGTTCAGTAAAAATGGGGTTGTGACACCTCCGTCACTAGGAGGTTGACTATAACTGTCAGTTTAGGTAGTGGATCAGAGGGATCCCCAGGCTCCGGAAAGTTTAGAAGGAAGCTGTGTGCCTTTGCACTCACCAGCAGCCCACACATTGGTACAGCGTTGGAAGGTCCAATACCTGGTGACGTGCCCATTCACTGCTCTCCCATCCAGTGTGGACCCTCTGAGCACCAGAGGGCAGGAAGAGCCATAATTTATACCCCTGTCTCTGAGGAACGCAAGTAAAGTAGTACAGTATTATTTCAATAAAATGGGCAACCCATACATAGGTTAAAATGTTGCAAGCAAGAGGTGAGCACTGACAGATTCTGTAAAACAATAACAAAGCCGGGACTGTCACTTAGCTTTTGCTATCCTGTAGTACCTCTGATTAAAGGACAATTATATGTTTGTAATGCAAACGGGCTTTGAAATTGTGAAGAGTAAGCTGCAAGGTTCATGTGCTCATCGATGAAATGTTTTTGAACATAAGTCACATACATTTAAAGTGTTAACAAATGCAGCAAGGGGTTAACACCCAGAATAGTGAAGCAAACATAAAGTATCTGAATGAAAGGCTGCACACCGCTGAGGACAGAGAAGAGTGGCCCCATACCCCTTGCTTGATTGGCGGGAGGGAGTGTAAACATAGGGACAATTGGTATTACAGGCACAGCGACATAACACAGTTTAGAGCACTAATTACTGCTAAGGCCTTGCTTGCCTTTGTGTTTGCAAGAGGAGTTTTCAATGTAAGGCCTGCACATTGGCCCTTTCACCAGGCTCCGCTAACACTTGAATAGCATTCATGCTCTTGCCCTGGCCCTCCTCAAACACCCATCTACCTCCTCCTTCTTTTCTCTTTCTTTCTTTGGGTTTTCTGATGGCATTTTCTGTCCATGTTATGCTCAGCCCTAAATGAAACTTGACTGCCCCCACGGCCGACTGGAGAAGCACAAAAGCAGACCATCCACTAGCTACAGTAACGCCATTGTGTATGCTAACAATGCACTAATTGGCAGTGACAATTGGGAGTTTGTGAAGGAAACTTGCAAGAGGAAAGTAGTGGAGGGAGACTTTAGCTTTTAAATAGGCAAGCTCTTAAATGGGATAGGAGAAATGAGAATGACAAACAAGCATCATCATAAATTGTATGCTCTGAGACTCTTGCATAACTGTTAAGAAATCAATTTAAAAAACTGATTGCTTAGTATGGGATTCTGATGAATATAGCAGACTGTTGTGGATGAATGGCTACAGAACAGCGCCTTTTTAGATGTGCCAACCTTTCTCCAAGTGAAGAGCTGGAGTATGGCTGAGGGTACCACTTATATGCTCATGGGAAAGGAACACAAACAAAAACCAGGAGCTAGCTGGTACTGTGCCTCTCCTTTATATATAAAGATTCATCTGTACTTGGCTTTAAACCTCTAAAGCTTTGAAGTTAGAATAATGGCATTACTGTGCGTTTAGATATTTAATGGTCTGTATCCTAGCAGTGAACTGTTGTTCTCCAGAACAATATTTATGCACCTAGTGACTTTAAATTCAAGTTATACTTGCACATATTCTATCTATCTATCTATCTATCTATCTATCTATCTCTATACTGTATATACACGCATACAATATACAATCCCTTTACAAAGTCATCTGGCACTTCCCCCCACCACATACAGTAGCCAGTGCAAGGTACAGTTAAAAAAAACATCCATAGACCCTAGGATTACCACCTTTTGGTCCAAAGAAACCCAAACTGGACAACATGGTGTGGTGACTTTCCTAAACCATTGCAATTCATGCTCAGTATATAAAAATAAATTATTATTATTGTAACCAAGATTTGTTCTTCCACTGGGGTACTTTATAATTTACCAGAAGTATAAACTGCAATTTTTCAGCCTTTAGAATCACTTCAATGCAATACTACAAACACAAAATTTTAAAAGGTTACATATGGATTGTTAAAAATTTAGCAAAAAAAAAAGAAAAAAGGAAAGTGTTAATAAAAATAAACATTAATAAGGGGGTAAAGTGTCAATTAAAGTATTACAGAGAAGTAAAGCCAAAGCTCATTTGGCGCTACTTCTCCTGTGGATCACAGAAGTGCATGTTACTCTTTAAAGTTGGGATCTGCCCAGATGCCTGAACCGACAGCTGGCTCAGGCTCTCAGTGAGCCTTCCAGAGCCTGACCCAGCCGCTCCCGCCCCCTCCACAGCCTGGCGCTCCAGTGAGCCGGGGGGGGGGGGGGGAAGTGGAGTGGGTGGGGAAAGCAGTCACTGGCTATCTACTTACTGAAGGCTGAGGACTGAGCGATCAGCTGTAATTGATCACTCAGTTCTCAGTCTTAGAAGTGGTGGGGGACAGATGCAGCACCAGACCAGAGCTGCATCCACCTAGGTGAGTGTAATTATATAAAAAATATATATATACAGTGGATATAAAAATCTCCACACCAATGTTAAAATGTCAGGTTTCTGTGATGTAAAAAAATAAGACAAAGATAAATCATTTCAGAACTTTTTCCACCTTTATTGTGACCTATAAACTGTACAACTCAGTTGAACAACAAACTGAAATCTTTTAGGTGGAGGGAAGTAAAAATAAAAAGAATACGGTTGCATAAGTGTGCACACCCTTAAACTAATACTTTGTTGAAGCACCTTTTTATTTTATTCCAGCTCTCAGTCTTTTTGGGTATGAGTCTATCAGCATGGCACATCTTGACTTGGCAATATTTGCCCACTCTTCCTTGCAAAAACACTCCAAATCTGTCAGATTGCGAGGGCATCTCCTGTGCACAGCCCTCTTCAGATCACCCCACAGATTTTCAATCGGATTCAGGTCTGGGCTCTGGTTGGGCCATTCCAAAACGTTAATCTTTTTCTGGTGAAGCCATTCCTTTGATTTGGATGTATGCTTTGGGTCGTTGCCATGCTGAAAAATAGCCCCAAAGCATGATGCTGCCACCACCATGCTTCACTGTGGGTATGGTGTTCTTTTGGTGATATGCAGTGTTTTTTTTTGCACCAAACATATATTTTGGAATTATGGCCAAAAAGTTCAACCTTGGTTTCAACAGACCAGTACACATTTTCCCACGTGCTTTTGGGAGACTTCAAATGTGTTTTCGCAAAATTTAGTCGGGCTTCATATGAAAAGGCTTCCGTCTTGCCACTCTACCCCATAGCCCAGACATATGAAGAATTGTTGTTACATGTACCACACAGCCAATACTTGCCAGATATTCCTGAAGCTCCTTTAATGTTGCCGTAGGCCTCTTGGCAGCCTCCCAGACCAGTTTTCTTCTCGTCTTTTCACCAATTTTCGAGGGACGTCCAGTTCTTGGTAATGTCACTGTTGCGCCATATTTTCTCCACTTGATGATGACTGTCTTCACTGTGTTCCATGGTATATCTAAAGCCTTGGAAATTCTTTTGTACCCTTTTCCTGACTGGTACCTTTTAACAATGAGATCCCTCTGATGCTTTGGAAGCTCTCTGCGGACCATAGCTTTTGCTGTAGGATGCGACTAAGAAAATGTCAGGAAAGACATACTAGAACAGCTGAACTTTATTTGGGATTAATCAGAGGCACTTTAAATGATGGCAGGTGTGTACTGACTCATATTTAACATTTTGAATGTGATTGCTTAATTCTGAACACAGCTACATCTCCAGTTATAAGAGGGTGTGCACACTTATGCAACCACATTATTTTAGTTTTTTATGTTTACTTCCCCCCTAAAAAATTTCAGTTTGTTTTTCAATTGAGTTGTACAGTTTATAGGTCACATTAAAGGTGGAAAAAGTTCTGAAATGATTTATCTTTCTCATTTCTTTACATCACAGAAACCTGACACTTTAACAGGGGTGTGTAGACTTTTTATAACCATTGTATATTAAAAAAACCATAATTCTCTTTTAAGGCTGAGTTGAGAGTTAAGAGATATACTATTAGTGAATTGAAGGTTAGTCCATGGGATGGAAATGGAGGTCAAAATGGACTGATAGCTACAGGTACATCCTTGCTGCATTTTTATTCCTACCTGTAATAAGTAAATGGTTAAAAAACTTGGCAAACAAATATCTAGGGATAGAAGAAGATGAAAGAGTTAAATATGGGGGTTTATAAGAGTTTAACATTTTATTTAAAGTGGGAAGGCTTGGTCAAGAGATAAACTGCTAGTGAATTGGTGGTTAGAGTTTAGGATGGACATAAAGGTCAATATTGATGGATAGCTGCACGTTTCTTCCTTCCTGGATATGGGGTGGGATTGGTGTACAATAAGGTGCAGAAGCCTGCAAACAGCATTTTAAAGAACTGATGAAGCAACAATTTTGTTCTGTACAAAATAGGATGGCACTTGATTCTTTGTTCACAAAAAAAAAGGGGGAATGCAGCTTAGGTGCTCCAGATATGTGTTGTACCTGTATTGATGATAGTTATATGGAATTGAAACAAATGTGTACAAAATGTGATGTTAAAGTGGTTCTAAATGTTGGTTTTCTTTTATATAATAAAGATGTTATACCAACCTGCTCTGTGCAATGGTTTTGCACAGAGTGGCCTCAAACCTCGTCCTCTGGGGGTCCCCACCAACACTCTTGACTGCTTCTACCTTCCCAGTGTCTTGACTCTTGCTATTAGGGCACTTGTGTGGGCTTGATCCCAAGCTGGGCTTTGTGAATCTATTGACATACACAAAGAGGCTCAACCCTGCCCCCCAATCTCCCTTCTCATGGGATTTGATTGACAATGGCTGCCGAGTCCTATGAGGAGAAGAGAGAGAGAGAGCAGCCCTGCTGTGCTGACTCAAGATCAGGCTCAGGTAAGTATTTAGGGGAGGCTGAGGGGTGCTGACCATGGAAGGTTTTTTTTACCATAATGCATCGAATTACTTAATCCATTACAACCACTTTAGCATTTAACCAGCTTCATATTTCATATTTCCTAATATTTCATGTTTCCTAGAATGGTGAACATTTTGTTTGAAAGTTATTGTTCTGTTCCAAACTGAGTCTCATATTCACAATTCTGTACTATACAAATGTGAAGTCTAACAATGGTAATACAGTTTATATACTGGATGTATATACAGCACACAATCATTTGTGTGCTGGTTTTTCCACTTGTGCTTACTTAACATTTGTCCTAATGTCTGAATCTTGCTAATTGTTTTTATTACAAGTTGAATATCTGCAGGAAAGGTTCCATTCATGGTGCATACAAGAAGTGCTCATACATCAGCACAGGAAAAGGATTAAAATAGGATTATTCTACTGTGAGGGTGTGATATTTATTTAGCCAGTCTTGACTTGGCTGTTTCAGTTTCTTTTAACCCCTAACTCATAACCGATATCCTGTGTTATTTTAACTCAGTAGTATAGGGTGTCACCACTGCCACGCTGATAACTGCAGCAACTAGATATGTGTGCTGTGAAATGTGCTAGTCATAGCACCATAGTGTTGATAATGTCATGAATTTATATGGCATGTAAGTGTATATAAAACCAGAAAGTTAGAGAACCCGGGAACTTCAAATATATAAGTAATGGACGTTCAGGAAAAACAGGGGGCTCAGCGTGTTCACTCTAATTCACTATTAGATAGCTACCTGTGAGCTGACTCATTCATCTATCTGAAGTTAAAGCGTATGCTACCGTAAATATTTATATGTTCTTCTATGTGAGTGTCCACATATGTATACGTTATAAATCATAGTCTCTTTTTAATGTACTTCTTCCATCTGAAGCACCTAGTTGATCCTGTCCATCACCTTTCTTCCTTGTTCTAATCTGATCACACAGAGCACAGGAGCTGATCTATGTTAGTGTGGTCATTTTTCATCCTTTGGCTGACCATTCAGAGGTACGTAACTCCCAGACACCCAGTATGCATGAATTGGATAGTGTGTTCAGAACTTTCCACTTTACAATAAGTGATTGAACAGTACTGACTGGCATATTCAAGGCTTTGGATATCTTTTTATATTCTTTTCCATCTCCATTACCTTGTTACACAGGTCTTTTGACAGTTCTTTTCTGCTCCCCATTACTCAGTATCTACATTGCTCAGTGCATCCATGTAAGAGCTAACGTATTGACTATTTATACACAGACACTAATTGGAGTTTAAAAAGCCACAGGTGTGATAAATTAACCTTTAATTGCAATTTTAACCCTGTGTGTGTCACCTTGTGTCTGTACCAAGGCCAAACATTTCAGGGTATGTAAACTTTTGATCAGGGCCATTTGGGTGATTTCTGTTATCCTTATGATTTAAAAGAGAGCCAAACAACTATGTGATAAGAAATGGCTTCATATGATCACTAAAGTAAAAGATAGTTTTTTGTTATGATCAGTCATATTTTCAATATTAATGTCAAACTTTCATAATTTCTGAAAGGGTATCCACGTTTTTGAGCAGCTTCCCCCTCAGCTTCCCCCCCCATACTCACCTGAACCTCTGCTCTCTGGAGACTTTCCCTCCTCATTGGCTGAGACAGCCGTTGGCTCCCACTTCTGTCAATCAGTAACCCAATAAGGTGAGTGAGGGTCTGAGCCCAGCTGCAGCTCTGTGTGTGAATGGACACGGAGAGCAGTGACTTGGAAGCAAGCCTGCTTGGGTGCCTCCATAGCAAACTGCTTGCTCTGGGGGCCCTCGGCAGGAGGGAAAGGCCAGGAGCGCCAGTGAGGAACACGAGAAGAGGAGGGTCAGGACTGCTCTGTGAAAAACTACTGCACAGAGCAGGTATGACATTTTTTTTTTTATTGCCTTTAATATTGCTTCAAAGATTCTATGTACTCCAGAAAGCTTGATTTAATTAAATGATCAGTCATGACACAGCCACCCTCTTGATTGCTTACTAATATCCTTAAAGGTACTTTTAGGGCCCATTCACACTACTATGTATGCTCAGTTAAGTTCCCTTTTACTGTGTGCTACTGCATTGTATTGTACACCAACCTACAGTTACAGTAGGCGGCAACATACCCGCACTGCAGCGAACCACAGCACACATGATATACAGTACATGCCAAAAGGTACATGTCCAATTTTAGATGCATTAGGGATATTCAAAATGGATGGGTTGTCTTATCACAGCCTTAACATATGGTAAGGGATCAAGGTTTTTATTTATATTTTGTTGCCTGGAGTATAACTTTAAGATTGCCATTTGCTATTTTGTTTTGTCCATATTCATTTTTGGTCACACTTTTATCTTCTACTTTTTTTGCTTTTTCACTATTAACTTTTCAAAATATATCAAACACAGTCAAAATAGTTGAACTGGTCCAGGAAAACATATGATGAATATGTTAGTCTTTTACTAAGAGCAGTTATAGGATAACTTAGATGAGAGCCTGTGACAACTCCTTAGTTGTATTTATCCCCACCGCACTGGAATATTATGACTATGGGGTGAGGTGCGGGGCAGGACAGAGGAAGACTGCTACTAACAAAATCAGCACAAGTAACATATCCTACTGATTGTACATTATATACCATGTGCTGATTTTACTGGTTTTGACATTGGCTTTATATAGTATAGAGAACAGGAAGTGACATCAGATGCTGGAGCTGGAAGCACCCAGGTGGCCATTTTTAGGGTTGGATGTCTGTATACCTTCTTACATGTAAGCATATTGGTGGTGAATAAAGCTGTTTTTATGGAATTTTCTGCACTATGAGCTCTTTTTTCTTTCTCCATGTTCTTTAACTATTAATCTATGGGAATGCTGAATACTGAGAGGGTTAGATTACCATACCCTGTGCCTTAAAGGATCCATGTTGTTATACCATGAGGAGGAACACCAACAGATATTGATCCACTGACCTACCTGGAATGGAATGATATGCAATTTTAATTTGATTATTTGGTAAGATGCTGCACAAGTGGCGGGTGGAGCACTTTATCACTGGAGGTGCTCTGATGTTGGTATAGTCATATGTGAGCACAATATAGATATGTCTGTTTCCATTTATTTATAAAATACTACACAATATGAGTTTGTTGGGGTTTCACATGTGATGAGTTGAAGATATTTGGGAAGCAAAGTGAATAAAGGAGAAGACATAAAGTTGGTGATTTTGACAGTTTGGATACATTTGTCAAAAGTGGATTGGAAATCTGGTTAAAGGCTTGGAAAGGCAGGATAACACTCACCTTTTATAATTGTTCCTGAAACACTTGACATTCTCTTTTATTGGTTTTCTGTCCTCTCATAGATAAGTTGTTCAGATTCATATACACCCCAACGCCATAATCAATGTTTCTGACTGTGTATGGTGATGTAACAGTACCTCTTCTTTTGATCGGGGTTCATATTCCATTATGCATACAGTCTGTCTATGGTATGTCATTTTCGCAAGTGCTAAATAAAGATTATATAACAAAATAAATTGTTAAGAAACACTTTAGGTTGTCTGGATTTCTGCAAGAATGTGTCATATTGTTTGACCTTCTGCTATAGCCAAGACTTTTTTTGGAAGTTGTTAAAATTTCCTGTCAGGTCTTTCTTTTCTTTGTTTGCTGTCTGAATCTCACTTGGAAAATTTCCTTCACTCCCTATTCCAGAAACACAAGAGGGGTAGTCCAATTAAATATGAGGGGCATTCAAGTCAAACTGGGACTTTTGAGTTTTTATATAACAAAAGAACAAATTTCAAAGAGTGGAAACTACATTTATTTTTCTGCATAGAAAAATTGGTCAGTAAGCCTGAACCCTCCTAGGACAGCCTGCTTCACTTCGTCTTCATTGTGTTCAGCGTTCTAACTGAAACATGTGTCTCTTGTGCAATTTCACAACAGGTTATGCGTCGATTATTCAGGATCAGGTGTTCCACATGATGAATGTTCACAGGAATGACTGCTGTGGGCTTCCTTTCATGCCATTCATTGCTTACAATTGTGTTGCTAGCTGTGATTGGTCACAGTGATCATGTTGTACAGAAAGGGCTAATCACAGCCCATCTGTACCATGTGATCAGCTGTGGCCAATCACAGCTAATCACAATAACTACTGAATGAATCAGTTTCATTCGGTAAAAATGGTTGTTTATACCAGTGATATTCACTGGTATAAGCAGTCATAATCTGTAAAAAAAATATTGATCACTTGCCAAGAGCATTACAATGTTACTATAGGAATGTTGTATTGCTCTAGTAAAAAAAAAAAAGTCATAAAAAAAATGTAATAAAAGAAAAATTGAAATTGAAAAATAATTTTTTTTTTTTACATATTGTCACCAGTGTCCCTGATCACCTCATCAGTTATATGATGAGGCTGTACTGCATTGTCAAAAATTTTGATTTTTTTTTTTTAATTTCATTTTACACAACATTATGACAAAAAGTGAAAACTTCAAAAAACTCGCCATGACTCTTACTAAATATCTTAGACTGTCTACTTTTCCCATTTGGGGAGTATTTGTACGGTCATGGTGTTTTTTGGGCCTCAAGAAACGAGATCAGTACAACAGGATTGATCGATTTTAAAATATATACCAAAGTTTGTGGACTCTATAACTTTGTTACCAACTAAATAATTTACACTGATTTGGGTTATTTCACCAAAGAAATGTAATAGACTACATTTTGGCCTAAATTTTTGAAGAAAGATTATGTATTTTCAAAATGTTATAACCGAAACAAAGAAAAAATGTGTTTTTTTCAAACTTTTCGGTCTTTTTTTCGTTTACAGCACAAATAATAAAAACCCAGTTGTGTTTAAATATCACTAAAAGAAATCTCTGAAAAAAATTATAAAAATTTCATATGGGTACAATGTTGCATGACTGCGCTATTGTCATTCAAAGTGCGACAGCGCTGAAAACTGGAAATTGGCCTGGGCAGGAAGGGGGTAAAAGTGTCCAATAATGAGGTGGCTACAACTGTCAAATCAAAAAAAGAAGTATACCCATTTGTGTCCTGTACAGGTGAAACTCAAAAAATTAGAATATCGTGCAAAAGTTCATTTATTTCAGTAATGCAACTTAAAAGGTGAAACTAATATATGAGATAGACTCATTACATGCAAAGCAAGATAGTTCAAGCCGTGATTTGTCATAATTGTGATGATTATGGCTTACAGCTCATGAAAACCCCAAATCCACAATCTCAGAAAATTAGAATATTGTGAAAAGGTGCAATATTCTAGGCTCAAAGTGTCCCACTCTAATCAGCTAATTAAGCCATAACGCCTGGAGAGGATTGTCAGGAAAAGTCCATTCAAAAGTGTTGGGGACTTTCACAAGGAGTGGACTGAGGTTGGAGTCAGTGCATCAAAAGCCACCACACACAGATGGATCCTGGACATGGGCTTCAAATGCCGTATTCCTCTTGTCAAGCCACTCCTGAACAACAAACGTCCGAAGCGTCTTACCTGGGCTAAAGAAAAACAGACCTGGTCTGTTGCTCAGTAGTCCAAAGTCCTCTTTTCTGATGAGAGCAACTTTTGAATCTCATTTGGAAACCAAGGACCCAGAGTATGGAGGAAGAATGGAGAGGCACACACTGCAAGATGCTTGAAGTCCAGTGTGAAGTTTCTACAGTCTGTGTTGATTTGGGGAGCCATGTCATCTGCTGGTGTTGGTCCACTGTGCTTCATTAAGTCCAGGGTCAATGCAGACGTCTACCAGGAGATTTTGGAGCACTTCATGCTTCCTTCCACAAACGAGCTTTATGGGGATGCTGACTTCATTTTCCAGCAGGACTTGGCACCTGCCCACACTGCCAAAAGCACCAAAACCTGGTTCAATGACTTACTGGATTACTGTGCTTGATTGGTCAGCAAACTCGCCTGACCTGAACCCCATAGAGAATATATCGGGCATTGCCAAGAGAAAGATCTGAGACATGAGACCGAACAATGCAGAAGATCTGAAGGCCGCTATTGAAGCATCCTGGTCTTCCATAACACCTCAGCAGTGCCACAGGCTGATAGCTTCCATGCCATGCCGCATTGAGGCAATAATTGCTGCAAAAGAGGCCCAAACCAAGTACTGAGTACATATGCATGCTTCTACTTTTCAGAGGTCCGATATTGTTCTATGTACAATCCTTGTTTTATTGATTGCATGTAATATTCTAATTTTCTGATTGTGGATTTGGGGTTTTCATGAGCTGTAAGCCATAATCATCACAATTATGACAAATCACGGCTTGAACTATCTTGCTTTGCATGTAATGAGTCTATCGCATATATTAGTTTCACCTTTTAAGTTGCATTACTGATATAAATGAACTTTTGCACGATATTCTAATTTTTCGAGTTTCACCTGTATATGGTAACTGGTAGAAACTCATTTAGCAGCAATGGCGTTCATCAAACATTTCTTGGTTAAATTTATTAGACATGTACAACTATCTGAAAAGGAATTTTAGATAATTTCTTCTTACAAAGCTCTTCCAACATTCTTCAAATGATGCCACAGCATTTCGATTGGGTTGAGGTCTAGACTCTCTCTTTCTCCTCCCAGAATACAAATGTTATTTTGTTTAGGCCAGAGTTTATTTACTCTTATTTTTCAGCTTAGTGTTTTTCAGCATACCAGACATTTATTTTGTTTGGGAAACTTGTACAGCGGCTGCCATTGCTGACCTGAACTGATAGTAAGTTGTCCATACACCAAGGCAATGTGAAATGATGAGCAACTATGCCTTTAGAAATGCTTTTGTGGCCTTTTTCAGTGTTGTGCTTGTCTAGAATTCTTTTTGAGTCTTTGATCCCTGAGGAGGCCTTTCTGTTAGTAACCAATAGTTAATTTGTATTCTTTTTCATAGGAGAGTGCAACTATAAACTACAAGTCTAGTTTCACTTGGACTTTAATATCTTAATCCAATTGCTCTCTTTTCTTTCACAAAAACAATGAAAACAGGGAAAAGTGTATAAAGAATAGAAATATATAAAAATGATAAACATTTGGGTAATGAAACAAAACTATTATTAGGCTTCTCCAATAAATGTACTGTATATGTAAAGCATGTATTAAAAACAGCACACAATGTAAAGATCCATTAAACATTAAAGAAATGCAGAAGTCTCTATCAATGTTACATTTTGCTATATAAATTTAGATAAGACTGGCCTTAGCAGCCTCTTTTCTAAGGCACTAAGTTCATCGCAGGCACATCATCTTCGCTGGACATAACACAAGCACTTGATAGGAGTGCCGACTATGTTCGCCCTTTCATAGAAGCTGTACTGCAATGAAAATGCTATATGAATGGAGGGTGGGTGAATGAATGGCCTGCCTCCTCCATTCATAGAGAGCTTTTAATTGCAACAAGCTATTGTACAGCTTTTAGGAATACAGCATAAAGGATGGGCATAGCTGGCACTCTTAAAGGGTCCCTCGCAGTACCAGAAGATTACGGCTGTGAGGGGTATGTGGGGAAAATGTGTAGAGGAGGGCACGGGACAAAAGGGACACTTCTCTTTCAATGGAAGTACTGTCCCTTATGCTGATTTAAAAAAAAATAAGCTTAAGCTTTAAACATGATAAGTATTCCTTTGTGACAATTTCATTAAAAAAAAAGACCCCTTAATATTATAAATTAATCACAGGTCCCATCTGATTCAAATGTTTTCTAACAGACTTATGTTTTGGAAAGCAGAAATGGCAAAAAATTGACAGAGGATGTTAGATCTATGCAGCTTTTAGGATCTAGTATGTGCAGGGCTGCTGAAGTAAATGTAAAATATTTCCCCAAAATTCATAATTGAAATAAGACTGCAGTAGAAACGTTGAATTAATATTAGATGGTAAAGTGCTAGATGAAAATGTTCAGGTTACGTTAACATACTTTAAATCTAAATTGGACAGGTAAACAACAAAACATGCAGTTGAAATATACGCAATGCAGGACAGTGAAGCCGATACTCACTTTCCTTCTGTCAGCATGTTTTTCTACTCAACAAATGTTCACACTTGATTGGCTCAGTGTCCTGCTCTTTACTTCTCCAATAAGCTGTTCACAGAATTGCAAGAGTCTGATATTAAGTTCAATTTACCTATGTACACTGGTGTGGCATTCACAATGCTGTCTGTTCACTAATGTTCTCTAACAAACCTCTGAGGGCTTCACAGAACAGCTGTATTTATACTGAGATTAAATTATACAGAGGTTGACTCTATTTACTAATTAGGTGACTTCTGAAGGCAATTGGTTCCACTAGATATTAGTTAGGGGTATCAGAGTAAAGGGGGCTGAATACAAATGCACACCACACATTTCAGATATTTGTAAAAAAAGTTGAAAACATTTATCATTTTCCTTCCACTTCCCAATTATGTGCCACTTTGTGTTGGTCTATTATATAAAATCCCAATAAAATGAATTTACATTTTTGGCTGTAACACCAAAATGTGGAAAATTTCAAGGGGTATGAATACTTTTCCAAGGCATTATTATATTATTATTATTATTATACAGTATTTATATAGTGCTAAAAGGTTTGCTCAGCACTGTACATTATAGTGGGGGGACAGAACATGAGACAATACAGTAACAAAACAATACACGAGGGGGTCAAGGGCCCTGCTCTTTCAAGCTTACAATCTGGGAGGGAGGGGATAGTGGTACAGGAGGAAGTGGCTGTGGGGGATGGAGTGGTAGGAGGAGTGGAGGAGATCGGCTGTTAGGTTAGGGCGGGGTAGGCTTCCCTGAAGAGATGGGTTTTCAGGGTGCGCCTAAAGGTGAGGAGGGTAGGTGACAGTCTGATGGATTGGGGTAGTGAGTTCCAGAGGATGGGGGAAGTCCTGCAGTCGGGCGTGGGAGGTGGAAACCAGGGAGCTAGAAAGTAGGAGGTCTTGTGAGGAGCGAAGAGTACAGGTTGGGTGGTATTTGGGTATCAGGTCGGTGAGGTAGTTTGGGGCAGCGTTATGAATGGCTTTGTACGTCTGTGTTAGTAGTTTGAATTTAATGCGTTGGGCAATCGGGAGCCAGTGGAGGGAATGACAGAGGGGGGTGGCAGAAGCGGAGCGGTTGGTAAGGTGGATGAGTCTGGCCACTGAGTTCAGGATAGACTGAAGCGGGGATAGTCTGTGATGAGGCAGGCCGGTGAGAAGGGAGTTGCAGTAGTCCAGACGTGAGATAATAAGGGAGTGAACGAGTAGTTTATTAGTGTCTGGGGTTAGGAACGTACGTATTTTGGAGATGTTGCGTAGGTGGAGCCTGCATGAGTTTGCCAACGATTGGACATGGGGTTGGAAGGACAGGTTTGAGTCTAGAGTGACACCTAGGACTTTGGCTTGCGGGGTGGGACTGATGGTGGCGTTGTTGGTCGTGATGGAGAGGGTGGGGGGGGGGGGGGGGGCACGGGCTGGAGGGAAAATCAGGAGCTCAGTTTTGGAAAGGTTCAATTTGAGGAAATGGAGTGACATCCAGTCTGATATGTCGTTCTGTAGGTAGGTGATACAGGCGGAGACTGAAGGGGTGAGGCGAGGGGCGTAGAGGTGATAGTTGAAGCCGTGGGAGTGTATCAGTTTGCTGAGGGAGGAGCTGTAGATGGAGAAGAGAAGGGGCCCGAGGACAGAGCCTTGGGGGACCCCAACAGAGAGGGGGAGGTGGCAGCGTTATAGGTAATGCTGAAGGAGCGTTGGGATAGAGAGAGTCTCTGATGCAAAGGGATTGTAGTTTATTAAGGAGGAGGGGGTGGTCAACTGTGTCGAAGGCCGCAGAAAGGTCGAGGAGTAGGAGGACTGAGTTGTGGCCATTAGCTTTGGCGGCTAGCAGGTCATTAGTGATTTTGAGTAGGGCGGTTTCGGTGGAGTGTAGGGGACGGAAGCCAGACTGTAGTGGATCGAGGAGGTTGTCAGTGAGGTGGGCACTTAGGCGATTGTAGACTAAGCGCTCAAGGAGCATGGAAGTAAATGGCAGCAGGGAGATGGGTCTAAGGTTCTTCAGGTCGGTGGGGTCCAGGGAGGGTTTTTTGAGTATGGGGGTGATGTGTGCGTGCTTTAGGAGGGAGGGGAATGCGCCAGTAGAGAGGGAGAGATTGAAGATGTGGGTGAGGGAGTGTAGGATGGAGGAGGAGGGTGACCGGAGTTGTGTGGGGACAGGATCAAAGGGGCAAGTGGTGAGGCGGGCTTCTGAGAAGACTTTAATGACCTCCTCAGTGGTAGCAAGGCTAAAGGAGCGGAGTGGTGGGGAGGTTATAGTGTGCGGGATGTTAGGTGTGGTGGAGTAGGGCGGTTGCGAGGTCAGAGGAGGGGAGAGTTGAATGGGTTATAGTGGGAGGGAGGCTAGGTGGGGAGGTAGGTTGAGCATTGGCGATGTCCTTACAGATTGCGTCGATCTTATTTTGAAAGTGATTGGCAATCTCGTGGGCGGTGAGTGAGGTACTGGATCGGGGTGGGGGGGAGATAGTAGGGAGTTGAAAGTGAAGAGCCGGATAGGACAGGTGGAGAGGGTGTTGATGAGGGTTACGAAGTAGGCTTGTTTGGCGGCGTGGAGGGAGGAGGAGTAGGTGAGGAAGGCAGATTTGTAGAGGGAGTATGCTCGAGGGGATTTGGCTTTGCGCCATAATCGTTCCAGCGCGCGACTGCGTCGTTTAAGATTTTTATTGTGGTCGTTCTGCCAGGGTTGAAGCGGTCAGGGCCTAATGCTACGTGTGGTTAGGGGTGCTAAGGAGTCTAAGGCAGCTGACAGCGAGTCGTTATACGCAGTAGTGGCCAGGTCAGGGCATGACAGTGGAAGGATACTGTCGTACAGACGGTCAGCTGCAGAGTGGAGAAGGGCTGGGTTCAGGTTGCGGAGGTTACGGCTGGTGATGGTTTGACGTTTGGGGGGGAAGGTGTTTGAGGACGGGGAGACGGAGAACGTAATGAGGTTGTGGTCAGAGAGAGGGAAAGGAGTGTTTGTGAGGTTGTGGTGGGTGCAGAGATGGGAAAAAAATGAGGTCCAGGGTGTTCCCGTCAGTGTGGGTGGAGGACTGTGTACACTGTGTGAGTGCAAAAGAAGAGGTTAAGTGGAGGAGTTGGAATGTAGCTGGGTTGTTGACATTGACAGGGATATTGAAGTCTCCAAGGATGATGGTGGGTAGCTCAGAGGAGAGGAAGAAGGGTAGCCAGGTGGAAAAGTCATCAAGGAAGCAGGATATGGCTCCAGGAGGACGATAGATTACTGCAATCCTCAGAGGGGTGGGGGAGAAGAGTCGGATGCAGTGGGTCTCGAAGGAGGAGAAGGATAGAGAGGGGGGGTTTGGGAGGACCTGGAAGGTGGTCAGTGGTGACAAGAGCACGCCGACCCCACCACCTCTATGACCGCTCGGTCTGGGTGAATGGGACCAGACGAGACCTCCATAGGAGAGTGCCGCAGGGGAGGTGGAGTCAGTGGCTTGGATCCAGGTTTCGGTGACCGCTAGGAGGTTGAGAAAGTGGGAGATAAAGAGGTCATGGATGGCGGTGAGCTTGTTGCAAACCGATCGGGCGTTCAGGAGTGCAACCGAGAGTGGAAGGGTGGATGCGGGGAGGAGGGGGACAGGTATAAGGTTGAGGGGATTGCGGCGGTTCGTGGGAGTAGGAGGGTGCCTAGTGGGTGAGTGAGGGACCAGGGTTTGGGGAGATATCCCCAGAGGTTGGGAGAAGCAGGGTGAGGAAAGTAAGATGTACACGAGCGCACATGCCTTCCAGTCCTGGTGTTTGGGTCAGCAGGAGAGTGAAGTATCAGCAGGAGGTGAGAAGAGCAGTAGTAGGGAGATGGTAGCAGTGAGGGTGACATGTACAAGTTTTGGGGTGGAGCAGAGGGGTAAAGAAATGAGATTTTGGGAACGCAAGAAAGTAATATGAAAAGGAGGAGTAGAGGTGACATATTAAAAAGGTACACGAAGTGGGACTCAGATTTGTAAGAGATGTTTCCCAGGGTGTTTGCTCACAGTCTGTCCAGCATGCAGTAGAGTTTCTTGCTGTTGTATCTTCCTGCTGCTTGAGTTCTCCTGCTTTAGTTCAACTGCTGTGTTTAACTGCTTCTTCTTAGCACTCCATCAACGCAGCACTCACGCAAAATCAGCACCCCCATCAGAGACTGTGCCCCCCTATCAGTGATCTCCCCCCATAAGCTGGTCTAAATTTATAGGGAGATGCTCAAATGAGCATTCAACTCCGCCCCAATTACAGTCATAAAATGGGTGCAGCTAGAGGTAAGAACTGGTCAACAGATACACAAATATAAATACACTATTTGTTCTAAATTTAACGTTTTTGGCTGTAACACCAAAATGTGGAAAATTTCAAGCGGTATGAATACTTTTCCAAGGCATTATATCTGTCTTCAGTTCTTCTTTACTACAAAAGCTAATTTCATAAATAAGCCACGCTGCTCTAAACCTTCATAGACAAAATATAAAACATGACCATAATAGATATGCTAAAGCAATACAAAATAACATTAAGATGAAGTAGTCATATAAACAGTGATTAAATCCAAGTAAAAAGTCCCAGATAAAAAAGTGCTTGAGCAGGTGTAAACAAAACAGGTGCTCCACTTCCCATTGCCTCCAGTGTTCCCATACAGACAGACACTCACAAGTTGTTGACCTACCATCAACTCTAGGACATTAGCAACCCCCTTTCCATTGCCTGTAGCCTTTAATATTCCTGTAATTCTTCCCTCCTTGCTGCAGTGGTTCTCCTAGAGCTGAGATTCCATTCACGTGTTGCTCGGCCTCTGTGCTTACCTATGTGAGTCGCCTGCTATTCTGTTGGTTTATATTTCCTTTCTCTTCCATCATTTCGTAGTCCTCCTCCCAGTTTGCTTCCCTATATAAGACATGCTCAGTGAAGCCCGCATTGCCTGAGCAACTCCCTAGTTCTCTGAGCACCCTATTAGGTGTCCAAAATCAAAATATAAACACAGGAAAAATTGTATTCTTAATGCAAAAAAGAGGTAATGCAGCAACCTACAATCTGGACACAAAGGAATTACAAAAATATTTAATCTGAAAGGTGTGCAAAACCAATATCCCCTGAAGATGTCCATTGCAGCAGACAAAATGCGCATAGGGTGAGGCCAGCTGCATATGATGTTGTACACCCACTGTTGATCCCTGGTGTTTTGTGAGTATATCTGCTTTTAATAAACCATGTGGTTTTAGTATACTACTCTGTCCTTTGTTATTTCTCCTACCCATTACTTTGCAGCACTGGCTTTGGATAACTAGTGAAAAACCCTGGAGGCAGTATAGTCAGTGGTATCCTGAGTCGTGGCCCCTAATTGGATGATTTCTGCGCTGTTGATTTCTTATCATTTGGAGATCATTACCATTTGGTAAATGAACTGGCACACCAGTCTGTGAGTTGGTTTGGGATTCTTACACGTTAACTTTCATCATTCTTTTATAAATTTTTCTTTGAGGTTTACTTCTTTGTTATGCAAAAGTGAATTATAGGTTATGGAACAACTATTTCACCATTTACAGTGGG
This sequence comes from Staurois parvus, assembly GCF_062004578.1. NCBI lineage: Eukaryota > Metazoa > Chordata > Amphibia > Anura > Ranidae > Staurois > Staurois parvus. The sequence goes on from NW_028317807.1 coordinate 18,326,710, forward strand.
GATCGAAAGTTTGGGCACCCCAGCTAAAAATTTGTATTAATGTGCATAAAGAAGCCAAGGAAAGATGGAAAAATCTCCAAAAGGCATCAAATTACAGATTAGACATTCTTATAATATGTCAACAAAAGTTAGATTTTATTTCCATCATTTACACTTTCAAAATAACAGGAAACAAAAAAATGGCGTCTGCAAAAGTTTGGGCACCCTGCAGAGTTAATATCTTATACTGCCCCCTTTGGCAAGTATCACAGCTTGTAAACGCTTTTTGTAGCCAGCCAAGAGTCTTTCAATTCTTGTTTGAGGTATCTTTGCCCATTCTTCCTTACAAAAGTCTTCCAGTTCTTTGAGATTTCTGGGCTGTCTGTCACGCACTGCTCTTTTTAAGGTCTATCCATAGATTTTCAATTATGTTGAGGTCAGGAGATTGTGAAGGCCATGGCAAAACCTTCAGTTTACACCTCTTGATGTAATCCCCCGTGGATTTCGAGGTGTGTTTAGGATCATTATCCATTTGTAGAAGCCATCCTCTCTTTAACTTCAGCTTTTTCACAGATGGCATCAAGTTACCATCCAAAATTTGCTGAAATTTTATTGAATCCATTTTTTCTTCTACTCGTGAGATGTTCCCTGTGCCACTGGCTGCAACACAACCTCAAAGTATGATTGATCCAACCCCATGCTTAACAGTTGGACAGAGGTTCTTTTCATTCAATTCTGTGCCCCTTCTTCTCCAAACGTACCTTTGCTCATTCCGGCCAAAAAGTTCAATTTTAACCTCATCGGTCCACAGAACTTGTTTCCAAAATGCATCAGGCTTGTCTATATGTTCATTTGCAAAGTTCAAACAATGATTTTTGTGGTGAGAACGTAGAAGAGATTTTCTTCTGATGACTCTTCCATGAAGACCATATTTGTACAAGTATCTCTTTATAGTGGAATAGTGTACCACAACTCCAGTGTCTGCCAGATCTTTCTGGAGGGATCGTGCAGTCAAACGTGGGTTTTGAATTGTTTTTCTCACAATCCTGCGAGCTGTTTTGTCTGATATTTTTCTTGGTCTTCCAGATCTTGCTTTAACTTCCACTGTTCCTGATGACTGGCATTTCTTAATTACATTCCGAACAGAGGATATTGACATCTGAAAACGCTTTGCTATCTTCTTATAGCCTTCTCCAGCTTTGTGAGCGTCAACTATTTTCAGTTTCAGTTTTCTAGACAACTGCTTAGAAGAACCCATGGTGCTGATTGTTGGGGCAAGGTCAGATGAGTCTGGGCATTTAAAACCTTTGAGATTGACATCACCTGGTCTTTCCAGACGATGATTGAGAACAATCCATGACACTGGCAGGTCTCAGCTTGGCAAAGGGGGCAGTGCATGCTATAAATTCTGCAGGGTGCCCAAACTTTTGCAGACGCCATTTTTTTGTTTTCTGTTATATTGAAAGTGTAAATGATGGAAATAAAATCTAACTTTTGTTGACATATTATAAGAATGTCTAATCTGTAATTTGATGCCTTTTGGAGATTTTTCCATCTTTCCTTGGCTTCTTTATGCACATTAATACAAATTTTTAGCTGGGGTGCCCAAACTTTCGATCCCCACTGTATGTGAAGCACATTATTGTTTAATATGAGCTAACTTTATTATTTTCACACACATATTTTTGTATTGATCACTACAGAGATATTCGTTTTGCGCAGCTTCTAGATTAATTACTGCTATTAGGTGTATCCAGTTTCTGACTTACTGTGTACTGACCTCGGCTTCATCTACCAACTTTGTTTGTCTGGACCTTCCCTAACCTCGGCTTGTTTCCTGGATTTCCTTCTGCCTCCTGCTGTTGGAACTGTGCACACTCAAGTGGTCTCCACATCTCTAGCTGGGCATACATGGGGGTCGCGACCTGGTTCCCGCTTGCTGCAAGTCCATTCCCACCATCAGGGGCCCTGGTGAAGAAGCAGGCTGGGGAACCCCGAGTTGGCAGTCTACAAGGGCTCACTATCACTGAGCCTGACTGCTTGCATAATGTGAACACTTCCTAGTGGTGGAGGTGACACTTCCAGCATCCAAGTCCCCTCTCATACAGTGAAGGAAAAAAGTATTTGATCCCCTGCTGATCTTGAATGTTTGCACCAACTGTTGTCACCTTGGTGATAGTTTGGTAGCCCAGTCCAGCCTTGTGTAGGTCTACAATCTTGTCCTTGACATCCTTGGACAGCTCTTTGGTCTTTGCCATGGTGGAGAGTTTGGAATCTGATTGTTTGATTGCTCCTGTGGACAGGTATCTTTTATACAGTTAACAAAATGAGATCAGCAGCACTTCCTTTAAGAGACTGCTTCTATTCTCAGCTTGTTACCTGTATGAAAGACACCTGGTATCCAGAAATCCTGCTGAATGATAGGGGATCAAATACTTATTTCCCTCAGAAACATGCAAATCAGTGCATCATTTGTTAGACATGCATTTCTTTTGAATTTTTTGTTGCCATTCTGTCTCTCAGTGTTACAATACACATACCATTCAATTTTTAGACTAAGAATTTCTTTGTGAGTGGGCAAACATTCAAAATCATCAGGGGATCAAATACTTATTTCCTTTACTGTAGGCTCCAGAGGCAGGAGAACTTGTGGGGGTAGTGAGGGGATCATTGCTAAGAACAAAACAAGCAGGGAAAAAAGTCTGGTCCGCAGGGCAGGAAATTAGTTTACGTCATGGAGGAAGCTGTGACTTTGATCCATTAAAGATATAAACTAAAAAGTGTTAAACATTTTTTTTTAAAGTATCCTTAATCAGTTTGAATGCTTACTTTATTTTGAAAAACTTGGAATGGTCTCACTAGTAATCTCTGGATTACCTATTACCTCTGCAAAGCTCACAGAAGTGCACTTCACCCTCCACCCTAAGACTTCCACCCTAAGACTCTGGTATCTCTTCAGAGATCAATGAAATTGTACTTTGACTTTATTTGACTTGAATGCAAATTAGCCTTATTCAAATATGAGGCTATAATTGGCCCGAAACACCTCAGAGATTTCTTGTGAAATCAAATATATCATCTCAGTAGGAATTTTACTGAAAAAATGAAGCTTCTTACTGTTTTACTATTGGTTAGGAAACGAAAATAAGGACAATAAAAAAAAAAAAAAAAAAAAAAAAAAAAAGGTGGACTGGCTTACCCTTGCAAGAATTGCGATTCAATAGCAACTGTGAGTGATTACTAAGTAAAAGAGTTACTTAGTAACCAGGAATAAGTGCTGACATATTCAGTCATTGTGAGACGCAGTAGTACGTCTATTGGCTCTTCTGCACATTATACAGAAACTGCAATGAGTGCAAACAGTGGGGAGACGTGCCTTGTGCTGATAAATCAGCTCTAACAGTGCTAACAATTGATTAAGACCACAATTTTTTAGTTATAACTATAATTATATAGTTATATATGCCTACTAGGCTCCAAAGCAGGAAAACTTGGCATTGGTGTCACCTTTTGAACCTGCATTTGTGTTGATGCCCCCTTCCTAAACAAAATCTTAAAAATGACTAATTTTTTTTTAAAGAATTACTAATGACAGTTAGTCCCAGAACACAGTTTCAAATGCTTTTATGTACTGAGGAGCATTGGGGCATATTGTATTAGGCAGTCCATTCAAAATAAATAGTCTGTAAGGCACCTGAGCACACAGAAAATAGGCCATGCTACATTTTTTTCACACCAAATGCGATTTTGAAATCACGCTACTTCAGCAGAAGTAGCAAAATTTCAAAGCCACTAGTCAGTGCGATTTCATGTGCGGCTTGCCAACATCTCTGCTACTTCATGCATAGATGTCAATGCAAGTTGCACATGAAATTGCCAAAAATAGTGCAGCAACATTTTTCAAAATCAGTGCAAGTCACAGTAGGTCTAATTTGAAAGTTTCCACAGGCACAATAGGGTGTGACTCGTCATACGATTCTGAACTGTCAAATCGCATGACAAATTACATTGGTGTAAACGGGGCTTTGTGTTGGTGTGCTCTGTACTTTTTTCACATGGTGATCCTGCCAGTAACACACTTCCTGTCCTATGGTGACAACACTCACTCACTGAACTGCATCTATGGAGGTGCAGTGTAGTAGTGTGTTGAGGACTACAGGACATCTCCCTCTCTCATCTTCATATTATTGGGAGAGGGGGGGTTCTGTAATTCACAGAGATGAAGTGGATAGTGATGCTAACACTGCCAAAGACAACAGTGCAGAATGCATAGGAAGCTACAGGAAGCTAGGAGCTCAATGGATTTCAGGTGGGATCAATGGGTACTTTTTGGACTTGTGGATCAGTTACATTTATACCAAGTTGCTTTCAATGCTTAATGAAAAATAATCAAAATAAGGAAAAACACACACAAAAAGGTCATTGTTAGGGTTTCCTTACACTTTACGTTAGACACAGGTAGACAAGTAGTATTTTGAGGAGATCAGCCATGGCAGCCCCATTCCTTTTTTATTACAGATTCACTTTGAAACCTCATAAAACCAGATTTTATTGAAATTCTCAATGTGAAAAGAATGGACACAAAGTGGACCAGGATCCTGATTTGTGCTATTTCCTTGAGAAACATTTTTTTTAATTTGCTCATCACTAATAGTAAGGTTACAGTCTTTCTTTATGTAATGACTCCATCAGTCTGACAGCCACCATTAACCAAAGTAGGAATTTTAGCCAGTTTTTTTTAAAGCATTTTCATTAGACTAGAAAACAAATGCATCTTAAAGTTAAATGTGTCCTCACCCCTTTAAATATAAACCATGATCTCGAAGCTATCTACTTTGTTTAGAATGAGCTCGATTAAACTTCCTGCCAAAGCACTATGCCCAAAATGTCCTACCCATTCATTAGGGTGGTAGGACTGCCGAGTCATGAATCTGAGGCTATAAAACATATTTTATGGTGAAATCACAAAGCCCACATAATTTCAGCAGTTATTTTTGTTGTGCATTCCTTATTTTAGTCCCTTCAGCCCACAAAATATAGGGAAAGAATGTATAACGGTCATTGGTTTTCCTGCAGAAACGGGAGTTGGCATGTCACATATAATTATATGTAAACTGTAGTAAAAAAAGTCTGCTTTTTTTTTCTTCTTGTTAGGTGAACAAAACTTAATGTTGAAAATATGATAGTACATTGTGCTTTAGCTAAGGGAAACCTTTGATTTGTATCCAAAAAGCCACACAGCATAACCACATTATAATTGTCAAAAATACAATGGGAACTTTTACACTCTTTTCATGCATGTGCTGTATGTAGAGTAGGTGACAATGTAGGCTGTAAAGGCATCAGGCGCTAGAGAGTTTATAGTGCGTGTGATTGGTGATCTGTCAGGATGCAATTTACTTTAAAGCTGGGTACACACGATAAGAAAATCGGGTGAATGATCGTCCGGTTTTCCTCATGTCCACAAATCAAACCCAAGGATGATACTGATTGTATGAAAATTCTTGGACAATGGGGTTTTTTTTTTGTTTGACATAGAAATGTTGTAGAGTAGATTATTGTTGTTTATTGGTTCTGATCATGTGCAGACTTTTATATAAGATTTTTTTTGTATGAAAACAGTACACTTAAATCAAAACTTGTTCTGTTCACGTACAAGAACAATTTTGGAGTTGGTCCTTTTAGAAATTTTTGTTTGAAAAGTCTGAATTGGGTGTTGAAAGCTGTGTATACACTGTACGAATCTCGGACAATCGTTCCTTGTGCGGAATTTTTCTTCCGACTTTCTTATAGTGTGAACCCAGCTTAACAGTCTCTTGCTACAAAACCTTACATTAGTCTCACATTGGTAATGTTGAATTTTGGTAACATTGCTGTATAAATTACATATTTTTTTTGCTCCACAGATAGGTTGAAAAAAAGACACTGAGTTTAACCAACAGAAAAATTAATAAATAAACCTCCCCCTTCACGGGTACTGGGAGACACAATCCACTGTGTCCAGTGAGCCCCTAATGGAGGCACTCACCTGTCTCCATTTAGTCTTACACCTATTCAGGGACCCTTTCCCTCCTGTAACAGGGACATTCTGCATCTTCACACAGTGACAGATCGTTTGTCATCTAGGTTGTGATAAGCACAGGGTAGCCAGAGATAGAGGTCCATTTGTGCCCCTTCAAAGCCTGAAATAGTCTAAAAAGGATTCATAAGTCCTTACTACTGTCAAGAGGAATCCACTGTAGCATTTTTCCAAAGGTTAGACGGGGATCTAGATTTAGCCTTTCCTAGAATGGTTTTCCCAGTTTAAGGTCTACATTTCTGTTTCTACACCTAGCTGGCTCTAATTTCCACGGCTAGAAGCACATTTTTACATGTAGGTTCATTTCTAACTGGCAATTTTTCAAGCCAATAAAAGTATTCTTAGCATTCTTTAAGATCCTGGAGCCCTGCAGCCTGGGCATCAACATCACCACCACAGCTTTCCTCTCCTCTTAAGCTGCTTGATTACCAGCTCAGTTGGGAGATGTCAGAAGAGGAACTTAATTGGCTATACTGGCAGCACGGAAATGAAGCCTGGCTCTTTGGCACATAAAAAAGAAGCAGCTGTTTGGGAAGAGGACAGAGAGTGAGGGGAGAAGACACAGAAGTGTGACCAGGGAAGTAACAGGAGGCAGGTAGTCTGCCAGCAGGGAAGAAGTACCCTGGAGAAATGAGCCACAAGTGAGTGACTGACAGCTATGTGGAGGGGAGATGTCCACAGAAGCCCTAAACAAAAAAAAAAGAAAAAAAAAAAGAGAAACACTAGCCAACAGGGAGAAAGAGGTCAGACAGTGGATTTTAGTCACCCTATCTATTCACAATGGATCGTGAGCTGAAGGGACTGCACAGTGACCCCACTATCTGAACCTGAAATAGACAACTGCAGTTGTCATCCCTTGTGATAGCAATAAAGTTGAAATAAACAAAACAAATATGAACGTGCACGATGGTCCTGCACGCATATGTTAACAGTTATCGTACCACATGTGAGGTATTGCTGTGATAGTCAGAGCGAGAGCAATAATTCTAGCACCAAACCTCCTATGTAACTCTTAACTGGTAACCTGTAAAGGCTTTTAAAGAGTTGTCTATGGAGATTTTTAGGTATCATAGTTTGGCACCGTTCCATGGGCATACTCAATTTTAAAGCGTGCCACGCTAGGTATCTATTTACTTGACATAACATCATCTTTTAGATTTGAACAAACAATTGGGTATTTTGCATTAAAATTCATGACAGTTTATTCTTTTCCCAAAAATTTGCTTTTCAAAAAACACTGCGCAAATATTGTATGACTTAAAAATATGCAACATCACCCATTTATTCTATATGGACATAGCATAGTAAAATATAGAATGTTTGGGTTTACAAGTAGTTTTCTAGCAAAAAAAAAAATGCTGATTTTTACACGTAGGAGAAACGTCAGAATTGGTCTGGATTGGAGCTGGTTAAATAGTACTACAAGATCTAGAGTATTTGTTTCTTGCTTGAATACTAAGTGCTCCTTGGCCATCCTTGCATTTTAAAGTATACAATAACCACTATACCCACAAGATTTTGAAAAGGGTATCATGCATGTGGTGACTGTAGTGATTTCTCGTCACTGTGGATGTAGAATCTCCGTACAGCAACATCTCTCACAAGGATGGGCTTGCTGCATGTTAGAGATTTTGATCATTCTCTGCAAATCACATATACAGTGCTGAGGTTGTTACACAGCTCATTGATTTCACTTTAATGCACAACTATTTCACTTTCAACCATTACATTTATTTTCAGTGTATGAGACTGCTATGGAAATTGCACCCTAATAAGCTAACTTATTTATGGGTGATATGGAGACGGAAGTGAAGTAAAAGGAAATCTCCCCAATGGATGTGACAAAAATTATTAAATAAAAAATATTTTTTTAAGAGAACTTAAAGTGTATCTTTTTATTTTGGATAGAACTAGTAGGGTTAGACTCTCTGTCAAGTTTTTATTAGTGTCTGTGTTGTCAACAGGGAGATTCACCCCACTATTTGTAATGACTATTGTCACTGACAAAGTGGAGGCAAATCCAAAGTTTTAAACTGTACCCAAAACAAGTGGTAAGGAAAAATATTCCAATGGGCACACCTGTAATGTGGACCACTGGCTAAGAGGGGAATTCCCCTTGCTATGGGAGATTTTCTCTTAACTTCCTGCTGTATCTCTGAGCTATAACCATATCAACCAAAACTTTCCATGATGTGGGATGTGGTAATTAAAGAAAGAAATTTAACAAAAATAACATTTCCTCACAGCAGCCAAAAACAGTGCACCACAATCCTGTCACTAAAGCCAAATAATCCAAAAAAGAGCAAGGCTAAACCAATGTTATTAACACCAATATAGATATCATTATCGCAATGTTCTGTCTCGCCTCAATGCGTTTTTACCCTCAGTGTCCTCAGGAATCCCAGAGGATGACCGGAGGAGTGAAACGCGTTGGGGCGGGATGGGATGTTGCATGCGTCAGTTCCAGTGATGTCATTTCCTCCCTGGTGTAACACATGCTGGTTCTGGATGCCGGCACAGCAGCAGCCAGGCAGTGACAGTTTTGCTGGATACTCTGGGTGCCGGACTTTGGCATCCTTACATGCAAGTGCACATTCTATCTGTTGCACTGTAATTGCATGGATGTTTTTGTGAAGGTTTATTAAAACCGGTTGGCTATGATGGTACATTCTGTGGTATATTTATTTTAATACATGAGTACAATTGAAGCCCAGAGGTGTATGTGGATGAGCCTGAACTCCTGGTAATGGTGACCCAAGTGGAGCTTATTTTTACCCATTAGGCATTTACTGACCCATTACACAGTGAATTGTATATCTGCTGAGCTTCCTGTCTCAAAGGTGCATGCGGGATCATGAGCACTAAGAAGATATGAAGCACTGGGAACTATAGTGTGAACTTTTTTGAGCACTTTATATTTCGACACTATATTGCACCCTTAATCAACCTTTTCAACATGGAGGAACCCTTCAAATACCTTTCCGGTCTCAGAGATCCCCTGCTAAATATTACTATATCCACAACTCATGATACATTAGTGTGATGGTTAGTGGGAAGAATGCTCCTTACACTTGTGGTCATTTGGAAGAATTACCCCCTTACAGATTACTAAAAAGAACAATGGTGTCAGTGGGAGATGATCGGAAAAACAGAAATTGTTCATTGCTCAAGGAGCTCCTAGCAACCTCTGGAGGAACCCTGGTTGAGAAACCCTGCTATATTGGGATACTTTTCTGAGAGACTGACACTTGGCTATTTATGTCTGCTGATACATTTGTTCTATTACTGTATTTGTGATATCTATATTGGTGTTAATAACACTGGTTTAGTATCGCTCTTAGTTTTTTTTTTAAATCTCTGGACAATAGACAAGTTTTTAGCTCTTCTCTACTTTATCCAAAAACAAAAAATATATAAATAGTTTTGGCTACATATACACTTTAAAGGACAACTGTACATTTTTTTTTTAACTTTGTTCGCTCCACCCACCCAAGTACTGCCCACCTGCTCTTATATGGCCCTGATTCAGCTCTCTACAGTCCTCATGCACACTGGATGTTTTTACAGCTGCTGTTTTTGGCTTTTGACATGTGTTTCTACAGCCAGTAAACTCCTCAGCATGTTATCCTATGTGTCCATGCACACAGACTGTAATCAACGTTTTTTTGTCAGGGACGTTTTTTGGCTGGAAAAAAACCCAGAACTAGCGGGTTTCTAGAGGAGTTCTTTAGCTGTAAAAATGCTCTAAAGCAGCACTAATGCAGTAAAACATGGTGAAACGTGGACTTTTTTTGACCAAAAAAAAAATTTTTTTCTGGTAAAAAAACTCTAAAAAATGCAAACGCGAAAAAATGCAGCTAAACACTAGTACAAAGACGCTGACTTTACACAGCTAACATTACCAGCGCTATTGAAACGCCCAGTGTGCATGGAGCCTCACTGTGTGGGCCTGCTTGGAACAGCACCACCCCGATTCATTGCTATAGGGAAACCAAACTCATGGGTCCTTTAACGGTTGCTCCAAAGAAAGGCAGTGAAGCTTGGAGCAGGGCTGCACAGTGAAAATGGTTGGATCACGTCTGATAAGAATAAAAACAAATGAACATTACTCCAGGTGGTAGTGGGAACTAAGTAAAAAAAAAAAAAAAAAGAAAAGCAAGTGTTGGCTTTCCCTTCTATTAGAGTAGATTAAAAAAAACTGATTAATAGTTTTCTGCTGAACCATAAAATAACACATCAAAGACAAGTATCCTGTTACCTCTTACCTTTGGAATATGTGGAATCCCTACTAACTACAGAAGCAGATTGGGATGCAAATCTGAATGTTTAATTCAAATCTCAGTGTTATCCTTGTTTTAACAATATGATTGTCAGGGCAAATAATCAGTTTATGTTACTGTTTGTATTTTTTTTTATCCTGCTTTTAATTAAACTTATCTTTGAAGAAATTCCACAGTACTGATCCTGTACACCACAGGAAACATAGCAACTGGCTGGAAAATGTTTTGCAGAAATGAAGGCACATAAACACTATTCAGATATTCCATGCTTTTATTGAAACACCAAGAATGTATTGTAGAATAGTTAAATCCTCGGTTGGTTGAGATCCATTCATTGAATAAGAAGTTTAATCTGAAAGATGCTGTATTACTAAGGCAGTATTAATGTTCAGAAATAGAGCGGTCTTAATGTGAATGTGAGCATTCAGCGCTGCTTAAGTAAAATCACATTTTTCAGCATAATCCTCTTTATACCCCTCAAGCCTATATTAGATCTCTTGTATGGAAACAGTTAATAATAGATGTCATGTCTGATTTGATGAAGCCTGAGAAGAACACAGATGAGGTATTATAAGTAACACAATGGAGTAAACTGTAGATAGCACACACCTATAGAGTGATTGCCATACAATGTATAGTACAGGCCTTAAGTAGTATACACCAGATAATGTGTGGAGATATAGCAAGATCTCAGTACAAAGTTCTATTCATTATTTCATACTTTATTTGGTGAGTTCTTAATGGAAAAGTACTGCATGGTATTTCTGCAAACAATGCTATGCAATGAACCCTTTTTATTTGTTTTAGTGCATTATTCACATGAAAGGTAAAAAAAAAGAAGAAAAGAAAAAAAAGATAAATAAAGCCCTCTGGGCTAGTAGTACAGTGGACCCCAGTCTTTCATTGCTCATTGGTTACATAACTGACATTCTACTTTACCAAGTGCAACTGGTTGCTTTATTGGCTAAATTAGGTTGTATGAAATCTCCCAAACTTTGCAACCAGTTTCTTTTAACTGAATAATAAATATATGCATTTTAGAAGTTTTCAAAGAGTTGGTCTATCCCATTTCTCAAAGGTTAGACAGGATTTGTTATTGATTTGGAAGAATTGACAGGTAACTCCTGCATTGAATGAGTACCCTAGGCCAACAAAGAGGTCAGTGTGTATTAGTGGTAATTAAGAGGACTACGACATTATGGAACTCCATGTACCAAAAGGAACACAATAATCAAAATAAAAAAAAAATCTAGGAAATTATATTTACAATTCTACTAGACAAAAGGTTTCTGGTTTAGGACAATTTATATATTCTGTACAATTCAGATTAAGAAAGGCTTGTGATTAGAGATAATAAAATTTTACTGGACAAAAACACACACCCTCTCATATTTACGGGTGACAAAATGAACTCAAGGCCTCCTCTCAAGTTTCATGAGCACACAAAATGGGACAATGTAAGAATAGCAGAATAATTACGGTATAATTATTATGAGATTTGATTTCTCCACCTGTAAGATTAAAGGCACCATTATTTTTTAAACACATGACATAAAACAAATCGCTCTGCCTTGCATGTGGGCTTTTGAAAACACTGACATTGAACAAAACACCAGTTCAGAGTCATCTGCAGTTTTTGCCACCGCAGAGTTCCAATTTTTGAACCATGCAGATTGAAGCCCATGTGCGTCATTCTGAAATGCTCTGTATTTGTAAACAAAACATCAAATACGTTTCAGTATAAATTGTCCTGATTAATCCATTGTACAAAGCTTGCCCTTGATTTGTTTCTTTACAAAGAAAAAAAAAAAAACAGAAAAGAGCAGTGTATTGTTTGTGTCCATAAATGCCGTCTCCTTGATGGTTTGCAAAGAAAAGAGAACCTAAGTGGCTGTGTGTGGAACACCTGCAACCCTTCTCATCCAACACACTGTAACCTGAACCCTAACAAGAAATAACTTACACAATTATGAAGGCTCCTTTTAAAGGTTATGGTATTCTTTAGGAAATAATGGGAATGATCATTTCTAGCTCTGCAGATTTCCTCTAGAATATCTCTCTCCCTACAGGTTTACCTATCTTAGTACAATAAAGTTAAAGCTGAATTCTAGGCATAATAACTTTCCTTTGAATATATTCCTTAATAGTCACAGAAGATATAAATTAACTTTGTTTTTACCAATTTCCTTTGCATACCCAGATACTACACCATACAAATAGCAGTGACACTGTCACTGGGATACATATAACCTGAGCGAAGCTTTAGAAGGGACCCAGCAGGCTCATCCACTACTGACGGCCTTCACAAAACTATAAGGGGCAGATACAAGACCAGACAATCAGCACAATTAAAGAGAGCAGCAAGGACTGGTCTTTATTACAGGAAAATCCTGCACAGAGGCAGAGTGCAAGAATTGTTTCATGGTGAATTACTGGTCTTAAAAGAAAAAAAACACAGAACACCAAAATGGAAGAACACACATGGCTCTGGTATTTAGGTAATATATGTTTAGCTTGGATTTCGGCTTCAACCATTATCCATTATGAAGGTTACTATTATACTTTAGTAGAAGTGCTCAGCTTACTGTAGATGGCATGCTGCAATCCAAAAGAAACAACATAACAGGAAAATAACCCAAAAGGGTTGACTTTTTCTCTGTACATTTTTTCCACGGCTTTGTTTTTTTCATCAATGACCTCTTTTGGACTTACTGACTTCCCCTCTTAAAATTGTTAGCTGCTTGGCTTGCCTATCATTGTGTTCCTGATATTTTAAAGAGTGATTCCACTAAGAGTGATTTGTTTGGATATAGTGCAGAATGGTCAGAACCTCTGTCCATTTTTAATTGTTGACTGAGGCCCCAATCCTTGTTCCCTCACTTCCAGTCCTGGCAACATGAATATGATGCACAACCTCGTAAACTAATCACCTTCCTTATGTGAGCCAGATCCTCCTTTGTTTGTGTTTTCAATCATACAGACACTGCAGGCCCCACAGTGTGACAATTCAACAATAGAGGCAGTGCTGTTAATCCAGAAGGCAGTGGGCAGGACTAAGTGTTTGCAGGTGCTGATGAAAAGATACAGGCTTGTGAATCACTAATGACAGCCATACCTCTTGCAACATTTTTTTCATCCCAATGTTGTGCAAACAGGCACAGCCTACATGAGTGGCAACTCTGCTTTAAATTCTGGAGATGTGCAGCATTGTTACCACACCATCACAGGAAACTGCATTGAGTGGACTCATTGGCAGGATCAACAGATATTTGTGAAAACGATGTGCAGATGTAAATGTAGTTAAGCAATGCAGCATTTTTTTTTAAAAGGAGGCCATGGCTCTATATTATTTTTTTCTGTGTCCCTCTTGGGAGTTCCCCTCATTCCCATCACCAGGACTAGAGAAGAGGGGGAAAATGATAATTGGGGCTTCAGGCAGCAATAAAACTGTAAAATGTTCTAGTCCTTTCCCACTTTATCCCCCCAAAAAATATTTGGCTGCAGATACATTTTAATATTCCATGAATCACCAACCTGAAAGAAGCACACAGATCAGGATTTTAGATTTTACTCTGACTCTCTATACTATTACTAGATCAATTTCTCAGGAAACACTGAATCCAGCAACAGTCAGGCAACTACATGTTTTTTTTTAAAAAAGGTCAGCAATAGCATCCCCCAAAGTTCCCTTTGTACACCTACTTTTAAACAGTGAGGTTCAATAGTGATAAATACATAAAGAAATTGTTGAAATTTCCAATATGTCAGGTACAAAGAGGAATTTTGTAAGAATTGAGCAACCAGAATCTGGAGCAGCCAATCAGCTTCTAGCTCTCATTTTCAAAGTTTAACAGAAAAAGCTGAAGGATGAAGCAGATTGGTTATTATGAACAGCTGCTCCAGTTTTAGTACATTCTTCCCCATCTACACCCTCCACCCAAAGATCTTTGCAACGGGACACATGAGAGAATTTCAGAGTGGCAGTGAACAAGTTTACACATGGAGATAGGGGACTCCATATGTGCATGCATTATAAAATAAATAACATTGCACCTTCCCATTCTAAATTACTCAAATTGCATTAGCTAGAACCTGAATAAATAATAAACACATGCAGGGAAATAGGGGTCTCTTCTATTATGGTACATGTTCTTACTTTAGAGCTGGGGTAGGGTAAAATTGTCATTATAGTGCCTTGGGGAAAGGGAAAAGTCATAAGAAAACTAATAGCTAGAGGAGTGCTTCCTTTGCAACATGTTACCAGGTACCAACTATTACTTCCTAAATGATTTCTACTCTGGCTTGGCTAGCAGCAGGTAAGGGAAAACAACTGCAATGACTTAGGACTGCATTGGTCACGTGCCCTGATAAGACAGCTCAAACATACTGCAGGACTCTTCCAAGCTGTCATCCACATTCAGCCTTTTCCAGAACGATTTCTGTTTCTTCTGCAGCTCCTTGCGAACACATCTTGGGCAGGGGACAGTTTTCACTTTGCAGTCAGTATGGAAGACAGCGCCACAATTTTCACACCTGAAATAGGAGACAATGGATGAAAATCAAACTATAGTCCTTTTAAAGCTGACCACCAGGCAAGAATTTAAATACACAGTTGAAATACATACTGTATCCATATACAGTCCCATATACAATCCCCATGGATTTTCTTGTCTGACAAAGTATTTGCTATTTTCCCATCCATTCCTGAGATTTATACAGGACTGCCAGACCCCAGAGCCCGGCTTGCGATCTGACTCCTCTAAGCCACAGGTAAGCACTAAAGATTGCCCCCAGCCTGTGACTGGATAGTGGAGAAGCAGTAGAAGTAGCTCAGCCCTCTGTTCTCTCCTTCTATCAGCTTGTTCCCTGTTAATTATTTACATATAGCAGAGCCTGTCTCCTTGCACCAACACTTCCACTCCCAATCTGAGCATGGCTTTACGGGGGATTGGAAGAAACTGATCTAAAATCAAATTCATTATACAAGCTGTTCATAAGAATACATTTAATATGCTTTAATTAATACATAATTGCATTGACTGGAGATTTGTTTTCACTTTAATTGTTTACATATACAGCTGTGTTCAAAAGTTTGCATACCCTGGCAGAAATTGTGAAATTTTGGCATTGATATTGAAAATATGACTGATCATGCCAAAAATGCTCTTTGATTGAAGGATGATGATCAGATGAAGCCATTTATTATCAAATAGTTGTTTGGCTCCTTTTTAACTCATAATGACAACAGAAATCACCCAAATGGCCATGATCAAAAGATTACATACCCTGGAATGTTTGGCCTTGGTACAGACACACAAGGTGACACACACAGGTTAAAATGCCAATTAATGGTTAATGTCCCACATCTGTGGCTTTTTAAATTGCAATTAGTGGCAGTGTATAAATAGTCAATGAGTTTGTTAGCTCGTATGTGGAAGCACTGACTAGGCCAGATACTGAGCCATGGGGATGAGAAAAGAACTGTCAAAAGTCCTGCGTAACAAGGTAATGGAACATTATAAAGATGGAAAAGAACATAAAAGGATGCACTCTTGCATGCTCGCTCCCAAGACTTGCTGTCTGCATCTACAGACACAAGCAATGGGACTTGGCCCCCGCCCCCCCTATTCACTGGCTTTGATTGACAGCAGTGGGAGTCAATGGCTCCTGCTGCCTCAGGAAAGCCAGTGAAACCAGGAAATGAAAGGCGATACACAGCGCTGGAATGAATGAGGGCTCAGGTAAGCATAAAAGGGTTAGGAGAGATACTGATGCGCAAACATTTTTTAAAATATTTAGGTTTTATAACCACTTTAAGTTTTCACAGCTGTTTCCCAATTAGGGAAAGTACCCCTATCCTGCTGGCAAATGGGTCCCGCAACAGGAAAGGGAAATGTCCCTAACAGGAACACAAACAGCAAGGAAAACCTGTGACAAACTAACCAGGGGTGTTGCCCAATACAGAAATAAACAATTCAGAATTTCTATAAAATACTAGTTTAGGAAGGACAAAGTTCCAGAGGCTCTGAAATCCTTTGATACTTTATGTACAATACTCTCCCTTAAAGCGGATTTCAGTGGTGGTGGAGGTGGACACCTAGGCAGGTTATATTTCTCTCTTTCCTCTATTCATCTTTCTTTCTCTGCTATCCTAGGAAGCCTTTTGCATTGTACCCATTTATTGCAGTGGCTGGAGGACATATACCGTATTTTTCGCTCCATAAGACACACTTTTCCCCCAAAAAAATGCGGGGGAATGTCTGTGCGTCTTATGGAGCGACCGGCCTGGTATTCCCCTCGTCGCTGCCATGTTAGAATACCGGGCCGGCTGCTTGGCTCTTCTGTGCAGCAGAACCTGCTCCTTGGTCCTACCTGTTCCTCGGTCCAACGGTGTCATCACCTTCTCCTGTAGTACATCTGCAGTCTCTGGTCATCTCCTGTAGTACATCCGCAGTCTCTGGTCATCTCCTGGACTATGTCCGCAGTCTTTGGTTATCTCCTGTACTATGTCCGCAGTCTCTGGTCATCTCCTGTACTGTGTCCGCAGTCTCTGGTCATCTCCTGTACTGTGTCCGCAGTCTCTGGTCACCTCCTGTACTATGTTTGCAGTCTCTGGACACCTCCTGTACTATGTCTGAAGTCTCTGGTCATCTCCTGTACTATGTCCACAGTCTCTGGTCATCTCCTCTACTATGACTTCAGTCTCTGGTCACCTCCTGTACTATGTTTGCAGTCTCTGGTCACCTCCTGTACTATGTTTGCAGTCTCTGGACACCACCTGTAGTACATCCGTAGTTTCTGGTCATTTCCTGTACTATGTCTGCAGTTAATTGGTTCACAATATTTTTTTCCTTTTTTTCCTCCTCTAAAACCTAGGTGCGTCTTATGGTCAGGTGCATCTTATGGAGCAAAAAATATGGTATGCGCTCTCTTTTTTGGTGATGTGTGAGCATATCACTTCCTCCTTGGAATTAATAACTTGATGACCAGTTGTGCGTTTACCTCTCTAATGCTGCACACCTACTCTAATTTGGCATATTTTTGGTTTCATTTCCTCTTCTCTTGATATGTTATAATGTGCATTGTACTGCATATTACCTCAGAGATTAATACTTATTGAAAAATCTTCTCCCTTTGATTGAACTATGCCTTGGTCCCTTTTACACGGGGTAGAATCCGATTTGCTCAGCAGGGGATCTGTCCACTGATCCCCTGCTGATTGGAGCAGAGCAGTTGGATGACAGGTCCACTCAGTTTATGCAGAACGGACATAAACACAGATAGTTCTGCTCTACGGGTGGTCAGGTGTAAATGAACCGGCTGTCAGGCTACACCCGAATAACCTCTGATCTGATCTGTCTAGACAGACGGGAACTGATCCCCTTTTTTTTCAGCAGATCAGATCAGAGGTAGGTAGGTGTTAACGGACACTTATCTGTTTACACCCACTGGTCCACAGGAATACATGGAACATCTGAGCAAGTATGTCTGAAAAACTGACAGGTGGACCAGAACGGATTGCTCATGTGAAAGAGGCCTTTGTGTTCTGGGGACTTTCTATGGCTCCCTCAAATATTATGTAAAATTGTTTATAGAAGACTCAATAAATACTATTTAGAAAGAGAATATTATTTTAATACCATATAATAAACACCCCTGACCTTATGTAGATAACCCTTCAAGATCCAAACAATTACATAACCATACACTTTCTAAAATGTATTATTATTTCTAATCTGACTTAAAATAAGCCGTGTACAAATATTATTTAGCTTCACAATGATATCATGTAACAGCTTGTAATAAATAACAGGCGTCTCTTATCACCAGTGCATATCATTATGTTGTTCATCATACAGACAGATAGTAATTTGTCAAATATTATCAGTTCAGAATTTTATTTTTCAATCAAACCTGCCAGTTCATAATTGGGAAGGAATTTAGCAATGCATACCAGATAATTGCAATTACCACATTCTTGTTCCAAATTGGTGGCTCAAAAACATTATAGCCATTGCAAAAGCATGGAAGCCAAAGCATGCAGCATTTTAAGAAAGTCACCATTGGCTACCTACAGATTTCTTTTAGTGCAGTTTTCTTCTAAAATGTTGGTATGTTAAAAAAAAAAGAATAACAATAGGATAAAAATATATATAAAAATAAAGGATAGTAATATTAATAATATAAAACAATTTACAGACGCAAATGTCTAAAACAGTGCATTGCAGATCTTAAATAAATAACAGAAAGTACGTAATACAATCTCATTCATTATAGCCTTCCACTACTTGGCTGTAAACCAGGCCACAGCTATGTACAGTGTTGATTTTCTCCTATTACATTAAATGTTCAAAATACACACAATGGCTTTTTGAACAAAACAAGATTAGCCCTTTTCACATCACAGGAACCCAATAACTGACCTAAATACAGTCAGAGCTAATGCAATGTTGACTGCTGTATAAAACAGTGCAAATATACCTGAAATTGTTCTACAAGGCCTGATGGACAGTAAATAGCTGCTAATTGGCTCTACTTTGTATAATGTAAAGTAAATAGACGTTGGCTTGTCAGGACAGGGGTCTAATGGAAACCAAATAGCCATCAATTTGCTCCACTGGATTTAATAGTACACAGGCTTCAGCTTGGTCTATTATATCTAACAAACTAGAAATAGATAACAGTTCTTTGGAATAGAGACACTGCAAGACAGCAGTCAAAACATGTAAACATTCAAGCTCTCCAGTTCAAAGATAAGTGATGGTTTCATATAATTGAGGTAATTTTACCACAATCAAGGTGTAATTTTACAGCACCCCTGTGAATGACAAAAGTAAAGTGCATTGAATGTTGTGTGTCCTTGGCAATTTTAGCTAAATGAACTGATCATCCTCAGTGCTCTCGTATATTTCTGTTTTAGTGAAGGTAAACACTATACATATTAAAGCGGAACTCCAGGATTGCCTCCCTCCCAGTATTTCTATTTTATTAAAAAAAATAAATAAATAAAATACTGTATATCAATACCCTTTTATCTGCTTAGTCCCGGAGTACTGTGAGCCCAGTATGCATGATGATGTAACCCCTAGAAAGCAGGGATCATAGGTAATTGGAGGGGTACACAATTCAAAGAAAAAAAAAAAGTATTACGTTAGCATACTTTAAAGTGGAACTACAATGCATTTGAGCACCGCAAACACTGTTTAATTCATTTTTAATATTTAAAGCAAACTCATCCATCCATGTTTCCATGCTTTGTTTTGCTGAGAAATCACTTTTAAAAACACTCCCTATCATTTCTGGCTATGGCCATCTTGAATAAGGGCAGATGATACATGTTGCATTTATTTCCTGGAATCCATCTACTCTTAGTTCAGGCATGCAGACGGTGTGCTTAGCTGAGAAAACCCCTCTCCTCTCCTGAACACTCCTGGGATGTTTGACATCATTTGCCTACGCCAGAAACCAGGAAGTAACTGAAAAAATGTAAAAGGAAAAAAAAACCTTTAAAACAAGTAAATATAATATACTTTCCTATCTGTTTATTAATGCTAGCAGCATTATGATGATTGAGAGAGTGAAATTCCACTTTAAGTAAACCAAAGCATCTAATCAGACTTCAAGGGAATGTACAGAGGGTTGGTATATATGTTCTATTTATTTATTATAGGTGTAAAAAATAGGAGCAAAAAATACAATTAAAAGTATATTAAAAAGCATATTTTTGTTCTTTTAGTTTAGGACATATAAGTTATGATTTTTTTTATATCCAGTGAGCAGGTATGCTTTGTACATGTTTTTACTTTTTCTTTATGATCTAGCAGTGTGCAGGGAAGGTTAAATGAAAATATTAGGTTATGTTTTAGGGCTCAGATGAATTTATGTGTTAGGGTAAGCCCACAGGATATCTAAACCCAATACCAAAAATATAATATACTGAAGATATGGTGGCTGAATTTGTTTTCTTTCGTTCAGGGTAAGTGCAAGTACAGAAAAAATATGTTAATCTGTGTGACTGTGCTGCTTCTCCATGGATACAGTGGAGTGAGTGAGCGTGGTCTTTCTAGGACAGGAAGAGTGTTACTGGCAGGATACCTAAGTAAAAAAAAAAAAAAAAAAGCCTGAAAAAGGCCAACCACCACATCTACCAAATGATAGGCTGCAATATATTAATAGATTAAAGTGTCACAATTACACACTTGTGTGTATATTGTCACGATTCCTCGCATATTGTCATAATTGCCAGTCTGTAGCCACTATACAGACACAATTGCCCATTTCTTGGCTGCATAGTGACTTGTCACAATTGCCAGTTTGCTGTCTCTGTATAGTTATGAGTGCCTGTTCTTTGATCTGAATTACCCATGTGTTGCTCGCATATTATCTTGTTTGTGCATTTGACACCTGTATATTGTAACAGTTGACGGTGTACTGTATATAATTTCCCATTTGGGGTCCATGTATTGTCAGGTTAGCCATTTCTCGTCTACAAATTTGTCACAGCAAAGTCACAGTTTCTGCATACAGCTTCCCCTGCAGCCCCACTAAATACATGCCTATGCCTGAGCCTGATCCAGAGATGTGCAAGAGAACCGAGGTTCTATCGCTCGGCATTGGCTCAGGCAATCAGAGCCAGAGACGAGAGAGCGGGAGGGCAGGCCCGACCTCCACTCTGTATATTTTATGGACACAAGGAGCAGGGTTCGGGAGTGAGCACACACAAGTGCCCCAGAGTGGACTGCTGTGGGGGCACTTGATGGGGGGGGTGGGCCAGGAGCGCCAATGGGGGATGCCAGAAGAGGAGGATTGGGGCTGCTCTGTGCAAAACCACTGCACAGAGCAGGTAAGTATGACATGTTTGTTATTTTAAAACAAACAAAATTTATAATATTACTTTAAAGCCTTCAATTTTTTGCCCACTTGATCATATACAACATTCATATAAAGAATATCTTTACTGTCACCAATTTTGTTTACTGGCAAATCTTGGAAATGCATTTTCGATGTATGCACAGGAAGATAATACAAGCACTGTAGCTTCTAACAGTATAATAACGTAATGAAAAAGCTCAACTCCACAGAGTTGATTGCTACATAGAGGCAGTAGTGACCAATGTATCCCTCTGCAATACAGAAAGACAGTGCTCACTACAAAGAACCTTTGGATCCAGGTATCTCCTGGAGTTGAATTGCAGTATTTCTGCTCAAGACACATATCTTACATACATATTTTAGAGCAACTTTTCCTAACCTTTTTGATATGGAGGAACTCTTGAAATAACTTTCTGGTCTCAGGGAACTCCTGGTAATAATTTCAAGATCTATAGCTCATGGTACATTGGTATAATGATCAGTGGGATGAGTGTTCCTGGACATTTGTCGCCAGTGGGAAGTTTTTTTTACCCTGACATGTAGCTAAGAGATCATTATGTCAGTGGTCACTTATTCAAGAAGCAGAAATTTTTCATTCCATGAGGAACCCCTAGTAACCACTGCAGGAAACCTAGTGGAAAGGCTGTCAGAGTATATAGAAATATTATCTATTGCCATCTACTACAAGTATCAAATCTTTTAAGGTCCCTGGTTGTTTTTTATACATTTAACTCCTTCCTCC
The DNA here is from genome assembly GCF_062004578.1 of Staurois parvus. Taxonomy (NCBI): domain Eukaryota; kingdom Metazoa; phylum Chordata; class Amphibia; order Anura; family Ranidae; genus Staurois; species Staurois parvus. Next base: position 18,348,662 of record NW_028317807.1, read on the forward strand.
CAGTCACACGTATATATGAGTATGTTGGCGGGTGGGCCTCAACACCGAGAGGCTGCATAAATGCACACCCAAAAACAACACCAGAACTGTGCAGAGTCCCCGCATCATGTGAGCTCCCAGCACCGTTACCAGCGGCTAACAGAAAGCTCCCAATCTCTAATTGCGATCGGGAGCTTTCCAATCATGTGACAGCCAATCACAGTGGTCATATGATCACAAACCCCACCCCACCTCCCGCCATCTAAAACCCCTTAAAGGGCTGGGAAGTGCCAACGCCAAGGGGTTAATGACACAGTTTGTGAAGCGCCAGTTATTTTGGGTAGTATCGTCAAAAAGTGTGTGTGGGTTAAGCCAACATAACCGAATAACACAAACTCTATTATAGGTGAACTTGAATATTATATATATTATATTTTTTTTTAAATGCAAATGTTGTGATACCTGAATTTGACCAGGTATGAATCTTTTGCAGGCCTTGTACAGCAAGGCTGGCATGTGAAATGAAGAAACCGTATGAAAAGCCAATCAGTTCATGTGCTGCCAAGAAGCATGCTGCTAGGAAAAGAAAGCAGAGTGACAGAGAAATTAGGTAATCACTGTTCTGCTTTTCCTTTTGCTGTTCAGTCACAGGCTGGGGTGAGTTCAGGACAACATGGGCTCAGGGGAAGTGGGTTGAAAGATTCTAGCCAACAGATGGAGAACATATAGTGATAGAAAACACACTGCAAAGTACTGCAGGGGAAATCTCAACCGAAGCTGAATATTGCAGCAAAAGTGTGTTTTTCTATTTTATCATTTATTGAGCTATTCCATTTTACTTTGTTAATCTTGGCTGGATATCTGCTGTAATCTTTTCTTGGTCACCCACTAAGTACTAGTTACTACCATATTTAAAGTCTGGTATTTTTTATTTAGGAATACAAACACTGGAAATCAACCAAAGAATAATTTAGGTAGCTCTTAGATATTTCCATCATTCCTGAGATCTGTATCTGGAATGTTTTACAAGATGTGTACATGTCTAGGTGTGAACAGGTAAAAGCACAGAATTAAAACTTTATTTATCAAATCTTATCTACCACACTAGTAATTTGTTGTGACCTGAATGCAGCTGTGTAGGAATATGTTAAGGAAAAATGACTAATTGCAATGATAGTAGAATCAGGTCTGTGTTCTTTTTCTGACACACCTTCCCTCTTGGCTGATACCTGTAGTTACCTATGCCTCTTATCAACAGACTTTAGTACAACTGGCTCCTATAAAATAGTTTGGCTGTCTAGATGCACCTGCTGTTTCTATCCAAAGGTCTGTATGCAGGAAAGGAAATGAAGATAAAGGTGAACAATTGCAAAATAAAAACACGCAGACAAAGAACAGAAGTCATGGTTCTTGGTATTTATTAACTTGGACCAAGGCAGACATAGGAATAATGTGAAAATGATCCTCCTGCTTTGAAAACAAGTGCCAAAACGTTACATCTAAAATTTAACACGAATGCTATACTACCGTGTTTCCCCGAAAATAAGACACTGTCTTATATTTGTTTTAGCTCAAAAAAACACACTAGGTCTTATTTTTGGGGTAGGTCTTATTTTTTAAATGTCCAGGTGTGGACAGGGGGTGCAGAGGTGAGCTGCAGGCAGTTGTGGAAGAGGATTACTATGGAGAGGGCCGGCTGATGACAGTTGTGAGCTGCAGTCAGGTGTTGCAGGGGTGACTTGACAGTTTGAGACAGGGTGCAGATATGAGCCACAGACAGGGTGAAGGGGTGAGTTGCAGACAGGGAATGCAGAGGTGAGCTGTGGCTAGGGGGTGCAGAGCTGAGCTGTGGCCAGGGGGTGCAGAGCTGAGCTGTGGCCAGGGGGTGCAGAGTTGAGCTGTGGCCAGGGGGTGCAGAGCTGAGCTGTGGCAGGGGGGTGCAAAGGTGGGTTGCAACTCAGCTCACCTCTGCACCCCCCAGCCGCAGCTCACCTATGCACCCTGTCTGCAGCTCACCTGACTCAATTTACCTCTGCAACACCTGACTGCAGCTCCCCTTTGCACATCCCCCCTCCCTCTCCACTGCCCTCATATGGTTAGCTAGCTTTGCAAAACACAGCTGTCAGCAGCCGGCCCCTCTCTATAGCAACTCCCGTTTCAGGTCTTGTCTTCCCACACAGTGCACACTTACCGCTCCGCCTCTTCCCCACTGGCCAGTGATCACCCCTGGGACATCGGCTTCCATGCATTAGGCTGCAGGAGGAGATGCCCCGCCCCTAAACACACTGCATACTGCACCCTCAGATATCTGTTCCTTCCCTGTCCCACAGTGAGTACAGAGATAGGGAGGTTCTGTGGGAGTGGATGGTGCTGTCACTTCAGCCGCGCTTCTGTGTTTATAAGAGATAGTAGATATGGGTGTGCACAGGGCCAGTGCCGGAGGTGGCGGAATGGCGTTCCGCCATGTTCCAGCTGAAAAAAAGCCCTGATCACAACTAGGTCTTATTTTCGGAGTAGGTCTTATACTTTAGCAATTCCCAAAAATAGCACTAGGTCTTATTTTCGGTGTATGTCTTATGTTAGGGGAAACAGGGTATATGCTGTACTGACTGATCAACTAGAGTGCATTCCCTGGCTGCTCTAAGCATTGAGAAGAGTTCATTAAAAGCTCAGTGACTAATGCCCAGCACATGATAAGAAAATCATACGAAAAATTTAACAGAACCGCTGATCGAATGATTTTCTCTTCGTTGATGAGCAGGATGTTTTAACCGATAACAATATTGTGAATGAAAAAATCCGGTTGAATAACAGTGCAAAATGTTGTAATTTCGCATACGAACGACCGATTTTCTATGTGGCGGTATGACGGTTGTACGAAAAAAATCTATCAAGCGCTATCACACATGAGCGGAAACAGAAGATGACCCGGATGTTTATGTCCAAGGAATCTTTGTAAACACGAACGAAAAATCCAAATATTAAAAGTAGATTGGCTTAATGAGATAATGAAACTAGAATTATGAATATTCCATTTTTATGTATCACTATTTATGTATATAGATAATGTAATAAACAATATTATACTCATTGCTTTTAATTGTTGTGTATATCGCTCGTTCTGGCCGGAAGGGCATGGCTACAAGGTCACATGCACACTGCATCACTTCCAGTTGTATGGAAGATGTCAACACTATGTATTGCCCGACAAATGATTATTTTAGATTGGTTATTGTGGGCCATGATTTCGACCAACGAATGAACGCCTCTCGGTTGTCGGATGACCGATCGGTCGATTTTCTAATTGTGTATTCCCACCTTTAGAGGACTGTCCAAAGCCCTGAACTTATTCTGTTAGTCCCAGTCTCCGCACAAGCTTACCAATCATTACTTTCAAAGGTAATCTGTTCTAAGGATAAATAAGCCAACCTAAGAATGATGTAGTTTAGCCTGCTGCCATGTTTCCAGCTTTGCTAAGCACTCCAATTTACTTCTAAGTTTGTCTTCTAAGTACCTAGATTTACTTTAATGACCAAAAAGACTGCAAATCAATTTCAAGTACAGCCATTCTGTTGGACACATTGGGGTGGATTTACTAAAGGCAAATAGACCGTGTACTTTGCAAGTGCAGTTGCACTCATTTCCCTTAGTTCATGGGGCGTTTGAAAAACTCTTATGAACGATGGAAACCGACTGCTGGAAAAGGTAGGTAAAAAACGTCAGCGTAGCCGCGTTTGCATTATATGCATTTGTATTTAGAAGCGTTTTTAAAAGATAACCTCAGGAGACCCTCCCAAATGCCCAGAATGCACTGAAAAATAGTAAAAAAATAACTATTTCAGACATTTTGAGAGAAATAGAGAGAGCAGAAGCAGAGAGAGCAGTATGTGTTGAGATGACCTGTCTTTTCTGGTTGTATTCACTATGGATCCCATCATGAGCATAATGCAGAACGTTCTACCATTGTTTCCTTCAAACCTGGAACTGACTGCACTGGTGTATTGGGTCCATTTGAATACATGGAAAACGCTTTGCATGCATCTGATGATGAAAAAAGGCTCTGGACAGCACCTGGATATGGAACAGTTAAAAAACGCTTATAAACGCAAATGCTTCTAAACGCGGTTAACCGCATTTACAAGTGTTTGAAACGCCGGTAAAATCTACTACTGAATGCAAGTTTGGTGCATTAAAAAAAATGGCTGTAAACTCAGCTGCCTGTAAACGACTGTAAATGACTATGTGTACATAAACACATAGGAAAACATTAGGGAGAATACATATGTAAATATGGTAAAGATTCACTTTAGAAAAATAGCCAATTGGGTGCAAGGAAAATAAAAAAGAAAAGCATTTTTGCTTGCACATATGTGGATGATAGCAATCAGCAGAAATGTACTAAATTTAGTAAGCTATGGGGAAAATGAGTGCAACTTCACTTGCAAAATGCACTCTATTTACCTTTACTAAATCCACCCCATTACATAAGGTTCCATTCACACTTGTGCGACTCCAAAATTGTGCGATTTCCATTGCGTTTTGATGCAACTTTGGGTGAGTGCGACTTTAGCTTTGACCAAGGATGATTATTTGTGCTCTACAAAGTCACACACAAGTCACATGTATATTATTCAGGTGCGACTTTCATGAAACTTTCATGGAGGGTTTACATTGAAGTCTATGGCCCTCAAGGCATATGAAAGATGGATCAAAATTACTACAGGAACTATTTTCAAGTTGCACAGATATGAATGGTACTCATTGGGAAACATGGGGTTCAAACTGTAATGCAACTTTGGACCCCGAAGTTGCATGACAAGTTGCACAAATGTGAATGGGCTCTTAACTAAAGATGACATCAGACAAAAGATGAATTTTGTGCAATCCAGACATTTTCAGCCAGGCAGTGCAATGATCATCTTAAGGGCACTATGGGGAGATTTACTAAAACTGGTGCATTCAGAATCTGGTTCAGCTATGCATGGTAGCCAATCAGGTTCTAACCTCAGCTTGTTCAATTCAGCTTTGGCAATAAACCTGGAAGCTGATTGGTTTCCATGCAGACGTGCACCAGATTCTGTGTGAACCAGCTTTAGTAAATAAACCCCTATGTGTTCAGTATTTTAAATGAAAAAAAAAGAGCCCTTAGAACCACTTTAAGCTTTGACAATAAAACCTGGAAGCTAATTGGTTTCTATGGAGAGCTGTACCAGACTTGGCACTCTCCAGTTTGTAAAGACTGTACCAGTTACTTCCTGATCAGACTTGGAGGGGAGAGCTTCAGTTTTTCATGACCAATAGCTACTGTTCCTCTTGATAACTCATACACTAGGTGTGCCTACATAGTGCTTGAACATGCATGTTTGACCTATACTGGCATATTGGTTTGTACACCAACTGTTTTCATGAGTGATATTTTGGTGGGTGGATCTTGTGGTTGTCATCTTATGTCTATAGGCATCAGAGATCTGGTTCTGGAATTTCAAATTTTATAAAACATAATATTAAAAAAAAAATACATACACATATTATGTCAATTTTATAAAAGCAGAATATACTATTTGGTAGCCCTACTTAATGAAGAACCCTACTCTGAACTAGAACAATACTTTAAGATAAGTTTGAAATATAACCAGTGAACATTACATATTTTTTTTGCAGTGGGAGACAATATAACATGCATGAACAGAACCCAACACACTTATATAGTTGAGCTGACTGACAGCCGGCACAGCTCAAACAGAGAGCAGCCAACCAGTAGAGGAAACTAAGAAGTAGTCATCACAGAAAGGAGCTAAAAGACAAACCAACCTCAAACCAGTCACTTACAGACTTCCAGGACAACTATACCTTTGTATAATTGCCCCTTCGTAAATTCCCTAACACGAAGACAAACACTTACAGCTCTTTCACACGGGCGTTCCGTATGTCCGTTTTTCATCGGTCAGTTTACGGATGAAAAACGGACACCCATGTATTTGTATGGACTAGCGGGTGTAAACAGATGATCATCTGTGTACATCTGTTAACCACTTGCCTTCCTGAGGATTTACCCCCCTTCCTGACCAGGTCATTTTTTGTGTTACGGCGCTGTGTTAGTTTAAGTGACAATTGCGTGGTCATGCAGCGCTGCACCCAAATGAAATTTACATCCTTTTTGTCCCACGGAAAGAGCTTTCTTTAGGTGGTATTTGATCGCCTGTGCGTTTTTTATTTTTTGCGCTATGAAAAAAATCAGTGAACTGATGAAAAACTGATATGAACTGATCCGTATTTTTCTTGGAACAAATGTGACTGAACTGATGAAAAAAATGGAAAATCTGTGTGAAAAGACCTTAGCTTCAGACCTGATCCACAGCTGCTTTGTACTGAACATGCATTCTGGGGGTCACTGGAGCCTGCCATAAACATGGCCTTTCCATAGGAGCATGGCTGATTGTTGAGTGCACATTGTTAAAACAGGGCTGAAAGTTTTTCTTATTTGTCCCATATAATGAGAGGGATTCAGGGTGTTGGAGGGAATTTAAACGAAGATAACTGTGCAGTTGCTTCATAGGCAATGTGGACTGACGACAAGTGTGTATTTATACACACATACCTTATTACCTGCACTAACTGGTAGCTTCAGTGTTTTACCATGGTGCCCAGCATGTGGCCCACCAGTGTCTAAGAGTGCAGCCTGATGTACTACACACCCGAATTCAAGTCTGGAGCACAGCTGCTGCATGTCTGAGTACTGGTGCCAGCAGATCCACTGGGCTTTATCCCTGAAACCACTGGTGGTTATTGAAAGCCACAGCCCAATACTAAGCCCAAGAGGTCAATCAATCAGCTCTTTAGCAGTGCAGTGGAGCACAAGACAGGAGATTAATCAAATTTAATTAATTAAAGCCATAAAACATCCATTACATTTACTTTGGCTACATGAGCATCAAACAAAAGCTTGTACAAGCAAGCACAATGCTATGCAGAGTAATGAAAGCTGTTAATATGCGTCTGCTGAGCTTATTTCTATGAGGTCAAATTGGACGTGATCTGTTCAAAATGTTACATTAACAATGTACACAAAGAGATTATGTTTTCTGCGTGCTTTGCAGGGGTCTCCAAACTTTCTAAACAAAAAGGCCAGTTTATGGTTATTCAAACTTTAGAGGGAAAAAAAAAATGCCCCGTGATTGGTGTCACTGAGAGGACTAGTGACCCATCGTTGGTATTAGTGGGAGGAATAGTGACCCATCATTGGTGTCAGTGAGAGGAATAGTGTCCCATCGTTGGTGTCAGTGAGAGGACTAGTGCTCCATCATTGTTGCCAGTGGGTGGAATAGTGCTCCATCATTGGTGTCAGTGGAGGAATAGTGTCTCATCTTTGGTGACAATAGGAGGAATAGTGTCCCATCACTGCTGTCAGTGGGAGGCATAGTGTCCCATCATTGGTGTCAGTGGGAGGCATAGTGTCCCATCATTGGTGTCAGTAGGAGGCATAGTGTCCCATCATTGGTGTCAGTGGGAGGCATAGTGTCCCATCATTGGTGTCAGTGGGAGGCATAGTGTCCCATCATTGGTGTCAGTGGGAGGCATAGTGTCCCATCTTTGGTGTCAGAGGGAGGAATAGTGCCCCATCGATGGTGTCAGCAAAAGGAAGCTGAAGGAGGTTTGTTAGGAATAAAAGTAGAACACTTTTTTTTTTTTAAACCCTATTTACCCTATTAATACTATCCAAATATTACAATGCAGTAATAGAAACTTGGAGGAATAGTACCCCATCATTGGTGTCAGCGGGAGGAACACTGCCCCATTATTGGTGTCAGGGGCAGGAACTATGCCCTGCTGTTGCTGACAGTGAGGGGGATAAAGCCCCAAGGGCCAGATAAAAGCAAGCAAAGGGCCACATCCATCCCCTGGGCCACAGTTCTGAGACCATTGGTGTACTGTAAAGTGCTTTAAATGTTTCCTTTTTCACATAGCCAATCAGGGAGTAAGCTGGAGGAGGTTTGTTCAAAATAAAAGTAGAACACATTTTTTTTAAACCCTATTTACCCTATTAATACTATCCAAATATTACAATGCAGTAATAGAAACATTACCAAAACAAAGCTACTGTTTGGCCTTCAGCATTTGTAAAAGCTACACTTGAGGCCTACTATACTTCAGTTGATTGCCACTGCTGTATTGTTTTCCTACATTTTTAGTAACAAATTACAAGATTACAGTCCTTTTGTATTTCAGTACCTTGTTTTTACACACTGTATACAAATGTACTGATTGTGAGTAGTTTATATTCAAACAGATGGTGTTGTTTTTACAGCAATAAGGCATACGGTGCAGGATGTGCAAAGATGCATTTACACATAAGCTGGTGTCCGTGAAATCGATTCAGGTCTAATATGTTTTTGCTAACTCTTGACAAACTCTTCATTAATGTTTGACAAGTTTATGATACTGTGTCACAAACTCATAAACTGCCGTATTGAAATTGATGTGGACTAATGACATGATTATGCAACCCTAGCTGATTTCCTGCCATTGGCAAGGCTTGGGAACACAGAGGGACGCAAGTCTCAACAATAAGTATATAGGCTGAAAACTGAGTTTTATCAGGTGGGTGGAAATGTACTATGAAGGCTAAACAGATTACAGATCAAGTCAGGTCAGACAAATAAGGATGTAAAAGCAAACCTTGTATACAATATAAGTTACATAGTAACTACACCAATAAAAAAAATGAGGAGAGTATATAAGTTCACTACATGATTACAGGATAGTTGGTGTGGAAAATTTGGGGAGAAAGTACAAGTATCTTTAAAGTTCAAGTGAGCAGCTTTCCTCTGTTTTCTTTTGGTCAAGAGGTGAAATATTCCAAGGACTGATTAGTATTTAGTTCCCATAGGTTCCCTTAACAGAATGTGCAGAACCACCTTTACAACATGGCTTTAATATAATTATATTAAATAGTTTTTTTTAGTAGTGGATACTTTTTTTTTTCGCTGTGTCAATTCAGAAGATTTTCCTGCAAATCCAGTCGCAGAGACACAACAGAAAGTGGGAGGAAATCTATACTGTTGGGTAATCCCATTGTAGCGAGCGGTCACCAAAAAAAGTGTCCTTATTGGAAGAATACCCCTCTATTCCCGTCCCTCTGACAACTATCACATTTTGGATTTCCCATTATTTTCTGTCCTGAGAGAGAGAGGGAGAATATTTGCAGTCACAAGACAGAAGAAACAGCCTGACAGAAGTTTTAACACTTCCATAAGCTATGGAAAATTACTTATTTCTTACTTTAAATAGATGTATCATAAAATACATTAGAGTGCAGTTTTCTTGTCTAATGGACTTAAACCTTTACCATTTTTTGGGCATTATTCAGGACTTTAGGTCATGTCTATCAAATAGATAAAAATGTATATTATATCTACTTGGCTTAATGTTTTTTTTTTTTTAACATTTCTTCTGTTGCTTCCTGGTTTTTGGCCTAGGCCAAAATGATGTCATACATCCCAGAAGTCATCATGGGCATTTTTTTTCACCTGGAGGAGAGCACACCCTCCTGCCTGCATGTCTGACCTAAGGGCAGAAGGATTAAAGGAAGTAAATGCTACATGAATCGACTGGAATTATGGTCAAGTTAGCCATAGCTAGAAATGCTAGAGAGTATGTTTTTCAAAGTGATTTCTCAACTAAATAAAGCATAAAGACACATATGAATGGGTGATTTTGCTTTGATATTAACAATGAAATAAAGTGTTTGGTTTGTGGTGCACAGATACAGTTAAAGCGTACGAAAAGTTCCACTGTTACACACTAAGTGGAAAGTGAAAGAAAATCAGCGCAGTCACTATGAAAGCAAAATACCATAAACTATCTGTGACATATTGTATAAACCTGATGTACACAAATCACAATCAAATCAACGTGCTCACAAATCTGTGAATTCTTGGTTGCTGCCCAGCACCATTAGGCGTTTTCACTCCACCCCTCTAAGATATGACACAAATAATGATGCAGCGCAACTAAAACACTGTCTCTTAAATAAATAGGTCCCAATTGATGAAACAAACAAGAAAAAAAGTCCTTAAATATGTATGTGTGGGCAACCATCAGTGAATTTCAGATATCACAGTCTTCTCTTCAACGGATCACCCATGTGTCACATGCATCCCACAGTGAACCATATGCACTCACCTCCTGGATTGGACCCTAACCCCTTAGCGCCAATGTCACACAAATATGCGGCCTCACAGAACTGGGCTTTTTTACGTGGGGCTGCATATATGCGTACCTGTCTTTCTGCTGGGAGCACGCCGCACAGCACGCTCCCAGCACAAAGAGCAGTGTGTCACTGAGAACCCAGGGTCCTGTTCTAATGATCTGGACCCAGGACTCCCATTCTAATGTGTGGGACCCGGGACTCCCGTTCTAACAATCGGGACCCGGAACTCCCGATTCCAGGTCACATGATCGCTGTGATAGCCTCTGACTGATCACTGTATAGCCTGTCCCCCTTATTTTTTTTATCTATGAATGGAAGATATTGATACATTGTATCTCTCTAACTCCTGGCATAGAGAGAGATAAATGTTTGTTAGAAAACAAATAAAAATAAAAAAAATATACCTAGATCAAGGTTTGATCTAGTTCAGTGGCAGGGTGTTTGGGTCAAGGTCAGGATTTTTTTTTTAATTGGTATCAGTGCTTTATTTGGTGGTAGGTTATGGTAGTAACAAGAAACACACAGATAAATTTAAAAAATTATTATTTTTTTTTTACTATTTTGGACTAGTTTTCTTTTGATAATAAAAAAAATCAGGAGATATCCATTACCATTTACCACCAAATGAAAGCCCAATTTGTCCTGGAAAAAAAACAAGGTATAATTCACCTGGATGTACAAAGTAGTTGTGATGATATGTACAGTTTTACTAACACATGTCAACAATGCAAAATTGTGCTTAGGCATTAAGATTTGTTTACCCCTTGGAGTGAAGGGGTTAATCAAAAATCAAGGTCAAACACACTTTTGCCGCTCTAGGGCTATACTCCAACTGGCAACTGGCTCCCAGTAACAAGACAATCACAGGCACCAACACATAGACTTGAACTTCTGTTCGACCTCCTCCTCTTTGTGTGAGGTGTACTCATGGAAAAGGGGATAAAACCAATAGTGCTCTCCATACGTTTTAAAACAATTTAATCAAATCTAAAATGGGACACTCACAAACAAATGCACTCTTAGTGCCATGTTCTATGCATTGTATAAAAGAAAACTGCCTTCTCATCACAGGGTCTTCACACCGCTTGCTGGTGGTATCAAATGGGCTGACTTGACTACATTCCTATACCCGTTACACCTCCAAAGGCTTCCTCAGTAGGACAAGAGCAGGCCAGCATAACCTCTTTATATAAAATGCTGGCTGGCCATTTCATCATTTGGGACTTATTTATTTAAGAGACACTGCTTTAGTTGTGCTGCATCAATATTTGTGTCATACTGTGAATAGGCAAGCTTTTAATTGCAGAAGAGACATGCAAAGTCTCTACTGCAACAAACTACACCTAATTTCATGCTCACAGTGATCTTCAGAATGTAAACTCAGCTTTGCATGTGTAGCGCAGCTTACAGCAGCTGGCCTAATCCCTGTGTGCTCAAATGACTAGCTCCTGTGCATTTGAAGGTGTGACGTCATCCCGCAACCAATGAAGATGGACAAAAACTGTCACACAGGAGAAGATGGTGGTGAGGGATCCTACTGGGGTGTCGAGACAAGCAGATGTAATGATGGATCTGTTTTCTTCCTAGTTATTATCAGATTTGCCACGGGGGAGGGGGGGAGGGGATGAAGGCAGATTGGACCTCATAACTAGACTTAGCAAGGACCTACTGTAGCTATATGGGACAAAATATTACATGTACTTTATCCCTATTTAATATTAGTTCTTCTTTAAGGGTTTGTTTTTGGCTTAGTTAAGGAAGTACATTAGTGTTAGGGCAGGCATGTCAAACTCTAATGAGTTTGACATGCCTGTACAAACAGTGGGCTAAATTGAGTGGAATAAATCTTCAATTAAATGTACCGAGAGCTACTGTACATCTTATTAATTCCATAAATATATAATAGCATTTAGGTATTAACATTATAAGAGTAACTGTATACTACAATACTTTCACCCTGAGAAGAGGGCCATTAAAAAATTCCTAAATTATTTAGCCGCAAAATGACGTAAGGAAGTTTAATAAGAGAGCAGCCTGGGTCCTCATTTTGTTTAAGGCTCTATGCACACTGACTTAAAAAACTGCCAGTGCTCTTGGCAGAAAACAAATTGCAAATTTTGAGTCTTTTTTGTACTAGCATTTAGGAGAATTTAACGTTTTTTTTTTCTGCTGGAAAAATGCTCTCAAAAATGCAAAATAGAAGGGTTTTTTTTCTGCCTCTAAATGCTGAGCTTAAAAAAACTTCTCTAGACTATCTAATGAACATGAACACATAGGATAACATTAGATGCTTCTACAGGCAAAAACGATAAACTCCTCTAGGAGTGGCATTTTTTTTAAGGCAGTAGGCATAGAGCCTAAATCCTTAAACCTGTCCAAAAAAAACCCAGTTTGACATGTCTGTTTTAGGGGTAGGTTTAGTGTTAATGCTTGGGGGGGAGGTGTAAAGGAAATGATTGGTGTTACAGATAAGTGATACTTATGCAGGCGGGGTTGTTTATACTTAAATTCACATTTGTCAGGCGATGAAAACCAATATATAGCCCTCCAGGCCTTATCAGCTGTCTGCATATATTTTCTAAAGCTATTTGTACAGTATTAGGAAAATACTGAGATACTTGTAAATGACTGTACCCATATATATTTGAGATAAACAGCAGGATATATTCATTCTTATTCCTATATCTCAGTGTAGTTGACTGGTTAATCTGCAGTTTCTCAATGTTTCGTCTTTACAGAACAATGTGGTAAATTCATGGGATTTTCACTTGGTTTCCAGCACATTCCTACTAAAGCCTTAAAGCCTTATAATACCAGCATCATTTCAGCATAATCATTCTGCCAATTACACATGCCATTAACATTATTAGATTTCCAGTTTTATGAAAGGCGCTGGTAGCAGCTACAGAACTAAAATTGAAATAAACATATAAAGGTTGTATGTGTTAAATGAAACGGAGAAAATTATAGACAATTTCAAATGTAATAATACTTATTTTTTTTTTTACAATAAAAGGAAAATAGCCATGCATTAAAACTGAGAGTCTGTAAGTGTCATGAATAGCTTACAGTGTTCACATTCTGAAGAACTTAACATAAAAGGAGGCTATTTTATAATAATGCATATGCTAAGGCTGATGGAAAAGAGGGAATTTGAAATTTTAGGAAATACTCTACATCAGTGATCAATCTAATAACTAAGAGGGTCCTGTGGCCCTTGACATGTCCAGTTGGTTTTGCTAATATAAATTTGCATTGAGGTAAAACATATTTCTTAACATACGTTACTCCAACGCATGGTAACCTATGCACTGCTGTTCCACTTGTTTTGAATGACAGCCCAACTAGCTGTTACCATAACAGGCAATGGGGTTGATTTAACAAAATGGGAGAGTGCAAAATCTGGTGCAGCTCTGCATAAAACTAATCAACTTCCAGGTTTTTTTTTTTTTATCGAAGCTTAATTGAACAAGCTGAAGTAAAGCCGCCCATACACGGGCCGAATTCTGAAAGAATTTTCTTTCGAAAATCTTTTCTAAGAATTTTCGTTCGAATTTCGCACCATTAGTGGGTCACAGAAATGGACGATTTTCATGTGACCATCGAATTTGAGTGATCAGTCATGTTGGAAATTTGCTGAAAAATGAACAAATTTTAAATCAATGATGGGAGAATTGTGCAAGAAATATAAAGCTGTGACCTGGAAAGAAAAGAAAATTCTTGGGCATGAAAATTCTTTTCTGTAGCAACATGAGGAGAAATTGAAGGCTTGTTTGGTTGAATTTCGAAATCAATGGTGGCACCATCGCATTACAAAACGCACGTAATTTCCGATTTTCTAAAGAAAATTAGTTCTGAATTCGAGCCATGTGTGGCCTGCATTAGAGGTTGATTGGCTACCATGCACAGCTGTACCAGATTTTGCATTCTTTAGTTTCAGTAAATCAACCCCAACCCCACACTACAATGTACCACAAAGCACATGCTGCTGCATTTAAAAAAAAAAGTCATGCCCACTTTTTAATGTGTGATGTATTCAAATGTATCAAAAATCTGAATTTTGAATGATACGCAGTAAATGCTAATGTCACCCAGTGAATACAACATATTTGGTGTGACCCTAATATAGATAGGGAGAGGGTTTTTGTTTATTAATTTATTAATATCCTTTTTTAACATAGTTTCTTTATGGGCAGCTGGATCTGGTCATATGAGACCTAGGACAACATCCTAGGCAGCTCTGCAGCAACAGATCACTTCTAATAGTGATCTACTGCTGGCTTCAATCAGACACTACAGTAGTGATTTATTGCTATAGGGCAGTGTTTCTCAACTCCAGTCCTCATGGACCCCCAACAGGGCATGTTTTCAGGATTTCCCTCAGATGAAACAGCTGTGGTAATTACTAAGGCAGTGAAACTGATCAAATCACCTGTGCAAAATAATGGAAATCCTGAAAACATGACCTGTTGGGGGTCCATGAGGACTGGAATTGAGAAACATTGCTATAGGGAAAAGCTGGATAGAGCTGCTTCAGCTCTGCACAAGTCTCTATTCCACGGGTGCTCAATCTGTGGCCCTCCAGCTGTTGCGGAACTACAAGTCCCATCACACCTCTGCCTTTTGGGAGTCACGCTTATACTTGTCAGCCTTGCAATGCCTCAGGAAATTTGTAGTTCCACAACACTTGGAGGGCCACGGGTTAAGTGCCCAAAAGTGCTGTGGTGTCATTCATTTTTGATGTAAACACAGTGCAGAACCATTGTTTCACTCCTATAGTAGCAGAAGCCCAGGGAACGATTGATTAGAATTCTAGGCTTAATGTTGCACCCACCGGCTGTCCACTAAGGCAGCTGTCACTCAGCCTGCAGCTCGCTGGGCTCCAGACCTATTTAGAGGTCTAACAACAGCAGGCAACATGCCGAGTACTGTTGGGTCACTTGGGCACTCAGGCCTTACACTACCTACCTATTTTATGTTTTCAATATTGATAAAGTAGGCTATAGTTCAAACCCTTGTCACATGTTTTTTATAGTGCTTCCTGTCCAGTAGACTCATGTAGACTGTTCTGTAGGGGAAATCTCTTCTAAGTGAAGTAAATCCCCTCTTAGATGTCAATGGATCATGAATCCCCACTGAAAGATTTCCCATCTACACCTGTTCCAGTGACAACTCAAAATTTGGGATTTTCTTCACTTTCAGTGCTGGTGGTCAACAGGAGAAATGGAGAAACTGAATCTCCCAAGCACGAACACAGCAATACAATCCTCAACAGGTGTTCTAACCTGTCACCACTGTATCGAACACTAACATAAACTGTTTTGGCTTTAGGTGTACTACGTTAAAAAGCAACAGACTTGGGTGAATCCCATTACCACATACAGGTGAAACGCGAAAAATTAGAATATCGTGCAAAAGTTCATTTATTTCAGTAAAGCAACTTAAAAGGTGAAACTAATATATGAGATAGACTCATTACATGCAAAGCAAGATAGTTCAAGTCGTGATTTGTCATAATTGTGATGATTATGGCTTACAGCTCATGAAAACCCCAAATCCACAATCTCAGAAAATTAGAATATTACATTCAATCAATAAAACAAGGATTGTACATAGAAAAATATCGGACCTCTGAAAAGTATAAGCATGCATATGTACTCAGTACTTGGTTTGGGCCCCTTTTGCAGCAATTACTGCCTCAAATCCACAATCTCAGAAAAATAGAATATTGTGAAAAGTTGCAATATTCCAGGCTCACAGTGTCCCACTCTAATCAGGTAATTAAGCCATAACACCAGCAAAGGGTTCCTGAGGTTTTAAATGGTCTCTCAGTCTGGTTCAGTAGGAATCACAATCATGGGAAAGACTGCTGACCTGACAGTTGTGCAGAAAACCATCATTGACACCCTCCATAAGGAGGGAAAGCCTCAAAAGGTAATTGCAAAAGAAGTTGGATGTTCCCAAAGTGCTGTATCAAAGTACATTAATAGAAAGTTATGTGGAAGGGAATAGTGTGGAAGAAAAAGGTGCACAAGCAGCAGGGATAACCGCAGCCTGGAGAGGATTGTCAGGAAAAGGCCATTCAAAAGTGTTGGGGACTTTCACAATGAGTGGACTGAGGCTGGAGTCAGTGCATCAAGAGCCACCACACACAGACGGATCCTGGACATGGGCTTCAAATGTTGTATTTCTCTTGTCAAGCTGCTCCTGAACAACAAACAAAGTCAAAAACGTCTTACCTGGGCTAAAGAAAAACAGACCTGGTCTGTTGCTCAGTGGTCCAAAGTCCTCTTTTCTGATGAGAGCAACTTTTGCATCTCATTTGGAAACCAAGGACCCAGAGTATGGAGGAAGAATGGAGAGGCACACACTGCAAGATGCTTGAAGTCCAGTGTGACGTTTCCACAGTCTGTGTTGATTTAGGGAGCCATGTCATCTGCTGGTGTTGGTCCACTGTGCTTTATTAAGTCCAGGGTCAATGCAGCCGTCTACCAGGAGATTTTGGAACACTTCATGCTTCTTTCCACAGACGAGCTTTATCGGGATGCTGACTTAATTTTCCAGCAGGACTTGGCACCTGCCCACACTGCCAAAAGCACCGAAACCTGGTTCAATGACCGTGGGATTACTGTGCTTGATTGGCCAGCAAACTTGCCTGACCTGAACTCCATAGAGAATCTATGGGGCATTGCCAAGAGAAAGATGAGAGACATGAAACCCGAACAATGCAGAAGAGCTGAAGGCCACTATTGAAGCATCCTGGTCTCCCACAACACCTCAGCAGTGCCACAGGCTGACAGCTTCCATGCCACGCCACATTGAGGCAGTAATTGCTGCAAAAGGGGCCCAAACCAAGTACTGAGTACATATGCATGCTTATACTTTTCAGAGGTCCGATATTTTTCTATGTACAATCCTTGTTTTATTGATTGAATGTAATATTCTAATTTTCTGAGATTGTGGATTTGGGGTTTTCATGAGCTGTAAGCCATAATCATCACAATTATGACAAATCATGGCTTGGACTATCTTGCTTTGCATGTAATGAATCTATCTCATATATTAGTTTCACCTTTTAAGTTGCATTACTGAAATAAATGAACTTTTGCACGATATTCTAAATTTTTCGAGTTTCACCTGTATTTTCCCTTCCTCTGCTATATACAGGTTTCAGGACTGAAAAGAAATACCTGGTACTTGGCCATATGCAGTGGAAAGCATATGAACCGTTATTCCAACCCACAAGAGGAAGAAATACTAGTTCATATACATCCAAGATTAGTCAAGGCTAATCTCCTGTAAAACAGTCCAATATATTACAGTACATAACAATATGGGGGGGAGGCACTGTTTTACTTGCCAAAGGATTAAGTGTGGTCTGTTTTGTAATCCAGGAGCCCCTTTCAGACAGCATAGGTTCCCAACCTTGAATGCAGCAGCAGCAGCAGCAGCAGCAGCAGCAGCACCTCTAGGTCAGGAACAAAGGCTGAGAAGCCATTTTGACCGTCTGATGACTGTGTGGCAAAGCAGAAGATATGTGCCAGCTTATTGGACAATAACTTTCAACTGCTTTGTACACCAAATTTTTCACAAATGTCTTTCATCACATTTGTTGCTTTAATTTGGTATAATTTGTTTTTAAAACACCATGATTATACTTATCTAATATTCAGGAAAATCAAAACAAAATTGAAAACATTACAGCTTATGTTGCGTAACACAATTTGCATAACTAATACTCTAAATAATTTCAATAAATAATTTCCCCTTTTCAATTTTGATTTGAAGGACCCAATATATGCATAGGTTTTTACATATGTGTTTATTTTAGATTTCTAGATATTGGGCATTTTCCAGTACTGTGTTCTCAGTTTAATGGCTATAATTCACTGATGATCAAGACTCCTTAAAAATAAATTGGTGTAATATTAACTATATAAAGATGAACTCAATGGAAAAAAACATTATTCTTAAATTATTCTTGTGGTGGGACCCCCAATAAGGTGATATAGTTATCTTATATTTCACTTCTACAGGTTTCCTCCCCTTCATGCAACCAGTCCCCAAAGTTTCTTCCCTTCACTGCGTGACTGGTCATTATCTTGTACACTGCAGGACCAGCAGTCCTGCATTGTATGAAGGGACCCTGAAGGGCCATCCACATTCTAAAGCACTGGATAGCAGAAGAGGAAGGAAGATCAGAGCAGTTAACCTTTGCAAGGGGGAAGAGAGGCCCACTGCAAGTGTGCTTTTTATTCCCAGAATTAAGCTTTAATGCAATGTGTCTCAATCAAAATTTTACCTATTAATTAACCTAGTATAATCTAATACATTACTTTCTTATTTTTTAGATATTTAATAAAGTGGTTCTAAAGCTCGGTTCACACAACTGCGTCCTGAAAGTCGTGCACCTTTGCCAGGTGATTTGCTGGCGACCTGATGAGCGATTTTCATGCCATGCAGCTTTGCCTGGGTAATCTTCCTGTAATGTTGAATCCAAATCACACCAATATAGATGAGGATCCGACTAGGAGGTGACTTCCATTAAAGTCTATGGGCACAAGTCAGATAGAAGTCACCTTGAAGTAGTACAGGAACCTTTTCTAAAGTCATTGTGACTTCTATAGTGACAGCTCTCATTGACTAACATGGGATTTCATGTCATGAGACTTGGGGTCTCACAAGTCAGATTCCAAGTCCTGGCAGTGTGAACCGAGCCTAAAGGCCAAAGATTTTTTTTACCTTCATGCGGTATTAAACTCCTTTGTTTATATTGTACCTACAGGTAAGCTTATAATAAAGCTTACCTGTAGGTACTGTAAATATCTTCTAAATGTGCACCGTACTTGTGTAGCAGCTGGTGATGTCACCGGCGAATGCGCACTGCACTCTGAATGGAAGGCATACCGTCCATTGAGAGCTATGCTGCGGCTGTGTCTCCTGCACACATGCGTGGCAGTGACGTAATTGCGGCTTGGCCATTCCAACCGTAGGAGTCCACAAACCCAGAAAGAAGACCGGTTAAAGATGGAAGTCCTGTCAGCAATGACAGCACACTGCTGGAGGGCTTTGTTTTAAGGTAAGTGTGAATACTAGCACATTATGACACTGAATTGCAGTGTCATAATGTTAGTAAATGTTTTTTCATGACACTTTACTACCACTCTAATGCGTTCAAATAAAAAACTTCTGCATGTAGCTCCCCCCCCCCCAGCCCCCCTAATACTTACCTGAGTCTTGATCCTGTGATGTGCATGAGAGCAGAGGCTCTCTCTGGCAGGGGACCTGAAATGAGGATCGGGGCTGCTCTGTGCAAAACCATTGCATAGAGCAGATAAGTATAACATGTTTGTTATTTTTTTTAATCATGCCTTTACAATCACTTTAATTTTCACCCGATTTTAAAAACAAAATGACACTGTTACCACCTGTCCAACAGAGCTCACCTGAAGCCGCTGTAAAAGGGAAAAATATATAATGCAGAACTACATTACCTGGAATCATCAGGATTGGTTAACCAATTCAGTGACTGGAAACAACACTGCATTCCTTGACAGATTGGTGCATCCCACTCATAAAGTTCACAGTAATCATCAGGGTGCAGAACTACATTGAAAACAATGCCTGGGAGGACGCTGATTTATATTAAAGCCCTTGGAATTGGGCCAAAGAAGAGATTCTATTTTTTTTTAAACAGGGGTCATTCTGGGTCCTAGAGCATTCACTTGCTGTTGTATCAGCTTTCTTACAATTTTAGGAATCCAAGGTCTAATACTGCAAACCTATTAGTGGGCCACTGTACTAATGCTGCTTTTGCCCCTTTGTAAACTGATTCTGTGAACTCCTACTGTTTGGACAAAAAATCTACAGGTCTAAAGCTGGATACACATTAAAAATCAGAAGACATTTTCCCTACGAGGAATGACTGGTCGATTATCTGATCATTAGCATAGTGCTTTTGACAGCCGATTTCAACTGTTCAGACAAAAAAAAAAAAATGAAGGTGCAAGCTAGAAAATTTTTATCGTACGTGAATACAACTTATGACTTTCGCTCAATGTGTACAGTAATTATTATTATACAGTATTTATATAGCGCCAAAGGGTTTGCTCAGCGCTGTACAATAGCAAGGGGGACAGAACATGAGACAAGACAGAAACAATACAATACACGAGGGGTTCAAGGGCCCTGCTCTTTCGAGCTTACAATCTAGGAGGGAGGGAAAAGTGGTACAGGAGGAAATGGCTGTGGGGGATGGAGTGGTGGTAGGAGTGGAGGAGGTCAGTTGTTAGGTGAGGGTGGGGTAGGCTTCCCTGAAGAGGTGGGTTTTCAGGGTGCGCCGGAAGGTGAGGAGGGTAGGTGACAGTCTGATGGATTGGGGTAGGGAGTTCCAGAGGATGGGGGAAGTCCTGGAGAAATCCTGCAATCGGGCGTGGGAGGAGGAGATCAGGGAGCTAGAGAGTAGGAGGTCCTGTGAGGAGCGAAGGGCACGGGTAGGGTTGTATTTGGGTATCAGGTTGGTTAGGTAGTTTGGGGCGGCATTGTGAATGGCTTTGTAGGTCAGAATTAGCAGTTTGAATTTGATGCGCTGGACAATCGGGAGCCAGTGAAGGGATTGGCAGAGGGGTGGCGGCAGATGTGTAGCGGTTGGTGAGGTGGATGAGTCTAGCCGCTGAGCTTAGGATAGACTGGAGTGGGGATAGCATTTGTTTGGGTAGGCCAGTGAGAAGGGAGTTGCAGTAGTCCAGGCGTGAGATGATGAGGGAGTGAACGAGTTGTTTAGTAGTGTCTGGGGTGAGGAATGTACGTATCTTGGAGTAATCATACAGAAATAACCGAATTAAAAAGAAAAAACATCCATGATCAGAAGCAAAGAACGACCCGGAAGAAGGTGGCAGCAAACATAAAAATCGTACACAAGAAAGAACTTCTGCCTTTGTCTGGGAATTTTCCTACAAGTTAATATCAATGTCGGTTACATCATGATATGCACCTTCATAGAAAATCAGATGATTGTTTTTTCTCATAATGTGTACCCCACTTAATTTAGGTGCCTCTTCCAAAGTCATTGGAAACTCAGGTTCAGTGCTCCTAGTTTCATTTTTTGCATGGTTCAATTATCTTCAAGGGATGTATTAGGCTCCTTTTACACGGGGCGGACTCCTTAACGGGGGATCTCTGATCTGTCTGTCGATTCCCGCTGAGCAAGCAGATGACAGGTCCATGTCGCTACACTTATGCAGAGCTGACATGGACATAGCCCGCTGATCTCTATGGGCAGTCGGATGGAAACGGACTGCCTGTAAGTTTCCATCTGACTGCCATCAGATTCGATGGGAGGGGAACGGATGCCAATCCGTCTCTTTTTGGCAGATCATCGGACCACTCATTTGTAGAGAATCTGTGGCTAGACTTAAAAATTGCTGTTCACAGACACTCTCCATCCAATCTGACAGAGCTTGAGCTATTTTGCAAAGAAGAATGGGCAAACCTTTCACTCTCTAGATGTGTGAAGCTGGTAGAGACATCCCCAAAAAGTCTTGCATCTGTAATTGCAGTGAAAGCTGGTTCTACAAAAGTATTGACTCAGGGGGGCTGAATACGAATGCACGCTACGTTTTTCACAAATTTATTTGTAAAAAAACTTTGAAAACCATTTGTTATTTTCCTTCCACTTCCCAATTACGTGTCACTTTGTGTTGGTCTATCACATAAAGTCCCAATAAAATACATTTACGTTTTTGGTTGTAACATGACAAAATGTGGAAAATTTCAAGGGGTATGAATACTTTTTCAAGGCACTGTACCTTTTGTTAGAAAATGGCTCTGCTGTGCCTCTCACTGGAGTAATGGGAGGCGTTTTGGTTCCTTCAGACTCATCCTACCATATCCTGCCCAGTTATATCTTTTTTAGATATAAGAAGTAAGTATGAAATAAGTGAAAAAAACTTTGGTGTGAAAAAAAATGTTTGTGTGTGTGTGTGCACGTGCGTATGATTGAAGCACTCTGCTCTACGATCCTGTTCTCCTATTTCATAATTCCTTGGCCTTATTTCAAGTACGTGCTCCTCCTATTATGAGATGAAGTCATTTTTACAGGTATCTGACTGGCATTTATAGCTTAGAAGAGCAAGCTCATGTTCTTGTTTTATAGCTGGGCAGGATGTGACAGGATAACCAAGCAGAGGTTTCTAAAAGCTGCTAATTAGCTGTACTGATTCTGTTTGGTTTGGAACCATTTAGTAACAAAGGAATGTGTCATACTGATTAAGTGAGCACAGGGGTATGTCGTGTGTGTACTGAGTCCCCAGGTGAGTGCATGAGCTAGGTATTCTGTTTGCTTAAGGGCTGACACAAATAAATGTACTGCAAACAAGTGGCTGGGTAATACACTGTTCTATTCACAGGGACTATAATGTAATGTGTTTGCAGCTCATCTTCCATCACCCATCCAATCAAAAAGAAAAGAAATGAAAAATGAGCTGTCTGAACCTGGACCATCTCTCACAGTTCGAAGAACAAGTGCAAACAGATACGCTTGAAAGCTTTTCAGCTGTTGACAGGAAGATGTGTCCATGGAGAAATATGATGTTTGCACAACTGGCACTCCAATCACCTGGGCTTTCTCTGGGTATTGGGTAGCTGGAGGTAGGAATGACTCATTTTTGCACTATTTAAGATGATTACAAGTAGAATGTTGGACTTTAAATAATGAATATTACCTTTAACTCAGAACCCAGGAAGGCTTCTTCCTGGGTGTGGGTTGCATCCTGTTCTTTTGTGTACATGTATGTACGCCAAGCTCATTATCAGTGATGTCTCATAGATATGTACACATTTGGGCTTGACTTGAGTAAGAGGTTAGTTATCTTGAACATACAGTCATAATTTTTTGAACGCTACCTCAAAGAATGTTAGATAGATGGAAAGATAATTTACACAAATACAAAGGAGTCCTAATATTCTTAAAGGGAACCTGTCATGACATGCAAGAATATGCATTTTGAGACCTAAAGAGTAACTTCAATCCTACCTGTAGTGGATTCACCCCCACCCAGACACCGCCATTATGGCACATGTGCAGATGCACCAAAGGGCTCTGCCCAGCCTTTGGGTCCTGGTACAGCCCTTTTGGCACATCTGCAAAAGTGTAGGCAATTTCCTGTAAATGTGCAAAGATGGTACAAAGGTTCGGTATTTCCCCAATAGCTGTCTTTGTGCATGTATGAGAAACCCTGCACGTGTGCAGATGTACTGCAGGGCTCACTAAGCACTGCACAGCACATACACAGGGGATGGGAGACAAAAGTGTAATTCTCACCTAGACATGAAATAAGGAAGTGCAATGGCATTAATTTTAAACAATATGTTCATGTCAAAATTGTAGGGGTGGGAGGGGGAGGCAGGCAAAGCAGTATATACACAGTACTTTAGGGTGAAGGTCTGCTTTGACGTATTTACCCATTATTTAACATTACTAAAGCTAGCCCTACACAACTAGATTTCCCTTGCCCAGCCGGCAGGTGAACAAAAGAAAATCCTTTGATTCCCCTCATCAGCTGTACTACTGTATTCAGGCAGCTGTGACACATGCAGGTGCCAAAATACTGATTTCATCTGGTAGGTTGCAGTCACTGGTTTAGCCAATTAGTGCTGATGGGGCCACGCACAGTTTGAATTTCAGCCACTTCGGCAGGAATTGGCGAAAATGTGAGTTGTCTATAGACAGCTTTACTTTGCTGGAGTCTGACTCTTTAACCTAAAAGTTCAGGTCACCAAAAGTCTGACAGTGGCTACCATATCATCTGGCTGATCCCATACATTATCTCCCAGCTCCTGAGTGTGCATGGAATTGCCAAATACCATTATTAGATTTATTTTTCTTGGTGAGGAATAGACTTTTTCAGAATCTGGGAGAGGTATAATGTCAGGAATAGGACTGGAACCTAGACTACAGGTGGCTCTCCAGCAGAAAACGTTTGCCTACACTAAAACACATATGTTTCACTGCATAATAAATAAAAATGTCAATTATTACTGTGACTAATTTATATCTACTGTATATTTGGTATCAGTCAATTTTAAGGGTCTTTTATGTGTGTTAAGACTCACCTTTATGCACATTTCTGTGCATTTTTAAGATGCATTAATCAAATCTAAAAATGCGTGATATAGGCGGACACAGGTAATTCTGTATGAGAATATGTGTGTACACAGCCAAAACATACAAGCTATTGAACAGGAACTAGGTTTTACATGACTGTTAAAGCGCCAGCATCTGAAGGCAGAAAGTAGATGCTAACCCTGGATAAAGTTTGAACAGAAGATGACGTTGGCCTTCAAAGAGAAAGAAATGTGTTTTTGGATTGTCCCCCTGACTTTTATGGGAATAAAGTTATATCTGGACCTCGAGTGGGGGGTGTGGCACTTCAGTTTTTATTTTTGTTACATTTACACTACAAGCCAAGGAAAATGTGGAGATCCTCTGGGGTGTAGAAGATGCCTGTCCAGAAACCAGATCATTTACATCATCAATGCTTTAAGAGCAATTGCAGTGAAATAACTCTACAGGCCCAGTGCTATTTTTTTCACTTTCATCAGTTCAGGAAAGAAAGGACATTTTCTTGAGAAATATTGTGATGAGATAATAAATCCCTGTTCTTTGCTTTTCATGCAAGTGCTTAACCCATTCGTGTCAGCCCTGGTGTCCCTTTAACCACTTGCCTACTGGTCACTTTTACCCCCTTCGTGCCCAGGCCAATTTTCACCTTTCAGTGCTGTCGCACTTTGAATGTCAATTGCATAGTCATGCAACATTGTACTCATATGGAATTTATATCATTTTTGTTCACACAAAATAGAGCTTTCTTTTTGTGGTATTTAATCACCACTAAGTATATTATTTTTTTGCACTATAAACACAAAAAGAAGAAAAAAATTTGAAAAAAAAAAGTTTTTCTTTGTTGTGTTGATAAAATTTTGCAAACATGTAATTTTTCTCCTTCACTGATGTGCGTTGATGAGGCTGCACTGATGATGTGGCACGGATAAGCAGCACTGATGAGGTGGCACTGGTGGGCATTGATGAGGAGGCACTGATCTGATATGCAGCAATGATGGGCACTGACTGACAGCACAGCTGGGCACTGGTCAGCAGGGTACTGAAGATCGGTGCAGATGTCCTTTGTGTCATTTTCTGGTTATCGGCAGTACTTTTTCCTCATGCTGTGACAGTGTGAGGAAAGTGCTGCCGATAACTGGCAACTGTATTTACATTGTGATTTGCTGTGTCATTGGACACAGCTGATCACGTGGTAAAAGGCTGCTGTGATTAGCCCTTTACCTCATCATGTGGTCAGCTGCGTCCGTAGGACACAGTGATCATGGAGAGCGCCAGGTGTGCGCAGGAGGGCACATTCAGGTAGGACATCATATGATGCCCTCCCAGAACTGGACAACCGCACTGTAGGCGTCATTCGGCTATAGCACTGTTGTCAAGTAGTTAAAAGGTTCTGAATGCCCAGTGGTTTGGAAGGATCAGCAAGTGACCACTGTGGTTGGCTGTCTATTGTTAGTGGGGACCAAGAGCTATCTCTGACAGATCGGTCTTTGTGCTGGAAGCAGGCTCTCAGCACAGAAATATCGGCCTCCCTATGACACATATGGGCATTAAAGCCCACACTTTTTCTGCTGCACATACAGTGGATATAAAAAGTCTACATACCCCTGTTAAAATGTCAGGTTTCTGTGATGTAAAAAAATGAGACAAAGATAAATCATTTCAGAACGTTTTCCACCTTTAATGTGACCTATAAACTGTACAACACAATTCAAAAACAAATTTAAATCTTTTAGTTGGAGGGAAATGAAAAACTAAAAGAATATGGTTGCATAAGTGTACACACCCTTAAACTAATACTTTGTTGAAGCACCTTTTGATTTTATTCCAACACTCAGTCTTTTGGGTATGAATCTATCAGCATGGCACATCTTGACTTGGCAATATTTGCCCACTCTTCCTTGCAAAAACACTCCAAATCTGTCAGATTGCGAGGGAATCTTCTGTGCACAGCCCTCTTCAGATCGCCCCACAGATTTTTGATCAGATTCAGGTCTGGGCTCTGGCTGGGTCATTCCAAAACTTTAATCTTCTTCTGGTGAAGCCATTCCTTTGTTGATTTGGATGTATTCTTTGGGTCGTTGTCATGCTGAAAGATGAGGTTCATCTTCATGTTCAGCTTTCTAGCAGAAGCCTGAAGGTTTTGTGCCAATATTGACTGGTATTTGGAATTGTTCATAATTACCTAGACCTTGACTAAGGCCCCATTTCCAGCTGAAGAAAAACAGCCCCAAAGCATGACACTGCCGCCACCATGCTTCACTGTGGGTATGGTGTTCTTTTGGTGATGTGCAGAATTGTTTTTGCGCCAAACATATCTTTTGGAATTATGGCCAAAAAGTTCAGCCTTTAATGTTGCTGTAGGCCTCTTGGCAGCCTCCCAGACCAGTTTTCTTCTCATCAGTTTTGGAGGGGCGTCTAGTTCTTGGTAATGTCACTGTTGCACCATATTTTCTCCCCTTGATGATGACTGTCTTCACTGTGTTCCATGGTATATATAATGCCTTGGAAATTCTTTTGTACCCTTCTCCTGATATCTTTTAACAATGAGGTCCGTCTGATGCTTTTGAAGCTCTCTGCTGACCATGGCTTTTGCTGTAGGATGCGAAAATTTCAGGAAAGACCTACTAGAACAGCTGAACTTTATTTGGGGTTAATCAGAGGCACTTTGATGGCAGGTGTGTACTGACTCCTACTTAACATGATTTTGAATGTGATTACTTAATTCTGAACACAGCTACATCCCCAGTTATAAGAGGGTGTACACACTTATGCAACCACCTTATTTTAGTTTTTTAGGTTTACTCCCCCCCCCCCCCCCTAAAAACTTTCAGTTTGTTTTTCAATTGAGTTGTAAGTTTATAGGTCACATTAAAGGTGGAAAAAGTTCTGAAATGATTCATCTTTGTCTCCATTTTTTTAACATCAAAGAAACCTGACATTTTAACAGGGGTGTGTGGACTTTTTATATCCACTGTATGTGTTATGCAGGTGGCAATTGGTAATAACAGAAAAAATCTCTATAAGTAAAATTTTAAGACTGTAAAGAAAACAATTAATACCTACATGCTCTGTTACAAAGAAGCAGTAGCTTAGGAATCTTCAGCATCCCACACCTAGTCCACCAATGCCTCAACAACTCTTCTTGCTTCAGTTCCATCCACTGGCCTATATGTCACTACTGAACTCCATAGTGATATATGGACCATCGGGAACAACTACAGCTTGCAGTGGGGTTTCAGGAAGAAAAATCTTCTACCACCATAGCTCTACAACTGAGTTCAGACTGGTGATGTGGGAGACAAGACAGGTAAGTATTAAAAGTGTTATACTATCCATTTTCTTAAAAAATATAGCAACAGGGTAGCTTTAAAGGATCATCTCAGATTAAAAAACAGACCTTGCACTCCATGCAAGGTGCCCTTTTTAAATAGGATCCCCTCTCCCTTAATGAAAGGCTCAGTAAAAAAAAGTTAGACACTATACTTGTCTTTCTTATGGCTTCGGTGAAGCAGGGGGTGAAAACATCCTCTCCTTGTCAACGAGACCCAAGGCATCAAAGTGTAATATTCACGAACCTGGCAAACTCCAACCAAATTTTCACTCTTACAACCACAGATGTAATCACAGTAGTAGTAGGACTCCACTGAGGAAAGGCTGCAAAAAGTATGATAAGGAAAACTCCACACTGCATACAAGCTTTAAAAGGACAAAGCCTCTTGTCCATGTGGAATATTTTTATAGTGTAAAGATGAGCAAATGTAAAGTGCATGTCAGATTCACGCTAGATCTCACTGTGTGTACCTATCCCAGAAAGGATCCATTCTTGTCTTGTCAGTGGTGTGTGATAGGCAATGGTTAACGTGTTTTCGGGCCACTCTCCCTTCATCAGAGCCTTCATTGTAGCCCTGAAAACACGTTAGTCATTGCTTGTCACAAATGTTGATCCCTACTGGGTACACAGGTGTAGTGTGATCCAGTGTGGATCTGCTATGCACTGTGTTTATTCATATTGTGAGCACCTATTAATTATACAATAAATGTATTGTATATCACATGGACAAGGTGATCTGTCTTTTCTTATGTTTGCATTGCTGAATTTTCCCGATCTTGTGAGAACATGCTATATAATATATTGCTCAGAGTGTCTTCACTTTGAGATTTGTAATAACCTACATTTCCCAGATCTTGCTGGAATAAAGATGACATCACCCTCGCTTAGGCGCCACGGGCACAAAAAGTATGTATACCATATTTCTTGCTCATAAAGGTTCTTTTTTACCCTTTGCTAAGCAGGAAGGAAGCCCCATTTAAAAGGCAGACCCTGCATTTTCAGTGAAAGGTCTGCTATAAAGCGACCTTATTTTTAGATAGTTTGAATCACAAGCTGGCTTCTGCCTTCTCCAAGGAAACAGCTAAATATACGTATGAGATTTCTACAGTATACTGAAGCTGTATTCTCTGCCAAGGAATCTGTGTTTCTATCCATCCAGCCTCACCGTATTCTTCACCCAATGGGGTGGGGTGTAACATTAAAACATGGTATAAATAAATGGACTTGGCCTTTAAAAACACAATTCCTGCAATTCGTTATAAGAGTGTCTAAGACACTCTTTAGAAGTCCAAAGCACCTACAAACAACAAATGTCAGTGTGGGCGACAGGTACATGAATCTAGGGCATGCACTGAGTGTGATGGCGCACTGTGTCTGAAGGCGCACTGACACTCTGACCTCAGTACATTAGCTCTCTATCAGGTCTGTTCCACTTGTTATTGACAGCAAGCCATGAATGGATCTTTAGCCAATAGACAGCCTGCTATTGGCTAAAGAACCCGCCCACAGCCTGCTGTCAATTACATGATGAGTGCAGACGTGATGAGGAACTAATGTCTCAACTTTCCCATCAGGCTCCACCCACTGCAATGCCATTGGTTGTTAGGAGGTTGTCAAATGTAAAGCCAACAACGCCCTTAACAAACCAGTGACTTCAAGAGAGCAGCAGCGGCATATATGCCGCTCTGCTACAGTGTGGACAGGGGCAGGCACTTTGCCTGTCTCTGTACACCAATTAAGAGTAGGTCTTAATTACCTCCAATTTAATTATCTACAAACTGGAGGTGATTATTTTTCAATCTGGTGCATTAATAGCGCCGCTTTGTAAAGTGGAGCTATTAAGAACTACCTGAATCTGCTGTGCAGGTTGGTAAAGTTACTGAAATGGGCGGTAGAGATTCTTGAATACGACACAGGACATTTAAAAGGGCCAATGTGCCAAACAACGGACCTTATTTCTTCACTGAATTCCCCCAAATATGTTTCAACAAATACACAGCTGCTTGACAGAACAACTTAAATTATAAAGATGAGGAAAAAAGGTGGTGTTCTGTAGTTCACCTGGGGAGAATTCAGACAGGGCTGGTAGCACAGTTTGGGATTTCATTGCAGCGCATGCAATGTGCTGCCAACTCAAACAAAAAATTAGTAGCTCACTGGATTTCTGGCAAGAACAACAGTTATTTTTCTGCACATGCAACATTAATAAAAAGACAAAGCTTTTTAATGTAAGCTCTGCATGTATTGCAGAGATCTACTTCATTTTTTTTTTTAATTTTACCTAGACATACACAAGTACATTTTGCAGTTTGCCTAGCATGCTGCCATCTATAGTGTGACTGCGGTGTACACCTTTCGAAATGTGTTAGAAGCTTGTAATACATTTCCTGACTACAATTTCTGTCAGCGCAGATCAAATATTAGATTCTTGGCTAGGCTTGAAATTCTTTTCTTCGGCCCTGGTGGAGCTTTTGAGGAAAAATGTCACCTTTTGTGTTATTCTTGTGTCATTCAGCTGGGCAGCTGAAACAAAGCAGAAGTGTGATTAATGAAATGGGTCTGTATGTTTACTTTAGCACATTTCTGTATGAGAATGCTGATATAATCCATGTACACAAGGAAATCAGTAGGAACACCTACAGGTCACTAAAATATAATGATCCATCACCTACGGTGTTTCATGTAGAGAGATTGTTCACACCTAAGCATATATTTTATGTGTTTTCTTCATGTTTTTTCTAATGCTCTTTAAACAACTTTTAAAGCGTTTTTTTCAGCTGTGTTGTGGTGCGTTTTTATGGTTTCCAAGGATACAAGCAGGCCAGAAGTTCATTACTGGTACGTTTTTCTTGCTGTTGGTTTTAAACGTGTATGCACTCACAATTAACATGTGTTTATATGATCCTTGCTGCATTTTAACGGCCATACTGCAAAATGTCTTGTTTTGTAAAAATCCAGAAGGCTTTGTATATAAGTACACACTTCTCTGGGAGGGCGACGTGTACCTGGCGCTCTGTGATATCTGTGTCTTTCAGACACAGCTGATCACATGTCATGGTAAAGGACCAATCAGAGCGGGCCTTTACCATGTGAACAGCTGTGTCCAATCACAGCTGATCATAATGTAAATACACTTGCCAGTTATCCACAGCACTTTCCTGAAGCTGTCACAGCATGAGGAAAGTACTGCTGATGACCGGCAAGTGTGAAAGGGGGCATCTACAGTACACTGAGAATCAGTGCATCGCCAACAGTGCCCATCAGTGCTGCCTATCATTGTCAATCAGGGTCCATCAGTGCTGCCAATCAGTGCCCAGCAGTGCTGCCAGTCAGTGTCCATTAGTGCTGCCAGTCAGTGCCACCTATCAGTGCCCTTCAATGTTACCTATTAGTGCCCTTTAATGTCGCCTAAGATTGCCCATCAGTGCAGCCTCATCAGTGCCCACCAGTGTAGCCTCATCAATGCCCACCAGTGCCGCCTCATCAGTGCAGCCCATCAGTGCTGCCTCATCAGTGCCCATTAGTGCAGCCTATCAGTGCCCATCAGTGTACATCAGTGAAAGAGAAAAATTACCGGTTTGCAAAATTCTAGAATAGAAACTAAAACCTTTTTTATTTCAGAATTTTTGGTCTTTTTTGTTTGTTTAGCAAAAAGTAAAAACCCCGGTGGTGATTAAATACCATAAAAAGAAAGCTCTATTTGTGTGAAAAAAAATTATAAAAATTTCACTGGATTTTGCAGCACTGAAAGCTGAAAATTGGCCTGGGCAGAAAGGGGGTAAAAGTGCCCAGTAGGCAAGTGGTTAAAGCCCACCTAAAGTCTAATACAAAGTTAAAGCTAAACTCCAGAAAAAAAGTTGAATAAGCAGTTGCAATGCATATAGGAACTGTTTTACATGCCAAATTGATTTGTATTTCTGTTCATCCAGTCCTAACTTTTACACAACACAGTCAGATGGATGGCACAACCTTATTTGTTACAGTTAAATAATACAGTGGTGTCACCTTGCCCCAGTCTGTGGTTCTATTTCCAAATGTGCTTTTTTAAGTTCTCCTGCAGAAGCACAAAGAAACAAGCAATGCTGAGTACCGAAAAGGCAATAATTGGCCAAGGAAACCTATGACACATCATGCTGATTTCCCTTCAAAGATATTAAGGGGCAGCATCAGCTCAGACCTAGCAGAAACCAGTGGAATCCTGGTGTACCCATCTACGATTCAGAGAACTCTGATCAGAATTGGTCTTTATTTTAAATATATGGAGTAAACACACCACGTAACAAAAATGCTTTAGCAATAAGTTTGTATTAGGCATATACTGTACATACAATTATACAATAGGTACAAATATCCAAGTACAGTGAAGAAAATAAGTATTTGATCCCCTGCTGATTTTGAATGTTTGCCCACTCACAAAGAAATTATCAGTCTAAAAATTGAATGGTAGGTGTATTGTAACACTGAGAGAATAGCAACAAAAAATTCAGCAGAAATGCATGTCTAACAAATTATGCACTGATTTGCATGTTCATGAGGGAAATAAGTATTTGATCCCCTTCACAAAATATGACTTAGTACTTGGTGGCAAATCCCTTGTTGGCAATCACAGAGGTCAGACATATCTCAGGAAGGATTTTGGCCCACTCCTCTTGGCAGATCCTCTCCAAGTCATTAAGGTTTGGTGGCTGACGTTTGGCAACTTGAACTTTCAGCTCCCTCCACAGAATTTCAAATCGGATTAAGGTCTGGAGACTGGCTAGGCCACTCCAGGACCTTAATGTGCTTCTTCTTGAGCCTCTCCTTTGTTGCCTTGGCCATGTGTTTTTGGTCATTGTCATGCTGGAAAACCCATTCACGACCCATTTTCAATGCCCTGTATGAGGGAAGAAGGTTCTCACCCAAGATTTGACGATACATTGCCCCGTCCATCATCCCTTTGATGCGGTGCAGTTGTCCTCTCCCCTTAGTAGAAAAACACCCCCAAAGCAGAATGTTTCCACCACCATGTTTGACAGTTGGGATGGTGTTCTTGGGGTCATAGGCAGCATTCCTCCTCCTCCAAACAAGGCAAGTTGAGTTGATGCCAAAGAGCTTGATTTTGGTCTCATCTGACCACAACACTTTCAACCAGTCCTCCTCTGACCTGTGGCATCAACAAGGCATTTTCCTCCACAAAACTGCCACTCACTGGATATTTTCTCTTCTGCGGACCATTCTCTGTAAACCCTGGAGATGGTTGTGCCTGAAAAATCCCAGTAGATCAGCAGTTTTTTAAATACTCAGACCAACCTGTCTGGCACTAACAAGCATGCTATGTTCAAAGTCACTTAAATCCCCTTTCTTCCCCATTCTGATAATCAGTTTGAACTTCAGCAAGACATCTTCACCACATCTATATGCCTAAATGCATTAAGTTGCTGCCATGTGATTGGCTGATTAGCAATTTGTGTTACCAAGCAGTTGAACAGGAGTACTCTCAGCTCCTCCTCTTTTCCCTGTATCACCATAGGAAGCTGCTTTCTATGGTGGCATACATGCAGTCTCAATTCTCACCACAAGGTGAGATCTTGCATGGTGCACCAGACCTAGGGAGACTGACAGTTGTTTTGTGTTTCTTCCATTTGCAAATGATTGCACCAAGTGTTGTCACCTTCTCACCAAGCTGTTTGGCGATAGTTTGGTAGCCCAGTCCAGCCTTGTGTAGGTCTACAATCTTCCCTCATGAACATGCAAATCAGGGCATAATTTGTTAGACATGCATTTCTTTTGAATTTTTTGTTGCTATTCTGTCTCTCAGTGTTACAATACACCTACCATTCGATTTTTAGACTGATCATTTTTTTGTGAGTGGGCAAACATTCAAAATCAGCAGGGGATCAAATACTTATTTCCTTCACTGTATGTCATATAACATCAAGCATAATACAGCATAGGTATTTGCTCCACTGTTAAATCCAACCAACAAAAATACATGCATGTATATAGGTACAACGAGCACCACTTAAATCATATAGCAGCTGATGCTCAGGAATTTATACAGATATTTAGTATCCAGAATAGAGTAATGAAAAGGATAGCTGAGCAAGACCCTGGGGGATGTATGAACCCCTTTTCTCAAGAACCTGCTACCTAATTTACCATCTGAGCACATGGTCTTTATATACAATGGCTGCTATTAGCAGCTACTTCCCATGCAGTCTGTTTGTGACATCACTTCCAGTTCCTGCTTCCAGGAGTTTCCGGAAACTTTGTAGCAAAGAAACATTGAGGTGTATACTTGCAATATTAACCCTCAGGTGCATTATGTTATAATGAAGCACTGGCATGTTCTGAGTAGAGAGCCAAAATTGACAGATACATTTAAAGAGTTATCTCTGTGCATAAATAAGCATGGAATATTAGAGACAGATTGGTCCATGTTGCTTTTTCTAATGATTAGCTGACCTCAGATACTAACTGATTATGCACCTATCAGACACCATGGGGTTAGTACTCATGCAGGCATTGCACTCAATGTAATTTTGTAAGAAGAAACAACAATTTTACATACCCAAGATAAGGAAAAATATTTCCAATCAAATAATTTATGAACTTCTCTTACAGGAATGTGATATATCTTCTCAAGTGTCCCTGTGGACAGGTATATGTTGGACAAACCTCATGTGAGATCTGGATCAGATTTGGTGAACACTGAACTGAAGTTTGCAGGGGTGACCTTAGGTAGGGGGGGAACACGGCTAGGCTGAAACTCCACAGGGAATTATATTGGATTTATAAACTAGACACTTTATACCCAAAGGGTATGAATGAAGAATGAAACCTTATAGTATTTCTTTAATCTGGTCTGGTGCCAACTTATGTTGGCCATACACTCATACTCATAGTTGAGTCGCTTAGCCTTGTTTCCATGTTCTATGCATGAAAACACAGGAGCTGGGGTGAGGAACTGGGGTGTAGATAAATGGCAGCAAGTGTTTTGGACTGATGAGTCAAAATTTTTAATGTTTGGTTGTAGCAAAAGGCATTTTGTTAACGAACGGCTGGAAAACGGTACAATAATAAGCTTCTGCAGGAAACAGTGAGGCATGGTAGAGGTTCCTTGCAAGTTTGGGGCTGCATTTCTGTATATAGAGTTGGAGATCTGCCATACCATGAGGGAGGTGAGCAATTGTCGACACATTTGATGCTGTTTTGAAGGCAAAGGGCGGTCAAACCAAATATTGATTTGATTTCTCTTCTGTTCATTTCCTTTTCGTTTTTGTCATTTGATAAAAACAAACCATGAACACTTCTACTTCTGAAAGCATTCGTAATTTACAGCATTTTTTACACCTGCTTACAAATTTTGCACTGTGCTGTATATTTGTATTAAATATGTGTAGAGTGTCCTAACTTGGGTGCATATTGCTTCTTCTAATATACTATATTTACCTGCTGTACACTTGTTCCTTTCCTAATCATAGCCATCAGAGTTCTTGTTAAGCATTTTTTGTACCACATTACATGCATCTTTTTGCTGTGCTAAGTTTTGCCCTGTCCCTGTGCAGTCTTGATCTATCAGAAGCTGGTTGGCACATGGCCCAGCCATGCTGTGTTTGGCAAATCTTGAAAGCAAGGAGGAGCCGGAAATGATGTCACTCACGGAAACTGGAACCGAAAGTGATGTCAAAAATATACGGCAGGGGAAGCAGCTGCTAGAAGCAACCATTGTATATAAGGAACATGTGCTCAGATGGCAAATTAGGAAGCAGGTTCTTGAGAAAGGGGGTTCTTACATCCCACAAACGTTGGATTTACCTCCTCTTCTCTCTTTTCACCAGGGTCTGGCTCAGCTACCCTTTTCATTACTCTTTTACGGGTACTGAATTCCTGTGTGTATTCCTGAACATCAGCTACTATATAATTTAAGTGGTGCTCATTGAACCTATATACATGCATTTTTGTTAATACCTATACTGTAACATACGTGGTATGACATAATTGTACTTATATTTGTACCTATTTCATAATTGTATGTATATGCGTAATACAACTTTATTGCTAAAGCATTTTTGTTATGTGGTATGCTTACTCTATACACTCACCGGCCACTTTATTAAGTACACCTGTTCAACTGCTTGGTAACACAAATTGCTAATCAGCCACTTACATGGCAGCAACTTAATGCATTTAGGCATATAGATGTGGTGAAGATGACTTGCTGAAGTTCAAACTGATTATCAGAATGGGAAAGAAAGGGGATTTAAGTAACTTTGAACGTGGCATGCTTGTAAGTGCCAGACGGGTTGGTCTGAGTATTTAAAAAACTGCTGATCTACTGGGATTTTTCAGGCACAACCATCTCTAGGGTTTACAAAGAATGGTCCGCAAAAGAGAAAATATCCAGTGAGTGGCAGTTTTGTGGATGAAAAATGCCTTGTTGATGTCACAGGTCAGAGGAGAATGGGCAAACTGGTTGCTGCAGCATTCAGATGATAGGGTCAGAATTTGGCATAAACGACATGAAAGCATGGATCCATCCTGCCTTGTATCAACAGTTCAGACTGTTGGTGGTGGTGTAATGGTGTGGGGGATATTTTCTTGGCACCAGCAAGGTGTACCTAATAAAGTGGCCCGTGAGTGTATATCTAAAATCACTGTAACAGATTGATGCACAGGGCAGGGGTTTAAGCACCCTAAAAAAACTCTTTTTAGTTGCTAAAAGGTGTAGATAATAGTGGTATGCAGACCTTTACTGCTAATTGCAGAATTGGTCTTCATGTAAGACTTGCAGCTAAAAAATCCATATCTCCGATGTGCAAACAAGGTAAAGTGACTTGCCTATTCCTGAAAAACGTGAACCGGCGTGGAGCAAAAAAGCAGGTACTCTAGAGTGAGGGGTCTAAATTTGAAATATTTGCCTGTCACAGGTGGCTATTTGTTCCTGAAAGAACTACAGAGCAGTACAAGGGAAAGTGTCAGCAGGCAATAGTGAAGCATGTTAGAGGTTATGTGCAGGTCTGGGGCTGCATTTCTGCACATGGGAGCTGGGGATTCCATCAGAGTTAATGGCCTCACTAAAGGTGAAAATAGAGGCATGTAATTATCCATCATGCAATACTATCTGGATACTGTTGGTTCTAAATTCATTCTGCAGTAGGTCAATTACCTCAATAAATCAGATAAAGTAATAAAATCATGACATATATTTAGCTAAAAAAAAAAGAACAACAACAAGGGGTCCTGGAAAAGATGGTATGGTGTCCACAGAGCCCTGATGCCAACATCGTTGAGTCTGTGTGGGATTACATCAAGAGACAAAAGAAAATGAGACAGCGTAATTCCACAGAAAACTTTTGATTAGTTCCCTTACATGTTTGAAACAACTTACCTGATAAGTTTCCTAATAAAAATGTGTGCAAGGGTACCTAGGAGAATTGATGCTGTTTTAAAGGCAAAAGGTGGACATGCCAATTATTTATGCCGCATCGATCCAATGCTGTATCTGTCCCATGCTGCTTCAAAGACCGAGAACTGAGAGATCAAAGACTTCTGATTGCTTAGTTCTCAGTCACTGGCTCTCTGCTCTGCCCCTCCAACACTCACTAAACTGCCAGGTTGTGGAGGGGGCAGGAGTGCCTGGCTCAGGCTCTCAGCAGCTCACTAAGAGGCTGAGTCAGCTGCTGGTCCAAGCATCTGGATTGTAAAGATGGGATCGATCCAGACCATGTATCGACTGAGTGATGCCAGCCTACAGCAGGCCCACTATCGGCTGAAAAGGGGGTCACAGGAATTCACAACAAACTGCACTCCTGTGATCCAAGAAAGTTTTGGCCATACTTCTTTTTTGATGTAGATTTTTGTTTCCTACTTATGCATTTCTTAGGCTCCATGCACACAAGCTTAAAAAAATGCCAGTGATTTTGGTAGAAAACATTCTTTTATTTTCTGCCTTTAAACGCTGAGCTTAAAAAAATGCCTATAGACTACCTAATGTGCATGGACACATAGGATAGCATTAGTTGCTTCTACAGGCAAAACGCTAAACTCCCCTAGGAGCAGCTTTTGCATGGAGCCTAAGTATATTAACCACTATCCTACAGGGCACTTATACTCCCTTCCTGCCCAGGCCAATTTCCAGCTTTCAGCGCTGTTGCACTTTGAATGACAATTGCGTGGTCATGCAACACTGTACCCATATGAAATTTTTATAATTTTTTCGTGACAGAGCTTTATTTTGGTGGTATTTAATCAACTCTGGGTTTTTATTTTTTCTTAAACAAACCAAAAACCACTGAAAAGTTTGACCAAAAAAAAACGTTTTTTCTTAGTTTTTGTTATAAAATTTTGTAAATAAGTGATTTTTCTCCTTCACTGATGTGCGCTAATGAGGCTGTAGTGATGGGCACTGATAGGCTGCACTGATGGACACTGATAGGTGGCACTGATGGGCACTGATGAGGAGGCACTGGTAGGTGGCACTGATGAGCATTGACAGGCATCACTGATGGGCACTGAAAGGCAGCACTCATATATGGCACTGATAGGCGGCACTGACAGGCAGTACTGACGGACACTGATAGGCGGCACTGATGCACACTGATAGGCGGCACTGATTGGCAGCACTAATAAGTGGCACTAACTGGCATTGATAGGTGGCACTAACTGGCACTGATGGGTGACACTGAAAGGCAGCTCAGATGGGCACTGATATGTGGCATTGATGTGCACTGAAATGTAGCATTGATGAGCACTGGCAGGTGGCATGGATGAGCACTGACAGCTGGCACTGCTGGGGCTACACAGATCATCAAGGCACACTGATCATCAGTGCCCTGATGATCAGTGTACATGTCCCCTCTGAGGGATGCCGATTACCATCTCTTCTCTCCTCTTGAGCTGTCAGCGTGACAGCTCGTGAGGAGAGAAATGCCGATAACACTGTTCAACAGGTAAAAAGTTTTGGGCATAAAATTAGCTAATCTTAATTTTGGGGTGCTGAAAACGAAAATGACCCTAAAAAATGTTGATTGGCTCTAGTTTCCATGATATATTCACCCATCTAATGACGTAAGCCATTCAAAATTATGATGCAACTTCAGCTGCATATTGCGCAATTGATACTGGTGACCAATAGAAAATTGCATGTATACTGAGATGATGCAATATTAGCCTTTAATTGCATCACTTCACTGCATAAAAGCTGCAGTATCTGTAGCTGATTGTAGTTCGACAGCGTCTTTACATTTCGTTTTATGCTTATATAGGCTACTCAGTAATGCCTCGAACTTGTGTGAATAAAGCAGATAATTTCTGCTATATCTGCGGTGAAATAACTTTTATCTCACAAAAAAGGAGGATAGCAGGAATGATTAAGAAAGCCTACAACTTGTATTTTGACTGCAAGATAGGAGACCAGGACAAGAGCTGGGCACCACATATATGCTGCAATTCTTGTGGGACGGCACTGGAGCAATGGTTGAATGGAAAAAAGGCATCTATGCCTTTCGCTGTGCCAATGATTTGGAGAGAGCCAACAGATCATGTTAGTAATTGTTACTTTTGTATGGTGCCTCCAATTGTAAAAGGGCTAAATAAGAAGAAAAAGTTATCTGTGCACTA
Organism: Staurois parvus; assembly: GCF_062004578.1. Taxonomy (NCBI): domain Eukaryota; kingdom Metazoa; phylum Chordata; class Amphibia; order Anura; family Ranidae; genus Staurois; species Staurois parvus. The sequence continues at coordinate 18,387,905 of NW_028317807.1, forward strand.
TCCAAATATTCCATCGGCAATATGTCCAGTTCCTCATGGAGAGGGGCTACCAATTCCTAAAGCACCAGAATCCTTCAGGTTCTTCCTCACTTGACTCAACCACGAAGCGTGTAGTCACGTGCAGTTGTAAGGGTTAGCCCTTTCCTCGAATACAAGAGAAAAGCCAAGAGAAGCAAAACCGACACAAACTGAAGACAAAACTAGTGAGAATCCTAAGTATTAAAATGATTCAACTTAGCTTATGGCTATAATTTTTCTTGGTAATCCTATGCAATATATTATGCCATTTAGGCTTTGTTATGTAGTCAATATCACTTGCTTTATATTTGTGGAAAGACATCTATCTATATAATTATTGTGCATTATGTAGTCATTACGCCTATAGTAGAAAACTTTCTGTTTACAGAAAAACTAGAGCCAATTGACAAATTTCATTGTTATATTTGAACTCAGAATGTGAAATTCATTAAGAAATGGATCCTTTTGTTTCCAAAACTGGCAAAAAATAAAAATTTGTTGAACAGTGTAACCGGCATTTCCCTACTTACATGCGGTCAGCTGTGATTTGACATAGCTCATCACATGACTGAGCCGACTTCTTTGGTTCTTTCCATTGATCGGTGCTCCGCTGTGTCCGAGGGACACAGCACAAAGCCGATCTCCGCGCTGCGCACTCCCGGACCCGCGCATGCGCGGTTAGAATGGGAGGATGTCATATGAATGAGATTCTGTGAGCAGGTGTCTTTTATACACATAACAAGTTGTTGTTAGGAGCACCTTCCTAAATTGACAGGACTAATCTGTGTACCACATGAGCACATAGCCAGTCTGTGGGCTCCAGAATTATTGTCAGTTGGTAGGGGATCAAATACTTATTTTATTTGCTAAACTGCAACTCAATTTATAACATTTGTATCATGTGCTTTCTGGATTTGTGGTTGATATTCCATCTCTATCATTTAAAATACACCTATGAAAAAAATTATAGACCCTTCATTTCTTTGTAAGTGGGCAAACCTACAAAATATGCAGGGGATCAAATAATTATTTCCCCCACTGTAGATGGGCCAATGAGAGCTGCTTGTGTAGAGACCACTAGGTCTTTATACTTGCTAGCAGCTTTTATGGCAGTGAGCAGTTTTACTGTATGTTTAAAGTCATCCAGTCACTGTAATTAACCACTTGCCCTCCTGAGGATTTACCCCCCTTAATGACCAGGCCTCTTTTTGCTACTCGGCGCTGCACTAATTCAACTGATAATTGCGCGGTCATGCAATGCTGCACCCAAACAAAATTTACGTCCTTTTTTCACACAAATAGAGCTTTCTTTTGGTGGTATTTTTGATCACCTGTGCGCTTTTTATTTTTCACGCTATAAACAAAAAAAGACCAAACATTTTGAAGAAAACCAATATTTTTTAATTTCAGCTATAAAAAATATATAGTAAACTCAAAGTTAGTTATAAATTTAGGCCAAAATGTATTCTGCTCCATGTTTTTGGTAAAAAAAATCCCAATAAGTGTATATTGATTGCTTTATGTGAACGTTATAGCGTCTACAAACTATGGTATAGATACTGCAATTTACGCCATTTTTTTTGCGCTGCGCTAGTTTAACTGACAATTGTGCAGTCATGCAATACGTTACATACAGTTGCAAGAAAAAGTATGTGAACCCCTTAGGATTACGTGGAGTTTTGCATGAATTGGGCATAAAATGTGCTCTGAACGTCATCTGAATCACAACAATAGCAGAACACAGTCTGCTGAACATAATACTACACAAACATTAGATGTTGCCATGGTTTAATTGCACATAACATGTACACATTCACAGTGCAGGGAGGAAAAAGTATGTGAACCTTTGGACTTAATAACTGGTTGACCCTCCTTTGGCAGCAATAACCTCAACCAAACGTTTCCTGTAGTTGCAGATCAGACCTGCACAACGATCTGGAGTCATTTTGGACCACTCCTCTTCACAAAACTGTTTCAGTGTAGCAATATTCTTGGGATGTCTGATGTGAATCGCTCTCTTAAGGTCATGCCACAGCATTTCAATTGGGTTGAGGTCAGGACTCTGACTGGGCCACTCCAGAAGGCGTATTCTGTGCTGTTGCAGCCATTGTTTTGTTGAATTACTTGTACACTTTGGGTCATTGTCCTGTTGCATCACCCATCCTCTGCGGAGCTTCAGTTGGCGGACAGATGGTCGTATGTTTTCCTGCAAAATGTCTTGATAAACTCTGGAATTCATTTTCCCATCAATGACAACAATCCGTCCAGGCCCTGAGGCAGCAAAGCAGCCCCAAACCATGATGCTCCCTCCGCCATGTTTTACAGTGGGGATGAGGTTTTGATGTTGGTGTGCTGTGCCTTTTTTTCTCCACACATAGTGTTGTGTGTTCTTCCCAAACAACTCAATCTTGGTTTCATCTGTCCACAGTATATTTTGCCAGTAGTGCTGTGGAACATCCAGGTGCTCTTTTGCAAACTTCAAACGTGCTGCAATCTTCTTTTTGGACAGCAATGGCTTCCTCCGTGGTGTCCTCCCATGTACTCCATTCTGGTTTAATGTTCTCCTGATTGTAGATGTGTCAACAAAAATGTTAGCATGTGCCAGAGATTTCTGTAGGTCTTTAGCTGACACTCTGGGATTCTTCTTTACCTCATGCAGCATTCTGCGCTGTGCTCTTGCAGTCATTTTTACAGGACGACCCCGCCTAGGGAGAGTAGCAACAGTGCTAAACTTTCTCCATTTGTAGACAGTCTGTCTTACCGTGGACACATGAACATCAAGGCTTTTGGAGATACTTTTGTAACCCTTTCCAGCTTCATGCAAGTCAACAATTCTTGATCGTAGGTCTTCTGAGAGCTCTTTTCTGCGAGGCATGGTTCACATCAGACAGTGCTTCTTGAAACCAGTAAACCCAAAACAGGTGTGTGTTTTTTAAGGGCAGGACAGCTGTCAGCAACACATCCAATATCATCACACTGATTGGAGTCAAGGTTGGCTCACTCCTGGCTCCAATTAGCTCTGGGAAAAGTCATTAAGCTAGGGCTTCACATACTTTTTCCTCCCTGCACTGTGAATATTTACATGTTATGTGCAATTAAACTGTGGCAACATCTAATGTTTGTGTAGTATTATGTTCAGCAGACTGTGTTCTTCTATTGTTGTGACTTAGATGACGTTCAGAGCACATTTTATGCCCAATTCATGCAAAACTCCACGTAATCCCAAGGGGTTCACATACTTTTTCTTGCAACTGTATATGAAATTTACATCCTTTTTTTCCCACAAATTGAGCTTTCTTTTGGTGATATTTGATCGCCTGTGTGATTTTTATTTTTTGCGCTATAAACAAAAAAAGCCTGACAATTTTGAGGAAAAAAAACAATATTTTGGACTTTTTGCTATAAAACATGTCTAGTAAAAAAAAATTTAAAAATCAAATTTAGTCTGCGACATGTCTTTGCTAAAAAAAACCCTAATACGTGTAAATGAATTGGTTTACGTGAAAGTTATAGCGTTTACTAGGGGGCGGGGGTGTGTACTGCAGGGAACATCGCTGATCGGGAGAGATAAACTCTTCTCTTCCTATCAGCCTGTCAGGAGCTGTCAGGGAACTAACAGAGAGCAGAGCTACTGCAGCCCTGCTCTCTGTCAGTAATTGCCGCTAATCGCCGGGACACAGCCGGTAACGATCGGCTGTGACCCGGCGACTGACATCTGCGGCTGTGATCGGCGGGACAGGTAGGGCGCCCCCTACCTGTTTTGAAAACACACATTTTAAAACGTGGTTTTGCCCAGCTGTGCCGCCCTGCCAATGTATTTCTACAGTGACTGGGCGGCATGTGGTTAAAAGTGGGTTTAATATGCTTTTCTGCATTTTCAAAAAAAGTCAGCCCCTGTGTTGGATTAATATAATTGTTTTAATTTGGGCAAAGCTAAAGATAGACAAATAAAATGTGTTGTGAGTTAAAGAAATGACAGTGGGTAATGGCTTTTATATTCAAACAAGTATTGTTTGTATACTCATACTCCAAGAAGGAACTGAAAGACGTGCAGCTTCTCTACTGAGAGATTACAATAATTTATGACTGCACAAATAGTTTCATAAGTTGAATGAACTTCATTGTTTACCTGTTACAGAATTCCTATATTTCGCTAATTGTTTTTCAAATGGGAATACTCCCAAGTTAGCATTCCTTTATGTGTTGCCCTCTCAAGTTGCCGTGTGTTTAAATATTTTTATGGATTGCCTGAGAACAGATTGATACAAGTAATCACTTTGTCCCAGGGTCATTTCCCATTGCCATTAGTTGATGAAGAGGAATGACCCCTGAAAACATCATACAGTGAAAAAAGGTATTATTTCCTGTTCTTTGCTTTCAGCAAAGCTACCATGTCCCAGAAGCCACTCCAGTCAACTGTCTCTTCCCACCCCTGTCCCCAGTATACATAAAGCATGATCTTGCAGCCCCCCCCCCTCCTTCTTTCCTAGTCATAATCAGCTGCGCCTCTCCATTCAACTCCTAAATCGTAGCCAACTCTTCCCCAGCCTAGTCTACTGCTCCCCACAATCATCTCTCACTCAGTCTTCTGCCTTGGTACCCTGGCCAATGATCAGTTTGCACCAGCATCCCTCACTTCTCACAAACCACAGCTCTGCCTCCTATCCCATTGATCCATAGTCAGCTATCTCTTTCTCCCTTCATCATTTCATGATTGATTAGCTGCCATTTTGTCTTTGCTTGCATCCTATGTACTCAACATTTGGCTCCCACTCTGCTTTTTTTTGTGCTTTCCCCCCTCCCAAGTCAGCCTTTTCTGATACCTTGCTCTATGTTCCCTTCTTGCTCTGGCCCCTAATGAGATCCTTTTGCTTCTTTCTGGATTGTGAGTATCAGCTACAAATAATATGGCACTTTTGATCAAACATAACATGTTGATGTTTCAAAATGTTGTCCGATTGTACAGGGATACATATTATAGTATAGTGTAATCATTTTAAATATCTGAGGTCATAAAACTGTCTAGCTGAAAGTGGGTTTAAACAATACATATATCCAGTGAAGTGACTAGCTTCAGGTGATCCACAGAGATTAAACAAATCCTCCTATATAAGCTGTACCTGTTTATCTTCAGTCATTTCTCCTCTACATTAGTTCAAAGTTCTGAATTTACACAGCTGTTCTGAGCTTTCACAAAGCAAGGGATAGGGATCTAAAGTCACACAATGCATAGAGAGCTCTGACAGCTGATTGGAGGGAATCAACACAGCATACAGAAATCATGGAGAGTTGAGGGTGCCTATCTCTTGGAGACGGGAAAACCTTTCAGCAGTGACTTATATACTGTGGGTAGCACGGGAAGGAGACAGCAGAAAGAAATGACACTCAATGGTTTTGATTGAGACAAATACACACTACAGAAGGATGTGTTTTGTTAATATTTCATATCAGTGGTTTACCACCACTTTAAGTCTACCTGTTTATTAAACTGCATATTTTTTCAAGTCTTTTTTTAATCTGAAAGATATTTTGGGGGTTTCCTGTTCTTTTGCTTTACTCATCCTCTCATTCTTTTCTCCCCTTCCCCACTTTTTTTTCCTAGTTAAACATTACTGTATATACAGTGAAGGAAATAAGTACTTGATCCTCTGCTGATTTTGAATGTTTGCCCACTCACAAAGAAATGATCAGTCTAAAAATTGAATGGTAGGTGTATTGTAACACTGAGAGACAGAATAGAAACAAAAAATTCAAAAGAAATGCATGTCTAACAAATTATGCACCGATTTGCATGTTCATGAGGGAAATATGTGTTTGATCCCCTTGTTGGCAATCACAGAGGTTAGATGTTTCCTGTAGTTGGCCACCAGGTTTGCACACACCTCAGGAGGGATTTTGGCCCACTCCTCTTGGCAGATCCTCTGCAAGTCATTAAGGTTTGGTGGCCGACGTTTGGCAACTCCAACTTTCAGCACCTTCCACAGATTTTCAATTGGATTAAGGTCTGGAGACTGGCTAGGCCACTCCAGGACCTTAATGTGCTTCTTCTTGAGCCTCTCCTTTGTTGCCTTGACCGTGTTTTGGGTCATTGTCATACTGGAACACCCATCCACGACCCATTTTCAATGCCCTGGCTGAGGGAAGAAGGTTCTCACCCAAGATTTAACGGTACATTGCCCCGTCCATTGTCCCTTTGATGAGGTGCACTTGTCCTGTCCCCTTAGCAAAAAAACACCCTCAAAGCAGAATGTTTCCACCACCATGTTTGACAGTTGGGATGGTGTTCTTGGGGTCACAGGCAGCATTCCTCCTCCTCCAAACACGGCGAGTTGAGTTGATGCCAAAGAGCTTGATTTTGGTCTCATCTGACCACAACACTTTCAACCAGTCCTCCTCTGCATCATTCAGATGTTCAGTGGGAAACTTCAGACAGGCCTGGACATGTGCTTTCTTGAGCAGTGGGACCTTGTGGGCACTGCAGGATTTCAATCCTTGTCGGCGTAGTGTCTTACCAATTGTTTTCTTGGTGACTGTGGTCCCAGCTGCCTGGAGATCATTGACAAGATCCTGACGTGTAGTTCTGGGATGATTCCTCACTGTTCTCATGATCAGTGACACTCCACAAGGTAAGATCTTGCATGGTGCACCAGACCTAGGGAGACTGACAGTTGTTTTGTGTTTCTTCCATTTGCAAATGATTGCACCATTTTCACCTTCTCACCAAGCTGCTTGGAAATAGTTTGGTAGCCCAGTCCAGACTTCTGTAGATCCACAATCTTGTCCCTGACATCCTTGGACAGCTCTTTGGTCTTTGCCATGGTGGAGAGTTTGGAATCTGATTGTTTGATTGCTCCTGTGGTCAGGCGTCTTTTATACAGGTAACAAAATGAGATTAGCAGCACTCCCTTTAAGAGACTGCTTCTAATCTCAGCTTGTTACCTGTATGAAAGACACCTGGTATCCAGAAATCCTGCTGAATGATAGGGGATCAAATACTTATTTCCCTCATAAACATACAAATCAGTGCATAATTTGTTAGACATGCATTTCTTTTGAATTTTGTGTTGCTATTCTGTCTCTCAATGTTACAATACACCTACCATTTGATTTTTAGACTGATCATTTCTTTGTGAGTGGGCAAACATTCAAAATCAGCAGAGGATCAAATACTTATTTCCTTCACTGTAGGTGACCTGGTACACTTAACGTTACATTTATTATCTGGTATGTTTGAAATTTTTTTTCAGAGCAGCAAGGTATATGGTGTTGAGTACTATCCTAAAATAAAACTACAAATAAAGTATATTTGATTGTATATGTGGCTCCTAATGTCTGTTTTCATGTTATTTAGAAGTTATTTTGCATATTTAATTTAGGAGGACATGTTTGGAAAACACATCTTACAGGTGTTGCATTGAGATGACTCATTGGAATGGGCTGCCAATGAACCAGAACCAACACCTTAATGTGTTACCATATGTTGCAGTGAGCTGCAGCACATGTGTACTGCCTTTTTTCCTTTGCATATCATTAGAAATGAATGGCTCCACAATGCAGTAACATGTACAGTATGTATTTGGCAATATTTTGTGTTGTCTCAGAGCATAGGTGTAAAGGGGCCTTTAATTATTATTACTATTATTATTATACAGAATTTATATAGCGCCAACAGTTTGCGCAGCGCTTTACAAAATGAAGGTAGACATTACAGTTACAATACAATTTGGTACAAGAGGAAACAGAGGGCCCTGCTCATTAGAGCTTACAATCTAGGAGGAAGGGTGGAGTATGGTATTGTCCTAGAAGCAACTGCTAGTAGAGAATACAGTTAATGCACCCACATGGAAGAAGGCAAACCACATGGCAACTGTAATTATTAAAAATAACCTGTCACTTTGCCAAATCAGGGCGAAATGGCAGTTCTTTTGAAAGGCCATTGTGCACTCATACTTACCTTCCCTGCACTCCCCCACTGCAGTGTTTGCTGGCTGGGGCTCTGAATCTAATTACTTTGTCAGTCCATGTTGAAGCTTTAAACAGGGAAATTACCTTCTCCCCTCCTCCATATGACATGTTAGAGCCTGGTAAATGTCTGCTTGGGCCCTAAGCACTGCATCCTGGGGGAAAATACCAGGTATTTGTGAAGAATCTGAGAGATGAATGGAGCATTTAGGAGAGCAGCATCTATGGGCATCAGTAGTGGGGGGCGTCACATTGTCTTGAATGGGCAAGGCGATTTTTTATCTGATACCTGGGGTCATACTGAAATCAAGGGTCACTTTATTTAGAGTACAAAATTAATTTCAGCAGCGCAAGTAGATGGATGTACATTCACATGGATCTCTACCGACCTGTATATTCAATACAGCCTCTTGGCTTTTGGTATTCAAAACAATATTTAGCATTCACCAAATTAGAAAAAATGAAATGCAAGTTAGGGAAGGAAGCAATAGATAACATACTCTATAGCTGCTGTATTGGCTTTTATTTAATGTAGCATATGGATTAATCTTGTTGTAAAAATGTCAAACATTTTAACCAAGACATCACTATTGATCTTGATATAAATGGTAACTTTTATTTTTCATTTTTGAAGAAGTGTGGAAGGGTTGGAGCTCTTGAGTGTCTATGTACCCATGTTAACTTTTTGCCTATAATTTTTTGTAAGAGTTGGGCTGTAATGTACCATATTAGATCTTAAAAAGTATTTTATTTAATATTTTTCCTACAGTTTAAGAACCTCAAATCCTCCCAAACACTTTGCTTTTAGCTAAAGCTATTTTTTCACAAGTGTTGAACCTAAGTAGCTGCTATGTCTCCTCCTAACATTCACAATGCTCTAAACACTGTTTGAAAGCTGATCTAACTTGCAGAATACAGAGTGAAGTGTTTGTATAAAGTAAGAGGTAGAACTATAGTAATATTCCATGTACAGTGATTATGTGTGTCTGAAACAATAACAGATACTCAGTTGCACATGTGCAACTTTTCAATCATTCTTTATATGGTGCAGCTACATATCATGTTTACATTACAGCCTGACATTTGTAATCATAAGGTAGAACTGATGATAGGCTTACTTTAAACCAGTGTAAAGTCTTTTCGTCTGTTCTGGGGAAATTTTTCTTGGTACAGAAAATACAGATATTTAAAGTGGACTTTCCCCCATAATACTAAACCTGCTGCAGGCACCTGGGAATCCTGTTCCCCAAACATCTGCAAGTCAGTGGATATATCAGTTAGGAGTCATGCACATGGCTGTACAGGGGCCGTGCATAACCTGCATAATCACTCTCCCAGTACCAGCAGCTGCTGTGTACAGCCATCCTTTGAAATGAATTAGAAGATGTGGCTGTACCCGGTTGTGCCCCTGAGGCTGCATATAGCATCCACACAGGGACATAGATATACTCTGATTGCAGATAGTGTGAGGGCACCTCCGGGGACAGAGGGGGGTATGGAAGAGTATATAAAGAGTAAAAAGCGCCTTAGTATAAATAAACAAGCTGCTATGCACAGAATTAGGTACCAATACCCTATGAAAGAGACAATGTATATAGCAAGTGCAGCGCTCGTAGCTAATAGAGTAAATAGATGAAATACAGTATCATAGGTCCAATTAGATTCAAATAAATGTAAGGAGCAGTCCCATAAATATAAATAAATCAGGATGATAAAATGGAATAATCAAAGGTGACTTCGTTGTCCGGGTAGAGGTGGAAATGAAATGCGCACTCACCGGACGCGCATATTAAATGCGCCTTGTATGTATTAATCCTGATCTTAGGTGGTAGGAGGTCTTCCTTCTGTTGGAACCCAGATGAGTTGTCCTTCTCACTCAGATATGCCTGTGTGGTCCTGGTGGGTGCTGTCACTCCCAATGGACTGGGTGGTAGGTGGTGATCCGTCTCAACACTGGACCTGTAGGCTAGAGTACTCCCCCAGGGGACAACAAGGATACTCCCATAGTGTAGTAGGTTAAATTTTATTAAATAAAAAGGTGCATCACATTTGAAAGTGTAAAAAACCGTTGCAGACAGTTGTCTGTAAGAGGACTGACCAGCTGGTATATTGTAATGGCCGCCGAAGCTCCACGATGCTCCGGAGGAGCCACACCACGCCGTGACGTCACGCCGCCGGAGCATCGTGGAGCTCCGGCGGCCATTACAATATACCAGCTGGTCAGTCCTCTTACAGACAACTGTCTGCAACGGTTTTTTACACTTTCAAATGTGATGCACCTTTTTATTTAATAAAATTTAACCTACTACACTATGGGAGTATCCTTGTTGTCCCCTGGGGGAGTACTCTAGCCTACAGGTCCAGTGTTGAGACGGATCACCACCTACCACCCAGTCCATTGGGAGTGACAGCACCCACCAGGACCACACAGGCATATCTGAGTGAGAAGGACAACTCATCTGGGTTCCAACAGAAGGAAGACCTCCTACCACCTAAGATCAGGATTAATACATACAAGGCGCATTTAATATGCGCGTCTGGTGAGTGCGCATTTCATTTCCACCTCTACCCGGACAACAAAGTCACCTTTGATTATTCCATTTTATCATCCTGATTTATTTATATTTATGGGACTGCTCCTTACATTTATTTGAATCTAATTGGACCTATGATACGGTATGGAAGAGTATTCCAGGAACTACAGGAAGAGGGAATTCTCTGCCCTTACTAACAATAACCGCAGGGAGAAGTGTGCTGATCAGAAACATTGATGAATGAATTCAAGGACACCGAAGCCTGCAGTAAACGGTAAATATTGAATTTGTATTGTCCTTTAAAACATATTGAAAGGTGCCTTTACTTTATGCTTGAGTATCCATGTGAAGGTTCGCTTTAAATCCTGCACTTTGAAATAATACATATAACACATGCACCTTTAGAATGGATGGTTTGACTATGAAGAAATGAATCTATCAGTGGTAAATTATACAGTATTCTTCTAAGCTTTATGTTGCTAGTAACAGCACTAGAAACTTGTTGTCTTTCACAGGTGACAAGTGACAGGGTACCTGCACTCAACAAAGACTTTCTATTGCAGATCCTGGAACCAACGTAGTACCGGGAGTCCACGCTTCCTGGTGTCTTATTTGTTATTAACAAGCCTCTGTTTCTAAGAATTCACAACGCTTTGGGATCCTAGAATTAGAATGGCTTTAAATGGGATTTAGTTTACAGTTCTGCAATTGAAAAATCTAACAGATTTTACAAATTATATGGCCAAAAAGTATCTGGGCACCCTTTTCAATGTTAAGAGTTCAGGTGCTGTAACTCACCCATTGTAACAAGTGCACAAAACCAAGTACATAGTCATGCAATCCCCATTGATAAATATTGGCAGCAGAATGGGTTGTAAACATTTAGGATCTATTGGAACACCGACTGCGAGCCAGGTCCACTCCTTCCACATCAGTACCTGACCTCACCAATGCTCTTTTGGCTAAATGGGTACACATTCTCAGACACACTGCAAATTCTTGTGGAAAGCCTTCCTCTTAATGCCCTCAACTTAGCTTTGGAAAGGGACATCCTCCAAACTCATATAGGTGTCATGCACGTGTCCAAAAAACGTACAGTATGTCCATACAGTATATGAATATACAAATAAAACCCCCCCCAAAAAACTGAAAATGTTTGATTCACTAAAGCTGAACAGATTAAAAAAAACAGACATTAATGCAGCATGGTTTTTATTTTTTTATGCAAGCAACGTAAGTTGGTCAAGTACAGGTACTATCAGTCTCTTGCTGTCCTTGTATAGTGCTTTGAAGAGAGCAACCCAGTCACATGACCAAGCTCTCCTTTCACTGCATTGTGTTTTCCTTAGAATTATGAATGCACTGTAACAGACAACACAGACTCCATACTGCTCCCTGAATTTTTTTGAATCACTGAAATCATTTGCTGGGTGGGGAGCTTTTCATCAACAGAGAATAGGAACCTGGTTAGATCTGAGGTTTACCTTACAGCAGGATAAGGACCCTACATACAGCTAAAAGCACTGAACTGATTTCAAACCAAGAACGCATATCAGTCAGATTGGCCTTGTTAAACTCAATTCAATTGAGAATATGTGTCAAAATTAGCACATTTCTCTGACAGAGGAAGAACAATTTGACAAGATAAAAAGGTAACACTGCAGGACTCAGATGTGCAAAGCTGAGAGGGTGCATACATATGTAACTAACAAATGTCTGTTTTTGTTTGATTAAACTTTGCTACCCCACAAAAAATATTTTATACCTTCATAGTGTTAAGTATACAGTGTAAATTAAATGGTTAAAAACATACCATAAATAGAAAAACATAAACCGGAAACACAGGGCCAAAAATGATGTATTTATTTTGTGGGTGAAGTATACTGTTTTTTAAGGGATTTTAGGCTTGCAAAGTTTAATGTCTTTTCCAATTTCAGCAGAAACTGATAAACTCTTCTTACCCTGCAGTTTTGCTTTGCGTCAAGCACTAAAGCATTTAGCTTAACATCTGTTTACAAAGCAACTAATACTCGATGGCTTTTTGTTCAGCTGAGAAAGAAAATACTGTATAGCTTGTTGATGATCACCACACATAGATGGCACTTATTTATCAATTTACACTATTCAGTATATAGCATGAAAACGTACCTGCTTGTAGAATTCTCTTCAAAGGGATACAGGATCTCTCCATTGTTGCATATTTCACAGATGAAGCCTTTCTGACTACAGAGACTGCAGCTGTACACATGGGATGTGGCAAACTTGATCACCTTCATGAGAAAGGGAGCCAACTTGCCTTCAACAACCTGTGTAAATAAAATATGAAGTGTGAACTTCCTTGAAACTACAAAACAATCTGATTTATCTGAGTTTGTTATGGTTTACAGGAAAGAAAAGAGTAAATCTTCTACCAGCAGTATGCACATTCATGTAGGTTAAGGCCAAAAATCATAAAACCGGATTGTCTCTTTTACCACATTAAAGTGTAAATGTGGAAATGCTACGTACTATAAAGTATTTAAATATTTTTGACACACTGTAAGTAAGCTTTAAAGCAAGTCCTCACTGAAATTTAGTTGCACGCACTGTAGAGCAATTCATCCACTGAATTTTCAGCAGAAACACTGAACTGAAGTCATACAAGTCATTTTCTCTGCCCAAGCAACTGCCCTGTGCTAAATTAGCTATAAGAAAGCTTTGAGGCAGGCAAGTCATTGCTTGGACGGGGGAAGTGGTTACAGTGTGTGCCAAAATGACTAAGGGCCCTCTGTAGATTATCCACAGCCCTTAATGTTCTTCTAAAAAGCAATCCGTGATACACTGATTTGCAGAGAAGGTTGACAGGTGGCTGGGAAGACCACCACTGTGCTGCAACCACACACAGTGCACCCAGTTGCAGGGCGGCCCTACTCACTTGAATGGGTCATGTTTGGCGGTGGTACTGCCCACCAAACACAACAGGGGGTGTATTTATTGGAATGGCAAGTGTGCAACCCCCTACAGCTACTTTGTTAGATTATTAGGAGGCAGTCTGAAGAGGTAAAATCACGTCTCCCCCTATTTTAGTGCCCCTTGGATGCATGCCTAAATGAGCTCAGAATTAATTCAGTAACTTTGGCATTGCCAGATCTGACTGAACTCCCATGCATGCGCGGGAGTGACGTTATCCCTGCCCGGCAAAAGACAGCGTACGGCGCTTGGGACCTGGAAGCCAGCCACTCGAAGATGTCAGATGTCCGGGCGGGGAGCAGAGGGACGCCGCATCGCTGGAACAGAGGTTAGTATTGTTCCGCTTTAAGGGGCAACGCCAGAAAATATTGGCAAAATCAACGAGTGAATAGCAAGAACACCAACACTCGGCTGTAAACAAAGGGTAGATAGAGGACAGTTTGGCTAGTGAATAAAACTTAAAATTAATCTTTAGCCAAGACCAAATGAGTGAAGGGGTAATCCCGCATGTCCTTCTAGTCCTTCCCCTGAAAGTCAGGGACATCCACTATCCATTTAGCTTCACACTTTGCAACAGAAGGAGGAATGGTAGGGAAGAGTTCCTTAAAGATCATGGATACTGGCTTAGTTAGGTCATCGCTTAATTGCCTTCATAGTAGTAGAAGTTGGACTTTGATGATGATCCCATGATATGGCAAGAATTTGAGGCTCTCATAGGATCCCAAGGTTGCAGCCCCAACACCATGGCCGAGTCGCCGTCATCACCCAACAGCCAATGTTTACCGAAAACCATCTGTCAAGTAGTATTTAGATAGGTTGGGAAGAGCTAATCCCCCTTGACCCCACGGTTCCTGTAACGCCCTCAGCCCCATCCGGGGAGAGGAAAGACCCCAGATGAAGGAGCTAAAGAGACCATGTATCTGTTTAAAGTACCTTTGTGGGACCTATACTAGAGCATTATGAAGAAAGTACAAGAATACTGGGAGTATTTTCATTTTGATTAAATTAATTCCCCCTAGCATGGAGAGGGAAACTTATTGAAAATAGTCTGACACTCTCGCTGTGATCTGTATTCCCAGATAAGTGAATTGCGAGACCCATTATAACAGAAGTTGTTAACCTGTTGCAGCAGTGACACCTGAATTTAGTGGAAGGATATTGGACTTAGCCCAATTTACCTGTAAGCCAAAGCCAATCTAGCAAAATCATCAAAGATATGGAACATTGCTCGCAGGGAGGGACCAGGTTAATTTAAAAACAAGAGGAGGTCATCGGCATATAGAGCCAGGCATTCCTTAATACCCACCACCTCCACCGCCTGAACCTCAAGAATATGTACATTCTTGAATGATCATAGCCTGGCTACAGATTCATTTTAACCCCTTTGCACCAACGCCTCCTGGTCCTTTAAGGGGTTTGAGACTTTGGGAGGATGGGCAGGGTTTAGGGTCATGTGACCACCGTGATTGTCTGTCACGGCAGCCATATGATCAGAAAGCTCCCAACCACAAGTAGCAATCGGGACCTTTCAGTAAGGTGTTGGTAAAAGTGCCATAAACATGCAGGCTCTCCGCACATTTTGTTTACATTGGGTGTGCAAATATGTGGTCCCTTGGCACCAAGGCCCAGCCACCGAGAGGCTGCAGGCAGATACCGCTCTGGTGAAAAGTACTTGGAAGTGTCGGGACTGTCAATTCCGGATAGTTTATGACGTCACTTCTGGCCCACGGATCGGAGGCTTGGAACAGATGCTAGCCCACGGAGGTGGTGTGGTGATTAACATTTAATATAGGCTGTATACACTGGTGCCGGTATTATAGGTACTTTGCAATGTGAGTGTACATTATTTTTTACTTTTGTATGTGGATACCTCTAATAAATACTACACTTAGATGCTTTTAATGGATGTTCCCTGCTTCATTACTGAGTGTGCTATATTAAGCTGATCGTTTGAAGAAGGATATGGAAACTACTCCTTGACAAAAAGCACCCTTGGGCGATCATACGCTGTTTGACCTACCTGTAAAAAGGGGGTCAAAACCCTCTGGTGAGTGCACACTTTTTTATGGACACAAGTGGTGTTGAGTTATTAACTCTGGTGGACTTTTATTCTATTTTATTTTAAGTTAATAATTTTGCACAAATATGTGTATAGGAATTTTTTATGTATTGTTAGGAATATTGCAAGTGCCTATCTTTATATATACCGTACTGTATTACCAGTGTGTGTAGGGGCAGCTGCGTAATTGGAATTTATATTTCCACTGTTTACACTTGTATATTTGTTTTTTTGTATTGGAAAAGCGCCACTGTATTGGTAATATAATTTTCTGAATAGTAAGTGAGCGTAAATCTCCCAAATCCAGACACATACAAACAATACAAAGTAGTTTTACAACAGAATAGTGCAGAATAGAAACCATTGTTACACTTATGTCTATTAACACGCGATATTACTCCTTATGCTGTCTAGATCAAGCTTTCTCAACCACGGTTCCATGGAACCCTAGGATTCCTCCAGAGTTTGCTAGGGGTTCCTTGAGCAATAAGAAATTTCTGCCTCTCAGATAAAGTTCACACTGACACCACTGATCTTTTTAGCTAGCGGAATTCTTCTCATTGACCACAAGTGTAAGCTGCATTATTTCCATGGACCATCACACTAATGTATCAAGAGTTGTAAGGTAATTTTAGCAAGGGCTCCGTGAGATTGGGAAGTTATTTCAAGGGTTCCTCTGTGTTGAAAAAGTTGAGAAAGGCTGGTCTAGATGATGGGTGTCAGCATAAATAACAACTCCCTGCTCCAAGCACTCAAAATGCTTGGTTGGAGTTGGAGTCTTCTGCCAGTAGTCTGCTGCTACTAAAGACTCTGCTGCCATCTTTGCCTGGCCTTACTAAATTATATTGCTGTTTTTCCTGACTATGACCTGCTTTTAAAGTGTTACTAAACCCAGGACCCCGCATTAACTATATCTGGTCTCCCACCAATGCAATTATTTTAGTAACTATAAACTGCTAAATACCTTTTCTCATCAGCAGCTAGAGCAGTCTTGGGACTTCTACTATCAGTATCCAGCTGAGCACTAGATAAAGCTTGTAGAATGAGTTTTCATTCTCCTCTCAGTGCCCTATGAGATTGCATAACCCCTGACCCACTGTCAGGACAGTACTGATTGGTCCTGTGCTGATCACATGCACTCTCCCAAGAAAAGGAAAAAACTCTTTAGCAGTAGTCACCAAACTGAGCATGTGCAGAGTTTTCCCGAGGCTCTGTCCTATCAGGAGATAAAATGAGGAATGTGGAAGAAGGGGAAAATCACAGAAGACAGGATCAAACGTCCATTTTACACAATGCAGAGGATTAACCCCTTAGGTTCCACAGTGAGTATAACAAGCATGTTTTACTGCATATATAGACTGATTTTGTTGTGGGTTTAGTAACACTTTAAATTCTGTTTTTTTTTTTTATTGTGCAACGGATTCCTGATATAGAAAACCAAATGGGCCTGTTTAAACTTTGGCTTGGGCGGTCTCCAAGGATTGCCGGGTGTCTAGAAAAACTGTCAGAAGTGACTCATGCATATAGCAAACTGGATACGAGGATATGCTTTTTTTTAATTTTCATCTGATGCTTACAACCACTTTAAGAGCCAATCGTGTTTGCGAAATAAAGACACGCCAGCTGAAAAGCATTCAGAAATGCACAGCTGAGTGGAAGAAGGCAAAATTCCTATAGCACTCACTGGTAAACAGTTCTATTGATTCTAATTTAGGCTCTGTTCACACGGCAAAGGATCCAACTTTTGAGACCCCAAGTTGCATGACATGTAAAATTCAATGACTTTAGTAAAGGTTCATGCACTACTCTGGTGCGACTTGTGTACGATTTCAGCTCCTAGACTCTAATGTCACAACAAAGTCGACTGTCGCAGAAGTGTGAACCGAGCCTTAATAATAATTGAATGTTTTTTATAGGATTCTTAATTTCTTCAGATGTTTCACACACACAACTTTTTACCTTTACAAGCTGACTCTTGGTTTTGAAAACCAAATGGGTCTGTTTAAACTTTGGTTTTGTATTAGAATTACTGCAGTTTTTAAGACATTGGGCCATGACCCTTGGTTAGTCTTGCTTGCACTTCTGTTTTTTTTTTGCTTTCCCCACATAAAGAAATGCACAGCTGATGTAATTGAGTGGAAGTAGGCAAAATTCCCATAACACTCACTGCTAAACAGTTCTATTGATTCTAATTTAATAACAATTAACTAGTGTTTCTGGGATTCTTGCTCCACTCTCTTTAGATGTTGGGCACAGACAAATCTCTTACCATTACGTTGAGAATGTAATCCCAGCAGGAGCTAAATCAGTGACTCATAGGATGAAATAGCCAATGGCCCAAAGGTCGGTGGTTCAAGTCAGCATAGGTCAACTGGGATAAAAAGCGTCTGTAGAAGTTGTTGTAGTTCATGCATTCATTTAGCTGTTAATCTTATTTTATTTACATGGGCCTTTTCACAGTAGTGCAATGATCATACAAACATGGCAAATGTTATTTTTTGGCATGTTGTCTTTAAAGCATATGTACCATCTCGCTAAAAAAATCTCATATAAAACGTTAGCATATTAATTTTATGAGTAATTTTCCTAAATCTGCAGCTTTCATTATTAAGCCTGGTGACTCTGCCATGAAGGTCCATGCTCAGGCACTTCCTATTATAAGGATACAATCCTACTGTATATTCCTTTCTCCCAACCCTGCTCTTGCATTGTCAGTCAAAGAGTCCTTCAAACTGCCCTAAGAAATGCTATGCAACTGTTGCTGGAGCGCATCCATATAAAGAAGAAGAGGTTGCAAAGAAGCCAAAGGGGATTAGCAGCACTAAGATGCAGCAAAGGAGGAAAAGAAAATGAAAAAAAAAGTATTTTATTTAAATAAATTGTGCATTATTTATCATACACAATGCTTTAGGACAACCTTTCTCAACCAGGGTGTCCAGGCACCCTGGGGTGCCTTGAGGTCTCTTCAGGGGTGCCTAGACAAAATATCTAAACATTTCCCAAAACTTGTATACAAGCCAGAGGGTGCCTTCTAGTTACACAAAGCCACAAGTTTTCATTGCGCACTATTACGACCTTCTAGCCTCAGGCATCCTGACAACCAATTACATCATCAGTTGATGAGGAGGATGTCAGATGCCTGCAAAGCATCCTAGTTTGACCCTCCTCTGATCCTTTCCATCAGTGCTGGGGTCACATCAGCTCAGTAATAGAGAAAAACTGAGGGAGAAGAGAAACATTGGAATACTAGTCATTACCAGTGTGCAAAGGTTTCTTTGCTTTGGAAGAATAAATCTCCTCTAATGTTGAGTGTCCTACATGTGTGGATGTTGCTGCGTTATACAAAACTATTAGAATAGGTTTCCACATTTTAGAATGGAGTGCCTCAAGACTGTCCATAATTTTAAAGGGTGCCTTGACTAACAAAAGTTTGAGAAAACACTTGCTTTAGGATAGTATATCATTTAGTTACAATTTACATATTATTTACCTGTAAAGCCATTTTGCTGCATATCTGGTGATGCTGAATTTCTTAACCTTATTTATTTTATATTATGTATATATATTTGGTCATTTAACCACTTTCTGCTCTGTCACAGTAGACTTACTGTGACCGAGCGGCTACTGTAGGCTCAGCAACATAAATAAATGCTGGAAGCTTGCGTCTAAATCTGGGGAGCACATGCGTGTGCCTGCTTTTGACCCACGCTAGTTTTGGACACATCCCGATTTTGGCAGCAGGTCCCGGCCATTGATTTATGGCTGAGACCTGTCGTTTGGCTGTGTCCAAGGTGTTTACAAACTAAGGCTATGTATACAAACATAGGGCTGTGTTTACGAACAACATAGGGCTCTGTACACAGAGCAGAGATCTTGAAGATTCTTTTCTCTGCAAAGCAGGGAGAAAAAACAGCCACATTTATTAGTAAAAGCAGTGCATATCACACATTACACATTTTTAGGCACACAGTTAACCCTTTGATTTCCCCTAGACGTTATCCCCTTCCCAGCCAGTGTCATTATTACAGTGACAGTATTAGCACTGATCACTGTATTAGTGTTACTATTGATGTCAGTTAGTGTGCCTCCCAGCCAGAGACAGATAGGACCAGATTTCCCACCACACTATCACAGTCCCACTACGAGTCGCTGATTACAACCATTAGCAGTATAGAGTCATAGCTGTTTAACCACTTGCCCTCCTGAGGATTTACTCTCCTCCCTGACCATGCCATTTTTTGCTTTACGGCGCTGTGTTACTTTAACTGACAATTGCGCGGTCATGCAAGTCTGCACCCAAATGAAATTTACGTCCTTGTTTCCCACAAATTGAGCTTTCTTTCGGTGGCATTTGATGACCTGATTTGATTATTAAAAAAAACCCGACAATTTTGAGAAAAAAAAACAAACAATATTTTCGTCATAAATGTAGGCCAAAATGTATTCTGCTACATGTCTTTGCTAAAAAAATCCCAATACATGTAAATTAATTGGTTTACGTGAAAGTTATAGTGTTTACAAATGGCAGTATAGATACAGGGTTTTTTTTTTTTACTAGTAATGGAGGTGATCAGCAACTTAAAGCGGGACTGCGGCGGGCATTCTGACAATGGGGGGAACTGATTTGGTGTCACTGACATCCCCAGTGACACCAATGCAGTGATCAGTGCTAAAAAAAAAAAAAAGCACTGACACTGTACTAAGGGCACTGGGCAGGAAGGGGTTAACATGAGGGGCGATCAAAGGGTTAAATGTGTGCTGTTTTACTTGTGTCTGTGTGTGTGTTTTACACTGTAATCACACTGCTTTGCATGGCTGTGCTGTTTACATACAGTTCTCCTCCCTGTCGGAGATGCTCAGCAATCATGCGCACGGGCACCCCCTACCCGGCATTGCAAAATCACGTATATATACACTTGATTTTGCACAGCCGTGCCGCCCTGTAGCAGTATATCTGCTGTAGGGCGGTCGGGAAGCAGTTACATTTCGAGTATATATACCATAGTTTGTAAATGTTATAACTTTCACACAAACCAATTAATATACACTAACTGTTTTTTTTTTCACCAAAGACATGTAGCAGAATACATTTTGGCATAATATGAAAATTTTTTTTTTTTTTTTATTGGGCATGGGCAGAAAGTAGAAAATATTTTTTTTCAAAATTTAGTTTTTTTGTTTATATATTAAAAAATAAAAACCCAGTGGTGATCAAATACCACAAAAAGAAAGATTTATGTGTTTGAAAATAAAATGACAAATTTATTTTGGGTACAGTTTTGCATGACTGCACAATTGCCAGTTAGGCCTCATGTACACAGCTGCTCCTAAATGTGAGTTTAGGAGCTTTTGGCTTTTTTTGCTAAAGCCCCGAAACTCAACTCAATTAAAGCCTATGTGCCCATGTACACATAGGCTTTTACCAGAGTTTAGGAGCAGCAGAGTTTATAGGCAGTTAAACTTTCCTCTTCTGAACGCAGAATAATTGCGTTCAGGAGAGGAACTTTTTGGCCAGAAAATGCTAAGTGCGTGTAAGCGTGGATAAACGCTAGCCTCGTTTATGCATGTCAATGGAAAATACTCTGGCCAATCAAATGAATAAATGTCCAAGCGCTAAACGCAGGTAAATGTGGCTAAACGTGGTAATGCATTTACAAGCGTTTTTGCCACGTTTAGTGTTTTTATGCTGCCAGGAGAGTTTAAAGACTAGGTGAGTTCATGTGTACATGAGTCCTTAAAGTAGGGCAGTGCTGAATAGCAAAAAATGCCCTGGGGAAAAAAACCTTCCGGAGGTCAAGTGATTCATATTTAAGTGTATGCATAGCCTAACCTTGTCCCTGGAAGGTAATGTACTTCATAGTGTGTAATTATTATCTATGAAATTACCATCTATACTGATGCATAGTGATGAGCACGATAGTGAACATACACAAAATAGGTACACAAGTCCCACCTTAGTACACGCATATGATCATCCCACATGTCGATAACCTATATCTTCCCGGATACTTTAATACCCCAAGCTATAACTGTAGAATGACTGATCCAGCTACGATGTTCACCAATAAAATGGAAGCACAACTATAACTGCTACCCAAATGATATGTAAGCCAAACATGTATATTCTTTGCTTTATATCCTTCCAGCTAATGCAAGGTTAATGGATCTATTTGCATCTCAGAGTAAAGTGAGTAGGATGGAGAACATCCAGACAACACATGCTACCTGTTCAAGGTGCTACAGATTTTGCTATAAATATAGAGTAAGATGACATCCTTTCACTAGATCCATTACAGCTGGGGAGCAACATTATGACTGTATAGGAGATGTCGGGTGTCATATCATCTAATGCAAGGCTAGTCAAAACAATATAAAGTGCAAAATTTGAGCGCCATATAATGATACTATTGACATAACAGCACTGTATCCAACTCACTGTTAATAAAAATCTGCCAGTAAATGGTTGGGATGTTGTGATATTCATGTACAGCAACATGTTACTAACCCCACCCTATTTTTCTAGTTCCACATCCAGTCTAGTAGCCAGACATCATGATTAGTCTCAGCTGTCCACAGGTCTTTATATATGTGAGCTGACTGCTGCTTAGGGCTCCCGCTCTGCTGTGGGAGCCTGCTGCTGGATGAAAAGGCTGAGTGCTGCCTGAACAGCAAAATGGGTGGAAGTGCTGCCTGTTTGCTTTGGAGAACTCATTAGGGGGCACACTGTTGCACAGGAACTGACCTGGGCTTAGTTAGTGCAGATATTTTCATGTTTAATGCTACCAACTTGCTGTATAAAGTACTCCTGCATTGAAATTGTGTTTGTTGCCTTGGCAAATAAAAGTGCAGGTCAGATCTGCTTGGACTGTTAATGGGTGTCCCTGTCTCATTGTTTACCACGGACTTTACCAGTTTAGTCTGCCCCCTTACAATGTTGTCAGCACCTGTTAACTGATACAGGCGAGTTTAAAATACAAATTACAGGAGCATCACAAACTTGGAATGCAATTATTTCTTACAAATTCAAGAAGGTGCCATTAATTTTGTCCAGTCCATTTTTGGGGTTTTATGTGGAATGTGTCAGATTTAGTTTTTTGTTTGTGTCATACAATACAAACAAAAGAAATAAACAGGAGAATATCTAAACATCTGTAACTGCAACAACTTTCTGGGCAAAATGGTGAACTGACAGAAATGCAGGGGTGCCAATATTTTTGGCCAGGACTGTGTTTACAAAAATATGTGTTGTAATCTCCTGTGGCTGTAGGCTGCCTCAAATCCTTCTGTCTTGTCATGTGATCCCAGACAGAATTTAAGAGACTCTAGACTCTTCTGAGAACGGGGCTCTGTGGGGGCAAAACCATCATCTTCCAAGACTCCTTGTTCTTCTTTACGCTCAGGATAATTCTTTATGACATTGGCTCTATGTTTGGTGTCATTGTCCTGCTGCAGAATAAATTTGGAGTCAATCACACGCCTCCTTGATGGTATGTCATGATGAATAAATATATGCCTGTATATCTCATTACTGAAGACACCATTGATCCTGACCAAATCTCCAACTCCATTTGCAGGAATGCAGCCCCAAACTTGCAAGGAATCTTCATAATGGTTCACTGTTGCCTGCAGACACTCATTACTGTACCTCTGTACTCCAGTTCTTTGGCAAACTGCCTCCTGCTTCAGCCAACTATTTCAAATTTTCACTCATCAGTCCAGAGCACTTGCTGCCATTTTTTTGCACTCAAGTTCCTATGTATTCATGCATAGTTGAGTTACATAGCCTTGCTTCCACTTCTGGCCAGACATCTCTGGACAGTAGGTGGGTGTACCTGGGTCCCATTGGTTTCCACAAGTTCTGTCCTGATGGCACTGCTGGACATTTTTCAGTGCAAAAGGGAAGTAAGCATGACGTGTCTTTCTTCTGCTGCATTGTTTCCCCAGCCGATCACTGGGTCTACAGTCCTGAATGTTGCCCGTTTCTTTGTGCTTCTTCAAAGGAGCTTGAACAGTATATCTTGAAACACTAGTCTGCATTGAAGTCTTTATCTAAGAGAGACCTTACTGATGCAGTATAACTACTTTGTGTTTACAGGTACGAAAGGCTTATGCGTTTTGAGGGACTTTTACTCCGAGGGCAAATTCCTCAAAATGTGTTAGCCTTTCAGACCTGTATCATTCCTCTGTGTGATGAGATGTGCTGATGATCTGGAATTGGAAGTATTCTGACGAGCTTGTACATATGTTGGTTTGTTACTACATCACCTATTTCGTGATTTATCAATAAAGGATATCGCACTAGGCTGGTGTGCCCTCTGTTTGTCTTATGGTTGAAGAATTGATGATGGTTTGAAGCCAAATGGGTAGTCACACCAAATATTGATTTGATTTAGACTCTTCTTCTGTTCACTCATTTTACATTTTGTAAAATGATAAAAATAAACAATCAAAATATATATTTTTGAAAGCATTCTTACTTTACAGCTTTTTTCCACACCTGCCTAAAACGTTTGCACAGTACTGTATACATACAGTATATACATACATATATATATCCATCCATCCATCCAAATCAGCAGACCAGAGAATACCAGCAAGTCAAAACGTACTTTCATTTCCTGCAAGTTCATACATAGCTTTTGCTGAAGAGATACATTGTTGCATCAATAAAGCTATTTTATTGTGAACAGGCGACACCCACACATAAATTAGCTGAAGGGTTCTAGCCTTGTGTCAAAACCCACTTCACGCACATCTGAGAAAAAGCTGGGTAACCAGTTATTCAGTGTGACGATGTGTGTAAAATGTTTCCCATTCATGTAAAGATCTATTAATTGCTCTGAAAAACAGTTACATCAGATGAGAAGATCAATAGACTGTATAGACACATGCTAATAATACCGCTCCCTTTCATCTTTTGTGTGGTGATTCAGGTGCCAGCTTTACTCTGGTTCCCAAGGTTTGCAATAATGGGAGACCAACAAAAGTGGCAATGAACATCACAAAATGTATGAAAGTCTAGCTATACAGCTGCACTGCCTCGGTTGAATAACATGATATACTAACTGCTTAACCCCCAAAAACACTTTAAGGATTTGTTATCACAACACATCAATATGGGACATTAAAAAGAACTAAAAGGGACATGATGATAAAGTTCTTTTATTCCTTTAATGCTGCATGCCAAATGATAGGATTGCTAGCAACCGTTTCTCAAGTGTTCATTCCTAGAAATCAAGGGCCAAGAAATAGATGCTACTCATTTTCCTTATGGCTGCTTGCATTATTATGCAGGAAGTGTTTTTCTAGGTGCAAAGTATAATGCTGTTCAATCAATTTCAACAGAACAACACTAGTAATAGAAAAGCTGTGTGACGTTGGCATTGTTAAGTCTATAAAGCATATGTACACCCTCACCTTGTAAAACAACCCATTCAATTTAAAATAGAAAATTAAAAGGCAAAACATTTGTGTATAGATATAAAAACAACTTTATAAACACCCCCCCCCCTTTTTTTAAAAAATAATTGATTACATAAAACTTGCATCAACTGCAAAAGAGCTAAGGGAGGAGAAACAGCAGCACACTGAACTTCCCAGTGAATGGTTGTGCAGGGGGGCGTGTTAGGACAAGTCTGATCATTGGATGAGAGCAGGAGTTCCCAGCATACCTATAGAACTGATCACTGTATGTTATCCTGTTTATTGTGGTCAGTTTTTGATAGGAAAGCAGAGGGACTGGCAGAAACACCAGGGATTTCACACAAAGAAAAACAGAAAGAGAACAGAATACGTTTTCATACAAATACATGGTACAGCAGGCACATATCAGGAATATGAAATGTTGGATTTACATACTCTTTAAATTGCATCAATGTATATTTTTTTGGAAGTAAACATGCTAACTACTATAGCTCCAAAGCAAGAAAAACTACAACAAACAGGGATTTCTTTGGCATTAGTAGTGTGGTCTAAAAGGACAAGATGGAGTGATGTTTATGTATAGTTGACCAAACCAGCAGATTTGCTTAAAATGAGAATAATCCAGGTTGGATGTACAGTATCTGCAAGCTGTAGTGAGCAGAATTGAATGCTTAAGGGGACAGTGACAAGTGATCCATCCACAAGCTGCAGAATTGTGATGCCTCCTATAGTAGTCTGAACATTGTACATCCCAGTCACCTGCTGCTTATCAGTGCACTTTAGATGTATGTTTTTTAACCTTAGTTTTAAAATAATTTGTGGTTTATATGGAAAGCACTATGATGGTCTGTATGTTCTGAGTTATATCGGTGGAATTGTGAGAAGCGTATACATGGCTTAACTGGATCTGGAAGAGACTGTTTGACTGTCAGTCGCGTCTGGTGAGATCCCTTAAATGGCCATGTGCATTTGACCTATTGCGGAACAGAACGGAAGATTGGAAAAACGTTGCCTGGTCTGATAAGTTTCAATTTCAGCTGCAACATTCAGATGATAGGGTCAGAATATAGCGTAAACAACATGAAAGCATGGATCCATCCTGCCTTGTATCAACGGTTCAGGTTGGTGGTGGTCGTGTAATGGTGTGGGGGATCATTTCTTGGCACACTTTGGGCCCCTTAGTGCCAATCTCTTCAGGGAAGCCTACCCTACCCCCTGCTAACTTGACCGACCTCCTCCAATCTTCCTACCACTCCATCCCCCACAGCTATCTCCTCCTGTACCACTATCCACTCCCTCCTAGATTGTAAGCTCCAAAGAGCAGGGCCCTCAATCCCCTCATGTTTTGCATTGTATTGGTATTGTTCTGTCACATGTTCTGTCCCCCTTTGTAATGTACAGAGCTGAGCGAACTATTGGCGCTTTATAAATACTGTATTATAATAATAATAATAATACTTACCTGTAATCGACACTTTGCATGTGAAAAGTGATTTAAATGCCCCTTTTTATCCAGTCTGTATTTAAACATGTTAACAGATGCCTTGGATCAAATCAATGCACAGTACTATGCATTTTCAATGTAACGTTAGTCCTATTGATTTTTTTTTCTACTATAACTAGGGTATTATTAGCAATTCTGCAATATGCCATGTTATTATAACAAAGTTCTAAGTTCTCTAGCAGTAAAGTTAAAGCTTGCAGAGATGTTATGTCTTTGTTTCACCTTAGGGTAGAGATTCCAATTCAAGACACACATTCTCTTTAACAGACTCACAGCTGGAAATAGATGATTAAGTTAGGACCCCTTAAAATAAACCAGAGACAATGCCAAGCAAAGGCTAAGCTGTAATTCACAAGCATGGTAGTTATGGTAAACCCAGAAGTGTGGAAAGTGCAGAGATTTCTAAAATGCGGGGTATGGAGCCAACAACAGCAATAAACAATGCGGTTTTAGTCTCTACTATACCGCGCAGAGAAACTTTGAAAACATACCTTAATGCCAGAACATTTTCTGGACTCACAAGGAGAAATATCTAATTGTGGAGGTTAAAGCCTAACTGGATTGGAATTCTACTGCAAAAGGAACACTAATATGTTGAAACAATGTTACTTAGTTTGCTTGTTTAACCGCTTCCCGACCGTCCTATAGCAGAAATACTGCTACAGGGCGAGACGGGTGCACAAAATAATGTACAGTTGTGTTCAAAATAATAGCAGTCAGACATCACTAACCTGATCAATCACTGTTTTTGGTAGAAATGATATTTCTATATGGCAAATAATTTACTAGCAGGTGTAGTAGAGTAATAAAAATCCAACAGACACAACAGTCATGACATGTATGCTGCTGATTCTGTGTCACTGAATCACTAATTGAAAGGGGCATGTTCAAAATAATAGCAGTGTAGAGTTCTATTAGTGAGGTCATTCATTCTTTGAAAAACAGATGGCAATTATTGCCCTTATTTAAGGCAGGAAGGCAGCAAATGTTGTACATGCTGGTTACAGTGCATTTCTCTCTGAAATTCTGAGGAAAATGAGTCGTTCCAGACATTGTTCAGAAGAACAGCGTACCTTGATTAAAAAGTTGATTGGAGAGGGGAAAACATATAAAGAAGTGCACAAATTGATAGGCTGCTCAGCTAAAATGATCGCAAATGCTTTAAAATGGCAACCAAAACCTGAAAGACGTGGAAGAAAGCGAAAAACTACCATTCGAATGGATAGAAGAATAGCCAAAATGGCAAGGACTCAGCCAACAATCAGCTCCAGGAAGATCAAAGAAGGTCAAGTTACCTGTGAGTACTGTTACAATTAGATGACGCCTATGTGAAGCCAAGCAATCTTCAAGAAGCCCCCGCAAAGTCCCACTGTTGAAAAAAAGACGTGCTGAAGAGGTTACAATTTGCCAAAGAGCACATTGACTGGCCTAAAGAGAAATGGCGCAACATTTTGTGGACTGATGAAAGTAAGATTGTTCTTTTTGGGTCTAGTGGCCGGAGACAGTTTGTCAGACGACCCCCAAACACTGAATTCAAGCCACAGTACACTGTGAAGACAGTGAAGCATGGTTGCGCAAGCATCATGATATGGGGATGTTTCTCATACTATGGTGTTGGGCCTATTTATCACATACCAGGGATCATGGATCAGTTTGAATACATCAGAATACTTGTAGAGGTCATGGTGCCTTATGCTGAAGAGGAAATGCCCTTGAAATGGATGTTCCAACAAGACAACAACCCCAAACACACCAGTAAACGTGCAACATCTTGGTTCCAGACCAACAAGATTGACGTTATTGAGTGGCCAGCCCAATCCCCGGATCTTAATCCAATAGAAAACTTGTGGGGTGACATCAAAAATGCAGTTTCTGAGGCAAAACCAAGAAATAGAGAAGGACTGTGGAATGTAGTCCAATCATCCTGGGCTGGAATACCTGTTCACAGGTGCCAGAAGTTGGTTGACTCCATGCAACACAGATGTACAGCAGTTCTCAGAAACAGTGCTTATACAACTAAATATTAATTAGGTGATTCAAAGGAAAGCAAAATCTTCAAACATTTTTCAGTTTATATAGTGAATGTTTGAGTTTGTAAAGAAGAATACAAACACTGCTATTTTATTGAACAGTCTAATATTCACTTTTCTTCAATTTTTTTTAGAGGAACAACACAAATATGATATATTTTTCTTCATGTTTTGATTTGGAATAGAATGTGTAGTGTTCCCAATGCATTTGTGTGTATGGAAATAAAAGCTATTAGAAGGATTTTGAGCTTTATTCAATTTTTTTCAACACACTGCTATTATTTTGAACACAACTGTATATACATGCATTTCCGGGTAGGGGAGCATACAAGCCCTACCCGCGCCGCCATTCGCGGCCACGGCTGTCAATCACTGGGTCTCAGCCGATGATTACCGAGGATCTCCGACGAGGAGGAGAACTATTTTCCTCCCTGTCAGCTCAGGCACACTGCTTTGGATGACTGTGCACAGCACAGCCATCCAAAGCAGTGTGCTTACAATGAAGCACACAGACACCACCCCATAGTAAAACACACCCAGCACAGTTAACCCTTTGATCTCCCCTCATGTTAACCCCTTCCTGCCCAGTGCCATTAGTACAGTGTCTGTGCTTTTTTTTTCAGCACTGATCACTGTATTGGTGTCACTGGAGATGTCAGTGACACCAAGTCAGTTCCCCCCACTGTCAGAATGTCCGCCACAGTCCTGCTATAAATTGCTGATTGCTGCCATTACTAGTAAAAAAAATAAAATGAAAAATCCCAGTATATATACTGCCATTTGTAAATGCTATAACTTTCACATAAACCAATTAATTTACACAGATTGGGATGTTATTTTTTCAGCAAAGACATGTATCAGAATACATTTTGGCCTAAATTTATGACGAAATTTGATTTTTAAATTTTTTTTACTGGACGTGTTTAATAGCAAAAAGTCAAAAATATTGTTTTTCATTCTCAAAATTGTCGGTCTTTTTTTTTTTATAGGGCAAAAAATAAAAAACACACAGGCGATCAAATACCACAGAAAGAAAGCTAAATTAGTGGGAAAAAAAGCACGTAAATTTCATTTGGGTGCATCATTGCATGACTACGCAATTGTCAGTTAATGTAACACAGCATCATAACGCAAAAAAATGGCCTGGTCAGTAGGGGGGGGGGGGGGTAAATCCTTAGGAGGGCAAATGGTTAAAGTCTTCAAGCAGCAAAGATATGTTTTTTCATCTTTGTATTTGGATAGCGTAGGGAAGAATATAAAACCTCTATCGACTTTATATCGCTTAATATTTTCTGTTTCAGAGATTTTAACTTGATTCCTATTATTGTAATACAGGATTTATATAGCACCAATAGTTTTTGCAGCACTTTAAAATATAAAGGGAGACAGCATAGTTACAACAGAATTCAAGACAAGTGGGTTAGGGGGGTTCTACTTGTGAGAGCTCACAATCTCTTTGATGGTTTCAGTCATAGCTGGTTGGGAATTTTCTAGTAGAGTGGATAAGATTTAGAACCTGTAAATATTTTTGCAGGCTATGCCCCCATGGAATGGATATTCCCTAATCTTTTTGCCTAGTTCGATAATTGTCAGAAACTTAAAGGATAAGTTCACCTTTCTACAAAAAATAATGAAAGCGAGTAAGAAAATGTGCATTTATTATTTTTTGTAGTAGGAGCCTGTAAAGCATTGCACCAGCGATCAGTAGATGCCATGCAGTTCTCCTGCAGATTGTCAGTATATCTGCTTGCTCGTACATCCCGTACGGGCAAGCCGATACTTCTGACAGAATACTCAATGAACTACCGCAGCGCCGTGGTAGTTCATTGAGAACTACGAGCCGATAGCTTCCAAGGCTGTAAAAGAATGGCACGGCCGCGTGGGTGAACTTATCTTTTAATAACAAAAATTGCTAGAGTTGGCAAAAAAAATCCAACAAATTCAGAGTTGCACAAATCCTAATTTTACACATTTCGGTGACAGTCTAGAAACAAAGAAAACCAAAGCACCCGTGGACATGTTTCTAAAAGCACTGAAAATTATATTCAACAAATACAGTCAGGTCCATAAATATTGCGACATCAACACAATTCTAACATTTTTGGCTCTATACACCACCACAATGGATTTGAATTGAAACAAACAAGATGTGCTTTAACTGCAGGCTGTCAGCTTTAATTTGAGGATATTTACATCCAAATCAAGTGAACGGTGTAGGAATTACAACAGTTTGCATATGTGCCTCCCACTTGTTAAGAGACCAAAAGTAATGGGACAGAATAATAATCATAAATCAAACTTTCACTTTTTAATACTTGGTTGCAAATCCTTTGCAGTCAATTACAGCCTGAAGTCTGGAACGCATAGACATCACCAGACGCTGGGTTTCATCCCTGGCGATGCTCTGCCAGGCCTCTACTGCAACTGTCTTCAGTTCCTGCTTGTTCTTGGGGCATTTTCCCTTCAGTTTTGTCTTCAGCAAGTGAAATGCATGCTCAATCGGATTCAGGTCAGGTGATTGACTTGGCCATTGCATAACATTCCACTTCTTTCCCTTAAAAAACTCTTTGGTTGCTTTTGCAGTATGCTTTGGGTCATTGTCCATCTGCACTGTGAAGCGGCGTCCAATGAGTTCTGAAGCATTTGGCTGAATATGAGCAGATAATATTGCCCGAAACACTTCAGAATTCATCCTGCTGCTTTTGTCAGCAGTCACATCATCAATAAATACAAGAGAACCAGTTCTAATCCAAGGGAGCTCTGGTCAAGTAACATGATAGGGTCCCAGCGCCGGCTTCAGGGGAGAGAAGGGACAGTGGACAATGGATGCCCCATAGTAAGTCTACTGGTGACGTCATCGCCCAGGATCTGCAGTAGTTGTTGCTGCTCTCCCTGTTCCCTGAAGCAGGCCGCAGAGGTGATCACATGACTGAACCAGATTGCCCTTAGGCTAATTATATGAAGTTAAATGACTCTGGTACCAGACCAGATACCAAGAATACAGCAATCCCAGTGAACCGGACAGTGGGAGTTGGTAGGAATTGTACCCTGTTATTTTTGCCGTTTCTGTGAGCTGGGAAAGATTGAAGTAGCTGGTGGCCGGTGGCATCTCTGTGTATCTTTTCCAAAACATCTATATGCTTGATTTTAAGCTTGAGCTTATACAGGTTTTTTGAGTACCCAGATTATGTATGTCAAATACATTTGGATGTTTAAGATACTACACTATGGGAGCCTGTTTTTTTTTTCTGTCTTTATGCTGGCTCTGAAATCTAAACACTAAACTGGGAAAGAACAGAAGCGGAGGTGAAGCCTTAACCACTTGCCTACTGGGCACTTTTACCCCCTTCATGCCCAGGCCAATTTTCAGCTTTCAGCGCTGTTGCACTTTGAATAATTGCGGTCATGCAACACTGTACCCATATGAAATTTTTACAATTTTTTTCACACACATAGAGCTTTCTTTTGGTGGTATTTAATCACCACTGGGCATTTTATGTTTTGCACTATAAACAACAAAAAAAGCAAAACATTTGAAAAAAAAAAATTTTTTATTTGTGTCTATTATAACATTTTGCAAACAGGTAATTTGTCTTCTTCGCTGATGTATGTTGATGAGGCTGCACTGATGATGTGGCACTGGTAGGCATTGATGAGGAGACACTGATGATGCTGCACTGATATGCAGCAATGATGGTCACTGATAGGCGGCACTGACTGACAGCACTGACTGATGGCACTGACTGGTGACACTGCTGGGAGCAACTGCTGGGCAGCACTGATGGGCACTGATGTGTGGCACTGCAGGGCACTGATCATCAGTGCCCTGATGATCAGTGCCAATCTACTCTGACAGCTGCCGGTATCAGCAGTGCTGCCGATAACCGGCAACTGTATTTACTCCGTGATCTGTGGTGTCATTGGACACAGCTGATCACGTGGTAAAAGGTTCGCTGTGATTGGCCTTTTACCTCATCACATGATCAGCTGTGTCCGTAGGACACAGTGATCACGGAGATCGCCGGTTGCGCACCATTAGGGGAGTACGGGAGGGTGCATTCTGCGAGGACATCATATGATGCCCTCCCAAAACTGGATAAGCGCACTGTAGCAGCCATACGGCTATAGCAAGGTTACCAAGTGGTTAAAGTAGATTGCAACTGTCTGCAAGATATTTGGAATTAATACAAGCTGTGCTTGCCTAATATTGTAGTGATATAGGCATGCACTTCCGGTAAGCGCGTTATCCTGTATTAGTGGTAGTGGACACCTTGGATCAAAGATTATTCTACACTTGGAAGAATAATATTGGTGATGTGAACTTTTAGTCATTACACCGTTGGATTGCTTTATTTAAGTTTGTTTTGTTGGAAATTAATTTTGGTTAAAATATTTTTATGTATTGTTTGGAGGTCTTTAATTGGTCACAATATTTATTAAATGATTTATTGTGCATACATTTTCACACCAAAGAATAATTTATATTATTGAATCTGCTCTATGATTATTATTTTGTTATATCACTTATTGGCTTCTGTGCCTGGTCTATATTTAATACATGTCCTCTTGCCTATTTAGTACAATCTGAAAGAAACTGACAGGGTCTGTGTACAGCTCACACACAAGCAATATAAATTCCTCTCTGTGACCTCCTCCCATGAAGCAATGCTTGGGCCTACTAGCCAATCATTAGGTCGGAGCACGGTCACTCACTCTGAGCTGCCACACCAGCCAACAATGGGTATTTTGGTAACATCTGTGATGGAAGAAGGAGAGGCAAAAGAGCTCTGGAGATGTGAATACAAAGAGGTCTTAGGTACTGCAGCACATAATAGTAAATGTATTTGCACCTACAGTCTTCCCCTAGATCCCCTGCAAAGTTTTACAAATACCTGTTGGTCCTGCCAATGAAATCAACCCCCTGTGATGGGATAACAATTTTGTTGCACGGCTCCTGAATTCAGAGCAGCGTTGTCATCCTCATGTAAGCTATGCCTGTTTGCAATGCAGAGAGATGAAAAGATCAGAGGGTGTTGCTATCATCATTCTCACTGCTAAACCACAAGCCTGCAGCTTATCAGTCAGAAGTGGCCCACACCTGAATCTGCCCACTGCTTTCTTAATTGACAGCTCTGCCTTTGAAACCCTCCCACTGTGAGCTGCAATGTCTGGGATGGGGAACATGTAAGAAACAAAACTAACCACTTGCCTGCCGGCACTTTTACCCCCTTCCTGCCCAGGTCAATTTTCAGCTTTCAGTGCTGTCGCACTTTCAATTACAATTACGCAGTCATGCAACACTGTACCCATATGAAATTGTTATTTTTTCCCCCACACAAAAAAGCTTTGTTTTAGTGCTATTTAAGCATCACTGGGTGTTTTATTTTTTGCTAAACAAATAAAAAAAAGACCAAAAATTTTAAAAACATTTTTTTCTTAGTCTCTATTTTAAAATTTGGCAAACAAGTAATTTTCACCCTAATTGATGTGCATTGATGAGGCTACACTGATGGGCAAAGATAGGCTGCACTGATGAGGCGGCACTGATATTCAGTATTGATAGGCGGCACAGACTGGCAGCACTTTATGGGCACTGACTGGCTTTATCAACACTGATAATCAGTGCCCTGATTATCAGTGTAGATGTCTTCTCTCACATTTGTTGGTTATCGGCAGTAGTCACAGCGTGAGGAATGGACTGCCGATAACCAGAAAGTGTGTTTACATCGTGATCAGCTGTGATTGGACACAGCTGATCACATGGTAAAGGGCTGCTGTGATTGACCCTTTATCATAACATTTGATCAGCTGTGTCCACAGGATATAGTGATCACAGAGAGCGACGAGTGCATGCAGCAGTGGGAACACAGAGGACATGATTGTGGGACGATGTCATATGACACCCTCCCAGAACTGGACAACTGCGCTGTAGCTGTCATTCGGTTATAGCGTGGTCAGCAAGTAGTTAAAGTGGTTCTAAAGGCTGAAGGTGTTTTTCACCTTCGTGCATTCTATGCAGGAAGGTAAAAACCTTCGGTATGCAGCTCCCTCCTCAGTCCCCCCCCTTTACTCACCTGAGCCTGATTTCGATCTAGCGATGTGCACGAGAGCAGGAACTCTCCTGGGCCTCTCTCCTCAATGGCTGAGGCGCAGCAACGGCCAGTAAGGAGGGATATGGGGGCAGGGCTGAGCCATACTCTGTGTGCCTCAGACACAATATGGCAGCTCAGGAGCGAGCACGCATGAGTTCCCTCAGAGCAAGCAGCTTCAGGGGCACTTAGGGCACTCAGCAGGGAAAAGGGCCCAGGGACCTGAGAAGAGGATCGGAGCTGCTATGCGCAAAACTATTGCATAGAGCAGGTGAGTATGACAAGTTTGTTATTTTTAAAAAGTGAAATTTTGCGATCATTTTAAAAAGGAGGATATGGCTCACTCAGAGGAAGTAAAGAATTTTTTTTATTTAACATATTAACAGGTTAACTTAAAATAAGGTGTAGCAGGAATGGAGACAGTAGGGTGGCATAGGTGGACATTACAGATCCCAACAAAATGTAATTAGGATATCATAAAGAGATAACTGCAGCCAACAGTATTTACTGCCATCATTAATTAAATAAAAATAGTAAAGCATATAAACTTGTCACTTGCCTCTTTTATTTAAATATCACCATATCCCATCGCTCTGTTCCACCCTCAAAAGGAGAGAATAAATAAGAATATAGACATAATATTTTGTGCCGGCCCACCAATGACTTCTGTGCCCGATCTTGTACACTCACTGAGATCTCACAAAATGTTGCAATCTACTTGATCAGGTCCTGGTGACGTAGCCTTCCAAAGATGTCACCAATGCTTCGGGGAAAGCGGAAAGCATAAATTGGAAGAATTTTCATTACTAGTAAACAAAAATACTGCATATTTCTGATATCAATGGATACTATTTACCAGTATGCAAGTGGACTGGTGATTTTAAGTCTTCGAGAGAAAGCTCAACTTTAAGTAGAGAGCTTTCACATTCCACCTTGGTGAGATGTGCAAGAAAACAAATTTAGGATATTTTACAACTCTCACATTTGAAGCTTTGTAAAAGCCGGTTTCACAATTTCAGGACTAAAATATGAGCTGTGCTCTTCAGCCATGTGATCAGATCACACACCGGTAATCTAGTTTAATCACTTGATGACAAAAGTCCTAGCTTTAGCAAATGAGAAGTTCTGTGTGCCTGCCACTACTCTCACAGTAGGCCTAGAGCCAGCTGTAAGTGCAGTTAAGGTATATTTACTTTATTACTCCTTTGGCCATCTTTTCCGATGTTGGCAAAATAAATATTAGCGATAATAATATTTTACTAACAGCTGCTAATGTGTATCGGACAACAATTTAATCTCCTTTTGTCCAAGTAATTACTTTGCCAAGATCAAGCTGCTAATTCTGTTTTAGGCACTGTTTTAATGTTTGCCTCAATCCTGCCTCACAGCCCATTACCCACAGAGGACTGTAAAGCCAGAAATGGCTTGGTGAGTAGAATACAATCATCAATAGTGGGGCAGTATATAGGAACTGTCACACTTTGTCTTTCTCCTTCTTAAATCTGAAAACGTCTAATTAGTTATCATGCCTGCACTGGGCTAGGAACAATGGGGAAAAAGGAATGGGAGGTGGGAATGGGGGCTGGTAGGGTAGACTGCCAAAGCATGTTTGGCTTGGCCTCCTATCTGAACCTGGGTCAAGTCACTGATGCAGCGTGTGTGTAAGCACAGCACTGCGGTTTCAGTTTTTCATGGGCCAAACCGCCTCACTGGGAAACTTATGTCCTGCTGAGAGCTTCCAATCAGCAAGCAACGTACAAGGACAACGAATCAGCATCACCTGTTGATAAACAGCTTCCCTGGTTAAAGGGCAATTGTGCTAAACAGAGTGTTCACATCTGCAGTTCTGTTGTATAAAGCCTCTGCTGAACAATGCTAACGGTTCAAAGCACTTTTATTGTTTATCTCACGGTAGCTTGGTGAACACGTTGGCCTTTTTAAAGAAGGAATTTGCAGATTGTTAACGCAATTTGACCACTGATGCTCTGTGACTGCCAACATTTCAATGCAAGGCAGGCCTGTTCACAACCCACACCTACTGCAGTTACCTTGCTCTACTATGCAATGATGAAACAGGCTAGGCTTGTCCTCTACATATTAAATAGCGTACGGAAAGATTAGAACTCTTGTTAGGTTTTACTGCTGTCCAAGGTTCACTTCCTGTACCAGGAGCAAACTTTTCACCAGACAAGACGTGAAGGAAATTCTATAATAGCAACACAGACAAAAGTAATTTTTTTAAATTAACCACTTCAAGTCCGGACACTTTTACCCCCTTCCTGTCCAGGCCAATTTTCAGCTTTCAGTGCTATCACACTTTGAATGACAATTGGCGGTCATGCAACACTGTACCCATATGAATTTTTTAGCCTTTTTTGAGACAGATAAAACTTTATTTTGTTGGTATTTATTCACCAATGGGATTTTAATTTTTTTGCTATATAAATGCAAAAGTGAAAAAATTTTGAAAAAAGAAGTGTTTTTCTTATAAAATTTTGCAAGTAAATAATCTTTATTCATAAATCTTGACCAAAATGTATTCAGCTATCTTCTTACTAAAAAAAAACAAAATTAGTTTATAACCATACATTTTTTTAAATTTCTTTTACATTTTTATTACTTTTTTTATATTATTATTTATGTTTTTTTTTTAAATACTGTCACCCTAGCAGTACAGTGTCACTGTAGTGACACTGTACTACTTGTGAGGGGTGATGAAGATATTTTTTTCTTTTTTTACACTGATTGTTTTTACACCCATAAAGGCTGTAAAAGCAATAATTTCTATTTCTCTCTAGCTGCATTCTTGCAGCCATTGAGAAATACTGTGCGAGCTGTGATTGGTCACAGCTTGTCACATGGTAGAAGGCTGTTGTGAATAGCCTTGTACCTTGTGACCTCTGTGATCATTCACAGATTTCACAAGTAGTAAGCAATGATGTCAGGAAGTGACATCTTGTTTACTACTGCTCATGTGATCAATGATGGTCCTGTACAGCGATCTGTGTTCCGCTGTGTCCCAGGGAGCGCACACAGGCAGTGAATGCAGGTGACATTTAGAAACATTGACCTGCTTTGGCAGTGCTTTAAGTGGTTAAAGTAATACTAAATACACACTATTTAATTTTCATTATCCCATCTCTTTCTGTATGTGGATGATGGCACTGTAATTATTTTAATTAAAAAAAAAATTTAAGTACTTTTTTTCTAATCAATATACAGCTGTCGGCTCTTTCCCAGCCAGTCTGCAGGGAAACAGTGGAAGGATGAGCTTCTAGTCCTCTGCTGCTGGTCACATGTTCAAAAAAACAAAAACAAAAAAAACAGCCATTGGGATACAGAGTAAAAGTAAATAATATCAATAAACGGTTCAAATATATATTAGTATGATGATTTTAAAGTGAAAACTTTATTATTTTTTGGCAATAACATGGTAAGGGTTGATTTGGGTGGATTTCTGCCAGTCACAAGCTGCTGTGTCATGCCCCTCCAGCCTGCATCTTAGAACAACAGGAATTTGAAACCTCGATCAATCAAGATGTAATATACCACCCCCACTGTACTTAACTGGTTAGTGGGCATGGAGAAGGAGGGAGGGAATGGCCTGTCATTTACTACGGTATAAATGCCTACATGTGTGATTCACATGGGTTGTTCAGTGATAGGGAGGAAATGCTCAACATAGAAACTCACTGAAAACTGAGCATGTGCAGTAGCTGCCAACACTGCTCTGCAAAATCCGCAACTGCAATGGGGACATCGACAGAAGGAGGAGATAGAGAACAGCAGGATCAACCAGATTTTTTGCATAATACAGGAAACAAATCCCATAGAGAATGAGTGAGTATAAACAGCATGTAACACAGCATTTGATAGCTTTTTATTATGTGGGTTTAATAACACTTTAAGTAGGGGACTGCTAGAACATCTGTTAGCGTGCTATTAGTCTGGTTTTCTGTTGTAGATGTCCCTGCACTTCCTGTCTAGTAAACGTTTGTCCCCAAAATAGGCTGTGAGGCAAAAACTCTATAATAGAGCCCTGAATTAAAGTATGACTGACAAGTGATCTAAGCTTTCCTGCTCCAAAGAAACAACTAGAGAAGAAGTATTTTTTTTTTATTTTGTTTGGGTATGCTGTGTGAATGTGCACACATTACAAATACATAGTGGGAGTTTCTCAAATTTGACTGCAAAAGTGGAAATGGCCTTTAACCACTTGCCTTCCAGCTTACATATACAGCATACACAGGGGTTGGACCTAAAAATGAAAACACTACAAGATTTGCAGGTGTGAAAGTGACATTTTTGTGTTGAAAGTGGAAGTGATGTAACATTATTTTGTTTCCGTTGTGTGATGAGACACCTAGCTATCAGGTGGGAAGCCTCACTTTCGTCATTCACTCTGTGCGCTGCTAGTAATACGGAGTCATGTCAGAGCTTACAGAGTTTCAAATGGGGCAAATTGTTGGTACCCGCTTAGCTGGTGCCTCTGTGACTAAAGTTTCCAGTTTATTTGCCGTATTGCAAGGTACAGTATCAAAGGTTATGATGGCATATACAGTTTCCGGGAAAACGTTTGATAAGCATAAGCGTGGTCGACATGGTCAACTGACTCAAAGAGAGAAAAGAACATTGTGCTGGATTGTGACCCAGAATAAGAAAACAACTGCTGCAAAAGTGACTGTAAAGGTCAATATCAGTCTTCACTGGACAGGTATGATATGGGTATTGTTTTTTTTTTTTTGCTTTCTTGTAAACTTTATTTCACTGTGCTGCGGAGACTAACCCCCCCCCTTCCCAATGCCATTCCTGGGCTCTCCCGTTCCATCGCAGAGTCTAGGATCCCTATGTCCTCTGATGAATGAAACCAGAAGAGCAAAGGATTTCGTCTTTTGGTTTCAGAGCTATGTTTTCAACACTAGATGGCATTGGATCGAGTCTTCATTATTATGTTAATTAACTGATCGATCAGTCAGCAGGTGTATTGTCATCTCCTCCTGCGATTTGTAGCCAATGCAAGGAATCCTCTGGGGCTCTGTGTCCTATGTAAGGTGCATGGTGGGGCGTATGTGCGTGCCCCTGATGACGTCATATATGATGAAACGCGTAGGGTGGAGCCACGTACACACACCACCACACATGCGTGAATGGCCGGCAGCCATTTTTGAAATTGGAAAGAAGTGATCTTCCTGCTTGTACATGCTGGTTTTTATCTACTACCACGCGAGTGCACTTTGTATCTAAGATTATAGGATTTTAGTAAGGATTCATGCTATGTGGAGCATTTATTCCCTTTGCATGTTTACTATCATGAGTCCTATCTGGAGCAGCTACAGGTACTCCATACGGAGGTTGCTTTAAGAGACCCCTTCACTTGTCTCTCTTGTGGGTTTCAGAGGAGGATCGTGCCTGCTACACCTTTTTGGTTATTTTAAAACAGATGTGCGATTGACCACTCTTTACAGGGGGTCATGTTGTTCTGGTAAGTCTTGCATGCGAGTGGTTGGTGACACATCAGCTATCATTGGAAATTCTTCTGTTTCATCACAGCCTTTTGGGAACCACTTTCTTCTGATTTCATTCCATATTTTGGACTTTTTATTCTCATTTTGGACTTTTATTGTCACTATATTTATATAAGCGCTGCACTTTTTGTATAGTAATACATATGTAAATGGAAATTGCACCATACTTGTGAGATGTTGCCTTGAACGTCAAAGTAAAAGCAATAAGTCTAGCACCAGATCTCACATTTAACTCTACACAGATAACCTGTAAAGGCTTTTAAAGCGCCACCTTTGGACAATTCAGGTACCATAGTTTGTCAATATTGCATGTTCAATTTAAAATTTTACAGTTTGGTTTGGTATCTATTTGCACAATGCAATATCATCTTTAATACCTTATCAAAAAATGGGTATTATATTGTGCTTGTGTGCACTAAAATTCATTCAAGTGTATATTTTCCTGATAAATGGCTGCACAAATATCGTACAACATAAAAATTGCAACGGTCACCATTTTGGTCTCTGGTGCCTCTGCTTTCAGAAAAAATAAGTTAGAGGG
This sequence comes from Staurois parvus, assembly GCF_062004578.1. Classification (NCBI taxonomy): domain Eukaryota; kingdom Metazoa; phylum Chordata; class Amphibia; order Anura; family Ranidae; genus Staurois; species Staurois parvus. The sequence goes on from NW_028317807.1 coordinate 18,428,539, forward strand.
TTCCAAGTAATTTTCTAGCAAAAAATGTTGATTGTAACATGTAATGAAATGTAATGTAAAGCTTGAAAAATGTCAACATTTGCCCCAGATAGCAAATGGCCTTGATACTAATGCTTCTAACAATGTTACTGGTGTTCATTTACCTAGTGTAGCCTGCAGACAACTTTGCTAGCCTTTATATACCAGTGTCTCCATAGAGTTCTATTGGATTCTAGGTTCAGGTTGAACCCATATCCAACCTAGTCCTAGGTTTTAAGGAGAACTTTACTAGGACATTTGTTGCACTTCTGCCATGCCCTTTTCATTCAACTATCATATGCCAGAACTTTAGCCTAGGTTCCATGTACTGGGCCTGGGATGCCAGGGCCTGCAAACACATTGATTTTAAGTCTTACAGTTGCAGTTTTAGGCCAATTCCAATTCAGTTTAGGGCATTTTCATAGGAGGAGGCCTTTTCTTCAAAAGACACCAAATTACATGGATACAGTTACAGGGAAACACAGCAAACAACATTTAAAGTGAAACTATAGGCAAAGTAATAGATGACATATATGGTGCAGTCTGTAAATAGCATTAACACAGCATTCTTGGTCCCCCCCCCGTAGCAGTTTTATTACATGTTAATCCTGCCAGTAGGTCTGTTATTATTCAACTTCCTTTAACAGGTTAAGTTGTCCAGCAAAAGCTACAGCTAGAGGGCTGAGACAAACCATTTAACACTAACAAGGGTTCTTACAATTGTTAGCTTTTATTCATTAAGTAAAAAAACTTATTCCAAAAGGAAAAAAGGGATTCTGTAAATTCTTAAAAAGAGCTAGCTGGAATTAGGCTTTTGTTAGTCACTTCTGTAAAGTCCATCTAACATTAACCTCCCCACAGGTTGACACTGCTGCTATCCAAAAGTAAAGATAGTGGAGGAGTGAGCCAACTGTACAATGTGTCGGGGTGCCATCCACAATGAATTGCAAAGCACTGCATTGCACATAGCACTTCCCTGGTCATGTGCTTTGCTAATATACACAATTGCATGCATTTTAGTACATGCTGTCACAACACACAAGTGTGAATGGATTTAATTGTTCATCAGATTAACATGTTTGCTGTTGTATTTGATTATTTGATGAATGATTATCATATTCTTGGATTCACTGTGGTATGGAGCTCTTTTTCTTTCAGCTATTACACTGACAGCCCAGCCCAGCAGATTACATTTAGGAGAGCAGCTCTCGCACTGTAATGATTCCTTCCCAGCAACACATAGGTGGAGAACAATGTTTGTCATAAATGAAAAAAAAAAAAAACAGAGCTGCCATTCTCTGCTCCATTGCAGAATATACTTTCCTAACTCTGTTGTCAGGCTACCCTGGACAACCTGTAAAACAAGGATTAAAAAAAGTGAAAAGAAAAGTAGTGACAGTGGAAAAAGGAGTCCAATAGCATATGGGATAATATTTGCTGTAGTCACAGTCAGCAATAACTAGCGGAAACGTGGTGATTTATATAAATCTAAGTGTTCACTTCTGTGGATTTCAGCAGCCATTCAGAAAAATGCAGACTGTTTTCCCCAACCTCCTGTTCTACCCCTTTCCCTGAAACTCTTTTCTGACCCATCCTATTGCCCATCTTTTTTTTTTGCAGACTCTACCTTTTCTTCTAAACTCTTTTACTCTCAGCCATCACTTTAAATAAATCACCAACCTATGAGCCTCAGCCCAGTGGCCTGTAATTGTAGTTCATTAAGTGACCCACAGACCTCCTTCCTCCTGATAGAGTATTTTCTCTAAACGAGACTGCATTTTCCTGGAGCTACAGCAATCAAGGCTCTCTGAATAGGTGTTGACCTGGCAGTGTAAATGATTGCAATGTGACTTCAGGAGCTGTATCTCTTCTATACTGGTGATGAACTGTTTGGACTTGTATGGTTAACACTTGCTTGTATTACAATGTAACTTTGCAATCTTCTTTTAAAAATATACTGAAAATGAAAAAAAAGCAGACTGTTCCGTTTCAAATGTCGATATATGCAATGTCATACTCCCTTAGACCCAGTCTGTGTGGACAGCATGACCACTTGCTGGCTTGGTACTATTCACAGGCAGCTTAACATTTTAATAATAAACAAAAGTTGAATCCAATACAATTTTTTCTTCAGATGAATGCAGTACTGAGGATGATTTTCCAGTCGAGTGTAAGAAAATGACTCTCTTTAACTTGTCGCTGTAATGGCCAATGTAGATGGGGGAACTTGAAAGAAACAGGGAAGGTCTAGCTAGGTCAATACTAACTAGCACTAAACATTGGGGAGAGGGGCAGAGGGAGATACCAAATACAAAGATAAACAAGTTGTAGATGCACAGAACAACCACTAGATGTCAGTATAGATACCATCAAAAAGATGCATGCAATAATAAATAAACTAAAGAGTGGTGAAACACACCACAGACACCTAGGCTGATGTTAGATTTGCCAGATGAAGCATGTGTATGATATGGGGAGCCACGTCAGACACTATGGATGTTCAAGTGAGAAAGTCAGTAGGAGAATTAAAACATATGGTTGTCATAGTTCTCGTAGGGGGGATCAAATGGAACTGTACTTACAATAATTAAATTGTAAGTTCATTCAAAACCACTTTTTCATTTTTCGTAGATATTACCTGACAGTTTTTTACATCTCCGAGACTCCTGTAGAGTGATCTCTGTACTTGAGTTCCAGGGAACACCTCTGCAATAGCAGAGAAAGCATAAGTCCAAAGAGGACAGGAACAGATGTGAGTACTACTGTAAGGTTTGCAGCTCTTAAGGTTCCCATGGGTATAATTGGGTATAAATTTGATATAAAATTTTTAAGTAAAGAACATTCCTATAATCATTAGTGGGCCAAATTGACATTCGTTTTCAACTGCAGTGAAAATACGAAGGAACAGGATGGAAATGTTTTCTTGAACAAACGAATTTCTAACAGCGTATGTGGTTTTCATTCAGTAAAGTCTATTCATTCCAAAATCAAATGTTAAAAGCAAATGAAATCTTTTGAACGACATTCGAATGTGCTCAGAATTTTTGTACAAATTTTCCTAAGAAAGTTAATTTGTGTGTATTCATCTGTGTGCAGCTCCTGCAATCCTCAAGCGTTGAAATTCTAATAACTGTAAAATAATTTTTTAAATGGATGTACTCTTAATATGCCAAAAAGTCATAAAGATGGTATACAACCAACTCAAATTTGGGAATAATAGGATAATCCCAACTATGGTTATGGATGCTGTAAAATAAACTGGTGGCTTTCAAAAAAGTATATAGTCAGTTTTCTTTCCTACGAGATTAAGTTGTATTTTACATATACCAAAAAAAAAAAAATCTTAAAATGAAGCACTAAAAAATGAAAGGTAATACTTTGACTCTTGTGGTAATAAATAAAGATTATTACTTCAAATTGATATAACATCTTTCAGTGTTGATGTAACAAAAGAAATTATAATATAGCTTAGCTTGATGCAATAGATATTTCAAGAAGAAAAAACATCTATAAGCAAGCACAACCCAAAAAAAGAAGAAGAGTGGCTTCTGTTTATTTGACTTGGCAAGGGCATAAAAACCTCATGCCACGCTCAGAGGCACAAATGAACAATAATGTGGAGGCTGCTGCTCCTGGAAACTAAATCCAATTTAAACCATTCACTGGAGCAGATTGGATAATTAATTTTAATTTCCACCAAGGAATGATAGTGAATTCCGAACAAAGAAAGGGAAGAAAAAAAAAAAAAAAACCTGAAGAGGTCCATTCACTTCCCTGCAATATTAAAAATAAAAAGTTCTGATCAGCATGTATCTCAAACAATTGTGTTCATTTTGTACAATGCAATTATAAGAATACTCACTTTTTTTTTTTTTCTTACAAAGAACAGTTTCTTGTTTCGTTAGTCCTAACCTTTCTTAACATACTGTGATGACATGAGAATAAGATTATATGACATCATGTATTTCCAATTATGAATGGGAAGAAAAACTTGCGGTCAGTAATTATACTGGAAAAAGCTGCTTCTTTGCCAAATGATGGGCTAATTCAAACACTTCGTGATGACCTCTGTTTTTCTGCACTAGATCAATGCAGGTCACATTTAAAACAATTGTTTCCCATGTGCCCTGATCACAACACAATGCTGGTGTGATGGGTGGTACAAGAAAGATGCAGAAATGCACTGGATGGCACTGTATAACGCATATCGCAGGGCACCACGATACTGTGTAGACCTGAATGGAGTGTACACTTTGTACGCTTACAATAAGTTTAAAAAAAGAAAAAGAGGTAAACATTGACTTGCATTGTAAAAATGCAAGGCACCGCTCCTTAATGCTGGTACAAAGCAGACACTAGCCCACATGCTAAAACGTAGGACACACATGGTCATGCATCAGGGAAAGAGTGATGGGAAAAACCCCAGAAATCAGCACGCAGGACAGTCAAGCTGCTACTGCCCCTGCATCCCAGAGCTCAGCTCCGGCACCCAGGAGTGAACAGGTGCTGTGCTGGTGATGTCATAAGCTGGGCCATATCCAGGACCAGTGTCCCTTGTGGCAGGAGCCCATGGACTGCGGGACTGTTCGGAGGATGTCCTTTTTCTCCCACAGTGTCTGTGTCACCCACCCAGACCTGACAGACGAACGCTTTGAGTGTGATGTCTGGGTAAACCAACGGCCTTCCCATGCACTACTGGACTCAGGTAGTATATTGACCCTGGTTCATCCCAGGGTAGTGGGGGGAGTTGACCCAGTACATAGGACCTTCAAGGTGGTGTTCATGGAGACACTAGAGAATATGCCATGGTGCCTGTAGCCCTAACCAGCGCATGTGGCATGGTGTCCCAGGACATTGGAGTGATCCCAGACTTGATCCACGATATCACTGTGGGGTGGGACTACCCCCTCTTTGTTGAACTGTGGGACTATGTAAGTCAGGGACTGCCAGGACTAACCGATGGTGTAGAAACCCCCTCAGTGGGGCAAGACTGAGTGTTGCAGCAAGCCAAAGCTGTGGACAACACTGAGAACAGTCATGATCTGCGTTGTGAAAATGAGCTTGGGGGTGCCAAACAGCTGAGAGTATCTCTGAGGGTGGAGAAGCCACACCTGCATGGGTCATGGTGGGAGAGGGTTCAGAAGAAACCAACCCTCTATAGATTATGCTGGATGAGGACGAGAGGGAGCCTTCTCCTGACCCTACTCTACCTGACCTGCAGGTTTCTAGGGGAGCATTTGGCACCGCCCAGATGAGGGACCCCACCCTGGTCAATGTGAGAGAGCAGATGCCAGTAATAAGTGGGGTACCCTAGGAGCCCGGGGTCACCAGCACATCCTTATGGTTTTGGATTATCCTATGAGGTACCTGGAGGCAATCCCTTTGAGGATACCTTTAAGGCTATTGCCCGGGAGTTCTTTACCATGTTTTCACTAACAGGGTTCCCGAGAGAAATTCTAACCAACCAAGGAACACCGTATATGTCCAGGGTGATGGCAAATTTGTGTAAGCTGTTTCAAATTAAACAACTGCGGACCTCTGTCTATCACCCTCAGACAGACGGCCTGGTTGAGCGATTCAACAAAACCCTGAAAACCATGCTCAGACAGGTGGTCCAAGAGGATGGGAAAGACTGGGACTGCCTACTGCCAGCATTAATGTTTGCCATACAGGAGGTACCTCAAGAGTCCACTGGATTCTATCCATTTGAGTTGGTCTACGGGCGGAGACCCCGGGGGTTGCTTGACTTGGTAAAAGAGACCTGGGAAAGTGTATCCTCACCCCACAAAACAGTCGTGGAGCATATTTCGCAGATGAGGGAGCAGATGGCCCAAGTCATGCCCCTAGTTCAGGAACATTTACAAAAGACCCTAGAAGCCCAGAGGAGATTGTACAATCAGTCAGCTAAGATAAGGCAGTTCCAGGTCGGGGACCATGTGGCCGTACTTATACCCACTGTGGGGAGCAAGTTCCAAGTGGCAGGGGCCCTTTGAGGTGGTAGAGAAAACCAGAGATGTAAACCACCAGGTACATCAGCCGGGAAAGAGGAAGCCATACCAAATTTAACATTTGAATCTGTTGAAACCCTGGAAAGATCGGGAGCAGGTGCCCGCTGTAGCTGGGGTGACAACAGTAGCTTCAGTCAGGGTAAACCATGTACCAGTGTCAGCATTCCTGTCCAAATCTCAATTACAAGAGGCTAAAGAGTTCCTCCAACATAACAAGGATATGTTTACCAATTTACCCAGTCTCACCAATGTGATAGAGCATGACATCATCACAGATCCAAATGTGAAGGTATGAGTAAAACCCTAGGGAATTCCCGAGGCCCACAGAAAGGCAGTCTCAGAGGAGATAAAAAGGATGTTGGAACTTGACATCATTGAAGAATCGCAGAGCGAATGGTCAAGTCCAATTGTGTTGGTACCGAAGCCCAACGGTACTCTGCGATTCTGTAATGACATTCCCAGAAGCTCAATGAGGTGTCGAAGTTTAATGCCTACCCCATGCCACGGGTGAATGAGCTGATAGAGAGATTGGGACCAGCCTGGTATATCACCACCCTAGATCTTACCAAAGGGTACTGGCAGATACCTTTGACTAAGGAGGCCAGAGAGAAAACAGCGTTCTCCACACCTGAGGACTAGTTCCAGTACAACAGAATGCCATTTAGGCTGCACTCTGCCCCAGTCACTTTCCAGAGGGCTATGGACACCACTCTTCGTCCGCACTGGGAGTACACCTCAGTCTATCTTGATGACATTGTCATCTTTAGCACAGACTGGGAGATCCATCTTCCCAAAGACCAGGCTGTGGTGGATTCCCTGAGGAAAGGAGGGTTTACCATCAACCCAGAAAAGTGTGCCATAGCAATGGAAGAAGTGAAGTACTTGGGGTACGTTGTAGGTAGAGGGTTGGTGAAGCCTCAAGTGAACAAAGTGGAGACTGTCCATGCTTGGCCTCGCCCAGCCACCAAGAAGCAGGTGTGTGCGTTCCTGGGCATGGTAAGGTACTACCGGCGCTTTGTGCCCAATTTTGCCATGACAGCTGCCCATTGACTAACCTGACAAAAGGGAAAAAGTCAGTTATAGTTCAGTGGAAAGACAGGGAAGAAAAAGCCTTTCAGCAGCTGTGCTATGCCAATATCTTTTGCTGATTGCCCCTGATTTCTCAAAAGAGTTTATTGTGCAAACAGATGCCTCCAGTGAGGGACTAGGGCATGGGTGTCAAACTGGTGGCCCTCCAGGTGTTGCCAAACTACAAGTCCCATGAGGCATTGCAAGATTAACAGTTACAAGCATGACTCTCAAAGGCAGAGGCATGATGGGACTTTTAGTTTCACAACAGCTGGAGGGCCGCCAGTTTGACAACCTTGGACTAGGAGTTGTTCTGTCTCAAGAGGTCAATGGCGAGGAACACCCAGTGGCTTTCCTGAGCAGGAAATTATCGCGGGGAATTATCGCTGGAGACTTTAAGAGTTAATGGGTGGGGTGAGTCTCCAGCCTCTCACCCTCGGTAGCCGAAGTGTTAATGGCCTCATGTGGGAGGACAGATGTGTTAAGGCTTTAGCCCTCACCTAGCAGGGGGGCTCTGGGAGCTGTGGGTGGGCAGACATGGCTGAAAAACTGTGTCTGCTCCTAAATTGCTGAGCCATTTTGCTGGAGTTGCTATGCACTGTGTTTGACCCTCGGAGAAAGGCAAGAACACAACTCTGGAGTGACAGGTCTGTGGAGGGACCTATTCTGTGGACGACGGTAAACCCCGAAGATTATTTTGAATTAAGGACTGTTTTTTTTGTCTGCTCCAGACTTGTGTTTGAGCCCCCCGTAGAGGCTGAAGGACTATTACCCTGCTGTTAGGACAGTTTTATTTCTTTTTGCTGCCAGAAAGCTGTCTTTTTGTTATTGTTATATGAAAAAAATGAAGACGGTCCTTGATTTTACATGGCACAGTGTGAGCGTAATCCCCCAGAATATCACACCATACATTAGCTATCTAATGCATCTTAATCACTTCAAGTCCAGATACTTTCACCCCCTTCCAGTCCAGGCCAATTTTCAGCTTTCAACACTATCACACTTTGAGTGACAATTACTCAGTCATGCAACACTGTACCCATATGACATTTTTATCCTTTTTATGAGACAAATAGAGCTTTCTTATGGTGGTATTTGATCACCACTGGGTTTTTATTTTTTGCCATATAAATGAGAAAATACAGAAAAGTTTGAAAAATAAATTTTTTTCTTAGTTTTTGTAAATAGATAATTTTTATTCACAAATTTAGGCCAAAATGTATTCTTCTACATTTTTGGGGTAAAAATAACCCAAAACAGTTTCTATTATTTAGTCTGTGTGAAAGCTATAGTCTGCTATGGGATATATATTTGAAAATTGGGATATATATTTGAAAACTGATCAGTTGAGATCCTAAAATGCTGGATGCTGGTATGGCATATGGCAGTGATCAGGATGCTGGTATGGGGTATGGTGGTGATCAGGACATTGGCATGAAGTAAGGCAGTGATCAGGACGCTGATATGGCAGTAGCCAGAACGCTATTATGAGGTATGGGGGTGATCAGGATGCTGGTATGGGGTATGGCTGTGATCAGGATGCTAGTATAGGGTATGGCGGTGATCAAAACACTGGTATGGGGTATGGCAGTGATGAGAACGCTGGTATGGGGTATGGCAGTGATGAGAATGCTGGTATGGGGTATGGCAGTGATGAGAACGCTAGTATATGGTATGGTGGTAATCAGGGTGATGGTATGGGGTATGGCGGTGATCAGGACATTGGCATGAAGTAAGGCAGTGATCAGGACGCTGATATGGCAGTAGCCAGAACGCTATTATGAGGTATGGGGGTGATCAGGATGCTGGTATGGGGTATGGCTGTGATCAGGATGCTAGTATAGGGTATGGCGGTGATCAAAACACTGGTATGGGGTATGGCAGTGATGAGAACGCTGGTATGGGGTATGGCAGTGATGAGAATGCTGGTATGGGGTATGGCAGTGATGAGAACGCTGGTATATGGTATGGTGGTAATCAGGGTGATGGTATGGGGTATGGCGGTGATCAGGGTGATGGTATGGGGTAAGGCGGTGATCAGGACACTGGTATGGGGTATGGTGGTGATAAGGGCGCTGGTATGACATATGGGGTGATGGGGTGATCAGGATGCTGTTATGGGGCATGGCGGTGATAAAGATGCTGGTATGGGGTAAGGCGGTGATCAGGATGCTGGTATGGGGTATGACGGTGATCAGGATGCTGGTATGGTGGTGATCAGGGCACTAGTATGGTGTATGGAGGGTGATCAGAGTGCTGGTATGGTGTATGGAGGTGATCATGGCACTGGTATGGTGTATGGCAGTGATCAGGGAGTTGGTTTGGGGTATGGCGGTGATCAGGACATTGGTATGGTTTATGGGGGTGTTTTGTGCACACTGGGACAGGTGACAGGGCCTCCCTGCATTATTTATTATGTAAATACTGAGGCAGTGATCAGGGACACAGGTGCACTAAACTGGGGCGGCTGGCACTGCAGTGTGTGAGTGTACAAACAGCCTGACAACTTCTCTCTCATCTCACACTAAGAGCAGAGAGAAGTGATCTTTACTTTCAGTTTCATTGTTTACTATGTGAGTGCTGTGGTCACAGCAGTCACATGGTAAAACACCACGTGATCGCCTGAACACAGCGATAATGTGATCTGCTGCATCTGGGCGACACACCAGGCTCTGGGGTGCACGCTCTGTGAGCTGCACAGAAGCCATCAACACGGGTTGACATACAGGTACGTTAGCCCGCATTGGCGCTGCTTCCCGTCCGCTCTCTATGTACAGTGGGTGGACGGGAAGAGGTTAAAAGGAAGCTATATTTTTTTATTTCACATTTTATTAAGTTTGCTAGTTTATAAATTTGTCTTTATGCATTTTTTTTATTGCTTTAACTAACAGCACTGCCTTTCAACTTGTTGATTATCTCAGTCTAACCAATGACCCATTTAGGCCTTTAAGTTGGAACCACAGTATAGCCACTTCCATCACAGATCCAAAATAATAATAAGTTTATTCTTTATTGTAGGATAGAGAGCGGTGCCCTACAAATTATTCCTTTATGCCAACCTGACCAACTCCACATAGCTGATTCATAGTTCTGGTGCAGCTTAATATTGTACAGCCATTTATTCCAAACTGCATATATATATCTGGTTAATTGGCCATTATCAGTTAAGTGTATGGAAACCATGACTTTTATGAAGTTGGGTTTATGGACCAACACAATAGAACATCATCAGGCATGCTATGGTGAGACGGGCTAAGAGGAACCAAAAAGTATCCTCTTATAAAAATGTTTTAAACTAGCAAACCATTTACCAATATTATGCATGAATGCCCGTGAACCTTTACTTGCAAGAAAATACAATCTATACTACCCCATACTACCGTAACAATGCCCCAAAATAAAGCAGAGTTTCATTAGTGTTTATACTGAAGGACTTATATGAATTGAACTTCAACTAAATTTGTTCTACTATTTACTTATCTCTGAATAATTTACTGGGAAATCAACATCTATAAAAAGTATACATTTATACAAATATTACAGAAGAACAGTACATACAGTTATGTAAAAAAGTCTATAGAGTATCAACTGTTAAGCTAAAACAGTGGTAGGCAGGCTACAGACAATGTGGAGGACAAAATCATCATTTAGAAAATATGCTTTTATTTGTTAGGTATAGTGAACTACTTTAGGATAAAATATTTTATATAGGAAGCTTCACATTCAAAGCAGAGAAGCTTGTGGTGCTTACAGCATACAGTCCCCTTTGTACTACATAAAGTATCTTAAAAAATGGTGTAAAATGGTATGTAATGTATACCTTGTTTGGAAATATCTGGTATGAAATACACTTCACTTACAATATCAAAGCTAGTCTACAGAGTTAAACCATGTCAACCTTCAAGAATAATGTTCCCTGCCATGATGTCAAGAATAATATCCTGATCCATATCTGAAACCAGCTATGAAAAAAATTGTATCTATTGCTAAAACCGGAGAGTGCAAAATCTGGGGTAGCTGTGCATAGAAACCAATCAGCTTTCAGGTTTTTTTTCAAAGCTTAAATGAAAAAGCTGAAGTTAGAAGCTGACTGGCTAACATGCACAGCTGCACCAGATTTTGCATTCTCGTTTTAGTAAATCAACCCCAAAGTGTCTTTTTTTTAACTTTGTAGAGCAATAGGCATCTTTGACAACATCTATACAGCCAAAAATGATTAGGATTCCCTTAAACACATCTATTACCTGCAATAAATGTAGCATTATGCACTACTTACTCTAGGAGCCAAGTTGGCATTCCCCTCATTTGTTTCTTCTGCAATATAAACTTAGTATTGAACACAAATCTCTCACATTTCCTAAACTATTAAGAACTCCCACTTTTCTGAATTCAAATCTGAAAAGCAATACAGTGGATTGATATGGTTCCCTGATGTGGATACAGCACTGCAGAGCTGGGAAAGGGTTTGTCTGATTGGAAAAGCAAACTAAAGTTGTCCCAATCCTAAATTTAAACTACACACAAAAAAGATGTTCTTCAATAGCAAGCCGATTGTAGCATATATTCTTTTTTTTTAGGCCTCTTGCACATGGGAGTAAGAAAATGCCACTTTTTTTTATGGATTTGAACACAGAACAATGCACACAGTTGCATAAAGATTAGTAATACAATGATGAGTACAGAGATGTAAAATAACAATAGAAAAATGTATGTTTGCGTGCAGTAATTTACGCACCTATGCGTGCATATGGCAACACTGGCAACTATTAAAGGATGAAAAAAATGTTACACATACGCACATTTACAGAACATTTTACTCAAGATCTTTCTGTCAATATGATCCTGAGCATAAACATCAGTAAGTTATTATGTCTATGTACAAGAGACCTTAGGTGTATTTTTGCCTGTGTTGGATGTCATAATCTGCTTCAAAATGTTCTGCTTTGATCTCAGACCTCACTTCTGCTGGTCTATTACAATGTTATTTATAATGTTTGTTGGAAAAATTCCATAAGGAGTTTTTTCCCTTGTGCTCCAGTAATACAAAGTGGCACCAGTAACATAGTACTGTATCATGGTACTGTGCAATCTTTAGGTACAGCTCATATCATGCAACTCAAAGAAATATAGTGGTCAGTTGGTATAATGCAAAGAGGATCTTTACAATTCTACAAACAATATGAGTGATGGCTGCAGGGGAAAAATTACACTTTGCATTTCAATTGATTAATACCTGTTGTAGGTCTGCTAAAGAGTATAGGTGAATCTGTTGGAAAAGATATTCCCGAGGAAAAATTCTGAAACGACAAAAAGTAAAAGAATATTTTCAATAGACAGAAGAAGTAGAAAATATCAAGTTAGTGCACTGAATTGGTGACCCCCTAAGTTGAGATAACAAAATCTTTGAAAATCTACCCTGCTACAGTCTGCCTAAACCTTACCTGTAACCTGCTTCACCAGGATGGATATTTAGCATTCATCAATTTTCATCATTGCTCAGTTAGTCCATTTGTTTTCATCATATGATCCACTGGAAAATACCTGCTGTCTTGCTAAATCTTTATTTACAGTACTTTTTATGCAAAACAGAGTCTATTGTTTCTTTCTTTACCCCTGGTTCACATATCTGTCGCCGTGTGGGCTGCGTTTTGCATGGGAACGAGAGCCCATTCATTTGAATGGACTTCCATGCCCAAGGACACGCAGGGAAGACATCCCTGCACTTTTGGAAACCGAGGTTCCCAGTTCAGTTGCGATTCCCAGTGTGGGTGGCGTGCCATTAGTATTTTTGGCACCCGCCCGAGGGTCCCGTATTGCTCTGTGCGGGTGGTGCAGCTGCAGGTATTTTTGTGCGGGTCCCACAGCCGCATATATGTGAACCTAGCCTTATACAGTATATTTAAATTAAAAAACAGCTTAATTTGGAACTGTACAAAATACTAAATACTTTACAAGAAAAAAACAAAAAAAAACAAAGACGCATGCATGACTGGTTGAAATCAATCATAAACTGAATTCCAGAATTTACTACTTTGCTGTACGATGGTATTTAAAAAAAACAGAGCTTCTGGCTGTCAATAACAATGGGTTTTAATAGGTGTCAGTTAAGGAAAATTGGTGATTGGGCCTTTTGAGTTGGGGAAAAAATAACATTAGCAAAAAATGATCACGAGATTCAATGTGCAGCAGTGTTAAAACTGATCATCCAATTCAGTGAACCAAGCTTTTTGTGAGATAAAACAAAACAACACAGCATAAGACTTGCAATGGTTAAGTGCAAAAAAAATGGAATTATTTTGTTCATTTCTTTTATTCAAATTATATTTTTTATTAGATTTTTAGCAGAAAATTATTATGAGATAAAATAAGAAGTAGAGTAAGGCTAGGTTCAGGCTGTGTTTGAGCTGTTTCTGCATTGCTTTTTGCGTTGTGTTTTTGATGAATTTTGTATTTTCTTTTTAATTTTTAAAAATTTTTCTTGTTGCTAGGCAGATTTAAAATGCAAAATGCATAAAAAGCATCAAAAACGCAATACATGCTTTTCTGCAGCATTTCCATAGAAGTCTATAGAACCAAAAACGCAACTTTTTGCTTTCAAAAATGTTCCTGACCCTTTCCAAAAAATGCACCGGGTGAAAACGCACAGGTGTGAACATGTCCCATAGGAAATCATGTTAAATGGACTGTATTGTGTTTCTGCAAAACACTGCAAAAAATGCTTAGGTGTGAACCTAGGGTTAGACTGTGCTGTGTTTTCCAATAGCAATGTAACCTTACATAATCATTTACAGACTATGACATGCTGCAGACATACCTGATTATTTCTGATGTCACTTGGAAATGACAAATATGGCTCCCCAATAGTACACATCCAGAAAACATCAGAAATTCAGTTATTAATTCCAAAGTATTATGAAAAATTCTTTACAATTGATTATTCAAGAAATATAGGAAAGTGTAACACTAGAAGTGCTCTTAGAAGACTTAACAACAAGGAAATAACTTCTAAAAGGCCATTAACTATATCTGTCCTGCTACCTTTATTATTCTTTATAAAGCATCGACTGAATCAAAAGATACTGGGCAAAGGAAAAAACTTACAAAATACAGATGACACATTTAGGAGATATATTGGAGCAGACAGTTTCAGAAATAGATTAAAAATGCACTTAAAAAAAAATTAAATGGACTTCAGAAGTCAATGATTGTTATCTATAAAAGACAAACTGAAGTTTGTTCCAAAAATACAAATTTGGATACATTTTTCTGACTCTCAGAAGACTATAATAAGGAGGCATGTCAACTGCCACTGAATTGTTTGTCAAGCTACCACAGAAAAAATATTTAACATGAAGACAGGGCTGGTAGCAATGACTTTGAACATTTTCTGCAACAATGACTACGAAAATATTCTGGTTAAGGGGAGATCGACAGATCGTAGTACCTCATAATCACTTAGGTACCTGCCAACTAATTCCACTCTACAGGAGGACAATTCACCTTAGGAAAAACCAGGATTAGGAAAGAATTTGAGGATGGGGCTGTGATCACTTGCTACAGGGTGTCATTTATGAAAGAACTGACAGCATTTTATATGATTAATAAGTGCCCAAGTTCCCATAATGTGTGCCCAGATAGCACTGTTTTATTTTTTGCTGATATATGTTGACCAGATCGATGGAGTTCTGGAGAACAATGCCATAGTAAATATGCTCTCACAATATTGCCACCACTCACTGAACCACTATTTACTCCAAAATCAAATGTTAATAGCAAACGAAAGTTTGAAGTACAGTGAGGAACAGAAGTATTTGAACACCCTGCGATTTTGCAAGTTCTCCCACTTAGAAATCATGGAGGGGTCTGAAATACACATTGTAGGTGCATTCCCACTCTGAGAGACAGATTTTTTTTTAAAAATTCAGGAAATCACATTGTATGATTTTTAAAGAATTTATTTGTCTTGCACTGCTGAACATAAGTATTTGAACACCTAACAAACAGCAAGATTTCTGGCTATCAAAGACTTGTTACTGTGCCTTTAAAAAGTCCACCTCTACTCCACTCATTAATCTAGCTTAGTAGCACCTGTCTGAGCTCTTTAAAGACACCTGTCCACCCCACAGTCAGTCAGACGCCAACTACTACCATGGGCATGACCAAAGAGCTGTCAAAAGATACCAGAGACAAAATTGTGGACCTCCACAAGGCTGGAAAGGGCTACAGGGCAATTGCCAAGCAGCTTGGTGAAAATAGATCAACTGTTGGAGCAATTGTTAGAAAATGGAAGAGGCTAAAGACGACTGTCAGTCTCTCTCGGACTGGGGCTCTGTGCAAGATCTCACCTCGTGGGGTATCACTGATGATAAGAAAGGTGAGGAATCAGCCCAGAACTACAAGGGAGGAGCTGGTCAATGACCTGAAGAGAGCTTGGACCACAGTTTCAAAGGTCACTGTCGGTAGAACATTACGCAGTCATGGTTTCAAATCATGCATTGCACGGAAGTTTCCCCTGCTCAAGTCATCACATGTCCAGGCCCGACTGAAGTTTGCCAATGACCATCTGGATGATCTAGAGGAGGCATGGGAGAAAGTCATGTGGTCAGATGAGACCAAAGTTTAACTTTTTGGTCTAAACTTCACTCGTCGTGTTTGGAGGAAAAAGAAGGATGAGTTGCATCTCAAGAACACCATCCCTACTGTGAAGCATGGGGGTGGTAAAATCATGCTTTGGGGGTGCTTTTCTGCGAAGGGGACAGGACGACTGCACTGTATTAAGGAGAGGATGAATAGGGCCATTTATTGTGAGATTTTGAGCAACAACCTCCTTTCCTCAGTCAGAGCATTGAAGATGGGTCGTGGCTGGGTCTTCCAACATGACAACGACCCAAAGCACACAGCCAGGATAACCAAGGAGTGGCTCTGTAAGAAGCATATCAAGGTTCTGGAGTGGCCTAGCCAGTCTCCAGACCTAAATCCAATAGAACATCTTTGGAGGGAGCTTAAACTCCGTGTTGCTTAGAGACAGCCCCGAAACCTGACAGATCTAGAGGAGATCTGTGTGGAGGAGTGGGCCAATCCTCTGCATTGTGTAAAAATGCTGTTTGATCCTGTCCTCTCTGCCCCTCCTCTTGTTCAAATGTCCACATCTTATCTCCTAATAAGACAGACTGAACCCATAGCCATTCTGCACATGCTCAGTTTAGTGTGTATTGCTAGAAAGTTTTTTATTATCTTGGGAGAGTGCATGTGATCAACACAGGGCCAATCAGCACTGTCCAGCCAGAGGTCAGGAGGTTTGTATCCTCCTAGAGCAGAAAGAAAACTACTCCTACAAGCTGTAACTAGTGCTCTGCTGGACACTGATAAAAGTCACAAGACTGCTCTAACTGCTGATGAGAAAAGCTATGTAGCAGTTTACATTTACTACAATTATTGCACTTCCATGTTCTGTGTACTGTGGGAGACCAGATATAGTGAATGTAGGGTACATTCAATCACTTCTGATTTCATTTGAAATATTGGTTCGTATGAAATCAGTTGGTATAGGTTACTACACTTAACAATTAGCAGTTAAGAACAACAACTCTTTATTCAATAAAAACATGTATTACTATACATTACAGATAAACAGTAATTATATCATAAAATTAGATTCAGCTCTGATTCACACTGATGCAGTGCTGAATTTGCAGCGTTTTCTGTGCGAATTCCGCACCGCAGCAGAATCGCACCCCGTTCATGCGAACCGCTGTGGGTGTGTATGTGACCTCCGAAAGGGGTCTGCAAAACGCGGTGCGATGAGCAGAATTAGATCGCATAGGTGTGAATACCCATGCGATCCGATTTTACTGCGGACCCAAAAAAGGTCCTGCACCTTTTTGGTGTGGGTTCCTGTGCAAATCACATGCGATATACCCCACTGCATAAATGTGAACCCAGGCTCAATGTGTATATAAGTCTATGTTGGTTTTCTAAACTGAGTGTTTTATCCAAGAGAGGCAACTCTCATGTTTCCATACACCCTGGGCCAATATAATTGATAACCGTTATTTTCCTTATGATATGCCAGCAATAGAGTGCACTCCTTTCATTTACCTTAACAGGTGCCCATATGTTCAACTCTCCTCTAGGGGCGTTTGTGAAAAAGTGGCTCTGTGATTGGACCAGAAAATCAGGTATCTGTTTAATTCTTGGAATTGTTTTGATATTTACCTTTTAATAAACCTTTATTTATTCTTATCACTTTCTTGTTCTGTCTGTTTGTCTGCATGCAATTTTCTACAAAATACTACAATATTTTCTAAAATTAAAAACCAACTCATAGGGGCATTTATAAAGCAGTGAATCTGACAGTCACCAGTCACATGTCTGCAACTTTGTTGCCGGTATGTCCCCTCTATTATCAATAGAGCAGAAGAGATGCTGGTACATGTAGTTCCATAGCCTTACCTTGCAAGGTTATGCTGTTATCACACTTGTGTTCAAGACTGGTTATCCACCTGCTGATGATTCAATTAGCTACATGCCCAGCCAGGCCATCTCTCTTTCTATTTAAAGTAAATCTCCACCATTACTGTCACTTTAACTAGTTGCTTTGGGTCAAGCTGGCCCAAACAAAATATTTTCTAACAGGTGTATGCAATGGGTGTGCTGCATAAACTGTATGTCACTGAAAACAGGTGCAGCGCTGATATCACAAATATGTAAAAAGGTGCTTGTTGGAAAAATTTAAAATTGATAGTTCAATCAACCATATACAAGTATTATAAAGTGCCAAATAGCGCAAATAATATCTCAAACTTGCGGCATAAATGCAAACAATAAGCTCAATAAAATGCAATAAATATATAAAGTGCAGAATATATAAAAACCACATTAAAGTGATTATAGTGATAAATAAGTGAAAGTCCAAAGAATGAACGTGAGGCTCATAGCAGATCACAGCAAAAGTGTTAAACTCTCTTATTCAGGAGTGACTGATGGTGTGACTAGTAATAAGTGAATGGCGCACTCACCAGATGCGTGCTATATTCACGCATTTGAGATTACTACTGTCTAGATCTAATTGTTGCGATCTGGTCACATATGTGTGTAGGGTGGCTTCCACTGCGCAAATGCAGTAATTAAGAGAACCTAGGGGGTATTGTAATACTGAGGACATCGTTAATGAAGATTTTCTGCCCCTTACCCATATTAGATGAATGAGGATATTTATCCCGACTTCCCTGATTAAAGAGTACACTCTCTAACATTATCTTCTAATCTGGTAAACAAAACGATTTGTTGAGGTTTAAAACAGCCAACAAAATGGCACTGCAATGCGCACGAGCATTCCATGGACGTGATATTAACTTTTTGGTCCATGACAAAATGGCGCTGGCGCACGGAGCATGCACCGGGAAGCCGGCAAAATGGTGGGTGCGATATGAGCACTGGGTAAAAAGGTTAATAAACCCCAAAAAACGAAGTATGTGAAGGATACAGGTATCCTCAATTTAAGTAAAGTGGAGTTATCAACCTAAGAATTGGAGCTATTAAATAAAGGACTCAAATTTGCCCCGAAAGCAACTCTTAATAAGTTCCTATACTGACGTTAGAAAGTTCGTCAGACAGATATCCCTTAAAAAATATTTTCACAACAACCCTATTATGTATAACACATCTGATAATGGAATTATCAATTCCAAGCTCCATAATGAATCCCTATTCAATACGCCTTCACAGACAAATGCATATATCAATGCCTTTAGAGATATGGTATTTAAAGACCTTGAAGCGATCAAAATAAAATCTGCTAGGACGTACGATTCTTCTCAAAAAGCTATTAACTCCCTTTTAGAGAGAAAGGATCTTGTTGTCTGCCTGGCGGATAAGGGAGGAGGGGTAGTGGTCCTGAGCAAGACTGAATACATGAAAGAAGTATACAATATTTTAAATTATGAAAATACCTACCTTCCCTTACATAAGAATCCATTGGGACAATTTAGGAGAGCATTTAAGGCTATTATCCAAAAGGGTTATGAGGATAAAATTATTAATAAAAAAGAGAAACATTTCCTTTGTCCCTCAGCTCCTAAGCTCCCAGTATTGTACATACTTCCCAAAATACATAAAAACCCCATAAACCCTAGTGGCAGACCCGTTATAAGCGGAATTGGGTCCTTATGTTCAAGAACAGGCGAATATATCGATCACTCTTTACAGCCCCTTGTAACTAAAACCCCGGCTTACTTGAGGGATACCAAGCAAGTACTTCAAGAAATCAAACATGTGACCCTGGACCCCACTGCATTTCTTGTCACAGCAGATGTGACTTCTTTATATACTAATATTGATCACTCTGATGGTAGGGAAGCTGCGAAATTCTTTTTAGATGATTTTAATGGGATGTCTATTTTACAGAAAGATTTTATACTAACACTGTTGGATTTTGCGATGACAAAGAATTATTTTTGGTTCAACCACAAATTTTATTTACAAACAAAAAGGGGTTGCCATGGGAGCAAAATTTGCTCCCAGCCTGGCCAACATTTTTATGGCCAGGTGGGAGGAGAACACCATATATGTGAGAGAATGGCCGGAACTCTCCTTTCATAAAAGATCTATTGACGATATCCTCTTGGTGTGGAATGGTGATTAACAGCACTTATTAATTTTTTTGGAACCTTAAATAATAATATGCTGCATATTAAACGTACTTTTAATTATAGCAGATGCAGTATTAATTTTTTAGATTTGACTTTAATAAACCAAGGGGGCAGAATTCTCACGGAGTCCTTTTTTTAATCTTACTGATAGAAACAGCTATATACCGTTGGACAGCTGCCATCATCCAGTCTGGTTACAAAACATCCCTAAAGGACAATTCTTGAGAATTAGGCGGAATTGTACAGACATTAGCACTTACTATACACAAGCATCTGTTATAAAAAATAATTTTTTAGAAAAAGGGTATAATGAATCTATGCTGAATCAGATACTAGAAGAAATAGGTAATACCAGTAGAGATGAAATGTTAAGTGATACTGTAAAACAAAGACAACAAAAAATTTGCCCTTTTGTCACTAATTTTTCGATTCAACATAAAGCAATCACCAGAGTTATCAACAGCAACTGGAAAATTTTAAAATCAGATCCCATTTTAAATCAAATTTTACCTGAAAAACCAGAAATTACTTTTGGAAGAGCCATACCTCTAAGAAATCGGATAGCCTCCAATATAATTAACGCTCCAATTAGCACCACATTTTTTTCAGAGATGAAAGGATTTTTTCTTTGTAGAAAATGTGTAATTTGTCAATGCAGCAAATTGCAGAAAAATGCGCACGCGCATTCCATAGATGTGATATTAACTTTTTGGTCCATGCGCCGGGTAGCCAGAAAAATGGCAGGCGCGATATGTGCGCGCGCCATTTTTTGCCACAAATAGAACTATGTGAACTTCTAATGCTGTAAGCTTACACCCTATGACTAAGTGCTTTGCACAAAACGCGTCAGGGGGGGCCTACAGCATCTGGACGTCACGCCACCGCTGGTGGCCATCTTGGATGTACATGGTCAGTCATTTTGCTTTCTGTTTGTATGCACCCTGATTTGGAATAAAACTCCGTTGATAAATGCAGTATCATGCTATGTGGCATCCTTTGTTGGGCTCTCTGTGATTTTCATCATTCACAGAGCCTATTTTAGAGGTGACCCGATGCAGTGATACCTATCGAGGGACCCTGAAGGGAACAGGAACCTGGCCATAGTTATGGTTTGCATTTATGCCGCAAGTTTGAGATATTATTTGCGCTATTTGGCACTTTATAATACTTGTATATGGTTGATTGAACTATCAATTTTCAATTTTTCCAACAAGCACCTTTTTACATATTTGTGATATCAGCGCTGCACCTGTTTTCAGTGATATTTGTTTTTAGGAGGTTTATGGTTACCTTTGGTGTCCCAGCAGCTGTTGTTCTTGTAGCGCTCACTTAATTCTTCCTTATATAAACTGTATGTAGCCACATCACATACAGTATACAACACTATGTTACGGCAGTGGCATTGGAGCTCCCTTTCCAATACAAAGCTTTCTCTGATTGGCTGTGGCAGAGAAGCGGGATCATATCACGCTCTCCGACTCTCCTGCCAATTAGAGGAAGCTTTGTATTAATTTGAAGAACACTAAGCTGCCTCTGAATGGCCCAGCAGCTCTCAGCCCCACTCAGTTTTGTTTGGGACATGGGTATTTTCCATCTCTCTGCCGGAACACAGTGCTGTATACTGTATATACAGAGGCTACATAACGTTTATACAGCACACGTCTTAGTATAGAAAATTGTTTGTTTAAGCCAACTCAGCCCAAACAAACTAGTTAGAGTGAATGTAAAGGTGGAGATCAGCTTTAAGATTGTCTTATTCCCTCAGGCATTGCCTTGTGCAACAGCTAGTATTCTCAACACCAGGTCCACCAAGTGATTTCCAAGAAAATTCCTAGTATTCCCAGTGTTTCTTGGCAGAGAAGATTCCTAGTGTCCCCCGGGTTTCTCAGCGTGGATGAGTCCTAATGTCTCCAGTGTTTCCTAAAGGAGAGGTTTCCTAGTGTTCCCCATTAAGGAAGATTCCTAGAGTTCCTCCAGTGCTTTCTCATGTTCCTGGCTTACTGAGAAGATTCCTAGAGTGGCCCCAAAGCTCCCAGCATCCCTGACATTCTGAGAGATTTATGTACCCTGAGATTCCTAGTGAACCTAAAGTTGGATAGTCCTTGCTCCTAATGTCTGTTTGCAAGCATCTCCAAACGTCTTTCAGTGTGATTTCTGTACCCCCAATGTTCCCAGGGTCTTCCACCCTGTCCCCAGGGACCCTTAGTGTGTTCCTGCTTGCAAACTGTATCCTTGCACTTGTTTTGTCATTTGAGCATTCCAGTGCCCTTGTGCCTCTGTTTCCCTCGTGTATCTTTATCAGCTTTTAGCCTTCTTGCAACTCTGTGATCCCCTGTGAGTTTCAGCCTGCTATGTGTTAGCATCATCTTGGTCTGCAGTCTGCGTCAGTGTCTTCCAATGTATTTCCAGTCTGTTTCCTGCTTGGTGTCCCTGTGCACCTCTACCTGTACCTTGATCCCCGATTGTCTCTTTGCATTACTACTCTGCAGAGCTGCAACCTGGAAATTGTGTGCAGTGCAACCCATCTCCACCTTGAGGAGTTCTGGAGAAGACTACTGTAGGTGGCTCCTTGGACTCTGTGCCTCAGCCCTTCCAAGGGCCTTCACCTTTGCTGTACATGCGAACAGACTGTGTTCTCCCAAGATAGTACCAATAGGTATCCTTCCTGTCTTAAACCTCAACTGTATCCTGTGTACCAGTATTTCCTGGGACCCCTGTGCACCTCCATGTTCCTTATACCTGTGAGCACTGGACTCCCGTGCTGTGAGTGTCTCCTGCTAGTATTCTGTGCCCTGCTTGCCTCTAAGACTATCACCCCAGTGCTGCACTATACTCCTGCCATTCATGTGAGTCCTATATTCTGTGCTTTCCAAGATTCTTGTCTATGTGCTCTCCTGTGCTAGATAAGCTGTAGCCTACAAGGGTGCGCTCTCTGAGCATACCGCCATCCAGCACGCAGGGTGCAAGGAGGGTACACGAGCACAATCATATGTGACATCACAAACATTATCTGTAGGTCAGAATAGATTGAGTCACCACCACTGAATGTTTGATGAAAACTGTATTCATTGCTTTATAAATATACCAAATAATCTCTATTTGAAGAAGCACAGCAAACCTGTTCACATTCTAAAATAAAAGGCAGTTTTGGACATCCATATTTCACAGAGCAATAATTAATGTACTTCTAAACTTCAGCTATATTTCCATGATTTCCATATGGCTCTTTAGCTTTATTACATTTTGGCTAAGTGGTTAAGCAGAACGTGTAAAAAGCATTACTTGTTGGCCTTGCAAGATGTTAGATCAATATCTCATTACTACTGAAAATCTATCATTAGTCCAAGCCTGAAAGACACGTTTAGAAGAGGCAGCTTTTGAAAATGCGTAAGAAAAAAGGAAGGCGCCTCTAAGTGTAGACTATCAATAATTTTATTAAAAACAAGGTGTACTGCACTCACATGACTACGGTAACAGACAGACACATCTCTAAATCCGTGCAGTATCCTCTGCTGCTATTGTGTAGCCGTCACCTTCTTGGCCCCTGGCTGGCTGGATGGTGATGGTGAAAGAGACCTAAATGAGGGCTGGAACACAGTATGAAGCGCAAACGGCGCTCGGCGGGGTGACGTTGCCGGAAATGATGCAATGCGTTATGGAGCATGTGCACATCGATTAGCTTTGGTTGCACTCCTTTCTCACCAGTAGATGTGTGCAAGATCCGAAACGCGTCACGTCATTTCCGGCAACATCACCCCACCGAGCACGGTTTGCACTCTATACTGCATTCCAGCCTTCGTTTATGTCCCCTTCACCATCAGCAGGCCAGTGGCTGAGAGGGCGACAGCTATACAATAGTAGCAGTGGTGGACATTGCTTGGATCCATGGACTCATGTGCCTCTCTGTTACCATAGTCATGTGAGTGCTATACACCTTGTTTTTAATAAAAATAATTGAAAGTCTACACTTAGAGGCACCTTCCTTTTTTTCTTGCATGTATCTGGTGTAATATTCTGGGGGGATTACGCTCACATTGGTGCCATGTAAAATCTTAATCCCAAGACTTCAAACAACACTGTTCCATTAACTGTCCAGTTCATTCACAGCACAACAATATCTGGTAGGGTGTACTGCCCACATCCGAGCCACCAACTGTGATATTCTGGGGGATTACGCTCACACTGGTGCCATGTAAAATCAAGGTCCATATTATGATAACAAAAAACAGCTTTCTGGCAGAAAAAAGAAATAAAACTGTCCTAACAGTGGGGTAATAGTCCTTCATCCTCTACGGGGGGCTCAACAAGAAGTCTGGAGCAGACAAAAAACCAGTCCTTAACCCAAAATAATCTTCGGGGTTTACCGCCCTCCACAGAATAGGTCCCTCAACGGAACTGTCACTCCAGGGATTTTCTCACCTTTTTCTCGGGGTCAAACACAGAGCATAACAACTGCAACAAAAATGGCTCAGCAGTTTAGGAGCAGACACTGCTTTTCAGCCATGTGTCTTTGCACACACAGCCCCCCTTGTTAGGTGACGGCTACGAGAGGACGCCATTAACCCTTCGGCTCCCGAGGGTGAGAGGTTGGAGCTCACCCCACCCATTAACTCTTAAAGTCTCCAGACTCCAGGGACCCATAACAAACTAAAGAAACACAGGGGAAACTACTAACCAATTTTCCATCTTGTTAGCATTTCCCTGAAATCTCTCAGCTAGGGCTGAGAACCTTTCAAAAGGAACGAATATAACACTCCTTCATGACGTATCCTTGGTGCCTTGTACACTGGAGATCACTTCCTCTCTACAAGAAGGCCTGCCTTGAAGCCGAAAATACCTGCTTGCTAAGTGACACTACCCCAGGATGCATTCGATATACTATCACACTATAAAGCTACAAACCACAGGGATCTCTCAGTCTGCGCCAGAATCACACCTTACGTAATCTGGGTATCAGTGACTTGATTTAAATGTACTTTGGCTATGTATGATTGAATTTAGTGCACACCCTATTTGCGCTGAGCTTCCTATTTAAGTTCCTGACAGGTTTATCTTTTTGTCAGTAAATTTAGAACAATATTATTACTCAAAACCTAAAAGCTTAAGTGACATAAATGAACATGAAGAACCAGCAAATAATAACTGAGACTGACTGACCAGCACTGTTCTGCTCCTTCAGGGCCTATTCACAACATTTTGCAATGGGATAATGCATGCTACCATACTATGTTGGTGCGCTTAGATGATTTTTGGACTCTTCTGCCTGTGCCTGAGAAAATAATTTATGATGGGAACATAGGCAAGAAATCTAGGACATGGGAACAAGGGTAGAAGCCAGACAGTCTAAAACGGGATGGGTTAATAAGACAAAGTTATTAATGACAGAAATGTGTCTGGAGCACAATGAGTCACTTTACAAAGCTAAGCTGACCCCTAGCCATCTTCCAAAATATACATTTTTTTTAGGGTAGAACATGTAAAATGTTCCCATAGCCATGGCCAGACCCCCCTCCCTCTGACAGACAGTATGGGGAGACTTCTCCCCGTGCTGTCAGATTTGAAAACAGCGTGGCCATGCGTGGGCTCTGCTCACACATCCACATCACTCATTCACAGAGTTCTGTAAATGAGTGCCTACAAGTCCCGACAGCCTTGGCGACTGTCGGCTTGTAGTTTTCAATGAACTACCATGGCGCTGTGGAGTGACATGGTACTTCATTCAAGCTTCCTGTCAGAATATCTGCTTGACTGTACATCCCATACAGCAAGCAGCTATTCTGACAGGTCTGCAGGAGACCTGCATGGCATCAGCAATCTACTGATCGCTGGTGCAATGCTTTAGAAGCTCCTTTGGACAAGAATAATAAATGCATTATTTTTTACCTGCAAAAAAATGTGCATTTATTATTTTTGTCCACAAGGTGAACTTATCCTTTAAGCTTTGACAAATAAAACTGAAAAGTGATAGGTTTGAATGCAGAGCTGCACCAGATTTTGCACTCTATAGTTTTACTAAATCATTCCCATAGTGTTTCTATTAAAACCCTAAAAAATGTGAACACTATTATAAACAAAGAGACCATTATAAAAACATAATAAACACTAACAAATATCCATTCTGTTGATTAAAACATGGTGGTAAATATTTGATAACCTTTAAGGAACACATATCAGTCATCCACGTTAAGCTGTCAGAGATTACATTTAGTTTTCTTGAGGGACACCTTTTAAGCAATAACTTCAACACATTATTCCAAGAGGAGTCAGTGCTTTGGGAGCTAGTCTGCCCAGCCTAATAAACTGTAGTGCCCAGAGTTTACTTGTTGAAATGCCAGTGATTTAAACCATTTACAGCATGTTTCCCCAATATACCTATCTAAGAAGATATTGTAAATACATGTTCCATTATATAGATTCCTGGGTTTTTAACTAAGAGATCCTAGGCCATCTGGAATGTTTCAGACCGAGAACTACTGAAGACAGCAAAGCTTTTAGACTTTTGAGAATTCACTATGTCCCAGTTGAATAACATGCCTAAAATAGTTGTTGCTAAGTTTACTTCACTGTGCCTTAAGTGGAATGGTTAATAGCACCATTCTGTGGCAGAGGTATCACCTTTGCCAGCACAGACAGAGCTACATATAAGCAGTGGCGCTGCCATCAAAAAGATACAGAGGCACAAATGTATTAAGTCCCATCAATTTACCAGATGTCAACAGGATTTGTCTGGAGTCTTATGTGTTTGAACCTATCACAGCGATGTATAATTAGGCAATGCCTTTTTATTTCCAGTCTGCATTTGAGATATAAAGTTCACTCGTGTTATATTTCAAAAGTATGTGGGATTAAGATTTAGTTTAAAGGAATTTTTAATATAGTGGCAACATGATAGATAAGAGAAAGTTGAGGTTCTTCTCATAGTAACAATTATTGTTTTAATTTTCTAACCTTCCCTAGACAAATGACACTAGGGACCTGCCATCATTGTGGGTGCTTTTTTATGTGAGCTACATTGCAATCTGACCATATTGTAACTTAAACAATAATAACTATATAATTACTATATATTTTGAAGTGATTCAAATGAAACTTGCAGTGCCGCTCTAAGCTGAGACAGGGATCTCCTCGCTACAGTGAAGGGAGCTGGAGTCAGTGCACCATTCATAGGTGTAATAGCAGTGCATATCTATGTAGATGAATGTGCCAGCACCGCGTGGCTGGAGCGGTCCTGCCTGAGACCAAATTCATCTACATACATATGCACTGGGTTGGTGAGCAGCGCCTTATCTTCTCTCAGATATTCCTAAACAGCAACCATTCTGGATGCCTAGACAAGCTTTTTTTAAAAATTAAAAGACCCATCACGTGGGCATGGATTAACTGATATGGACCTAAACCCTAGTATCAACATATCTATTTTACAGTCACTTCTTACCCATCAACTATTCTAATAGATAAACTGTTCTACCTTCAGCTCTGGGCCCAATTCAGTTACTGATACCCAAGCACAGCTATGGGGTTGAATGCTGGATCATATAGGTGCTGTCAAAGTATGATATTTTGGCAAAGCGAGCCAAGCAGTTGCTCTGCATTTGCACCGACCCTGTCATTTGACAGTACCCATGTCACCAGTTACTGTGGTTGTACTCAGTTGTTGACAGCTGTAGGGAGCACTAAGCTGATGGTAAATTAGTATTATATTTTATGCTACTCGTACCCTTTACATTCACTTTAATATATGTGTCCTTTTACAAATTTACTTACATTTTTGTTGACTTGAGCTGCACAGTTATCAGAAACCAGTGAATTCTTGCAACATCTAAATGATTTAGCATACCTCATAAAACATAAAGCTACTACAGAGATGAAGCAAATGGGAGTTCACTGCATGGAGACATAGGCAAACACAGTTGCCTTCGATCATCATTATTGTAAATATCCAGTTTTGTTGACGACAAAATTCCCTCCAGATCACTTTTTACAAGTTTTTTTTTTAACCCGCTACCATTAAGTAGATATCAAAATAGATCATTCTGCTGCACTAGCTGATACCTTTCAAGTCAATGGTACAAAATAAGTCTCTCACCAGTGCTGAAACTCCAAGTGCAATAAACCTAACACTAGAATGCCATATTTAAATGCAGCCATCAGTCTATTTAACGTGTCCTCAAGCCCTATGCAGACATCGAGGAGTAGTAATGACCCAATTACAGGATGATTGTGTCACAACTGACAAGGAATTTAATTTTTGTAGACATAAATGAAAAAGCCATGGCTAGTTGCAAAGAGAAACAGAAACATTACTTTAAAAGTACAAAATGGCTTGTGTAGCAATTATTGTATTATATGGCTATTTATTTTAAAGATACTGTGGTCTGTCTTTGAGCAATAAGAAATTCTTATTGCATGGGGGACAGCCTTGAACTCTATACAAGGCTATGAAATGACTATGCAGGTAGGAATGCTGCTCTTCATTCATGCAGTGTTGTGTTGGGCATGGTAAGCAAATATATGAGTGACATTTGCAATTAGTAAAGCATAAAGATCGACAGTTAAAATACAAATGCAAAGTGCAAGAAAACTTCTTTGCTCAATGTAGTCATGTTAGCTCCAAAACACCATGCAATGTTCTAATCTGCCCAGAATAGTGTGTACCAAGCTGAACAGTAGCTAGCCGTATTACTTTAAAGTGGAAACTAAAACACACACTGTTTAATTTACATAGTTCCTTCTCCTTCTGTATGTGGATGATGGCACTGTAATTATTTTAATAAAAAAAAACATCTATGAACCTTTTTCCTAATTGATATAGAGATGTCACATGACCCAGAGCTTTCCCAGCCTGTCTACAGGGAAACATAATCAGGAGGAGCATCTAGTCCTCTGCTGCTAGTCACATGTTCAAAAAAAACAAAACAAACAAAGCCTCTGGAATACAGAGTAAAAATAAAAAATTAATAGCAATTAACTGTTTTAAACTGGTGTATATATATATATATATATATATATATATATATATTGGAAGCCAAATCTTTATTATTTTGTAGAAATAACATGGAGTGGGAGGATTCACGCCCCTCCAGCCTGTGTCTTTGTATAAGATGGAGGGGATTCCTTTATTAAGCTACATGTAATATCTCACCCCCATTGTGTTTAGCTGGTTCGTGGGCATGGAGAAGTAGGGAGAGAGTGGGCTGTCATTTACCACTGTATATACACCCATATCTGTGACGCTATAGTCACATGGGCTTCTCAGATGTGATAGGGAGGAAATGCTTAGCATAGAAACTCCCTGAAAACTGAGCATGTGCAGAGTTGTCATTATAGCTGCAAAAGCCCTAAATGAATTGGGGACATGAACAGAAGGCAGAGATACAACAGCAGGATCAACCAGGTTGCAGAATACAGAAAATTAATCTCATAGTGACTGACTATGAATAGTATGTAATGCAACATCTATTGATATTTTTTATGATGTGGGTTTAGTGACACTCTATGCATTTTTTTATATAATCAAATTTACATCATATGCAAAGTATGTATCAAATTCTGCAGTATCTCCTTGAATTATTTACTCCAAACACATTCAAATGAAGGTAAAGAAAATGTTAATATTGTCTGTTACAAATATAGAAGCCTTCTTAAACTGCATGGAATTTTCCTAATAAGGATGAGAGCAGAAAAATAACAATAGTAAATGCAGGAGTGTCCCAATATCATTAATCAAGCTGCCTTTTAGCTCCCAGACAGCAGTATTAACAGAAGGTTGGTCTTTGTTTATAAGACTGTCAGATGACTTCCATTGGTCATGCTTGCTGGCTCTTTATTAAAACTCATTCAGACACACAGAAGTGTGGACTGCAGATTTGGTTAGCTTTGTTTTTTTCCCTCTGTTGAAGGATGGTGAAAACTAAATTTAGTTTCACCTCAGGATTCAGATTTGAGGCTGGCATCACATCACATGAGAAATGAAATCTTAGCTTAGTCATATGTAATAGGAAATTAAAAAGAAGTACTGTAGAGTAGGATGTACTTTTTGTTGTTGCTGAATTTGTAAACGTAAATTGTAGGCAGATTTTAAAGATCTGTAATTATTCCTGTCATTTATTCATTAAAAACACTTTTAAAGAATTTATAAATACTGCGGCAACCTGCCTTCATACTATCCTCCTGTAATCTCCTTTGCTTTAGCACAGTGCTGCAATTTAAACAAATGGATCTAGCTGGCTAGAGATGTTAGCATAGAGATGACCTGACCATTAAGTTGCTGTTGTTTCACTACCCAATAATATTACTGACCAAGTGGTATCCCTTTCGCTGCAGTGCAGAAAAGTAAATAGTCAGGATATGAAACAAATAAAATGGTGTTGCACTAATATCAATAGTATTAAGGACACACTAATTCTAAGAGTGGGGAGACAGAAAAAATAACCCCAAAACAGAGGTGATAAGTATAAAGGCCTGAATCCAGACCTAATTAGGTGCAATATGACAAAGACAACGCGAGTAATAATCAGACAGTGAACATAAATAATACATAAAAATGTAAAGGCTTGAACCCAGACCAAACTAAGTGCAATAAATAGTGTGATGAAATATAACGTGAACAATAATCAGCAAGTGAACATAAATAATGTATTCAACATAATAGGACTAACACGTCCTAAATAAAAGTGCACAAAAATCACAGTGCAAAGAAAACTGTGCCAAAATCAAATGGCAAAAAATATGTGCAAAACTAATCATACAAGGTGCATGAAACTATAAATGCATGAAACTATAAATGCATCATAAATAATACATACAAATGTAAAGGCCTGAAACCAGACCAAACTAAGTGCAATATGGATTGTGATAAAAACAACATACACAATAATCAACAAGTGAATATAAATGATGTATTCAACATAATAAGACTAAATAAAAATGGCACAAAACGTGCCGTGCAAAGAAAACTGTGACAATCAAAAAGCAAAGAAATATATGTGCAAAACTAATCATACAAGGTGCATCAAACTAAAAATCCATCTTATAATCAGGATTGATGCCAGTGAAAAACGCACAGTGGAAATAAACGTGCGTCATTAAGCACAAAAAATAATTAAAGCAACGTGACATATAACAAATAATGAGCGATCATCAAATAAACATAAGTGATCATCAAATCGGCATAAAGTCCATGTAAATAGACCGCCAACTCTAAACGAACAAAGCAACTGGGTGAAATGAATGATAAATCTGTCACTGGCTAAAATGCCTCCTCACCTCAACGCCAAGACCCCAAGGGGCACACAGCTTTCAGGCCTCACATTCCCAGGGCCCTTAATAGATATCCAAGATGATAGAATCACACCGATCACAGGAATATGGCCTTCCTCACCATTTAACCGTAATGATTTCAGTAGTATTGAAACTGGTAATCATCACATCAGTTGAAATCAGGCCTCAAACACATATATTGATATGGGTTTATACTTCCAGGGTGTACCAAAATGGCGGCGACCATCACCACGCTCTGCTAACAGACCTACGCGTTACATCACTGTCCTGTGACTTCATCAGGGTGCCTCTGACACTGACAGCTCTCAGTAAGGTCACACATAGCAATGTGTCAGGAAGGGCCTTTTTCAATGCAAATGAAGGTTGCTAACACTTTCAGGAGTCAGTTACAGTGTCAGTATCTATAATACTTTGATTTGAAACTTGCACTGATATTTAGCGTTAAAGTAAAACTGTAGTTTTGAACAAAGTGTGAAATGGCTGAAATCTCTGTCAACTTTGTATCCTAGTTTGTGCCTTGCTGACACAACAAGAAATAAGGAAAGCACCTCAATGTGGACACTAAGGGCTCATTTACACCATACGTGCAGAAACACTGATGGAAATTGACGTGCAGATTTCACTTGAAGAGACATCAGTTTACATGCACGCTTCAATGAGTTTACACGTTGCCAATTCCTGCACAGAAAAAATCTGCACGTGATACTAGTGTTGTGGTGTGAGCAGGACACATAGAGAACAATTGATTTTGTTGTGCCCTTGCAGAATGCCAGCAGAAAAACTGATGTCTCCGCACCATGGTGTGAACAAGCCCTTAGGGGGAGATTTACTAGAATTGGTGCACACAGAATCTGATGCAGCTGTGCATAGTAACCAATCAGCTTCAGCTTGTCCAATTAAGCTTTGACAATAAAACCTAGAAGCTGATTGGTTACTATGCCCAGCTGCACCAGATTCTGCGTGCACCGAATTCAGTAAATGTCCCCCTAAAGGAGGACTTAGGCTTAAGGACTGCTTCCCCACTTCCCATTAAGGAATGGCATCTTTGGGGGGAGGGGGAAGCGGGTACCTGTCACATTCGAGTACCCGCTTTGGATCAAGATCCTGAGTGATCTGAAAGGCGTGTAGGCTCATTGGGCCGTAGAGTGGAGGTGAGGGGGCAATTTTACCACAGGAGGAGAGTCACTTACCATCACCTGAAGTTATTGTGTGATCACTTGCATTGCGTCATATCGCTTGAAGTTGAGCACCACGGCATAGTGATATGAACTTTTTGTGATATGTAGTTACTCACATTCACATCAGTGAGTGGCACTGGGGGACACGTTTATTGTTGAGATCTATTTCTATACATAATCACATTGTTTGGTCACCTTTTTTTGCATGATTAGATGTGTGACATCTTTGTGACTAGTTTTATATACGTTATCCATATTATATGTTTAGCGCTGCACTAATCAATTTTATGATATCGTCTATTTACCTCCCATAAAAAAATTATCTGTTGAGCAAAGGGGTTTTGTCGGTGTGATAGAATTCCTATAGCCCCATGTTTAGATTTGCATAACAATGAGGAAAACTAGCTTCCATAGCCATGTCGGTAACTTGGAGGTAGTATTGATCGTCAAAAACAAAAAAATTGTGTTCTAGACAGTATCGTCGAGAGCTGCTCTCTCTCCTCCTCACAGGACTCAGAGGCAACAGTGGGAGCCATCAGATACTGTGAGAAGGGAGCAGGGGCGGGGCTGAGCCATGCTGTGTGTGTCTGTGTCAATAGATGCAGGAAGCCTGGCTCAGGATTGAGCCTGCAAATGTGCCTTCATATTCCAAATCAAGGCTTGGTTGTTACTTATTTAAGCACGATGGCGGTAGGCGGTTTCCTAGCCCTGGAAGACATCTGGTTATGACGAAATGCATCAGGCGGAGCCTCTCTTCTGATGTAATCGTGTAAGAATCGCCATTTTACAGTTGTTTCTGCTGATTGATGGTCTATGGTTGTCTTATGATTTACTATGCTTGTAAGTGCATTTTTGTTCATCTAATAAATTTGTTTTTTTAACCTACAGCACTATGAGAGGCACCTCTTTATTTTATATGAGCATATGTTGACCCCACAACACCGGGATGGCTTGAGGAGCCTTGGATGGTACATGTGATCTGATCTGAGACATACGAGTCTGGACATTATTATATATATCATGCGTGTATTGACCCCCTATAATTAAGGGGTCAAAGGATCTGGTAAGCCTCCAATTAGATATCACAGTTGTGCAATTCTCACGTTGGTGGTTATATTGGAATGAAGATTTTCTATTATTCACCACAGAATAAGGGGACTGTTCTATATACCTTATAAGGACTGTTTCATATAATGTTTATTTAAAATATTTATTTCTGGCAATGGTTCACTGTTGAGCACTTTTCTGTTTTATCCTTTATTGGACACATATTATTTGTATATTATTTATGAGATCCTGGAACATGGTTCCGATGGTGACCTTACCCTTTAACTTATTTAATCTGAATTTATGCTTTGTCCATGTATGGCAAAACAACAGATGCAAGTACTTACCTTTTTTGCTCTCCCACTATTTTTTTCAGCTACTGGGAACAAAAGAGGCTTCCTGTGTAAGCTGTGAGGTGTAACTCATACAAAGCTATGGACTCCCCATGTGACACCACTGATTGGTCCATTGATCTTACATGGATGAATTTGCTCCTCCACACTCGTATGTAATGAGTAATTCTTTCGATGCTCAATGGGGCAGTGAACAAAGGAAAGATAAGTATTGTCTATACTGCTCAGGATCAAAGAAGAATAAGGAAAACATGTTGCTTTGCCATGAATTAGGCCTGCTGCTTGTTGCCCTATATAGAAAAATTAGGCAGCATTTTGTTTGCTCCTTGCATGCAGACTGTTGCTTACATCAATTCACTCCACTTTTTTAAATTAATGGTAATAAATATCACCAATTATAATGTGCTCTAGTTTTGCTGACAGGCCATTGTTAACACCCACCTTCTACGTAGGTCTTCAGCTACCACTGCTCGGCAACTAAAAAGATAAGCCCGGAGTGACTTCAACTGCTGTCTTAAACGCACAACTTGTGCCAATGCATCAACATGCCTGTAGAGTAGTGGGTTCTCCTGCTGCACATCAATCAATGGCTCTTCATAGACATATTCCAAGAACTCTTTTGCTTGCTTGGATACCTGGAAAAAGATGTAAGAGGAGATTTTGCACCTTAAGCCCAGTACACACGATGAGAATATTGGATGAATGATCGTCCGTTTTTTTTTTGCATGCTAGTCTCCTATCGAAAGTGAAGAGGTTACTAAACTTAAGAAAATTCTTGTACGATAAAGAAAATTCGGAAGTGATGTAATGTATTTTCATGCTTGTTCCACCAAATAATTTCGAACGAAAGCTGTGTAGTAATAATCAGATTATCGTACGTTCGCTTTGAAATTGGTATTTTTTTGTACGATTTTCTGATTGTGTGTACTAACTAGGCTTTGGTCTGCACAGGTTTTCTTGAAACCTGATGCCTATCTATGTTTCTTTTGTACATAATACTCTGAATAAATACCCTTCCTAATCTCACAGCCGGGAATTATAAATTGTTAACCAGTGCTCCTGATTTATAGGACTGAGTGTTTTATATAAAAACAACTTTCTTTTCTATTCAGTAGTAGTTTCTCAAATTATAATTAATAATAATTATAATTAATAATAATTAATTATTAAACCAGGGAATGTTGGTTTGTTTAACCTTGCTAAATGTTTATAGTCTGTGTTCAACAATAATTATTGTTGAACACAGACTATAAACATTCAGCAAGGTTAAGCAAACCAACATTCCCTGGTTTGGTTTCCTTCTTAGCCAACAACTTTATTTAAGATATGTATGAATCATTTCTACTAAACAAATACTTCAGTATAATTAAGGAAATACAATTAATAAACAGCGATTTCAGGCAGCAGGTAAAACCAATTAGTTAACTACTAATACTGTTCATGAAACACAAACTATGATAAAATTAAAACGTTTATTTAATTAATCCTACACACCTTTTTACTCACCTGAATCTGCAGTCTTGTGACCTTCAAGATTAGGAGGACACTGCTGATGCACCCAATAGAAAGTGTGCAGGTCAACAGGCAGTGACCTAGGCCCCTGAAAAAAGTACATTATCACTTTGCAAGGGCGAAACAAAAAGGCTTGAGACCCAGAGTGTCACAGGACCACTGATTTAGGTAGGAATTTATGGCATTTAGCTTAGTTTTTTTTTTATCAATGAATGGGGTGATAGGTGGTGTGGGCTTCCCTACTCAGATTTCAACTGTAACACAATTTGTTACTAAAATAATTATTTAGGTTGTCAATGCTGACTTCTCCATTTAAAAATCCATGTCTTGACCCTAATGGCTTTGCTGATCCAATGGTTTTAACATTTTTTGAATCACTGAAAACAACAGCTTTAGGAGTTGTAACTTTACTTGCTGCATGCCTTTTCCTAGTTATTGACTTAGAAAATGCTGAAGCTACACAAAGCCAGGTAACCAGCATTTTTCAAATAAGGTCAGCATTGGCAGCCTCCATATTTCCCTCAGCACAGGTTTCCATTAAGCTGGCCTTACTTGGAGGCAATATCATCTGGTTCCTGATGAACCAGCCAAAATTTGGGCTGTGAGTCGCTCTGTCAGCACTCTCCTGCTTGAGAATTTTGATCTGAAAATCTAAGGGGTGAGGTGGAAAATTGTAGGCTGAACAGTTGGTGCATCCAATAAGATGCAGCCACTATTTAGATATTCTGTATGTTTCAGGTGCTGACTGTCAGAATACAATAGCTGAAGATTCCTCCATCTACATCAGGGGTGTCAAATTGGTGGCCCTCCAGCTGTTGCAAAACTACAAGTCCCATCATGCCTCTGCCTTTGGGAGTCATGCTTGTAACTGTCAATCTTGCAATGTCTCATGGGACTTGTTTGGCAACAGCTGGAGGCCCACTAGTTTGACCTCCATGATCTACACTATTTATTGTAAATGGGGGAATCAGTAGATGTCTCTTTTGCAGCCAGACTCCAGGCAGAATGATAGGGTCACTAGGAGTGCATTTGCTAAAATCTGTGCTGTGTAAGTTTCTCTGTCACTACTGTCACCAATGATGTTCACAATTCAGGTTTGAATCTAAATGATGAAAAACTTTGTAGAACAGACATATTTTTATATAACAGTTTCATAAACAGCAAGGAGTCTGTACAGAGTGTGCATTACAAGCAGTTCCCCATATCAATGGATTACTTAAAATAGAGTGGGGGTGGTGCACTAAAGCGATACCTGGATGAAAGAGAAGGAGTATAGAGCAGACAGGCTGATCTCCTTAAAGCATCTCAAGGTTTCATTTTTATCGTAAACATTTTTACTATAAGTATAAAACAAACAATTGTAAACGATATTCTTCATATTAATTATATTTTCATACAATGCGTTCACCACACTAATCACCTTAGGCGGTGAATGTTTATTTTTCTCAGTCATTTTATGAGGATGAAAACAAGATCAAGAAATATTTTCTTTGTGCTTTCAAAACCAGAACTATAAATCAGTCCCAATCACTAAGCTGCAGTCCTAAAGATGAGCTTTGTCTTTGGTAAAGTAGCTATACCTGCCATTGCAAACATAAGAAAATCTGATAAAAAGGTTTGATGATGCAGATCCTAATTTCATGCAGTGTTACCAGCATCCTCAGGATCAGGAGCTAACAGTGAATTAAAAGATGAGTTAAGCCAGTCATAGATGGTCTGAATCTCGTCCTGTTCAGCAGGGACCGGCTGAGATTCAAACCATCTATGGGCAAGCTGATAATATGCAAATTGATTGTTGTATGACTTTGGTTCATGCAATTATTGCCAGCAGCTATAGCGGATAGCAATAATTACTGTATTCTCCCTGCAGGGACAGCTTCCTCCCACGCTGAAAGAACACATTAGCTCCACTGGAGGGATTCCCCCATTAACACTGACTGTGTTGAAGGGGAAATCAAGCGATTTTCTTTCCTGCAAACTCAGGTTGCAGGAAAGAAAATCACATCATCTATGGCTGGCTTTACACATCTCTAGCTGTTCACTGAAGGCGCTATCGCGATAACATTTTCAAAAAGGGGTTTAAAAGAAGGCATGAAGGGACACTGGAAAGGGTCGTAAATAATTTCAAGTATGATACATGGACATGCAAATTAACTGTTCAGTTTAAATAGGAAGTTTTCATCTTATAGCATAACTTCTCATTTCTGCCAGATTTTTCATAATGTTTAAAATCTGTACAGCATATTCATGCATGAGAATTAGCAAACCTCCTTAACCATAAAAGCTACAATTTTGGTCAATACATGAATTCTGCCATCAACACAGTATGAATTAAAGCTGTATAAACCATAAAAAGACTGTTTTCCCTACTTTCTGTTATAACAGCAGTGCAATTAATCTTTCTTCATAAATTTAGGCCAAGATGTATTCTGCAATGTTTCTTTGGTAAAAAAAAAAAAAATAACCCCAAGTACGTAGATATTATTTAGCCTGTGTGACAGTAATAGTGTATACAAACTACAGCATTTCTTTGACATTTATGAACTCTAATGTTCTAACACTCCCAAAATAACCCCTTTTTGGAAAGTAGACACCACAAGAAATTTAGTATGAGAGCAAGATATTTTTGAAGTTCTACGTTTTGCTTTTTTTTCTGGAGACACTGAAAAGAGAAAAGAAAATGTGATTTTTTTTTCCTGCAAGGTTACTTTAACAAGTTATTTCTCAAACACAGCATGGACATGCTTACAATTGCTACCTAAAACACATTTTGCTATGCATCCCAAGTATGGGGATACCACACATATGAGAATTTTCCATAGTCTAGCCACATAGAGGAAACAAAATCCAGGGAGCACCTTCAGGCTCTCAAGGGGAATAAATGATGCATCTCATTTCCTGACTAGGCACTGGTACTTGCAGTCACTGGTTCTACATGGCACTGGTATTGGCTGTATAAGCACTCGTTTTGGCTGGCACTGATACTGGCAATGTTACTAAATGTACAGGAGTTGGTACTGGATGGCACTGGTATCGGATGTGGAGTCAGTGGTTTTGGCTAGCATTGGTTCTGGCAGTGCTGTCATTGGTAGTGGCTGCACAGGCTCAGATTTTGGCTGGTGCTGGATGTCACTAGTTCTGGATGGGACAGGTCATGGCTGTGTAGGCATTGGATGGTGCTGGTACTGGTTGTACAGACACTGATTCTGGCTGGTGCCAGATGGCACTGATACTAGATTGCAATAGTTCTGGCACTGGTTCTGGCTGCATTCATGAGTAAATCTCGACCTTTCCACTCGTGACCAATCGCTGTTTGAAAGGAAAGAGAGAGGATCTTTTTCATGCAATCTGCAGTATCCAATGGACAGTGCGATTACAGTACAGTGCTCATGGGTGTGCAATAGCTAAAGAAAAATTACATTTTAAACCAGCACACTGCCATGTATGGCCCACCCTCCATTTGTTTATATACAGCACATTTGCCCATCCTTAGATTCACCTAAATCCCCCCTCCTTAGCGGTACACTCTCACTATTCCCTCTTACTCCCTCCACTCTATGGGAGCAAATACCCAGTACTTCTGGATATGGGGGGCATGTAACTCACTCTCCATCCTCTCATGTGACATTGCTCATGCTTGCTTATTAGCCACTCTGGCAGTTAGCACTAAAACACAAAAATATAATGTCTTGCAGCTTAGCAATCCTTAAATGCTCTGGCTGCATTTGTTTTCTTTTTTTTCTCTATTAAATTTTTGTTTTTGGTTTAATACTGCTTAAAGTACTTTGTGTAAATACTTTGTGTTAAGAAAGTTTGCTAATGCATGTGAAGGAATGTCATAAAAATTCTAAGACCTTATGGGATATCTGACAAAGAACAGACTGCAAACTATAGCGTAGGATGAGAACTTCGCATTTATACTGATCAGATTAGTTGTAGATTTATACACTACTGGTTGCAATGACTGTCACCTATACATTCATTTATCTTTAGAACAGTAGAAAAAGCAAAACTGAATGGCTGGCCATCTGGCTCTATAAAGTCTTTGACCCCTATGAATAAATGAAATAAAGTAATGCTTCCCCTCTCTCATGAAGCAGATCCCTTATGACATAAAGTAACACATGTTTTTCTGAAATACAATTATATTCAAAATGTATTATATATTAAAGGAAAATATACAATATGCACCAGGCAGGCTAACTATGTTAGATTAATTACCAGAATTCACTGAACCTTTTTTTCTTTGCCATTATGTATTCACTCGAATAGAGTAGGAAAAAAAGATGAAATAGCTCCTGCTAATGTATTCCATTCTTAAGCAGGAGGAAATTTTGTTCATGACACTTGAGACTAGAATGATGGAAAATGATATATTGAGCAATGCCATTAGGCATCCAGGCCCTTAAGTCCATGTTTACACTGAGACAGAGCTAAATTGTGCTATTTCAGGAAGGCAAATTGTGGCAGAAAGGATTTTTTCAGATTTTAAATGTCATCTTCTACAGACATATTGTACCAAGCCAAGTTCAGCTTAATCAGAAATAACCCTTAACCAATATTGCAAAGTGTATTTTTTTTAAAAAAAGGCTTAGAACAGAAAATAAACATACATTTTTTTTTAAACAAAAAAATTAAGATATTTGTACTGCAATATAGATAGGTCTTGCCAGGCAGTTTTTATAGAATAAAAGTAAATATAATTACAAAATGGTGCAGCATAATGATGAAAAGCTTATTCAATGTTGCCTATGCCACACTTATCCATGCTCTTCTCTGTGCTGTACATTCTACACTACACTAAACTTTATACATTGTACTATACAGTATATTGCATCCATTCTGTACATTGTGTTGTACAATATACTGTATAGTCCACTTCATTCTGTGCACTATGCTGTGCATTATAGTCTACATCACAATACGCTGTACACTGCGCTGAATGTTCTATACTTCGCAACACTCTACTCTGTACATTACACTATATATTGTGTTCATACTGTACATTATATAGTCCACACTGCTCCACTCATCTAATTGTGCTCTCCATTATATCAAACACTGCTCCACTCTATGCATTGTAACAAAAACTGTATGCGTGCATTTCACTCTGTACACCTTGCTGTACATTATAATGTTCAGCACACCACTTTATGCATTGTACTATACATTGTATCCAAGCTGTACATTATACAGTCCACACCACTCCACTCTGTATACTGTGCTATACATTATACTGTTCACCACTCCACTGTATGCTTTGGACTATATACTATATCCAAGTTGTACATTATATAGTGCACATCACTCCACTCTGTACACCTCTCCACTCTATACACTGTATTATATATTGAATCCATGCTTTACATTTTATAGTTTACACTTCTCCATTCTGTACACTGTGTTGTACATTTTACTGTACATGGCTCTTCTCCATCCATTGTACTATACATTTTATCCAAGCTGTACATTATTTAGCTTACACTGCTCCACTGAGCTGTGCATTATACTGTACACTGCACTTTATACATCTCAACTCTCTACTATGATGTAATGTACCGTATTTTTCGCTCCATAAGACGCACCTGACCATAAAACGCACCTAGGTTTTAGAGGCAGAAAACAGGAAAAAAAAATTCTGAACTAATGGACTGCAGACACAGTACAGGGATGACCAGAGACTGCGGACAGCACAGGGATGACCAGAGACTGCGGACATAGTACAGGGATGACCAGAGACTGCGGACAGCACAGAGATGACCAGAGACTGCGGACAGCATAGGGATGACAAGAGACTGCGGACAGCACAGGGATGAACAGAGACTGTGGACAGCACAGGAGATGACCAGAGACTGCGGACAGTACAGGGATGACCAGAGACTGCGGACAGCACAGGGATGACCAGAGACTGTGGACAGCACAGGAGATGACCAGAGACTGCGGACAGCACAGGGATGACCAGAGACTGTGGACAGCACAGGAGATGACTGCTGACCTTTGGGGAGGTGGGGAGCGGGTACCTGAATTTGACAGGTACCCACTCCCACTTCCGTGGAGTTGTTCTTTCATCTTACCTGTTCCTCGATCCAGCCGCGCGCTGTCTTCCCGGCTTCTGTAATGGCGCTCGGCATGACAGCCGGGTGCCCAGTGCGCATGAGCGAGCAGCACTTGCGCTTTGTGATTGGTCCGGCGGCTTCTGGGATCGGTCATGTGTCCCAGGTACCGCCTTACCATTCACAAAAAGCACCGCTTCTTGCGCATGCGCACTTGGCACCCGGCTCTCATGCCCAGTGCCCACAGTACAGAAGCCGGGAAGACAGCACGCCGCTGGATAGAGGAACAGGTAAGATCAAAGAACAAAGAAGTAAGAGCGGGTACCTGTCCAATTCAGGTACCCGCTCCCCACCTCCCCAAAGGTCAGCAGTCCTCTCCTTAAGGTCCTGCTGCAGAGCTGAGCGGCCGGCCCGGTATTCTGCACAGCGGCGGTGGAAATACCGGACCGGCCGCTCTATATTCGCTCCATAAGACGCACTGACATTTTCCCCCCTTTTTTGGGGGGAAAAAGTGCGTCTTATGGAGCGAAAAATACGGTAAGTGTTCCACACTGCTTTACTCTGCAATCTTTTTTTTAAAGTGTTCTTGCATGGCCAGACCACTTACTGTTATCTCACATATATATTTTTATTATTATAGCCAAATTTACCAACCTAACTCCTCCCAGAGTTTTTACACTACATACAGTAATATACCGAAACGTGCGGATTGTTCCCGATTGGTGTGCTATTACTTTGTGGAACGTTTTGCCGAATGGTTCACGAAATATCGTCATTTTTGTGGTGAAATTGGTCCCATAGAAATGAATGGCGCAATGTTCAAAACTAGAGTGGGAGCTGACAAAAGCTAGAGTGTGAGCTGAAAAATCAGGACATGATTTCTAAACTGCCATCACTCCCTCATTTTCAAGCCCACCTACACAAATCTTATATCAGAACATTCAGCTATCCCTGCTGCCACAAAATATGTCCACGGCTAAGCCATAGTCCTGATAGTTGTCACAATATGACCATTTGTTTGCAACTCACGTCGCCCATTGACATTCATTGAAACGCCACTCTAGCCACCTCAAATTTGAAGGGCAATTTCTAAACTGCGACTGTGCCTTCATTTTTAATATTTCAGAGACATACTATGCATCAAAGTGTAGGCCTGGGTCTTGTGATTCTCACAATATAAAGCTCTTCGGTGTAGGATTTATAATTTTTAACTAGTATCCGACCACAGATAGCCGAATGACGGCTGCACTGCGGCCGGCCAGTTCTGAGTGGACGTCATATGACGTCCTCCCAGAACGCGCTCTGTTGCGCGCCCCAGGGGTCCAATGACACGCTGATCAGAGGGAAATGCAAGTGCCGGTTCTCGGCTGCACTTTCCTCACGCTGTCAGATCATGAGGAAAGTACTGCCGAGAACCGGCAGTTGTCAGAGCGGGGATCGGCACAGATCATCAGGGCACTGATGATCAGTGCCCTGATGATCGGTGCCCAGCAGTGCCACCCGCAAGTTCCGCCCACCTGTGCCCAGCAGTGCGCCCACTAGCTCCGCCCACCTGTACCCAGCAGATCACCCACCTGTGTCCAGCAGTGCACCCACCTGTGCCACTCTGCAGTGTCACACACCTGTGCCCAGAAGTGCCATCTACCTGTGCCCAGCAGTGCCACCAACCTGTGCCCACCAGTGCCACTGACCTGTGCCTACCCACCAGTGCTGCCCACCAGTGCCACCCACCAGTGCAGCCCAGAAGTGCTGCCAGTCAGTGCCACCAGTCAGTGCCCAGGGGTTGTGCCAGTCAGTGCCGCCAGTCAGTGCCCAGCAGTGATGCCAGTCAGTGCCGTCTATCAGTACCCATCATCAGTGTCACCTATCAGTGCCGCCTATCAGTGCTGCATATTAGTGCCGCCTATCCGTGACACCTCATTAGTGCTGTCTATCAGTGCCGCCTATCCGTGCCACCTCATTAGTACTGCCTATCAGTGCCCTTTAGTGCTGTCTATTAGTGCCCATCAGTGCTGCCTATCAGTGCCCATCAGTGCTGCCTCATCAATGCACATCAGTGAAGGAGAAAAAATACCTGTTTGAAAAATGTTATACTAGAAAGAAACTTTTTTTTTTTTCAAATTTTTTGCACTTTTTTTATTTATAGCGCAAAAAGTAAAGCGCCCAGTGGCGATTAAATACCACCAAAAGAAAGTTCTATTTGTGAGAAAAACATTATCATAATTTCATATGGGTACAATGTTGTATGACCGCGCAATTGTCAATCAAAGTGCGGCAGCGCTGAAAGCTGAAAATTGGCCTGGTAAATAAGGGGGTATAAGTGCCCGGTAGGCAAGTGGTTAAACTACAACCGTTTGAAAATGGCAACCACCAGTGAAGTGAGCAAGTTGGAGCAGTTTGTTTTTAACCGCTCTTCTCTGCCCTTGCTGTACAGTGAGTTGCCATAGGAACCCAGGTGTGTGAGCAGGCAGCAGAGTGACAAAAGCTAGAGTGTGAGCTGAAAAATAAAAGTTGAAATGCATTTCTCACTCTATCAAGCTTGCCATGTGCACTTTTTAAATTTGATCAATCAATTGGTTAGTGTAATGTTTACTATCTTTACTCACTCCAAACACTCCACACAGTTACTCTGCCCACTCCATAAAGTTACTCTGCCCAGTCCAACCTTTTCACAGTTACTCCAGCCACTCCAACCACACATTAGTTACTCAAGCCACTCCACCCAGTTACTCTGCCCACTCCAGTTGTAGACTATTGGTGGAGGCAAGAACACTTCACACAATTTCCCCAGAAATTGTAGCTTTTCTAGTTTAATCTTGCAATCTTTACTGTACACTCTGTACAAGTGTTGTGCATTCTATACTCCACAGTATACACTCTGCTGCAGGTTGTATATACACCATATATCTCCTACTGTAGAGTATATACTCCTCAACTCTCTACACTATGATGTAATTTAAATATTCCACACTACTTTAGTCTGTATGCAAACTTTTTTTTTTTTTAATCTTGTATGCAATCTTTACTGTACACCGATCCACTCTGCACAGTAAACCCACTGCTGTAGGTG
The DNA here is from genome assembly GCF_062004578.1 of Staurois parvus. Lineage (NCBI taxonomy): Eukaryota > Metazoa > Chordata > Amphibia > Anura > Ranidae > Staurois > Staurois parvus. The sequence goes on from NW_028317807.1 coordinate 18,472,776, forward strand.
GTTGCTTATACACCATATACTGTGTAACGGAACCGAACCCTGACTGCACTAGGGTATTTCCGTTAGACTCTTGGTTCCCTGTCCGAACACAGATCCACGGACACCACGCGAAGTAAAGTCAGGAAATAGACTGCTTTATTTTAACACAGACCCAAGATATATACACAGGGCGGGGCAATGCAATTAGTAACAAGAGACACAAAGCAGACACCTCCTACCAAGCCAATACACATAAACACATACAGTACATCCCATAATAGTTTGCTTGCAAGCAAGACACAATACAACAATGGGACCACGTGGCAGTAAACAATGAACAACCCCCACACCCCACCTATACATGTCTACACAACATTAGGACAGATCACCCTGTACTCCTAACAGGCACAGGGTGACTTACACATAAGAGGGATATGGGGAGCTGAGACAGGGGTCTCCCCATCTCTCTAAAGGGGGCTGTGTTCCATGGGCTCCCCAACCAAAGTGACTACCATCACATACTGTATCTCCTACTGTAAAGTACACTGCTCAAAACAATTAAAGGAACACTTTTTAATCAAAGTATAGCATCAAGTCAGTTAAACTCCTGGGATATTGATCTGGTCATTTAAGTAGCAGAGGGGATTGTTAATCAGTTTCAGCTGCTTTGGTGTTAATGAAATTAACAACAGGTGCACTCGATGGGCAACAATGAGACAACCCCCAAAACAGAAATGGTTTTACAGGTGGAGGCTACTGAAATTTTTTTCTCTACTTATCTTTCCTGTTTTTCACTAGTTTTGCATTTGGCTAGGGTCAGTGTCACTACTGGTAGCATGAGGCGTTACCTGGACCCTACAGAGGTTGCACAGGCAGTCCAACTCCTCCAGATGGCATATCAATACGTGCCATTGCCAGAACGTTTGCTGTCTCTCCCAGCACAGTCTCAAGAGCATGGAGGAGATTCCAGGAGACAGCCAGTTACTCTAGGAGAGCTGGACAGGGCCGTAGAAGGTCCTTAACCCATCAGCAGGACCGGTATCTGTTCCTTTGTGCAAGGAGGAACAGGATGAGCACTGCCAGAGCCCTACAAAATAACCTCCAGCAGGCCACTGGTGTGAGTATCTCTAACAAGACAATCAGAAACAGACTACATGAGGGTGGCCTGAGGGACCGACGTCCTCTAGTGGGCCCTTTGCTCACTGCCTGGCATTGGCATTTGCCACTGAACACCAGAATTAGCAGATCTGCCACTGGCGCCCTGTGCTTTTAACAGATGAGAGCAGGTTGAGCAGGTTGACCCTGAGCACATGTGACAGACGTGAAAGGGTCTGGAGAAGCCGTGGAGAATATTATGCTGCCTGTAACATCGTTCACCATGACTGTTTTGGTGGTGGGTCAGTGATGGTCTGGGGAGGCATATCGATGGAGGGACGCACAGACCTCTAAAGGCTGGACAATGGCACCCTGACTGCCATTAGGTATCGGGGGGGAAAAGCCTTTAACCCATTGTCAGACCCTACGCTGGTGCATGGGTCCTGGGTTCCTCCTGGTATATGACAATGTGATGAGAGTATGCAGGCAGTTCCTGGAAGATGAAGGAATTGGCTCCCATGCTCGCCTGACCTAAATCCAATAGAACACCTTTGGGATATCATGCTTCAATCCATCTGGCACCGCCAGGTTGCACCTCAGACTGTCCAGGAGCTCAATGATGCCCTGGTCCAGATCTGGGAGGAATAACCCCAGGACAATATCTGCCATCTCATTAGGAGCATGCCCCAAAGTACAAGCATGTGGGGGCCATACAAACTACTGAGTACCATTTTCAGTTGCTGCAATGAAATTTCAGCAAAATGGACTAGCCTGCTGCATAATTTTTTCACTTTAATTTTTGGGTGTCTTTGAATTCAGTCCTCTGTAGGTTGATAATTTTTATTTCCATCAAATGATGGGGCATCCTTACGTTCCTAACACATTACCCAGTCCATATCTGTATGAATATCCAGTGTGATATTTTTCCCCATTGAGATCTGATGTGTTTTCAAAGTGTTCCTTTAATTTTTTGGAGCAGTGTATATTTTCAGTCCTACCAGGCAGTGGATTCCATCCATGGTCATGGACCATCTCCTTTTCACTTTTGCTAAATTTTATTACAACAGGTTTACTTTTTAAAAATGTTTTAAATGGCAAGAGCACTTATTTGAAAGTCAATGCCAGATATGCTTCCCATATAGCAGTGTGGATACCTCACCTCATGTTTGCTCATTCCACAAATATTAGAGAAATTATCTGTGGAATGTTTTAACCTATCTAATAAACATCTTGTCAGAACTCATCTGTTCTGTCGATACAGTATATAGCTATACTTTTTTGTACGAATTCATTGCAATACCTAGGATCATGTGATAGCTTTACTCCATTAATGGTCCTGTGTGTACTAATGTTGCTGCTGCGGTTCTATTACAATGATGTGAGTAGTTCTGTACTGAAGAGCATGTTTGTGTTATCTAAATGAGCTATACATCTGAACTCTAAGTAAACTGCTAAAATATAAATACGCTACAGACTTACAAACCAATAGATTTGTAATTTTCAACCAGTCTTGTTATCCATACCACACTGTATAGCCAGTTCTCTGCAGGCTATATAGTAAAGCAACACAGCATGGTCTGGAACTTGCCCCACTCTGATTAGACAGTGAAGGGGAAGCCACACATAAACAAGATCATCCTGGTGAGCGTATTCGCATGGACACAGTGCAAAGCAATAGAACCCTAACTGGATGCCCATTCCATCACTATGGGCTGAGTACTGCTATGCAGAAGATTGCCTGATGCAGATATTAAGACAAATTCTACTACTTATACTATTTCAATGTAGAATTGAATTTTCTTTAATGTATAACTGGACTAAACTTTTGCTAACGTTCAGCTATCATAGTAAGAATTAGTACACAAGGGGAAATTATATCAGGTTTAGTTAAATTTGAATGTGCACTGCTCTGTAAAATCCAGTTTTGATCTTTGAATGCTGCATTCCAGATCTTTCAAAATCTTCACAAAATGATGTAAGCAAAACACAAATGTCAGTAGCCATAACAATAAAGTTCTGAATGATTAACCATTATAAAAACACTCCATATGTGAAAAATGCCACTTATGACATTATATAATTGTAATTTGCCAAATCCTAAAGATCCTGGCAAATACGAGTCAATTTTAAAGCGGTATTAAACCCAAAAACAAAAAATATAGCAGCTTACAAATCATTAGATTCAGATATGGTGGCTACATTCGTTTTCTTTTTAGGCTTTTTACTTCTGTTTTCCCCTGGTGATCTGGCCAGTAACACACCTCCTGTATTAGTAGTATTTGTGCGCAAACTCTGGATGAAGGAGAATCACCTTTGGACAGCAGCACTGTCAGTCTGGGGGGAGGGGAGTGTTAGATGTACTAGCAGATTTAAATACACTAACAAACTGAAGCCAAACTCCAGCTAATACTTATAAGCAGTTATAACCAACAGTTTTTTTTCCTTTGGGGATAAAAACGTTACATTATTAAACAAAAGCTGATCATTGAAAGCACCCCTGCTAGTATTAAATGGTTTCTCTCATCTCTGTAACGGATACATTCTGCTGGAAAGCTTTTTCTTTTGAAAAACAGCAAACGTACTGGCTGGATCACCAGATGAAAATAAAAGAGAATGCTTAAAAAGAAAACTAATAAAGCCATCACATCCAAAAATTGGTAAACTGCAATATAATAAATATTTACTTTTGGGTTTAGAACCACTTTACATTTTCTTTAAAATTCCTAGTCTAGGTAAGTCAGTGAAGTGGTAATGAAGCCTTCTAAATCATATATTTTGATAATTTCTTTTATTACAGAAACACAGTCTCCTGGGATGTGTGAGGTGTAAATTCGAAGGCTGAAGGAGACCAATACATACATTACACCACCTAGGTAAAAATGCAGAATATGGGAGGCTGGGGATCTAATGATAGGAAACAAGGTATTTAAATAATCGTATAACAGTGTCAGCAATTTGGTTAGGGGGGAGTAAGAGAATTTTCAATTTCTTCTAGAAGGGCCAGTTTAGGGTTCAGTCTGTATGTGACAAGAAATTAGTAGTTCACCTGCATAACATCCTTAGAGGAAAAGTCTATCAATTATATAAGAAAAAAAAAGGTACGGCGCTACAAATACAAAACTAGACAAAAAATAAACAACAAATGAAAATTATAAATTATATTTTTTTCTGCACATCACTGGACATTATGATTTATAATTTTCCTTTGTTGTTTATTTTTTGTCTAGTTGTGGTTTTGTATTTGTAGCGCTGTACCTTTTTTTTGTTTTATAAGCTTTATGTATTGATACCTGCAATACTGTGCTGGCTGCTTCTTATATTTAATGACATTTAAACATATATAGTGCGCAAATGTCAAATTGTTAATCTATCAATTATGTGTTTTTTATATATTTTTATCCAAACTTTTTTGGATAGATTAGGGCTTGGGTTAAACTACTTTCTGATTTGTTTTTCCATGTTTCCCATGTGAAACATTTACTGTCACTTCATATTGTATAGACACAACAGGAAGGGAAAAGGAATCTCTCCAAAATGAAGGAACAAGTGTCCCCATTGAAGGATTTCCCCTTTACTATTGTCATGATGACTCAAAATGTTGGACTCTCCCTAATTTTCAGTCCCAGTAACTGTGATTACCAGAAAAAACAGAAAGAGTGAATCTCAATAACAGGGACACAGACAACAAAAAAAACAAGCAAATGATGGGCAGAAGTGAGCGCCAGGTTATAGCTGGTTTTGTCAAAGTAATAGGTAAAAACAGCCTTGTGTCAGATCTCGGTCTTCATCTGGCTTTTTGAATTTCAGACTAGGAGGTAACTAGGCAGAGGGCTGGTATCCTGGAATTAGATTTTAGTTGCATATTTGTATTTCTTAACAACTGCTCTGGTAATGTATTTGCAAGATATTTGAAGATACTTGAATAGTTACAGCTGAACTTTGGGCTGGAGAAAAGAGTTACCCTTGCAATGGGTCCCTGTCCATGTTGCAAGGGTTAAATGCTAATTTTGAATAGGTGATGATGTATAAGATGAAATACAAATCAAACTCTGCTCCTCTTCATTGCCCAAACAGTCGCAACTCTTTGACATTCATGTACGTGGGGAAAATAATTATTTGATCCCCTGCAGATTTTGTAAGTTTGTGCACTTACAAAGGAATGAAAAGTCTATCATTTTTTTTTTATCATAGGTGTATTTTAAATGTTAGAGACAGAATATCAACCAAAAATCCAGAAAAAAAACATATGATACAAATGTTATAAACTGAGTTGCAGTTCAGTGAGTAAAATAAGTTTGATTCCCTACCAATCAACAATAATTCCGGCTCCCACAGACTGGCTCATGTGGTACACAGGTTAGTCTTGTCAATTTAAGAATGTGCTCCTAATGTCAACTCGATATGTGTACAAAAAACACTGTCCACAGAATTTCTTTCTTCCATTCAAGCCTCATCACAATTATAGGCAAGACCAAAGACATCAGAGACAGGATTGTAGACATTCCTTTGTTGCCTTGGTGGTATGTTTTGGGTTTTAGTCATGTTGGAAGACCCATCCTTGACCCATCTTCAGTGTTCTGGCTGAGGGAAAAAAGGTTCTCATCCAAGATTTTACAATACATGGCCCTGTCCATGCAGCAAAGTCGGCCTATACCTTTAGCAGAGAAACATCCCCAAAGTATAATGTTTCCACCTCCATGCTTGACTGTAGGAATGGTGTTCTTAGGCTCATAGTCAGCATTTTTCTTTCTCCGAACACGGCAAGCTAATGCCAAAGAGCTCAATTTTGGTCTCATCTGACTACAGCACTTTCTCCCAATCCCTCTCTGAATCATTTAGACGTTCATTGGAAAACTTCAAACATGCCTGTACATGTGCCTCCTTGAGGAGGGAGACCTTCCAGGCACTGCAGGATTTCAATCCATGGCGGCGTATTGTGTTACCAATGGTTTGTTTGGTGACTGTAGTCCCAGCTACCTTGAGATCGTTCACAAGCTCCTCCCATGTAGTTCTGGGCTGATTCTCATGATCATCCTTACCTCATGAGACAAAATCTTGCATGGAGCTCCAGACTGGGGGCAATTGATAGTTATTTTGTATTTCTTCCATTTGTGCATAATTGCTTGCACAATTGTCTCCTTCTCACCAAGCTCCTTGCAGATGATCTTGTAGCCCATTTCAGCCTTGTCCAGGTCTACAAACTTGTCCCTGACATCCTTTGACAGCTCTTTGGTCTTGGCTATAATGGTGGTGAGGTTTGAATGGAAGACAGGTGTCATTTATACACATAACAAGTTGTCCTTAGGAGCAAAATCTAAGGATTAATCTGTGTACCACATGAGCACATAGTCAGCCTGTGCGAGCCAGAATTATTGTTGGTTGGTAGGGGATCAAACTTAGTTTACTCACTGAACTGCAACTCAATTTATAACATTTGTATCGTGTTTTTTTCTGGATTTTTGGTTGATATTCTGTCTCTGTCATTTAAAATACACCTACGATAAAAACTAGAGACCGTTCATTTCTTTGTAAGTGGGCAAACTTACAAAATCTGCTTGAGATCAAATTATTTTTGCCACTGTAGTGCCAGACTACCATTTGTGCATGTAACAAAGTGGTGGCAAGGAAGGAGAGACATGCTAGAGAGATTTGGTTGCAAACAGGACAAAGCTGGATCGCATAGTTCTGTGTTTGTATTCATGATATATAGGGACATTTATCAGGAGGAGCTGTTACTAAATTACACTTGGGAGGTGCAAGGTCCTCTTGCTACAGTCAGGTCCATAAATATTGGGACACCGACACAATTCTAACATTTTTGGCTCTATACACCACCACAATGGATTTGAAATGAAACAAACAAGATGTGCTTTAACTGCAGACTGTCAGCTTTAATTTGAGGGTATTTACATCCAAATCAGGTGAACGGTGTAGGAATTACAACAGTTTGCATATGTGCCTCCCACTTGTTAAGGGACCAAAAGTAATGGGACAATTGGCTTCTCAGCTGTTCCATGGCCAGGTGTGTGTTATTCCCTCATTATCCCAATTACAATGAGCAGATAAAAGGTCCACAGTTCATTTCAAGTGTTCTATTTGCATTTGGAATCTGTTGCTGTCAACTCTCAAGATGAGATCCAAAGAGATGTCACTATCAGTGAAGCAAGCCATCATTAGGCTGAAAAAACAAAACAAACCCATCAGAGAGATAGCAAAAACATTAGGCGTGGCCAAAACAACTGTTTGGAAGATTCTTAAAAAGAAGGAACGCACCGGTGAGCTCAGCAACACCAAAAGACCCGGAAGACCACGGAAAACAACTGTGGTGGATGACCGAAGAATTCTTTCCCTGGTGAAGAAAACACCCTTCACAACAGTTGGCCAGATCAAGAACACTCTCCAGGAGGTAGGTGTATGTGTGTCAAAGTCAACAATCAAGAGGAGACTTCACCAGAGTGAATACAGAGGGTTCACCACAAGATGTAAACCATTGGTGAGCCTCAAAAACAGGAAGGCCAGATTAGAGTTTGCCAAACGACATCTAAAAAACCTTCACAGTTCTGGAACAACATCCTATGGACAGATGAAACCAAGATCAACTTGTACCAGAGTGATGGGAAGAGAAGAGTATGGAGAAGGAAAGGAACTGCTCATGATCCTAAGCATACCACCTCATCAGTAAAGCATGGTGGTGGTAGTGTCATGGCGTGGGCATGTATGGCTGCCAATGGAACTGGTTCTCTTGTATTTATTGATGATGTGACTGCTGACAAAAGCAGCAGGATGAATTCTGAAGTGTTTCGGGCGATATTATCTGCTCATATTCAGCCAAATGCTTCAGAACTCATTGGACGCCGCTTCACAGTGCAGATGGACAATGACCCAAAGCATACTGCAAAAGCAACCAAAGAGTTTTTTAAGGGAAAGAAGTGGAATGTTATGCAATGGCCAAGTCAATCACCTGACCTGAATCCGATTGAGCATGCATTTCACTTGCTGAAGACAAAACTGAAGGGAAAATGCCCCAAGAACAAGCAGGAAGTGAAGACAGTTGCAGTAGAGGCCTGGCAGAGCATCACCAGGGATGAAACCCAGCGTCTGGTGATGTCTATGCGTTCCAGACTTCAGGCTGTAATTGACTGCAAAGGATTTGCAACCAAGTATTAAAAGTGAAAGTTTGATTTATGATTATTATTCTGTCCCATTACTTTTGGTCTCTTAACAAGTGGGAGGCACATATACAAACTGTTGTAATTCCTACGCCGTTCACCTGATTTGGATGTAAATACCCTCAAATTAAAGATGACAGTCTGCAGTTAAAGCACATCTTGTTTGTTTTATTTCACATCCATTGTGGTGGTGTATAGAGCCAAAAATGTTAGAATTGTGTCGATGTCCCAATATTTATGGACCTGACTGTATATTGGTGCTTCTCAATGAACCTATGGTTCACTTAATAGCAATATGCCCTTTACCAAATTCCAGCTAGGTTTCTGTCATTAGCAGAGCCCTTAACAAGGGTGTTGTTTGTTTACATTACTTAGCCCAATCTATCATAAAGTAAACATTTCTACATGCTAGGAGAGGCTACTTCATGTGCTAAAAAGTAAACAGGTGATAACAGAACAGAATTCTTCGAATCTCTGATTCACTGAGACAATAATAGAAAAAAGTGTAATTTGTGCAGTTCATTGTTACAACATACACAATCAATATACAAGGCCGATTTAACAAAACTGCAGCGCAGAAAATTGCACTGTTGTCTACTAAAAACCAAATCAGATTATTTCATTTTCCCCATGTCAATGAGAGAATGGATGCTGGACTGGACAGGTTGCTTTGCGTAACTCCATTGTTCTTCTATGACTCTAGTTTTCATAAAACAGCATCTTGTAGTTTTGCGTTCACATTATAGCGACATCCACACTGAGGTAAGTTTAAAGCAGAATTAAAACCTTTTTTTTCTTTCTTTACAGTCTTCAGTTGCCAATGGAACAAAGTACATGTAGTAACTAGGTGTCCTGTAAAGGCCAAGAAAAAGACCAAACAGTCCATCTATTCCCCTTTCACAATTGCTTCTTTATTTATTCTTACCCGTTTCATCTGGGTACAAATCTAAGCTTGCACCAAACATGTTTAAATTCACTTACTGTTGACTGACTTACTACCTCTGATGGAAGTCTGTTCCAAGGATCAACTACTCTTTTGGTAAAATAATACTGTGAGGTTAATTTTAAATTTTCCGCTTCATGTTTTGAGGTTATTTCCCCATGTTCTTGATCTTAGCAAAAGGTTAATAGGAAACTTAATGATGTGCCAGTGTTATTTTAAGCTTCTAAGTTGCGAAGGTTCTTAAGTTGTTACAAGCTGTTGTATTATGTTTTTGCCATAAATATACATATAATAATCTTTGAATTACAAATAAATATACGATAAAAGATCATGGATTTCACAGAACTATAGATTAGCTAAAGAGACAACACAACCAACACAGCTTGCTTTGCAGCTCCATCTGTGCAATAGGAATCTCAGACTGAGCCATCTGATACGAGAGGAGTCACACTGCTGGCAAATTTCAATGAGTGTGTGGCAGTCCCCATTTGCTAGAAATTAATTATTAGATCAACTTCTGTCGAACAGACATGTTAGAAAACATTTGACGATCAGAAGCTTCAGCCAATCAGCTGTGGCAGCTTATCAGTGTATTCTGTTGGCACTGGGTTCCGCTGTCAGAATACAATGTTCCAGTGATGCGGATACCCTCTCCCACAGAAACAAATCTGTTCATTTTTTTTTTCGTTCAGCCCACTAAACGAAATAAAAACTACCCATCTATAGCCAGTTTTAGACCATTGTGGCACCCAAAAGTATGTGGGGCAAGCAACAGCAAACAATGGCTAACATGCCCTCCAAGAAACCTCATAACAAGAGTATACAGTCAAGGCCCCTAAAGGGCTGCTTGGAGGACCTTCTGACTAAATCCAGAATGCACTCAGACCTGAACATCCACCTGGTAAAACTTGGCAAACATGTGCAGAAAACTAGGTTGCAGCTTTGGGAAAGTAAGCTTTCACAGGGAAGGTCAAAATGCCTGAGTAATGATCTGCCAAATCCACCTAGCAAATGTGGATTGAGAGGAAGCCTTTCCTTTTTGGGAGCCCACAGGTAACACACACAGAATATCTGATTGAAGAATTCAGGCTGTGGCTGCAAGCTAGACTGGCACAACCTTAACTACATCCAGGCAGTGGAGAGCATTCTCTTTGAGATACATAGAAGATGGACAAAATAAAGACAAGACTGTCCCGATTTAAATGAAATGCCAAAACCACTCTAGGTAGAATGGAGTTCTGAGGCCTTAAATAACAAACCCTGTTCTTGGGTAGAACAGACAATGGTTTCTACAGGATAAAGCAGCAAGTTAAGACACCTTCCTGGTCAAAGTGATAGCCACAAGAAAGGCAACCTTGCATGAAAGAGGGGGAAGAGAAAGGTATTTGAATAGCCATTCTAAAATCCCTGTCGCACAGGACGTGGACTTCCAACAGTCAAAGCCAGCGACTGTGAATCAGGATGGAACACCTTAAGAAAGAAGGCCTCTCTGCCACTGGCAGCTTAGGTAATTTTATTGACAAATTTACATGTCCAGAATTTGCACTGTGGATAGGGATGGAACGTGAGTCAGAATGAGCTCCACTTCTCAGGTAGCATTGTTCTGCCTTGATGATTTATATACAGTGTGCTACTGCTGTGGATTGGTAGGATTGGGCCCTGACTGGCAGTTCCCAGAGTAGGGGAGTTCAATCCTAAAGGGTAAGGTGAATTGTCCGGAACTCCAAGATGCTGATCAGCATCCATGCCTCCTATGACGAACATCTCCCTTAACCCGACAGACAGCCCAAGGTTGTCATCAGTGGTACCTTTCGCACCATGGGGAGAAAGGATTTCCCTGACTTCAGTGCATCAGGCTAACTTGATTTTGGTGCAGACACATGGGGTAATAAAAGACTTTTGTCCCATGCTGTGAGGAAACTTAGCATACAGGACTTGCTCAAAGGTGGCTACCATCATGCCCAGCATGCTCATGGAAAGGCTAACAAAGGGATGCTGCAGGGAACGTAACTCCTGCAGTTTGAACTGGAGCTTCAAAAGCTTTTCCTGGAAAAGGAACATATGTTCCAGGGCAGTTTCCAGAACAGGGCCCTAATACTCCAGTTGGTGCAATGGTTCCAGAGTTGAATTTTGGAAATTGTGTATCCTGCCAAAGTTCTGTAGAACTTGCACTGTCTGTTGCACATTGGCATTGAAGTCATCCCCCAAATGCCCTTACAGAGCAAATAAACCAAATACCTTAGAACTGGAGTACCCTGGGCTTGCAGAAGGGCTAAGACCGGGGCAAGCATCTTCACAAATATTCCTGGTACCTTGGTGAGGCCAAAAGTGCAGAAGCACAAACTGGAAATGCAGTTTCTCCCACCACAAAATGCAAGTGGTGAAGACGAGGCAGAAAAATTAAGGTGTGAAGGTACGTATCCTTGATATCCACTGAAACCAGGATGTCCTCCCAATGAAGAGAAGCAATCACTGACCACACAAATTTTAAACGGAAAGCGCCACACGTCCAATGCAGCGAACAGGGTTGTTCTTTTGTTGACAGCATGAAGTGTGCAGGAGACTAGACACAAAACTCCAGCTTGTAGTCCCAGGACACAATGTTTTGAGCCCAGACATCACCGATATCATGGGTGTACATGGTTGCAAAGTCCACCAGATATCCCCTTACTTGCAGAAGTGGGAGCTCCCCTTCATTAGGAACAAGGTTTGTTGCCTGACTTAGTAGGCCTAAAATTTAAAAAAAACTTCAAATTGAAGTTTTCTGCTTAGCCCTGAGTTCTGAAACGAACTCTTCCTGGTCTGAGGTGAAGATAGCTTTTTTCCACAGGCTTCTGTAAAGATAAATGTATCGAAGGCGTTACCAAAGATGCATTCACCTTGGGAAGGCATATGTTCCTTCTGCTTCTGGCAAGGGAGCTCTGCTGATCAGAACTTTAGCCTCATGTGAACCAATAAGAGTTACATACAGTAGTTACATAGTTGGTAAGGTGGAAAAAAGACACTGGTCCATCCAGCTCAACGTGTGTGTGTTCATGTCATTACCATTTCCCACATCCCTGTATACTGTGTTCGCCAAGAAACATATCTAAACATATTTTTGAATTTACCTACACTCCCAGTTGACACCACTAACTGTGAATAGGAGTTCCACAAACTCACTGCTCTAACAGTAAAAAAACCCTTATGCAGTTTAAGACTGTACCACTTCTTTGTTCTTGTATGGCCATGTGTCTTCTTCAGAAACCTAAGATTACATAGTTTCCTTCCAAAGCTAGAGAATTTCCCAACCTGTCCACAAAGAGGAGTAACACTTTGAGAAAGAAGTGCTGTCTGGCTGTAGAACCTGATTTCAGGGATCCAGGTTCTTTAGCTATGTGCTTTGCCTAAACCAGCAAGGCTTGACATGAATGCAGTGGTGGGTTGCATGACTGCACTTGCCAAGGAAAAGGATGCTTTATAGAGGAACTCAAGCTTTTTGTCTGCAGGGTATGTAAGCAGTAGTACATCATCTACTGGAACTGTAAGGGTCCAATTTAAATAAGATACAGCAGGATCCACAGTTGGGACCGTCCACTTTTTGAAGAAGCAATCTTTTGTCAGATATTGTTGTGCAAACTGCTTAGGGGGCACAAACACTGTGTCTGGACAAGCTTAGTTCTTGCATAGAATCTCCTCAGTAGGAGGATGTATTGAAAATGATTTGGTGAGTTTGGGCACTTTCCACAACCCCAACCCTGTCACCTTAGCCCCAAAGAGTTCTGCAGTGACAGCTGATTTTTACGAACCACCTCCATGAGAAAATGCACTATGGTCCTTTGAGATTGGGATGTGTTCTGCTTTCTGGGCATATGTGCCTGAATGCATAGGGCCCTAAGAATGCGTACCACTCAGTACAACTGACAGACTGCAGGCAGTGGGGCTGAACACCACACCTGTGCCGCCCAAAGCATGAAAACACCAGGATTAGATGCACATACCCTAAATCACCAATGTACATGCAACTTAAGGATGGACTCTCCTGTGTCCTATTATGTACGCAAAAAATTGTTATTTTCACTTGACTGTTAACAATTCCTCTCATCCCTTTAACACAGAGTTTTCTGTTAAACACTTATCTGTCTCGGGTTTCAGCAGCCTTCATTGTGTGGACCTGCCTGGTGTCACATAGACGTTCTCCCACAAATGTCTCAGCCAACTATTCTTATTTGTGTGCACACATGCCGTGGCCACATCCAATCCTATAGGTGACCCATATTCCAACCATTCTGCAAAGTACTTAGTGGTGAGCACCGACCCTTGTGGCTGCCTGGGAGGTGACATGGAAGTATGTGTCAAAAAGTGCCATGAAGTCTCCATTCCAAGAAAGAGTGTCTATTTATGTTACCTGTTTTGTGCATCACACTGCAAAAAACAATCTGCTCTACATTTTACTTTGTATAAGCTCAGTGGATACACAGACTCCACAGATTCAGTGGATACATAGAAAGTCAAGCAACGCAATCTATAAACTTATAAATGAAAGAGCACATGCGTCAAAAAGTAAAGCTGACCATACATTAGTAGATTTTAAAACGTTTGTATGAACATTCGTAGCATTTCTAGCTGCAGCCATCTTGAGTAAGGGGAGATGTTTCATGTAGCATTTACTTCCTGGAATACATCTGCCCTTAGATCAGGAATGCAGGCAGGAAGAGGTGTCTAGCTGAGGAAGCTCCTCCTCACCTCCTCCAGATAAACAAATAATGCCCATGAAGACTCCTGAGATGTATGACATCATTTTTTTTTTTTTTTTTAAATCAAAAAGGTTTTATTGAACCCAGTCAAAGACAGGTACATCAGACAAATAGTACAACAGTAAGTCATGCAGAAAAGAAAAATAAAACAGTTACAGGTCCCCTGACCTTAATGTCATCGAGCCGTGCAGTTCATGCAAGACTACAAAAGACTTTGAGTGACCTGGAGGCATTTTTCTAAGACAAATGGGAAACTATACCACCTGCTAAAATTCAGGGTCTCATAGACAACTATTATTACAAACGACTGCATGTTGTCATTGATGCTAAAAGGGGCAATACACAGTATTAACCTCCCTAACGGTATGATTATTTCAGATTTTTGGTGCTGAAAGCGGTACCATTATTTTGCATGGAAATATGTAGTTTTTTTATTGTAGGCTGTAATTTTTTGGAATAACTCACTGAAATTTGTCCGAACAAGAGTCTATTAAACATCCCGGGTATGATAAAATTTGAAACACGAAATCATAAATTATAATTTAATAAATAATCATAAAAAATAATAATATAATAATAATACATTTAATTCAATAATATAATCAAACCGAAAACACTGAAATTTAAAATAGAGCGCCAAGTTCGCACATTGCTGAGCAAAGTCGCAAAATCGTTTTCAGTGTCTGATGAAGAATTTCCCCACGAAGCATTATCACTCAATTCTGCAAGTGGTTCTGATTTACTATCGCTGTTCTCTAGCTGATCTAAACCCGCTTTTGATCTAAAGGGACACTTTTTGGACGCCATGGACATTTCTTAGTTTCCAGGCAGAAAGAACAGACAAAATGCAGGCGGGGCACAGGACAAAGCACTAGGGACAATATGTATGTGAAATGGGTTGAAACAGCAATGTTTTACTATGTAAAATTTGTTTGGAAAAAAATGAAATTTTTTAAAATTTTCAAATGTCCCGCCGCCGCACGTACGTCCCGTCGTCACAGGGACCGGAACACAGAAGCCGGATGCCGACATCGGCTGGAGGAGATGGCCGGGGACGCTGCAGGGGACAGATCGCGGGAGCGCAGGACAAGGTAAGCTCTGTAGGGAATGCCTATGCAGCACCGCATGGTAAGCCCGAGTGTAGCTCGGGGTTACAGCTTTTGGTACTGACATTTTATCCCGAGCTACACTCGGGAATACCGCTAGGGAGGTTAAGAATGAAGGGTATGCAGATTTCTGAGCAGGGGTCATTTGTTTACCTGTTGCCATGTTGTGTTTTATGATTATGTCATTCTGTTATGACTGACAGCTGAATATGAATTCTATACTGTTTTGCCTAGTCACTCATGGTTTCTTTAAAAATGGTACATTCTGTATATTAATTATTCTTCAAGGGTATGCAAACGTTTGAGCACAATTGTAGTTAATTTTGATTGAGAGAGTTGAGTTCTGCTTTAGCCCTGGCTCACACTGAAGCGGTGTGGAATTTGCAGCATTTTCAGTGCAAATTCCGCACCACATCAGAATCGCACCCTGTTCATGCTGTGGGTTCACTGTGGGTGTGTATGTTAAGTTAACAACACCCTGAAAGCAGTCAGCAAAACACAGTGCGTTGTGCAGAATCGGATCGCATAGGTGTGAATACCCATGCGATCTGATTCTAGTGCGAACCCAAAAGGTCTTGCACGTTTTTGATGTGGGTGGGGTGTGAATAGAGCCATACAAAATGTATAGCTCCAATCACACCGCACACAAATTGCACGTGATTTGCACAGGAATGTGGTGCGGTTCCTGTGCGAATCACATGCGATATACCGCAACGCATATATGTGAACCCAGGCTTAAGGTCATCTCCGGAATGAAAACCACATACACTGTTAGAAATTTGTTTCTGAGGAAAGGTATTCATACTGCTCCTTTGAATTTTCTTGCCACTGTGATCGAAAACGAACATTAATTTGACCTCACTAACAATTAGAAAATGAAGCAATCAAAACAAAAAATTGCACACAAAATTTTACTAATGTATGGCCAGGGTTAAAGTTAGGCGTAAAATAAAAATAAAGTAAGGCAGTTTGAGATGCATGAAAAATATAAAGAGTAAAATCAGGAGATTTGATTTGCCTGAAATTTAGTCATAAATCAAGATATTTGAGCAAAATGCAATGATGTCAATGGGGAAGGTGAAATTAAGGTGGTTTTAAGGGTGCAGCAGGTTTTAAATGGCTCCCGATGGTTATGATTTCAGCTATCATGGACCTGTTACCTGTTAGCAGGAAAAAAAAAACTGCATGTTTTGCAGGTACAAAAAGTGCATTTACTATTTTTTAAACAGGAGCCTGAAAAGTATTGTACCTACAGTCAGCAGAACACGGGTGCAATTTCAGACTCCTGCACACTCTCTGTCCAGCTTTCAGCCCGTACCTCTGTATGGACTGACAGCTTGTAAGCTGGAGGGAGTGTGAATAGACTACAATTGTGCTGAGCAGCACGGTGGCGGCCCATTCAAACTACAAGTCTGCTTGCAGCAGTGAAAGACAGGGCTTGTAGTCCTCTCATTCACAGAGTCTTGTAATTGAATGATGGGGCTGAGCGGGATGGCGGACACAGCTTTCAGAATATGACAGTGTTTGTGGGGAGAGTATCCCCCGCCCACTGTCAGGGGAAAGGGGTGATCAAGGGTGAGGGGAGAGTTTGCTGAACATGTTATACCCTAAAAACAGGTGTAGCATGTTCAGTAAGGTGAACTTATCCTTTAACCACTAGCCTACAGGGCACTTATACCCCCTTCCTGCCCAGGCCAATTAACAACTTTCAGCGCTGTCACACTTTGAGTGACAATTGCGCGGTCATGCAACACTGTACCAATATGACATTTTTATCATTTTTTTGTGACAGATAGAGCTTTATTTTGGTGGTGTTTAATCACCTCTGGGTTTTTTATTTTTTCTTAAACAAACCGAAAAGTTTTTTCTTGGTTTTTGTTATAAAATTTTGTAAATAAGTGATTTTTCTCCTTCACTGATGTGCACTAATGAGGCTGCACTGATGGGCACTGATAGGTGGCACTGATGGGCACTGATGAGGAAGCACTGGTAGGTGGCACTGATGGGAATTGACATGCATCACTGATGGGCACTGAAAGGCAGCACTGATACATGGCACTGATATATGGACCTGATAGGCGACACTGACTGGCACTGATAGGCGGCACTGACAGGCACTGATTGGCGGCACTGATTGGCAGCACTGATAGGTGGCACTGATTGGCATTGATAGGTGGCACTGACTGGCACTGATGGGTGACACTGAAAGGCAGCTCAGATGGGCACTGATATGCACTGATATATGGCATTGATGTGGAACTGATGGGCACTGACACAAGGCACTGATGGACACTGACAGGTGGCACTGCTGGGGCTACTCTGATCATCAGGGTACAGTGATCATCAGTGCCCTAATGACCAGTGTACATGTCCCCTCCACGGAAAGCCGATTACCGACTCTCCTCTCGAGTTGTCAGCGTGACAGCTCGAGAGGAGAGAAATGCCAATAACTGGCATTCCCCTGTTTACATGTGATCAGCTGTGATTGGACACAGCTGATCACATGACCGAGCCGACATCTTCAGGTCTTTCCGTGATCGGTGATCTGCTGTGTCCCAGGGACACAGCGCACCGCCGATTGCCGCACCGCGTGCTCCCTGAGCCACGCATGCGCGGTGAGAATGGGAGGATGTCATATAACGTCCTCCCAGAACGAGAAAACCACCTTGCGTCCGTCATATTACTATATGGCGGGCAGAGGTGGTTAAGGGTTTCAGCTTCTGAAAAAGTTCACTGAAATCATTCAGTAACAGATAAATACATGACATGTTGACAAGAGCGAAATTTTGGTTTTATTTTCATACCAAGAAGGCTGAGCAGTGAGACATCTGCCTATGCTCAAACAACTCCATAATGGCACCTGCTGCTATTTATTTTCTTACTTGGTGGATGGATGGATAGATGCTAGACTTGAACAAAAGTTTGTGAGATGACTATTTCTCACAACTAGAAATGCTAGTTACTACAGCTCTACATAGAATGCTTGTATTGCTTGGAACAAGCAGGCTGACAGGTATTTAAACTGTGCCCGGCCAATAGCAGAAGGACAGCCGGGCGGTACTCTCGTCAATCCGGGTGGGCGTCATATGACGTCCTTCCTGGACTTCGCGTAGGACTGCGTTGTGGCAAGATCTGTCACCGGCTGTGTGCCTTGGACACAGCTGATGACAGATCTGGGTATCTGCCCGTTGCCAGTACCATGTGAAATGCTGTGACCAGTCACAGCAGGTCACATGACAATTGTAAACAATGGATAAGGTCCTTTCATACCATCCATTGTATACAATTGTGTCACTAGCTGTGATTGGTCACAGTGATTACATTTACAAACTGGGCTTATCACAACCCATTTGTGTCACGTGATTAGCCATGGCCAATCACAGCTACCCATAACAACAAAACCTGAATTAATCGATTTCAGTCAGTTAAATGCTTGCTTATAGCAAAGAAATTCTTTAATATAACCAATCATAGTGTGTAAAAAAAAATATTGATCACTTCCCCAAAGTAGTACAATGTTACTATGGGAACATTATAATACTCTGGTCACAGTGTATTATGAAAAACAAATCCTAAAAAAAAGAAAAAAAAAATGTAACAAAAAATAAAATCATAAAAAAACAAATTGAAAAAAAATTACTTTTTTTTTTTGTACTGTCACCAGTCAGTGTCCCTGATCAGCGCCACACGATATGACGATGCTGTACTGCACTGGTGACAGTATGTAAATATAAAATTGTGAAAGAAAAATGTTTTAATTTCTTTATTTTCCACAAAATTATGACAAAAAAATTTCAACTTCAAAAAACTCGCCATGCCTCTTACTAAATATCTCAGGCTGTCTGCTTTGCAAAAAGGGGTCATTTGGGGGATATCTGTACTGTCCTGACATTTTTGGGCCTCAAGAAATTAGACTAAATAATAAATACTGATTTGGGTTATTTTCACCAAAGAAATGTAGCAGAATACATTAGCCTAAATTTATCAAGAACATTTATTTGCAAAATTTACGTGTTTTTTTTTACAATTTTCAGCTTTCGTTAATTTATCAAAAATAAAAACCCCAGTGGCGATTAAATACTACCAAAAGAAAGTTCTACTTATGTGAACAAAACAATAAAAATTTAGATTTCATACAGCGTTGCATGACCGCGCAATTGACATTCAAAGTGTGAGAGCGCTGAAAGCAGGGAAGGGGGTAAAAGTGCCCAGTATTGAAGTGATTGTTTACCTTTCAGCCTTTTTCCCTTACCTATAGCTAGCCATGTGGCACCTGTCAAAGGCATTCAAAATTTAACATAAATACTGTGTACACTGTACATGCTTGGCTTTATTCTACAAATTAACTGGTATGAGCTATGGTACCCATTTCTTTAAGTACCGAGACATCTATAAGTTTAAAAAATTTGGTAAACTCAACATTTCATATTCCTGATATATGCCTTTTGTACCTTGGAATCGTATGAAAACGTATCCTGTTCTCTTTGTATTGCTTCCTTTGTGTGAAATTCCTGGTGTTCCTGCCACTCCCTCTGCTTTCCTATTAAGAACTCACCAGACTAGGCATCAGAGCACAGTGTGGTCAGTTCTCTAGCTGTGCTGGGAAATAGTCTGCTCTCCTCTAATGATCAGACTTGCCTTCACACACCCCCCTTTACCCACACAGCCTTAGTGTTCTGCTGTTTCTCCTCCTCCCTTACCTCTTATGCAGCTGAGTACAGAGGGAACGTGATCACTTACAAAACTGAAAAAAAGGTATGTATAATGTTTTTATATGTACACTCAAATGGTTTGCTTTTCATTCCTCTTTTAAACTGAATTGATTGTTTTACAAGGTGAGGGTTTACACTCACTTGGAGCCCTGGTTCACACTGATGCGGTGCAGAATTCACAGCGTTTTCAGTGTGAATTCCGCACTGCATCAGAATCTCGCCCCGTTCATGCAAACCAATGCGGGTGTGTATGTTAACAGCACCCCGAAAGCGGTCCGCAAAACGCAGTGCAATGTGCAGAATCGGATCACATAGGTGTGAATACCCATGCGATATGATTCTAGTGCAGACCCAAAAAAGGGTCCGGCACGTTTTTGGTGCGGGTGCGGTGCAATTAGAACCATACAAAATGTATGACTCCAATCACACCACACACAAATCGCATGTGATTTGCACAGGAATGCGGTGCTGTTTCTGTGCGAATCAAATGCGATATACTGCACCGCATATATGTGAACCCAGCTGAGTGTGTGAAACAAAAGTTTTCTGTAAACTGTGATGCTTGATGCTACCTTTTGCATCGGATATGTTTTCAGGACTTAGCTGTTATAACACAGCCCCATAAAAGCAAACACATTTCCAAATGCAGTAAATATATTGTTTGAGCTGCAAATGTCAGCTTATCATACCTTGTGCTTGGAAGTGTCCCAGTTGTGAACAAGACGAGCGGGTATAATGAAGCCATCGTCCACATGACAGGTACTACAGTAATACCAGCCGCTATAACTACATACTTTTGCTTTCCCATTGGAAAGACCTATGGGTCTTTGACAACCTATAACAATCAAAAGAAATAAATATATTATATATCAAGACTTTAACTTACAGTTAGGTAATATAATACAGTAATAGAGGCATGGCAACTAGAACTTTTTATTATTACCCACCAACAATCTTCGTGTACCTATGGTCCAAATTTTAAATCATATATTCATTTCCACATTGAGTTTCAATTATTTTTAGCATACTTCTATTAAATCTGTAATAAACTCTTGCAAAAAAAAAACTTCTCCCGCAAGTTAAGGGGAATATGAAAGACTTAGCTGAAAATGAAAACATCCAGCGGCACGCTGCCACCACTGACAAGGCTTCTGTTTTCACCCAGTCTTCCTTACGAGTTCATGGGCTCCGGCCGTTTGAATGGCCAAGCCGCAATGGCATCACTCCCGCTCATGCGCATGGGAGTCATGGCCACGACACAGAGCTCTCACGGGATGACAAGAATATGTTGTCCCTTCAGAGCGCATGCGCTGATGATGTCACCGGCTGCATAAACAGTGATCTCCTAAACGAGCACCTTGTATCTACAGGAAAGCTTTATTATACGTTTACCTGTTGGTACAAGTGCCCAAGAGGTGTTTACTACCGCTTTAATTTGAACCATGTGAAGTTTGAAAACTTACTTTTGAAAAATCCCAAACATTTATTCCTGTGAATGCTGTAACACTAATTCACTATTTCACTT
This sequence comes from Staurois parvus, assembly GCF_062004578.1. Taxonomy (NCBI): domain Eukaryota; kingdom Metazoa; phylum Chordata; class Amphibia; order Anura; family Ranidae; genus Staurois; species Staurois parvus. Next base: position 18,494,041 of record NW_028317807.1, read on the forward strand.
CCTCAGAGGAAGTCAGAATGACAAAACGCATCAGGGCGTGACCATCTGTGACGTCAGCACGCACGCACGCACGCACGCACGCCGGGACCATGTGGTGTGATCACGTCACCGCTATTGCTGGGAATCCACAGGAACCAGTGTGTGGTGAGACTGTCACCAGCCGTACTAACGTCAGCCATTTGATTGGAAGGTTTTGCTTATAAAGTGCATTACTTTTTTACTCAATGTGAGTGCATTTTTTAAAAGGGGGGTTTTCAAGGCAATAAATAGGTTTACAGTATTACACTATAATGCTGTTTTATTTTTCCCATATATGGATTGATATCATCTAAATCGGGCTGATGAGGACATTGTAGCATGTGCGATTGATATTCCATTGACTGAAGGTTGCTTTGGGTTGCTGGCTGATTATCCAATTGTCGGGTTACAACTATTCAGCATTAAGGTGCTTGATGTTCTACAGAGTTTCCACTGCTGGTTATTCACCAGCTTCTGGTGAGTGTTGAATTCAATGGGGTGATAATCATTGTAGGATCACATTGATGGTGGATCAATGCTTTAAAGAAATATCACATTACTGAAATGAACTGAACTTTTTTCACATTTTTTATTTTTGGTGGAAGTTTCTTTATTACTTTTTTTTTATCTTGATTGGATATGGTTTATGTCAGAATTATTCCTTTATGACAATTTATTATGACAGAGTACTGTTTATGTGAATTTCTTTAGTTGCTGTTTATTGACTAATTCACTATGCACTGCTGTGTCACAACTCACAGACCTTGCTGTCAGAACAATAGAGGTGTTTAGAAGAGTTTAAGGCGATGGAGTCAGTACAGGAAACACAGCACGTAATCACTGCTTGCATTCAGCAAAGTACCATGGGATAGGTTGTCCTTTAGAAATCAAAAGTAAACCAAAGGAATGAGCAGAGGAAAAGCAAGCAAGCAGGACATCCAGGAAATAGGTGGCCAGCAGACAAAGAACAATCACAAAATAAAAAAAGATTTTTCAAAATAAACAAGTATTTGTACAGTCATGGTTATTATTGCTTGAGCCTTGCATCCTTTGTTCATTTTTTTCCAGATCTGTACAGCAATTTGGCATGACATTCTGTACAAGAGTTTCCTACAATGAAGACTGGTCACTCTGGTCTCATATCTACCCCCCTGTATTTTTCTGTAGGTAGCCAACCCACAGCTCTGTGGAGTACAGTAATGATATTATTATTATACAGGACTTATATAGCGCCGACAGTTTGCTCAGCGCTTTACATTATGGAGGGAGACAGTACAGTAACAATACAGTTCAATACAAGAGGGATTAGAGGGCCCTACACCTTGGAGCTTACAATCTAGGAGGGAGGGGCTAGTGGTACAAGAGATAATTAGCTGTGGGGGATGGAGTGGTAGGAAGAGTAGAGGATTCCAGTATTAGCTGGGGTCGGGGTAGGCTTCCCTGAAGAGATGGGTTTTCAGAGTGCGCCTAAAAGTGAGCAGAGTAGGCGATAGCCTGATAGATTGGGGTAAGGAGTTCCAGAGGATGGGTGAAGCCCTTGAGAAATCCTGGAGACGGGCATGGGAGGAGGAGACAAGGGAGCTAGAGAGTAGGAGGTCTTGCGAGGAGCGGCGAGTACGGTTTGGGTGGTATTTAGAGACAAGGTCGGTGATGTAATTAGGAGAGTACGGTTTGGGTGGTATTTGGAGACAAGGTCGGTGATGTAATTAGGAGAGTACGGTTTGGGTGGTATTTAGAGACAAGGTCGGTGATGTAATTAGGAAAGTACGGTTTGGGTGGTATTTAGAGACAAGGTCGGTGATGTAATTAGGAGAGTACGGTTTGGGTGGTATTTAGAGACAAGGTCGGTGATGTAATTAGGAGAGTACGGTTTGGGTGGTATTTGGAGACAAGGTCGGTGATGTAATTAGGAGAGTACGGTTTGGGTGGTATTTAGAGACAAGGTCGGTGATGTAATTAGGAGAGTACGGTTTGGGTGGTATTTAGAGACAAGGTCGGTGATGTAATTAGGAGAGTACGGTTTGGGTGGTATTTGGAGACAAGGTCGGTGATGTAATTAGGAGAGTACGGTTTGGGTGGTATTTAGAGACAAGGTTGGTGATGTAATTAGGAGAGTACGGTTTGGGTGGTATTTGGAGACAAGGTCGGTGATGTAATTAGGAGAGTACGGTTTGGGTGGTATTTAGAGACAAGGTTGGTGATGTAATTAGGAGAGTACGGTTTGGGTGGTATTTGGAGACAAGGTCGGTGATGTAATTAGGAGTGTACGGTTTGGGTGGTATTTAGAGACAAGGTTGGTGATGTAATTAGGGCAGCGTTATGAACGGCTTTGTACGTCAGTGTTAGCGTTTTGAATTTTATCTGTTGGGCAATTGGGAGCCAGTGGAGGGATTGGCAGAGAGGAGTGGCAGAGACAGAGTGTTTAGCAAACTACTTCTGCAAAATCTGATTTTATAAATGTATTTGGTGCACTCAAACATAATTTGTATAATTTGCGGCTATAAAGGAATATATTTGAATGCAAAAGTTTGTTTGTGGAGTTCAGCTTTAAATACAGGTAATTGTAATCCAGTCCCCAGTTTTTATAGGCTGGAAATAAACTTTAAGTTTATCTGAAGGCATTTTTTTTTTCATTTTGAAGAGTAAGGAAGGGTTATAACCCAAGTCGTTTTTTTTTATTTTTTAAATCTAACATTATAAGTTGTTGGACAGCATAAAGTGAAATTTAAATTAAATTTTAACCATCCCTCACTGAATCAAAGAATAAGAGACTTTTGGCTTTAAATATACATTAAGAATTCTGCAAACATACCAGCTGACTGCAATTGACAGGCTGGATTTTCCAGGCTGATAGCTATTGTTTCCTAAGGATAAGGCTTGCACTAAGGGTGTTAGCTCAATGTACAGGAGAGGCTGCTAATCTAACATGAACATGCCAGTACATATACCCACATTCAATAAAAAAAATGAGCATTATGGAATATTTTAACCCAGCTCTAGACAGATATTAATTATGTTCAATTGTTCCAAATGTATATGCATTTATAAATGCTTAGACAACACAGGTGGCTTGGATGCTATGCAAGTGTAATTATCATTGGCAGATCCCTCTCCGTTCACATCTAAGCATAATGGAATCATGGGCAGAATTGCACAATATGCTTGCCATGCCATTATTTCTTAATGGATCCATAAACATGGTAAGATTTTGCCGTAATTGTAGCATGACAAAACGAGCTACAAATGCACCAAAACACACAAAGCCAAACACACCTGGCTTGAGCCAAAATGTGGTACATGAGCTTCATTGGTGTGACAAACACGCATAGGGCAGCCCATTTCGCCCCATTCATATTTAGCAATATGGAATCACAGCAAAATCACTGCACTTCTGTTTGCGATTCCAAATCAAATCGCCACTAAAATAGAATGAATGGGCTGCCCTATGAGCGACATGCAGAAACACATATAAATCGTGTACTGAAAAATAATCTTGAGTGGGAACATGCATTCCCGCAATACAAAATGTGAATGGGGTCTTCAAGCGAATGGGCTGCCCTATGCAGAACATGTGGAACTGCATGCAAATTGTGCAAAAGAAAGAAAAATTACAAGCGGGAATTTGCATTCCCACTATGTGAAGCATAAATGGAGCCAAACTTGTCCCCCTGCATACTGGCAAAAACTCCTAGTGATACCACATTTGTATAAGCTTTCTTTCTTTTTGTCTACAGTCACACATTTTATGTATTTATCTTTATCAATGTCATATTATAACTACTATGTTAAGTTTTTATTCCTATGTGTTTTACCAATAATAACTAAAATAAGGAAGTTTTCCATGAATATATTACAATAAACAATAAGAAACCTACATATCTAAAATTACTGTTCATTTCCAATGAATCACCAGGTTATTTTTGTCTATATACACACTTCTTCCACTGTGCATAAAATAAGCAGAGCTACTGTTAGAGGGACCTCTGGTGGTTAAAATGAATGTTAAAGGTGGTATAAATCCAACTGTCAAGACAGCAGATGTGATGTGCAGTAATTTGTCTTCTGGGATAGAACTACAAATAACTATATAACTGCATATTTCCTTGCTTTTTTTTCCTTGCAGTTTAGAAACAAAACGTTTGGTCAGCACAAATAAATATGTCAATAACTTCAGTTAAGTGGTAACTTTTATACTAGACCAGTTACACTTGAAGACAGTCATTTAATAATAAAACCACTCAATTTACTAAACACCCTTAGTCCTCATGCACACTGGTAACGTTAGCTATGTAAAGTCACGTTAAAAACGGTTTTAAATTTTTTTAGTGTTTTTGCATTAGCGATTAGCGGTGTTTTCCTGCATTCAAGTTTTTTAGTGTTTCTTAGCATTTTTTTTTTACCAAAAAAATTATTTTGTTTGGTCCAAAAAATGTCCAAAAACACCGGTTTGCGACGTTTTTCAGCGTTAGAGTGTTTTTACAGCTAAAAAAACTCCTCTAGAAACCCATTAGTTCTGGGGTTTTTTCCAGCCAAAAAATGTTGATTACAGTCTATGTGTGCATGGACACATAGGATAAAATGCTGGAGGGTTTACTAGCTGTAGAAAAAAAATGTCAAAAGCCAAAAAGAGCCGCTGTAAAAACATCCAGTGTGCATTAGGGCTTATAATTTATAAATCTTTTAAGAAGCAAGCACTTAGGGCTTGTTCACACCAGCAGTCTCACTAAATTCATGGGTGCTTGGAGGAATATCTCACAGTTAATGAATTAATTATTTTGTGCAATGGAATAGATCACACCATGGTGCCTTGAATATAAGAGTACTGCATGCCGCACTTTTTTTTCCCAGCATACAACAACGTAGTGAACTGGCATGATAGGAGACAAGGCTGTTTGCCTTGTCTTGCATTGGAACTGTACTGAACAAAGCTGCCCAGCACAGTCACAATGCACCTGGTGTAAATGGGCCCTTAGGGGCATACCTGTAAAGCAGTAAATGTGACATTCATCAAACATTCTTTGCAGGTGAACAATATACAAATAACCATCCATGCCTAATGTTAATAGAATAAATAACTAATACATTTGTGGTTGCAGCCCCCATCCCTTATCGTAAGAGATCCAAATATCACATACAACTGATAGCGCTTGCTAAATAATATTCAATACAGTGTGCAAACCTCATAAAATAACATTGCTCCAAGCACCATATTCCTTATATTCATATATAAGTACAAAGTCCATAATCAGTAAACAAATTGTAGTGCAAAGGCCCAAAAAGTGTATACTTCCGTCAACTCAAACACCATGGGTTTTGATGGAAGCTCCTATAATACAATAGGAGTGCTCTATCCACCGGTCCCGCCATCAAGTGTTCCACCACCAATGTGTGTAAACTCTCCTCACTAACCAGATTCCATTGACCTCCTTGTAGAAGACAAAAATGGATGAACTTAAAAACAGGCTTTGGAGGAATAATCTGAGGCTGTCTGGCCTACCTGAAAAAGTGGAGTGACCTGATCCAGTTGCTCTCCTGGAAAGCTGGCTGGTACAAAATTTGACCATGATTGCCTTCAGTGCTTTATTATAGAAAGGACCCATAGGGCACCAGGTAGAACTCTTCCACTGGGCAACCCTCCTCACCCCATGGGCGCGAGAACCAAAGAAAACCTTTGCATTGACAATGCCTTGGTCTCTATTCCTTGATTATTCCACATATGTCCACAAACTGTGGCGCAATTCTAGCTTGCCAAACAGAAAATGAGAGCCTTGAAAATTCAATATGCATCAATTTTCCCTGCTAAATTGAGATCTGTACATCAAGGGCAAACTTCTTTTCAGTACACCTGACCTAAGTAGAAACATTGCCACAACCTGCAAGGTCCGCTCCCGGACTTCTAACCACTTGATGTCACCTCCACTTGTCACAGAGTGTACTCTGGAGGTACCAGGCCCTCAGGTTTTCGTCACTACCCTATATAGGAGTTATAATTATGGGATCAAGCCTACTATACTGCTACAGAGAATTACCTGTAGCAGTATTTTCATTGTATGGATGGATGTTTGTCTCTTCTGCTCTCTCCCTTATAACTCCATTGTGGGGTGGATGTGGCAGAAACCAGGGCCAAGGTGGACCGTGGTCTTTTATTCTATGCCCAGATAGTCCTCATGTTATTTAATATCCATTGAATTTTAGAAGCCTTAATTCCAAATTTAAACAGGCCAATCGTTTTGACTATCTTAAGGACCATAGACCACAAATGCTATAGCCATAATCCTGGTACTGATTTTTAGAGTCAGCAATCAACTTTCATCTAAAAGTGATCCGATCATCTTTGAGATAATCTTTAATCTCTGAGAGGAATACTGGAAGGAACGGCAGCTCAGCTGCTACACTGGCCCCAGACACCGGGCATCTTCCTCTGTCCTTTCTTTCTCCCCTCAGCTGAAGGATCATTCATGACGTGGCAGCCTTCCACACAGAGAGAGTGCCGGTCTGTACTGCACCCAGGCGCCCCTACGTGGCAGTGTGCCCTAGGCAGCCGCCTAGTTTGCCTAGCGATAGCACCTATACCTAAGTTTTATACAGTAATGTGTAATATTTAATGTTTAGGGGTTCTAATCCTAATCTCTAGCAAAAAACAAAACAGATTTTAACATGTATGTGAAAAATTTAATTTGACACTCCACATATATGGGTGGTAGTTTATGTCCACACATGATTATAGAATGCCCAGAAATCAGTGTTCATCTCTCTACCCTTTCTGCTTGCACTACACTGTTAATGGGCCACACGCCATGTTAAATCCTACTGTAGACAGACTTCGGCTATATACACACACTTGGTCATTCATGGTAAAATATATTTGTCAATACAAGAAGGATGTTTATCTCCGTGGCTAAGTGAGATCTTGTTCTTTCTTCAAGATGCTCATAAACTGATCTCGTCTGTTACTATGGAAGCTGCTCTTTACAAAATGCATCACAGAAACCAACTGTTTCAGCAAAGGATGAAACCTATGTCCTGTTATGAATGTATGCGTTTCCGAATTTTGGCGAAGGTTGCAGTCTTATGAAAAAAAAAAAATATATATATATATACAGTTGTATTCAACTAAAAAAATATATATATATATACAGTATATATATACAGTTGTATTCAAAATAATAGCAGTGTGTTGAAAAAAGTGAATAAAGCTCAAAATCCTTCTAATAGCTTTTATTTCCATACACACAAATGCATTGGGAACATTACACATTCTATTCCAAATCAAAACATGAAAAAAAATATATCAAATTTGTGTTGTTCCTCTAAAAAAAACTGAAGAAAGGTGAATATTAGACTGTTCAAAAAATAGCAGTGTTTGTATTCTTTACAAACTCAAACATTCACTATATAAACTGAAAAATGTTTGAAGATTTTGCTTTCCTTTGAATCACTTAATTAATATTTAGTTGTATAAGCACTGTTTCTGAGGACTGCTGTACATCTGTGTTGCATGGAGTCAACCAACTTCTGGCACCTGTGAACAGGTATTCCAGCCCAGGATGATTGGACTACATTCCACAGTTCTTCTCTATTTCTTGGTTTTGCCTCAGAAACTGCATTTTTGATGTCACCCCACAAGTTATCTATTGGATTAAGATCCGGGGATTGGGCTGGCCACTCAATAACGTCAATCTTGTTGGTCTGGAACCAAGATGTTGCACGTTTACTGGTGTGTTTGGGGTTGTCTTGTTGGAACATCCATTTCAAGGGCATTTCCTCTTCAGTATAAGGCAGCATGACCTCTTCAAGTATTCTGATGTATTCAAACTGATCCATGATCCCTGGTAAGCGATAAATAGGCCCAACACCGTAATATGAGAAACATCCCCATATCATGATGCTTGCGCAACCATGCTTCACTGTCTTCACAGTGTACTGTGGCTTGAATTCAGTGTTTGTGGGTCGTCTGACAAACTGTCTCCGGCCACTAGACCCAAAAAGAACAATTTTACTTTCATCAGTCCACAAAATGTTGCGTCATTTCTCTTTAGGCCAGTCAATGTGCTCTTTGGCAAATTGTAACCTCTTCAGCACGTCTTTTTTTCAACAGTGGGACTTTGTGGGAGCTTCTTGCAGATAGCTTGGCTTCACATAGGCGTCTTCTAATTGTAACAGTACTCACAGGTAACTTTAGACCTTCTTTGATCTTCCTGGAGCTGATTGTTGGCTGAGTCCTTGCCATTTTGGCTATTCTTCTATCCATTTGAATGGTCCATTTGCTGCCTTCCTTCCTTAAATAAGGGCAATAATTGCCACCAGTTTTTCAAAGAATGAATGACCTCACTAATAGAACTCCACACTGCTATTATTTTGAACATGCCCCTTTCAATTAGTGATTCAATTACACAGAATCAGCAGCATGCATGTCATGACTGTTGGATTTCTATTACTCTACTACACCTATCACGACAGTTATTTAAATCCCCTGAAGCAATCACCTCACTAACAAATCCTTCTAATTATAGCTAGAGTTCTGCAAATACATGCATAAAATTCATATTGAGATGTATTTTTACTGCCATCTACCTATTTTGGCAGAGAACTCCAAAGTCATAAACCCAAATATTCAGTCACCGAATGACTTCTTTATTATCCAGTGCCCACCGACTATTGACCAATGGTAGCTGCTGTGTCTCCAGCCTGTTCTCTTGTATATAGGTGTGTGTGTGTGTGTGTGTGTGTGTCCGTAAAATGCAGGAGCACTAGGTTGTTCTGACCTGCCAAATACAGGTAAACCTTTTTCTAGCTGTGACAAGATTTGTCCAAACATATTCCCTGCAATTCATAAAGACTGGAGCAGACAGATTTCGCAAAAGTGTCTCCCATGTGTGGTGACGAATGCGCCAAACTGATCTAGAATTTGTACATGAATTTAGCTCATGCTGTGCCACTTTTAAAATGCACTCAAGACATGTTTACAAACTCTGTCTGAGCCAGTTTTTCTCTCCATATGCCAAAAGAGAATTTGTCTTAATTAGCTCCAGTTTTACATTTGGCGCATTTGATGCAACACAATCAAAACGTGGCGCATTTAGGAACTACCTGAATTTGGTGCACGAGTTGTTGTTAAAACAAAAAGTGTTGCAAATGCTTCATGAATTTGGCGCAATACAATAACAAAAAGGATTAATGCCAGAAAAGTGGCGCAGCAGCTTTTTGAATGCCCCCCATTATGTTTAATGAATTTGTGAGTTTAAATGGTGAATCAAAAGATTCTCACGCTGAAGACTATAACAACAGTGAGGAATTTAAATTATACAAGTTCTCATAATTGGATATCTTAAAAACAGAAAGAATCCAGGTATATTCCAGAGCCTGAAGCTGACCTCATTAGCTGGTATTACCCCTTGCTTCTAACAGGAATGTGTGGGAATCTTCTGGCAAATATAAATGATGTGTTTAGATTAAAATCTCCATTTGCAGGGCTAGAAGGTGTGGTAAATATTAATGAGACTTTCCATTAAAGAAAGAGTGATTCATATGGTGGGCAATTGATGGCAAACTTTCAAAACATGGCAGTTCTAGCTCCTTCATTTTCTATCCAAGTTTGGCTAGAGTTGACCCTTAATGGATATATGTATTTTGTCACAGGCGTAATTAAAAAAATACGAAGATATGACTAAGAAAGCAAGATTAATTTTTCATAGGAAGTATGGTAAAATCCAAACACATACACAAAAACACAATTCTACCATTTGTGTTAAATAAACATGGATATGACCGAATCAGTAAAAGCACAATGATAAAGTAAGAAAAAAGGGTAAAAACACCCCCCCCCCAGTGCATCCATTTGTATACGCACACAGAACCAGGGATGTTGGATTCCTATCGCCCGACGCCCAGGACACGTAGTTCCGGGCACCAGGCAGGTAGTTGCTTTCTACCTTTAGCCCTGCTGTGGGCAAGACGAGGTGAAGCAATCGGTGCCAGCCTCTCCGCACAACCGGCGTGAGATCTCTCGGGCTCCGCTTGCCCAGCTGCGGGCCCGGCTCGCCTTCGGCTAGAGGGGAGGAAGAAGAGCAGACAAGTCCGCTGCCCTCCCCTTCTTGTGCTGACCCAGAAGTGACGTTACGATGTCACTTCTGGGTACCCGTTGAGAGATTGTAATGCAATCCTTGGGAGAGAATGTAATATGGTGCGATGTGCACCACATTACATTCAGTGGAACAGAGGGGAGAAATCCAGGGTCTTTTAGACCTTGGATGTCTCAAAAAGAACTTGTCACCAAAAATCATCACATAGGGGACTCTGTCCCCTATGTGATGAAAAAAACAGAAAAAGAAAAAAGTAAAAAAAAAAAAATTTTTTTTTTAAATTGTAAAATATGAAAGTTACACCCAAGCACATACCATCCCCCCAAAAAAAATTGAGGCCCCCACCCTCACATATACACACGTACAAACGTAAAAATGCACGCTGGGGCGCCTATGCACGAAACCGTCGATTGCGATACACGTTACATATCGCCGCGCACACCAGAATGAGAGCAATAATTCTAGCACCAGACCTCCTCTGTAACACTAAACTGGTGACCTATAAGGAGCTTTAAAAGTGTCGACCTATAGAAAATATAGGGTACTGAAGTCCGTTGCCATTTCATGAGCACGCACAAATTTAAGGTTTGACAAGTTGGATATCTATTTACTCGCTGCAACCTCATCTTTTACATTTTACAAAAAAAGGCAATTTATTGCTTTTTTGTGCCCTAAAATGAACTGAAAGTTTGCGGTAATATCATGCGACATAAAAATTTATAAATACCACTATTTTATTCTCTAGGGTCTCTGCTTTCAGAAAATATATCATGTTTGGGGGTTTTATGTGATCTTCAGGCCTAAAATTATTTTTTTAAACGTGCAAAAAATGCAAAAACGGCTCTAGCAGTGAAAATGCAAAAACGGCTCTGGCAGCGAAAGGGATAAAGTATAAGCCTTGACCCACCCTTTCCTGATGAGCAGCCAATCGGTGTTGATTACACTGCAAGGTCTCTCTCCTCCCTGCTAGTCCCGGGGTGCGGTGCTGGAGAGAGGCAGGGAGGGGAGGACGACGTTTAAGTCGCCATAAAGCCTCTTTTGTTTTTGAAAGCCCCAGGCATTCCTAAAATCACCTCCTCTTTAAATACGGTTTCGGTTAAAAAAAAATTTTTTTTATCTGGACAAGCAGATTGGGGCCCCGATTTAGTGCCTGGACAAGTAGTTTTTTTTCAAACATTTCCACACCCCTGAAAACAGGATTACCTGTTTTCATTGATAAAAAAAAAATGATCTGCCCATAGTCACTCCATCTCCTACATCATCAACGTGCTTTCTACATCATCACTGTTCTTTGCACGGTTTTATTAAATACGCGAAAATGCCTGAGGCTGTGAATGATGACTTTGCTTACATAAGTAAGTGCATGCTTATGGAATATGTGTTGATTCAAACACACAGGAGCACACCTCTGATACTTGTTTTTAATTTAGCTCCATTTTTGTTTCTATCTGCCTGCTACATTATCTTCTTGGGCCAAAATGATGATGTCCCTGCATATCATGTGCAGAAAGATGCTGGCTGGCTTTGATGTCAAGTGCTTCAAAGCAGAGAGGTTGGAAAGCAAATGCTAGCATCACAGAGTCAGATGTCAATTAAGATGTTTATCTGGGAGGGATATCGGGAATGTGGCTTTGAAATACAACATTTTTTTTTTGTTCAAATTCAAGATCCCACCCCAGAAGACTTTCAATACTTAACGTTTGATGGTAGAAACAGACACATTGTCCTTGATGTTCTTGTTTTCATTTTACGCAGTGAAGCAATAAATACTCTCTTTAAAAGAACAATATAATTTTGACCACACTCAATTTAAAATGGATCCATTCTGTATGTGCGTGGGGTTGCTTCTAGGAAAAATGATGACATTTTTAATGCTAAAAATATTTCCCAGGGGGATACCAATATAAATTTATTTAAATGTCTTTGGTAATTTGGTCACAGCATACTCTTTCATTTTATAACTTCATTATTGCAGCAGCAATACAAATAGTTATTATTGACAATCCAATATACAGTTAGGTCCATTTATATTTGGACACATGAACAATTTTATTTTTTTTCAGGTATTTACCAAAACATATTCAAGCTATAGTTATATAATGGATATGGGCTGAAAGTGCACACTCTCAGGTTTAATTTGAGGGTATGTACATCCAAATTGGAGGAAGAGTAGCCATCCTCCCTTTTTCAAGGAACCAAAAGTAATTGGACAATTGAATCAAAAGCTGTTTCATGGCGAGGTGTGGGACACTCCTTCTCTATTTCTTCATCAATTAAGCAGGTAAAAGTTCTGGATTTGATACTAAGTGTGGTATTTGCATTTGGAATCTATTGCTGTGAACCTACATCATGAGTTCAAAGGAACTGTCCATGCAAGTGAAAGATTATTGTAAGGCTTCATAAAAAGCATATAAAAAGGCATGGACGTCCACGGAAAACAACAGTCATGGATGATCTCAGGATCCATTCTATGGTAAAGAAAAACCCATTCACAGCATTTAGAGAAGTGAAGGACACTCTCCAGGAGGTGGGCGTATTATTGTCTACAATCAAGAGAAGACGTCACAAGAGCAAATACAGAGGGGGTTCACCACAAGGTGCACACCCTTCATAAGCCTGAAGAATAGAAAAGCCAGATTAGACTTTGCCAAAAAAATCTAAAAAAGCCAGACCAGTTCTGGAAAAGCATTCTTTAGACCGATGAAACTAAGATTAATCTGTACCAGAAGGACAGGAGGAAAAAAAGTGTGGAGAAAGCTTGGAACAGCTCATGATCTAAAGCACACAATGTCAACTGTAAAACATGGTGGAGGCAATGTGATGGCATGGGCATGTATGGCTTCCAGTGGCACTGGGTCATTGGTGTTTATTGATAATGTGACAGAAAACAGAAGCAGCCGGATGAATTCTTTAGTGTTTAGAGATGTCAGTCCAGTTTCAGCCAAATACAGCAAAGTTGATTAGATGGCGCTTCACAGTACAGATGGACAATGATCCAAAACACACTGCAAAAGCAACCCAGGAGCTTTTAAAGGAAAAAAAGTGGAATATTTTGCAATGACCAAGTCAAATACCTGATCTCAACCCAATTGAGCACGCATTTCACTTGCTGAAGGCAAGACTAAATGCAGAAAGACCCACAAACAAAGAACAACTGAAGACAGCTGCAGTTAGATCCTGGTAAAGCATCAGAAAGGAGGAAACCCAGTCTTTGGTAATGTCCATGGGTTCAGGGAGTCATTGCCAGTAAAGGATTCAAAATTCATTTGGATTGTTTGATTTTAATTTATTCTGGTGGCATACAGAGCCAAAAGTATGAAAATTGTGCCTGTGTCCAAATATATATGGACCTAACTGTATGCTTACTTGAAAAATCCTCTTTCATGTTGCAATTGGTGCTGGTTTGCTGGCCATTTCTTTTCACAACTTCCCTGAAAGGATTCCCTGAAAGCTTTGCAGCTGCTCCTCTATTCATTCTCTTAGTTTTTACTTCCAACTGCAGTATGAAAAAGGATTTTAATAAGCAACAAACGTAAAAACTCACAAAATTGGGGTGATAAATGAGCCCATCAGTGTAATTAACTATAAAGCCATCATCTGTGTCCTGCAGGCATCCGTCTGGTAGGGGGATGGCCGCCGTGGGTGCTGAAGGGGGTCCAAAACGCTGTGGATAGTCAGAAGTCCCAGGAACTGTTGCCCAACCAGAACCGGAAGTGACTGTAACCAGCGTGATTTGCAAACCGGGCGGACGTAATGTCACACAGGAGGAAGTTCGGCAATGAAGGAGAGAGGCTACGCGCTCGGAGCTAACTGCTCTTTCTAGATGTCCCGTCTGCCCGGTTTGCGGTTCATGCTGGTTACAGTCACTTTCAGTTTCGGTTGGGTGACAGTTCCACCACCCACAGCGGCTATTACATCACCGGACGGATCCCTGCAGGACACGGATGAGGGCTTTACAGCTAATTACACTGATGGGCTCATTTATCACTCCAATTTTGTGAGTTTTTACATTTGTGGCTTATTAAAATCGTTTTTATATTGCACTTTAAAGGCGCCTCTCCTCTTCTCTTTTCTACCATGACCTGTTTGAGTGCCTACCTGGCTGTCTGCCGTGCCAGATCTGCGCAAACCTGAGTGCTCCTGTCTCAAGTCTGCTCAGAGCTCTGACAAGCTACACGTCCTGTACAAGCTACACGTTCAAGAATGTGACTATACAGGTCACATTCTTAGGAAAATATAATAATTACAGCCTAGGTGAAATCTGACAGGCCAAAAGACTAAGGCAGACCATGGCTGGTGCAATTTTCTTTCTTGCAACCATGGGTTTCAGGAAAGAAATTTGCATGAATCCCCCATCAACACAGACACTGCAGACAGGGGAATCCCTCCTGCTGAGCAACTCTGAATCAAGCAGGCTGGTTGTACCCAAGCCAATTAATGAATCGATCAAATGGTACATTCAGCCCGCCCACGCACAGTTCGAATCTTGGCCGCTTCTTGCTGAACCGGTTGAGATTCGAACAGTCTATGGCTGGTCTAAAGCTGGCCATATGCCATTAGGTTTTTTGTTTAGTCAGACAGCTAAAAAAACCTCTTAGTTTATTTGATGTCTTCTCTTGGGGAGAATTGTGTTCACTTCCTGCCCTAAATTTACAATCAGAAGCGAACAGAAATCTTTATAAAGTTAGGGAACTTGTTACTGCAACATGTGTCTCCACTGGAAGATTTACGCACACCTCTGTGCTGGGCAATTCTAACATTTCGCATTTTCAATCCCTTTCTGTCCCATTGCCAATGGTCAGCAGAACCTAGAAAGGGTGTGGCTCTCCTAAGGGGACTCAGCAATAAAAACTTGAAAGGAGTTCTGTTTATGCATTATGCTAAAAAGAAAAAACAAAACAAAAAAAATGTTTTGGCTAGACAAGTTTGGAGCAATAAAACAAAAAAAAAACAATGCTCTAAAGGATTTCTTTTGATGTAATTATCTGGAAGTCTGCACACTGACTTTCAAATAAAAATGCAAATTGAAATATGATATAGTATATTTAGTGTATTAGTGGTGTATTTCTCCAGATGAGATTTGCCATTTATTGCTGTATATTGCTCTGATTAAGTGTTACACAAGTGTACTGCTCTTGTGTCTATGTGGGAGCCACTTGTCTTCAATGAATCATCATCATCAATTGAACTATGCTGCAGAAGGCCCCTAGGTTAAAATAACCAGTCTTTTCCACTTAGCTCTATCCTCCCTTGTGATTCAGGGAACTGCAGTTAATGATAATTGAGTGATATTGAACCAAGTAAATTCTATATACAATTTCAATTTAGTATCAAACCGAAAAGTAATGTGTATGATCCAAGGTCAATATATCATTTCCTAGCAAGTGCATTTATACTGTAGAGATAACCTTGACTGAATATAAATAACCATATTACAACACAATTATATAAAGAATACAATGTTTTGTTAAAGCAAAAACGGCATGTTTCCATAGCTCACTTTCTAAAATAATATATTATTTTATCACTGTAAAAAAAAAAAAAAAAAAAAAAAAAGGTTTCTTTTGTCAGATTTTCAAAAATGTCAAAAAAAAAAAAAATCGTGTAAAGAGACAATAAACTCACATTTTTTTTTATAAAATAATATAAATCGAATATGTTTAAATATAAGTAGAATGTACCTTCTATCTCTCTATTCCTTTTGTTCCATTGTTTCTGGGGTGCCTACATTTGTTCTCCATCCCCTTGTGAATGTGAATGTAGCTATCCAATATTGCTTGTCCCCGAGATGGACTAGACCAGGGGTGGGCAAACTTTTTGACTTGAGGGCCGCAATGGGTTCATATATTGGACTGGGGGGCCGGACCAAGAGTAGATGAATGATGTGTATGTGTCATCCATAGTAAGTATAGTAATATTCCCCCATAGTAAGCATAGTAATTAATCCCCCATATAGTAATTCATCCCCCATAGTAATTCATCCCCCATATAGTAATTCATCCCCCATATAGTAATTCATCCCCCCATATAGTAATTCATCCCCCCATATAGTAATTCATCCCCATATAGTAATTCATCCACCATAGTAATTAATCCCCCATATAGTAATTCATCCCCCATAGTAATTAATCCCCCATATAGTAATTCACCCCCCATAGTAATTCATCTGCCATATAGTAATTCATTCCCCATATTAAGTCCCCAAGTCCCCCGTGTCAATTTACTTACCTTTGCTCCGCGCGTTCCTCTCGCCGTGTTCCCGCGCCGTTCCGGTCTTCAAGGCGGACTGTGAGAGGAGCCTAGCTCCCCTCACGTTCGTCACGCTGCCCCGCCTACACACATCCTGACAGCCATCCTGACAGTATCACGCTCCGCGGGCCGGATTAAAAGGTCCGCCGGGCCGTAGTTTGCCCATTGCTGGACTAGACAGACCTGCAGACACATTCTGTTCTATGGGTATTGTAAAACACATAGAGTGGAGCTTGTGACCAGAAATAACACTACACTAAAAACTATGAGGAGCATCAGTGGACAATAGGGAGCGTGTACATGACTTGACCAAAAAAAAAAAAAAGCCTGAAAACGGAAAAAAAAAAAAAATCTGACCCATGGTATACTTGATGTAAAAGAAAATGCGGAGCATAGCATCACTTTATTGTTGCTTAAAAATAATCCTGATGTAAATAACAAAAAAAAGAAAAAGAAAACTAACCCTGTCACTATATAGCAGGCACCATAGGTTGCCTGATCTCTCTTCTACTTTGCTCGTCACTGCCAGTATGGAGCCACCAAAATTCCTATAACGTCAAAATACTCATAATAGATACATACACAGGGGTGAGCAACATACCTAGTCCACCAAGTGGCAGCACTCAGGAACCACAGTTGCTAAGGCACCCACAGTGCTGTAGGTAGGCTACATGTGCGAACCCCCATACACTGAGATACTAAGTATATGCTGGAGCAGTGATGGGGACATGAGATAGAGGTGGGTGTGTGTGTATTTATGTCTCTATCACTTCCCCTTTTCCCTGTAAATTGTATTCAATAAGATGCCGCTCAGGTCACTCAAGCAATACAAACTAGCGCTGCACTGCAGCATGCTGCATTTTATCACAGCACACTGGCACGAATCGCACTGCAATGTCAGGCAGTACAGCATGCTGCCAGACATTGCAGTGAATGAAGTATAGTCAGCGCAACTCAGCGCTCCATCTGTTCTGCGATATACAGGGGTGAACAGTGTGAATTCACCCTAAGCATTTATGGGGTACAGTGTCACATGATTTGGTTAAGTCTAGACACACTACATCCACAGGCCTTCCTTTATACAGATTATAGCTCACATCCTCATAGAATGTTAATAGGTTGGTGTGGCGAGAACGATCTTTCACAAATCCACGCTGGTTGCTACTAATGATACTATGCTTATCAGCAAATTCTTGGATATGGTCCCTTATCATCTCCTCCAATAGTTTACAAACTACTGATGTTAGGATGAATGGCCTGTAGTTTCCAGACAGCTATCTCAGCCCATTCTTGAATATTGGTACCACATTACCTTTTTGCCAATCCGCTGGTACCATTGCAGTCAGTAAGCTTTCCTTAAAGATTGGGAATAACGATCAAGCAATGGCCTGGCTAAGTTCTTTGACGGCTCCCGGGTGCAAGCCATCTGGTCCTGGTAATTTGTTCACATTAGGTTTTTCAATTTTTTTTAGAACACTGGCTTCTGTTAGCCACAAAAGGTACACTTCTTGCTGTGTTGTTATTAGTATTATTATTATTACATCGAGTTTATATAGCGCCAAAGGGTTTGCTCAGCGCTGTACAATAGGGGGGGGACAATACATGGCACAGTACAACAATAACAAACAACGTACGAGGGGTAAGAGGGCCCTACTCTTTCGAGCTTACAATCGAGGAGGGAAGGGGTAAATGGTACAGTAGGAAGTGGCTGAGGGGAATGAGGGGTGGGAGGAAAGAGGGAGAATGGCCGTTAGGTGAGGGTGGGGTAGGCGTCCCTGAAGAGATGGGTTTTGAGGGAGCGCCTGAATGTGAGGAGGGAAGGCGACAGTCTGATGGTTTGGGGCAGTGAGTTCCAGAGGATGGGGGAGGACCTGGAGAAGTCTTGCAGTCGTGCATGGGAGGAGGAGACCAGGGAGCAGGATAGAAGGAGGTCCAGTGAGGAGCGAAGGGTACGGGTAGGGCGGTACTTGGGGATCAGGTTGGTGAGGTAGTCAGGGGCAGTGTTGTGAACGGCTTTGTAGGTCAGGGTTAGAAGTTTAAATTTGATGCTTTGGGCAATCGGGAGCCAATGGAGGGAGAGGCAGAGGGGGGTGGCAGAGGTGGAGCGGGTGGTGAGGTGGATGAGTCTAGCCGCTGAGTTCAGGATAGTCTGGAGCGGGGAGAGCCTGCACTTGGGTAGGCCGGTGAGAAATTGTTGCTAACAATACTATCTTCTCTAACACACCCCTCCTTTTCCATATTAAATTTTGGATCATAAATACTAGGAGACTTCCAAGCTGTGCTCTGCTCCATCTTTCTCAGTTTCTGTGAATTTTAAGTGGAAGCTCATAATTCAGCACCTTGCCACACAGGTTTCAGACATCTGCTAGTAGCAGAAAAGTTAGCAGTTACATTTAAAGAACATTCTACTGTACATTGTACCGGTTAAGTACAGAGCTTTTTTGGCAGGTCCACCAGACTATAACCATGCCTCATTTTAAGTTCTTCCCCTCCTACTTCACAGATGCCTTGGCAACCATGAACTACACAGATCATGGAAGCAAATGTATGCAGATACCTTAAATGACTGTATAACATTAGGTGGTGTCAGTGCAGGACACTGGTTCTGAATACAAAGTTAGCCCCAGGGCCAAAAATAATAATTTACATGGCTCTGCCCACTATACTAAAATGAAAAATAAATAATTTTTTATATTTATGATTGAAGTGGGACATGCAAATACCTTTTTAAAGCCACTCTACAATGTTTGCAAAAATAAATACATGCAAATAGATTTGTATACAGCTTTTAAGCCAGAATATAAAAAAATATATATACTGCAGATCATATTTACAAAAACTAGAGATAATTAAAACCGTATTGTCCACAGCAACAAGATCTCTTCCCATATTCTATCAGGTTTTACAAACATGAATATTAATAAATATTATTTATTGCTGTGTTACTTTCAAGCTCCTCCATTTTCTTTGGCCCGCAGGAGACACTGCGCAGAGATTTGGTAAATGCAAAGAACCCTTTCTTCTTTCTAGACTTAAATGTATGCAGGACATGGAAAAGGTTAGCGGCCAAAAGTGACTTGTGTCTAATGTCAGCGCATCCCTGTCTTTCAAGTGAAGTGTGCCACCCACTGATATGAAGCCTTTGATGTGCAGGTGCATTTTCATTGTTTCATTGTAAATATAGAAAACAACTCCCCTAGGATAATATGTCTAAAAGCTGGCGGTAAATCCTTTGAACTGTATTGTCTACTGTATATGAGGAAACACTGAGGGAATATTTTCGGAAACATTATAATAATGAACAGAGCTTCTTAGATATTCCAAGTTTCGAGTAATTGGTTCTACTAATGTCCATCATGAATTACATCTGCATCAGCAACAAGAATGTGTATCTGAAGTTTTTTCAAAATCGGAGCACAGTGATGGAGGTTTGGTAAATTATTCAGGGTTCAGTTCCAACCAAGACTGTGAAGTATCTTCCGCATACAGAAACATATCGATAAGTTAATCTTTACCAATGTGAATAGTTTAATGTTCTATGTGAAGTGCTGCAATATACACCATATTGCCAAAAGTATTGGGACACCCCTGCCTTTACAGCACATGAAATTTAATGGCATCCCAGTCTTAGTCCATAGAGTTCAATGTTGAGTTGACCCACCCTTTGCAGCTATAACAGCTTCAAATCTTCTGGGAAGGCTGTCCACAAGGTTTAGGAGTGTCTCTATGGCAATGTTTGACAATTCATCCAGAAGCACATTTGTGAGGCATTGATGCTGGACGAGAAGGCCTAGCTCGCAGTCTCCGCTCCAATTCATCCCAAGGTATTCTTTTGGGTTGAGGTCAGGACCTTGCTTTGTGCACTGGTGTGCAGTCATGTTGGGACAAGAAGGGGCCATCCCCAAACTGTTCTCACAAAGTTGGGATCATGAAATTGTCCAAAATGTCTTGGTATACTGAAGCCTTAAGAGTTCCCTTCACTGGAACTAAAGGGCCAAGCCTAACCTCTGAAAAACAACCCTATACCATAATCCTCCCTCCACCAAACTTTACACTTGGTACAATGTAGTTAGACAAGTACCGTTCAACTGGAACAGAAAAACCCAGACACATCCATCAGATTGCCAGACATAGAAGCGTGATTCATCAGTCTAAAGAACGCGTCTTCACTGCTCTAGAGTCCAGTGGCGGTGTGCTTTACACCGCTGCATCCAATGCTTTTCATTACACTTGGTGATGTAAGGCTCGGATGCAGCTGCTCAGCCATGGAAATCTATTCCATGAAGCTCTCCACGCACTGTTGTTGTGCTAATCTGAAGGCCACATGAAGTTTGGAGGTCTTTAGCTATTGACTCTGCATACAGTTGGCGACTTCTATGCACTTCAGCATGCACTGAATCCGCTCTGTCAATTTACATGGCCTACCATTTTTGTGGCCGAGTTGCTGTTCCCAGTTGCTTCCACTTTGTTATAATACCACTAACAGTTGACCATGGGATATTTAGTAGCAAGGAAATTCACTGATTGACTTATTGCACAGGTGGCAACCTATCGCAGTACCACACTGGAATTCACTGAGCCCCTGAGAGTGACCCATTCTTTCACAAATGTTTGTAGAAGCAGTCTGCATGTCTAGATGCTTGATTTTATACACCTGTGGCCATGGAGGTGATTGGAACACCTAAATCCAATGATTTGGAGGGGTGTACCAATACTTATGCCAATATAGTGTATGTTGGTGATCTGTTAATTAAAAAATGCAGTCTTCTCTTCTCTACATCCATTCAAAGTCCAACATCTATAAAGCTTGTCTGAGCCGGGATGGGGGGTGGCTGAAACTGTAGACTGCAGAGCTATGAAAGCGGATTGGAGGGAAATGACAAACCCCTTCACACAGCACACAGGAACAGAGTTGTGAAGTTGTGGCTGTCAATCACAGGCTGTGTGATGGAGGTCCCTCTTCTGCCACCTTTTTTTCTCTTGGTGCCAACAAAACTTGTCAGAAGTGATTAAATGCTGATAGCAAAGGAACAAAGCAGCAGACAGAAATTACACTCTGTGCCCTTAATTGAGACAAGAACACACTATAGAGGGATAGGATTTGTTCATATGTCATGTCTGAGGTTTACAACCACTTTACCGCAGTTTACTAACCAGATTCTGCTGTCTGGCAGGGCTCTGTAAATCTCGGGAATGAGTACACAAAAATAAAAATCTTTTGGGAGGTATAACAGATCCCATATGTGTATTTCAGATCTCTATTAGCAGTATGCCTAGAATTCAGCTTTAAAGTGAACATGTGGGATCAAGAAAAGTCCTACATTAACAGCTCCAGCAAAGAGGTTGCAGCATAAGCTGCATAGATGTGTCTTTCATATTTTTTTTTTGCCCTTCCAGGGTTGCCCTCCCAAAAGCAGTTATCCATTTACCAGCCTCTCAAAGTCAGAATCTGCATAACCATAAGCACATTTATTACAGGTACTTATATAGCGCCGTCAATTTACACAGCGCTTTACATATACAGGGGTTAGGAAAAAAAATGGAAACACTGATTTGCAGATGTGAAAGTGACAACATGTTTCACGTTGAAAGCTGAAGTGATGTAATGTTTGTTTTGCTTCTGCTGTGTGATGAGACACCTAGCTAACAGATGGGAAGCCTCACTTTCATCACTCACTGCATGTGCTGCAAGTAATACAAAGTCATATCAGCGCTTACTGAGCTTCATAGAGGGCAAATTGTTGGTGCCCACCTTAGCTGGTGCCTCTGTGACTGAAGTTGTCAATTTATTTGCCGTGTCGCGAGGTAAGGCATCAAAAGGTTATGATGGCATATACAGTTTCCGGGAAAACATCTGATAAGTGTGGTTGACATGGTCAATTGAGCAAAAGATACAAAAGAACATTGGGCAGAATTGTGATCTGGAATGAGAAAATTGCAGCAAGAGTGACTGCAGAGCTCAATCTCTTTCTTCAACGCGAAGCATCTGCAAATCTGTCACTTTCACATCTGCAAATCAAGTAGTGTTTCCATTTTTTTTTGTCTAACCCCTGTATATTATACATTAACATCAGTCCCTGCCCTCAACAAGCTTACAATATAAAGTCCCTAACTCAAATTCATACATACACATACCAGGGCCAATGTAGACAGGCGCCAAATAACCTACAAGCATGTCTTTGGAGTGTGGGAGTAAACCTATGCAGGCACAGAGAGAACATGCAACTCATACAAAGGCGGAAGTGCTGGTTATTTAGCCGATGTGCTGCCCACATACCCCAATATGTCCATACTTGCCGACTGTCCTGGATTTGCAGAGACAGTCCCGTTTTATATTCATTCTTCCCTTGAACGCTGTGTCCTGACTTTTAAAAGTCAGCAGCTACAGTTTTTGTAGCTGCTGACTTTTTTTTTTCAACTGGAACTCCGCTTTAAAGAGTGGTGTAGGCCTGCAACAGAGGTGAGTAGAGGTAAGTGGGTTGTTTGGGATGCAAAACGGAACATGTAGGGTGCACAGGTAAACAGAGAAGGGATTACTGTTTGGGGTACAAAAGTGAGCAGAAGGGTGGGATCTAGGATGAAATGTTGAGCAAAGAGGGAGTGTACAGAGATAAAGGGGGTTTAGGGTGCAAAGATGAGCAGAGGGGGTATGTAGAGGTAAAAGGGGGGGGGGGTGCAGTGGTTAGAACAGCAGGAGTTCGGGTACAGAGGCTAGCAGGGGGATTTAGGATGCAAAGGTAAATGGAGAAGGGGTGGATAAGTATGCAGCATACTTCTGCAGCAGTAAAGATAAATGGTACATTGTCCCAACCTTTTACAATGTATAATGAAACAAGACAGGGATGTCCACTCTCACCCCTCTTATTTATATTATCTTTAGAGCCTCTTTTAGTGACAATACGGAATAATGTAGATATAAAAGGGATACGGTTTGGAGAGATAGAACATAAAGTAGTGGCATATGCAGATGATTTGTTATTTTACGTTGAAAATGCTAGACTAATATTACCAACTATAATGAGTATATTAAGAAAATATGGAGAGTTGTTAAATTTTAAAATCAACCTTACAAAATCAGATGTTCTGAATATAAATCTATCTAAGGCAGAGAAACAAGCAATACAGGAAAAGTTCTCCTTTATTTGGAGAGAATTAAAATTCTTAGGAGTGACGCTATCACCATCACTGAAGGGTATTTACCATGCAAATTATATCCCGCTAATTAACGAGATCAAGGAAGAGTTGAGGGAAAAGCCCAAAAGGAAGGCTTTCCTGGATTGGCCGAATAAATATAGTTAATATGGTGATTTTGCCAAATATCTTATATAAATTTCATATGTTACCAATCTATCTCCTGATGGTATATGCTAGGGCCCTACAAAAAGTAATAATGAGATGCATGTGGGTAAATAAAAAACCAAGGGTAAGGCAAGAGGTATTATATAAAGAAAAAATAAACGGGTGTCTAAATATGCTGGGTATTAAAAGATATTATTTTGCAGTTATATTATCACAAATAATGAATTGGGTGTATAATTCTCAAGGGAAAGGTTGGGTGCAGATTGAAGAAACACTGAGTGATGTTCTATTGGATATGATTATATGGATTTCACAACAATACCGAATGTTAGTGGAGAATACCAGCACTTTAACACGAAATGTATTGAATATATGGGATTTAGTGTATAAACAGATGGGGTGGGAATATAATTCACCATTAATACCAATAGTAGGCAAAAAATATTTTTCCCCGGGGTTAGGTAACATATCAGGGAGGTGGATAAGAGATAGAAATGCACGTTTAAAAGATATTATGAGTAAGAATGAAATGTGTTCTTTTCGGGAGTTGAAACACAAAAGAGATACGTTTTATGTGTTAGATGAATGGAAATATCGCCAACTTAAACATTTTTTAGTAGCGCTTCCACAGCCAATTAGAATGGTCCAAAACTTGCACCCATTTGAACACTTGATGAATTTAAAGGGAGCACAAAAACATTGCACTTTGCGTATGTATAAGGCACTCACTATAATATTTGAACCAGTTTTCCCACAACATATGGAAAAATGGGAAAAAGAATTGGGAACACAGTTAAATGAACAACAGAAAAAAAAATAATTAGAATGGTACAGTTGAAATGACTTATAAATTATTGAGCAGATGGTATGATACACCGAGTAGAGTTCATAGGTACCACTCAGAAAATTTGCTGCTCTGTTGGAGGGGATGCGGGTTAGAGGGTACAATGTTACATATATGGTGGGAATGCCCAATAATACAAATTTTTGGCAGAGGATAGTACAACAAATAATAGAAATTACAGGAAAAAAATATAATAATTGACCCATGGGTATGTTTATTTCATAATACTGACCTTATAGTAAAACAATATAAAAATACAATTTTATTTGTATTTTACAATTTCATTTATTAAATGCAGCGAAAGGATTAATACCTACATTTTGGAAGGCCCAAGAAGCACCAAAGGTCAATGACTGGATAAGGAGGGTTGATTATGGTTATTGGTTAGAAGAACTCTATTACAGCGAAGAAGATAACATGAGAAAATATATGGGAAAAATGGTGCAATTTGAGAATTGCACAGAAATATGCTGACATGATGAGATAAAGATGAGAAGGAAACAGTAGAGAGGGGAACAGAGGGATTTGAGAAGCAAATAAAGTAATAGAGAGAGTAAACAGAAGAATGAGAAGAGAAGGGATGGAGAGGTTTGAGAGATGGCAGGGGGAGATTTGGGGGGGGGGGATTGGATGGTAAAATGTGTTGTAGAAGATTATGTGTTAGTGTTGTGTTGGGGTAAATGTCCCAGTTTCACTGAAGGTCAGTGTAGAATCACCCTTACATTTATAGTCAGTGTGGAAATCCAGTGGGTATATTTGGGCAGTGATGTCACTGCTATCCCCATCCCTTTGCCTAAGTGGCAGGGCTTCCCCATGACATCAGTGGGTCCTAGGGATGCTGCAGGTACAACACCCTGGGCCTCCCTAGGAACCAGTGACAGCAGGAAGCTGTCATACATAGAAGTGGCAGAAATACCACCACAGCTCCCACAAAACGGGACTGAACAAGGTTTGGGCCAAACCAATGACACATCCGTAGTGGTCATTATGAAATCCTTCCTTACTTTGGTGGTCAGTTTTAATCCCCCTAACTTTGGATGTTTGTGTAATTCCACCCCCCTTACATTGGTGGTCAGCATACATTTCCCATTACATTGGTGGTCTGTGTAGAAATCGCCCTCACATTGATAATCAGTGTAAATTCCCTATTACATTGGTGGTCCATATAGGGTCACCCCTTACATTGGTGGTCAGTGTAGGATCCCCCATTACATTGGTGGTCAGTGTAGGATCCCCCATTACATTGGTGGTCAGTGTAGGATCCCCTATTATATGGGTAGTTAATGTGGGGTCCCCTCTCACATTGATGGCCAGTGTATAATCCTTCACTACTTACATGCACATGATTTCCAACTTTGCTCTAAAGGATTCAGAATTTTCCACAGTGTAATGCCTCCTAACAAGTTCTATTACACAGAATTTTGCCACCTACAAAAAACTACAGCCATCAGCAATAACAACAGTTGTCCCAGTACTCGGCAGAAAGGTCAGTGTTCAAATTAGGTCTTCTAAATATTTTAAACCAAATGTGTTAGTGAAGTGCAATTAATTGTTTGTGTTCTGTGCATGAACAGCTGGATTGTGGCACTCTAATTGTGTGTAGACTAAGGATAGCCATACTGTACATGTGAATTGTTTTTCTAATTCAGCCCCAAATGAGGTAAATCACTTGATTTAGGTACCGTATTTTTCGCTCCATAAGACGCACTTTTTCCCCCAAAAAAAGGGGGGGAAATGTTAGTGCGTCTTATGGAGCGAAAATGGAGTGGCCGGTTCGGTATTTCCACCGCCGCCGTGTCAGAATACCGGGCCGGCCGCTCAGCTCTGCAGCGGGCCTTATGGAGATGACTGCTGACCTTTGGGGAGGTGGGGAGCGGGTACCTGAATTTGACAGGTACCCGCTCTTACTTCCCCGGAGTTGTTCTTTGATCTTACCTGTTCCTCTATCCAGCGGCGCGCTGTCTTCCCGGCTTCTGTAGTGTCGGCGCTGGGCTTGACAGCCGGGTGCCAAGTGCGCATGCGCAACAAGCGGTGCTTTTTGTGAATGGTAAGGCGGTACCTGGGACACATGACAGATCCCAGAAGCCGCCGGACCAATCACAAAGCGCAAGTGCTTCTCGCTCATGCGCACTGGGCACCCGGCTGTCATGCCGAGCGCCGACACTACAGAAGCCGGGAAGACAGCGCGCGGCTGGATAGAGGAACAGGTAAGATCAAAGAACAACTCAGCGGAAGTAAGAGCGGGTACCTGTCAAATTCAGGTACCCGCAACCCCCCCCCAAAGGTCAGCAGTCATTTTCTGTACTATGTCCGCAGTCTCTGGTCATCTCCTGTACTATGTCCGCAGTCTCTGGTCATCCCTGTGCTGTCCGCAGTCTCTGGTCATCTCCTGTACTATGTCTGCAGTCTCTGGTCATCTCCTGTACTATGTCTGCAGTCCATTAGGTCAGAATTTTTTTTCCCTGTTTTCTGCCTCTAAAACCTAGGTGTGTCTTATGGTCAGGTGCGTCTTATGGAGTGAAAAATACGGTAAATCACTGGATTATCCTAACCACACTGAACAGTGAGGAATGGGGGAATCTTCTCTGGTGGCTATTTTATTTAAACAGCTGCTGCAGCTGTATGAATACCCAGATAGTGACTGCATCTGATTGGATGATGCATCTGATTGGATGCAATCACTATTTGGCTGATAATTTTCTAGTTCCGTTGATTTCAAAGCCAGCTTTTGTTGAACTGGCTGCTGCCATCCATGGCTCAAATTCCTTCTGATTTGGCAGGAGCCATATATGGCTAACTAGCTAAACAGATAAATATTTTTTACCAGTTAACAATACCTCCTTCACTTTTTTTCATCCTTATTATAACTCTTTCATTACATACAGTATTTTAACCCTTTTCATGCAGAGAGTAAACAAGGCCCTGCGGGTGGGCCTTGATGCCAGGAGGCTGCATATTTGCGTAATAAAATGTAAACAGACCTGTGCTGAGAGCGGGCGCACTCCCGTCACAGTTACTGGCGCCTAATGGAAAGCTCCAGATTGCTACTTGCGATCAGGAGCTTTCTAATCATGTGACTGCTGTGACAGCTAATCACAGCAGTCACATGATCATAAACCCGCCCCACCTCCCGGCATCAGAAACCCCTTCAAAGGGCCAGGAGGCGCCGGCATAAAGGGATTGAAATTAAATTGTACAATAGGTTACTATTATTACTCTTGTAGAAACACGCCCATTTTAAATGAATGCCCCACTTCTAATTAAAGTACATTCTCCTCTTACAATGGCTTGCTATATGGACATTAAAAAAGGTGTCAATTAAATGTTTATTTAACTATGTAGTTCAGTGTTTAACCTCCACTGAGATCATTAATGCAGCTATAGACAGTGCTGAGTAGAAACTGCATGTGCTTATACCCAACATTGCTACCTATTAGCTAGAGTTACCTTTTCTAAAGCTTTGCTTAAAGATGATATATGAAAAGAAGGCAATTCTTACTATGTTAACCACTTCAAGTCCGGACACTTTCACCCCCTTCCTGTCCAGGCCAATTTTCAGCTTTCACTGCTATCACACTTTGAATGACAATTGCACAGTCATGCAACACTGTACCCATATGAATTTTTAGCATTTTTTGGGGGGACAGATAAAACTTTATTTTGGTGGTATTTATTCACCACTGGGATTTTTATTTTTTTGCTATATAAATGAAAAAGTCCAAACATTTAAAAAAAAAAAAAGTGTTTTTCTTACAAAATTTTGCAAATAAATAATCTTTCTTAATAAATCTTGGCCAAAATGTATTCAGCTATCTTTTTAGTAAAAAAAAAAAAAAAAACCTCAAATTAGTTTATAACCAAAAATTATCATTTTCAAAATTTTTTTTTTACATTTTTATTTTTTTTTATATTATTATTTATGGGTTTTTTAACCTACTGTCACCCTAGCAGTACAGTGTCACCATAGTGACACTGTACTTACTTGTGGGGGATGATGAAGATTTTTTTCTTTTACACTGATTGCTTTTACACCCATAAAGGCTATAAAAGCAATACTTTCTCCTTCTCTCTGGCTACATTCTTGCAGCCATTGAGAAATACTGTGAGAGCTGTGATTGGTCACAGCTTGTCACATGATACAAGACTGTTGTGAATAGCCTTGTACCATGTGACCTCTGTGATCATTCACAGATTTCACTAGTAGTAAGCAATGATGTCAGCAAGTGACATCTTGCTTAATATTATTAATGTGATCACTGATTGGGCAATCAGTGATCACATTATCGGGACCTCACACAGAGGTCCCGTACAGCGATCAGTGTTCCGCTGTGCCCTCTGGACACAGTGGGTACCGGATCGTGGTGCCGTGCGCTCCCAGGGAGCGCGCACAGGTAGTGAATGCGGAGGCCGTATATAGACATGGGCCGAACGGGAAGTGGTTCACAGAACGTCTGATGAGCCACCTCTTGCAAAAAAAAGTTTAGAATTTTTGGCCTATCGAATAGTTGTAGAATGTATGTACATTTGACTATAAATAATATGGTCAATAGGTAGTCGCCTAAACATTTTCATATAAAACCTCATATATGTAGAGGGGAAAGGGAAAGCACTAAGCAAACAAACCTGTCATCCAGAAATCCAGACACACTTCAAATCATTTTTAAAACCTTCTACAAGACTCAGCCTCTCTAGGTCTATTCACACAAATCTCAATTCTCATCTGATTTGTTTGCATTTCTCAGCCTTTGTCACAGTGCAGGGTTGAACAAATAGAAAAAGTACAGCCTAATTCAACTTAAAGTGCATGAGGAAAAAATTTGGTCCTACCAACATGTTTCCTTATCAGTAGGCCATTGTCAATCAATTAATGGAGACAGCTGGAGTCTGTGGAGCTGGGATTAGATGGAAAGACAATGGCCTGTCCCAGGCTATTACAATTTAATCACTTTAACTAAATAAATAAGGCAGCCCTGAGCCGCTCACATGTCAAGGGAATTCTGAACAAAAAGGAAACTTCAACAAGCATTGGTCTTTACTTGTTCGCCCCCTTTGGCAGGACAAGAGAGGGTTATTACTGTAGCTTTAAGTTCCATCTTTGTGTTTCTTGTCTTTGATTACCACTCGGACCTTGCCACTTTCTGGCACTAATTTGTCAAGCTAAACAAAGAAAGGATTTGTACCTCCTGTAAGGTCTCAATTAGAACTGGCTTCGTCTGCATTATGCACCATTCAACCACAACACAATGACTATAATTACTGGAATTTGCACTAAATAACTGAAGAATTTGCAGCAAAGCCCTTCTCTCCCAACAACAATTTGTTTCTCCCAACCAGAGTGGTGAGAATGTACGTTTTGGGCTCCTACTACTTATAACTGCCAGTGTGTGTTCTTTGGGTCAAATGTCAAAGGAATAAAGATTTGAACTTCAGTCACTGAGCATGAGCAAAACTTTAGGCACTTGCATGGATCTGATTTTGTGCTTAGAATGATCAGGAACAAACAGGAAGGGGATACCTCTAAAGGGGACTGGCAGGATCACCAGATATTTGCCAAGCATTTTGTTCCTAAATTAAATAAAAGCTACATACACATTAGTTGTGAGGGACAATGGAAAGAAGTCCCTAATTGCTATAATTAAGGTTTACATACACTTTAATAATAGTCTAAGTTCGACCACAGGTGGTAATATTGTATCATTGAGACAGATGAAAGGTAAGACAACTGCATGCTCTGCAAGTGTTTTCTGATTTGGTTGATGGCGCACTTAAAGTGAGTAGGTTTGCCTTTCCTCCACAGAACAGGGAACAACTGGAGTCTGTTCACACAGAGATATCCAAACATATTGAAACTGTACCTTGACCCACCCCTCGCCTTAAGGTTGAACAGAATATTTACATTTTAAAAATAGGATAATAATATGAAAAATGAAATAAAACCTGGCCCAAAAAATTAAAAATATATAAACCTCAAGCAATAAATGCTGCTGCTCAAAAGGTGAAAAGAACACCAAAATACTATAATAAAAACGCAGCGCAAATAATTATATTACATAAAACAGTACAAATTGAAAAAAAATTCCATAATCGCTTTTTCTGCTTTGCTAACAAAAAGTTTGCAGAGCTATGTACCTCAGCTAAGGTGCACACACAACTGAAAAGTCAAGCTATTCTGATTAGAAGGCCTATGCAGCCATTGTAAGAATAAACTTTGCACAGAAATTGCAATTTATTTATTTTATTATTTAACACAGGTACTTATAAAGCGCCGTCAATTTACGCAGTGCTTTACATATTGTACATTCACATTAGTCCCTAACCCTCAAAGGGCATACAATCTAAGATCCCTAACTCATATTCATACATACACATACTAGGGCCAATTTAGACAGGAGCCAAATAACCTACCAGCATGTCTTTGGAGTGTGGAAGGAAACCAGAGTACCCGAAGCAGACACAGGAAGAACATGCAAACTCCAGGCAGGTGGTGCTGTGGTTGGGATTCGAACCAGTGACCCTAGTACCGCCAGGCAAAAGTGCCAACCATTAACACACATACACACACACCAATTTCTCCAGAAATTTCCTGTAATCTCCTACATAAGATAAGATATTAAAATAATTAAAACATCCACACCATTAAAACAAGCAATTCCACCATAAAGGCTTAATTCATCTTTTTTTTTCTAAATTCCAGCTCCCCTATGTATCAATATACCATTAAACCACTGTTGTAGAAAAATAAAAGCTTTCTGTGATTTTGAAAACAAGGCCTTAGCCATTGCTGAATTTCCTAGAAAGCTTCAATCACTTGCTGGTATGTAGATTTAGGACAGACAAACCAGTAAGACACAGGAAAGATTTCATCAGTGACCTCATTAGCACACACCTGTGGCTGCCTTCACCTCTTCTAGCAGATCACTACCACCCACTTCCACAGGTGCACAGTTTTCCAATGCCATTATTCAGTGATCACCATTCTCACTAGATACACAGGTATCCATTTTTTTGTTCTCTCTTAAATTTCATCTTGCATAGATCGTTCATTTAGCAGAGTGTGCTGAGTGAAAGAAATAACAGCCTATGTGGATAAAGCTGTAGTATTGAAAACAGGAGAAGTGTGTCCTGGGTTCAATAAAGCTCACCATACACTATACAATCTGATTGTACAATCTCCTTTAGATCTACCATCAACTATGTAGTGCAAGAACCTGTCTGATTGGATACATGGTGTGTCCTCCTATGATATAGTTTTGGTAAATCTAAAGGAGATCATACAGAGATTGTAGAATTAGACTGTATAGTGTACAAGGTGGTATCAAAAAGTTTCGAGACTAGTTATGTAACACACCAACAGATGGCAGCACAAGGCTGCATTCACAGTCACAGGGAGTACCGACCGTCATAAGTCAGTGTGCCAAAAGACATTGTTCTGTGTACATCGGGAGCAGTGCAACTGGTGCTATTCTGAGAACGTACGTTACCATGTCTGCTATTTCATTATGGACAGCAAGTTAGAACAAAGAACAAATGTGAAATTCTGCATGAAACTGGGCAAATTGCTGGATCTCTGCAATGTTGTCAAACAGCGACCTTTGAACTGGATCTTCATCTTTGGGAAGAGGGCACTTTCAGGGGTTGAGCTCATTGAAGGTTTTCCTGATCTCTCGTTGTTTTCCAGTAATGTTCTTCTGCTCGAGGCAGGCTGCCACTCACAATACCTTGAACAACTCATTGCAGCATCACTGCAAAGTTGTCGAACCATGTCAAATGTCTCTGTGGCAGATTTGGCCAGTTTCACACACAATTTCACATTTGCTCTTTGATACCACCTCATATGGCCACCTTTATACACCTGATATTAACTAGTTGTGCTTTCGGTGCCATTACCTGTTAACGGCACACCAAACACAGCTACTAGCACGCATTTTGCTACGTGAAAAAACAAGTGACAAATACAGCAAGACGCACAGTAGAAAATGGACAACCCACATCACGCCAAAATGTCCCATGTGCTACATTGTCACCTGTAGTGCAGCCCATTGAAATCAACAGGCTGCCCTATGTGTGTCACTGGAACTAGCCAAAAAACATGTGCTCCGACTACTCTAGGTGTGCATGGAGCCTGAAAGTGAAATCGGTGTGTTTACACAAGAACAATGAGGCTCCATTCCGAACGCATGACAAACTGCACAGAAACTGCATGCTTTGCCATGTGGTCCAGAAACACATTGCAAATGTGCGTTGTGTTTGCGTTGTCATTACATGTTAAAAACTACCCCAAGTGTGGCATACACACCAAAAACTGCGGTAACGCACCATGCTCCACTCTTTCTTTGGGGCAATTGTTGCATGTAGGGCAGCCTATGCGTGACAAGTGGAAACAATCCAAAAACCCCAAAACAAGCGCATACGGGAATGTGAGTTTTCACTACGTGGAGATGTGAACGTGTCTCCATCCACTCCCTCCTATGTACCTGTATAAAGATGATCATACACTATGCAATCTGATTGTACAATTTCCTTCAGATTTGTCAGAACTATGGAATAGGAGGACACACATGAACAATCCATTCAACATTGCTGATGGGAGAGCTACAGGAGATTGTACAATCAGATTGTAAAGAAAGTGGGTGGAAAGTAGTTTTGTAATGAGGGAGGTGTGGTCCAGAATGGTGAACACACCCTATCATACCCTCTTCTGTGATGCAACAAGGAAGTGAAGGCTTATGGGAGATGGCCTACAGGAAGTGAACGCTGAGAGATGATCAACAGGAAGTGATGGAATCTGAAAATAGTTTCAAAAATTCTAATAAAAACGGACAAGATTTTAAATCTATTGTGGATAAGGTAAGTGAGAGACAAGTACATTGGGATGGCTGGGCCAGAAATGGCATTGGAAAACGCTTCAATTTATTGTGAAAAGTGAAATTCTGCCCGAAAAGGTGACCTTATCCTTTAGGTTAATAAACAAAACCCATAACCAGCTTAAGTTTACTGACTAGATTTAATTTTTGCATTTACAGCCTTTCGATAGACATCAAGGCCCCTCTGTATAGTGCAGTCCTAACTCTAGT
This sequence comes from Staurois parvus, assembly GCF_062004578.1. Lineage (NCBI taxonomy): Eukaryota > Metazoa > Chordata > Amphibia > Anura > Ranidae > Staurois > Staurois parvus. The sequence goes on from NW_028317807.1 coordinate 18,527,607, forward strand.
TTTTAAGAGCCTCCATGTTTGAGAATATACAGTATACAGTAGCAGTGGATTAATTAAGGGCAGGTATGCCTGGAGGTAGTCCATACCTTCTTAAAGGCGTAGAGACACACCAGAAGTCCAAAACACAATGGCGGCTGAGGCAATCTAATGAATCAATAAAGAAAACCTCTTGTGTTGCCAATAACCCTAAAAAAAACCCAGAGTGGCCGCAAACACCTGACTATAATCCTAATAGTGTATAAAAAGAAAAGAAACGAACTGATGCTGCACTGCTCAATAAATGCAAAGTGAACCAACCTGCACAGTGTAAATCATAAGGCAAAACAAAAAATATGTGACAAATTATGGTGATAAATAATAGGTAAGCAACAATATGTGAATAGATAGCATGGATCACTCAATGAATAAACATAAAAAATAAATAAACCGGTACAGTGTGCATAAGGGTGACAGTATACAACCAAATCACAAAGCAAATCAAAAAACACATTAGTGACCAAAAAAAATAAGAAATTTATAGTGAATGAGTAACATGGATCATATAAATATAAAGTGAACAAATGAATGTGAGAATGCAACAATAAAGTGCATAGTGCCAATAAATCTGTGTATCTTCAGCAAAAACGTGAAACATCCAGTGACCACTGCAAAAAACAGTCCTCCACCAGCTGGCATGCATGATCACCTCCAGGCTGCGACCCACAAGGGGTCATGAAACTTATATGCACTCAACCGTTGATATTCCTGTATATCCCCTCAATACTTGTCAGGGCAATCCTCTATGGTGGAGATGATGAGCACTCATAAGCATGCCAGCAGTAGTGGCTCAGATGTTCCCTCACGGATATAGCCAAACACTCTCCTCTCCAATGACCCACACATGGAAAATGAAATAAAAAACTTCCCATAGTGTAGTAAGCAAAAACATTTATTGAATAAAAAAGCAGAGAGGTGTATTACACTGAGGTGTACCAAGATGACGGATGCTGTCCGTACCAGAAATGACATCACCACGCTTCCGTCCTATGCATTACGTCACAAATCACATGACTTCCTCAGGACATGAGGAAGTCATGTGATTTGTGACAACGTGTAGGATGGAAGCGTGGTGACATCATTTCCGTACAGACAACAGCCACCATCTTGGTACACCTCTCTGCTATTGCAGTTTTACTTGCCTATGTGGGTCTGTGGACCCTGTTGTTTAATGTGAGTAGTCACTCTGCCTTTGTTATTCAATAAATGTTTTTGCTTACTACACTATGGGAAGTTTTTGATTTCATTTTCCATGTATGGGTCATTGGAGAGGAGAGTGTTTGGCTATATCCGTGAGGGGACATCTGAACCACTATTGCTGGCATGCTTATGTTGTGCTCATCATCTCTACCATAGAGGATTGACCTGACAAGTATTAAGGGGGTATACAGAGATATGATTGGTTGAGTGCATATACGGTATCTCACAGAAGTGAGTACACCTCTCACATTTTTTGTAAATATTTTATTATATCTTTTCATGTGACAACACTGAAGAAATGACACTGCCTTAACCCTCTCAGGCATGGAGTTCACCAGAGCTTCACAGTTTGCCACTGGAGTCCTCTTCCACTCCTCCATGACGACATCATGGAGCTGGTGGATGTTAGAGACCTTGTGCTCCTCCACCTTCCGTTTGAGGATGCCCCACAGATGCTCAATAGGATTTAGGTCTGGAGACACGCTTGACCAGTTCATCACCTTTACCCACAGCTTCTTTAGCAAGGCAGTGGTCATCTTGGAGGTGTGTTTGGGGTCGTTATCATGCTGGAATACTGCTCTGCGGCCCAGTCTCCAAAGGGAGGGGATCATGCTCTGCTTCAGTATGTCACAGTACATGTTGGCATTCATGGTTCCCTCAATGAATTGTAGCTCCCCAGTGCTGGCAGCACTCATGCAGCCCCAGACCATGACATTCCCACCACCATGCTTGACTGTAGGCAAGACACACTTGTCTTTGTACTCCTCATCTGGTTGCCACCACACACGCTTGACACCATCTGAACCAAATAAGTTTATCTTGGTCTCATCAGACCACAGGACATGGTTCCAGTGATCCATGTCCTTAGTCTGCTTGTCTTCAGCAAACTGTTTGCGGGCTTTCTTGTGCACCATCTTTAGAAGAAGCTTCCTTCTGGGATGACAGCCATGCAGACCAATTTGATGCAGTGTGCAGCGTATGGTCTGAGCACTGACAGGCTGACCTCCCACCCCTTCAACATTTGCAGCAATGCTGGCAGCAGTCATACATCTATTTCCCAAAGACAACCTCAGGATATGACGCTGAGAACGTGTACTCAACTGCTTTGGTCGACCATGGCGAGGCCTGTTCTGAGTGGAACCTGTCCTGTTAAACCGCTATATGGTCCTGGCCACCATGCTGCAGCTCAGTTTCAGGGTCTTGGCAATCTTCTTATAGCCTAGGCCATCTTTATGTAGAGCAACAATTCTTTTTTTCAGATCCTCAGAGAGTTCTTTGCCATGAGGTGCCATGTTGAACTTCCAGTGACCAGTATGAGAGAGTGAGAGCGAGAACACCAAATTTAAACACCCCTGCTCCCCATTAACACCTAAGACCTTGGAACACTAACAAGTCATATGACACCGTGGAGGGAAAATGGCTAATTGGGCCCAATTTGGACATTTTCACTTAGGTGTGTACTCACTTTTGTTACCAGCGGTTTAGACATTAATGGCTGTGTGTTTAGTTATTTTGAGGAGACAGCAAATTTACACTCTTATACAAGCTGTACACTCAATATTTGACATTGTAGCAAAGTGTCATTTTTTTCAGTGTTGTCACATGAAAAGATATAATAAAATATTTACAAAAATGTGAGGGGTGTACTCACTTCTGTGAGATACTGTAAGTTTCATGACTCCTTGTGGGTCACAGCCTGGAGGTGAGCACGCATGCCAGCTGGTGGAGGATTGATTTTTGCAGTGGTCACTGGATGTTTCACGTTTTTGCTGAAGATACACAGATTTATTGGCACTATGCACATTATTGTTGCATTCTCACATTCATTTGTTCACTTTATATTTATATGATCCATGTTACTCATTCACTATAATTTGCTTACTCACTTTTTTTTGGTCACGAATATGTTTTTTTATTTGCTTGTATCCTGTCACCTTTATGCACACTGTACGGGTTTATTTTTTTCTGTTTATTCATTGAGAGATCCATGCTATCTATTTACATATTGTTGCTCACCTATTATTTATCACCATAATTTGTCACATTTTTTTGTTTTGCCTTATGATTTATACTGCGCACTTTGCATTTATTGAGCAGCGCAGCATCAATTAGTTTCTTTGCTGAGACAATCTAATGTGTCCCCACACCAACTGTATTATGACAGCTTGCACTGTCAGCTGTCAATATACCCCAACAGTGCTTGCATATGACTATATGCAGGTTCTATCAGCCAACTACAGTTAGGTCCATATAAATTTGGACACAGGCACAATTTTCATACTGTTGGCTCTGTATGCCACCAGAATAAATTAAAAGGAAACAATCCAAATGAATTTGAAGTGCAGACTCTCAGCTTTAATTCAAGGAGTTGAACATAAATATCAAGTACAAATTTTAGGAACTGCTAACATTTTTATACACAGTCCCTCCATTTTCAGGGGCCCAAATGTAATTGGACAAATGAATATAATGTTCATTTTTAATATTTTGTTGAGAATCCTTTACTGGCAATGACTGAAGTCTGGAACCCATGGACATTACCAAAGACTGGGTTTCCTCCTTTCTGATGCTTTGCCAGGCTCTAACTGCAGCTGTCTTCAGTTGTTCTTTGTGGGTCTGTCTTCCTTTAGTTTTGTCTTCAGCAAGTGAAATGCATTCTCAGTTGGGTTGAGATCAGGCGATTGACTCGGCCATTGCAGAATATTCCACTTCTTTTCCTTCAAAAGCTCCTGGGTTGCATTTGCAGTGTGTTTTGGATCATTGTCCATCTGTACTGTGAAGCGCCGTCCAATCAACTTTGCTGCATTTGGCTGAATCTGGGCTGACAGTCTATCTCTAAACACTGCAGAATTCATCCGTCTGCTTCTGTCTTTTGTCACATCATCAATAAACACCAATGACCCAGTGCCACTAGAAGCCATACATGCCCATGCCATCACACTGCCTCTACCATATTTTACAGATGATGTTGTGTGCTTTGGATCATGAGGTGTTCCAAGCCTTGGCCACACTTTTTTCTTCCCATCATTCTGGTACAGATTAATCTTAGTTTCATCCGTCCAAAAATGCTTTTCCAGAACGGGTCTGGCTTTTTTAGATTTTTTTTTAGCAAAGCCTAATCTGGCTTTTCTATTCTTCAGGTTTATGAATGGTTTGCACCTGGTGGTGAACCCTCTGTATTTGCTCTCGTGAAGTCTTCTCTTGATTGTAGACTTTGACAATGATATGCCCAAACCCTGGAGAGTGTCCTTCACTTGTCTGGATGTTGTGAATGGGCTTTTCTTTACCATAAAGAAGATCCTGTGATCATCTACTACTGTTGTCTTCTGTGGATGCCCATGCCTTTTTATGTTGCTGAGCTGACTAGTGCATTCTTCTTTCCTCAGAATGGACCAAACTGTTGATTTGGCCACTCCTAATGTTGCTGCTATCTCTGTGATGGAATTGTTTCGTTTTTAAAACCTTACAAAGCCTGTTTCATGTGCCTGGACAGCCCGTTTGAACACATGATATAGGTTCATAGCAACAGATTCCAAATGCAAGAACCACACTTAGGCTGGCCATACACTATACAATTTTCTATCCAATTTCTGCCCAAATTCCTTTAGATTTACCTTCAACTATGTAGTGCAAGAGCCTGCCTAATTGGATACAATTGAAAGTGTTGTTAGTTTTGACCTCCTATTATATGGTTTTTGGTAAATCTAAACCAAAAAGCTCAAGAAAATTGTATAATGTATGGTCAGCCTTAGAATCAACTCCAGACCTTTTACCTGCTTAATTGATGAAAAAATAACAAAGGAATAGTCCACACCTGGCCATGAAACAGCGTTTGATTCAATTGTCCAATTACTTTTGGTCCCTTGAATAAGGTGGGATGGCTACTCTTAAGAGCTGTAATTCCTAAACCCTTCCTCCAATTTGGATGTATATACCCTCAAATTAAACCTGAGAGTGTGCACTCAGTCCATATCCATTATATAACTATAGCTTGAATATGTTTAGGAAAATACCTGAAAAAAACCTAAAAAATTGTGCTGGAGTCCAAATATATATGGACCTAACTGTATATTCCACCAATGTCTATGATTTTTTTTAACTGAAGAATTTTTCAGCTAAAGGAGGTTGGGCAGGAGGATGCTGAGAGCGCCCCTAGAGAGCATTATAGCTGGTGCTGCAAGACCCAGCCGAAATTTGCTCCATGAATGATCAACTTAGATCTTTAACACTCAGGCCCCATTCACACCTGAGCATAGTGGGAACACATGTTCCTGCTTCCATTGTTTGTGCATTTTTCAAGTGTGTATTCGAACGAAAATTCTTAGAAAAGATTGTCGAAAGAAAATTCTTTCGAAATTCGACCCATGCTCTAGTGTCATTGGGTAAAGTTAAACAAATAAAATAAAAAAAAAAAACCCACAACATCAATGGATATGGTGCGTAGCACGGCTCACATGCTGGATATGCAAGCTACATCACTCAACTCATCCATCCAGCGGCTGATATAGCAAGCTAATTAGCTCTAGAGGAAACATATATCTATGATTGAGGCTTGCTCCTAGAAAGGTCAAGATATACTTCTATTCTATATGTAAAACACTGTTTAAATGTGAATATATTTAAATGTGAATAATTACAATGTTTGGTATGTAGGTACTGAATACAAAAGCTTTCTAATAAAATTAGAGTTGAGAATAAGTTAGAGATAAGAATTTAAACAGAGCTCACCATTATCCTCTATGGAAATCCCTAAAGGGACCAAGGAAAGCAAAAAAAAAAAAAAAAAAAATAGAGAGCCCCTGAGGCAAGCTCCTATTATTATTCGGGGGGGGGGGGGGTGGATTTATGGACCCAAACTTCAGAGTAAAGTTCCGCTTGAAGCTCATTAATTTAGGAACTTTAAAGTGCATCAAAAAACATTATATTTCTGAATTACCGTATTTTTCGCTCCATAAGACGCACCTGACCATAAGACGCACCTAGGTTTTAGAGGCGAAAAACAAGAAAAAAATATTCTGAACCAATGGACTGCAGACACAGTACAGGGGATGACCAGAGACTGCGGACACAATACAGGAGATGACCAGAGACTGCGGACACAGTGCAGGAGATGACCAGAGACTGCAGACACAGTACAGGAGATGACCAGAGACTGCGGACACAGTGCAGGGGATGGCCAGAGACTGCAGACAGTGCAGGGAATGACCAGAGACTGCAGACAGTACAGGGGATGACCAGAGACTGCAGACAGTGCAGGGAATGACCAGAAACTGCAGACAGTGCAGGGAATGACCAGAAACTGCAGACAGTGCAGGGAATGACCAGAAACTGCAGACAGTGCAGGGAATGACCAGAAACTGCAGACAGTGCAGGGAATGACCAGAAACTGCAGACAGTGCAGGGAATGACCAGAAACTGCAGACAGTGCAGGGAATGACCAGAGACTGCAGACAGTGCAGGGAATGACCAGAGACTGCAGACAGTGCAGGGAATGACCAGAGACTGCAGACAGTGCAGGGGATGACCAGAGACTGCAGACAGTGCAAGGAATGACCAGAAACTGCTGACCTTTGGGGAGGGAGGGGGAGCGGGTACCTGAATTTGACAGGTATCCGCTCCCACTTCCACGGAGTTGTCCTTCCTTCTTCCCGCAGCGGCTTCTGTGATAGCCGGGTGCCCACTGCGCATGCGCGAGAAGCGCGGCGCTTTGTGAATGGCCCGGCGCCTTCTGGGACCTGTCATGTGTCCCAGAAGACACCGGATCATTCACAAAGCGCAGCACATGCGCAGTGGGCACCCGGCTGTCACAAAAGCCAGAGCGGGAAGACTGTGCAGCGCTGGAGCTAGGAACAGGTAAGGCCCTGCAGGAGAGAACAGCTGAGTGGCCGGCCCGGTATTCTGACATGGTGGCGGCAGAAATACCGGACCGGCCGCTTTATATTCGCTCCATAAGACGCACTGACATTTTCCCCCCTTTTTTGGGGGGAAAAAAGTGCGACTTATGGAGCGAAAATACGGTAGGCAACAATATAACCCCTGGCAAAAAGTATGGAAATCACCACTCTTACCTGACATGCACCCCATATCATCATGATTATGGAAATTTGCATGTTTTCTTTCGGCAGGCATCTGTACACATTTCATTGGAAACGGCACCAAGCATCATTACCCTGCCCAATGCAGATTCGTAATTCATCACTGGATATCACTTTCATCCAGTCATCTACAGTCCATGATTGCTTTTCTTTAGCCCACTGTAACCTTGTTTTTTTCTGTTTGCCTTAAGTTTTCTGTTTTTGACGTCTTTTTTGGTCTACCAGTTTGCTTCCCTTTTAAAATCTTCCCATTTGATTTGTACTTGATCCAGATTTTAGACACAGCTGACTGGTAACAACCAGCATTGTTTGCAACATTCCATGATGATTTACCTTCTTGAAGAAGTTTAATAATACTCTCCTTTGTTTCAACTGACATCTCTCATGTTGGAGCCATGATTCATGTCAATCAGCTTGGTGCAACAGCTCACCAAGGTGTGCAAGCACTCTCTTTTTAACGGCAGACTAATTAGCAGATGTAATCTGACGTAGATGTTTGTTTTAGAACTGCAAAGTACATGGTGATTCCATAATATTTTCCTCAGAATTGAGTGATTCCATATTTTTTTCCTCTGCTTGATCTGGGAAAACAGTTGCAATTGACTACAGTTTTCTTTCTTAAGTGTTTCTTAAATCCAGAAGACTGGAATGTTAAATGAAAATAGTTTTGAGGCATGCCATGTTTTTTTTTTTTTTTTACACAATTAAACAATTGAATTAACATTTTCCAAGAGTGGTGATTCCATACTTTTTGCCAAGGGTTGTAATCTTCCAGTCTTCCAATGCATGTAGACTGAAGAAATCACACAGACTTCCACCAAAATGAATGCAGATACACAAGGCATATTTGCTCAACAACACTCATGAAAACACAACTTATTAAAAAAAAAAAAAAAATGTTTGGCTCCAATATCAGCTTAACAATTTATCAGCCTTGAAAAGCATCCAAAAAGCATGTACAACGGCATCTCAAATTCACATGAATTAACATGTATTAAATATGAGCATCTTGGGACAGTGTAGCTGACTAGCCATAGATGGTAGAAGTCTCTCAGAGGAAAATTGAGCATATTCTTGTGCTGCAAAGAGTTGCGCACTGTATGCATGCAAAGTGACAGTTTCTGCTCACTTTTGTATACAGATTAATAAATGTTTTTTGTACAGACATGTTCCAAAAAACCTTTAAATGACATAACAAAAACTTCACAAACCTGTAAACCTATAAGACCTTGTAGTGCGTCTCTAAGCAAGAATGCAGTGTACTTCCCCGCTGGAACTCAGGAGGAGTAGGGGTGCTGGCATTGGATTTCACTCATCCAGAGGTGCTGATAGAAGAGGTTTTAAATGCCACTCACCCAGCCCAATCCAAATATATGTGTATTACGCGTTTCGCCCACTCCCGATGGGTGGGGCATGATGTGCTAGAAGGCGGGGTCAGTTGAGCAGCACTGGCTGAGCTTGTCACATACATCTATATGGTTTGGGCTGGGTGAGAGGTGTCTAAAAAATAAAAAAATATATCTTATCGCACGCTAGCAATGTTCTATATTGCCATATTCTTTCCCAAGTGCTGTTAGCAATACTCCAATTTATCCATCTATCACTATTCTTAAGACATAAGCAGGCTAAAAGTGTATGAGCACTTATTGTATGTGAGTTCACAAATGTATGCAAAGGTCTGCCAATCTAAAGGTCAAGATTGGTTTGGTAGAATGAAACAAAACGCATATTAAAAAAGTGTTCATGCTACATATACAAAGACTGGAATAGAAATTTATAAATATAAACTTGTAAATTGTTCTCTAATGTGTGGTAAGCCTCTACGGACATATGTATTTAGCTGTCAAAATAACAAATACATTTCTGAAAGTTGTAAGTGGCAGTTCTGGTAGCTCTACTAACTTAATGTAGTGTTCAGGGCATAAACCATATTGGATTAAAATGTATGTAAACCTTCACAATTAACTTCTCTTATTTGCTTCTTTTTGGTCTGGTACAGTGTCTTGAAAAAGTATTCATACCCCTTGAAATTTTGCACATTTTGTCATGTTACAACCAAAAATGTAAATGCATACAAAATGCAGCGCTGTTAATAAATCATGAATAATATTAATAAAACACAGTCCAATAAAAGGTGCTCCTTGATTCCCAGTGCAAATGATAGGAATGCGCACTAACCAGAAAGCGTATAAGCAATAGGTGGAGCCCAGGACGCCGTTTGACACTAAGCCGCCGGTGCCACGTGGAGGCCCGGTGGCCATCTTGGTTTTTTTAAAGGGTCAGTGTGTTCACCCATACTTGGTACTATCATGTTTATTGTGCACCTATGCTTTTCTAAATAAAGTCAGTTACTTACTACACTATGAGTATTTCCATGTATCTCCTGTGAGGAGCTGCTTCAACTTCCACAGCCCCAAGTGATCCCTGTGTCAGCTCCTGAGAGGGGGAGGCTTATCTCGATTGATTCTTCTTTGACCTGCTGGACCACTCTTTCACCACATGAGGGCGCACGATCTCCATCTTTCCCAGCTATTTTCATGACCAGACCAAAAAGGAGAGGGGAAGCTTCAGGATATATATTCACATGCGTATTACTTATACGCTTTCTGGTTAGTGCGCATTCCTATCATTTGCACTGGGAATCAAGGAGCACCTTTTATTGGACTGTGTCTTATTAATATTATTCATGATTTATTAACAGCGCTGCATTTTGTATACATATTGATTTAGGGACTTTTTATGCGTTTTCCTAGAATGTTCAGCTGCTAAATTTACTGAGAGCGCTTACTATACTTTGTACCATTTTAAAAATGTAAATGCATTTTCTTGGGATTTTATGTAGTAGATCAACACAAAGTGGCGCATACCATAATTTTGAAGTGGAAGGAAAATGATAAATGGTTTTCAAATTTTCTTTTACAAAGAAAAATTTGTGAAAAGTGTGGCTTGCATTTGTATTTGCCCCCCTTTACTCTGATACCCCTAACTAAAATCTAGTGGAGAAAATTGCCTTCAGAAGTCACCTAATTAGTAAATACCTGTGTGTAATTTAATCTCAGTATACTAGAAAATGATAAAATAAAGCGAGCGCTAAATCTGAGTGATAGAGTAAGCAGCTGAACACACTAAAAGGTAAACCACAATGCCTCTAAACAACAAAAAATAAATATTGGTGCAGCGCTGAACATTTAAACAAAAGACCTGCTGTGTGTTTTATAAACACATATACAGCAAAAATGCATTATTTATATATGTGGAGTGATCAGACAAGATGTTACGCTGAAGATGCACTAGAAATAAGAATATAGAAAACGCATGATCATGACATGCGTGGAAGTATCCAAATGTCCAAAATGTATGAGGATCAGGTACAACCTTCCGAAAGTTTATATAGAATCCAAATGCGTATATATTCTCCTCTGGATGATGTAATTGATGTACAGAGTGCGCACTTACCAGATGCGCTAATAAAAAGTGCGTTGTTATATAGTATTCCTGGTGTGAAGAGGTCCCTCGGGTATGGATGACGATACAGCCTAGGGGTGGGTAGTCCTCCTCAGGGTCTTGGGGTGCGTTAGTCTTTCCAGATATTTAGCCTCTTTAAGGTACCGGGATACTGACTGGAAGAGGTGCGGGTTCTCCTGTCCGTGCTGTGTGTTTTTTGTGGTGAGAGGTTGGCTGACCGTCCTTACATCGTCTATGGAGACAGATCTCCATAGACAATGTAAGGACGGTCAGCCAACCTCTCACCACAGAAAAAGCCATTATTGAAAGAAAGAAAAGGCATAAGAAGTCCCGTTTGCAGTCGGCAAGAAGCCATGTGGGGGACACAGCAAACATGCGGAAGAAGGTGCTCTGGTCAGATTAGACCAAAATTTAACTTTTTGGACTAAAAGCAAAATGCTATGTGTGGAGGAAAAACTAACACTGCACATCACCTTGAACACAGCATTCCCACTGTGAAACATGGTGGTGGTGGCAGCATCATGTTGTGGGGATGCTTTTCTTCAGCAGGGACAGGGAAGCTGGTCAGAGTTGATGGGAAGATGGATGGAGCCAAATACAGGGCAAACCAGCAAGACAACGACCCTAAACATACAGCCAGAACTACAGTGGAATGGTTTAGATCAAAGCATATTTATGTGTTAGAATGGCCCAGTCAAAGTCCAGACCTAAATCCAATTGAAAATCTGTGGCAATACTTGAAAATTGCTGTTCACAGATGCTCTCCATCCAATCTGATAGAGCTTTAGCTATTTTGCAAAGAAGAATGGGCAAAAATTTCACTCTCTACATATGCAAAGCTGGTAGAGACATCCCCAAAAAGACTTTCAGCTGTAATTGCAGTGAAAGGTGGTTCTACAAAGTATTGACTCGGGAGCTGAATACAAATGCATGCCACACTTTTCAGATATTTGCAAAAAAATTGAAAACCCAATAAAATACATTTATGTTTTTGGTTGTAACATGACAAAATGTGGAAAATTGCAAGGGGTATGAATACATTTTCAAGGCACTGTAAATCCATTAACAGTATTTAGTTATACAGTAAATGTTCTATAAGTGCCACATAAATTCCTTTTCATCCTGACAGGATCTTAAGCTGGCAAATTCCTGTGCTGTTTGCCACTGCAGACAGTTATCAAAACTACAGAACAACCCCTATGTTAAGAAGAAGAAAGGAGGTTGTTCTGTACTCCTGTCTTGGGGTGACAAAGTTTCTCCTCTATAGGTACATTGTGGGGAGTGAGCATTGTCACTTTAGGAAGTGTTACTGGGAGGGATCACTAGGTAAAAATAAAGAAAAAAATCAAATGAAGCCACCACATTTAAAAGTGCTAGTTTACCTTAGTAAAAAAAAAATGTAGAGAGGAGCAAGGATTTCAAATTCCCGCACAGCTGAAGGCACTGTGGGGGTGCAGAGAGCTCAGGAACCCCCAGAGGTAGGCACAGCTGAGACTGGAAGAGTGGAGAGGGTGTCTGCTGTTAGTTCATCTTTACATTTTTTTTATGTAAAGAGAAACGAACCCTTAAACCTCCCTGGCGGTATGATTATTTTAGATTTTTGGTGCTGAAAGCGGTACCATTTTTTGGCATGGAAATATGTATTTTTTTTATTGTAGGCCTGTAATTTTTAGGATTAACTCACTGAAATCTGTCCGAACAAGAGTCTAGTAAACATCCCGGGTATGATAAAATTTGAAACACAAAATCATAAATTATAATTTAATAATCATAAAAATAATAATATAATAATAATAAATTTAATTCAATAATATAATCAAACCAAAAACACTGAAATTTGAATTATAGCACCAAGTTTGCACATCACTGAGCAAAGTCGCAAAATCGTTTTCAGTGTCTGATGAAGAATTTCACCACGAATCATTATCACTCAATTCTGCAAGTAGTTCTGATTTACTATCGCTGTTCTCTAGCTGGTCTAAAACCGATTTTGACTAAAAGGGACGCTTTTTGGATGCCATGGACTTTTCTAGTTTTCCAGGCAGAAAGAACAGTCAAAATGCAGGCAGGGCACAGGACAAAGCAGTAGGGACAAAATGTATGTGAAATGGTTTGATACAGTAATGTTTTACTATGTCAAATTAATTTCTAAGAAAATGACAGTTTCTAAAAATTTTTAAATTTGCCGCCGTTCTGGCCCCCGTACGTCCCGACGCTCGCAGGGACCGGAACACGGAAGCCGGCATCGGCCAGAGGAGATGGCTGGGGAGGCTGCAGGGGTGACATTGCGGGAGCGAAGGACAAGGTAAGCGCTGAAGGGAATCCCTGAGCAATGCCGCATGGTAAGCCCGAGTGTAGCTCGGGGTTACCGCTTTTGGTACTGAAACTTTACCCCGAGCTACACTTGGGAATACCGCCAGGGAGGTTAACCACATTGCGCATAGCCACTGTATAAATACGGCGGCAGGGCGGCATTGGCTGGGCAAAACCATGTTTTAAAACGTGTGTTTTGTAAACAGGTAGGGGGCGCGCGCGAGGCCTGTGTCCCACCAATCACAGCCGCGGATGTCAGTCATGCCCACTTCGTGACTTCATCAGGGTTACCCTGATGAAGTCACGAAGTGGGCGTGACGCAACTAGTCGGTACGTGGGGAGGAGCTTCCGGTAATCGTGGTGACATCATTTTCGGCGTAGGGGCCATATTGGAACACCCTGTGTATTACCCATGCAGTACACCCATAGCATGTGGTAGGAGGCTGGAAGATTCATCGTTTTGTAAGTGGAAATCTACTTTTTATACCTATTACCAATAAAATTACTGGTTGCACTATGGAGGGTCTCTGCTTGTGTCTTACTATGACCCTGGGAGGAGCTGGCTGCTAAACTGGTGGACGCTGGAGGAGGAAGATACTTTCTAGAGAGTGATCCATACTGATAGGATCGTGTGATCCCGAAAGCGTGCTGGCCCCTTGGGGTCTAAGGAAGGAGGTGAGGGGGCATTTTGGCTGTTAAGGATTGTCACGTGTAAATCACGTACACTGCACATAATTTTGCATGAAGAGTGGAGTGTGAAGTTCATCATTAAGCACAGCATCATCAGTAATATTATTATTAACTTTGGACTTTTTCTCGTATTTGAACTATCGTTCATTCCTTTGTGCACTTTTTGTGTGGCACTGTTTATTATTAGTATATATGTTATTATAGTATAGATTACTTTATTTTCACGTTTTTGCACGAGATATTCCCCATGAGGGAATACATGCATGACACTGTATATGTATTGAGTATCTTGGATTTATTTTGGGGATTGAGTATATATTGTATTACGGTTCTATTAGATACTAATTAGCGCTGCACTCATCATTTTTGCACTGTTTATTCACTTATTTTGGGTATAAGCTTAGTGTCAGCAGCTTATGGTTATAGGGTAGGAGTCCTTGTGAGCGCAGGAGGTTTTTTGTAATTAACTCCCGTCACACAGTTAACCCTTTCCCTGAAAAATAAACTTAACCCCCTTCCTCCCCAGTGCCAATAGTACAGTGTCAGTGGGTTTTTTTTTGCACTTATCACTGTATTGATGTCACTGGGGTTGTCAGTGACCCCAAGTCAGTACCCCCCAATGTCAGAATGTCCGCCGCAGTCCCACCATAAAAGTCGCTGATTGCCACCATAAGTCGCTGATCGCCGCCATTATTAGTATAAAAAAATCGAAAAATCCCAGTATCTTTCCCGCCATTTGTAAACGCTATAACTTTCACGTGAACCAATTAATTTACACGTATTGGGTTTTTTTTTTTTAGCAAAGACATGTCGCAGAATGCATTTTGGCAGAAATTTATGACTAAATTTGATATTTAAATTTTTTTTTACTGGACATGTTTTATAGCAAAAAGTCCAAAATATTGTTTTTTTTCCTCAAAATTGTCAGCCTTTTTTTTTATAGCGCAAAAAATAAAAACCGCACAGGCAATCAAATACCACCGAAAGAAAGCTCAATTTGTGGGGAAAAAAAAGGATGTAAATTTCATTTATGTACCATATTGCATGACCGCGCAATTGTCCGTTAACCTAGCGCAGCGCTGTATAGCATAAAATGGCGTAAATTGCAGTATCTATACCATAGTTTGTAGATGCTATAACTTTCACACAAAGCAATCAATATACACTTATTGGGATTTTTTTTACCAAAAACATGCAGCAGAATACATTTTGGCCTAAATTTATAACTAACTTTGAGTTTACTATATATTTTGTATAGCTGAAAGTAAAAAATATTGTTTTTCTTCAAAATTTTTGACCTTTTTTTGTTTATAGCATGAAAAATAAAAAGCGCACAGGTGATCAAATACCACCGAAAGAAAGCTCTATATGTGTGAAAAAAAGGACGTAACTTTTGTTTGGGTGCAGCATTGCATGACCGCACAATTATCAGTTGAATTAGTGCAGCGCTGAGTAGCAAAAAGAGGCCTGGTCATTAAGGGGGGTAAATCCTCTGGAGGTCAAGTGGTTAAAGGGCTGGTATGCTGCAATATACTAAGTTTTTGTTCTCAGGTTTAAATACAGTACGCTTAAACAAAATTGTACTTCGAAATCCTTTGTATCCATTGTTATCTCATTGATTATCCCCAATATTGTACAATTATTTTTAAACTAAATGTTATTTTTTATGCTTAAAACTTCCCTTGTAGAAAAATAGAAAACTGATCGTTTTAAGATTTCCGTTTAAAAAACTGAAAATATTTAAATCAAATATTTAGCAGATCATGTGTTTTGCTTGGCTGTTGAACTTGTATCAAAGTTTGTTCACTTTGAGTGATCTTAGGCATTAAATATTCGTTACCTGCACACTTGAAGCTTTGAGCAGTGAGGCCTCTCTCCAAAGCTAATGTTGTCAAGATACCGAGGAAACTTGAGGTTACAGATTGGCGCTTGCTCCTCTGCAGCTCCCTAAGCGACGGATGTTCTTTGGGTGTGTTCCTAAGAGGCACAAGCAGATGCTGATCTTGTTGCCGAGCATCATTAGCAGCAGATATAATGGCATCCATCCATTCTTGAGCTTTCTGTCGGGTTTCAGTTCGTAGCCGAAGAACATCTTGAGGAAATATTACTTGAAAACAAGAATCATACCCATCAAGAGTGTCCATCTGGACAGATACACAAACATTAATGTTATAACTAAGTAATGGATCCTCATCCAGGCAACTAGACTGGTATGCCGTTAGGTGTGAACTGGAAAGAACAAAAATGAATGCCTTCCAGTTATTATGGATTGTTAATCGATAAAGGGTCCCTGTTTTTAATGCATTTTTGTGGTGGCCATTGGTCAAGTTCATGGCTCTTGAAAGTTCTGTCAGCTTGTTTGACAAGCTTTGGTTTTCCAAATAGTCACAATTGTTGTCAGCCACATTTTTAGACCTTGTTATCACATCATGCTGATTGGTCATATAATCTGAAACTAAAGTCAAGGCACGTACTCCCTCCCATAACTTCTGTCCCCAGTCCAATGCCTCCCAAGCAGAATCTGCTTTCAATTGCAATTGACTGTTATCCGACATTAACACTTCAACTAGTTTGGTTTCATGGCTTCCAGTAATGGTGATGCTTTCAATATTAGCAAGAGGATAAGCAGTGATAGCATTGTGATTACCACTGCTATCAGTACCATAGATGTGCAGTTTGTACTGAGATATCTCAGCATAACAATTCTTCCAAAAGCTCTCTTGGGTTTTTCGAGTCTCCAGGAATCCCTTCTTGAGAATATTTGGCAACATGTGTTCTAGAAACAAAAAGAGCAAGAAACATTAGGAAATATCAGTACTTATGATTAGAAAGGTTATATGATGCATTGTAAATTGACATGGTTCTGAAATATTTTTAGAAAGATCAGAAGACATCTGAAGTCTAACAGTCACTCTTCTATGAGTTTCCTGAGCACACACACTTCACAGAATGACAAGGAACAGAAAAATTGATGTACTAAAAGAGGTAGAGGCTGTAGGTTTAGCAAAATGTATGTTCACTCTGCATAATGAGCATTAGTCTACTGCGGGCGGCAACTACAGACTAAGGGATGTACCTGTACATCGCTTAGAACAGGATACAGTGGATTGCGGCTCCTGGTACCTGGTCACTTTGATTGGCTGGGGGATCATGCGAATGCTGTACTGCACTGGTGACAGTATGTAAAAAAAAAAAAAAAAAAAATTCCTTTTCCAAAAAATTGTGACAAAAAAATGACAACTTCAAAAAATTTGCCATGCCATTTACTAAATACCTCAGTCTGTCTACTTTCCAAAAAGGGATAGTTTGGGGGGTATTTGTACTGTCCTGGCATTTTAAGGGTCCCAAGAAATGAGATAGGTAGTCAGTACACCAAGAAATGAGATAGGTAGTCAGTACATCAGAATTCAATTTTCAAAGATATATTTCATAGTTTGTAGACACTATAACTTCCACACAAACCAATTAATATACACTTATTGAGATTTTTTTTAACCAAAGACATGTAGTAGAATACATTTTGGTCTAAATGTATGAATATTGTGGGGGGGTTTTCAAAATTTTCAGTATTTTTTATTTATATAATAAAATAAAAAAAACAGTGGTTATCAAATACCATCAAAAGAAAGCTCTATTTGTGTAAAAAAAAAGGACATAAAATTTAATTTGGGTTGCATGACCACACAATTCCCAGCTAAAGTAGCGCAGTGCAGAAAAGCAAGAAATGGTCTGATCATGAAGGGGGTATAACTTTCCGGAGCTCATGTGGATAAAGTTGAATCTGTGTTTACACTTAAAAGGCAAAAAACAAAGTTAAAAAAAAATATATAATGATAATAATAAAAAGTATGTATATATATATATATATATATATATATATATATATATATATACAGTATATATATATATATATATATATATATATATATATATATTTATTTTACTAACGCCTTGGCTAGCATAATTTTTGGTTTACGAATGAAAATCCATTGAAAATAATGCCTCGCTCTACAATTTTTTTTTCGGAGTACAAAGTGTATGTTGGTGCTGATTTTTAAATGCAATTGCCGCCTTTTTTTTCCTTCACTTTAGCTCACAGAATTAGCTGTCAATTTCCCCGGAGCTAAAGGATATTTTGTTTCTTTTATCTCAGGAAACAAACTAAAAGACATAAATATTTAAAATTTTTTTCCCCCTTGACTGTGAACTTTCTCTGTTTTTGTGACTGAACCCCAATGTGTGAGGTCCAGCAGTTCCCAGAACAGCAGCTGTCAGACTATCCTGCCTATGTTCAGTTATGACTAATTTCTATAATGTCTCTACAATGAAAACATTGGTGTATGTCAATATATATATATATATATATATATATATATATACATACACACACACACACACTGTATGTATATAATATATATCTCACATCGTGCACTTGGTCCTAGTTATCTACAGTACATAAATAATTATGACCTACCCCATTATGGGTCCTAATCCCAACCTGCTTTCAATGTGGGTAGCATAGTGGCGAAATGGTTAGCACTACCGCCTGGCAGCACTAGGGTCAATGGTTGAAATCCCAGCCACGGCACCACCTGGAGTTTGCATGTTCTCCCTGTGCCTGCTTGGGTTTCCTCCGGGTACTCCGGTTTCCTCCCACACTCCAAAGACATGCTGGTAGGTTAATTGGATCCTGTCTACATTGACCCTAGTATGTGTATGTATGAATGTAAGTTAAGGACCTTAGATTGTACACCCCTTGAGGGTTAGGGACTGATGTGAATGTATAATATATATGTAAAGTGCTGCATAAATTGAAGGTGCTATATAAGTACCTGAAATAAATAAATAAATGAGTGGCAGTGGATGGCTGAAACTGCTGGAGACTGGGGAGAGAGCCATGGGAGAGGTAGGAGGCAAGAGGAGCCCACGCCGCAGGGGAATCGGAAGCCAGAGCTGGTGGAACCAGTCATGCAGTGAGATTTCCTGCACTGCTCCTGCGTGAACATGGGTCGAAGTCATTATGACAAACCTGGGTTCACACGGGAGCTGTGTGGGAAACTGCATGCGATTCGGAGAGGAATTGCACTGCATTCCTGTTTAAATCGCATGCAATTCTTTGAAATGAGATTTATTTTGTATGGGCTCAAATCACACTGCAAACGTATCAGTACTTGGTATTGATGAGTACTTGACCGAATGTATCGGTACTTGTACTCGCCAGTAAAAACGGTATCAATGCATCTCTACTGATCAGAGCTGCAGACGATTGGCTGCAAACCGCTGATCAAAAAAGTTTTCCAGTAGGACAGTTCTACAGAAGCTGATCTAATATTCGGTTTCTGTTGAACCAGAAGGACTACACACAGATCCGAATTTGGCTGGTCCCTGCTGAACTGGCCAATGTTTGACATGTGTGTACCCAGCTTTAGAGTGGTTCCGACAATGTGATCACAATATACATATGTGGTCACATATAACATAGAAACCATATGCAAAACTGAGGGCTTTTTTTCAGAAAAATTTGATTCCAGCTCATAGGGGGCCACTGAAGTCTGGAGTGCCAGTGTGCCATTTGTTTATAGGTTTTGTGATTGTAATCATAACCAATAAATTCACAAAACTTTCTACTCTGTGTGTTGTATGCCCACAGCCACTGACTGAGCGTAAACTACATACACCATAAAGATAAATCACAATAAGAGAAACCGGGTCATATAAATCAAAATAAATATGACCATGGAGATGGGATCCTATCCTGCCCCCCTAACTAGTCATCAGAATGCACTACATTGACCAATACAATCATACAATCATAAACGTGAGCTAGCTACATAGAGAAGAGGAAAAAAGAATCCCCAACAAACCTCAAGATATGAAATCTTCTAACACTGGACATGCCCATTCTCCTAACTAGTTATAGCGTATGTTAAGCCTAACTTTTTTTTTGTTTAGTGTGGATAGGTTAGTGTGGCTAGTTTTTATTGCTATCCGTGTCCCGCCAAGTAGATGCACCCTCCTTTTTTTCCTGGTGACTATCATCAAAGAGGCTGAAAAAGAGGGAAATCAAATTTGTCATAAGAGATAAGGGAAAAATATTCCAATGGGAGACCTGTTGTGGTGACAAATGTCTAAGAAAGGAATACTGTTCACTTTATAGAGATTTCCTTTCATTACCTGTTGTATCTCTGGGAGAGGAGGTGAGAGAAAATGTACCCAACGGACACAGAGAGCAATAAATAAACAGACTTTAAACTTTTCCATTAGGATTGCACTGATACTGAGCATTTGTACAAGTACATGTACTCGTGCAAAATGTTCCGATAACTAAAACCGATACCTTTGTGGTGCGATTTGAGCCCATACAAAATTAATGGGCTGAAATCGCACTGCAAAAAATTGCATATGATTTTAACAGGAATGCGGTGAGATTCCTGTCTGAATCACATGTGGCTTATCTTGCAGGTACAGTGCGATTTGAGCCATATAAAATTAATGTCTCAAATTGCACTGCAAATTGTACTGCACCCACTGGTATTAGTAGTTGGTATTGCGAGTACAAGTATTGGTACTCATACTCGCCGATAAAGAAAAAAAAAAAAAAAGTTATCAGTGCAACCCTAGCTTCCATATGCTAGCCAAACCAAAACAAAAAAAGTTTTGGCTATACATACACCTAAATCAACGTATACCCAATCTAAATATGCACTCCAACAAGATTCGTAAAGATAGGAAAATAAACTATAACATCTGTGCACAATGTAATATTTGCACAAATTATATTTTAATAATAATATGATACAAATCTGAAAGAATATTTTGAGTATTTTCTGATAACTGTTATACACACACGTAAAATAATACCATTGTCATCAAAATATAATCACCATGACACACACAAAATATGAAAATTGAGACATAGTATAATGAACGGATACAGTTCAGAAACATATCTACATTTGTAAGGTAAAAAAAAAAATCCTAGACTTAGTAAATCTAGACATATTAGGGCTCATGGTTTTGTTCTAACATTCATTATATATACTTGATGAAGGACAAAAAAAAAGAAAGAGGGAACAGAAAAGCTATTACATGTCTTTGAAATCACACTAATCCCTTTAAAGTGCACATAATGGTTATGCATTTTGACCATTTTATTTTCTTCTTAATCCAGTAAAAGGGCTAGCAAGTCTGCACTACAAATCGGGTTCTCTGTTTTCTGCACAGATGCCATTTTCAGCCTTGGAGATATCTTTTCCATCCCCATATGCACCCTCATTCCGCTTGCATTTCTGGCCTACGGACGGGTTTGATTGGATATTCTCAACACAAATACAAGAAGCTCTCATGTTTCTATTCTGACAACAAGCTTCTCAATCTTCTGTGAAGTGGGCAGTTCTTTTAAAATTCAAAAATCTTTTAAGGTCAGGATGGAAGCCGACATGTAATAGACCAATCAAAGGCCATGGCTCAATGTCCCTTCCAGATTTAATGAAATAGGCATTACCTTTCCAATTAATTAAGTTCCAAAAATAGAGAAATTGAATTTTAGGGGAACAAAAGAAATGTAATCACAGAAAATCACCTAACATCTGGGCAGCGCTTTTACAATGCAATTCACCAAAAAAAAAAAAAAAATAGATGACAGATGGGACAACAAACATGTAATGTGCAATTTTATAACTATCGGATTTAATGCCTCTTTATAGGCTCTCTTATTAAAAATTAGTAAAGTGGTACTTAAGTAAATGTACAATTTGTAAATAAATAACAGTTGTCAAACTGGAGGTTCAAAATTATAACACCAACTCCAAAAAAAGTTAGGATGTTGTGTAAAATCCACATAAAAAGAGAATGAAATGATTTGCAAATCTCATAAACCCATATTTTATTTGATTTTGAAATTGATGGCAGCAACAGGGCAACAAAAATCTGGCAAAGAAAATGGTACTAACACGGAAGAGCTGGAAGAATTAGGTTAATTGGCAACAGGTCAGTAACATGATTGGGTGTAAAAATAGCATCTTAGAGAGTCGCAGTGTCTCAGAAGTAAAGATGGGCAGGAGTTCACCAATTTGTGAAAAGCTGCATCTAAAAATTGTCGAACAATTTCCACATAATGTTCCTCAATGTAAAATTGCAAAGACATTACATACAGTATATGTATACAAATTCTATAAAAACAAATAATGCATAAATAAAAAACATTAATCTCTCTTCGAATATATATGCACTAAAAAGTCATGATACATTATAGACAAATCGCTGATTAGGAATAAACATCCTAAAACAAAAAAACAAATATTACTATAAAGGCGACAAAGGAAAAGAAAAAAATTAAAAGAAAAATAAAATAAATGAGAACCAAATGAAAAAATATATCAAAAGAAGAAAATGAAAACAGAAATTAAAATAAAAAGTAAAAGAAAATGAAAAAAATAAAAAATAAAAAATACATATTAAAAAAAAAAAAAAAAAAATATTGTAATTGAAAAGTAAGAAAAGTGAAAATAAAAAAATAATCAAAATAAAAAAAGAGAAATAAAATTTAAAATAACATAAAAAGAAGAATAAAAACAAAAATCACATACAGTACTAAGGAAAAAGTTAAAATAATTTTTTAAAAAGAATACAAAATGTAGACCTATACAAATATTGTGAATATCATATGTGTAAAATTATGAATGGAGAAGAAAGGAGGTGTGTAGCAATCTAAATAAATCTATGGGCAGATGATATTAAAATAAACTAAATACCTATGTATTATGAGTGCCATATATCCATCATGCCTGGCACTCAAATGAATGTTATAAATGCATGTAAACGATGATGTTAACAATCTAAAGGGTAGAGGCCATATGTATTGGAAGTAGTAATAAAGGCAATCTTAAGAGTGGGAAACCATAAGACTTGGTGGAAATGGAAAACCATATGGCCTGGTACAAGGGAGGCATAATTAGCTAAATTATAAATATACATTTAAACCCTAAGAGTTGCTATGTGTGAACAAAGGGGGGGCCTTACCTATCTATGGCTCAACCAAATTTGGTGGGCACTATCAAAAAAGGATTACCACAGTGGGTAGATAATAATAGTAAGAATACAGTTTAGATCTATATCTCGGTTTAACCCTTTCGGGTCATGTGTTTGCAATTTATGGATCCACAGGGTTTCCACCTGTGAAACCTTTTTGGTCATCAGTACCCCTCCAGTGTTTGGAAATTTTATCTATTCCCCAAAATTATAAAAATCTTGGGTCCCTATTGTGTGTCAAATGGTTAGCCACACTATGCGGTTTGTATCCGTTCTTAATATTCGTAATGTGTTCTCCTATGCGAGTGGATAATTTCCTAGTAGTTCTTCCAATATATTGCAGTCTACATGGTTATGTAAGCAAATAGGTGACATATCTTGAATCATATGTGATGAATTTCTTGTTATCAAACAGTATACCAGTTACATGCTATGAGAAACTGTTAATCCTTCTGCTTTTGTCTTTAATAGTCCTACAAGCTTTACATCTCCCACACTTGCAAGAACCTGTAGCATCCAAGAACGTGGGAGTCCTCCTAGAGGGTTCAATCATGTTCTTGGAAATTATATGACTAAGGCTCAAGGCCTTTCTGTGTATAAATGTGGGCTTCTGAGGTAGAATCTGTTTCAAAGTTTGGTCCCTCAATAAGATAGACCAATGTCTACTGATACGCTTTTCAAAGTTCCTTATATTGTAGGTTAAAGCCTGTAATAAATGCCAAATCTGCACCAGATGTTTCCTTGGGTTTAGGTACCAATAGTGTGCCCCAACTCATAATTCTTACTTGGTCTCTAGTTCTTTCCAACTCTGCTTTCTCATATCCTTTCTCCAGAAATCTTTGTAACAGTTTATCTGATTGTACCTCAAAATCTTTCATCTTACCATAGTTTCTCCTAAGCGTCATAAATTGACCTTTATGGATTGCCCTCAGCCACCTCAGGTGGTGGCAACTTCTTTTAGAAATGTACCCATTTCTGTCAGTGTCTTTAAAAATGTTCTAGTACCCAGACTTTTCTCATTTTGAAAATTTCCAAATCCAAAAACTGGATAGTCTCTCCTATGTTACTTTTGAATTTGATACCATAGGCATTATTATTCATAGAGTATAGGAAGCTCTCCAGTTCCTGCATTTCTCCCTCCCAAATTATAAAAATATGTCATTGATATACCTTCTGTACATTTTTAATTGTGGCATTTTCCTGCAAAATATTCATTCTTCCTCCCATTTATGAAGAAAGATATTCGCAACACTTGGGGCATACCTTGCTCCCATTGCTACTCCTTTGATTTGATTAAAAAAATCTCCATTAAACCAGAAGTACCGTATTTTTCGCTCCATAAGATGCACTTTTTTCCCTCCCAAAAAAGGGGAGAAATGTCAGTGCGTCTTATGGAGCGAATATAGAGCAGCCGGTTCGGTATTTCCGCCGCCGACACCATGTCAGAATACTGGGCTGACCGCTCAGCTCTTCTCTGCAGCAGGACGTTACCTTAGTCTTCCAACGCCGGCATCTTTAGTGTGGGAACCCGGCTGTGAAAGCCGGGTGCTCACTGCGCATGCGCGAGAAGCGCTGCGCTTTGAGAATGGCCCGGCGTCTTCTGGGACCTGTCATGTGTCACAGCCGGGCTCCCACACTAAAGGGAGGACACATCCGCGGAAGTGGGAGCGATTACCTGTCAAATTCAGGTACCCGCTCCCCTTCCCTCCCCAAAGGTCCACAGTCTCCTTGTCATCCCTTGTACTGTCCGCAGTCTCCAGTCATCCCCTGTACTGTGTCCGCCATCTGCGGTCATCCCCTGTACTGTGTCCGCCGTCTGCGGTCATCTCCTGTACTGTGTCCGCCGTCTGCGGTCATCTCCTTTACTGTGTCCGCCGTCTCCGGCCATCTCCTTTACTGTGTCCGCCGTCTCCGGCCATCTCCTTTACTGTGTCCGCCGTCTCCGGCCATCTCCTTTACTGTGTCCGCCGTCTCCGGCCATCTCCTTTACTGTGTCCGCCGTCTCCGGCCATCTCCTTTACTGTGTCCGCCGTCTCCGGCCATCTCCTTTACTGTGTCCGCCGTCTCCGGCCATCTCCTTTACTGTGTCCGCCGTCTCCGGCCATCTCCTGTACTGTGTCCGCCGTCTCCGGCCATCTCCTGTACTGTGTCCGCCGTCTCCGGCCATCTCCTGTACTGTGTCTGCAGTCACTGGTCATCCCCTGTACTACGTCCGCAGTCACTGGTCATCCCCTGTACTACGTCCGCTGTCTATGGTCATCCCCTGTACTACGTCCGCTGTCTATGGTCATCCCCTGTACTACGTCCGCAGTCTCTGGTCATCCCCTGTACTACGTCCGCAGTCTCTTGTCATCCCCTGTACTACGTCCGCAGTCTCTGGTCATCCCCTGTACTACGTCCGCAGTCTCTGGTCATCCCCTGTACTACGTCCGCAGTCTCTGGTCATCTCCTGTACTGTGTCCGCAGTCTCTGGTCATCTCCTGTACTGTGTCCGCAGTCTCTGGTCATCTCCTGTACTGTGTCCGCAGTCTCTGGTCATCTCCTGTACTATGTATGCAGTCCATTGGTTCAGAATTTTTTCTTGTTTTTCTCCTCTAAAACCTAGGTGCATCTTATGGTCAGGTGCGTAGTATGGAGCAAAAATACGGTAATTATTGGCCATAGCCATCTCCAGGGCCTCTAGTATAAATTTTCTCTCAGGAGATGTTACATTAGAATATTTGTGGACTGCCCATTTGGTTGCATCAAGTGCATGCAATTGTTTTATATTTGTGTACAGGGATTCCACATCCACTGTGACCAACAGGGTCTGTTTTGTTATACTGATATCCTTCAGTAGATTAATAAGATCTATACTGTCCTTGAGATAAGCCTTACCTCTCATGGCCATAGGCTGGAGAAAGAAATCCAGATATTCTCCCATTCTGGAGTAAAGTGAATTAATGCCACTAATAGGTCTTCCCAGGAGAGTAGTTTTGTTTTTATGGATTTTTGGGACCTGATATATGACTGGTATTCTAGGGACTTTGGGTACTAGGTATTTGGCCTATTTTATGTTTATGATTCCGTGTACGCTTCCTTTTTTAACCAGTTTTGTCAATTTATCCTTTAATTTGATGGTAGGATCTCCTAATTTTTTAGAGGTACTGATATCCTGTAATCATTTTTGAATCTCCTTTTCTTATTGTCCTTTGGATAAAATAACTAAGCCACTCCCCTTATCAGCGGGTCTAATTACGATTTCTTTATTCGTTTCTAATGACTTAATTGCCTCCCATATGTTTTTGGAATGGGTCTTGGCTCTATTACATGTAATATTAGAAATACAGTGCATCCAGAAAGCATTCACAGCACTTAACTTTTGCCACATTTTGTTATGTTACAGTCTTATTCTAAAATAGATTAAATTCATTTTTTTCCTCAACATTCTATAAACAATACCCCATAATGACAACATGAAAGAAGTTAGTTTTGAAATCTTTGCAATTTATTAAAAATAAACTAAAAGAAAACACATGTACGTAAGTATTCACAGCCTTTGCCATGACACTAAAAAATTAGCCCTGGTGCATCCTGTTCCCACTGATCATCCTTCAGATGTTTCCACAACTTGGAGTCCACCTGTGGGAATTTCAGTTGATTGGACATGATTAGGAAAGTCATAAACCTGTCTATATAAGGTCCCACAGTTAACAGTGCATGTCAGAGCACAAACCAAGTCATAAAGTCCAAGGAATTGTCCGTAGACCTCTGAGACAGGATTGTATCAAGGCAAAGACCTGGGGAAGGATACAGAAACATTTCTGCAGCATTGAAGGTTCCAATGAGCCCAGTGGCCACCATCATCTGTAAATGGAAGAAGTTTGGAACCATCAGGAATCTTCCTAGAGTGGGCCGCCCGACCAAAATAAGTGATCGAGGGAGAAGGGCCTTAGCCAGGGAGGTAACAAAGCACCCGATGGTCACTCTGAAAAAGAATTCCCGCATTTCTCTGTGGAGAGAGGAGAGCCTTTCAGAAGAACAACCATCTCTGCAGCACTCCGCCAATCAGGCCTGTATGATAGAGTGGCCAGACGGAAGCCACTCCTCAGTAAAAGGCAAATGGCAGCCCGCCTGGAGTTTGCCGAAAGGCACCTGCGGGACTCTCCGACCATGAGAAACAAAACTCTCTGGTCTGATGAAACAAAGATTGAACTGTTTGGCCTGAATGCCAAGCGTCATGTCTGGAGGAAACCAGGCACCGCCCACCACCTGGCCAATACCATCCCTACAGTGAAGCATGGTAGTGGCAGCATCATGCTGTGGGAATGTTTTTCAGTGGAGGGAACTGGGAGACTAGTCAGGATCGAAGGAAAGATGAATGCAGCAATGTACAGAGACATCCTTGATGAAAACCTATTGCAGAGCGCTCTGGACCTGAGACTGGGACAACGTTTCAGCTTTCAACAGGACAACAACCCTAAGCACATAGCCCACATAACAAAGGAGTGGCTACGGGACAACTCTGTGAATGTCTTGGAATGGCCCAGCCAGAGCCCAGACTTGAACCCGACTGAACATCTCTGGAGAGATCTGAAAATGGCTGTGCACCGACGCTCCCCGTCCAACCTGATGGAGCTTGAGAGGTACTGCAAAGAAGAATGGGAGAAATTGTCCAAAATAGGTGTGCCAAGCTTGTAGCATCATACTCAAAACGACTTGAGGCTGTAATTGGTGCTAAAGGTGCTTCAACAAAGTATTGAGGAAAGGCTGTGAATACTTATGTACGTATGTTTTCTTTTGTTTATTATTTTAAATAAATTGCAAAGATTTCAAAACGAACTTCTTTAATGTTGTCATTATGGGGTATAGTTTGTAGAATGTTGAGGAAAAAAAAATAATTTAATCCATTTTGGAATTATTATTATTATTATTATTATACAGTATTTATAAAGTGCCAATAGTTCGCTCAGCGCTGTACATTACAAAGGGGGACAGAACATGTGACAGAACAATACCAATACAATGTGATACACGAGGGGTTCGAGGGCCCTGCTCTTTCGAGCTTACAATCTAGGAGGGAGGGGATGGTGGCACAGGAGGAGATAGCTGTGGGGGATGGAGTGGTAGGAAGAGTGGAGGAGGTCGGCAAGTTAGCAGGGGGTGGGGTAGGCTTCCCTGAAGAGATGGGTTTTCAGGGTGCGCCTAAAGGAGAGGAGAGTAGGTGATAATCTGATGGGTTGGGGCAGGGAGTTCCAGAGGATGGGTGACACCCTGGAGAAGTCCTGGAGGCGGGCATGGGAGGAGGAGACCAGGGAACTAGAGAGAAGGAGGTCTTGTGAGGAGCGGAGTGTGCGTGATGGGCGGTACTTGGATATTAGGTCAGTGATGTAGTTCGGGGCAGTATGGTGGACAGCTTTGTACGTCAGCGTTAGGATTTTGAATTTGATCCGTTGCGCAATCGGAAGCCAGTGGAGGGATTGGCAGAGGGGGGTGGCGGAGACAGAGCGGTTGGAAAGGTGAATGAGTCTGGCAGCCGTATTCAGGATCGACTGAAGCGGGGATAGCCAGCGGCGAGGCAGGCCAGTAAGGAGGGAGTTGCAGTAGTCGAGTCGTGATATGATGAGAGAGTGGATGAGCAGTTTAGTGGTTTCTGGGGTTAGGAACGTGCGGATTTTGGCGATGTTGCGGAGGTGGAGTCTGCACGAGTTTGTTAAAGATTGGACTTGGGGCTGGAAGGATAGGTTGGAGTCCAGAATGACACCAAGTACTCTGGCCTGCAGGGCGGGTTTGATGGTAGCGCTGTTGGATGTGACGGAGAAATCAATGGGGGGTGGTGTGCGGGCTGGGGGGAAGACAAGAAACTCGGTTTTGGAGAGGTTCAATCTAAGGAAGTGGAGCGACATCCAGTCTGATATGTCGCTCAGTAGGTGTGTGATTCGGGCTGAGACCAAGGGGGTGAGGTGGGGGGTTGAGAGATAGATTTGTGTGTCGTCGGCATAGAGGTGGTAGTTGAACCCGTGAGAGTGTATGAGTTGGCCAAGGGAGGAGGTATAGATGGAGAAGAGAAGGGGCCCAAGGACAGAGCCTTGAGGGACCCCAACAGAGAGGGGGAGTGAGGGGGAGGTGGTAGCATTATAGGGAACGCTGAAGGAGCGTTGTGACAGGTAGGATGAGAGCCAGGAGAGAGCAGAATCTCTGAGGCCGAGGGAGTGTAGTTTTTTGAGGAGGAGGGGGTGGTCGACTGTGTCGAAGGCCGCAGAGAGGTCAAGGAGTAGGAGCACTGAATAGTGGCCATTAGCTTTGGCGGTTAGCAGGTCGTTGGAGAGTTTGAGTAAGGCAGTTTCGGTGGAGTGTAGGGGACGGAAGCCGGACTGTAGGGGATCGAGGAGGTTGTTGTCGTTGAGGCGAGAGCATAGGCGGGTGTAGACTAGGCGCTCGAGGAGTTTAGATGTAAATGGGAGCAGGGAGATGGGTCTGAGGTTGTTCGGGTCATTGGGGTCCAGGGAGGGCTTTTTAAGTATGGGGGTGATGTGTGCATGTTTCAGAGGGGAGGGGAAAGTGCCTGAGGAGAGGGAGAGATTGAAGATGTGGGTGAGGGAGCGTAGGATGGAGGAAGAGGAAGGTCGTAGGAGTTGTGAGGGGATAGGGTCAAGGGGGCAGGTGGTGAGGTGGGCATCAGAGAGGATCTTGGAGACTTCCTCGATGGTAGTAAGGTCAAAAGGTGCGGAGTGTGGGGGAGTGTGTTATGTCGAGGGGGAGGGGGGGTAAGGGGGTAGCTGTGTGAGAGGGGACGGTTTGAGAGGGTGTGTGAGTTGCGACAATGTCCTTGCGAATTGTGTCAATCTTGTTTTTGAAGTGATTGGCAATCTCAAGGGCAGTGAGTGAGGTGCTGGGTGGAGGTGGGGGTGGAGAGAGTAGAGAGTTGAAGGCAGAGAAGAGTCGGCGAGGATTGGAGGAGAGGGCCTTGATGAGGGTCAAGAAGTAGGCCTGTTTGGCAGCATGGAGGGAGGAGGTGTAGGTGCGGAAGGCAGATTTGTAGCGGGTGAAGGCTTGTTGGGATTTGGTTTTGCGCCATAGACGCTCCAGGGCACGACTTTGTCATTTGAGGGTTTTGGTGTGATCATTCTGCCAGGGCTGGAGCGGTGGGGGTCTGATGTTGCGTGTGGTTAAAGGCGCTAGTGAGTCAAGGGCTGTTGAGAGCGCATTGTTGTAGGCGGTCAAAGCCAAGTCAGGGCAGGACAGGGGGAGGATGCGGTCATGGAGTTGATCAGCTGCAGAGTGGAGGGAGGCAGGGTTAAGGTTGCGGAGGTTACGGCTGGTAGTAGTGTGACATTTGGAGGGGTAGGTGTAGGAGGACGAGGAGATAGAGAAGGTAATAAGGTTGTGGTCAGAGAGAGGGAAGGGGGTGTTAGTGAGGTTGTGGGGAGCGCAGCGGTTGGAGAAGACAAGGTCCAGGATATTTCCGTCGGAGTGGGTGGTGGATTGTATGCACTGTGCAAGTGCAAAGGAGGAGGTTAGGTGGAGGAGACGGGCTGTGTCTGGGTTGTCGAGGTTGACAGGGATGTTGAAATCCCCAAGGATGATGGTGGGTAGCTCAGAGGAGAGGAAGAAGGGTAGCCAGGAGGAGAAGTCATCCAGGAAGCGGGGTATGGATCCAGGAGGCCGGTATATCACAGCAATCTTCAGGGGGGTTGGGGACAATAGTCGGACGCAGTGGGCCTCGAAGGAGGAGAAGGATAGGGAGGGGGGGTTTGGGAGGACTCGGAAGGTGCTCTGCGGTGACAGGAGCAGACCAACCCCACCACCTTTACGACCGTTAGGCCTGGGTGAGTAGGTCCAGGTGAGACCTCCATAGGAGAGTGCAGCAGGGGAGGTAGAGTCAGTGGGCTGGATCCAGGTTTCCATGATCGCTAGGAGGTTGAGGGAGCAGGAAACAAAGAGGTCGTGGAAGGCTGTAATATAACAAAATGTGTCAAAAGTTAAGCACTGTGAATACTTTCTGGATGCATGGTATCTCCCTGGACCATGTTCTTAAAAACTTTGATATACTGGTATGTGGAAGTTTTGGGATTGAATATGGATTTATTTTGAAACCTTTATTTATATATTCATCAAGTGATACTCTGATCTCCCTTATAAGCATTTTCTAAAAAGTATTTCTTCATATTGAGCTTTTTAGCAAACTTTTCAACATCAATAAAGGTTTTGAACTTATCAAGATGTTTATTTGGAGCAAACTTTAACCACTTGCCTACCAGGTACTTACACCCCATTCCTGCCCAGGCCAATTTTCAGCTTTCAATGCTGTCACACTTTGAATGACAATTGCTTGGTCATTTAACATTGTACCCATATGAACTTTTTATAATTTTTTTCACACAAATAGAGTTTTCTTTTGGTGGTATTTAATTGCTGCTGGGTGTTTCATTTTTTGCGCTATAAACAGAAAAAGAGCAAAAAATTTGAACAAAAAAAAAGTTTTTCTTTGTTTCTATTATAAAATTTTGCAAACAGGTAATTTTTCACCTTCACTGATGTGCATTGATGAGGCTGCATTGATAGGCAGCACTGATGGGCACGGATGAGGTGGCACGGATAGGCAGCATGATGATGCTGCACTGATATGCAGTAATGATGGGCACTGATGGGCGGCACTGACTGACGGCACTGTTGGGGATCACTAATGGGTGGCACTGCTGGGCACAGATGGATGGCACTGCTCGCTCATCAGTGCCAATCTATTCTCTGACAACTGCCGGTAATTGGCAATACTTTCCTCACTCTGTGACAACGTGAGGAAAGTGCAGCCGATAACTGGCAACTGTATTTACCCGGTGATCTGCTCTGTCATTGTACACGGCTGATCACGTGGTAAAAGTCTGCTGTGATTGGCCGTTTACCACATCATGTGATCAGCTGTGTCCATAGAACACAGTGATCATGGAGTTCGCATCCTGTGTGCCGCTGGGGACACGCAGGAGGGCACATTCTAGGAGGACGTCATGATGCCCTTTCAGAACTGGACAACCGTGCTGTAGCTGTCCTTCGGCTATAGCGCATGTTGGCAAGTGGTTAATCCTTCATTTAATAGAGCCAATTTGTCTTGAGTAAACTCTATATTAGGGAGTTTAAAAATGCCTGATTCAAAATTTCTCTTTTCCTTTCTCCCCCCTCTGCATCCCCTCCGCCTTAATTAATTTTCAATAGTCAAATCCATACATGTCTCTATGCTTTATTTTGCTGAGAAATCACTTTGAAAACACCCCCTAGCAGTTCTGGCATTGGCCATCTTGAGTAAGGGCAGATGATTCATGTAGCATTTACTTCCAGGAATCCAACTGCCCTTAGCTCAGGCATACAGGCAGGGGGTGTGCTTTGCTGAGAAAAACCCCTCCTGAACACTCCTGGAATGTGAGACACCATTTGCCTAGGCACTGAAACTAGGAAGTAACTAAAGAAATGGTAAAAAAAACTGTTTAAAACAAGTAAATATGATATACTATCCTATCTATTTACTAATGCCAACAGTATAAGGATAGTCAATGTTGATTTAGAGCAGTGGTTCTCAACCTGTGGGTCGCGACCCCTTTGGGGGTCGAACGACCCTTTCACAGGGGTCCCCTAAGACCATCAGAAAACACATATTTCCGATGTGTAAAGAGCAGCTACTGTGTAGAAAGCAGCTGCTGTGTTGAAAGCAGCTACTCTGTTAAAAGCAGCTACTGTGTTGAAAGCAGCAGTATTGGAGGTAAAACGACACTCATGAATTATAATTACTGGGTAAATCATTTTATGGTTGGGGGTCACCACAACATGAGGAACTGTATTAAAGGGTCACGGCATTAGGAAGGTTGAGAACCACTGATTTAGAGAGTGAAGTTCAACTTTAAAAGTTTGCAAGGTTTTAGTCACCAGCTCTCTGCTCTACCCCTCCAGTGCTCACTGGAGTCTGGAGTGCTGGGCTGGGGGGGAAGGAACTGCTCATGATCCTAAGCATACCACCTCATCAGTGAAGCATGGTGGTGGTAGTGTCATGGCGTGGGCATGTATGGCTGCCAATGGAACTGGTTCTCTTGTATTTATTGATGATGTGACTGCTGACAAAAGCAGCAGGATGAATTCTGAAGTGTTTCGGGCAATATTATCTGCTCATATTTAGCCAAATGCTTCAGAACTCATTGGATGCCACTTCACAGTGCAGATGGAGAATGACCCAAAGCATACTGCAAAAACAACCAAAGAGTTTTTTAAGGGAAAGAAGTGAAATGTTATGCAATGGCCAAGTCAATCACCTGACCTGAATCCGATTGAGCATGCATTTCACTTGCTGAAGACAAAACTGAAGGGAAAATGCCCCAAGAACAAGCAGGAACTGAAGACAGTTGCAGTAGAGGCCTGGCAGAGCATCAACAGGGATTTAACCCAGCGTCTGGTGATGTCTATGCATTCCAGACCTCAGGCTGTAAATGACTTCAAAGGATTTGCAACCAAGTATTAAAAAGTGAAAGTTTGATTTATGATTATTATTCTGTCCCATTACTTTTGGTCCCTTAACAAGTGGGAGGCACATATGCAAACTGTTGTAATTCCTACACCGTTCTCCTGATTTGGATGTAAATACCCTCAAATTAAAGCTGACAGTCTGCAGTTAAAGCACATCTTGTTTGTTTCATTTCAAATCCATTGTGGTGGTGTATAGAGCCAAAAATGTTAGAATTGTGTTGATGTCCCAATATTTATGGACCTGACTGTACAAGTGCTGAACTACTGTATATTTTATTGTATACTAAAGGAGTATGCATGTCTCTGCAAACAGTAGACTACCCTCAACCCCAAGAAACACTTTTCTAGGACTGTGGACTACATCTCAAGAGTCAGGTAGGCAATGAGCCTTAAAGCTACCCTGTCACTGTAGAAGTTATCTCTTAAAAAAAAAAATATATATATTATATTAATAATAATAATAATAATAATAATAATATGATACTTCCAGCAGGAGGAACCATTGAGAGCTACAGAAGGACCCAGGAGATAAAGCCCCCTGGAGATGTTGGTTTACTTGTAGACTTCAGGGAACCATTTCTTAGAAACAGAGAGTCACTCAGTGGTACAGGTACTGGGAAAAATGCATATTTACGCAGTTCTTCTACAAGTACTATACGCCTTTACTTCATATGTTTTTAATAGCAACAAGGTTGCTTTAAAAAACGGCATGCTGGCAACTAGACCTGGCTAATTTGCTCCCCATAGACATTCTGACTGTCATTAAATATACAGTAATTAATGTCTATGGTTACCATTTCTAATGTTAGAAAATAAACTGCCATAGTTTATAGACCAGGAAATATATACTGAATAGAAAGCAGGCAAAATGCAGAGAGCTATAACTAATGTTCTTACCGTTTCTATAAAATCAGAAGCTAGTTAAATTCATGAGCCTTCCATATTGTTGCACTCATATTATATTTAACTTTCACCCCAGCAAAGTATAGTAATTACATTTAATAAAAGAAGGGCTGCTGCATGTTGCTGTATTTTTTAAAAGCAAAAAAGCAAGATATCACACAGTCCTATATCATATAAAGATAATTTAAAATGAACAGATTTGCAATTATAATAATAAGTCACGTAATGCTTTTATGAGGATATCTGAAAGCACTTTGCAGAAACAAATTATATGTTATTAGCATTCGTTATAATGGGATTACACTGATTTTATCATGCAGTGAAAGATTTACAGAAGTCGTATTTTATCCACCATTAATGGAATAAAGGCCAACGTAATTGGTATTTTAAGGTCATTCTAAATAAGAAGCTGTCCTTCCAAAGACAGGAGCCACACTGCACTTTGTCTAGTTCATTTTTATCTGTCTGCAGTTACAAAGTATTAGATTTTCTGCCCAGATCCAGCTTTTGTACAGATCTAATGAAGCTTGGAAAGATGTGACATGATACACTAAGCTTTATTATATTACTGGAAATGTCAGGCTGTTATTTTGCTGAACCAATTTTGTGAGGCTGACACTGTTACTAAAAAAACGGAAGAACTTACATTTCTCATCCCGGGATGGGGGTCCCAGGATATCTCTTCTTTTGATATTGTATATGGACCAAAATATACATTAATAATAATATACATTTTATACTGTTGAATATATAATGACAGCTGACATCAATAACTGATATTTAGGTTTTCAGTATGTATTGCATGCTCGAATATTGTGTTTGCTTCTTATGTCTTCACTAGCTTCCAGTGGTTAAATTTCCCCACAATGATTTGTGTCTCAACATCCTCCTACAAAGCTGTAGCAAAGCTGTCACAGAAAGCTCAACAATCCAGTGACTTGTTTATCTTACATTATGGAGAATTCATTGGGGAAATGAGACAATTATTCAGCTTTGTAATTGCTGTGGAATAATGCAGAACAGGGAATTTTGGTGGATGAATGATGACAATGGAAATCCTGAGATAACAGGAAGATAACGTTTTACATAGGAACATGTCAAAGAAAAAAAATGGAAGTGAGGCATCTGCCCCTGAGAACTGCTGGGACCTGCCATAATCTCCTTTCTACTTTAGCCATTGGATACAGCACATAAACAATTAGCCTGCTCTTCTCTGTAGAAAAGGGAACAATCTCCTATTGCTAAGCAGCTTTCCAATATTAAACAAAAAAGAAACAAGAACAAAAGTACTCCATGCTGTCCATTCATTTGTGTAAAATAAACTTGTGCATGAAGCCAGTCTGTTTTTACATTGAATGAAGGGGAGAAGTCAAATTTTTATAACTGTGTTTCTGCTTAGGAGATTCATGAACAGGGGCTTTTGCCCTCCTAGTCTTTCAAAAACAGGATTTTGGCTTTATACAAACTTTAATGAGGAGGCAATATACCTACAGCGGCCATGTCTTGAAAAGCCTCTGTGATCCTGCACCCCGACTGATGCAAGTATTCAACTGGCCAGATGAGTTGAATGCTTGTTTCCTCCATCATGCTAAGTGGTATAAGCCAGCGAGAGGAACCCCTATGTGAGATGAGGGCAGAAGGAATTTACACACCCAGAAATTCTGAATACTTGCAGGGGTCGGGGAGCAGCATCGTGACTTTCTTTCAAAATATAAGCCACAGGAAATGTGCTTCTACGACTATTGTAATTTGCTCTTATGAACCTGTAATTTATTTTATTTTTATTTTATTTCAGGTACTTATATAGCGCCGTCAATTTTAAGCAGCGCTTTACAAATATGTTGTACATTCTCATCAGTCTCTAACCCTCAAGGGGCGTACAATCTAAGGTCCCTAACTTTACATTCATACATACACATACATACTAGGGACACATTTCCACAACGCATAGTGCCACACTACCTAAATTGTGGTGTGTTGCAAGACCATTTGTTGCCCTATGGCACACCTTGCCAGCAAACCCCAATACATTTGCATCTCAGTTCATCACAATACACATATTAACAAAATGTCAAAGAGACATTGTCACTTGGCCCATTCAGGGCAAAGTAATATGGTTTGTTAAAAGGCCCCCCTCCAACCCAGTGATACCTTCCCAGCAACCCTGCTGCTTCTTCCTGTCAGTGCCAGCTGGTGTCTGTGCCTAATGGGAATAGTGACCCCCACTCCTCCATCATGGGACAGTACTTAGGCCAAGCAACTGGCCACTAGAACCAAGCACTCAAAACAGGGTTTCAATCTCATCAACATCCAATAAGGAAAGCTGGAGATGATACGGGTAAAAAGACAGGACACCTGCCTCATTGGTGGCAGCGGCTGGGGGATTGCAGCACAGGTTACAGCAGAGTTTGAGGAGGGCATGGAAAACGGCGGT
The DNA here is from genome assembly GCF_062004578.1 of Staurois parvus. Classification (NCBI taxonomy): domain Eukaryota; kingdom Metazoa; phylum Chordata; class Amphibia; order Anura; family Ranidae; genus Staurois; species Staurois parvus. Next base: position 18,564,258 of record NW_028317807.1, read on the forward strand.
GCAGGGAAATTGGGACAGTGGAGGGCAGGCACCAGGGGACGGAGTTCAACAATGGAAGAGTCTCATCTACTGTTCTGCTAGAAGGTCATGGTGTCTGTAACGGCCATGATCTCATAGCTTAAGGAATACAGCTACCGGAAAGGTTACTTGCATGGAATGCTGCATACAATTTTGCTCCACCGCAACCCTTACATCGCAGCACTAAAAGGATTAATACACATGATGCATGAACCCCTTCCAAATGCATATGCCTATATTAATTACAAATACAAAAATACAGAAGTGCAATCTTGTACAATTCGTATAAATAAATTATTTTATTGCAAACACCATAAAATTTGAGGTCTACGAAAATGAACTATACTTCCCAAAATGCCATTATGTAAGCATGCTTACCAAAAATGGCTTTTATGCCAAGGCAAATTTTTTGTATTCAAGACTTGTGCAAGAGACTACAAATCTGGCGCTTACACCTTACACCTCCTTAGAGCACACAATTTAGAGTCCTAAGAAAAGATACAAAATGAGGTCTGATGAATCATCTTAGACCCTGTTTCCTGCATCTGAATGGGTTTTACATTTGGAGAAAGCCTGAAGGATGCCTCCAACTCACAGTGAATGCTTTCTCTCAAGGTGCTAGTTTTCCACATTCATTCATGTATTTAGTTTTCCAAGGCAGACAGGTTCTATAGCAAAATACATAAAGCATAAGTGGGTGCATTCCATAATTTGTTTAATATAATATTGTAAATGCTTATCAGTGGGATATTGTGATGTATTAGGCCAGCATTATAGAATTGCATTAAACACGAGAACATGAGAAAAACCTAAATTATAAAAACATACTAGCATGTAGCAGTAGCAGCTACTTCTAAAAGGATAACTATACTTATAACTAACAGAGCCTTGATCAAAGTGTTCCTCTCTTTAACAGGATTTCTTTTCAGCCTTTAGTTCTTTAGATTTTTTATTATTATTTATTTAGTGTATTTTTTATACTTTTAATGTTTTTTCCCCATTTAGCTTTATTTTTATCATAGGGATTAAACAAGACCCTTGTGATAGTTTTGGGAAGTGATAGATACTCTTTTTAGAGACATCTGAGGTCTATTAGACCCCTGATATCTTCCCTGCCCTTCAAAGCATCTGATCAAACACAGATATGTTTGATGAGATGTTTCCCTGGCTGTAACGGCCAGGAAAAGGCAGCTATAAAATCAGAAGTGATGAAATAATTTTCACTTCCAGATTCATTCATCACAGACCCACTGGAGATATTTCTTCACTTCCTGTCACATTGGAAATGTTGGCACAGGTACAGGAAGTGAGGAGAAGTCTGTCTAGAGAGACTTTAAATAGTTAAACTGTGATCAACTTTAAAGTTCACATTCATAAAATCTATATATAATGTGACGCTATTAACAGTGCTCCACCCTAAAGTGAATTAGAAAAGTCTGTATTGCTTCATTAGTATCCAGCTTCTCCCAGTGAACATCCACCACCACACACAGCCTCTTACCGACTGCTAAGACCCCAAATTATAGGTGGCATTAGAACACTCTCAAGACTCAGAATGAGTTCCTGGGAGTAAGAAAATGCATTAAGCGTTCCTGTAGTATTTTCTATGGTTCCCTGTTCTTAACCACCTCCCGTCTGGCCGTTGTATATAAACGTCAGGACGGTGGCACTGCAGGATCGGGTGGCCGCTCCCAGGGAACACGCAGCACCGCGATCCGGTGCCCGCTGTGCCCTCCGCACAAAGTGAAACACCGATCGTTGGACGGGACCTCTGTATGAGGTCCCGATCATGTGATCACTGATTGGCCAATCAGTGATCACATGCAAAGTAGTAAGCAAGATGTCACTTGTGACATCATTGCTTACTACGTGTGAAATCTGTGAATGATCACAGAGGTCACATGGTACAAGGCTATTCACAACAGCCTTGTACCATGTGACAAGCTGTGACCAGTCACAGCTCACGCAGTAGTTCTCAATGGCTGCAAGAATGCAGACAGAGAGAAAGAGAAATGATTGCTTTTACATCCTATATGGGTGTAAAAACAATCAGTGTAAAAAAAAAAAAATCATCACCCCCCACAAGTAGTACACTGTCACCATGGTGACACTGTACTGCTAGGGTGACAGTATGTAATAAAAAAAACCCATAAATAATAATATTAAAAAAAATAATGTAATAAAAATGTTTAAAAATTATAATTTTTGGGTATAAACTAATTTGGCTTATTTTTTTTTTCACTAAAAAGATAACAGAATACATTTTGGCCAAGATTTATGATGAAATATTATTTATTTGCAACATTTTATCAGAAAAACACTTTTTTTCTAAATTTTTGGACTTTTTCATTTACATAGCAAAAAAATAAAAATCCCAGCAGTGAATAAATACCACCAAAATAAAGCTTTATCTGTCTCAAAAAAAAAAAAATGGTAAAAAATTCATATGGGTATTGCATGACCGTGCAATTGTCAAAGTGTGATAGCTCTGAAAGCTGAAAATTGCCCTGGACAGGAAGGGGGTAAAAGTGTCCGGACAGGAAGTGGTTAAAGGCGCCCTGCCTCCATAGCCCCTGCTGATGTATTGTAGAGTTTTTATGTGCCTGATGACTGCATTCCTGGTCTTGAGAGACTTCTAAGGCCACCTATAATTTTGGGGTCTTAGCAGTCGGTAAGAGGCGGTGTGTGGTGATGGATATTAACCGGGAGAAGCTGGATACTATTGGAGCACTACAGACTTTTGTTACTCACCTAATGGTGGAGCACTGTTAATTGAGTCACATATGCACATTATATACACATTTTAATAATGTGAACTTATTCACAGTTTACAACATATTTTGTTTGGTTTGTGTATTTTTAACCATTAAGCTATTGTCACATATCTGATTGCATGTTTGCTTATTGAATATGGTTGATTTTGTTTACCTTTTTCAAAGACAACAGGTATTGCACATTTATTTTGTGCACCTATTGGTATTTATTTGATTGTTTAATGGCACAGTACAACAATATTTATGCATTTGAATTTTTCTCTGCATATGTGTGCATGGACACATAGGGGTTTATTTACTAAATTTGGAGAGTGCGAAATTAGGTTCACTTCTGCATAGAAACCTCAACTTTAGCTTCTAATCTTCTGACTTCAGCTTTGTCAATAAAACCTGGAAGCGGATTGGTTTCTATGCAGAAATAAGCTTGATTTTGCACTCTCCAGCTTTAGTAAATAAACCCCATAGGCTTTTATTGAGTTGAGTTTAGGGGTTTTGGCAAAAAAAGAAAAACCAAAAGGCTTGAAAACTCACGTTTAGGAGCAGCAGTATACATGAGGCCTAAAACTTACTGCAAGTCAGACTTTTAAGAAACAACTGCCAATGTATTTTTTTTTTGAGAGAGAGAGAGAAAAAAAATGGAAAGGGCAAAAAAAAAATGGAAAGGAGAAAAAGAAAAGGAAAATAAAATAGCGAGATCCATACCAGTATTTCCTTCAATGTCTCTGGTGAAGTGTACCCCTTGGCTTGATGACCGTTGCAAAGGTGCTGGTTTGCGTATATTTGTCCAGTCTATATGACTGACATCCGATCGTGACCTGTTGTGTCCTGGTCTAAATTTTGAAGTGTCTTCGGCAAGGCCCACTGTGTCGTTAAGTGACTGAGGTCGGTCACGTCTACGGTGACATGCACTGAATAAGTTATAAGCAGAAGAGTCTTTTTCCTGTCCTGCCAACAAAGGTACATCAGGAAATGCTCTCCTAGTTGATGAAAAATGCTCTTTGGCATGGATACCATTCTTTGCTTTGGCATCAAACAGACTACTCTTACACCTCTCCCAAATAATGCTACGTTTTGAGGTGTTTGCATTTTGTCCATCGACTTCCTGCTGGATTTTACTGGATATGTCATTTCCTAACAGTTCAGGAGCTTCATGAATTCCAAAGACTTCAGATTGATGGTTACCATGCTCTAGTTTTTCAAAAGAGTTGAAGAAATCCTCTGTAACCTCTAGTGCAGGACTGATATCATCCACTTCCAGTGCTTCCATTGCTTGCCTTTAGCATCAATGATGCATTATCAGTCAGTTAGGAAGAATGCAAATCAGCCGATGAAAGTGAAGAGTCAACATGAACACTATGGGGGGAAAAAAAATTGACATATCACTTTAGTTCTTTTACAATTGCTGAAAAAACACGTTAACTTATTATGATAATATACAATGGAAATTGCCTAGATAGTCTGAAAAAGATTGTACTATTGCCATAAGTTGTAAATAGCAAAGAAAAGAAATAGAAATTAGTGTCCAGGGCAATATAATACAATACTGTCATTAAAATTTATTTTTCATAATTATGATTTCTTTTCATAAGGCTTCTACACACAAGCGACTAGATGTATCCCTGGGTACATATTAATGTTCAAACCTAAAGCTATAGACGAACAGCATGAATTTAAAAGGAATCTGTGATGGGAAAAATGACTGCAGCAGCTTAACCACTTCCGGACACTTTCACCCCCTTCCTGTCCAGGCCAATGTTCAGCTTTCAGCGCTATCACACTTTGAATGACAATTGTGTGGTCATGCAACACTGTACCCATTTGAATATTTTAGCTTTTTTTTTGAGACAGATAAAACTTTATTCACCACTGGGATTTTTTAATATATATATATATATATATATATATATATATATATATATATATGAAAAAGACCAAACATTTTGAAAAAAAAAGTGTTTTTCTTATAAAATTTTGCAAATAAAACAATCTTTCTTCATAAATCTTGGCCAAAATGTATTCAGCTATCTTTTTAATGAAAAAAAAAAATAGCCCAAATAAGTTTATAACCAAAAATTATAATTCTTTTAAATTTAATTTATTTTTACATTTTTATTTAATTTGTTTATTTATGTTTTTTTTTCCAACATATCGTCACCCTAGCAGTACAGTGTCACCATAGTGACATTGTACTACTTGTGGGGGGTGATGAAGATTTTTTTTTTTTTTTACACTGATTTCTTTTACACCTATAAAAGGTTGTAAAAGCAATCACTTCTCCTTCTCTCTGGATGCATTCTTGTAGCCATTGAAAAATACCGTGAGAACTGTGATTGGTCACAGCTTGTCACATAATACAAGGCTGTTGTGAATAGCCTTGTACCATGTGACCTCTGTGATCATTCACAGATTTCACTAGTAGTAAGCAATGATGTCAGGAAGGGGGGGGGGGGTCTCTTCTCTTCTCTCCAATCCTCACTCAGCTCTGCAGTGTGTAATCTCAGCTCTCCACCCTGTTTTCTGAACTCCCAGACAAACTTTGAACAGATGAAGAGAAAACTGCAGGTAAACTGGTACAAGTTATGTACAAGCATTTTTTTTCATCTCTGTGTATCATGTAAGGCCAGTCACTTCACTGGGTATAGGTAAGGGTTTACATCCACTTTATTAATAGAAAGCAGAACACTTTAACCACTAGCTTACAGGGCACTTATACCCCCTTCCTGCCCAGGCCAATTTCTAGCTTTCAGCGCTGTTGAACTTTGAATGACAATTGCGCGGTCATGCAACACTGTACCCATATGAAATTTTTATCATTTTTTTGTGACAGATAGTGATTTATTTTGGTGGTATTCAATCACCTCTGGGTTTTTTTATTTTTTCTTAAACAAATCAAAAACCACTGAAAATGTTGAAAAATAAAATGTTTTTTCTTAGTTTTTGTTATAACATTTATAAAAGTGATTTTTCTCCTTCACTGATGTGCGCTAATGAGGCTGCAGTGATGGGCACTGACAGGCATCACTGATGGGCACTGAAAGGCAGCACTCATATATGGCACTGATAGGCGGCACTGACTGGCACTGTTAGGTGGCACTGATAGGCAGCACAAATGCACACTGATAGGCGGCACTGACTGGCACTGATAGGCAGCACTGATAGGTGGCACTGACTGGTACTGATGGGTGACACTGAAAGGCATCTCAGATGGGCACTGATATGTGGCACTGAAGGGCACTGGCAGGTGGCATGGATGAGCACTGAGAGCTGGCACTGATGGACACTGACAGGTAGCTCTGCTGGGGCTACACAGATCATCAGTGCCCTGATGATCTGTGTACATGTCCCCTCCGAGGAATGCCGATTACCGGCTCTCCTCTCCTCACGAGCTGTCAGTGCGACGGCTCGTGGGGAGAGAAATGCCAATAACCGGCATTTCCCTGTTTACATGTGATCAGCTGTGATTGGACGCAGCTGATCACATGACCGAGCCGACATCTTCAGCTCTTTCCATGGATCTGTGATCCGCTGTGTCCAAGGGACAAAGCGCACCGCTGATCGCCGCGCATACACGGTTAGAATGGGAGGACGTCTTATGACGTCCTCCCAGAACGAGAGAACCACCTCGCGTCCGACATATTAATATATGGCGGGCAGGAGGCGGTTAAAGGCTAAAAAAAATGAAAAGGTAAACTAATTCCAAGTATCTGGGCCACCCCCTCCAGACCCCACTGACAGTATAGCAGGCTGGACATTGCAAAACACAGCCCTGGAGTGGGTATCCATCATAATGCTAGCAATGGCAATCACTTATTGGTCAGTGCAGCCATGTGATCATGCTGACCAATGAGAAGAGCAACTGAGGCTTCTTTTTCTGAAAGGTGTCCCAGAAGAAAGAAGCGCTTCTCTTTTGTCAGCACAACCATAGGATTGCGCTGACCAATGAGTACTTGTCATTGCAAGCATTGCAAGCATGGTGTATAGTTATGGATCACCAAGGGAGAATGTCACCAGCACACTGAGGATCACCAATATGGGTCCAAAAGTTTTAATGAACGATCACATAGTTACAGCAAGGCAACGTTTCAGAGTCTCGCAGGACCCCTTCATCAGGTGTTTGAATATGTGATCGTTCATTAAAACTTTTGGACCCATATTGGTGATCCTCAGTGTGCTGGTGACATTCTCCCTTGCTGTTTCGGTTTGATTCCAGCAGACGGTCGATGCAGCACCCACTTATACACACAGCCATTTTTAACGCAGAAACGTGTGCGTTGGGATTGTACACTTGCATTCTGCACTGGTTTTCCATACAGCACCCCTGCTGGCTGCCCACCACGAGGGTATGTACCAGATGTACCTGTAGAAAACCGGGACATCACATTCACCGATTGATCCAATCATGAGGATTGTCTATAACCAAATGGCCTCTGAAGAGATCGCATCATCGAGTAATTTTGGATGCATTTACAATCAGGAAGAGATTGATGCAATCCTCTTCCCACCTGACACCAAAAAAGCATTTGGATCGGATACAGTTACTGACCGATTAAAGAAAATCAAATGCTTGAAGAAAAGACAGGTTGATCTGGAGCTGCATGGCCAGACTCTGTCTGAGTACTACAGAGCAAGAAAAAGTCCGAGGGGCTTCCAGATTAGAAATCAGCCCACCATTGAACATCATAAACGAGATTTCTGTGAAAAATGGTGTGAGGTTTCCACCCAGAACTCATTGAACTATATGTTACTAGTTACTGAAGAGGTCAAGGTTCAGCTATGCCTTTTCACATACCTGATGAAGGGGTCCTGCGAGACTCCGAAACGTTGCCTGCTGTAACTACGTGATCATTCATTAAAACTTTTGGACCCATATTGGTGATCCTCGGTGTGCTGGTGACATTCTCCCTTGCTGATTCTGTTTGGTTCCAGCCATGGAATTGTACACTTAGTCCCCATGCATACTGGATGTTTTTACAGCTGCTGTTTCTGGCTTTTGGTGTTTTTTCTACAGCCAGTAAACTCCCCAGCATGTTATCCTATGTGTCCATGCACACAGACTGTAATCAGCGTATTTTGGCAGGGGCATTTTTTAGCAGGAAAAAAAATAGAATTAGTGGGTTTCCTGAGGAGTTTTTCAGCTGTAAAAACGTTTGAACGCTGAAAATGCAGCAAAACATGGCAAACTGGCGTTTTTGGACTTTTTTTGAGTCAAAAAAAATATTTTTTGTAAAAAAAGCGCTAAAAAACACAAACGTGAAAAACGCTAATGCAAAAAAAGCATAAAAACCTCCCGTTTTTAACGTGACTTTGCACAGCTAACGTTACCAGCATTGTTAAAATGCCCCGTGTGCATAGAGCCTTGTAGTTATGAATCACTACACGACCAGAATGAGGCATCACAACCGCTATGTGCAGAGGAATCCAGAGGGGCAGCCAAGATATTTGAAGTTAGTTCACCTTTTTATTTTTTGTGAAAAGATGAACTTACCTTTTAACTTATGATACATTTTGCTCAAACTCATAATTGGGGTCGGTTGCCATTTTTTGCAAATTAAATGAACAAATTCATATAAATGCAAAAAAAAAAAATGCTACTATACATCCATTTGACTAAATGGATCTAATATTCTAAGCTTTTCATAAACCTTTTTTTTTTTCAATTCATAGTTAGTATGTGTATGTATGAATGCACTGTTTATAGAAATTGTCACGTACAATGCAAAGAAAAGAGGACAGCTCTGCTAATGAGTTGCCACAAAACAGAAAGAACTATGAGAAGGTCATGGGGCCAAATCTAGCCACAGCTGTTTAGGAACAAAAGGGATATGCCACCACTGAACTCATGTATTCCAAAGGAAGGAATGAGTTCCCCAACTATTTGTATATTTCAAAATGAAGGACAGCAAAAAGGAGAATGTATTGTAAGTCACCAGAGCATACACATGCCAGCATTGCATGCAAAGGGACAATTTATTGGCTCTGCACAAAAAAGAAAAAATAAATGGTGCTCTTCCAGGTCCAAGTGAGAGCATGTGGAAGTTGTATTTACACAACTCAGTGAAAAAAAAAACGCTTTATGCTATAACCTACCTACCGTCAGTACAATATCAGTGTTTGCGCACAGAATAAAAGCACCTTGCACTAGAATGAAGTAGACGGTCTAGCGTGAGGAGCTCATTGTTTAAGGTGCACATGCATGAAGAGTTTGTTTAACCAGCCATACCTCATAGGAAGGAAGCAGAAGTTACATAGCATTCCAGTCTCTAAAACACAGTTTTTGTTCTTGTTGTTTAGAGATATACATGTATGCACCAAATATGTACACAGACTGCACAAAACAAAGAATGACACAATACCAGTCTGAAAAAAACCTGTTGTAAGGATTTAGGTGAGAGTCACATCACTGCTCAGTTGTAGCTATTTTTATCCTCAGAAGCTAAGATGACCAAACTTGTTTGTAGGACACTAAAAATTTGAAGTATTACTTGGTGTTTATGTGTGAGCGTTGAATACAACATATTAGAAGTCTCTTTAAAGCTATTATAACTTTATGACTTAAAGAAAAGTTTATGGGTTTTTTACCCACTATCCTACCGGGCACTTTTACTCCCTTCCTGCCCAAGCCAATTTTCAGCTTTCAGCAGTGTTGCACTTTGAATGACAATTGTTCAGTCATGCAACACTGTACCCATATGACATTTTTAGCTTTTTGAGGCAAACAGAGCTTTCTTTTGATAGTATTTAATCACCACTGTTTTTTTTTTCCTTACCACTGGGTTTTATTTTTCTAAGTAAACAAAAAAAGACCAAAAATTTTGAAAAAAAAAGTTTTTCTTAGTTTCTGTTCTAAAGTTTTGTAAATAAGTGATAAGCTTCACTGATGGGCACTGATGAGGCTGCACTGATGGACACTGATAGCCAGCACTGGTGGGCACTAACAGCAAGCACTACACTATTAGCCGGTCACTGATCATCAGGGCATTGATGATAAGTGCCCTGATGATAAGTGTAGATGTCACCTCTGAGGAATGCCGCTTACCGACTCTCCTCTCTTCACCAGTGTCAGTGTGAGGAGAGGGCTGCCAATAACCAGCATTTCCTATTTACACTGTGATCAGTTGTGATTGGACACAGCTGATCACATGGTAAAAGGCTGCTCTGATTGGACCTTTACCTCGATCAGCTGTGCCCAAAGGACACAGCAATCCCAAATCAGGCTTGCAGGGGGTGTGGTTCTGGGAAGACATCAATGGACGCCCTCCCAGAACTAGCCGACCGCTCTGTAGAGGTCTTTTGGCTATAGCACGGTCGGGTACTGGTTAAATTATACTTATCTAGGTGGATGCAACATCAGTCCAAAGCTGCATCTGTCCCCCACCGGTTCGAACACTGAGAACTGAGTGATCAAAGAGCACTGACCACTCAATTCTCAGTGCTCCGTGAGCAGAGAGCTGGTACTTGACAGTCACCACTCTCTGCTCTGTACCCCCACACTCACTGGAGCACTGGGATGTGGAGGAGGGAGTGACTGGCTCAGGCTCACAGAAGATCGCTGAGAGGCTGAGCCAGGTGCCAGTCCATGGATCTGAGTGGATATTGACTTTAAAGTAGGGATCTTTCCCCAGACTTCAGCCTGCTGTAAGCTGAAAACAGGTCACAGGGGTACAAAATGAACTGCACTCCTTTGATCCACAGGAGAAGTACAGCCAAACGAGCTTTGGCTGTACTTCTCTTTTAAAGTGATTCTAAATGCTCATTCTATACATGAAGGTAAAAAAACCTTCTGTGTGCAGATCCCCCAGCCCTCCCTTACCTGAGCCCCATTTCGATCCAGTGATGTGCACGCGAGCCTCGGGTCTCTCTCTCTTCATTGGCTGAAACAGCAGTGGGAGCCATTGGCTCCCGCTACTGTCAGTCACAGTCAGTGAGCCAATGAGGATACAGCAGGGGATGGGGCAGAGCTGTGGCTGTGTGTGAATACATACACAGAGCAGCGGCTCAGGAGCAAGCCTGCTTGGGGGCCCTCATTGCAAGATGCTTGCTGTTGAGGTATTTGGCAGGAGGGAGGGGCTAGGAGCGCCGGCAAAGGACTCAAGAAACCACTGCACAAGGCAGGTATGTATGACATGTTTGTTATTTTTTTTAAAAATTGCTTTGCAATCACTTTAAAGCAGGGGTGTCCAATCTTTTGACTTTGCTGGACCACATTGGAAGAAGAATTTGTTTTGGACCACACATAAAATACACTAACAATAATCATAGCCAATGAGCAGAAAAAGTTGGGAAGATCAAAAGTTAACAATCATTGATATAGATAATGTACCTGAGTAATAAAACTTCATTGTAATATTTTTATTATAAAAATAAAAGAGGACAACATAAAACTAGTGCGATATTTGACCCTGTTTTTGATAAATTAACACATGAATATCTGGTTACTGGATTTAACAGCAATTCTCAATGAATTCTCAAGGTGCTCATCAGATATTTTGGTTCCAATTTTGCCGTTTGTGTGCTTCATCTTTGAAAACAGACACTCACAAATATAGGTGCTGCTGAAAACTGATGACAGCAATAAAAGTGTGATTTTGAAGAGTCCAATAAAGTAAATTTTTCTTTGGCTGCATGTGTTCGCTAAATATAAATGCCTTTTTACAAGAAACCCCCCCCCCTCCCAAAAAATCAACATTTTAAGCAAGTTTACGATTTTGTTGGGCTGCAGGATAGACACCCCTGCTTTAAAGGGACACTGAAAACTTAGTTTCACTAAAATAAAATAAAAATAAAAAAACTTATTCAAGTATGCAATCTTAACTCAGAAAACTACCTCCTTCTGCTCTCGGCCTCTTCTAAATCTCCAAATTCCATTTTTAGTTGCTGCTGTGATCTGACTTCCTGTAAGAGGGCGGCTACATTTATTCTGCATTGTTCCTCTGTATGTAGCAAGAAGGAGCCACCCTGAGATGGACTATGGACTATTGGAACTGTAGTGTGTAAAGCAGTGACCACAACTAACCTGCACTGCTTGTTCCAAACAGAAGCAAGTGGGAAAAGGAGAGGTTTGGAAGCTCACAGAAAACATCACAAGGAGGCAGAAAAACACAGTAAAAAACTATTTCATGAAAAATTGATTACAGGGCCATTAGGTAGTGAAAATGTATGGATTATTTTTGGAGAATAAGGATACTGTTTAAAGGCTAATTTCACCTTTTTGGAACATGTAACATACTCCACTTGTATTTAGGGAGGAATATGTAACATGTTCATGTTCCTAATGCCAGTTCCCAAAATTCCCCCCTCCATGTGACAGCAGGCTGGGGATCTTCTCCCCACGCTTGCTGTCACTTTTTGAAAAGACTGCAGCAGTGCAGGGATCCCATATGGAGGTACAGGCAGAAAACTGCAGGGCATGTCTGCAGACGTCTGACCATTGCACCCCCTATTCACTACAATGTTTTTTGGGTTCCTGCAGGAAAAAAAAAATAATATGTGCATTTATTATTTTTCAGGAAAGGTGAACTTATCCTGTAGGTTCCCCCCTGCCCCCCGGTTATACTTACCTAGATGGATGAAGCATTGGTCCGATACTTCATCTGTCCCCCTGTGGCTCTAAGGGTGAGAATGACCGCTGATTGCTGAGTTCTCCTCTCTGATCTGAGCAGAGAGCGGGACTGTCAGTCACCGATGTCTGTTCAGCCCCCCCCCCAGCACTCACTGGAGCGCTGAGCTGTGGAACGGGAGGGAGCGGATGGCTCTGGCTCTCAGCACTTTGTTGAGAGACTGAGCCAGATGCTGCTCCTGACTGTGAAGTCGGCATCTGTCCCCAGCCTGTACCGGCTGAGTGACTTCAGTCTGCTGTCAGCTGAAAACAGGTCACAAGATTGCAGAACAAACTGTACTCCTGTGATCCACAGGAAAAGTACAACCAAAAGAGCTTTGACTGTGCTTCTCCTTTAATGTCACTAAATTATAGACTATACCACACCCAACCTATGTAATTCTCCCTCCCCACTGGTCTTCATTGCACTGCATACATTTAGCCAGAAATATCAATGTACTGTAAACATCTTTTTACCATCATTTTCCTATGCATTCTGGAATTCCCCAACTCCTCTGTGTAATGTTCAGCACCAACAATGGCGCTGAATTCTATAAAGCCGTAACATCACCCAACGACATCCACTGCTCAGAAGCTCCCTCCTGCCAGCCGCAGATCACGCAGAGGTGATGGAGCTTTGTGGTCATGTGACTGCATAGAAAAACAAGGAAAAAAGGTATTTAAGCACTTCCTGATCGCCCTGTAGCAAAACTACTGCTACAGGGTGGCAGGGCTGCGCAAAATAACGTATATACATGACTTTGCATTTCCAGGTAGGGGGCGCGCATGTCGTTGGCGGCTACAGATGTCAATCACCGGGTCCCGGACAGAGATTCCCCGCCGGCACCCAATGATCGCCAAGCAACACTGACAGGGGAGAGACCTGTGAGTACATAACACAGGTCCTCTCCTGCAAGCAGTATGTTTCCCTAGTAAAATACACACAGCACACAGTTAACCCTTTGATCACCTCAGATGTTAACCCCTTCATACCCAGCGTTATTAGTATAGTGTTAGGGCTTTTTATTAGCATTGATCACTGTATTAGTGTCACTGGGGATGTCAGTGGCAGTTAGTCAGTATGCCCATCGCAGTCCCGCAATAAGTCACTGATTGCCGCCATTACTATTATTAAAAAAAAATAAAAAATTCCAGTATATACAGTGAAGGAAATAAGTATTTGATCCCCTGCTGATTTTGAATGTTTGCCCACTCACAAAGAAATGATCAGTCTACAAATCAAATGGTAGGTGTATTGTAACACTGAGAGACAGAATAGCAACAAAAAAGTCAAAAGAAATGCATGTCTAACAAATGATGAACTGATTTGCATATTCATGAGGGAAATAAATATTTGATCCCCTATCATTCAGCAGGATTTCTGGCTACCAGGTGTCTTTCATACAGATAACAAGCTGAGATTAGTAGCAGTCTCTTAAAAGACACCTGTCCACAAGATCAATCAATCAGATTCCAAACTCTCCACCATGACAAAGACCAAAGAGCTGTCCAAGGATGTCAGGGACAAGAGTGTAGACCTACACAAGGCTGGACTGAGCTACAAAACTATCGCCAAGCAGCTTGGTGAGAAGGTGACAACAGTTGGTGCAATCATTCGCAAATGGAAGAAACACAAAACAACTGTTAATCAAATACCACCAAAAGAAAACTTTATTTGTGGGTAAAAAAGGACATAAATTTCATTTATGTACAGCGTTGCATGACTGCGTAATTGTCAGTTAAAGTAACGCATCACAGTATCGCAAAAAATTGCCTGGTCAGGAAGGGGGGGGGGGGGTAAATCTTCTGGAGGGCAAGTGGTTAAATGAAAGTGGTTGTAAACCTCAGACATGAAATAAGAACAAATCATATTCCTCTATAGTGTATACAAGTCTCAATCCAGAGCACTAAGTGAAATTTTTGTCTGCTGCTTCATTCCTCTTCCATCAGTATGAATCACTTCAGACAAGTTTTCCTGACACCAATAGAAAAATGGTAACAGGGGAGGGGCCTTCAGCAGGTTGACACCCCCAGTTCTGTTCATGTGAGCTGTGTGAAGGGGGGGTGTCTCTCTTTCCTCCAATTAGCTCTCAGAGCACCCCTCACTGCGGTCTGAGGAGTGTGACTTCAGCTCTCTGACCCCTTTTTTCTGAACTCTCAGACAAGATGTATAAATTCAGCACTTTGAATGGCTGTAGAGAAGACTGCAGATAACCAGGTTCAACTTATGTAGGAGGATTAGTTTATGCTAAAATGTATGCAGCGAAATGGGGAGCCAGCTTTTAAAAAGTAGGGCGTTATATACCCTAAACATCTATTTAAATTCTAAAAGAAAGAAAAAGCACCTATATGTGATTTTATCTGTCTAGGCAATCATTATTTTTGTGTGCAACAACATAGGGACAAGGTGCTTTGGGGGGGGGGGGGGGGGGGGGGGAGTAACCTGCCCCAAAGCACCCCCCATGTTGAGGGCATGTGGCCTGGTATGGTTCAGGAGGGGGGGGCTCGCTCACCTTCCCCCCCCCCTTTCCTGACCTGCCAGGCTGCATGCTCGGATTAGGGTCTGGTATGGATTTTTGGGGGGACCCCACGCCATTTTTTACATTTTGGCATGGACATTATCCTCAAAACCCAAACCAGATCCAAATGGCTTGTTGTGGATGGAGGGGGGGGGGGGAGACCCCACGCCATTTTTTAAATTATTTAATTGCCGGAAATTTTTTATTTTTTTACATTCAGCTGTCAGTGGGGAATGCCACTGACAGCTGATGACTAAAAACAGATGAAAAACTGATGTAAATGGATGAAAAAAACGGATTTAAACTCACCCGTTATTTTTTTACATTCAGCTGTCAGTGGGGAATGCCAGTGACAGCTGATGACTAAAAACGGATGAAAAACTGATGTAGAAGGATGAAAAAATGGATTTAAGCTCACACATTTTTTCTTTGAAAAAACGTGACTGAACTGACGAAAAAAAAAATGGAACGCCTGTGTGAAATGACCCTTCAGCTATGTTTGTGTTCTGAGGCATGCACATGTAATTTTTATTCAAAATGGCAATTTGAGAGAGAGAGAGAGAGAGAGAGAGAGAGAGAGAGAGATCCTGTCTCTGCACTGGCACTTGTGAGCACTCTCGTAGTTCAAAGATTCTTCCTGTTCTTCAGTAACTGTCTGCACAAACAGGAGGTATGGGCAGACAGCTGTACTGAGATCCTGCAGGAGCCTGACATTGTACCTGCAATCTTCTAATGAAGATTTGTTTATCTGCAAAAATGTGCATTTACCTATTTATTTATTTTTAAAAAATGAACTTAGTACATGTTACAACAGACACAGAAGTTAAAAGATGACTGGTTTCTATGCAGAAGTGAGCCTAATTTTGCACTCCCCAGCTTTAGTCAATAAACTCCAGTGTGTTCACAGCAAATACAGTACTGATCTTTATTTTCCAACATCTTTTCAGAAGTCACATGATAATATAATAAATCTACAAGATGGAAACACTGTTTAGATTCCTAAACCATGGCTGGAGAGGGCTTTTCCATAAAATACCTAAATGCATAAAAGTATGTAGGGATGCGTTTTCCTAAGCCCTGCTTTTTTTTTAAAAAAGAGTTCTTAATGTTTTAAGGACTCTTGCAGATTTAGTGAGCTCGGGAACTTCTTCTTCTTGTAAGCTAGTGAGTTGGTCTTCAGTATGTTGGACCAGTCTCAAACAAAATACTTGAGCATTGTTCTGGAAGGATCCATTTTATATTAATCTTTCTCCTTCTAGGGACATGTCCTATGGGAACGGTCCTTTTTAGTTCTCTGGAGAGCAGAATGAGGGTGCCTCTTGGGAGGTCCCAAGGCTGGAGCCTGGGCCTGGATGGGTAGGCCCTCCTGGAGACTATTTGCCTATAGTTGCAGGCTGTGTGTCTAAGGCTAGCCATAGAGGATTCCGTTTTTTTATTTTTTGTTCAACCTGTGGATTGAATGCATAAAACTGACCCGATTCCCCTATCCACACTTTGAGGAGCAATCCTCCCTGCTGTGTCTTTGTGCTTTGACAGCAGGGAGGCTTCCCCTCAGTCAGAATACACAGATCAGAGCTGCAGTGCGCGCCTGTGGTGTTGACTGAGCGGTTTTTTTTACAACAGGGCTGTTGAACAAGCGGTAGATCAATTTCTGTTCAACCACAGTAACCATACATGGATCGAAATTCAGCCAGTTCCTGCTCAATATATTTTGATCCATGGCCAACTTGGTGTTCAAACCGACAGATCAGTGTACAGACTGCACTATGGAAGGCTCAAGAAGCAAGTGGGAGTTTATGTGGTTGTACTACTACTTTATATATAGTATGACCACAATACTGGGGAATCATAGCACCAAAGCCTCCCAGGATTATGAGCATCATTAGAAAAGCTGACACTGTACTGAAGTCTATGTTGCCCTTGGGGTTAAAGAGTCCCAGAAGTCACCAGACTTCACTTTTTAAATACAAAACTTGCAGCAGTAGAAATCACCCAATTTGCGACCCTGCAACTTTTGTAGAATAATGACCACTTTCTGGAAATGTCAATTCCCGTCTGTGCCAGCCCCTGCTTCCAGCCATCCCCCTTTCCCTTGCACTAGTATGCAAGATGATAGCAGGAGACTGCACAGGTACAAAACAATGTTTAAAGCTGGCCACACATTGATCAACTTTCTTCTATTTCCTGATGAACCAGCCAAAATTCTCTTTTTGAGTGACACAGTAAGCAGCCTCCTGCCATACATCACTTGACTGATTAAACAAAGGAGCTGTGCAGAAATGTTACTGACCAGCAGTATCTGCAAAAGCAATCGAGATCTTGATTCCTCACACAGATGCTGCTGGCTAGCAACTCTCCTGATCCAGCAATTAGCTTCTCTACACAGATTCACACAGGAAGGCTCTATTTTGATCATCCTCTTCTTCTGATGGTGCTTCTTGCTCCCCCCATACAGTGTCCTCCAAGAAGGCCGCTTTCTATGGGGGCACTCATGTGGGCTTGCTCCCAAGTGCCTCTGGCTATTGATTGACAGGAGTGGGACCTAATGGTTCCCACTGCTATCAATCTGCTCAGTGGGGAGGGACAGAATCGGGAGAGACGCAGCTCTCGTGCACAGCAAGCGATTGACATCGAGCTCAAGTAAGTATAAGAGGTGTGAGGGAGGAATCTGTAATTCAGAAGGTTTTTTACCTGCATGCATAGAATTCTAGATTATAGAATGAAGAGTATAATTATCTGAATGTTTTTGTGCCTGAAGCTCAGCTTAAAGTGGCTTCTGACTATATTGACCTCAAAAGATTTACAGTACATGTTCTCTCTAGTTCCCGTGTCACCTCCTCCCATGCTCGCCTCCAGGACTCCCAAGCTTCTCTAAATCCTATGGAATTCCCTACCCCAATCTGTCCAGCTATCTCCTAATCTATCAACCTTTAGACGATCCCTGAATACCTCTCTGTTTCTACCTATCCTGCTTCTACCTAGTAAACCGCCATTTATTTCCTCCATCAGCTCATCCCCCACAACTATTACCATTTGTATCACTCAACCCTTCCTCCTAGATTGTAAGCTCTAATGAGCAGGGCCCTCTGTTTTGTCTTGTACCAAACTGTATTGTAACTGTTATGTCTACCTTCATTTTGTAAAGCGCTGCGCAAACTGTTGGTGCTATATAAATCCTGTATAGTAATAATAATAATGACGTCTGATGACATGAGACTGCAACCCTATTCTAGAGACAGGACCAACATGAATGGTTTCATAGACTTTTTAGAACCATGCCTAGTGTATCAGCATTATGTAAATATGGGAAATAAATATGTCTGGAAAACAAATGTCAGCCACAAGCGGTATGTTTCCGGTCATAGATCTTAGCTTCTCTCTGCTCAATTACTTCTGACAGCACCTGCCAGGAAGCTGTGCTTTGTTTGGCTTCCTTCAGCATCCCAGGGGGTTTAGACACCCTTCATTGCTGCTTGTTGATGCATGAAGAATTGCAGACAGTGGGCAAGGTTATACTGTGCTTAACAGATGTGGGACAGGTAATAACATGACTCCAAACAATACTCTACGAAGGACCACAGGCAGCTCTGCCAGAGAATGAGAATTATAATCAGAGGATGGGCAGAGTTCTGAACAATTTGTGCGCATAGCTCAAACTGTGTGTGGTTTAAATAAAAGATACATTAATATTTATTTAGACCGTCAGGTAATCAATTGTCATCCACAAGGGTGGTTAACAATATTTAACAAAGCAAAAAAAACAAAACATCTCACTGGTTGGAGTAAAGCTGGTACCAGACTTTAAGCCCTCATGCACACTGGATGATTTGATAACGCTGGTAACCTTAGCTGTGTATAGTCACTTTAAAAATGTGAGTTTCAGCTTTTTTTAGTGTTTTTGCAATAGCGTATAGCAGGGCTTGAAATTTCCACTCGCCTGCTCGCCAATGGCGAGTGGAAATTATGGTGGGGGCGAGTGTGTCCCCCAGGGCAGGGGCATATCTACCTTGAGGCACCGCTCCCCGGAAGAAGGGACCTTTTGGGCAGCAGCGGACAGAGCCATGCAGGGCCGCTAGCAGAGGGGTCGCACCGGTACCCTTGCAGTGGCCTGGACAGCATGAGAATCAATGCGGGGGAGGGCAGTTGCAGAGCGATGCTCCTGTACCTCTCCCTCCAACAGCTGATGAGCCGGGACCAGGGGACAGCCTGGAGCAGGGAGAGGAGAAGTGTCTGAGAGGAATAAGCCCAGAGCAGGTGAACTGTGCTGTGTTCTGTGGGATCTCCCTGCCTCCCTCCCTACACTGACGGATCGTATGGGGTTGCAACTCCCCCCCCCCCTTCCTGCTGCCTGGAGATCAGCAGCTCTTGGGGAAGGTGTTTGTGTGCAGCCCCATACGATGTGAGAAAGGAAGATAAAGAGAAGGGGAAGAGAGAGCGATTGGAGAGAGAGAGGGGGGGAGAGGGGGGGGGGAGAGAAAGGGAAGAGAGAGAGGAGAGAGAGAGGAGAGAGAGAGGAGAGAGAGAGGAGAGAGAGAGGAGGGAGAGAGGGGGGAGAGAAGGGGGAGAGAAGGGGGAGAGAGATTGAGGGGGAGAGAGATTGAGGGGGAGAGAGATTGAGGGGGAGAGAGGGGGAGGGGGGAGAGAGAGGGGGAGGGGAGAGAGAGAGGGGGAGGGAGAGAGGGAGGGGGAGGGAGAGAGGGAGGGGGGGAGAGGGAGGGAGGGGGAGAGAGAGAGGGAGGGGGAGAGAGAGAGGGAGGGGGAGAGAGAGAGGGAGGGGGAGAGAGAGAGGGAGGGGGAGAGAGGGAGGGAGGGGGGGGGAGAGAGGGAGGGAGGGGGGGGGAGAGAGGGAGGGAGGGGGGGGGAGAGAGAGGGAGGGGGGGGGAGAGAGAGGGAGAGAGGGAGAGAGGGAGAGAGAGAGAGGGGGGGAAGATGTGTATTTCCGGGTATGTACATGTATCTGTGTGTATGCGTGTCTGTACGTGCCTGTACGTGCGTGTGTATATGTGTCTCTGTGCGTATGTACATGTCTGTGTGTGTGTACAGGTGTCTCTGTGTGTGTTTGTTGGTGGAGAGTAACTCTAAGGCCTGGCTAGTAGCACATGTCTTGAAATTTTAAGCCCTGCCCATATAGCATTTTCCCACATTTGCATTTGTGTTTTTTAGCGTTTTTTTTTTAACCAAAAAAAAAAATTTTGGGGTTAAAAAAATGGCCAAAAACGTTGGTTTGCGGCGTTTTGCCGTGTTTTTCAGCATTCGAGCGTTTTTACAGCTAAAAAACTCCTCTAGAAATACACTAGTCCTCGGGTTTTTTCCAGCCAAAAAACATTGCTTACAGGCTGTGTGCGCATGGACACATAGGAAACATGCTGGGGGTGTACTGGCTGTAGAGAAAAATGTCAAAAGCCAAAAACAGCAGCTGTAAAAACATCCGTGTGCATGAGGACTTAGAGGGTTGGACATGGTTGTACAATTGCACGTCCTGCAAAATGCAGCACAAATCTGTCAGCTCAGCTCTGCCAATCAATATACAGGTAAAGCTGATTGGCTGCATCTGTTCTATGTACATGAAGTCCCAGCACTGGAATTATGCGATGCTCAGATGTGCTCCTGTCCTTTCATTTTTTTTTATTATCTGAGGCAATGTGTTGTCTTCTATAGTGTTGAGTGTATTTTACATAATTCTGTGCTTTGCAAAAAAGGGAGTAAACTGCAAGACATTTTAATGCCCCTACATCTTTTAAAGCCAGGTTCACACCTATGCACTGCTGTGTGGTAATACACTTGTGCATTGTAGTGTGCTAGTTAGAGCTGCATATAGGTGCCAATCAAAATGGAAATGCACTGCACTGTGTTTTCAGTGTTAAAGCAGAACTCTAGAAATGATCTTTTTTGCAAATTTACAGCTTTGTTTTAAGTAAGTATCAATATCCGATATCAGAAGGGCCACTAGGAATGCTGAAAAATTACTGTAGTAGTATATTCTTCATCAAGGTATAGCAGTTATCTTCTGGGTTCTGCTCCAGTGACTTCCCCTCTGGACACGAAACACAGTGGGGTTGATTTACTAAAACTAGAGATTCTGGAGCTCCTGTGCATTTTAGCCAATCAGCTTCTGTAACTTATTCAAATAAGCTTTGACAAACAAAAACCTTGAAGCTAACTGGTTTCTGCAATCTCCAGATTTTTGTACTCTCTAGATTTAGTAAATCAACCCCAGTCCTCGGCCGCCGCCATTCACTGATCACCTTGTATGTTTATTCAATGAATGCAGAGAGTTTTCTGAGTGGACAAGGCGAGGGGGGGGGGGTGTTTTGCACGGGCATGAGAGCCCATTCATTTGAATGGACTTCCGTGCCCATGACGCGCAGGGAAGAAGTCCCTGCACTTCTTTGGAAACTGCTGCCCGTACGGGAACCTCGGTTCCCAGTACGGTTGCGTTTTCCAGTGCGGGCAGCGTGCCATTAGAATTAATGGCACCCGCCCGCGGGTCCGCATTTCTCTGTGTGGGTGGTGCGGCTGCACAAATTTTCGTGCGGATCTGCAGAGGCACCACCCGCACAGATGTGAACCTAGAGTTAAAGATGAGCTTGAGCATCCTCCAAACTCCTTAAAGGATAACTTCACCTTTTAGACAAAAGTAATAAATGCACATTTTTTTGCAGGTCAAAAAAATGTGCATTTATTATTTTTGTCTACAGGAGCCTTGAAAGCATTGCACCAGTGATCAGTAGACAGCTGTTGCCATGCAGGGGTCCTGCAGACCTGTCAGAATATATGCTTGCCATACGGGATTTAAAAGCAAGCAGATATTCTGACAGCGCCATGGCAGTTCATTGAAAACTACAAACCAACAGCTGCTAAGGCTGTCGGGTCTTGCAGTTCATTCATTCATGGAAGTCCGTAAATGAATGATGCAACCATGGGCTGGGCGGAGCCCTGCCCGGCCATGCTGTTTTCAAGTTTGACAGATCGTACAGGGAGAAGATCTGTCAAATTTGAAAACAGTGTGGCCGTGCAGGGCTACACCCACACAGCCGCATCGTTCCTTCAAGGACTGTCAGAGGTAGGGGGGTGGTGGGCGGCGGCTATGGGAATATGTTACATGTTCCACCCTAAAAACAGGTGGAACATGTAACAAGTTCCCAAAGGTGAACTTATCCTTTAACCTAAACTCCTGCTTTTTTGTACTCCAATCCACTGTAGGCAAGGTCATTTCCCAACCTGCAACTCATCTGAGCTGCAGTCATTGGAGTACTAAAAAGTACAAGTTCAGTGTTCAGGTTAGAGTTGAGTTCAGAAGGTGCCCAATAGGGGCTGTAGACTATGTTGTCCTTGGGGGCAGGGACTTATGTAAATGCAGAGTTTGTCAAACGTTGCATAAACTGATGGTGCTTTATAAATACCAGTAATAATTTTATATATATATAAATAATACACACACACTTTAAATACCCCAATGAATGGAATCTCAGAAATGTAAGATAACGAAAGGTATCAGTGCGCCCATTTTTGATGCAAGCTATTGATTTAATACCTTACTTGGCAGCTTGTAAATTAAACTTAATACAGAACCAGACAGAACACAGAACACCGGGCTGAAAATTCAAGTCTGTCCCCATGTAACAAGGCACATGAAGAAAGGAAGCAAAAAAAAAAAAAAACCTCCATTCACATCAGGCCTTTTCATATGAATCTGCACTTTTTGCCAGAGATGAGATCATCTAAAGATTAACTCCTAAATGGCCTTGACTACATAGCATCCTGCAGTGACAAGACAAAGGGAATGTTGAATGTGCTCTGTACCCCCCCCCCCCCCCCCCCATCATGTATGGACCTACACATAGCACAGGTAATGATCACACAGGTACACACCTAGAATGTATAGTGTACAAATTCACTACAGTACCATATCAATCACATATAAACAATAAAGCAAACACACTAACAATCGTGCAATGTTTCAATGTCAGCAATGCATTAGTAAGGAGAACTCTGACAATACAAGCAGGCATTCGATTAGAGGGATGACATGCCAGGCTTCCCCCCAGACATACCTGCACATACATGGTTACATAGGACCTCCACAAGCCCTGTAGGACTGTCTTATTGTATCCTAGGTGAGGATTTCTCAGTGTTTACATCCTCCCCAGTACGACTTCCATGTTGATGCTGAGCAGCAGTCTGCATTGCTTCCCTGTTTACAATGTCCCAGCCTCAGTCCTTCACTCTTCTCTGTCCCCTGTGCAACAAGGAGGCTAAAAATAGTTCCCGCAGAAGCTTTGTGTACCGTGACAGTGCAGGCACAGCACACCGAGCCTGTCATCCAGATACACGGGTCCTTGTCCGGAGAAGGGGGATATGTTGCTGCTCTGATAACCTTGTGGGTTGGAGATGTGCTTTGAGAATATGAGCTGGTGTGATCCATGGAGGAGCTGTGCAGAGTATACAGTCTCCTATGAGAGTACACTAACAGTGCATTCACACTCATCTGCTTTTGGTGTTCTTCAGTGTAGTCAGTGTGTTGTTTGGGTAAAGAAAGCAGAGAAAACTGCATCCCTTTAACCACTTGCCTACAGGGCACTTGTACCCCCTTCCTGCCCAGGCCAATATTCATCTTTTGCACTTTGAATGACAACTGCGCAGTCATGCAACACTGTACCCATATGACATTTTGATCATTTTATTCACACAAATAGAGTTTTCTTTTGGTGGCATTTACTCACCACTGGGTGTTTTTTATTTTTTGCATTATAAACAAAAATACAGCAAACAATTTGGAAAACAAAAACGTTTTTCTTTGTTTCTATTATAAAATGTTGCAAACAGGTACTTTTTCTCCTTCACTGATGTGCATTGATGAGGCTGCACTGATAGGCAGCACTGATGGGCACTGATAGGCTGCATTGATGAGGTGGCACTAATGAGGCTGCACTGATATGCAGCAATGATGGTCACTGATAGTCTGCACTGATGAGGTGGCACTGGTGGGCATAGATGAGTAGGCACTGATGATGCTGCGCTGATATGCACCAATGATGGTCACTGATAGGCGTCAATGATGAGGCGGTACTGGTGGGCCATTGATGAGAAGGCACTGATGATGCTGCGCTGATATGCAGCAATGATGGTCACTGATAGGCTGCACTGATGAGGTGGCACTGGTGGGAATTGATGAGTAGGCACTGATGATGCTGCGATGATATGCACCAATGATGGTCACTGATAGGCGTCAATGATGACGCGGTACTGGTGGGCATTGATGAGAAGGCACTGATGATGCTGCGATGATATGCAGCAATGATGGTCACTGATAGGCAGCACTGATGGGCGACACTGACGGGTGGCGCTGACTGGCAGCACTGCTGTACAGCATTGATGGGGGGCACTGCAGGGCACTGATCATCAGTGCCCTGATGATCAGTGCCAATCTGCTCTGTGACAGCTGCTGGTTATCGGCACTACTTTCCTCATGCTGTGACAGAGCGAGGAAAGAGCTGCCGATAACCAGCAACTGTATTTACTCTGTGATCTGCTGTGTCATTGGACACAGCTGATCACGTGGTAAAAGGCTGCTGTGATTGGCCTTTTACTTCATCATTAGATCAGCTGTGTCCATAGGACACAGCAATCACAAAGATCACCAGATGGCGCTGTCACGATCGTGGCATCAGACCCCAGACCTTCTCACCAAACTCGTGACCGGAGGACTAGCCAATCTAGAACCGCAATGTGATGGGCATAACAATGCCACACCCAGCTGCACCCTGCACAACAATTTTCCAGCTAATGGACCACAATCGATGTACCGGCAGCCTGGGCGATTGTTACTGGGTCAGGTTAATTACGCAATTAACCATTACACTGCCACCGTCACCTTTTTGTACAGAGAAAGAGGAAACTCGGCGTTATCAGCTATAACACTATAATGATTGAGATAATCGTCTGTATAAAACGGTCCGCAGGCTGCTTATACAGAGGTTTAAACAAACACAGTAGCATTCTCTTTAGAGGCAGAAATTCGTAAATTGCAATAAAGCGCTATAGAAACAGTTCAACACTTTCAGAAGGAAAGATTTATTACTAAAAGGTCAAACGGGTGCAATAAAAATATTTACAGAAAAAGATGTGCCTAAGATATATATACATATACAAAGAACCATAGCACAGCAAAGAGATATCAGAGAGAGGTGAAAGGGTTAAAGTACTTGCCAAAGTCCTGGGTTAGCAGAGCCAAGTTTCAGAGCAGAAGGGTGCTTTGATCTCCCTATGTTACGATGGTTAATGGGAGAATTCTTCAACTCACTACTCTTAGGCCTGACAGCCTGTTTTTTAGTCCCCAGCAGGGGGTGGCTCTGGCGCCATGGACCAATACACAGTGTAGGCGTGGAGGCCTGGGTGTCGACCTAAACTAGAGCCCAAATCTCATGTAGTTCATATTTGGGCTCATAAGCTTTCCTATGCACAAGTGACATTCCACCCGCGGGTAGATTATTATGCAGACAAGTCTGAGGATTGACTAGATATGAATTATGAAAGTGTACACTGAACGGTTCGCAAGATATATTTTTCTGCTTTCCTGTGTGTCCGAGACAAGGCGAGTGACCATCAAACTGTTCGCCTGCTCATCGCCCATCTGACGATATGTCCAGTTTTTATGTAAGTCTCTTATATTCCAAGATATGAGGCATAGGGGAAAAATGGATTTTACCGCAATGTTATCTGGTCGTGTTTCCTTGAAATGTTCTTTGAACTCCTAGGAAAGCTTGCCTTATCTTATACGAGGTGTGACATGGTACAGCTCGCCCAGACAGCTAGGCACCTAGCTCAGAGATGTTTTATGGCTCTGGGGTTCCCTGCTGCCTTGGCCTGCCAGTGACCCACAACCAGCACACACACACTGGCCAAATGTCTCCTCTCAGAGAGGGAGGGGGAGGGAGTGAGGGGAGAAAAATGGATACTCTTAACAAAATGGCGGACTGCGTCAGTTTCTGTTGCACAAGTTTGCGACAGGCACGTTCTGGGTGGACGGCATATGACGCTCTGCCAGGACTGGACAACTGTGCTGTAGCCATTATTCAGCTATAGTGCGGTTAGCAAGTGGTTAAATCCGATGGCGCTCTTCACACTGCTGCGTTGTGCTTCAGTTGCAGTAAAAAAATCCTGCATGCTGCATTTTTGAAGCATGTTTCGTTCATTAAAAAAAACCACACCAAAATCTGCATCTCCCTGTTGAAATGAATGGAAACTGCTTGAAGAAACACAATGCACCTGTGGGAAGTGCTTTGTCGAGTGGGGAAAAAAGCAACGCACCATGGCAAAAACACATATACATTATTTCAATGGAGCAGTGTGAAGGTAGCCTAAGCCAGTTTCTGATTTAGGCCCCTTTCACATGGGGCAGATCTGTCAGCGGATCCAGTTGCTCAGAGGGGGATCTGCCTGCTGAGCAAGCGGATGACAGGTATGTGGCCACTCCACTGATGCAGATCAGACACAAATACAGCCCACTGTCCTCTATAGGCTGTCGGATGGAAACGACCATCCAATCCAAAGCTTGGTTGGTTGAATTTCGAAATCAGTGGGGGCACCATCGGGTTACCAAATTCCGATTTTCGAAAGAAAATTCGTTCAGAATTCGACTCATGTATGGCCTGAATTTGTCAGCTGCCTGTCCAGGCATCAGGGTGGATCCCTACTGTAAAGCCCACTGTCGGATGAAAAAGGGCCACAGGAGTGCAGAACAAACTGCTCTCCTGTGAGTCATAGCTTTGGCCCTACTTCTCCCTTAAAGGACTGCATTTTTCATGCATTTTCTTTTGCTTTTCTTAACTGAAAAACTGATTAAAATTAAAATATGGGGACACTTTGTTAAGTTCAGGTTTTAGAGGTTAAGTCCACCTTTTGCAGAATAAATATATAAATAAATAACATCAACACAGACTGATCGAAAAAAATCTGCATTTATTTATTTATTTACTTTGCATTGGTACCTGCATAGCATTGCAATTGCATTCAGTGGATTGCGTGTAGGCAGAGGTTACTTTATTTCCCCTCTAGGTCTCATTCACATTGGCATTAATAACATGGCGTTTAGAGAGTGTTTTTCCTGCTCCTGATAATATAGACAGTGGACAGAGATTTTAAAAAACATGAAGCATTTGCATCGCTTTGTGTCGCTGTGAGGAAAAAACAAAACGTTGGGAGCAGGGGCGGACTGACAACTCATGGGGCCCCCGGGCAATAGGGGATCATGGGGCCCCTGTGTCCTTGCCCAAACTCAAAAAAGCCTATGAAAAAGGTACCAGGGGCACCTCATGGGGCCCCCTACTGATCTCGGGCCCTCGGGCAGTGCCCGAGTTTCCAAATGGTCAGTCCGCCCCTGGTTGGGAGGTGTTGAAGCTTATCAAGTCGTTCCATTCAAGTCTATTGTAATGAACCGTAAACACGTTTGTAGCATTTACAGCATGTTTACAGCATATTTGGCAATCGTTTATCAAATATCAGTGAGGTAAAAAAACACTTCTCCTTAATAGAAAAAAAAATCACTTGGAGGGCATCTGGGGGAACCTTAAACGCCCATTAAGTGTGTCAAAAAACGTGTGATATCACTATAGGCTTGTTGTTGTAGGTTCGTGTTAGTGCTGTCAGGGCAGGGCTGTGGAACGGACAGGTAGGCCTAGTGGCAGGGTAAGGCACTGGCTGACGACAACCACCACCAACAGACCGAAGTCCCTCAGGGCGCGGAGTCTAAGTCCCAGGCTGCCCTTCACCAGGGCCCCTGATGGTGGGGATGGACTTGACGCAGCCAGGAACCAGGTCGCGGCCCCCGAGACACCCCGGCTGCGGTAATGGCCGCCGCCAATGGCATGTAGCTGGTGAGAATGACAATAGCGTAGTCAGGCAAGCCGAGTCGACAACAACAGGACAAAACAGTACAGAACAGTAGACAGAGAATCACAGGTCACGGGCCGGGTTCAGCAACAGAAGGTCAGATTGAAGGAAAACACAGAGAATGGTCTTAGTCACAAGCCGAGTCAGAATACCAGAAGAGTCACGAGCATATACATAGAGCTGTAGCAAGACCAAGACACAAGACACAAGTGCAAAGAGCATGTGCGGATCACAGGCTTATATGTACTCAGCCACACCCCTCTGGGGGATGGACCTCAGAGACCTGAAGGCATAAAAGCTTCCCACCATGCTCAGCAGAAATCCAAGATGGATGCCAGCACATGGAGTAACATAACCTCTGGGAAAAGGTAGGACCTTGACAAGTGCCAGCATTAGAAGGTGAACTTAGCCTTAAAGGACAAGTTCACCTTTGTAAAATAAATAATAAATGCACATCTTTTAGCAGGTAAAAAAAAAAAAGTGCATTTATTTATTTATTTTTATAAGGAGCCCGTAAAGCATTACTCCCGCGATCAGCAGATCGCAGGTGCAATCTCAGGCTCCTGCAGACTGTCAGTGTAGCTGTCTGCCAGTACCTTGTACATGCAGGAAGTATTAATGAGCTACCTAAAACTACCCAGAGTGCTCATCAGCGTCCTGGTAGTTCATTGAGAACTACAAGCCTTCAGCCGCAATGGCTGACACTAGTTGTATTCTCCCATTCACATAAGTGACACGGCCACTTTTTTTTTAAATGTGAGACAGCGGGTGCGGGGAGAAGAACCTGGCCTGCTGTTACAATGGGGGATCAGGGTAAATTGTAACATGTAAGGCTGTAACATGTAACATGTAAGGAAAGGACCTCCTTTGAAGCCATTGCTCTTTTAAAAACCTTTCCAGGATGGAGAATGACTCAAGTGATAAATATTAACCCGTGCTATGGTGTGTGAAGGCTGCAAGCAAAGATTAGACAAATATCCAAATCCTACTGGATATAGCGTAAGTCAACTGTTTTGCTGTGTTTCTGCAAAATATTTGATTCACAGGATGAAGAATGAGTTTACTTCTTCCTGATGGGATCATATGTATACCCTAGATGGAGCTTTGTTTGGGGCAGTCGAGCCTGGCCAGTGGAAAAGTAAGAGCCACAAGAGAGAGTTGCCTTAAGAGACTTTCCTTTTCTCACTATTCCAGAGATGGGCCCCCCTGCTATTGGCACACCACTATTTGAGAGAGAACTGTTGAACTTAAATCTGCCTTCCACACCTAAATCTCTTCTCTCCACTCCGCCAAACAAGCCTACTTCCTGACCCTCATCAAGACCCTCTCCTCCAATCCTCGCCGACTCTTCTCCACCTTTAACTCTCTACTCTCTCCGCCCCCACCTCCACCCAGCACCTCACTCACAGCCCTTGAGATTGCCAATCACTTCAAAAACAAGATTGACATAATTCGTAAGGACATCGTCAAAGCTCACACTCCCTCCAACCCCGTCCCCTCTCACACAGCTACCCCCTCATCACCCCTCTCCCACGGCTCCACCACTGCTCTGACCTCCACCTCCACCCCACCCAACATTCCTCACACTGAAGCCCCCTCAACACTCCACACCTTCGACCCTACTACCATCGAGGAAGTCTACAAGGTCTTCTCTGATGCCCGCCTCACCACCTGCCCCCTCGACCCTATCCCCTCACAACTCCTACGACCTCCCTCCCCCTCCATCCTACGCTCACCCACATCTTTAATCTCTCCCTCTCTTCCGGCGCATTCCCCTCCCCTCTGAAGCATGCACACATCACCCCCATACTTAAAAAGCCCTCCCTGGACTCCAATGACCCGAACAACCTCAGACCCATCTCCCTGCTCCCATTCACATCCAAACTCCTCAAGCGCTTAGTCTACACTCGCCTAAGCTTTCACCTCAACGACAACAACCTCCTCGATCCCCTACAGTCTGGCTTCCGTCCCCTACACTCCACCAAAACCGCCTTACTCAAACTCTCCAATGACCTGCTAACCGCCAAAGCTAATGGCCACTATTCAGTGCTCCTACTCCTTGACCTCTCCACGACCTTCAACACAGTCGACCACCCCCTCCTCCTCAAAAAACTACACTCCCTCGGCCTCAGAGATTCCGCTCTCTCCTAGCTCTCATCCTACCTATCTTATCGTTCTTTCAGCGTTACCACATCCTCTAGGCAGAAGCAAAGATTTAACCCTTGTAGTGCAAGTGCAGCCCCACTGGTAGCCCCGCTGGAGTTCAGCTTTAAAAATCTCAAAGCTTAGGTGGTATATTGAATGTTAATGCATTTTTGTGTATTACAACACACATGTGCTAAAGGATGTTTTGTCAGTACTTTGGGGTGCTATTACAAAATGAATGGCACTGAAGTGCACTGCCCTGTGGTACATGTAATGCATGGCAAAGCACAGTGCCATTCTGTGATCCAGCACTAGGGCCCATTTACATTTGTGCTGGGTGATCCTGCAAGTAACAACTTTGCGCACTCCTACTGTGACTGATTTTATTCTAGCTCTGATGAAGAAGGGTCCCCCCTTCGAAACGCGTCAGCCTCACTTTGAGAGTCTACCCTCATGATGTGACTCACACTGGCTCTAGACTTCAAGTTCCTTTTCTGTTTATGCTTGTTATACTTCCTTGTTTGTGAGTATGTATATTTTTATTCAATAAAATCATAGTTTACTGAGGTAATGCGCAAGGTTGGTCCGCTCTCTTTTCTCTTCACTTCACAGTTTCGGTCGGGCTTCCCAGACTTGTTTTAGAGCTGCACAACCTTCCATGCAATTGTGGAACTGTTTCAAGGATTCCTTCCACCTTTCCACCCTTGTTTTGAGTCCTAGAGCACAGGAGGTTTTGTTTCTGTTTCCACTCCCAGTTGTGTCAATGTGAGCTTGCCATACGACTGAGCATCAGTGAGCTCCTGTGTTACTGCTACCCAGATGAGAAACCAAGCCCCAAGACCTTGAGAATGAAAAGAAGGAAAATGTTAGTGGAATTGAAATCTGCTTTTAGATGTCCAAGCAGGAGAGGCAGCCTACAACAGATACTTCATAGTAAGTCTATGGGTGACGTAATTTCCGAAGCATTTCCCAGCAATTGTTGGCTTTCTCTGCAGCACACAGAAGCTGCCGCTGGAGACCAGAGCGGCTTGAGAATAGGTATGTATAGTGATCTTTTCTTTACAGAGATAGATAAAATAGTCTTAGAAAGAGGGTTGGAGTAGGTTTAGATTTTGTTAGGTTATGGCTGGAATGCCACTAAAGGCAAAACATTTTGTATAATTTTGGATAGAGTGGAGGTGGATTAGAACCCCTGTCAGTTTTGTATTGCTGTCTGTGCCCCCATTAGGGAGATTCACCCTCTCTATTTGTCTTGTTTACCATTGTCAAGTAAAAGAAAAAAGGAAATCCCAAATTTTGGGAGGGGAAATCTTCCAATGGGGACACTAGCTCTGGTGACCATGGGGTCCCCAAGGAATTCCCTTAATTTTTAGGGCTCTCCTGCCACTTCCTGTTGGGCTATGGGATAGGAAGTGAAGTGAAATCTCCACAATAGGACACAGATGGTGAAAAAAAATCCAACAGGGGGTTATAACCCTCCCTTACTCTATCTGAAATAAAAAAAAATGTTTTGCTTATAGTTCTACTGTAAGTTAAATGTATAAAAGTGCATAAAAAAGCTGAAATTCAGCCAAAACTTTGTTTATTTTATTTTGAGGATTTTGTTTCAATCCCTGTCATGTCCTTTAGGTACAGGGAATGATGGTAAACCTCTCCAGTAGGGACACATACTGAAACATACTTTTTCAGTAACATGGGGAAGAGTTCAAAACCTCTATCCAATCATCTTTACTGTGTCTGTCTGCTTTGGTTAAAATCTCTCCCTCTATCTCTTGTCCTGCTGTTACAGGGAGAGGAAGCAAAAAATATTTAATACGATCACGGATACAGTCTTCCCGAAAGTATTTATCCTTCCCGCAGAGCCTAGGGTATCAGTAAAACTTGACAGGGGTGTAACCAGGGGTGGACTGACCATTTGGAAACTCAGGCAGTGCCCGAGGGCTCGGGGTCAGTAGGGGGCCCCGTGAGATGCCCCTGGTACCTTATTCATAGGTTTTTTTGAGTTTGGGCAAGGGCCCCATGATCCCCTATTGCCCGGGGGCCCCATGAGTTGTCAGTCCGCCTCTGGGTGTAACTCTTCTCCAAAAAAAGCTGGACAAATAAAAAAAAAAGTGTTTAGAATACAGTAACCTTTAATACAACATCTTAATGTTAATCTTAATTGTTTTGGTATTTTCAAGCTAATTTAAAGAAAAACGATGTGAATGTACAATATATATATGTAAAGTGCTGCGTAAATTGACGGTGCTATATAAGTACCTGAAATAAATAAATAAAGATAAAATAAAATGTGATGACAATTTATTCTGGTGTTGAGAGCTTGGCACTTTATGATTTCAGTATAATGCCAAAACTTTTTTTTTAGGTTTAGAGAAAGGGTTACACTCCTGTCAGGTTTTTCTGATACCCGAGGCTTTGTTATGCAAGCCATCCATTATGCAATTTTTTGTCCTTCAGCCATAGGTTGAAGGAAAGAAAATTGCTTGATTCCCCCATCAACTCAGTGTTGATGGGGGAATCCCTCCTGCAGCGATATCTGTTCTGGAGACAATCTTTTACTAGGTGGGAAGTAAGAGAAAAATTGCAACAGAAAACAGACAACAATGACAAGCTGACATGGGTTCTAGCAGTCTCCTCTAGATGTCATTAAAGGTAAGTGACCTGCTCTTACTCTTGCTATCCCATCTAACAGCTCCTGTGCAGACGGGCTATTGTCAAAAGATAGCACAGCGTTAGTTGTCAGCCAATAGAAAAAAGTAATTTCAACCAGTTTAGAGCAAAGGTGATGTCACGCACCTGCAACGCTGCACAACTTCCAAAGGTAAAATCAGCTACTATCTGTGGTTTGCTAGAGAACTGTAACATGAGAGATGAAGCAATAAAGAGTTTACAGCGGCCTATATGCACAAGTATTGTTAGACAGCAAAAGGAATAACAAGGACCTCTTTGAGGATTCATGTCAGTGGGGGTAGTACTAAATAGTAACTTCAGAGGACCCTGTATTCACTCCAACAAGAAAAACAGCTGACTCCGGGTGACTTTAGAAGCGAATATGGTTCAGATGGGGCAGCAGAACCCAGAGGGGGCAAAAGATCCCAGGAGGTCAATGATGGATTTGCCAGACATGTGTAAATTTATTTTTTTGAAAGTAACAGCCTGAAAGTTCCTCTTTAAGAAATATTAAAGTGTTGGTAAACCCAGGACCCTGCATTCACTATATCTGGTCTCACGCAGTACACAAAAGATGGAAATGCAATTAATTTAGTGAATATAAACTGCTAAATACCTTTTCTCATCAGCAGTTAGAGCAGTCTTGTGACTTCTTATTCTCCTCTGATTGACCTATGAGGCTGCATAACCCCTGACCCTTTGTCTGGACAGCTCTGATTGGCCCTGTGCAGATCGCATGCACTCTCCCAAAAAAACTGTCCAGCAATACACACCAAACTTAACATGTGCAGGCTCTGTTTTATCAGCAGGTGGATTGGCGACAGTAGAAGAAGAGGAGGACCAGAGAAGACAGGATCAGGCATCTTTTTTACACAATGCAGAAGATTGACTCCTTAGGTTTCGCAGTGAATATAACAAGTATACTGCATACAGACTGATTTTACTGTTGTGGGTTTAGTAACAGTTTAAGTATTGAGTTTATAATTAGCAAGTTTTAGTTTTATGGGTTGCTTTAAGGGTTAAGAGATGAACACATTATTTTGTCAACTTCATTATGCACACTATTTCTCTAGTCAGGAGCCTTGCACTGATATCTGACAGTGTCAGCCTTTCACAATTGGGAACAGGTGTACTTATTTTTAGCATGTCATGTGATTAAATTGTGACAAGGATTTGTCATTTGGCTAAATATTTTGCACATAAAAATGCTCCTCTTTTCCTATCAAATTGGGAAAAAAATGTTAGCTCTCCCCTTCGGCGTGTATCCAAAATCCATAATGCTCCAAAACAATACTTAAAGTGATTCTAAAGGCTTATTTATTTTAAGGAATGTCTATACTTACCTGCTGTGCGCAGCGGTTTTGCACAGAGCAGCCTGGATCCTACTCTTCTTGGGTCCCCCGCTGTCGCTCCTGGCTCTTCCCTCCTGTCGGTTCCTCCACAGCAAGCAGCTTTCTATGGGGGCACCCACTACTCGGTGTGTCCATTCACATACGGAGCCGTGGCTCGGCCTCACCCCCTCTCTCTTCTCATTTGTTCACTGGCTGTGATTGACAGCAGTGGGAGCCAATGGCTCCTGCTTCTGTCTTACCAAAGGAACAGAGGGTGTCCCGGGATAGCTGAGACTCTAGTGCACATTACTGGATCAAGAGGGGGCTTAGGGGAGTATTAGGGGGGCTGGGGGGATGCTGCACAGAGAAGGTTTTTTACATTCATACATAGAATGCATGAAGGTAACAAACCCTGAGCCTTTAGAACCACTTTAAAGCGGAACTAAACTCTCCTATCTTTTTCAGCCAAGGAAGCTACCATCTTTGCCAATGTTTGATCTTCAACTGCACAAGTGATCATTTATGACACCAGACACTTTGATGGTTTGACAGTTTGGTTGAAAGCACAACCAAGTGACAGTTACATTCCAGGCACATGCTGGAAATGTAAAGCATCGTTCACAAAATGTGCAGTAATGTGTTTTTCTACATGTGTTCTACAAGAGCAGAAAGAATACAGTTGTTCTCTTGTGCCCTGTTCACACCACAACCCTAGCATCATATGCAGATTTCATTTTTGCTCAGTAATCTTCAACTTGCATGAAGTTTTTCTGTGCAGCAAAAAAACTGACGTGACATCAACATTGTAGTGTGAACAGGGCACATAGTGGACAATTATTTTCTTTGTACTCTTGCAAAGAATTTATGCTACATATTTCTGCGCAGAGAAAAAATAATGTAACAGCAGTATTGAAAACGCATGAAAACTGATGTAAACTTGTGTCTCTGCAAGTGAAACCTGTTTTTTTCATCAGTTTTTAGGCACGTATGGTGTGAACGAGGCCTAACTGTTTTTTGAAATTGTTAAATCAATGGGTTCATTTCCACTTTAACATCAAAAAACACGCCAAGCAGAATATTGCTGTAATAGGTAAATCCTTCATGACAGAGCAAATTGCTTTGCAATGATGCCTCCCATGTGACCCTCTGTACTGTTTAACATGACCAAGAAAAAAAGATACATAGGAAGACTTACTGGGTTCAGATACACCATGGAGGACAGGATCAGCATCCTTAAGTGGTGTACACTTACTGTGTAGAACTATGGGTCTAATTAACACTAATGCAGCAATGGAAGAGCAATCATTGGTGAATTCATAAAGGTGTCCTGTTTTATTGGGGCATTAAAGAGGCCTGGGGGGCACTTGCCCCATGGCCCAGTCTGTCCCTGGTCACAACCCACTTTTGGGTCGCAACCCAATATTTGAGAAACATGGACCTAGAGTATTAATTGTGGTAGTTGTGGACAATGGCAACGAAGTAGACTGCTGGTGTACACTGTTATGGAAGACAAACTTCCCACCTTGTGAAGATATCTTAATTGTGAGATACTGCCTTGAAAATGAGTATGCTATAGATACTGGACTGCGCTGTGTAGTTCATTTTGCAATGACTGCATGTCACTGCAAAAGTAGAGAAATGCATGGTTCATATGTTCAGAATGCAACTCTATCACAATCAATGTGAAGCTATGGGTTTTCTCTCCTTGATACTGAGCCAAACTGTTTTATTTGTTGCAGTTGCATGGTCTTATACTAAATAAACATTTTTTGGCCAGGAAACAAATAAAAAATTCTGCAGAGGACAAGAAAACAGATTGAAGTATAGAGCAAATTGGTTTAATAAGAGGTTAGTGACTATTTGAGATCTGACAAACCAAAATACATTAGAATTCTGCCATGATGATTCAAGCCTTGGACTTGGATCACATCTCAAATGTTGCTGCCACTCGCATAGAAGAAGAGAATTTTATTGATCTAGATCTGCTAGCTGAAGTGCCTGCTGACTGAGGAGAGCATGATCTAGTTGCACTTGTTACACACCCTCATTTACTCAATTAGTTTGTCAGTGCTAAAGTAATTTAAAACTGCAGAACATGTGTCAGAAGACATTAAATACAGAGACACCACTATAATGAATCTGCTGCTAAAGTGGCTGCAAAGCCTAGTCATCCTAGCTGCTTGTATGCTAAGTGGCTGATTTTTATTTTCCTGCCAGAAGAGCTGCCAGCCACAGACTCTGTACGGTATCCAAGTTGCAAAGTCACATGCATGAAAGACTGGAGTATGAATATAAATAGTCTAATCTGCCTAAGTCTCTAAAGGATGACATGAAGAATAAATAAGGAGAATAGAACTAGGAGACCATTTGTGACTACCTAGGATATCAAAACATGTGGATCTTTTCACATCTAACTACCTTTTGGGAGGTAAGGACAGGGCTGTCACACTTATAAAATCACACATTAAATTAGTAGCAAAATCATCCAGATGAGGTCATGTCTGTGCTGACACCCAATGATGAGAGTTCTATGGTATGATACCCTGATTCATGCAACTCTGCTGCTACTAATACTGTGGCCTTTATCTAGTGAAAGAGATTGCCCGTAAAAATGTTATGCAATAATGTATTGTTGATTTAGTGCTTGCACAGAAGCACCCAAGATGCCAAAGTGAGTCCTTCTCACCCTCCTAATGACTTGTAGTTTCTGGGTCAGCTTAGGGTATATGAGTGATAGTTGCTGTGTGTTCTGTCCTCGCTACACATTTCCCTATGTATAATTCGACATGCAGCTAAACCCTCCTATTCTGCAATAAGCCAGACTGATTGTAATCTTGAAGCTTAATTAACAAAACAGGGTGGGTGAAACTATTGAAAAAAAGATAAAAAATACACATGATCAATGCATGAAGCACACAGAAAACACAATGAAATGATTAGGCTGTAGAAGGCAACACATTCATGTTCACCAGTGATGCTGCCTATAGGGGATGTAGGTTTAGTCTACATGTGCTCCATTGGTTGGTTCCTTCTTTCTCAGTTTCTAAGATGGAGTCTGAATTTCCAAGATGCATCTGTCTCTTTTTCTCAGGATGATGGGAATTTTTATTTACTCTTATCTAAATAGTAAATATATTGCGGACTTCATCTAGTGGCCGAATTTTATATTGTAGGATGAATTTCCCTGCTGAAGGCAGAACACTCCCCGTCTGTTATCAATGGATACCACTATTTGGGTCCTCAGAAGAAAAAACAAGACCAGATCAGACAGAAACTGGTCCAAGGAACAACTTTGCTTCCTTGTTCCTGTGAAATTCAACTTCACCCTTTCTGACTCTCCCATCCTCACTTGGAAGAGTTTTGGTGACAAGGCCATTTTGATCAAGAAATGGAGCTAGTTTTTGCAGAGCGCTTTCAGCAGGAATTAATTTCTTGTTTAGGATACAGTCAATCTCCCTGGCATAAGTTTCATATTGTACAGTGCGAATGATGAGATCTTAAGACTGCTGGAATTCTACTGCTGGACTAATCTTTTGACAGTGGTGACAGCTTTTACAGTCATAACCTTTTGCATTGGTGGCGCATTTAGATGAATGAGCTATATGGATGAGGTGAGTAATAGCGTGAACAAGTGATTTCTAGGTTGAGAATCTTTTAAATCTGTGGGATTTTAGCTGGCGTTAGAAGTGTGGAAATCTCAGGGTGGATTTCAACCAGGGCCATCTTAATAGCAACAAGGGTATTGTGTTCATAAAAAAGAAATATTTGTCTATTTTAAATTGTGCCTTTTTGCTAAATTGGGAAAATCGAACGTACACAAAATTGTAAATAACCAAATCCGTCTAAAAATCTGAAGGTTTTCATTTTTCACCTACAGCTTTCAGAATTTGTAAAAGACCCCCCAAACCATATATTTTCTGAAAGCGAACAACAGAATAAAAAGAAGGTACTACTGATTTTTAAGGTCCTGCATTATTTACACAGATGTTTATCAAAATGATATTTTCGCTAAAAATACACTAAAATCATTATTAGAAGATACAAACCCAGCACATTTTCCAAAATTCCTGCTGAATTCCTACTAACAATAACGGCTTAACCTGTATTGGGTCAACAAATATTTGTCAATTTTAAATTGCGCCTTTTTTCGAAATGGTGAAAATTGAACGTAATCAAATGCAGGCAGTGTGAGTTCAGGGACATGTTCCCACATGGATGTCAAGTTGGGAGCAGTGGCTGTCTTAATGCAGCCACTGCGTCCCAATTGATCTGAATGGGACTGCCTACACAGGAATGCATGGAACAAATGTGCAACTACTGCATCCCAATTGACATCAATGGAACCACCTGCTCCACAGAACACCTTTACATCCCTGTGCAGCTAAACATGGCCTTGCTGTAGTATGCCCTGTGTGAATGAGGCCTTTGGCTTTGTTTAGACTTGCGGTTGGGGGTGACAGAATGCACGGTTGAGCTGCGTTTTTTCCTCCTGCAAAATGCCCCCCCTTAAGTTGCAATAGGCAGTGGACAGAGCGATGATGCTGTCTTGCTTCAGAAGCAAGGGAAATTTAGATGCATGTCTAAATCTACCCTTACTATGTTTTTTATTTCCATTTTTTTTACAACTTATTAATTTTTTTTTTTTTGTAGAGGTAGTTTTACTTTTTTACTGTTATTTTTATGGGGGTGGAGGGGGGTTTTGGAGAGACATCAGGGGTCTGAACATACCTCTAATGTCTCTTTTTTGACACAAAGGGACTAAAGACAGTTGCTCTTGTTAGACGCACAGCACTGCCATTCGTTCTGAATGGCACCCCATGCATCTTAGCCCACAGCATGATCATGGGTGTGGCAGCCACAGGGAGCCTGCATGGTCAAAACGACCATGCGGTTTTCTTGTGGATGCATTTTGTAAAAGGCGTATACACCTTTTTTTTGTGTGAAACGCCAGCACGGCAGCCCATTCAATTGAAAAGGCTGCATTGCTTACACAAAGTTTCATTCACAAGCTGACAGATAGGAATCACAATTTACTATCTGTCAGTGATTAATGAATACAGCAGCGATCTGTGCTGATCACTGTCTACATTTATCAAGGAAAGTAAGGGGACTGGTAAACACATGCTCACCAGCCCCCCGCCCCCCCCCCCCACTCTTAGGAAAGGAAGGGGGTCCCCCTCTCCAAGCTGTAAGCGATCTAACGACTGCATCCCCCGGGGAGTAAAGGAGGGAGAGCAGGCTAGCAGCTGCAGGAGGGGTGCACTAAACAGAGGTGGGGGGCACTAAAGGGGGGTTGGAGCAGTGAGGGGGACAACTGATCTTACAGTTGGATCCCTCTATGGATGCCCTGCAGCAGTGAAAGTTGGCGGGAGAGGCGGAGGAGGGAAGCCGAAATCGGTGCTGGGGGGGGGGGGGGTGTAATTAGTGCAGGCAGGGTAAGGCAGTGTTAGAGACAATTAGATGGATGGTGGGGGGGCATTTTAGCTCTTAGTACAGGCGGGTGGAGGGACAGGGGACACAGGGCAGAGAAGCGGCAGCGGAGGGGGGGGGTGTCATATTTTAGGTTAACAGCTCTGATCAGCTCAGTGGCTTGTTAGC
The DNA here is from genome assembly GCF_062004578.1 of Staurois parvus. Classification (NCBI taxonomy): domain Eukaryota; kingdom Metazoa; phylum Chordata; class Amphibia; order Anura; family Ranidae; genus Staurois; species Staurois parvus. The sequence continues at coordinate 18,603,799 of NW_028317807.1, forward strand.
TGCTAATCAGAGCTATCCTTTTGCTCAGCAGAGTCTGCTGAACATTTCTGCCATAAGTTCATGGTCAAAGAAGTGACCATGAGATTATAGCAGAGGAGGAATGCAGATCTGTACGGTGTACAGACCTGGCCAGCCAGAAGCAGTGCTGTAGGTCCATACGCCATAAGGACCTGGCAGTGTAAGGGTTAAAGGATAAGTGTACTTAAAAAAAGTGTACTTATATATTCTGGCCCCTTCCACAGATGCATACTTACCTCAATCAAAGGCTGTGGTTTTGCTGCTTGTATACATGCAGTGTCACAAGTCTTTATTGTCCTAGCCCCATAGACTTCTATGGAAGTCCCTTTGATTGTCTCTGACTTCAGAACACAGCCCTATAGAAGTCTATGGGGCACTAAAGCTTCAGGACAGTGAATATTTGCACTGCTGCATGTCAACAAATAGTAAAACCATGACTGTCAGATTAGGGTAACTATTCAGCTATTTATAGTCTTGTACCATAGCATGTTATGATTTTTCCTTGAAAATTAAATACTTCCCACAATCTCTACTTTAATACTTAGTGCTAGCATTGATGAGTACCAACTGCACCTCCCATCAAAAATGTCCTTACTCAGATTTTTAGTACTAAGGAAGAGAGAGAGGGTTTGTCTGACCTAGCCTGTAAGCTTTTAGAGTGCAGTAGGTCAAACTGTTGGAATACAATGCTCATGTATTTTTGTGCAGCAACTACGTCAGTGTTCAGCAGAGATACATTCTTCAGCCAGTAGATGGCAATGTTTATAAGTTTGTAGCTGCATCTATGGTTAAACTCTCTATATAAAAGTTTCTGTTTCCTGTTTGCAGAGAAGCAGCAGATAAACACTTGTGGATTGTGCACTGTCTGTTCTGTAGAGCTACAGTGGGGCAAAAAAGTATTTAGTCAGCCACCAATTGTGCAAGTTCTCCCACTTAAAAAGATGAGAGAGGCCTGTAATTGGCATCATAGGTAGACCTCAACTATGAGAGACAAAATGAGAAAAAAAATCCAGACAATCACATTGGCTGATTTGGAAAGAATTTATTTGCAAATTATGCTGGAAAATAAGTATTTGGTCACCTACAAACAAGCAAGATTTCTGTCTCTCACAGACCTGTACCTTCTTCTTTAAGAGGCTCCTCTGTCCTGCACTCATTACCTGTATCAATGGCACCTGTTTGAACTTGTTATCAGTATAAAAGACACCTGTCCACAACCTCAAACAGTCACACTCCAAATTCCACTATGGTGAAGACCAAAATGCTGTCGAAGGACACCAGAAACAAAATTGTAGTCCTGCACCAGGCTGGGAAGACTGAATCTGCAATAGGCAAGCAGCTTGGTGTGAATAAATCAACTGTGGGAGCAATAATTAGAAAATGGAAGACATACAAGACCACTGATAATCTCCCTTGATCTGGGGTTCCACGCAAGATCTCACCCCGTGGGGTCAAAATGATCACAAGAACGGTGAGCAAAATTCCCAAGACCACACGGGGGGACCTAGTGAATGACCTGCAGAGAGCTGGGACCAACGTAACAAAGGCTACCATCAGTAACACACTACGCCGCCTGGGACTCAGATCCTGCAGTGCCAGACGTGTCCCCCTGCTTAAGCCAGTACATGTCCGGGCCCGTCTGAAGTTTGCTAGAGAGCATTTGGATGATCCAGAAGAGGATTGGGAGAATGTCATATGGTCAGATGAAACCAAAATAGAACTGTTTGGTAGAAACACAACTCGTCGTGTTTGGAGGAGAGAGAATTCTGAGTTGCATCCAAAGAACACCATACCTACTGTGAAGTATGGGGGTGGCAACATCATGCTTTGGGGCTGTTTCTCTGCAAAGGGACCAGGACGACTGATCCATGTACAGGACAGAATGAATGGGGCCATGTATTGTGAGATTTTGAGTGCAAACCTCCTTCCATCAGCAAGGGCATTGAAGATGAAACGTGGCTGGGTCTTCCAACATGACAATATCCCAAACATACCACCCGGGCAACAAAGGAGTGGCTTCGTAAGAAGCATTTTAAGATCCTGGAGTGGCCTATCCAGTCTCCAGATCTCAACCCCATAGAAAACCTTTGGAGGGAGTTGAAAGTTCGTGTTGCTCAGCGACAGCCCCAAAACATCACTGCTCTAGAGGAGATCTGCATGGAGGAATGGGCCAACATACCAGCAACAGTGTGTGCAACCTTGTGAAGACTTACAGGAAACGTTTGACCTCTGTCATTGCCAACAAAGGATATATAACAAAGTATTGAGATGAACTTTTGATATTGACCAAATACTTATTTTCCAGCATAATTTGCAAATAAATTCTTTCCAAATCAGCCAATGTGATTGTCTGGATTTTTTTTCTCATTTTGTCTCTCATAGTTGAGGTCTACCTATGATGCCAATTACAGGCCTCTCTCATCTTTTTAAATGGGAGAACTTGCACAATTGGTGGTTGACTAAATACTTTTTTGCCCCACTGTATATACATAATCTCTAAAGGTAATGGGCTCAGACACCCAATATAGCCAGCTACATCTAAAAAGTGCAAGAGACAGCAACAGAGAGAAGACTGCAAAAGAATAAAAGAAAATGGCAAGTAACACAGCTGCAACAAAGCTTTCAATTGCAAATCTGATAAACCAGAACTACCAGCTTTGGAAATTCAAGATGAAAATGCTGCTAATATGAGAAGGTACGTGGAAATGTATAAATTAAGTCAGGCCAGAACACCCTTCAATATTCAGAGTATATTAAGATCAGAAAGCTCAGTGCACAATCTCTCTTAGCATAGAAGGTGATCAAATTATACATATATGGAAGTGTGAAACTGCTAAAGAAATGTGGGAAAGATTACAAAAGTTGCATGAAAGAACTAATCTCCGCAATAAACTGTATTTGATTAGAAAGCTATACCAAACCAAGTTTATGAAAGGTCAGGATATGTAGGATTACATAAGGGACACCCTGGAATTAGTTGAATGCCTGAGAGGTATAGGAGAAGAAATAAAATATTTTCATGTCGCAGTACTATTACTTAGTGGTTTACCATAAAGTTATGAAACGCTTGTCTTGGCACTTGATGCAGTCCAGATGATGAACTGACTCATAAACTGAATATGTTAAGGGCAATCTTATGGATGAATATAAACATAAAATGGAAAGTATTAACAGTGATGGTGCCTCTATTGCAGAGTCTGCTTTAAAGATGAAAAATGGGGATACAAATAGTAACATGCAACAAGAAACACGTGAATGCTTTGTGTGCAAGAAACAAGGTAATTTAAAAGCATATTGCAGAATCTGGAAAGCTAGAATGCAAAAATAAACTAAACTACAAACTGCCAAAAGTGAAGGAAGAAACAGATTTTTCTTCAGATAATGAATTTGTTTTTCAATCAAAAAGTTGCACCTCATCTTTGCATGCATGGTGTGTTGATTCAGGAGCTACGAGTCACATGACAAAAGACAGAAATTTCTTTGTTCACTTTGACCAGAGTAAAACAGAAAAAATCACCACAGATAATGGGCAAATAATGGAATCAGAAGGTATAGAAGGCAGTTTTCTTTACTGTCTTATTTCACAAAGTGTGAAAAATTTCCTGTATGTCCCTGCTCTTGAAACTAATTTTTTGGCAGTGAAGAAGTTCACAATTCAAGAACGTGTAGTGACCTTCCAAGGTGACAGGTGTGCCATCACAAAAGGGGATATCTTACTTGTAATGGCTAAATTACAAATGAACTGTATCAGCTGAACCGCAATGAGGTGGTTAACACTGCCAAGGAGAAAAAACTTTCAAACTGCATTCACACATAGCACAGATGCCTTGGGCACAGAAGTCCTGACATATTAAAGAAAGAAACTGAGAATGACTATGCAAGAGGAATAAAAATTAGTCCACGTGATTAAACAATGAAATGCACCAGCTGTATTAAAGGAAAAATGACAAGAAAATCCTTTTCAATGCAGGGTAACAGCAGAGCTAAAAAAAAAAAACCTCTGGACTTAATTCATTCAGATTTTTGCAATCTAATGGTAAAATTGACTCCAGGAAAGAAGAGGTATTATTTCACTTTTACGGACGATTACTCCAGGTATACTACACTATGTCTATTACACAACAAAAGTAAAGTACCAGAGAAACATGAACAGTATTTGGCTCAAGTAGTCAACAAATCTGGCAAAATGCCGAGTGTATTGCGCGCAGACAATGGAAATGAATATACAGGTGATAACACACAGGCGATTCTCAGAAAGCATGGCATACTATTTCAAACTACTGTAGCATAAATCGCAGAACAAAATGAGGTTGCAGAAAGAATGAACTGTAATCTGTGTGCTCTGTCAGAACACAAAGGTACAGTGGGGGAGATCGCTGCACTAACATCGCTTGTGTTAGTAGAGCAATCTCTTTTTTTCTTCAGCCCACTTGGTTGAACAAAAAATAAAAACTTCTAGTGTATACCCACCTTTAGGCAAAGTTTGTAGTTTTCTTTCAGCCTGCTTTCAAATGTTTGTTCTCACTAACTTTGGGTGTTCCTAGCCAATGTAGTTTTGAAGGTCTGGAAACCCAAGCACACAGATCTAACTACCAGAGTCACCCAGGATAGAGGAGACTGGTAGTTTAACAATGCTGCACCTATGAGAAAACGGAAACACAGTTTTTACATGTGCTGAAACTTTATGCACTGTTTTCTTCAATAGCTTAGAAACATTATTTCTGTGGTAGCCTAAACTGTTTAATAGGTAACCATGCAACATGGACATTTATTTAGTATGTTGTAATAAAAATGTGTATTATTCAAATATTTTTTTGTACTGGGAAAGTACAGATTCTCTGGAAAGAACTATTAAGAAGCAATATAAGTAACAGGACGCAAAGATTGCCTGTGAACATGCATGGTTTCCAGTATTTGCGTCCATGAATACATTCATTTGTAAACATGGAAATACAAGCACATACATTGAAATCCATGCTATTATTTCCCTAATGGGATTGGCACTGCTCAAAGCAGTCCGCTAGACCATTGTCTGCAACCTCACTAAAAGAAACATTATTCAGAGTCTATTCAGGGTCCCTAAATAGGCGGGTGAGCTCCATAATTATCTTGAGTTCTATATTAAAAAGGGCATCTTTTCTTTTTGTCTTCGTTAGGTTAATAAGGCCTGCTAATGGGATGTGTGGCAGATGAAGTGCACTAATATCACTAAACAGGACTTCTTTTTATATATACAGTGACTGGAGGGAGACTAATGGTACAGCCATCAGTAACAATATTGCAATTTTTGTATAAAACTTGACTTATCCATAGTGTCCAACATGTTACCCTGGACAATGTCATTTGTGAATAATGGTAGTATCACCATATCAGAAATCTGGGAAAAGAAGTGTAACTAAAAGTCAAAGGAAATAGCATGATTACAGTTTATATTACCATTTCCTATAGTACTATATTATCATCAGTCATCCATATTTTGAATACACCCATGTCTTATGGGCCCACAACACACGTTGATTTTCCATTATAGCTCTATTGGATCTGAGTTGTTCACCCTTCATTAGACAATGATTTGCCATTTTTAAAGCAACCCAGCCTTCTTTTATCCTATCTTATAGTAGACAGTTGATTCTTATTGCTCTGACACTAGAGATGAACGAAGAATGTGGTTAAGGTGCACTTGAACTCTTCAGGATGACAATAATAGAGCCTAATTTCCATCTCTAGTGCTCCTCTCTAGGCTCGTAGATGTGGAGGATAGTTGTGCATGTGTCCACACAGTATAAAAAAGAAATAAATGTTTTTTACAAGCACCTAGAGATCAGTGCATCAAGAGAATCATGTACAAGTCTAGTGGACCTTCCAAACACTTTGTTGGGGTTTATTAGTTTATTTCTAGTTTCTAATTTACCTAGAGATGGACAAACTCACACCAGCATATTTCCAGCCAGATGGTCAAGAATGTTTCTGAATGGTGGTAGGTACATCTAGGTCACCTGCTTATAGACAAGTTTTTGTCTAATTCATTCACATATATTAGAGGTTATTGGCTACCTTACACTGGACATAATAATTTGCGACTAGCTCTTCATCTATAACTCTTAATAATTTGATTAAATGTGAATTGATTTATTGATTCTTTGGGAAAGTCTTTCAGTTCTCAATTTCACCTCCTTAAAAATCATTTTCTTTTGAAATTTGTGTTTTATACCTGGGTAAATTTCAGTAAGGAAATTTTGTTATGATAGCCATCACAGCAACGAAAAAAAAATCAAAGAAGAAAGGCCACTAAAAGCAGCACTGAGTAGAGTAGAAAACATTTAGACAGCCTGAAAATGACACCTGGATGTCTGCTATTTTTGCTGCTCTTTGTTACACTTTCACATTTCCAAGCTTCCAAGGGTACCTTTATTCTACTGATTACTAAATTAGTGTTTGATTAAATGAGTCTTCCCTTTCATTGATGTTTTTTCTCCATTCTGCCATTTTACATATCAGCATCACAAAGCCTTTGTAAATCACAGCCTCTATTTACTGTGAATATTTCTTTCATCTTTATCTTGTGCCCTACTTTTCTCTGTTGCTCTTACTTATGGCAGTTACTTGTTTTAGCTGAATGCATTTGTGTCTCTTTGTGTTAGGGCTAAAAACATAGTTTTGTCCTGCAGTGCTTTAGTGTATGCATTATGGTGCCATTCATTTTAAATGTGCCCCAAGCACTAAGGCAATGCAGCTCTGATGCACATGTATAGCATTGCACCACCATGCATAGTACCGCACTACTATGCACTGTGGTGCTCTGCATTGGAAATATTGTTGCATGTTAATTTTTTTTGTTCATTCCTGTTTGTTGGCAGCCCTTTCAGAATGCATGGGCAGTCTTAAGCTGGCCATAGACGGTTCAAATTCTAGCAGGGACTGGCCAAAATTGGAACCATGAATGGGCAGGCTGAGTGTACCCAAGTCGATCGGTTGAACAACTTGGGTACAACCAGCCTGCCAGATTTTACATGTGATTATTGCTAGTGACTATTATGATGCAAGCAGTAATCACTCTGTTCTCCCAGTGGGGAATGCTCCCCCTGCCCCCTCCCCCATCCTGCCGGGAGAACACAACATTTCCGAGGGGAGATTCCCCCATCAGCACAGTCAGTGGTTGCAGGAAAGAAAATCGTTCCATCTTTGGCCGGCTTTACTGTAACATACACAACAGTCATAATGCCCTTGTATTAACGCAATGTGCAGGGATGGACAAGTGTGAATGAGCCTTAAAGTAATTATACTGTTTTCAGTTGTTATTATACATTTTACTCACATTTTTGCTCCTTTGCTAAGCCATTTGTGTAATTTAAATATTAGATTTCCCAACTAGTTGCTGTTCTTTATTCATCTTTTTTGGACGCTTTGTCTGAACCTGACACTTTAGCTTGTGTGTTGGAGATCATGTTGGAATGTTTGGGTGGTGGTAGGGGATGGGCAAACTTGACACTATCAGGACACTTCAAAGCTTTGTCAAGTAAGAACAGTTGAGCATGCAGGCTTAGCAGATGCAGAAAGCTTACAGAGTCACTTTATATGAAATATATAGAGTACCAAAACATTTTACTTAAAAGGATAATAAATAGATCATTGTGCAAACATAAATTAATGAATTAATAAACATAATAAGAAAAGAATATAAATAAATAAGAAAATAAATAGTAAGGAGGGGTAAGCTGCACTCATTTATGTCTGAATACAAGGTAATGAAGAAAAATTATTCTTGCGCTTCCCCTTTAAAGTGAGAGCTATTATTCCCTAACGTACAACAATTGATCATCACACCAACATAATAGTGAATGATAAATCCAAAAACAGTAAATGTGGGGAAATATGCGCTAGGGCTATTGCTTCAGGTATACCATTTTTGTATTCATTATGCTTGCATTGTGATAAGAGTTAGAGTGATGCTTTAAATAGATGAAATTATTATGTCTTAAGTAAATGTTATAAGAAATGCCAGCATTATTTTCGAGCTTATATGGAAAATTTTAAATGGTATATGTATGTAACAAGTACAACCACAAAGTGACAGGATGAACGCTCGAAAATAATGCTGGCATTTCTTATAACATTTACTTAAGACATAATAATTTCATCTATTTAAAGCATCACTCTAACTCTTATCACAATGCAAGCATAATGAATACAAAAATGGTATACCTGAAGCAATAGCCCTAGCGCATATTTCCCCACAGTAAACACAGTTATATAATCTTGTGAATAATCAGAATGTGGCAAGTGAAAAAAATTCCTTTGCAAATTTATTCTTCGGACGTACCAAATTCAGTGCACCACCACCAACGATTAAAAAGTCTCTTACCAGAGTTACATGTGCCCTTACCAATGGAAGTCGAAAGTGCATACTGAATATATCATGAAGATAACCTTGGCAGCTTGCAACAAATGACAGATACTGCGGTGAGGATGAATTTGGACAGCTTGGAAGAGATCATAGCCCAGACAAAGCAAGGAATATACAGTATAGAAAGCAAAGTCTTCTCTCAACATCAGCAGATGTGACATCAGCAGCCTAAACTCCATGTGATATGTTTCGTCACAGGGAACTCCTGGCCCCTAAAGATGTCCCCTGTGACGAAACATGGAGCTTAGGCTGCTGATGTCATCACATCCACCAATGCGAGAGTGGACTTTGCTTTTTTATGCTGTTTATTTCCAGCTTTGTCTGGGCTGTGATCTGCACCAAGCCAGCCAAGTTCATCCTCATGGCATTTTTAGTATCTGTGATCTGTTCCAAGCTGGCCAAGTTCATACTCATGATATAGTCAGTATTCGCTTATGACTGCAGTTGAGAAGGCCTTATATTTCTGATTAGAGGCTTTTTAGCCCTTGAAACCCTTTTCTGTTTGACTTGGACTTTTTATTCACAAGATTATATGTTGTATAATTGTGTTTACTGTTTTAGGATTTAGCATTCACTATGATGTTGTTGAGATGATTAATTGTTGTACATTTAGGACTGATACTGTATTTCTAGGTTTTAAAAGGATTTTAATTAATATAAATTTTCTTCATCTTATTTTTCAGTTCGACCAATTAAGTTGTCACTGATGGGCTTTGCTAAAACCTTCGGCCCCCCATTCCCTCCTTGTAATTGCCTTTACTCATTGTTCCCACTCCTATGTCTGCTGGCTCAAGTCTCAGAGTACCAAAGAGTCGCACCATATTTGTGAGATGCACAGTGCAATAAGTGGTCCATGCAAGGTCTACTTATTTACCCAGTGAGTGAGAAAAACAGCTGTGGGAGAAAAAGAAGTTAGTTAATACTTACCTTACCCCAAGTGTCTGTACTCCAACTTTTCCATGAGATCAAGGCAGAATGTTGAGTCACGCAAATTTCATGAAATGACAGCGCAGTGCAGTTGCATCTTCTTGCAAGATTTGGGCTACTTGGCATTCCCCAGAAGGATGACCCTTGTCTAGGTGCTGGGGGTTGAAGTAATCTATTTATTTATTACAGGTATTTATATAGCATTGGCAATTTATGCACTGCTTTACATATATATAGTACATATCAGTCCCTGCCAGGGGCGGACTGACCATTTGGAATCTCGGGCACTGCCCGAGGGCCCAGGGTCAGTAGGGGGCCCCATGAGATGCCCCTGGTACCTTTTTCATAGGCTTTTTTGAATTTGGGCAAGGACACAGGTGCCACATGATCCCCTATTGCCCGGGGGCCCCATGAGTTGTCAGTCCGCCCCTGGTCCCTGTCCTCAAGTAGCTTATAATCTAAGGTCCCTAACTCACATTCATACATACTAGGGCCAGTTTAGACAGGAGCGAATGTCTTTGGAATGTGGGAGGAACGTGGAGTACCAGGAGGAAACCCAAGCAGAGAAAGGGGAATATGCAAACTCCAGGCAGGTAGTGCTATGGCTGGGATTTGAACAGATGACCCTAGTGCTGCTAGGCGAAAGTGATGGAAAGGCATATCGACTAAATCCAATTGCCCCCCCCCTGGTGTTTTTCTTCTTTATTAGCATTTTGAAATAGGAGAGGACCCTTTGCTAAATAAGCAGACCTTGCAGTTTTAGTGAAAGGTTTGTTTTAGGTGACAACAATGCTGGCCCATCCTCCGTGCAGCCTATAAAAGGGCGAAGATACTCAAGCAAAGGGGAGTCAACATCTTTCCAGTCACAGTATGGCTGTATGGATCTTGCTGTGGCTAGAAAAGGTGTGTTGGCACTAGGCATTCAGAGACAGCCAGCCATAACTAGGTTTTGTGTCCACTGAATGCTCATTCAAGGCAAGGATGGAGGTGTGCTGTCTGTTGAATTTGTGGGATCTGAGGTGAAAGTGTTTTTAAATTAGAAAGGTTATCAATATTCTTCCAGGAAAGGAACAATAATTCTGCTAAACTTTCTAAAGAAGAATTTAGTTGAAAACAGCCCAGTAGACACTCCAATGCAACTGCTAATATTTCTTGAAATGTACATTTGTATTTGTTTTCATTGGCATTAAAGTGAGCTTTCTAATAACCAATTAGAAGCAGTAGCAATAGCAAATGGACAAGATTTTACTGTTTTTAGATAAACTCTATTTAGCAAACACACCTTTCATATGAAGCAATAGCAGCAGCCTGCGGCTAAATCCCAATTCAACATTTTTGTTATTGCTGTAATGCAGGTAAGGGGCATATACAGTAATAAATGAGGCTCTTTTATGCCTAAATGCTGCAGCAAGGGTTAATACCCTGTGCTGCCAGCACAAGCAGAGTCAGACCATGGCTCTCTCGCACAAAACAGCAGTCCTCTCCTGCGGTCCAACCCCCACCACACTGGCCACTGAACATTGTTCCAATCAACAGTGCAGCTCAGGGAGCGAGAGAACTGTTGATTAAAGCAGTGGTGTAGATATATTGGCCTGCTGGATTTCATGCACAAGGTTTCTTATCCACTCATAGAAGGCCAGTCTGGGAGATTGCAGGAATTTACTTCAGGGTATCAAAGCAGTAGTGGGTAATTTCACCAAACCATATCAGGCCAGACAACTGCGCAGCATGCCAGAGAATGCATGGAGACATAAGTCGCACAGAGATGCTATGCTTTGCAATTTAAAACTGTGCTGAGCAGGAGAGCTGTCTCCTGATTGGCCACAGGGCCAAACAAGACAGCTGAAAACAGAGAAATAATAATCAGCGCAAATACTGGAACCAAGTCCGGAACAGTCTGATAGTAGGTAAAGATGGTTAGGGTGACTTGGATTGGGGGGTCCGTATGGCACTAAGGACAAGCTCCATGTAGTACTGTGGCAGACTCTGTGTGTTAAGGAGAGAAGGAGAAGCGCCTCTAAGTGCAGCGGACCACTTTAATATAGTATAAAAGTAGGAACACACATTTAGGTAGATTAATACAGGCATGTTAAATGTAAGGTGTTGAACACAGCTGTCTCCCTCCTGCTACTTCGCTGCTCCAGCGAGACGCGGACGCGGATGCAGTGGGCACCAGTGACAGCCATTTTACTTGGTGTTCAACACCTTACATTTAACATGCCTGTATTAATCTACCTAAATGTGAGTGTTCCTACTTTTATACTATATTAAAGTGGTCTGCTGCACTTAGAGGTGCTTCTCCTTCTCTCCTTACCAAACAAGACAGCTGCCTACTGATTGCCGTGGCACAGATCAGAAGAGTGTCCTGATGGGCCATGGCATTGGCACCAGATATGAAACCTGAAATTGGATGGGAGAGGAGGTGGGTGTCACATTACCCCTCCTTTTTTGTGCCTTTGTACCCATCAAGCTTCTGGTTTCAATGGAAAGTGGAAATTGTTGTATTTTTTTCTAGGCAGGGAGCTAACACATTTGATGCATAAACCCAGGGTCTTTCTCCAGGGCCGAATCATTTTCAGTCAGTTAGATACTTGAGTTCTCCATGAGAAATTTTGGAGCCCAGAATTTGGTGAACCTTGTATTCTTGAGTTTATTTAAGAATGTCCAATTCAAGAGATTTAACTAATGGAAAGAATTTGGTAGCTTGAGATGTGGAGGCAGAGTTTATTGCAGTTGATCTAGCAGTAATTACTTAAGGCCTGATATAATGAAGGACAAGCTTCATGGAGGAGACCCTGAAGTGAATATTTTTGATGGAAAGCAAAACTTATTGCCAGTTTGGGGACTCAGTGCTCTTTGAGAGTGTCACTCATTGTGGAAGATGTGGATTTTAGCCATTGACAATGAAGAATAGGGATTCCTTGGTGACAGTAGGTGACAGTTAAGACTATCATTGTACATGGAGGAAAGTAACATGAGAGCCCTGTGGACAGTGGACTGTCAAAGGGAGATGCTTGGTTAGCATAACCTTGGAACCTTGGTGAGGACCGATCCAACACTGAAGAGTTTTATCGGAGCCTGGGAGAGCAAAGGATCAGAGCGGAAGTGGCTTGTAGCTGAACAAGGAAGGAGATGGACTCGTGGTGGAGCATGCCAACAAACGTTTTGACAGGCATGGTGTAAAGGAGTTGATAGGAAAGGATAGTGCCATCTGCTGCAGAGAATCAAAGGGATTGGGGAGAGACTCAAGGGACCAACATACTTTCTGACAAGAGATGCAGAAACAATATTGCCAGCTGCTCCTAATCAATGAATGTTTTCAAGGTGACAGTGAACTTGTTGAGGTGCAGCTGCAAAAGAAATCACATGATTTTGAGGGTGCCTTTAATGTATGCTAGGCGTTGGAGTTTCCTGGCTGCTGTGGACATTGCTTAATAAATACCCTTTTTGTCCACAGAAAATACAAAGGCCTTGGGAATGGTATTGGAACCTTTCTTCATTTGTATAGATATGAGCAGTTCAGGGCTTGGGCAGTTCAAAAGCTGGAAAGTTAGTGGCAGACAAAGAGAAAAAGCCTTCTGTAGTTGATACTTCTCTTGGGATTGCTGTTGGAAGAAGACATCTATTTGTATAGCCAAGGTGACAAGGTTATTCAGAATTGTGGGAATTTGAGTTTGTGGGTGAAGCTCAAAGCTCAAAGCATATATTATAGGTCCACATTACTTGTGGACCTGCACCAACTCTTGGAATCTCCAGAGAAGAGTGGAGGAGGCAGCAAGAGAATAATGGATGTCCCATGCGTGACAGAGAACTTTGCTGAAGAAGGGAGTAAGGGAGCTAACAGCTGAGCAGCCATAGTGAGATAGGCCTGTAGTTGCTCCAATCAGGTTGAGAGGGGGTGGAAATGTCAGATCTCCTGGACTTGACTGGCTTCATGAGCATTGTGTCTTTGAGAGAGTAGCTTGTTAGGATCCATAGGCAGCTGGGGTACATAAGACAATTTCATAGTTTAAGCAAACTGTCACAAGCAGGGGTCTGTAACCATGTAGAAAAGGACAGTATGGGTGATTGCAGGAGTTCAACTGAAGGTGGAGTGCATCAGGCCAGACAACTGTGGTACAGGCCAGAAAATCAGGTATCAAGAGGTATATAGGGTGCATGAGACATAGCTAGATGAGTTCAGATGCTCTGGGATGCACTCAAGTCAAAGGGTGCACAGGGTTTCCCTTGGGTCACAAGATGACATAGAATGATCCAGAATCACAGGATGACACAAGATACTCAAGGATCACTGAATGATACTGTACTGCTAGGGTGACAGAATGTAAAAAAACCCCCATAAATAATAATGTAAAAAAAACATAAATAACGTAAACAAAAAAAAATTAAAACATTTTTTTTTAAAAATTATAATTTTTGGGTATAAACTAATTTGGGTTATTTTTTTTTTTTACTAAAAAGATAACTGAATAAATTTTGGCCAAGATTTATGAAGAAAGATTATTTATTTGCAAAATTTTATAAGAACACTTTTTTTTCAAAATTTTCATTTATTTAGCAAAAAAAAAATAAAAATACCACCAAAATAAAGTTATATCTGTCTCAAAAAAATACTAAAAAATTCATATGGGTACAGTGTTGCATGACCGCACAATTGTCATTCAAAGTGTGATAGCGTTGAAAGCTGAAAATTGGCCTGGATGGGGAGGGGATAAAAATGTCTGGACTTGAAGTGGTTAAATTGTTGTTTTATCTTCAGCTATATAATTATAACAACAAATACAGGCAGTAATAGCAAACAAACATTTTACATCAATCATGATAATCAATAGAATGATTGTGAACATTTGGATAACAACATCTTACAAAGGAAGGTAACAGAGTTCTGCTGTATCTTTTGATATTTTGTTGCTTGTAAAATAAACCACACTTCACTATTCAGAAATGTCACCACCAAGATGACCACGTACTAAAAATAAATATGGAAGTTATAGAAGAATGACATTGGTCTGACTTAGTAAAAGAAAAGAAACTTCAGTAATTATAAACCACTATGGCACAATTAGATGGCAGGAGTGCATGCAGAAGAACATGTACACACACATAGTGAACAGGATTTCTAAGAATACCTCGCAAATCTTACACTGACTTTCTTTGCAAGCAGTATGGGACGCGTTTGCAATGTACCTTAAGCCATACGCCCCAGCTTTCTAAAATGATAAAGAGGGACTCCTTTTTAGCACGCAGAATGTAGGCAAAGGACATGTTTCTATCATGGCCTCAGTTACATGGACCACAAAGAAATAATGGGCAGCAAAGTGGCTAAGTGGTCAGTATTTCTGCCTAGCAGCACTAGGGTCATCGATTCAAATCCCAGTCATGACACGACCTGCATAGAGTTTGCATGTTCTCCCTGTGCCTACATGGGTTTCCTCTCACACTCCAAAGACATGCTGTTATATTACTTGGCTGTTGTCTACTTGGCCCTAGTATGTGTATTGTATGTTTCAATGCGTGTTAAGGACCTCAGATTGTATGCTCCTGGAGGGCAGGGACAGATGTGAATGTACGCTGTGTGTATACTGTGTGTGTAATATATATATATATATACAGTTGTGTTCAAAATAATAGCAGTGTGTTGAAAAAAGTGAATAAAGCTCAAAATCCTTCTAATAGCTTTTATTTCCATACACACAAATGCATTGGGAACATTATACATTCTATTCCAAATCAAAACATGAAGACAAATATATCAAATTTGTGTTGTTCCTCTAAAAAAATTGAAGAAAAGTGAATATTAGACTGTTTAAAAAATAGCAGTGTTTGTATTCTTCTTTACAAACTCAAACATTCACTATATAAACTGAAAAATGTTTGAAGATTTTGCTTTCCTTTGAATCAATATTTAGTTGTATAAGCACTGTTTCTGAGAACTGCTGTACATCTGTGTTGCATGGAGTCAACCAACTTCTGGCACCTGTGAACAGGTATTCCAGCCCAGGATGATTGAACTACATTCCACAGTTCTTCTCTATTTCTTGGTTTTGCCTCAGAAACTGCATTTTTGATGTCACCTCACAAGTTTTCTATTGGATTAAGATCCGGGGATTGGGCTGGCCACTCAATAACGTCAATCTTGTTGGTCTGGAACCAAGATGTTGCACGTTTACTGGTGTGTTTGGGGTCGTTGTCTTGTTGGAACACCCATTTCAAGGGCATTTCCTCTTCAGCATAAGGCAGCATGACCTCTTAAAGTATTCTGATGTATTCAAACTGATCCATGATTCCTGGTATGCGATAAATAGGCCCAACACCGTAGTATGAGAAACATCCCCATATCATGATGCTTGCGCAACCATGCTTCACTGTCTTCACAGTGTACTGTGGCTTGAATTCAGTGTTCTGGGGGTCGTCTGACAAACTGTCTCCGGCCACTAGACCCAAAAAGAACAATTTTACTTTCATCAGTCCACAAAATGTTGCGTCATTTCTCTTTAGGCCAGTCAATGTGCTCTTTGGCAAATTGTAACCTCTTCAGCACGTCTTTTTTTCAACAGTGGGACTTTGCGGGGGCTTCTTGCAGATAGCTTGGCTTCACATAGGCGTCTTCTAATTGTAACAGTACTCACAGGTAACTTTAGACCTTCTTTGATCTTCCTGGAGCTGATTGTTGGCTGAGTCCTTGCCATTTTGGCTATTCTTCTATCCATTCGAATGGTAGTTTTTCACTTTCTTCCACGTCTTTCAAGTTTTGGTTGCCATTTTAAAGCATTTGTGGTCATTTTAGCTGAGCAGCCTATCATTTTCTGTACTTCTTTATATGTTTTCCCCTCTCCAATCAACTTTTTAATCAAGGTACCCTGTTCTTCTGAACAATGTCTGGAACGACCCATTTTCCTCAGAATTTCAGAGAAATGCACTGTAACCAGCATGTACAACATTTTCTGCCTTCCTTCCTTAACTTCTTGCCGACCGCGCATAGCCGAATGACGGCTTCACCGCGGCCGGCCAGTTCTGAGTGGACGTCATATGACGTCCTCCCAGAACGCGCTCTCCTGCGCGCCCCAGGGGGCGCGCACCCGGCGATCTCCGTGATCGCTGTGTCCTACGGACACAGCTGATCACGTGATGTGGTGAAAGGCCGATCCCACCGGCCTTTTACCACGTGATCAGCGGTGTCCAATGACACGCTGATCACAGGGAAATGCAAGTGCCGGTTCTCGGCTGCACTTTCCTCACGCTGTCAGATCGTGAGTAAAGTACTGCCGAGAACCGGCAGTTGTCAGAGCGGGGATCGGCACCGATCATCAGGGCACTGATGATCAGTGCCCTGATGATCGGTGCCCAGCAGTGACACCCGCAAGTTCCGCCCAGCAGTGCGCCCACTAGCCCCGCCCACCCGTTCCCAGCAGTGCCCCCACCTGTGCCCAGCAGTGCCCCCACCTGTGCCCAGCAGTGCCCCCACCTGTGCCACTCTGCAGTGCCACCTACCTGTGCCCAGAAGTGCCACCTACATGTGCCCAGCAGTGCCACCCACCTGTGCCCACCCACCAGTGCCACCCACCTGTGCCCACCCACCAGTGCTGCCCACCAGTGCCACCCACCAGTGCAGCCCAGCAGTGCTGCCAGTCAGTGCCACCAGTCAGTGCCCAGGGGTTGTGCCAGTCAGTGCCACCAGTCAGTGCCCAGAAGTGATGCCAGTCAGTGCCGTCTATCAGTACCCATCATCAGTGTCACCTATCAGTGCCGCCTATCAGTGCTGCATATCAGTGCCGCCTATCCGTGACCCCTAATTAGTGCTGTCTATCAGTGCCGCCTATCCGTGCCACCTCATTAGTTCTGCCTATCAGTGCCCTTTAGTGCTGCCTATCAGTGCCCATCAGTGCCGCCTATCAGTGCCCATCAGTGCCGCCTCATCAACGCAAATCAGTGAAGGAGAAAAAATACCTGTTTGAAAAATTTTATAAAAGAAACAAATAAACTTTTTTTTTTTGCACATTTTTAATTTATAGCGCAAAAAGTAAAGTGCCCAGTGGCGATTAAATACCACCAAAAGAAAGCTCTATTTGTGAGAAAAAAATGATCAAAATTTCATATGGGTACAATGTTGCATGACCGCGCAATTGTCAATCAAAGTGCGGCAGCGCTGAAAGCTGAAAATTGGCCTGGTAAGGAAGGGGGTATAAGTGCCTGGTAGGCAAGTGGTTAAATAAGTGCAATAATTGCCACCTGTTTTTCAAAGAATGAATGACCTCACTAATAGAACTCCACACTGCTATTATTTTGAACATGCCCCTTTCAATTAGTGATTCAATTACACAGAATCAGCAGCATGCATGTCATGACTGTTGGGTCTGTTGGATCTCTATTACTCTACTACACCTGCTAGTAAATTATTTGCCATGTAGAAATATAATTTCTACCAAAAACAGTGATTGATCAGGTTAGTGATGCCTGACTGCTATTATTTTGAACACAACTGTGTATATATATATATATATATATATACACACACACACAATGCTCAACATAAATGAGTAGACCCCCTTTGAAAAGTAAGATTTTAATCAATATCTCAATGAACACAAGAACAGTTTCTAAAATGTTGACAAAACTGAGTTGTATACACCATTTGTTTAGCTCATTACATAAGAGTAAGATTAATAATATAACTTAGATTGTAAAATCTTCAGTTTTACTCAAATTAGTTGATGCAAAAATGAATACACCCCACAACAAAAACTACTACATTTGGTATTTTGTATGACCTCCATGATTTGTAAGGACAGCACTAAGTCTTCTAGGCATGGAATGAATAAGTTGGCGACATATTGCAACATCTATCTTTTTCCATTCTTCAAGAACGACCTCTTTTAGAGCCTGGATGCTGGATGGAGAGTGATGCTCAACTTGTCTCTTCAGAATTCCCCATAGGTGTTTGTTTGGGTTCAGATCAGGAGATATACTTGGCCACTGAATCACTTTCCCCCTGTTCTTCTTCAGAAATGCAACAGTGGTCTTAGATGTGTGTTTTGGATCATTGTCATGTTGGAAAAATGCACGACGACCAAGGGCACACAGTGATGGTAACATCTTCTCTTTCAATATAGAGCTGTACATCTGTGAATTCATGATAAAATGAATGAAATGCAGCTCTCCGACACCAGCAGCACTGATGCAGCCCCACAGAAGGACACTGCCAGCATCATGTTTCACTGTGGGAACCACACATTTTTCTTAGTACATTTCTTTGTGACACCATACAGTTTTGAAGCCATCAGTTCCAAAAACATTTAACTTAGTCTCATCACTCCAGAGTACAGAGTCCCTATAGTCTTCTTCTTTTTCAGCATGGGCCCTGGCAAATTTTAGGCAGACTTTTTTGTGCATGGGCTTCAGGAGAGGTTTCCTTTGTGGATGACACCCATGCATGCCATTCCTCTGCAGTGTACGCCGTATTGTGTCACTGGAAACAATCACCCCAGTTTGGCTTTCTACTTCTTTAGCTAACTGCAGTGAACTTGATGGCAATTTTCTTCAACCCTTCTCATCAGAAGACGCTCCTGTCAAGGTATTAACTTCCGTGGATGGCCTGGATGTCTCTGTGAGATGATTGCAGTTTCATCTTTGTTACATTTTTTTATCACTTTTGCTACATTATTCTGACAGGTAAGGAGAACTTTGCTGATCTTCTTGTAGCCTTCACCTTTCTTGTGCAAAGAAATTATTTTCTTTCTCAGGCCTTGTGACATTTCTCTTCTATGTGGTGCCATTGCTGACAGCATGAAATGGTTGAAGTTTTCTTTTTCCGGCTATACATGGGTTGAAATTCAACCAATTTTTCATTCGAAAATCGGACCCAAGAATAATCGGCTGATTTTCGCTCTGTTAGTGGGTCAATGGCACCGGCCGATTTTCGTGGGTCCTTCCCTTTTCGGTGATCGGGCATGTTGAAAAATTCGTGAAAAATGTCCGATTTTCGAATCAATGATGGTCAAATCGTATGATCATTTTCCCGAAAAGAATATGCGCATGAGCCGTGACCTGGAAGGAACAGAAGTTTCGCCTGTTATATGGGGTGAACTTTATGACTTGGTCGGCCAATTTTCTAAATCATTGATGGCACCATCGGATTATCGAGTGAACAACGTTTTTGATTTTCAGACAAAATTAAGTCGGAATTCGACCCATGTATGGCCTGCATTAGTTACGTAATGTCCTTTTTATAATCAACTGTCTGCTGAATACCTGTTTAATAGACTCACCTGTAGTTGAATTCTTGTTAATTAGAATTTTGTTGTCAAAAATGGAGTTTGTTAGGAAAAATACTTTTTTCGTTTGATTAACCCTACTGTGCCACATATGATATAATCCTACTTATAATAATGTTTGGTTACTTAGGTCGTTTTCACTAATTGGGATTACAATGTGTTAGATCCCCTGTGTTTTGAACTTATGTTCTTCAGTTTACTGAGACATAATTTTCTGTATCGTATATAATTCTTTGTCTGAGAATCCACCGCATAAGTGTTAGCTGCTCACTGGGAAATACTCAACACCATCCAGTTGTTTTTTTGTGACCCCATATCTCTTTTCCTTTCCCTGAGAATTATGTTTATTGGAGACGTGATATATGTTTTGCTATACCATTCCTTTCAATAAAAATATTGGAATATAAAAAAGCAAAACATACAAAATCCTAGCTGAAATCAAGCTATCAAAAATATCTCCTACATAAAAATGGCAAATTACAGATAAAGTGCAACAAACAAAGCATGTAATGAATACTCACAAAATGGCCACCCTAGCACATAGCACCAGGCAGGCATGGACCACCCATAAAAAGTACAATGAAAAAATAATAAAACAAGCGATGTGCCAAGACCCATGAGCTTGCTGACTGCCCTTGGAAATATATATATATATATATATATATATATATATACACACATTCTATAGCCAAAAGTATTGGGACACCTGCCTTTACATGCACATAAACTTTAAGGCCATCCCATTCTTAGTCCGTAGGGTTTAATAGTGAGGTGGCCCACCCTTTGCAGCTATAACAGCTTCAACTCTTCTGAAAAGGCTGTCCACAAGGTTTAGGAGTGTTTCTATGGGAATGTTTGACCATTCTTCCAGAAGCACATTTGTGAGGTCAGGCACTGATGTCGGACGAGAAGGCCTGGCTCGCAGTCTTCACTCTAGATCATCCCAAAGGTGTTTTATCGGGTTGAAGTCAGGACAGTCAAGTTCCTCCAACCCAAACGCGCTCATCCATGTCTTTATGGACCTTGCTTTGTGCACTGGTGTGCAGTCATGTTGGAACAGGAAGGGGCCATCCCCAAACTGTTCCCACAAAGTTGGGAGCATGAAATTGTCCAAAATGTCTTAGTATGCTGGCGCCTTAACAGTTCCCTTCACTGGAACTAAAGGGCCAAGCCCAACCCCTGAAAAACACCCCCCACCATAATCCCCCTTCCACCAAACTTTACACTTGGCACAATGCAGTCAGGCAAGTACCGTTCACCCGGCAACCACCAAACCCAGACACGTCCATCGGATTGTCAGACAGAGAAACGTGATTCGTCACTCCAAAGAACGTGTCTCCACTGCTCTAGTGTCCAGTGGCGGCGTGCTTTTCACCACTGCATCCGGCGCTTTGCATTGCACTTGGTGATGTAAGGCTTGGATGCAGCTGCTCAGCCACGGAAACCCATTCTATGAAGCTCTCTATGCACTGTTGTTGTGCTAATCTGAAGACCACATAAAGTTTGGAGGTCTTTAGCTACTGACTGCAGACAGTTGGAGACTTCTGCGCACTGTGTGCTTCAGCATGCACTGATCCCGCTCTGTCATGTTATGTGGTCTACCACTTCGTAGCTGAGTTGCTGTTGTTGCCAGCTGCTTCCACTTTGTTATATTACCACTAACAGTTGAGTGTGGAATATTTAGTAGCAAGGAAATTTCATGGATGCCTAGGTGTTTGATTTCACACACCTGTGGCCATGGAGGTGATATAGTGTATAAACAAATTGTCGGCCCTAAATAAATATCTGTAACTAATAAAATATGCAGAGAAATATTGGTTAAACCATTTTTTACCTCCATTTTTCCTTTATAGTTGGGAACTATGATTACACATCTGAATAATACTGCTGTTGTGTCCCATAATTCTATAAGGTGCACTAAGTAGTGTGAGCTTCAACATTTAACTTGAAAAGTGTTTGGATGCTGAAATAAACACCCCTTTGAAAAAGACCATTCTAAATTAATCCACCATATATACACTGTAACTTGTGTGGCTAATTCCACCTTTTGTAACTTGTTACACCGTATTTTATGCCTCATGTACATGTGCATATTAAAATATTTCTGGGCAAGCAGGATCTTTCTGCTAGGAAACGGCAGAAAAATCCAGTTTAAAAATACTCATTTTGGTGTGTAATTACATGCGTTTATGCACGTATGGTGTTTAAAAGGGTATGCTCATAAATTCTATGTATTGGCCTAAATACTAATTTATTCTAGCCACTAGCATGCATTTACGTGCTTAAATGTAGGTTTATGTGCTTCTATACAAATATACACTTAAAAAGTGCAAAAACGTTTCTTTGGGAATGCAAGTTTGGGGCATTTTTTTAATATGCTTGAACTCAGTGGGCAAATATGTGTTTCAATGCTTTCATGTGCATGGGCACATTAGCCAACATGCAGAGGCATAAAACAACAGAATCCTCTAAAATAGTTTTTTTTACATCCATGTGCATGTGGCCTTGGGGTGTAACTCTCCCCCACCCCCAGAATGTCCCCTTGTGACAGCGTGCGTCTTCTCCCCTTCATGCACTGTCACTTTTGAAATTGGTGTGGGTCTGTGAAGCTTTACTTGTATAGCTGTGCTATTCATTCACAGACATCCGTGAATGAACTACAAGATCAGTTTGTCAGCTCTCTAACTGAAAGGCTGTACCTCATTATTGGCAGGGAGCTGGAGGACAAGTCTGCAGGAGCCTGGTACTGTACCCGTGACCCATTGGTCAGGAGTGAAATGCTTTGTAGGCTCCTGTGAAAAAAAAAAATTGCACTTTTTTTTCCTCTGCAAAAATTTGTACATTTTTATTTATTTATTTTTTAAAAGGTGATCTTAGCCTTTGACACAAGGATGCAAGTTATCTGTCTGTGCTAAATTAATTCAAAGGTATTTATACATACCTTCAACCTCTTACTGTTTTCAAGGCCATAAAATCCTCCACTGATCATTTTTCCTAAATGAAAAAGCAATTACTCATATTCTTGTTACATAATCCAGTTTGTAAAAAGAAACTGAATTCAATGCAGGTCCAATGCAAAAACAAGCAGAAATATTGATTTCAATGAGCCCAGTTCACTTCAATGCACTTTGTTGGTGTATGCTGGACAAAAGTAGAATATGCTGCATTTTAATGCAGTACAATGTGCTCCAATACATATTTTGGTCCTACTGTGAAAAAATAAAAAAAGCACAACAATGTATGTTAATCTTCACATAGCACCATTTTCTGACTGATGTCAGATTTTCACCAACACATGAACTTTAATTTTCTGTATATTGACTTTTGTAGTTGCACTTAACATATAGTGCCTAGTATCTTTACGGAGGGCTTTATACATTTACTGTTTTTTGCATTTAATTTATTTTGATTTATTTTGTTTATCACTAACTTTATAGCGCTGCACTCATTGATTTTAAATGTATGCCAATGCAATTGCTAGCCTTAGGTTCACAATAATGCGGTGCGGTACATCGCAAGTGATTCACAAATCACATGTGATTTGTGTGTGGTGCGATTGAAGCCATACATTATGTATGGCTCAAATCGCACCGCACCAGCACCAATAAGGTGCAGGACCCTTTTTTGGGTCCGCACTAGAATCGGATCGCATGGGAATTCACACCTATGTGATCCGATTCTGCACATCGCACCACGTTTTGCGGACCGATTTTGGGGTGTTGTCAACTTAACATACACACTCGCATCGGTTCGCATGAACGGGGTGTGATTCTGACGCGGTATGGAATTCGCACAGAGAACACTGCGAATTCTGCACCGCATCAGTGTGAACCCAGCCTAAAGGGCTTCAATGCATGCTGAAATCAATACACATACACCTTGTGTGCTCTGGCCTGATCATCTGAACTGGAAATGCAGATTCATCATACAGTTTTACTAAATGACGGTTGTATACTACCATCTAGTGTTACAAACTAAGAATGCATAGGGTTATCTGATTTGACTTCTCTTACACTTTGAGTACAACCAGCATTATGCTGGCCACAAACAATAAGGCCTGATTCACAAGGTGCATAAGTCTATTAGGATGCAGCGACTGCAATCTAGACATGCTGTTAAAAACAGTCCGTTCACAGTATATGGGCCTAAAGCCGGCCATACATGGGTCGAAAATCGACTGATTTTTCGTCTCAAAATCGGACCTAAGAATAATCGGCCAATTTTCGCTCTGTTAGTGGGTCAATGGCACCGGACAATTTTCGTGGTTCCTCCCCTTTTTGGTGATCGGGCATGTTGGAAAATTCAAGAAAAACGACCGATTTTCGACTCAATGATGGTCAAATCATACGATCGTTTTTTCCAAAAAGAATATGCGCATGAGCCATGACCTGGAAAGAACAGAAGTTTTGCATGTTATATGGGGTGAACTTTATGACTTGGTCAGCTGATTTTCGAAATCAATGATGGCACCATCGGATTACCGAGCAAACAACGTTTCCGATTTTCGGATGAAAAATCGTTCGGAATTCGAACCATGTATGGCCTGCATTAGAGGCTGTGAGAATGCGGCTTAAAGGCGATCTTTGGTCACAGCATACACTTACATTTTTTAACATCAGCATTGTAATAATAATACAAGAAATAGTTATTACTGGCAATTCAATATAAGCTTCCTTCATAAACCTCCTTTCATGAGTGCTGCCTGTCTGCTAGCTGTCTCTTTCCACAACTTCCTGGATTCCCTGCATGCTTTGCAGCTTTTCCTCTGCTGTTTACCTTCAATTTCTAAGGGCTACATATCCCATGATACCTTGCTGCCTGCAAATAGTGATTCCTGTACTGACTCCGACTCCTAAAACTCCTCCTCCCATCACCTCTGTAGTTTAGAAGGCAGGCTCTGTGAAATATGTAACACAGCAGTGCCTACTAACAGGACATAGTGAAAATGTGCCAGAGAATTCAGGGAAGTAAATGCATGGAGATCTTAATCACTTGCCCTCCAGGAGATTTACCCCCCTTTCTGACCAGGCCACTTTTTGCGATACGGTGCTTTGTTACTTTAACTGACAATTGCGCGGTCGTGCAACACTGTACATAAATGCAATTTATGTCCTTTTTCCCCCAGAAATAGAGCTTTCTTTTGGTGGTATTTGATCATCTCTGCATTTTTAATTTTTTGTGCAATAAACAGAAAAAGACCGACAATTTAGAAAAAAAAACAATATTTTTGACTTTTTGCTGTAAAACATATCCAGTAAAAAAGTTTAAAAAATCAAATTTCGTCATAAATTTAGGCCAAAATATATTCTGCTGAATGTCTTTGTTAAAAAAATCGCAATACGTGTGAATTAATTGGTTTATGTAAAAGTTATAACGTCTGCAAGTGGTGGTATATATACTGTAATTTTTGTTTTTAATACTAGTAATGTTGGTGATCAGCGACTTATAGCGGGACTACAGGACTGCAGCGAGCATTCTGACACTGGAGGGGAACTGACTAACTGCCACTTACATCCCAATGACACTAATACAGTGATCAGTTTCTAATAAAAACAGCTTGGGCGATCAAAGAGTTAACTGTTTGCTGTTTTACATGATGTGCTGTGAGTGTTTTACTACGGAGACATGCTGCTGTGTATTTCTCTGCTGCAGAGAAATAGGCCAGTGGGCGCCAGAATTAGCCAATGCACATTTCCGTGCGCTTACGCCTGCGCATATGTGTGCGCAAATGCGCATGGCCACGCACAACAGTATGAGCACCTGCAGGCCCCTGCCTGCACATTCGCATGCGGCTACGAGCCTCAGCTATGCTATGGCCAACATGTCCCTGACACTGACATTGCACCTGTGACCTGCAGGCTTCTAAGAAAAAAAATAAGGGGTGAGGCTGAGCAGTGGCTCTGTGTGTGAATGGACATGCACAGCCACAGTTCAGGAGTGGGTCTGCTCAGGTGCCCCCATTGGAAGCTGCATGCTTTGGGGGCACCCAACAGGAGGGAAGGGCCAGGAGCGTCAGCGGGGGAGCCAAGAAGAGGAGGATCTGGGCTACTCTGTGCAAAACCACTACACAGAGCAGGTAAGTATAGACATGTTTGTTACTATTCGTTTTTTAAAAATACTTTTGTATAACTTTAAGTATTTGGTGGAGTGCACTAGGTGATCCAGGTGTATTTGTTTGGTTGGCTGAACAATAATTTGAGCAATGTTGGATATATATGAATTACAACTATTTGATTATTGGACATATTTCTTGGAAATTTGATATGGTGTTTTATATGGTGAGACCAGCCAGCAAAGATGTGAGATGTAAGAAGAGTTGAAATTGAAATGCCACACTACTGCCAAGAAGTCCAGATGCAACTTTTTTATTAAACACTTGTCTACAGGACACTTTCACCCCCCTCCTGCCCAGACCAATTTTCAGCTTTCAGCGCTGTCGTACTCTAATGACAATTGCGCGGTCATGCAACACTGTACTCATATGACATTTTTATCACTTTTTTAGACAAATAGAGCATTCTTTTGGTGGTATTTAACCACCTCTAGGTTTTTTATTTTTTGCTAAACAAACCAAAAACAACTGAAAACTTTGAAAAAAAAAGTTTTTTTCCTTAGTTTCTGTTATAAAATTTTGTATATGCGTAATTTTTCTCCTTTTAATAATGTGTGCTAATGAGGCTACAGTGATGGGCACTTATAGGCTGCATTGATGGGCACTGATAGGCGTCACTGATGGGCACTGATGAGGAGGCACTGGTAGGTGGCACTGATGGGCATTGACACTGATGGGCATTGACAGACATCACTGATGGGCACTGAAAGGCACTACACATATATGGCACTGACCGGAACTGTTAGGCGGCATTGACTGGAACTGTTAGGCGGCACTGACTGGCACTGATATGCGGCACTGACTGGCACTGATAGGCAGCACTCATAGGCAGCACTGACTGGTACTGATAGTTGGCACTGAAAGGCAGTTGGGCACTGATATGTGGTATAGATGTGCACTGGTAGGCACTGATATGTGGCATTGATGGGCACTTACAGGTGGCATTGATGGACACTGACAGGTGGCACTAATGAGGCTACATTCATCATCTGGGCACTGATCATCAGTGCGCTGATGATCCGTGTAGATGTCCTCTCTGAGGAATGCCGATTACAGGCTCTCCTCACAAGCTGACAGCTTGTGAGCAGAGGAATGCCGATAACCGGCATTTCCTTGTTTACATGCTATCAGCTGTGATTGGACACAGCTGATCACATGACAGAGCCGAAGTCATCGGCTCCTTCCGCTGATCGTATGATGTCCTCCCAGAACGAAAGAACCACGTCCGTCACTTCCTTATATGGCAGGCGGGAGGCGGATAAAGGTCCGGGGTATAATTTGAGAAGTATTCAATGCGTTTTGGGGGTCTACGTGCCACGTTCTTCAGGGCTGGATAGAACATAAGAAGATTTCCATATCAATCTTACATCAATGCAATGTCCGCTCCACAGGGTCATAATTAAAACTAGTCAATCGTAATGAGAGTATCAAAATAATTACATAAAAATGACAACATGAGTGCTGAACAAAAATGAGAATATGGGTGCTGAAAAAAAACTGAAACAAAAATAAAAATACATTAAATAAATAAATAATAATAATACTACTACTACTACTAATAATATTAATAATCACTGTTATTAAAATGACACATTATGAGTTGCGTGATATGTTAACCTATTAAAAAAGAGGAAAGAAATTGGGTAAAATCCCTCAAAACTGGTATGTATATAAATTGTACAATCTGATTGTACAATCATGAAAAGTAAAACAAAAAAATCTAAATAAATAAATGATAGATAGTAGGTAAATATTTAAAAAATGATACATAATGAAACGTAATAAAAATAAGAATATTAAAAATACCAACAATAATAGTCATAATCACTATAATCAGTATATACATTCTTGGCAATAAATTGATCTAAAAGGAATAGATGTATGAAAATATGAGTAAAATGATAAATGTATAAGTTGAGCCATACATTACACAATCTGATTGTACAGCAAAGATGTGAGAGACTGAGATACATGAGCTCCCTTTAGATGGGGACAGAGAACCCCCCCCCCCCCCAACATGGGCCAAAAAGGGTCTGTATACTGCTCTGTGAGTATTCTCTTGTTAGAAAAGCTGCACCTGCTAGAAAATATTTTTTCTTTTTTAACATTGCCTGCTCATTTGTATTATTTTATGAAGGTATGGGACAATAATAATCAATTTAGAATATATTTTTCCAAACTTTGGATTTATAAAACATGTATAGGCTATTTTTTACCATTGGGTAAGAAAATACATAGCTTAATTTTTCACGTTTAATGGTCCTTAAAGTGAAAGTTCCTTGCAAATAAACAGAGCTTTTTCCCCTTTTAAGCGATTATTTGAGCCCCAGGAAAAGTAAATCGTTGGCCATATGATCTGGAAGTTATTGGTTTTGCTGAACTGTTGTATTTAGCTACTGAACTGGAAAGCTTGTCAGAAGTTATGATGTAGAAAGTCTGTTTTGTTGCCAAGTTCTGTTCAAGTAAAGTTCAAGTAAAAGGCTATGACCAGACACTCTCTTGGAAGGGAGTAGTTGGCCTGCCAATGGGGCTGCGTTTGAGGGTGCAATACAAGAACAAACGTGATGTTTCAGGTTCCATCTGTGCAGTGACGGCTGGTGTGTCTGGTGTCTGTCCTGTATTTTCCCTGAGGCAAATGAGTACTGAGGTACTGAGGAGGGTACCAGTGGCCTTGTCCTTTGCTCATGTTAGGAATGGTATTGTGAAAGCATCACTGTCAAGATGGAGCACCAAAAGGTCTCTCTGTGTGTATTGAGAAACAAAATTAGGCCAACCTGTGGACCAAATGATTTGTGAATTTTCACACAAAAAATTTAGTGAACATTCACTTTGTTATCCACGAACTCATACAAAAAGCAGCATCCTGTTTACACATTTATCTGTACATGACTGGATAGCCGAAGTTAATTTTAAAAAAATGTATCACAGAAGATGCTTTTTAAGTCAGCCCAAGTGTTTCCCTCATCTGGCCACCTCTGGACATATGATTCTAGATGACATGAAAGAACTATGGAAGACATGTGGGCAGTGGATGTTTGGAGGAGTTAGAAGACTCACTATTCTTCAAGAAATAGAAATCACTTTTCCTTGCACTTGTTTCTTGCTCTGTACAGTTAAAAAGTGGCTGTGTTACAGGCCTCATGCACACAGGTCATCTGTTTATCCCTTCTAAACTACTTTTCACCTGGTAGGAGAAAAGTTGCTTAAAAATGTGGTTAAATACGTATTGCATGAGCGTTTAAGAGCATCTAATGTTTTTCTGCTCTTCAGATCCTGTCAGGAAAGGCTTGCCCATAGTGCACATAAAGTGCCTCAGTGCATAAATAGGTTCATGCGCAGACTGGCAACTGGCTGGACAGATGTGCACAAACATGAGCATGGGTGTTCGCGCATGTGCACTCGTGTAGCTGAGCACATGCTTATCACCAAGGCTGGCTCCAAATGGCCTATTTAAACAGAGCTACTGCACTGACTAATTGCTGTTTGTTCTGCAGATCTTGATTCCTGTGTTTGACCTCTGATCTTGACCCGGCTTGCTCTTGACTCTTCTTGTCTGCTACCTGCCCTGGCTTATTCTCCGGATCCTGCCGCTGCTTACTGTCTCTGCCTCATCTGCCTCCACTGTTGCTGACACTGGCCTATGACCCGACTTGTCTCCTGTCTGCCATCAATGCCTGATCTGCCTGTCTGTTGGCAGCCTAGCCTGTCTGACCCTGCATCCTGCTCATCCAGCCTGCTCCAGCTCCGCAGACCAGCACACCCTAATGTGGTTCATCTGCTTGCTACCAGCCTACCCTACCATGACATCTGCCTACTGCCACCCTGTCTGACACCAGTCTGTCCTGCTGTGACATCTGCCTGCCACCAACTACTCTGTTCCTGGCATCCTTCCAGCAAAGTGTTAGCTACTACCACGCAGACCACCAGACTGATCACTCATACCTCGCAGTGCTTTTGTGGTTACTGTTCCACTATCAGTGACCCCTGAACTGGAGCTTTATGAGAGGTCTTCCTCTGCACGTCAGGCTCACTACCAGGTACGTGAGAGCTCCTCGCCTGAAAACATCTTCATGGCAGCATTCATAGCACAAAAGGGGAATTTTATGCAAGGAGTATCATCACTCAGGTGTGCCTAGGGCAGAATAATGTTTAACCACTTGCCAACCGCAGATAGCAGAATGACAGCTACACTGCAGCTGGCCAGTTCTGGGAGAATGTCATATGACGTCCTCCCAGACCACGCTCTCCTGGGCGCCTTCGGGGGCGGTCACCCGGCGTTCTCCGTGATCGCTGTGTCTTATGGACACAGCTGATCATGTGATATTGGCCAATCACAGCGGCCTTTTACTACGTGATCTGCCATGTCCAATGACACAGCAGATCACTGGTATATGCAGTTGTCAGAGGAGGGATCAGCACTGATTATCAGGGCACTGATGATCAGTGCCCAGCAGTGCCACTCACCAGTGCCGCCCATCTGTGCCCAGCAATGCCACCCACAAGTGCCCAGCAGTGCCGCACACAAGTGCCCAGCAGTGCCTCCCATCTGTGCCCAGCAGTGCCACCATCTGTGCCCAGCAATGCCACCCATCAGTGCCCATCAGTGCCGCCCATCTGTGCCCAGCAGTGCCACCCACAAGTGCCCAGCAGTGCCACCCATCTGTGCCCAGCAATGCCACCCATCAGTGCCCATCAGTGCCACCCAGCAGTGCCCAGCAGTGCCACCAGTTAGTGCCACCCATCAGTGCCACCTATCAGTGCCCATCATTGTTGCATATCAGTGCTGCCTATCAGTGCCGCCTATCAGTGCCCACCATTGTTGCATATCAGTGTCAGCTCATCAGCACCACCTATCAGTACCACCTCATCAGTGCCCATCAGTGCGGCCTATCAATGCCCATCAGTGCTGCCTATCAGTGCAGGCTCATCGACGCACATCAGTGAAGAAGAAAAATGTTATAATAGAAACAAGGAAAAACTTTTTTTCAAAATTTTTTCTCTTTTTTCGTTTATAGCACAAAAAATAAAACACCCAGCGGCAAGTACATACCACCAAAAGAAAGCCTTATTTGTGTGGAAAAAAATGGTAAAAATGTCATATGGGTGCAGTGTTGCATGACCGTGCAATTGTCATTCAAAGTGCAACAGCGCTGAAAGCTGAAAATTGGCCTGGGAAGGAAGGGGGTATAAGTGCCTGGTGGGCAAGTGGTTAAATATGGCCCTGGGTATAGTGTTATGTATTTAAAACTAATCTTTAGATGTTTTACTACCATATCACTCAGATCTTCAAGCTGATTATGTCACAAATGTTCAACTTCTGCAGTCTTCCTATGGTTATATTAGGACATAACTCAGGACAAAATTAGGACAAAAAATCAGCTGGTGTGTGAGGGATTAACTTTCCTGCATTCAAAATAGGTAAGCAAAACGTGTTCCCAAATGATAACATTACAGGCAAAAGGCAGTAGAAGGACTGATGCACCAGTTGTATCTAAATAGAAACCTGAAGGGTTAGGGTAGGTTGGATACCTTCCCTGTATATAATTCAATACTTAATTTTCAATTTTGACTAGAATGTAATATTATTTTGATGCTTGTTTGTTTAAGTAGAATTGATTTTCCATTAGTCTGTTAATCCTAAAATTAAAATAATATTCAAGTAAAACATTAATATTATGTTTAAATAATAGATTTATTTCAGCATTCATTGTGATGTTAATAGTTCTCCAGGATGGGTCTGAATGAGCCAACTTTGCCATTCACAGCACCCCAGTCACTGAATCTCCTGTACTCTCCAGGTCTTAAGAGATACTGTCTTCCTTTGTAGTTGGGCTCCTCATAGAAGATCCAGTTCCCCTGAAGGACGTTGCAAGAGTGGATGTTATTGTATTGGAATTGTTCTTGGACATTGGAACAATCGCTGGAGAATTCTTTCATCTGACCTTTAAAATCCTCTTTCTCAAAGATCTTTATTTGCTGGGAACCTTTGTGCTATAAAGAAAACAAAAATATTGGCCATCGTAAAAACCAGCTTCCTCCACCTACTACTGCTTATTTTTTCATGTCTCTGCAACTCTTTTTATAGCTGCAGAGTCAAGATTAGAAGTGTGGACATACAAAAAAATTGAGAGACTTGAATATTTAACTTTATTAGTAGATAAGTTAAGGACACTATTCTTTCCTCCTCTAATGGCGCATCTGGTAAAGATGGATAACATTTATTCCACCATGGTTCCAATGTATCTCAGTGGGATTACTAAACTGAAAGTCAGTTTCCCTCTATCATCAGTTCTGAAATGCTCCCAACTTTTTTAAATACAGCTTTGCAAATTTATTTACAGCTTGTTTAAAGTGGTTGTAAAGGCAAAAGATGTATTACCTTAATGCATTTCCAGCATTAATGTAAAAAAAATTCCAATACCAGTGGCCCCCAGCCCCCCCAAACACTTATCTGAGTCCTCTCTTGATCCAGCACTGTGCCTTGCTTCAGCTCTTCTCTCTCTTCTTCCTGCTCTCACAGGCTAAAATGAGAGCAGCAGGAGCCATTGTCTCCTGCTGCTCTCAGTCAAATCATGTAAGAAGGGATATAGGGGTGGGGCCTGAGCCACGCTGTGTGTGTCTAAGGATGCATACAGCCCAACTTGGGATCAAGCCAAGAGATGGCATCTTGGATGGGATGTCTGCAGCCCATCAAACTTCACTCTTCCTCCAAAACTACATAATCGTTTACGGAAAGGTAAAACATATACGTATGTATATAAAATAATTTACTTTTCTGTGCTTTTATCTGCAATTTATTTTAAGCTGGCATCATAAATACAACCCTAGTTACAAGCCTTTGGGTGATTATAACACATATCTGTTTAGGGTGCTGGAATATCTATACATGGCTTCACATGTGAACAGACTACTATGTGTGGACTTGCACATGCTTTTTTGAGAATTCTTCAGGCACTCCAGTTAAATTCATCTGAGAACAAAATGCATGATCATGCCCTAGAGAAGCTCCTGTGCTTTTTCTGAGCTTTGAAAAATAGCACATTGCTCAAATATAAAAGGACACAATGGAATAACAGGAAAATATTGCATTGAGCAGTGAAGCGTTTCTGGATATGTGCTTCAGATTGCTCAGATGTGAATGGAGGCTGAAACATCCCTAGCCAATTATTCTCCTTTTACAATGTGTCATGGTTGGATACAGGGTTTTGTTTTCCCAGACTAAAATTATATATTGACATTCAACTTGAAAAAAAAAACATTCAGTTTAACATAGAAATGCAAGGCAAAACATATATAAAATCATTATAGTTACCTTTTTTTAATCGATCACATAACCTCTTTTCTCATTTGCAAAAGGGGTAGGTGTGGAGACTGCAGGGGTGTGTGTCAGCAGGGAACATAGAAGCCGCAACACACTGATCTTCTCAGTGATTAGCTGTGCAGAGGAAGCATTAGCACAAGTCTTGTCCATTGCAGGACAGGCAGGCTATGCTTCCAGCACAGCTAGAAAACTGACAATGCTAGGAAGGATAACACAAGTACATGGTACAACAGACACACATCAGGAATTTGAAAGGTTGCGTTAACATACACTTTAATTATTTGGCCATTTGCCTAAAAGCTACTATATTTTCTTTATATGTCCACAGAACATTGTTTTTGTAATGCTGTTCAACATGTGAGTGCAAAAACATAAATGCTATCAAGTAGGGGGTGCTTGTAGATACTTTGCTGTCACCCTAGGTTTCTAATGGCATGTTATTGCGTGTCCTTGCATTGACTTTGGTAAAATTGCACTTCTAAGCAGAACAGCAATGGTTTTTTCCATTTGTAACTTGTTTGACTAGGGTATTTTGGAGATGCAAATCTTTGATTTTCTTTTGTAATTCCATCTAGTCATACATGTAAACAGGGCCAGTGCTTACACTGGGCAAACTAGGCCACCAGTCTAGGGTGCACTGCCACCTAGGGGCACCTGGGTGCAGCACAGGCTGGCACTCTCACTGTGTGGGGCGCCACCACATCATGAATGATCCTTCAGCTGAGGGGAGGGGTGGCAAAGGGGGAGGAAGAAAGGAGAGAGGAAGATGCTGGCTGTCTGTGGCCAGTGTAGCAGCTGAGCTGCCGCTCCTTCCAGTGCTCCTCTCAGACTCAGTGCTTTGCTGAAAGCTGGTTGGGAGCTACTGATCACTGTGGAGTTGCAGCCCTTCTCTTCCCATTCATCAGCGGAGGTGGTGCTGTGCGTGCAGAAGTAGGTGATGTCTGACCCTGATGTCTCATGTCTGTGTGAGAGTGTGACCTGGCTGGCCATCCATCACATGTGCAATGTTTCAGTGAGTGATGACATCACTACGATCCCACAGCCTGCTCTTCTATTGCCTGTTGAGAATGCTGTTCTGTGTCAGTGTTGGTGGTGGTGTGTTGTGTCGGATCTGTCACTGTGTGGGATTGCTCAGTTCAGGTGTTCTCTCTGTGTGTGTGGGCTGGGTTGCCTGCTGTGTCCATTGCCTGGGGAATTCCAGCCTGGGATCTGTCAGAGCTATGTTATGGCACTTATTATTGCAAATTAACCACTTGCCGCCCAGCCACCGCATATAAACGGTGGCAGGGCGGCACTCGTAGGCAAAAGCACGTTTTAAAACGGCTGCCTTAAAAACAGGTAGGGGGCGCACGCGAGGCACGCACCCGCCCTACCTGTCCCGTGGGTGTCAACAGCGGGTGTCAGCCGACGGGTCACGGCCGGTAAAAACCGTCCGTTTTCCCGCGATTGACGGTGATCGCTGACACAGAGCAGGGCTGCATTGTTTACACACAGCCCTGTTCTGTGTCAGTTCTCTGACAGCTTGTGAGAAGCTGCAGAGTTTCTCTCCCTCGATCAGCTCCCCCCGCCCTCCCCCCGTCCAGTACACACCCCCGCCCCCTAGTAAAACACTCCCCTTACACTGCAAATTCGAAAAATGTTAACCCCTTCCTCCCCAGTGACATTAGTACAGTTTCAGTGGTTTTTTTTCACTGATCACTGTATTGGTGTCACTGGGGATGTCAGTGACCCCAAGTCAGTTCCCCCCAGTGTCAAAATGTCCGCCGCAGTCCCGCAGTCCTGCCATAAGTCGCTGGTCGCCGCCATATGTCGCTGATTGCCGCCAAAAGTCGCTGATCGGCGCCATTATTAGTATAAATAAAAATTTAAAATTCCAGTATCTTTCCCGCCATTTGTAAATGCTATAACTTTCACGTAAACCAATTAATTTACACGTATTGGGATTTTTTTTTAGCAAAGACATGTCGCAGAATGCATTTTGGCAGAAATTTATGACTAAATTAGATTTTTGCATTTTTTTTTTACTGGACATGTTTTATAGCAAAAAGTCCAAAATATTGTTTTTTTTTCCTCAAAATTGTCAGCCTTTTTTATAGCGCAAAAAATAAAAACCGCACAGGCGATCAAATACCACTGAAAGAAAGCTCAATTTGTGGGAAAAAAAAGGATGTAAATTTAATTTATGTACTGTATTGCATGACCACACAATTTTCCGTTAAACTAGCGCAGCGCAGTATAGCAGAAAAATGGCTTAAATTGCAGTATTTATACCATAGTTTGTAGACGCTATAACTTCCACACAAAGCAATCAATATACACTTATTGGGATTTTTTTTACCAAAAACATGTAGCAGAATACATTTTGGCCTAAATTTATAACCAACTTTGAGTTTACTATATATTTTTTATAGCTGAAAGTAAAAAATATTGTTTTTCTTCAAAATTTTTGGCCTTTTTTTGTTTATAGCGTGAAAAATAAAAAGTGCACAGGTGATCAAATTACACCAAAAGAAAGCTCTATTTGTGTGAAAAAAAGGACGTAAATTTCGTTTGGGTGCAGCATTGCATGACCGCGCAATTATCAGTTGAATTAGTGCAGTGCCGAGTAGCAAAAAGAGGCCTGGTCATTAAGGGGGTAAATCCTCAGGAGCTCAAGTGGTTAAAAAAAATGTAGCAATTTCATGTTTGGATGATTTAATATTTTCTATTGTTCTTTAAAATGTTTTAATGTTTTTTTTTCTTGGGGGGGGGCGCAAGTAGCTGGTCTTGCCTAGGGCGCAAAATAGTCTAGCACCAGCCCTGCATGTAAACCCTAACAATTCTTTGCTTATGACATGTTAAATTCACTGTTGAAAGCTATCCTGTGTCCTCTCGACAATTTATGTTAATCCAATGAGTCTATCTAGCCCTCACAGTCCTTATTTTGGGATTATATGTGAATCAGAGTCTATGATAGGGAGATGAAGACAATTAGATGGATTGAATTGTTTAACAAAAGTAAATTGGCCAAGGCTGGCAACACTCAGTCCACAAAATGTGTGTATTTAGAGCTTAATGCATTTCTGGCATTGTTTCTGGCATTGTTTCTATATGTGTAGGGTCTTTAAAGGGAAAACATTGACAAATGTGCATGCATTACAGAAATGTGCTGCACATGTTTTTTTTTACAACTTTGGTATCTCACTTGTTGGAGAATTGAAAATAAAGGCAATCCACTGCTTTTACTACTTACTGGCTGAATCATGCGACATGATCTGACGCAGTCATTAAATCCCATCCATCTCTGGTACTCAGGATACTCTCCCTTCTTCAGGTAATACTGATACCCCATGTAGTTGGGGCACTCGTAGATCATCCAGCAACCATTTTCCACACGGATGGAATTACATTGACCTACATGTTGATGCAGATCAGAGGAGTCTGAGCTACATTCATAGGAGCGTCCCTGAAAGTCTCTGTCCTCGAAAAAAATGATCTTCCAGAAAACAAAAAATACATGTATTTATTAAATACACAATATAACACATTTGTGATTTTGCTATCATCAGCCAGTCTAATTGATCAGTCCTCTGCGCAGGTTATACTCACACAATATAACATATGTATTCTAGAATTCTAGAAATACTGAAGCTAACCACAAATTCAACATACTGTATTTCAATTCTCACAGCATGTATCTTTATATTACTTTGTGCTCAAGCACCTGAACTCACATTCTCATTCAGCTCTAATTCAGATTGGAGCTGTAATGGTAGTAAATTGTTTTGTGAATACAGATGAAACCTACTTATTATTCTGCAATTGTACACAGAACCGACTCAGTTGAAACCGGAGACAATCAGAAAATCAAAAATAGGTGTATATTACTGTCCACACCAGGATCTTGTGTTCTTAAAGCTAAATCCAGCCATAAGGGCTGGTTATATACAAGTAAATCTTCATAAAGAATGATAAATTTTAAGGGATCCTCCAGCACTTGTTGACATTGCTAGGACTCAATTAAACTTTTATCTTTTATTGAGCCTAAATTTTGCTCAGACATGATATAAAAGGCTTATATTCTTCCTAATGTTTGGAAATGCTAGGTATATGTCAGGAAAAAACCATGCCCCCATCAACTGTTAAAAGTTATTCATGTTGCTTCAAGGGAAGATGATATCATATATATCTTTGCTTAGAGTGCACCTGTACCATACCATGGACATTAACATATTTACACACTCTTAACAAGCAGTACAAGATTTTTTAAAACAATTCCTTAAGACCTCTTTAGAAGTCGATTAGGAGCTACTGTACAGATACAGCTAGGATATGTAGGACTTCTGGCACGTGTCAGGTCATGCTTAATGTGCATTTGGGTCAAGGGAGGGTGGGATAGGTTAAAGTGGTTGCAAACCGCTGACATGAAATATGAACAAAGCATATCCTTCTATAGTATGTATTTGTCTCAATCCAGAGCACTAATCAGAGTCACTTTTGAAAAGTTTTCCTCACACCAATAAAAAAAAAATTATGGGAGGAACCTCCAACACACAGCTTGTGATTGACAGCCTCAGCTCTGTTCCAGTGTGCTCTGTGAAGGGGGGATGTCTCATTCCTCCAATCAGACCTCAGAGCTCTTCTCACATTACATAGTGTAACTTCAGCTCAAAGCCGCCAGCTGTCTGAAAGCACAGACAAGCTTTATAAATTCTGCACTTAGAATAGATGAAGAGAAAATAAGGCTACAGATAGAGAGGTACAAGTTATGCAGGAGGATTTGTTTCATCTCTGTGTACCACATGAGGCCAGTCATTTCACTGGGTATATGTAAGGGTTTACAACCACTTTAACTGAGAGAAAGAGGCAAAAAGAATAAATCCACTTTGTTTTATAGTACACTTATCCTTTATTACCAAAAAGTATGTTTAATTACTTTGCAATTGCTAATCTAAAAATAAACGGGGCTTGCTTCTTTTACAACTGGAGCAGTTTTAGGTGAGTATTTCAAAACCATTTTATTCAGTTCATGCTATGAGAAATAGCATACTACTATAAAAACTACACTGTACAAATGTATGTATTATTACCCAACAATTCACAAATATGATCTATATATGAGGTCCCTGGCTTCCAAGAAACAGTAACTAAGACAACATATTTGATGCAGTAGTACTAAATGTTGAAAAGTTAGTCATATAGTTATAAATATCAAATGAACTGATGCATACTGGAGCTGCTAATTGTGGCCTGGATATCTATACATTTTGAAGGGGTAACAAACAATTTAAAGGTATTATATATACATATATATGATAAAGATTTTTATCATTTTGGTAGTTTTACAATGCCACACAGTTGGACTGACAAAACAATGCTTTTAACTAATTTGTTGAAATATTTATGCCTGAAAAGGTTATTAGAATTATTTTTTATTCTAAGTTATATATTTTATAGCATGTTTTTTTCTTTTAGTTTTTTTTTACTGAATGAGAGAGTAATCTATATAAAAGAGCAGAAGATTATTTCTACACAACTATTATAAAATGATGATGACGATGATGATAATAATAATAACAAATACTGTATAAAAAGATATAAACTAGCTTAGTGTTACCTTTCCCATCCTGAAACCAAATGAACAATGAATACTGCAGGAGCCACTGGGAAAATAATTCATGCCCTTTAAATACTCTGTTTAGAAAATCCACACCCTATCTATTTTATTATCTTATTACAGTGTTTTTTTTATTTTTATTTGGAACCACAGGCTAATGAATATAGACATGCTTTGTTCTTTTTTTGCGTCATTCTTTAATCACACTGTTGAAGTACTTTGTTATTTGCTGAATTTGCCTTCCTGTTATTCAAAGTGATTAATCTATCCAGCGGAATGAAAACTCATCAGCACATTTCCTGGATATACAGAGATTACATGTGATAGAAGGTAGGAACAGAGCAAAGAGTAGGCAACACTTTTACAATAGCAACCTGTGATAATAATGAATTATATTTTAAATCTACTTTGTAACGTAACGACAAAATAAGTACTTTAAGTTAGGAATATTTGTGGTGATGTTTGTTTTTTGTATTTCAAGGTATTATAGTACAGTTATGTTGACTTGTCTTAAAACTGGTGAAGATAAGACACCATGGGGATAATTTACTACAGGAGAAGAGAAGGTTTTCTTACCAAAGAAAAAGGTTCACTCAGCCTTTTGTAAAGAATAGACCATCGATGCCTTATTTAAAGGGCCATATTTTATAGACTTGTCCTTGTAAACTAAATCAAATTAGTGGGGTTTTTTACTAAAACCTAAAAGTGCAAAATCTGGTGTATGCTCTGCATAGAAACCAATCAGCTTCCAGGTGTTATTGTCAAAGCTTAATTGAACAAGCTGAACCTAGAAGCTGATTGGCTACCATACAAAGCTGCACCAGATTTTGCACTCTCCAGTTTTAGTAAATCATCCCTAGTGTTATGTAAAATTTTAAATTCCCTTAAATATAGTTGGTGGTAGTAAACCTGATAATTGAAAAAAAAAGCTTCTCCCCAGCAAGGCAATGTCATAATGTGCTAGCAAGGCCAGAACAAGGGGGGCAGAAAGGGGCGGAAGTCCTGGGCGCAACCAGAGTTGTAGAAGAGTGTTGGAGTGGTCCCTGCGCTCCTCCTGTACCCGCCCAGCACTAGTAGTATCAGATGAGTTCTGGAGGCTGGAGTGGCGCTCTACCTATACCCGACCGACACTAGTGTAGTGGAATGCCAAGTGCTGGAGCGATCCCTGCATTCCTCCTGTAACAGGCCAGAGCTAGTCTAACACCTGCACATTACCACTTCTCTGTCAGGCAGAGTGATTGCCACCCAACAAATGACTACTAGTCCTGGCCTTTGACATGACTTACTCAGAGGGCAGAACAGGACGATAGAGCGGTGCCAATGCAGCAAGGGAATGCTGAAGTCAAATTTGAATAACAAAAGTTGCAGTGCTTGACACAGTGTAATATTGTTTAAAGTGACTCAACAATAAGTCTGTTCCTGTGAACTGGACTGGTTAACTATTTGAGGAGTGTGGGGGGTTCTGTGATGGGGGTAAAGGGATTAATTATTAATGCTATTAGTCAGTAATATGCAGCAGTAAGGGGTTAATGTACTGCCACTGGTCACTGATGTATTAATGACCAGGGGCAGTTAATTAACCCCTTTTTGCTGTATTAGTGGCACCAGTGTCAGTGTTAATTAACCCCTTTATGCTGCAGCTTGAATGGATTAGCAAACACTGCCACTGACCACTAATGCAACACAAAGGGGTTAATTACCACTACCCTCCAATGAGGAGGGATCTTTTAATTAGAACTACCACTGACCATCAGCCTAGAGTCACATGTATGCGGGGGTGCAGGACTGCGTTTATATCGCACACATTCCTTCAAACGTGATGCTGCTTGGAAAATATGTGGGGGTGCCATTAACCCTAAATGTCACCCCATGCACTGAAAAACACAGTGCGGTTTGCCACACACGGTAATCACATGGTGCAAAAACACATTTTTTAAAATAGAAAAAAGGTGCAGAAAATGCAGCCATAGCAGCTCACACACAGCTGCATTTATGTGAACCGGGCCTCAGTGCAGAAAGATTAACCACTTTAAAACCCAGCCAATTCAAACATTTCTCACATTTTGTTTGCTATAAAATTACTTAGAACCCCCAAACATTATATATTTTCTGAAAGAAGAGGCCCTGGAGAATAAAATTGTGGCAGTTACACATTTTTATGTCACACCATATTTGCGCAGCAGTTTATCAAATGCAAATTTCCAGGAAAAAACACACTTTAATGAATTATAGTGCACAAAACACAATATAATACGCAATTGTTTGTAAAATATAAACGATGATATCCATAGGCGATACTTTAAAAGCATTTATAGGTTACTAGTTTAGAGTTAAACAAGAGGTCTGGTCCTAAAATTTTTGCTGCTCCCTGACCATCTAGCTGATGCAGATGCTTAGGGCTGCACAAATGCCATTGCTTGATGCTTTACTTCATGGCAAAAATTGAATGGCTGGGGCCATGCTGCAACTGTGTGCCAGAGAGTTA
Source organism: Staurois parvus (assembly GCF_062004578.1). Classification (NCBI taxonomy): domain Eukaryota; kingdom Metazoa; phylum Chordata; class Amphibia; order Anura; family Ranidae; genus Staurois; species Staurois parvus. The sequence goes on from NW_028317807.1 coordinate 18,644,933, forward strand.
AAATGGGCAGCAGGGGGAGGGATTCTGAAATATCACCTCCTCACTGCCTATCAAATGCCCTCTGAAACATTTTCAGAGGGGCAGCAATGATAGCCACACATCCGAATGAGCCCTTTCAGTTCTTCTTCTTCCCTCAGAGCTCCCCTAGATCCCTTTGGTTCTCTGCACCATTCAGAGCCCAGCTCCTGTGCATGGGACTCATGTTTTACAGCACCCAGCTCTGAAGGAACAGCACGGGCATGCCATTCATTCAGATCACATGCACTGGTGCTGCTACACAAGTAAATATCTCCTAAAGAGTACAGTACCCCTTAGGTAAGCCTTATTATAGGCTTACCTGTAGGTACAAGTAAAAAACAGACTTTACTACCACTTTAAAGCATATTTCTAATTTTGCAGCCAATTTGGGATAACACCTGCTTCATACTTGTTACATGTCCCCATTTACATAGTATTACTAAAAAATATTTAAAAATTGCAGCTTACATTTTTTAGATGCTCTATTCAAAGAAAAAAATGCTACATAATTCTCTTTATTTGTGAGGGGGGCTGGGCAGCTATGTTGCCATAATTAACCATACCTGTACTATGCAGGCAGATCTACATTATTAATTGTAACTAGTTTTGAGCACTGTCTGCCCTAACAAAGGGTTAGAAGTTTAGGGGCTGGGCTTCTTTCATTATATGGCAACAGACTTGGGACATACTTGATCTAACATTGTTCTAAAAAACCGTTCAGTTGGTCATTGCACCTTGTCCAGAAAAACACTTAAAAGGTAAGAAATTAAGAAAAAAAAAAAGAAGTATGCTGTGTGAATGGAAACACATAACAAATGTAGTGGGTGCAGCGATCCCCCCCGCTTGCTTTCCCCGCCAAGCATCGGCGGTGAAAAGTTACAGGAGCAGGCATGAGGAAGGACTGTGCTGCCCCCTGCTCAGCCCACCGCCGCCACTGTGAAGGGATAGAGTGACTCTCTTTGTCACTGCTTTCTCGCCCCCTTCCTCCTGTCAGTGTGGGAAGCCATAGAAAACAGGAGAGGACGGGAGCAGGATACTTTTTTGTCTTTCCACGGCCTGGTCTGGCCCTTCCGCAGTCAGTGCACTCCTCTCTCCAGATCTCTCCCTTCTCACTTCCTGTCTCATCTTCCAGACTTTCATACAGTATATAAATGTCTCTACCCGCACGCCAGCTCCTCTGGGAAATGTAGTTCTTTACTACACTGTTCTCTAGCATAGTCCTATGGTTCAGCATACAAGTTCCACGGGGCTGCTCTACAGAGTTTGAATACCACTGTTCTGCAGGACACTGTCATCTTGTGTTTGTTTTAACATCCTACATCCACTTGTAGCAGGGTGTTACATTATTATTATTTTTTTTTACTCGTGCACACTCATTATCCTGTTAATCTCTGGACCTCATTCAAATAGTTAAATTTAGCCTAGTGAAAAATGTAGGCTGTGTACACTTTGGGGTGGATTTACTAAATGCAAATAGGCTGCAGTTGCTTTCTGCAAAGACAGTTGCTCCAGAGCTTAGAAAATTAGGTGAAGCTTCACTTTGCAAAAAATTCCCAATCATATGCAAAGAAAATGCAAAAAACATGATTTTTGCTTGCTGCCTGGATGATGGAAGTCAGCAGAGCTTCCCCTCATTTACTAAGCTCTGGAGCAACTGTACTTGCAGAGTACAACTCCACTTGCAAAGCGCATGGCCTATCTGCCGTTAGTAAATCAACCCCATTAAATACCATACAAAATTCAGGGGAATTTTATACTGTGCACCTAATTGGATGATTTAAAGTAGAATTCCAGCTAAAGCTAACTATAAAAATGCTCCCTCCCTCCTCCTAATACTTATATTAACTAGCTATTAATAGCATAAAAAGATGTATATATGTACCTATTACCGATATGCACTATGGGAGCCTATGGGTGACACCGTTGCTCCCGGTTTTCCCAGCAGTTGTCAGGCATTCTCTCCATTCTCCTGCAGTTGCCACTGGTGGACAAGGGGGATCATGTGACTGGACCAGAGCAAGCCAAAAATAGGTAAGTATATACAGTACATCCTATTTACACAAGTTAGTATAGATGTTGGGAGAGGGGAGGGAGAATTTTAAGATTAGTTAGGCCTTAGCTGGAATTCTATTTTGAATTCTATTTTGAAGTGAATCACTTCACTTTTCTTTACTGCTTAAGTAAACATTCTTGTTACTAAATATATATTCTTTTATTCTTTACAGCTGCTGTTGACCAAAGATTGTGAGAGCTGATACAGACATGTGAGGTGTGGATTGAAGCTCAGGTTTCACAGCTAATTGACAAAGTAGTTCAGCGGTTCAGGTCAGGTTTACTTTGGTTGCAAAAAGAAAATGAGGCTATAGAAAGCCCAAAAGGAAGTTACCATGCAGATACTTTGGCTTAAAAAACAAAAAGACTTTATTATATAAAAATTAGAAAATACACCTAATTTTCAGCCAGGTAGGTATTTTTGGATTGGGACTCACTATGCAGAATCTACTCTTGTGTAAATGTAAATGTAATGAACAGTAGGGCGACATCTAGCGATATAAGTAGGGATCTACATTCTGCTAGGTATTTAAACAATGTGACTTGCCCCTCCTATCCCTGAAGAAGCCAGATCTGATTGGGTGAAACATGTTGGATTACATTTCATCACGTCTTTGAAGCAGTGACGTCATCACGCATGGCAGCGGTTTCAACCAGCACATGCTCCATCACAGCCAACTTAGCCTCTGCTCTCTATGACTTCTGAGGGCCTCTATACCTTATTGTGAGCGTGGGGTTTCTGCCGAAGACTTGCTCCCTCTGCTGCCATTTATCAGAATGCGGAAGTTGTTTTTCAGCTTGCATTTGTGAATGCTGACTGCAGAGGGCTGGAGGCCAAGGAGGGTGAGCTACTGACTGAGATCCTGTCTGCTTACTTGGGTAAAGAAGCTGACTTGATTTATTCCAGAGTGGACTTAGGAACTTACACTTACTGAGTACCCAATAGAGTACAATGGATTTCTTCAACAAACTATGTTGGCTGGTCTGTTTAATATTGTAATGCTGACCACACATGATATGCTCCTAATGCACCTTATCTAAGGTTATCCATCTGCGTCAATATCCGGGAAACCTAGTCTGGCTGGGATCACAATAAGTGTGGATATTGCTTGACTTTCATTTCCCTACAGGAACTGTCTGTTATTTATGCCCGTGAGCCACACTGGGTCCATAGGTAATATGTCATTGCCCCGTTACATTCTATTAGTAAGCTGCTAATGAGTGGATGTGTATGGTGTGTGTACTGGCTGTACAGCTGTCGTGATGGCTTGACAACGTTGTCTTTTTAAGTATTTTGTGTGGTGAAGGGAATGTTTTTATTGCTCCTTGGTGTATTTTGTAATTTTGATATAATAAAGTATTTTTGTTTTTTAAGCTGAAGTATGCGCATGGTAATTTCTCTTGGGCTTTCTATAGCCTCAGTTTCTTTTTGTAGCTGAGTTTCTGAGTTACGCTGATCTCACCACTTCACTTATACTTTATTTATTGTGAATCGGCAGAGGTTATTGTGGTAGTTATTACTTTATTGCCTTAATCTACCACACCAGATGGCATTGGCTCGTTGTAGGTCCTAGGTGTTGCTTTTAAGTTTTTTGCACTTTGAACTTGTGAGTTTCTGTGATCCTCTTCTTGTGGACGTTGGACCCCGGGCTTTCTATTTGAGTAATTTGTCATAATTGATAGGAGCAATTCTTTCCCATCACCACACGAGTGGCAGTAGACTGCACAGTGAGTTATTTGTTTAGTTTAATAAAAATAGTAGGCATCTAATGGCTTACAGGCTTGGTAAGGATATTGATTTAGAAATCGTCAGCTTTTTCATGCGAATCTGGTCCAGCGGAGGTTGGGAGTGAACAGATCAAAAAATTATTTAAACATCATAAGAAACTAACGGTAAAGTTTCTAAACAGGAAGTGGGATATCTTATCACTGTAGTCCCATGTTACACATGGAGTTATCCCTAATGACTTGAGAGAGAAAGTTATCCCCACTGAACACTTACAGACAGACAGATTCTTAGAGAAATGGAAACAGCATTGCATTGAACATGGTCTGTCTGTAATGAAATTGATTATTGAAGAAGAAAAATTACAGCTACAGGAGATTCAGGCTAACCTTTCTGAAAGCATCAGAGCATTGGAACCTCTGAAAGAGGATCCCGAACTTGAGTAGCTTAATGAGATGCTTAAAAAGGAAATAGAAAAAGTCAAAAAAAAAGTAAAAAGTACTAAACAACAGAAATTTAGACAAAACCTGGAGGATTGGGAAAGAGGAGATGTCTTTGACCATTCAGTCCCTCGTGGACGTAGTCGATCCAAGCAAGGAAAATTTAGGTCTTGTACAAGGTCTAAGAATATCCAATTGTCTTCAGAGAATGAAAGTGAAAATGCTACCAAAAGGAAGAGAGACAGGAAAAACAAAAGGAAATATAGGAAAAAAAAAAACAAAACAGCTGAGAACATAGAATGGGAAGTAATTGGAGGTGGGAGTGTTGATGACAAGAATCCTAGATTGACAGATATGGAGGTAGTGAACTTATGCCATTTTCAACTGAATGAGAGTCATATAGGCCTCCTCATTAAAGGCCTGTCATTCTCTCCAGCATCCAATATGGATGAATTTGAAGTGTATAGAGATGTCAGTCTGTTTTTGTGCAATGTTTTATTTAGACTATGGCATCAAAGAAAAGAAGGTGATGAGGAAGAGCCACATTTCTCTCAGCCTTTATCTCTGTATGAACAAATGGACCAGGAAGCGCTGAACACACTGTTGCCTTTATTGGATAAAAATTCAGCTGTAGTGGAAATGAGGAGTCATTGCCCTCTGAATAAAGGCGAAAATGTAATTTGACAAATAAATCTACAAAAATGCCCCCTCATCACTGGATTAAAGTGTTTTTGTATTTAGTTAAGGAGGACCTACATAAGATTGACTGGACTTGGCAGAGACTAGACAACTTAACTAAGGAGGAACTAATTGCCCTAGATGAACTAGAAAAGGCATCTAATCTAGTAATTAAAAAAAGTGAAAAGGGAGGCAATGTCATTCTGATGTCTGAGAAATTATATGAAAAAGAAGCCCTAAGGCAGCTCATTGATACATCTACCTATAAAAGGGTCCCCACAAATCCATTTCCGGCATTGGTAGCTTTATTGAATAAGAAATTACATCTGGCTTGGGAGGCAGGGCTGTTATCAGGCAAGGAAAAAGAATACCTTTCAATTAATGAGTACAATGACCCCATTTTCTATATTATACAGAAACTTCACAAATCTCTCACTAATCCACCAGGTAGACCTATTGTTCCTGCTGTAAAAGGTCCCCTTTAAAGAAATGGGATATATATTGACGTACTGATAAAGGGGTTAGTGTAGCAATCACTCTCATATATACAAGATACTTCAGATATCCTGTGTAAGTTAGCACGAATTAGGGCCCCCCTGGGACCCACTTGGTGGGTATCGATGTAGAATTGCTTTACACCTCAATTCCCCATTAGTGGGGCCTCAGGGGGGTCTCCTTTTTCTTGGAGCAAGAATTCCCCACTTTTGGTGCACAAAATGAGTTTGTGATGGAGTTGTTGGAATTAGCTTTATCCAATAATTTTTTCCAGTTTTTAGGCCACCATTACCAACAGGTAAGGAGCACCTCGATGGGGGCCTCGAGCGCTCCTGCCTATTCATGCCTTCATTTAGGTCTATGGGAAAGGGAAGTAGTTTATGAGTCATCTCTGTACCTCTGCCACACGGTGGCATGGATGAAGTACATTAAAGATGTGCTGATGATTTGGAGTGGCGAGGAGAGCGAACTGATAGCCTTTATGGTGGAGCTTAACACTAATGAACGAAACATTAAATTGACTTATACCACTGACCCTATTTTGATTTCATTTTTGGATCACCAAATTTCTATCTCTGAGGGAAGGATAATCACTTGTACTTACCATAAACAAACAGCGGCTAATACCCTCTTAATGGCAGAGAAGCCACCATCCGAGCTCACTGATAAGAGGTATCCCAGTGGGTCAGTTCCTGCGGGCGCGCAGGAACTGCATACTGGATTGTGACTTTTAGGCTGAGGCGGATACCATCTATAACAGGTTTCGGGAGAGAGGATATTACCATAAGACTTTCAGAAAGGCAAAGAAAAGGGCATGGGATTCCAATAGGGATAATCTAGTGAACCCACCTATACCTAAAAGAGAACAAGAGACAAGGGAAGCCCCAACTAGAATTAGTACTAAATATGGTGCACAATGGGGACAGGTAAGGAATATCCTCACAGAACACTGGGGTGTACTGATGAGAATGTCTGCCTTAGCAGAAATTGTGGTAGCTCGAAGGGCGCATAGCCTAAGGGACTCACTGGTACACTTAGAGTTTCAGAAAAAACAGTATCTAACTGGCTCACTGACTTGCCCCCATTTCAGGGAATGCATGCAAGTCGCCTCTGCCAAATTTGTAAATTTGTAGATAAGGCGGATTGGTTTATGAATGCTGATTGTTCTAAGCGATTAATGATACAAGGTTTAATAAATTGCTCTACCACGTGTCTCATCTACATGCTGGAATGTTCTTGCCAAAAGTACTATATAGGGAAAACCAAGTGACAGTACGAAAATTAGGGAACACCTCTGTAGTAAGCTGTCCATAACTCTGCCCCAAACTACATCACCGACCTAATATCCAAATGCCACCCAAAACGCACTCTCCGCTCCTCACAAGACCTCCTTCTCTTTAGTTCCCTGGTCTCCTCTTCCCATGCCTGCCTCCAGGACTTCTCCAGGGCATCAACCATCCTCTGAAACTCCCTACGCCAATCCATCAGACTATCACCCACTCTCCTCTCCTTTAGGCGCACCCTGAAAACCAGCCTCTTCAGGGAAGCCTACCCCGCCCTCTGCTAATTGCCAATCTCCTCCACTCTTCCTACCACTCCATCCCCCACAGCTTTTCCTCCTGTACCACTATCCCCTCCCTCCTAGATTGTAAGCTCCAGGGAGCAGGGCCCTCAAACCCCTCGTGTATCGCATTGTATTGTTATTGTACTGTCTCATGTATTGTCTCCCATTGTAATGTACAGCGCTGAGTGAACTGTTGGCGCTATATAAATACTGTATAATAATAATATTAAAAAGAAAGATGATGAAAGTCCATTAGCACTGCATTTTGGGGATTATCACAATGGAAAACCCAATGGAATTCGAGTCAGGAGAATTTTTGTTCTGAATTTACCATCAACTAGAGATTTTAATACTGTTTTATTACAGAAAGAAAAAATGTGGATTTTCAAATTAGGTACACTTGCCTCACATGGCTTGAACACTGAGCGTAATCAGCAAGTATTTTTGGACCAGTGAGGTGACAGCAAAAGTCTTGCCTAGCCTCTCTACTCTACTTCTTAATTCATTATTTTTTCCTTGCCATTGACCCCCTGCACTTATTTGCATTAATATCACTCAGGGCCAAAATTCTAACTATATATATACAGTATGTATACAGTATATAGATATATATATATCTCTAAAAAAATCTTCCCTCCTTCCCCTGTGGCTATTTCAAATGTCCCCTAATTTTCAGCCTGGTAGGACTTAGTGTATTTCTGGATTGGGACTGACTGTGCAGATTCTATCCATGTGAATGTATATGTAATGAATAGTAGGACGACATCTAGCGGTATGAACCTACACCTGCTGAGTACCCAATAGAGTACAGTGGATTTCTTCACCCAACTAGGTTGGCTGGTCTGTTTATTAATGTAATGCTGACCACACATGATATGCACCTTATCTGAGGTTATCCATCTGTGTCAATATCCAGGAAACCTAGTCTAGCTGGGATCACTATAAGTATGGATATTTCTTGACTTCCATTTCCCTACAGGAACTATCTATTATTAATGCCCGTGAGCCACACTAGGCCCATAGGTAATACAGGATTGACCATATGTCATTGCCCAGTTATGTTCTATTAGTAAGGTGCTAGATGTGTATGGTGTTTGCTGTCTGTAAAACTGTCGTGATGACTAGACAATGTTGTCTTTTTAAGTACTTTGTGTGGTGAAGGGAATGTTTACTTTATGTTTATTTATTGGTGAATTGGCAGAGGTTGTTGAGGTAGTTATTACTTTATTACCCTAATATACCACACCAGACGGCATTGGCTCGTTTTAGGTATCCTGTTCACACGTGCAGTTTAGAAACTGGACATATGTGAACAGGCAACACAGGAAGAAATGTTTTTTCACATGTCATGAGGATTGGATGCAGTTCCAACTGCATCTAATCTGCATATACAGTTGTGTTCAAACTAATAGCAGTGTGTTGAAAAAATTGAATAAAGCTCAAAATCCTTCTAATAGCTTTTATTTCCATGCACACAAATGCATTGGGAACACTACACATTATATTCCAAATCAAAACATGAAGAAAAATATATCAAATTTGTGTTGTTCCTCTAAAAAATTGAAGAAAAGTGAATATTAGACTGTTCCAAAAAAATAGCAGTGTTTGTATTCTTCTTTACAAACTCAAACATTCACTGTATAAACTGAAAAATGTTTGAAGATTTTGCTTTCCTTTGAATCACCTAATGAATATTTCCTTTGAATCACCTAATGAATATTTCCTTGTATAACCACAGTTTCTGAGAACTGCTGTACATCTGTGTTGCATGGAGTCAACCAACTTCTGGCACCTGTGAACAGGTATTCCAGCCCAAGATGATTGAACTACATTCCACAGTTCTTCTCTATTTCTTGGTTTTGCCTCGGAAACTGCATTTTTGATGTCACCCCACAAGTTTTCTATTGGATTAAGATCCGGGGATTGGGCTGGCCACTCCATAACATCAATCTTGTTGGTCTGGAACCAAGATGTTGCACGTTTACTGGTGTGTTTGGGGTCGTTGTCTTGTTGGAACACCCATTTCAAGGGCATTTCCTCTTCAGCATATGGCAGCATGACCTCTTCAAGTATTCTGATGTATTCAGACTGATCCATGATCCCTGGTATGCGATAAATAGGCCCAACACCGTAGTATGAGCAACATCCCCGTATCATGATGCTTGCGCAACCATGCTTCACTGTCTTCTCAGTGTACTGTGGCTTCAGTCTTTGGGGGTCGTCTGACAAACTGTCTCCGGCCACTAGACCCAAAAAGAACAATCTTACTTTCATCAGTCCACAAAATGTTGCGCCATTTCTCTTTAGGCCAGTCAATGTGCTCTTTGGCAAATTGTAACCTCTTCAGCACATGTCTTTTTTTCAACAGTGGGACTTTGCGGGGGCTTCTTGCAGATAGCTTGGCTTCACATAGGCGTCTTCTAATTGTAACAGTACTCACAGGTAACTTTAGACCTTCTTTGATCTTCCTGGAGCTGATTGTTGGCTGAGTCCTTGCCAATTTGTCTATTCTTCTATCCATTCGAATGGTAGTTTTTCACTTTCTTCCACATCTTTCAGGATTTGGTTGCCATTTTAAAGCATTTGCGATCATTTGAGCTGAGCAGCCTATCATTTTCTGCACTTCTTTATATGTTTCCCCTCTCCAATCAACTTTTTAATCAAGGTACGCTGTTCTTCTGAACAATGTCTGGAACGACCCATTTTCCTCAGAATTTCAGAGAGAAATGCACTGTAACCAGCATGTACAACATTTGCTGCCTTACTTCCTTAAATAAGGGAAATAATTGCCACCTGTTTTTCAAAGAATGAATGACCTCACTAATAGAACTTCACACTGCTATTATTTTGAACATGCCCCTTTCAATTAGTGATTCAATTACACAGAATCAGCAGCATGCATGTCATGACTGTTGGGTCTGTTGGATTTCTATTACTCTACTACACCTGCTAGTAAATTATTTGCCATGTAGAAATATCATTTCTACCAAAAACAGTGATTGATCAGGTTAGTGATGTCTGACTGCTATTATTTTAAACACAACTGTATGAGGCTGTGGCGCCCAGAAGACGAGCACGGCAATAAGAGTACTGGACTGTAACTTAGAGGAGTATGGAAGGGAGATGTGTGCTGGATGGGGAATGTGTGAGGAGAACCAACAATCCTTCACATAGACCTCTCTGTACTCAGTGCATGAGGAGCCAACCCTGTACTTACTTCACTATACTACACTGAGTGTATGAGGAGACCCTACAATCCTTCACATAGACTTCTCTGTACTCAGTGAATGAGGAGCCAACCCTGTACATATTTCACTATACTACACTGAGTATATGAGGAGACCTTACAATCCTTCACATAGACCTCTCTGTACTCAGTGCATGAGGAGCCAACCCTGTACTTACTTCACTATACTACACTGAGTGTATGAGGACACCCTACAATCCTTCACATAGACTTATCTGTACTCAGTGCATGAGGAGCCAACCCTGTACATACTTCACTATACTACACTGAGTGTATGAGGACACCCTACAATCCTTCACATAGACTTCTCTGTACTCAGTGCATGAGGAGCCAACCCTGTTCATACTTCACAATACTACACTGAGTGTATGAGTAGACCTTATAATCCTTTACATTGACCTCTCTGTACTCAGCGCATGAGGAGCCAACCCTGTACATACTTCACTATACTACACTGAGTTTATGAGGAGACCCTACAATCCTTCACATAGACCTCTCTGTACTCAGTGCATTAGGAGCCAACCCTGTACATACTTCACTATACTACACTGAGTGTATGAGGAGACCCTACAATCCTTCACATAGACCTCACTTCTTCTTGCTACACAAGAGCTTGTTTTGGCTGCTCAGCATGATTTTGTACTGAGGACCAAAGTACTTCCTTCAGGTTACCCTCACACACAAAACATTGTTTTAACATCTACCTGCCTGTCTCCTGCACCTCACCTGGGGACTAGCAGGCAGGGGAGAGACCTTACAGTGTGATGAGCACCGACTGGGTGCTCATCAGGAAGGGGGAGTGTCCAGCTATCTTAACGCTCATCAGAAGTGCATCTGCTGAGCGAGTAAATGAGGCACCTGCCCCAATGAGAAAAAAAAAACTTTCTTTTTGATCAGGACATGAGGGACAAGTAGATTGGGACCACAATTTAGGCCCTTGGACAAGTATTTTTTTTTTTAAATGTCCATACCCCTGTATTGTCTTTTTTTTGTAGGGGGGCACTTCAGAATTCTCTGCCTTTAGCCTCCTGAGATGTAAATCAGCTCCTAAGGGTTATGCTATTTTCCCTTTTGATGAATGTTAACTGTTATAGTTGAATGTACAGTCTCAGAAATCATGGGGAGAAGAAGATCAGACTTGTAAGAGGTGCTAAATTTCTCATGGAATGAGGAAGTAGAGGGGGAGATTTTTACTTCAGGGGAAGGCAAGAGGAATTTTTGCTGATATATTCTCAGAATTGCCCATTGCCCATATTGTCATGTTTTGACCACTTGTTGCCTTTCTATTGTAACATTTGACTGTTTGTTTCCTGTGTATTGTATACGACTGCTCATTGGCAGCCCATGTATTGTTAGGAGTGCAATTTTTTTTGTCTATATATTGTCAAGTCACAACCATTTAGAGGGCCGTTATAAGAATTTAGGCCCCTGTAGGCCTGTCTTTATCAAAGCATGCCACTGTTCTACCCATGTATTGCAGTAGTTTGCTACAATTAAACCCTTGAACGTTATTTTATAGCACACCACAATTATCCCCATGTTTGCTGTGGCACACTGTATATGTTGTTATTAAACCCTTGTGTGTTATATTATTTAGTATGCTGTTATTATCCCCATGTCTTGCGCTGTCATTTTCTGCCCACTATAATATATTTGTTTAATTTTTTATGATTGAAAACATTTTTGATGCATAGTGGATGTGTGGAAGGGGATGTGTGGAAGGGGGGGTCTAAGAAGGACTTCAACTTTACAGATTTAAGAAATCTGTGATCACTCACTTTTAGGTAGCCCTTTAAATGCAAAATTGTTATCTAAATATTTGATAGATTTATAAATGTTTGCATAAGAAAAAATGAATACTCAAAGTTAAACATGAAGGAAAATGAATGTATTATATATATAGTTATTAATTTAAGCACATGAAAAAATTTCACCATTTTTGATTTTAGTACAAATCAGAGATGCGTCTAAATGAGCCAACCCTGGCATTCATGGCTCCCCAGTCAGTAAATCTCCTGTATTCTCCACTTTTTAGGAGATACTGACGTCCTCTGTAGTTGGGCTGTTCAAAGAAAATCCAATGTCCTTCAAGAACATTGCAAGAGTGGATGTCATGGTAATTGAATTCTTCATTCACATGGGGGCAGTCTTCAGTGAATTCCATCATCTGACCTCTGAAGTCTTCTCTCTCATATATTCTGAGTCTGAAGGCGCCACAGTGCTATTGCAGAAAACAAAGATTTAGATCAGATTGTCTCTAAAGACCAAATTAAAACAGCTATCAATTATTGGCTTTACCAGCTTTTTTTTTCCTTTATTTTTTTATAAAATTCAGTGCCATTGATAGCTTACAGCGATGCCCTTCTACCTATTTTTTAAAATAATATTTAAAAGCTTTATAAACAATATTTAAATGAGATTATTTTGGATAACACTTTATTTTAATGTATTAGAATAGTTTATTTCCAATGGATTCTTGATTCTCTTGCATGAGTCTGTTCTGGCTGAAGATATGCCATTTATTTTCAAATAGTTGATCCTAAAATCCAATTGGTTATTACAATCCAGATACTTGAAGAAATTTTGAAATGCGCGTGCCTACTGTAAGCAATCAGACCCTAAAGTAATACTGTATCTTGAACGTAAAATGTTATAATATTTAGAGATCATGAGCTAGAAGCACAATTCAAGCACAAAGCTTTTTGTGTGGATGGGTTAGAACCTCTGTCAATATTATATTGCTGCCTCTGCCCCTGTATGAGAGATTTCTACTTACTTCCTGCCTATTTTGCAGGCAAAACAAAATGTTAGGGACCCCCCCCCCCAAGGGCAACACATGCAGCTGCACACACACAAAAAAACATTTTTATGTAATGAACTTTTTCAACCTCTATAAAAATGTTAAGTATCTTTCACACAGACGCTGCATTGTACAACAGCCTTTAGCGTGCATTAACACAAAGATAGCAATAATGAGCACTTTGGACATGTTACACAGGCATTCAAGTTGCGTTAGGCAAAGATTCTCAAAAGCCCTGTGAATTGTTTTTTTTTACAAGGATAAAATGGGAAATTATTACTTTTGATGTTTTGCAAATGCATTGTAAATGCACTTTTCAAATAAACTGCTTTTTAATAAAAGTGATTAGAGGTATTTGCAAAACGTCAACGCCTGCCGAATTCTACAGGCAGCATTATTTTTGTCTTGACACTAGGCAATGCTAACACAGCAGTGTGTACACCTCCATCCACTCCCTATTTTTACAAATTTGACTGGGGTTAAAAGGTAATTGGGTTGCTAAAAATGCAACTTAATTATCTATTTTCAATGCCTGTGTAAATAAGCCCTTAGAATTCAGTGACTGTGAAAGAACCATCACTGTCTATGATCCCTTTATCAGGATCCTTCCCTTCCCTAGGAGCCCTTACCTGTCTATGATCCTATGAGGGAGAAGTGTCTGCCTAAGGAATACAGTCTCAGGAATACAATGTTGGTTTTCACTGGACAGCAACAATTTAAAACACTCTTCCATGCCTTTTAATTTTCATGTCCTAGGAATGAGCCCCAGTCAGGTTTATGCTAAGCAATTGCATTCCTTCCCTTGCTAAATTTTACGTAGGGATAAGATCATGTTTATTATTATTGTTTTGTGTTATTACCTTCTTTGTACTTTACTATTTTTATCCAGGATTTTTATGGGTCTCAAAGCAAAAAAATTCCTAAAACATCAGTATGTACATAGCTAGACTGCATATGTGAATTTCAAAAGCTGCTGAAACCGAAATATTCAAATGTGCAATTTTTCATCTATCTTATGCTGGGTTATTGACATTGCATTCTCACTTTTTTCACTTCCCTACAGGAATTACAGGAAGGAGACTTGTGTCTAATGTCACACAATACTCATTGCTGCAATTTATAATAGTACGGCCAAAGACTGGACCTCATGGACTGCATTGCTTCCAAAAAACATATCCTTACTTTGCTTTAAATTAAATGTTCACAATGACAGTGTTTACTGCAATCACATTTCTTTTACCTGGGGGATTAAACGGCAGGACCTGATGGAATCACTCAGACCAGACCAATGCTGACAGTCAGGATAATCTCCCCTCTTTACAAAGTACTGTTGCCCAGTGTAGTTGGGACGTTCATAAATCATCCAATTTCCATTCTCAACACGGATGGAGTTGCAGCGACTGAAGTAGGAGTTCAGCTCCGAGCTGTCAGTGCTGCACTCATGGGAGCGGCCCTGGAAGTTCCTGTCCTCGAAGAAGATGATCTGGAAACAGATTCACATAGAGGTTGATCTACTAAAGGCAAAAAGACTGTGCAGTTTTGCAAGTGCAGTTGCTCCAGAGCTTAGTAAATGAAGGTGAGCTCTACTGACTTCCATCATCCAATCATGAGCAAGCAAAAAATGAATTTTTTTTTAAATTTTCCATGCATGTGATTGGGTATTCTTTATAAAGTGAAGCTTTACTTCATGTACTAAGCTCTGGAGCAACTGCACTTGCAAAGTGCACAGAGGGAGAGATTTACTAAAACTGGTGCACTCAGAATCTGGTGCAGCTGTGCATAGTAGCCAATCAGCTTCTAATTTTAGCTTGTTCAATTCAGCTTTGACAAAAAAACTGGAAGGTGATTGGTTGCACCAGATTCTACACTCTCCAGTTTTAGTAAATTAAAATCAGTCTATTTACCTTTAGTAAATCAACCCCATATTGTTCATTCATCAATTCAGAAAGTTCAAGAATAAGTAGACCTTTGCTCTCAGTTTAGGGGGAGAAGTCCCAGTTTGTTAGAGATGCAAAGCCCACAGCAATAAGTAAAACTGGCTACCTCTTTAAAGCTGCAACCCTCTTAATCTGATAATAGAGGTTGTTCACCCCAAAATGTCAGCTTTGCACATATGAAAAAGCAAATTGCAGGAAAGTGTTGGCTATTTGCTGACTTTTGGGTACATCTGTACTAAGTGATGACCTGACCATCGCATACAGTTTGCTGTTATTTTTTTTTAAATGTAATTATAGCTGTACCTTTACAAAACCTCTATAATGGAGGTTGTTCACCCCAAAATGCTAGCTTTGCACATATGAAAAAGCAAATTGCAGGAAAGTGTTGGCTATTTGCTGACTTTTGGGTACATCTGCACTAAGTGATGACCATTGCATACAGTTTGCTGTTATTTTTTTTAATGTAATAAATCTGTACCTCTACAAAACCTCTATAATGGAAAAAACAAATTTCAGGAAAGCGTTGGCTATTTGCTGACTTTTGGGTACATCTGTACTAAGTGGTGATGCATACAGTTTGCTGTTATTTTTTTTTAAATGTAATTATAGCTGTACCTCTACAAAACCTCTATAATGGAGGTTGTTCACCCCAAAATGTCAGCTTTGCACATATGAAAAAACAAATTGCAGGAAAGCGTTGGCTATTTGCTGACTTTCGGGTACATCTGTACTTAGTGGTGACCATCGCATTCCGTTTGCTGTTATTTTTTTTAATGTAATTAAAGCTGTACCTCTACAAAGGAATGGGAATTTCCCCCTTAGATAGCTATCACCATAACAGGTTTCCTCATTGTAAGAGTTATCCTTTGTTTTTGTTCTAGTGCCAGGTCTAAAATATTAGATTTCTCACCACTTATTGTCTCAAAGTTAATGGTCACAGGAGAAAAAGAGGGAGATTGTTCCCAGTGGGGACACAACAGCAATGTTTTGAAGCTTTAAGCCTAGTACACATGATGAGAATATCGCATTTTGAGCAATCGTTTGATAATCTGAAAATAGCTTTCAAGATCTGTACATAGCTTTCGAGAGCTGATCATGACAGTTCATGTAAAAATATCTGAAGGGACAAGCACGAACATTTTTTTCAGAAGATAACAGAATATATGATTTTCGTGTAATTAGTATAGTATTTGTGCGAAAAAAAAAATCAAGTGGCCAAGATCGCGCA
Source organism: Staurois parvus (assembly GCF_062004578.1). Classification (NCBI taxonomy): domain Eukaryota; kingdom Metazoa; phylum Chordata; class Amphibia; order Anura; family Ranidae; genus Staurois; species Staurois parvus. The sequence goes on from NW_028317807.1 coordinate 18,661,118, forward strand.
TGCTCAGAAATGAAAGAATATGTTACAATACAATAAAATACATTACACCACTTCTGAAGTTGTATTCTGTCTTACGAGAATTTTCGGAACCTTAGTAACCTATTCATTTTTTATATGAAACTAGCATGCAAAACAAAAACTGGACGATCATTTGTCCAATATACTCAATGTGTGTACTAGGCTTCATACCAGCTTTTTGTCATGCAACAGTCGTCACTCTCCTTTTTGTATTTACTAAATTTGCTGCAGCCGGGTTATGTGGATGCGATCTGTGGTTGAGCTCAGGTAACCTGTATAAGCTTTTCGTGCTATTGGCCAAGTAAGACTCATGGCTGATTTCTGATTAGTTGCTATTGGTTACTGCACACCATGATTTTACACTTCTTTATACATTTTAAAAATATACATTTAAATTACTACAGCATAACAGTGGCAGTAACAAATACATACAATCAAAATGATTATTAATGTTATTTTTTTGCAGTAAAGTATACCTATACTGTATATGCACACACAGTTACCTTTCCCATCCTGGATTATAATGAGGTGGTATTTAGAGAAATGAAAACACTTAATTTATAGTTGTTACTAACAGTATACTTTGCATAACAATGGTTTAATTAAATGGAATGTAGACCAAATTGACAGAGTCAGCATTGTTCTCATCATAGGACTGAAACACAACAAAATCACCAACTCAGGCAACTTGTTTTATTTTCCTCTGCAATACTATCTAAACTGAATAGACTGAATGGTCAAAGAGCTTTTGTTGGTCATTTAGTTGTTTTATAAACAATTTGTTTTAACTTAGCTGTTTTAAAAACATTTTAACTACCTGAAAAGTTGGATGTTATGCTATTGCAACTAAATGTTAAAACTTTTGTGAAGCTAGCACATTTCCCTTTCCTGTTTCCTTCCTCATTTTTCACTACTTGTCTACTAGGCCAATTGTGACATTTCTCTAATACATGTAAAAAAATGCATTCTTTTTGCTAGACAATTATCTAGAACCCCAAACATTATATAGTTTTCTAAGCAGAAGCCATAGAGAATAAAATGGTGGGTGTTGCAATTTTTTTTATGTTACATGGTATTTGCACAATGATTTTTCAAACACAATTTTTGAAAAAAAAGCACTTTGAGGAATTTTACACAAACTCGGTATAATACCCAATTTTTGGTAAAATATAGAGTTGATATTATGCCGAGTAATACACTCCAAACATGTCACACTTTTAAATTGTAAATGCCCATGTAATGGCAACAAACTACGGTACATAAAATTATCCATAGGCAATGTTTTAGAAGCCTTTACAGGTTACTAGTTTAGAGTTACACAGGAGGTTTAGTGCTAGAATTATTGCTTTCGCTTTGAGGTTCACTAAGATACCTCACGTTTGGTGCAAATACCATTTACATATGCATGTGGGACTTATTTGCGTGTGAGCACGGGGAATAGGGTGCTTTACATTTTTTTCTATTTTATTATTTATTGTATTTACATTTGTTTACACTGTACCTTTTATTTTTTTTATTATCAACTTTATTGCTATCACAGGGGATGAACAATATCCTTTGTGATAGCATGGGCCATAACAGGCCCTTTTTTTTGGAGAGATCTAGGATCTATTAGAACCCATATCTCACCTCTGGTCTCCAAAGCATGTGATTAAACCAAGATCAAGATTGTTCACAACAAACCACCGGAGGTAAGGAAATCCTCCTCACTTCTGGTTTCTGACATCACAGAAGAGGGGTGGGTTTTTCTGTTTCTTCCACTTATCCTAGGGAATGCAACTGAACCAGTCGCATTGTTACCAGGCTCTCGGTAAAGGTGGAAGTGGGGGGGGGAACCCCCTTCTTCCACCTGTAGAAGTGATCAAGTGGCTGTATAGGTACTCAAATCACTTCTACAAAACAAATAATTGTCTGCTCAAAATGTTTATGAGGGGATGATGCCTGCTGCTGCATTATTCCAGTGGTTAAGCACGACACCAAATAAAATGACAAACCCTCCTACCCACCAGTGATACAATGGATTATGAACTGGCACAATAGAAAATCACAGAGACTACTGTGTTATCAATAATTTCAGAGTCTTTGATATGATTTAAAGCTAAAATGTTTATACTCTGATATTTTTTATTACTTTTAGAAATTTCTGTTACAGAACCAAGAATCATGCAATCCAATCTCTCTTTACAATTATAGTCTATTGTCAGTATAATTACAAACCTTCCAAAAATATAATTATCCTGATAACATCTTACATCATTTTTATACAGGAAGAATCCAGTATGAAGAGTGGAATTAAATTGGGAAATAAGACCTTTCTTAGTATCACCATTTTGAAGTATAGACATAATAGTGGACCTGCTATTTTGCAATTTATGTATATGAGTTTGAGACTAGATGGCATGACTCAACTGGAGGTACTGAAAAAACCTCTGATGTGGGAGGTCAAATTCCACACACCGTTGATCAAACGATTTGAGAGAGGCATTTTCATTCAGTTGTATCCCTTTGATATACCAAAATTCAAAACCTTTCAACGTATTCAACTCTCTATATTCCTTGGTATACCATATGGCAGTATAATCAATAAAGCCATGAAAATCTGTAATTGTGTTCATTGTTTTCCATACTTTAGCTAATAACTTTCCTTTTTTCTGTATGGAAATTAGGGGGTTGATTCAGGTATCTGGCCTCCAAGAGAGCTAGGAGTGGATATTTATTATATTTATTATATAATGGTCAGACTCCTGAATCTTATCCCATCCTAACAGATGTTGTAATGAAGAGGCTAGAAAATAATACTTAACTTTTGGTACAGCCAACCCTCCTACCTCTCTGTGCAATATCAGCGTCGTCAATTTGGTATGTAAATATTTCTTCCTCCAAATCAAATCCCAAAACAAGGTATCCATTTTTGTAAACCAACTAGATGTAATCCATACAGAAGAATTATGAAGAATGTATATTATGTCCCCCCCTTTTTTCCCTTTCCCTCCTCTTCCCCCTTTCTCCCTTCTCCTCACTCCCGCCCTCCCTTTTCTTATTTTTTCCACTCTTTTCTTTTCCGCTCCAGCTCATGCCCGTGGATCCCTTTCTTAACTCTTATTTGGTGGGTGCTGGCCATCTACAGTGTAACATGTATATTTCTTTCGATCTGGCTCAGGTTGTCCATTTGACTATGTATGATCGTTAGCATTGAAATCTCAAGTGTATTGTATTTCTACTGACTGCCATAAGTTTCTTTGGTCTTATGTATCTTGACTTGTTTTAATTTTGTACCAATTCAATAAACGCAACTGTTAAAAAAAAGAATGTATATTAATTGAGGGGCCCAAATCATTTTAATTAAATTTACTCCACTAACAACTGTAAGTGGCAATCTACATCAACTTATGCATTTATCCTTAAATTTGTCTACTAATGGCTTGAGGTTAAAAGGTCTGAAACCTGTGACTTTCTTACATACTGTCTCTAATATCATCTAAGAGGAGGAGAACATATTTGTTTTTATTAGAAAACCATAAAAAGATCTGAATTGTTGGTTAAGACGCATCACAGCAAGTAAGGAACGTTGTGTGTCACCTAAAAGCAAGAGGGCATTGTTGGCATATAGAGCAACTTTATCCTCCCTCACACCTCATCTGAAACCGATGATCACCATCGCTTGTCAGATAGCAAGAACCAATGGCTCAGTAGCCATGGCAAATAATAATGGCGACAATGGACAGCCTTGTCTAATGCCCCTAAAAAGATTAAATGGTCGAGAAAGCATATTATTAATTCTCAATCTAGCAGTGGGATTATTATACAATAACTGAACCCATGTGACAAATTTCAGGCCAGTACCAAAAGCAGATAAAACTTCCCAAAGATATTCCCACTCCACAATGTCAGATGTCTTATGAGCGTCCAAGGAAAGGATCGCTTTATGGCCAATATTGTAGCCATTGCTCTATTAGGCATAAAGCCTGATTGATCAGTGTGGATTAGGTCAGAAATGCATTTGCATAGCCTATTAGCATGAACTCTCACCAGGATTTTGGCATTGATGTGAGAAGGGCAGGGCCCTCTGATCATCCTGTATTAATTTGTATGGTAATTGTACTGTCTGCCCTTATGTTGTAAAGCGCTGAGTAAATTGTTGGCGCTATATAAATCCTGTATAATAATAACAATAAAGGGAAATAGGGCAATAAGACTCTGTCTAAATCCTTTCCAGATGTAGGAATTACTATAATTGTTACTTCCGACATTGATACAGGGAGTTTGTGTTGTTGGTTAGCCCTCTCAAATGTCATCTGTCATATGGTCCGTGGGCCTTATTACTATGTAATTGTGAGGCTGTCCATTGTAACTCTTCCAAAGACAGAGAGGCATCCAGCCTTAGTCTATCCCTGGGTTTTCATTTTGGGAACTTAAGTATCGATTAAAATTGAGCAGACATATTCAGTATTGCAGTCCGATTGGGTCTAATGGTTTGGGCTAAATGTGACAACATCAGAGCAGGCAGAGGTGGGGTATAAGGCACTCCTCTGATTCAACTTGACTATTTAGTTGTTAGCAGTGATGGGCCGAACACCCTCCTGTTTGCTTCGCGGTCAAAAGTTCACTAAGCAGTATCTTACCGCATCTGAGTTTGTGGTAAAATACCGCACAGCTGCTAAAATTTGAATAATGTGAAAGTCCTAGGATTTACAAATGGCAGTAGATATATTTGAATTTTTTTTTTTACTAGTAATGGCGGCAATCAGCGATTTATAGCGGGACTGCGGCGGGCATTCTGACACTGGGGGGAATGGACTTAGTGTCACTGACATCCCCAGTGACACCAGTATAGTGATCAGTGCTTAAAAAAACCCACTGACACTGTACTAATGGCACTGGGCAGGAAAGGGTTAACATGAGGGGTGATCAAAGGGTTAACTTTGTGCTGGGAGTGTTTTACTGGGGGTTGTGTGTTGGTGCTTCACTGTAATCACACTGCTCTGGATGACTGTGCTGTGCTTTAGTGAACAAAGCAGCCCTCCTCCCGGTTTGGAGATCCTCGGTAAACACCGTGTCCCGGTAGGTAAACACCGGATGGGACCCGATGATTGACAGCCGTGGCCACAAATACCCTACCTGAAAATGCAAACTCACGTATATATACGTGATTTTGTGCACCCTGCTGCCCTGTAGCAGTATTTCTTCTATAGGGTGTAGGGGAAGTGGTTAAGTCATGCAGTATTTTAGTAGTGAAAACATTCTTTCATCTTTCAGCTGTTAGCGGGGTTCCCCACTGACAGCTGAAAGCTGAATGTAAAAATAATTGCCAGCATTGCCTGACAAATAAATAAAAAAAAAAAAAAGTGTTGATGGGGACAAGGGCCTCTTCCCCACAACCATGGCCGATGGTTGTGGGGCTCTGCGGGTGGGGGGCTTATCAGAATCTGGAAGCCCCCTTTAACAAAGGGCCCCAAGATCCCGCCCTCCCCCATGTGAATGAGTATGCGGTACATGGGGCGCTGTGATTGGCCAAAACATTGCACCTGACCTGTAGCCAGGTGCATTACTTTAGCCAATCACAATGCAATTTCAGGACACAGTGCATTGTGGGGCACGGAGGGCGAACAGCCCGGCAAACACCTTTACTATTCGTGTGTTCACCGAACACACGAATGACCGATATTCGAGTCAAACTTATGTTTGCAAACTTAAAGCTTTTCTTAAACACAGTTAGAGTAGACCTATGCTCAAAAAGTGAAGGTTTTCTGTTTTTCAGAAAATATCTATAAGCTTGATTATGGCTAAACAGTAACCTGGAAAATCTACTGTATATTTTGTCATGATACTGTACCTAGGCTATCCTTTGTCTATTGCCGCCATAGAAGCATATCTGCAGTGTGAAATTACTACAAATAATTTCCTTTACGCTTCTGCATTGCATGTGTAGTGCTACCCCCGAAGGAGCCGCTTGCATGCTTTCCACGGGCTTCCCTTTGCTTTGCCCTGCAGCCAGGCACAGTGTATTTCTTCAGCTAAATACACACACACACACACCTCTGTTCAATGACCAGTCTAGTGGATGTTTTGTTTTGGAGTTTTATTGTAGAATTGGGGATAGGGATGGCAAATGTAGTAGGATACTTCAAAATCAGAACTATTCACACTGAGGACATCTAGCTGATCTCTTAGTTGAACACCTATGAAGTCTTGGCTGACAATAGATAGCAGACTTCTCTTGTGACATATAGCAGCAGGTAGTTTTAAGAGTGAGCAAAGTCCATTTTTGCAGTAATAGTAGTTACAGTCCTGATATCCTCAGGTATAAGCCAGTTATGACAGACTGCGACAATCCAAAGGTAACTTAGCTATGCAAAGTCTTTTGCAGTAGCTACACTAGCCAGTGTTCCCATTTTTCAGACCCACACTGACTATCAAGCACCAGGGGAGGTAGCAAGCACACATTGTCCCCAGATTCCTCAATGTCAGTACTCACAAGGCCCAAGGACAGAATCGTTGCCTCCTTCCAATCTATCAAGTGAAACCCTCCAGTGATACCAGACAGAGCTTTGACAGACAACTCAGTCAGCTTACTGTACAACCAGGGTCACTCTAACTTCAGGTCCTCAGGTCGACCCACTTGAGGCCACATGGCCGCAAGTGCAAGGTGAGGCAGCCTGTCTCCAGCCTAGCTTGGTGCAATCCACTCCTGGGAAAGACACTGAACCCATGTGCTCTCAGACTATAAATACTACTCCTAGCATGCAATGGGAGTGCCTTCCCCTGCAATTGGCTGGAGCTGTATACATATTCATGTTGTTAATTTGCCTAGCCCCACCCATGTTCTGGAAGGCTCTCATAGCTTCCTGAAGGTGGGCAGAACTCAGACCAACTTAAACGGCACCAGAGCATTATGAGTAGACCTGACTAATTAATCACAACACTCTGTTAAGCAGAAAACCACACTGAATTTATCTGACAGCCTCTCTGGTAAGCAGAGAAACTCAGCTATGCTTAACCTAACTATATACATCCTAGCACCAAACTAGGAGGGTGCTAAAGTTTATTGCTTTTCTCATAGCATTTTAGAATTGATGATGTCAGTTTTCTGATGCTGGAGATGAAACTGTACCAGAGGACTTGAAGTGCACACATCTTCTATCTCTTACTTTATGTATTCCGTGGAATTGATTCTGTGCTATGTCCCCTTCTCCTGCTTCTTCTTGATCATTACCACACCAGTCATCAGTTTTTCCACTCAGGTTTAGCATGAGGAAGTAAAGATGTCATGTGCCTGGTCTGAAGCTGATTTGACAAGACAGCTTCGCTTGCGACCGAGCACCAAGCACCCCTGAAGTTGAGAACAGGGAGTTCTAGGCACAAAGAAGCATGGGATCCATTCAGATAGATCTGCTGGATGTTGCTTGTAGCCACTGGGTAGCAGTCAACTGGTCTGTCAGAACAGATGGCAGGAACTCTGTTGCCTTGGGGACCCAGGCAGCGACCACAAGCGAGGAAGAAGTGAGGTCAGGCTGGCAGGACTGGACTGAGGATGTGTAGTCAGGATGGTAGCCAAAGTCATACACATAATTAAAATAATATACACAGCGTTCAACAGCATATCTAAACCTTAATATAAATTACACAAGAAAAATGAGTGTCCAAGCATCCAATAGTGTACTAAAGTGCTTCCAATCAATAATTTATAATATCCTCTTCATTAAAGTGCTTAGGTAAATCAAACAAGGTGACTTGGTTCTCATAAAGTGCTCATCAATTGGTGACCTCTGTTGTGACCACACTCATCAGATCAGGTGGACCCTTACTCCAAGCTAAAAGAGTCAGACATCACTTTTATCTGGTGAGGAATTTTTTAATTCTCTCTCACTCCTTGTTTTTCTCTGTTCTTTCCTCCCAGCTTTCAGTACAAGAGCATAGCAATGGATAAATCGATGCCTTGTACTCTACCACCTGCATTTTCCTTTGACTAAAAGTAAGAGATTTCTATGAAGAAGTCATCTCAATCATGGGTTAATCTTCATTCCATGCTATCACAGCTGTCTGGTGGCACTTTGCTGCTCTTTGCATTAGCTCACCACCACTCTGCAGCTGCTACAACTTCTGGATGTGCAGCAGCTGCAGAGTGGTGGTGATCCAGTGCAAAGGGCAGCAGAATGCCACCAGACAGCTGTGATAGCATGGAATGAAGATGGAATGAAGATTAACCCATTAATATTAACACTGTCCTTATATAGGGTTTTGGCACCAGTTCCGGCAGCAGATGGGCATAAATGTGCTCCAGTGTGCATGCCCCCGCTAACGAGTACAGTCATTTATAGTATTGGCAACTATGCCAGGTCTTCTCCTCACATGTACATCTTTGTTTTGCTGTCTCTTTCTCGGCACGTGCTCACGTTTGTTCCAAATAGCTCCCTGACAAAAGCCCTGCTTTCTACCAAGATGACCACCACCTCTGTGTGGATACATTGGTCTTTGAAAAACAATCATCTGCATGAAGGCTATGGGCAATACTGATGTCTAGTCTTAAAACCTTTGATTGACATTTTTAGGCATGTTTTACATGGTATAGGCCCTTTTTAAACCCCAATTCTGGCTTGGGAAAAGAATGAAAAATGTCCCAATCCAGCCTTTTATAAAAATAAAAAAGAAACTCCAGCTGCTATGCTCTATCGCCAACGTTGTCCCATGAGGAGGGCAGCTCTTGATGAAGTCATGATGACACAATACGTTGGATGAGGCTAATTGCACCACTTCCAGTTTGCCTTAGCTTGGCTGTGGAACACAGTGGCATCCCAGAACACATTGTCTCTTAAAGCGCCAATAACACATGTACCTGTAAGTGCAATATTTATGTATTTTTTGCTATAGTAAATGGTATAGCACTATGGAAGCTTCCCTTTTGATCATTTCAACTGCATGACCTGGGTGGAAGAGTGAGTGGACACGCATCACTGTAAGGAATCCATTGAAGTGGAGGGTCTTTTACTATGATGGTAGTAGGAAGATCTCACCCAAAAAGCACATTTGACCTAACCATAAACAGGAGGTTAACTAATTGCGGTGAGTGTGGTTCTAGAGGGGGAGCACAAGTGTCAGCACGGATGGATCACTTAATTTGGTGTCAATTATATCACTAATTCACCAATATTTTCTCTATGGATGTGGAAGGTGCTTTGTAGAACTGGAATACCACTCACCTGCCAACAAGGAATGAACTGCTTCAAAATTGTTGGACATTGATTTAATATTTTCACAGGCACGTATGGTTTGTTTACAGTATATTTGGTGTACAGAGGTTGTGAATTACACATTATCACATTTTTATCACCTTCAGTACGGGGAGGTGTATTGTAGTACACTAAATATTGACACATTTTTGATATGCTGATTTGATTTTTTGCTAAGTTGGTTTTTCAACAGTATAAATAGGAGCAGGATTGGCAGCGCGGTACTCTTCAACACTCATATATTACACTAGTTTGTGTCAGATGTTAGGAGCAACCTATACATTCACACTTGCCATTCATTAAGCAGCACTCCTCTATTTATTTAATGACCACTTGCCTGCAGTGCACGATTGTGCTCAGACCTGGTGATTGGCCACATAGGCGTTGAACATTACGTCAAGGAGTGAAGAGGAAACGTTCACATGCTTCCCCATATCTGGAAATATTAGACATATTCAAGCAGTCTGGCAAGTGAACAGGGAGTGGCAGGGAAGCATATCTGCATGGGTGGGGGAAGTATTCTCTAAAGGACCTGTCACTTTTTTCTAATTGAGCAAAGTAAAAGGTATTCATTAACCACTTCAATAATGGACACTTTCACCCCTTTCCTTCCCAGGCCAATTTTCAATTTTCAGCGCTGTCACACTTTGAATGACAAGTACTCACTCATGCAACACTGTACCCAAATTAAATTTTTATACATTTTCACAGGATTGGAGCTTTCTTTTTGGTGGTATTTAATCACCACTGGGCTTTCTATTTTTTTTTTGGCTAAATAAACAAAAAAAGACTAAACATGTTGAAAAAAAAAGTTTTTCTTTGTTTCTATTTTAAAATTTTGCAAATAAATACTCTTTCTTCATAAATATAAGCCAACATGTATACTGCTACATTTATTTGGTGAAAATAACTCAAATAAGTGTATATTTTTTAGTCTGTAGAAAAGTTATAGAGACCGCAAGCTATGGTAAATACTGTATATCTGAAAATTGATCATTAATAATGTATTGACCGTCTATCTCATTTCTTGAGGCCTGAGAATGCCAGGACAGAACAAATGACCCCTTTTTGGAAAGTAGACAGTCCAAGGTATTTAGGAAGAGGTATGGCAAGTTTTTTGAATTTGTAATTTTTTTGTCATAATTTTTTGAAAAATGAAGTACAGTGTCATCTTATAACTGGTGTGGCAGTGACCAGGGACACTGACTGGTGACAGTATGTTAAAAAAATTATACTTTTTTTAATGTTTATTTTTTTTTCTTTTTTATTAAATGTTTTCCTTTTTTTTTTTACAATTTTTTATTTTTTACATACTGTTACCAGAGCAATACAGGGTTACCATAGTAATCACCGCGGAAGGTGATTAGGATTTTTGTTTTTTATTTATTAGTATATAAACGAAATAAGATTGAGAATTTTGAAAAGACAATGATTTTTACTTTCTGTTATAAAACATATTCAGTAAAAATATTTTTTAACATTTTACAGGTTATACTATGTATTCTAAAAAACTTTAATAACACAGTGGCTAAATGGTTAGCACTTCCACCTGGCAGTACTAGGGTCGTTGGTTTTGAATCCCAACCTTGGCACCACCTGCCTGGAGTTTGAATATTCTCCCTGTGCCTGCGTGGGTTTCCTCGGGTACTCTGGTTTCCTCCCACACTCCAAAGACATGTTGGTAGGTTAATTGTATCCTGTCTAAATTGACCCTAGTATGTGTATGTATGAATGTGAGTTAGGGACTTTAGATTGTACAACCCTTGAGGGTTAGGGACTGATGTGAATGTATATGTAATGTGCTGCGTAAATTGATGGCACTATATAAGTATCTGTAATAAATAAATAATAATGAAAACTTATTGAACTGAAAACATAGTCAATACAAAAAAATCTAATTTCTTCATAAATGTAGACCAAAATGTATTCTGCTACAGTACATATCTTTGGCTACAAAATCCCAATAAGTGAATATTAATTGTTTTGTGTGACAGTTGTAGCATCTACAAACTATAGTATGTATACAGAAATGTTCATTTATCTATTTTCTACTAGTAATGGTGGTAATCAGCGACTTTTATTGGTACTGTGATAGTGCGGCAGGCAATCTGACACCTTGTGGGAACTGACTAACTGCCACTGACATATCCAGTGACACTAATACAGTGATCAGTGCTAATAATATACACTGTCACTATACTAATGACACTGGCTGGGAAGGGGTTAACATCTAGGGGCAATCAAGGGGTTAACTGCGTGCCTAACAATGTGCCATGTGTGTAATGTGTGCTGATTTATACTACAAATCAATTTTTTTTCCCTGCTTTGGAGGGAAAAGAAACACAGCAATCGTTCCTTGTGTTCAGAGCCCTGTGTTGATTGTCAACACAGAGCTCTGGGCTGTGAATCGAGACAGCCGATTAGCAAATCCTGGCCATGAACCATCAGCTAGGATCTCCTGACAGACTCCCGCTGTGTCAAATCACAGGGGAGTATGCAAGTGGGGACACGCGCAAAACCCAGGACCAGGCAGTAACATACAGATACATTATGGTGCCTGTAGGAACCACCCTGTCGCAGTATACGTATGTACTGCTGTGGGTTGGCAAGTGGTTAAAGACTAAATTCTTATGTTTTTATATATATTAGCATTACACATTAGGACTAATTAAATACTATCATGGCATAAAATATCTTACACTGCTGTAAATCACTCTGAATTTTTATATTATGTTAGACAAAATAAATTAACTTCCTGAAAAAATATCAATTTTTTTCAAAGCACATTACCAATAAACCTCTACAGAGTTAAGTCCTTGCTCATTATCATCCATGTGGTGGCAGTGTTGTCCTGTACCAAAAATCAGTCTAATGATCAATGCAATGTTTTTCCCTCTTTATGTACTGCTTGCCAGAAAGCATTTTATGAGTTTTATTATTTTCCTCCTCCAGAAATTGCATGTCAAAGCTATTTTATGAGTTTTAAAGTTTTGAAATTCATCAGATAACATTGTTACACGCTGCCAAGAATCAAATTAATGGATCACTAGTGACAATTAATTGGTTCATTCACTTTACAGGTCTTAGATGAGCTTGGATTCATTTTATTTTTGTAGGCTTTTTTCCTTTATTTTCACTTGGTAATTCTGTAAATAACACTCAGCCTGTCTTAGGGTAGCTGTATTATTTCACTACATTATTTCCTTGTCTTCATCTCCATTAAATGGGGGTTGGAATAGTTTACAGAAAGAAAGTTAGATAACATTGCTTTCAGTACAGCTCTCTGGAAGTTGCAAGGACACTACATTTATGCCAAGATCAACAGGCATTTTCTGTATTTGTTGAAAATTATGGGAGCCTGAAAAATTAAAAACAATGCAGTCACCACATCTAAGAACTGGTAAGCTTCAATATATTACATTTTGTCCTTGGGTTTAGATATCCTTTAATGGTTAGCTTTTGATTATCACATGCTCCCATTCTCAGACACTGCAGCTCACAGTGGGATGGTTTCATCAACAGAGGCAGTGTTATTGATACAGATACAAAGCAGTGGGCAGGATGGCAGGGCTAGGTGTTGATTGACAAGCTACAGGCAGGTGAATCATCATGGACAATGCTGATAGTCACACATCTTCTCATCCTGCTGTAGTGTGAGCATGCACAGCCTACATGAGAGTGGCAACTTTTCTCTGAATTTAGGAGCAATGCAACATCATTGTCACCCCATCACAGGAAGCTGCATTAGGTGGACTACATTGGCAGACTTAAAGTGATAGTCAAGTTTTTTTGTTTTTTTTGTTTTGAATAAAAAACATGTCATACTAACCTGCTTTGTGCATTAGTTTTGTACAGAGAAACCCTAATCCTCCACCAGTGCTCCTGGCTCCTCCCACCTTTCAAGTAACTCTCTTACTAGGGGTGCAGTCGTACAAGCTTGATCCGAGCCACACTGTGTGCTTCTATTGACACAAACAGTGAAACTCAGCCTGTCTTCCAATCCCTCATCACTGGATTTGATTGACAGCAGCAAGAGCCAATGGCCAGTGAGGAGGCAGAAAAAAGAGCAGCACTGCTGCTCTTGGCACAGTGCTGGATTGAGATCAGGCTCAGGTGTGTATTTAGGGGGGCTGGGGGTAGAGCTGACAATAGAAGGTTTGGCACCTTAAAGTGATACTGAACCTAAAAATGTTTTTTTACCTTAATGCATTGCTTGCATTAAGGTAAAAAATGTTTTTAGTCTCCCTGTACTCCCCCTTCCCTGCGTGTAGGGGAAGAGAGAGAAGAGATCAGCACTATGCATGGCTGCATCTCTTCTCCCCTTGCTTCCTCTTCACACAGAGACTCGAACAGCAAGAGTAGCCATTGGTTTTTTATAGTGTCAAAAAAATGTAGTGTAGAGGAAGTGGGTGGGCGGGGCTAAGCCCCGTTATGTATGTATCCGTAGACAAACAGGTCGGGAGCAGGCACGCAGCCTGTGTCTCCATAGCAAACAGCCTGCTATGGTGGACACAATGAAGAGGAGGAGCCGAGATCACCAGCAGGGGACCTGAGAAGAGGAGGATCGGGAATGGTCTGTGCAATACCACTGCAAAGAGCAGGTGAGTACAGCATGTTTGTTATTTTAATTGAAAAAAGAATTTAGACTATAATAACACTTTAAGTCAGAGAATACATTAAGGTAAAAAACCTTTAGCCTTTACAACCACTTTAACAGGTATTTGTGGGACTTTACATGGGCTACTAAGAGAGAACTGTAATACAGATGTGCTTATAAGTATTGATGAACTGAGTTGCCCTGGATTTGGTTCAGGCAAGTTTGGTGAACTTTAAAGAAGTTCAGATGTTGAACTTAAACTCCACTGAAATCAACAGGAGCTGAATGTGTCAAATTCAAATTGAAATTAAAAAGATAAATACGGCGCTCTTGGCCAAATGGAATTTCAAAAATGTTTTTGCATTGATATAGTAGGGTAGTGCTCACTCTTAACTATTAGTCCAGAAAATGGTCAATTTGAATTTGATAGTGTAATGTGACTTCTGTGCTACCCAATATATCTAAAGTGTAAACTGGTGAAAAACTCATGATCGGGTGCAGCTCACTTCAGTGTGCATTCCCACACTTAATACAAATAAAATTAAAAAGATAAATGAGGCGTCCCCTTGACATCTAAACTAAATCATAATAAATGCATGTAACATAAATGCATGTGCTAATATATTAAATGGAAATACAACCCCAAGTGTTATATAATAAATAATATAATAAATAGTAATCAATAAGTGACAGTAAAGAAAATAGTTCAATTCAGTCAATCTGTGACAGTCCAAACAACTCCGCCTTGGTGCAGCACATGCATCTTCTTCCCATATGTGATTAATTGAATCTATATTAGCCACCTTCATGCAAACGTGACACCCATCACCTGAATGATACTGCGCTCATCTCTGTAATTAGACCCAAGAACGTACCTTATTAGGTCTAGATGCACTTTTCCCTTAAGGGATACATATGAGGTAAATGGTGTCTCCTTGGGAAAGTGGACAATCTTTTCCTTCCTGGGCTTATAGACACTCACTCCTCCTTTCTCCTCCATTGTGCAAATGCTCAGATAAACACAGAACAGCCTCTCATAGTGTAGTACTTAGAATAAAGCAATTTATTAAAAGTATTGCACTTACATAAAATCTGAAATCAAAGCTCCTTTAAAACAAAACTGTGTATACAACCACGATTCAGTACTCGGTCACCCAGCTCCTCCCACGTGTTACGTCACGCCCCTTGTGACTTCATCAGGTAGACTGCTTTTCTGTCACTTATTGATTACTATTTATTGTATTATTTTATTATTATTTATTTATTACAGATACTTATATAGCGCCATCAATTTATGCAGCGCTTTACATATATATTGTAATTTCACATCAGTCCCTAACCCTCAAGGGGTGTACGATCTACGGTTCCTAACTCACATTCATACATACACATATCCAAGATGTAAATGATATAATCTTCTCTTCCTTTTCTGTATATGTAATCCCATGGCGTGAACTGTGCAACAAGACTTGGTTTAAAGCAATGAACTACAAGATGCAGGCATAACATGCAACTAGTGTAGCGCATTTATATCTGGAGGCCAATTGGAGGTTGATATGTGGAGGCTGAGAATGTTCTAGCCTTTCCTTACTAAACATTTTTATTTCTACTTGTGTTATTGTTAACAATTTTTCCTCACTTCCTGTCCAGTAAAACCATTGCCACAGAACAGTGCATGGGGGAAATGTCTCTAATGGACCTCAGATAGCAGTGAAAATCTGAAAGGGGTTCTAATTCTTCATCACCCTATGAATTGCTCGATGGACGGAGACCCTTTACCACATACAGACTGTTACCCTTAGTGAATGCCTAAAGTTTTTAGTGGTAAGCGAGTAATGAGACCATTTTATGTGTTCAATTCATTTATTGTTTGAACGTTTCAGCCAAAATAGATCAATAACTGTCTAGGATGCGTCTCAGGGACCCTACTTTGCCATTTAGGGCTCCCCATTCAGTAAATCTGCAGTACTCTCCTGTTTTCAGAAAGTACTGCCTGCCTCTGTATTTAGGCAGCTCATAGAAGATCCATGACCCTTCCAGGACATTACAGGAGTGGACTTCATGATAGTTAAACTTCTCGAAGAGAGTTGGGCAATCTTCAGTCAGTTCTAGCATTTCTCCACGGAGGTCTTCCCTTTCATAAAGTTGAATCTTGTGGGATCCCCTGTACTGTAAGATTAAAAGACAGATATTGTAATGTTATTGTTGTTTGCAGAATGTATTTGTTGATATAATACTATGGTCCTATAAAATAATGGTAATGACTATTGTTTCCATGTTAAGTGTGGGAAAACTTTTATAAAATGTAGAGCTTATTTTCATTATTATAAGTGTAAGAGTAGAAAAAATGTTTTTAGATTTAGCTTCATGTGTTGTACTGTAAGCTTAAAAGACAGATATTGTAATGTTATTGTTGTTTGCAAAATTTATTTGTTGATATAATACTATGGTGCTATAAAATAATGGTAATGACTAATGTTTCCATGTTAAGTGTGGGAAAACGTTTATATAAATGTAGAGCTTATTTTTATTATTATAAGTGTAAGAGTAGAAAAAATTTTTTAGATTTAACTTCATGTTTCATGATGCAACCTTAATCACCACCAATGTTGTTTTTTATAATTTTCAACTTACAGATGAGATCAATCGGCAGGATCTGATGGAATCATTGAAACCAAGCCATTGCTGGAAATCAGGATATTCTCCCTTCCTTAGGAAATACTGATGCCCAGCGTAGTTAGGACGTTCATAGAGCATCCAATTTCCATTCTCTACACGGATGGAGTTGCAGCGGCTGAAGAAGGAGTGAAGATCAGAACAATCCGAGCTGCACTCATAGGAGTGACCCTGAAAGTTCTTGTCCTCAAAGAAAATGATCTAGAAAGAAATAAAAGAGTTTGTTACTTTCTCCCCAGTTTTTATGGTTTAATTTTCTTATTTATGATATTCAATAAATTATTCATGAATGAGTTGGGATATATGAAGAAATGAAGGGGTTTGCTACCCTCTGCCCAAGTATCGGGTTTTAATTTGCTTATTTAGGATATTTCATTAATTATGTAATAATTGGAATTTAATTAAGTTGCATATTTTAGAATATTATTCTTGTATTTTCTAAGCCAATGTCAGTGAGATATAGTGCTTCATCTAAGAAATAAAAAAAATAGTTACAGTGGTTCTCCACGCTGAATTATTTAGCCCCTTAAAACCTTCTGGTCTGATTGATAGAATGCCTTTTTCTCTCTTTACTTTGTTTGCATAAGAACATGTCTGAAACCTAGTAACATTGAATCCCTATGCAAAGACTAAGTAGACTGTAAATGTATTCTTGAGAAAAAAGAACTAATAGATGTACTTGCTAAATTTCCCTGCAACACCAACACCACCAATGTACAGTACCTGCAGACTAAAATGTGAAGAAGAATTTAAGATAGCCATGAAGTCGAGTTTTTTGGGATTCATTTACTAAAGGCAAATCGATTACATGGGAAGTTGCACTTTTGCAAGGGAATTATCCCCAGAGCTTAGTGAATGAGGTGAAGCTCTGTTAATTTCCATAGTCCAATTGTGTGCAAGAAAAACTACTGTTTTTATATTTTCCTTGTACAGTATTGGGTAGTTTTAGCAAAAAGTAAGTTTCACCATTTTCAATAAGGTCTAGGAAAAATTCACATGCAATGTGCAACTTTCCATGCAAAGCTAACAGTCTATTTGCCTTTAGTAAATCAACCTCTATGAAAAGGATAAGAAAAAGAGGGACGATGGACTGAGTATTGTTTAAAAGGAAAATGTAGTCACTTGCTTCTAGTTATTAATATAACACATGTGTGTTTCTGTCAAGGCTGCCAATGAAATACATTAATTGTCATTATAAAGCATTTCACTGTAGATACAATCAGCCTGCCACCAACCCTACAGACTACCAGTGCCTGGCATTTTTCCCAAATTAGTCAGCAAAGTAGAACATTTTCAGGAATTTACAAAGAAAATATTGAGCATCACCCTCACAGCAACTTTAGCTTTAGCTAGCTAGACTGCAAATATGCATCGCCTTTTTTTTAATCGGCAAAGTGTGTATCATGATATGCTGTAATTTGTGTTTTGCTTTTATTCCACATTAATTTAGGGATTTATTTTGTTTTCCAAATAACATAAAATAAGGGAAAATTAAATTCTTACATATCACTTACAAATCACATAAGAGCTTTAAGACTTATGTTTTTAAAGGAACACTTAAATGATCAGAGTATGCAAATAATCAAGTACTCTACAAAACAATGCATATTCCAAGTAAGCCCTAAAATAACAACCTGATTATGATACTATAATTCAAGGTGTAGTACTAAATGTTTCATGCAGAGGACAACATGTTGTCTTATTATGCTATTTACATTTGCATGTAGGAGGAAGGTTTATTATCCTTACTACAAAGTTAAGAACTGATCATAAGTCCTTCATAAGAACCCTTATGATTGTTTCCCTTACCTTTCCCATTGTGTCTGATGTATGTGGAAGACCTCAGATTTTACTGAGGACTAGTCACCCTTTATATATCTTTTCAGTCCAGCATTAGTGTAAATATAAACGCTGCATTTTTATTTGCTTTAATTAATCCCCCGTTTTTGTTTCTGTGGTTTATTTTGATTGTGATTGAAAACTCTTTGTATTTTATCACTACAGTTGCTTTTGTAAACACAGGGACTTTATTTATTGCTGTAACCAATGAAACCACAGTGTGCTGGCATAGACAAGGAAGTTACTAGATTTTGCTTTAAACAAAATCTGTGCATGTTTTATATATCAGTCAGCTGCCACTGCTGTAAGGGAATCATATATTATCAAATATTTACACATCAGCATCATTAACCACTTGCCTTCCTGAGGATTTACCCCCCTTCCTGACCAGGCCATTTTTTGCTTTACGGTGCTGCTTTACTTTAACTGACGATTGTGAGGTCATGCAACGCTGCACCCAAATTACATTTACGTTTTTTGTCACAAATTGAGCTTTCTTTAGGGGGTATTTGATAACCTGTGTGTTTTTTTTTGCGCTATAAAAAAATAAGACCTACAGTTTTGAGAAAAAAAACAAAACAAAAGTAATTCCTGGCCTGGACCCAGAGATTTACAGCCGCGGCCGCAAATGGCGGTGCGAGTAGGGAAAAATGTGAAATGCTGTGTGTGTATATATATATATATATATATATATATATTTATGTGATTTTGAGCACCTGTGCCTTCCTGTAGCAGTATTTCTGCTATAGGGCGGTCGGGAAGCGGTTAATATGTTATCGAGTTATTAAAGGTATACTGTATATTAGCAAAATTGTACCCATGTTGAGGACATTGGCAACAATACTAAATAAGTGTATTATTGTGCAGCATGTTCAGGAGAGGAATGTAGAGGATATTAACTGGAGCAGTATGTACTTGAGAAAAGTGCTGAGGGCATCACATGGTGAGAGTATGTGCAAGATAGAATTTGCATAGTGTATAACATATGTGTAGGAGGAATTTTGAGAGTAAGGTAGTATGACAGAAGGAGGAGTGTTTAGGAGGAGTGTTTAGGAGAGGAGGCAGTATGTACTGGAGAGGAGTGCTGATAAAACAGATTCTCCACTTCTTCGGAGTATGGGGTTACCACATGTGTGAGACTTTTTAGCTTCCAAGATGCATAGAAGGGCCCAAAATCCAAGGAGCACTTTCAGGCTTTCAAAGGGCATCCATTTTGCATCTGATTTTCTGACTACCTTTCAAATTTCTTGAGACCCTAAAGTGTCTGGACGGGAAAAGCACCCACAAAATAATGTTTTGCAAAGTAGACCCGATAATGTATTTAATTAGAGAAATGGTGAGTCCTTTTAGGATTATATTTTGCCAAAAGTTTTTGGAAAAGGAAGAAAAAAATTAAAATATAGTTGTCAATTAATAAGATTCACACACAGCATGGCCATACTTAGAATAACACTCTAAAACACATTCCGGTACTCCTGTATGGGGATACCACGTGTGAGACTTTTTTTCAGCCAACTGGATTCAGGAGCCCAAAGTAAAAGGTTCACATTGAAGTTTTCAAGGGGCATAAATTTCCTGACTATTTATCACATGATTGGTAGCCCTTGAGTGCCAGAACAGTAGAAAAATCCACATTTTGGAAAGAAGATGTCTTAAGGTATTTTTTTACGTTATTGTGAATCTTTCAAAAAAATTATTTTTAAGGCACATTTTTAGAAATTGTGGAAAAAAATAGTTTTTTTTTTAAAAGTTGTTTATTAATAAAATATTCCTAACACAAAGTACTTAGAACTACATCCCAAAACACATTCTGCTACTCCTCCTGAGTATTTGGATACCACATATGTGGTATCCTACATCGCCTAGCCACATAGAGATGCCCAAAATCCAAGGAGCACCCTCAGGCATTTCAAGAACAAACTGTGTATCTAATTTCCTGACTAGCTATCATAGTTTCAGAGGCAAGATCTAGGGGGGTGCTGGGGTGGGCTATACACCCCCAGATATCAGTTGTGCCCACCCATGCAACTCGTGGATGAAGTCCATCAGCTGAAGCTGTGTACAGTGGCTGGCTGCATCTATCAAGTCTCGTGTCTGTGATACAGTCCAGCCAGCACACTCCCCCTCCCTTTCCCTGCAGGGATAGGAGAGGAGAGATCAATGTGCACCTCCTCCTCCCACCCCTCTCCTTGTGTCTGCCCTGCCCCTCTCCTCATGTATGCCCCACCCACACTACAATTCCCAACCAGGGCTGTACTTGAGAAGATGTGTGGGTGGGAAACTTGAAGCTCTACAGCTGGCAACCACATGGTGGCTGCAAAATTGAAGCCTGTGCCTGAGCCACCAGACCAGCATGGGGTGAGTGAGCTGAGCTCTGCCCAATGCCAAAGTCTCCCCATCTCCTTCCCTTCTCTCCTCTCCCCCTACCCCCTGCCCCCCTTCATGTCTAGTTGGCACTCAGGGACAACTTTAGTACTGTTGGGTATAGCTGGGAATCTGCTAGTTGGCTAAACTGCTGGGGTTTTAACTCACAGGTTTGTGATGCTTTTGTTTTAACACCTTTCTACCCATCCCCAGCATGTCTTTAGGGGCCTTTTTACATGAGCGTTTGTCTCTGAAGAGCAATCTGCATTCAGATCACTCTTCAGAGAGCATTTGGCAGGCAGTGAGGAGGTGTTGTTTGACCTCCTCAACACCTGCTTTAACCGCTAGAACCCCACGCTAGTGCAATGGAACTGTATACATTGCACGCAGTTGTGGGGTGCTTGCAGAGGTGCTCCATTCACTTGAATGGGTTATTTTCAGCAGGCACTGTGCCCACAAAATGCAACAGAGTATATAATTTCTGCCGCAGCCACGAAGCAAAACATCATAGTGGCAGCATGTATATACCCCCAGCCCTGTGTTGCCAATCATCCATAAATTTATAGACAGTTTGTATAAAACAGGCACTTTTCTCTTGTCCATAAATGTTCACAGACAGGAGAAAAGTGCCCATACAAACCCCCTTGCCATGGGCTCTGAACTGAGCATGCACAGTACCACAGCCAGCCAATCAAAGAACTGGGTGTGCACCTGTGCAGTGACATCATGGCACTTTTTAGGCATGGCTTATATTCACACACCAAGTTGAGGCTGAGCCCAGCAGTTCATTGATTGGCTAGCTTTGGGTCTGTGCATGCACAGTTCAGAGCCGACAACAAGAGCAATTTTTTTATAAGCCTTTTCCTGCAAGCTGCCCACCAGTGGTTAAAGTATGTTTAAAGGGGTCACTCTGCCAAACTCTGATGTAAGAAGGGGACTATGCCAGAATCTGATGTAAGGGGACACTCTGCCAGACTCTGACAGACTCTGGTGTAAGGTGGTGGCACTTTGGGGACACTGATGTTAACATGGCACTCATCCTAACTGTTGCACTCCATATGTTGTTTTGTATATTATTTACACCTAACCCCTGTACTTTGTACATTATGCATTGATATACAGTAAATAAACCTGACCAAGGTGTTCTTTGTCTCAACAGTTGCTGGTTTTAATGAAATTCTTCCTTATGGTAGGCTCAATAAGGAAGTCTATACATTCGTTGTTTTTTGTTCAAGTGCGGGGTTGAACAAAAAAAAAAAAACTAGATTCCCACATCTACACATTCGACGTGGAAGTGGAAAAGACTCCTGCGGAGGTATTGTGTTCTGACAGCTGAGAGGCTTATCTATGGTAAGTGCTGCCAGCTATAACTGGCGGTACTGATCATGTGGAAATTTTCCTAGAGGCTGGTTGTACAGAAGTCGATCGGTACACTGCCCTACTAACTGTTGATTTCTGCCCTCTGCTCTGCTAAACCCTATCCTCTGACCTGTTGAACCCCAGTAAACTCTGCTATTGATTCCTGTTTTTGTACACTGCCCTGCAGACCTCATATCCTCAGCCCCCCTGACATTTTTTACTGCACCCCCATATCATACTGGCTAGATCTGGCTCTGGTGGTGATCAGGAAAACTACTGCTGGCTGCACTGGTCTGGTGACACTGGGATGGGTGTGGCAGTGATCCGGAAGACGGTTGCTAGCTGCATTAGTTTGGGTCATTGGCACTGGTGTGGCAGCTATCAGGAAAACTGTCGCTGGCTGCTGGTGTGGCTGGTTTATGCAGGTTTGGGGACATTGGGGCTTGTTTGGCAGCAATCAAAGACTGTTGTTAGCTGCATTGGTCTGGTGTAGTGGCAATAAGGAACACTGTTTCTGGTTGCACTGGTCTGGAAACACTGAACACTGTACATTCTGTTTCTATTCACAGCTGATCGCTGTGATTGGTCACTGCGATCACATGGTACAATCACATGACCAATTACTCCGATCTGTGATCGCTCAAAAAAAATCTCCAAAGTAGTCCCTCATAAATCAATCATCAGTCATGATGCCTGCTGACTCGTGGAAAGAACTAAATGAATGACCTTGTGCACACAACCGATCCTAGTGGTACCATAATAGAGAGAAAATAGCAGTATATACTATGCTATACTATGAACACAGTGCCCTGAATTTTATGGCCACTTGAAAAATGTGGGCTGCCGTGTGAAGCTGGAATTACCCCATAGATTTTTGTTTGATGCAGTAGATAGAGATGTTTGATTGGAGGGAGGCCAGCCATGTGACTCTGAGAGGCTCTCCTCAGAGCTTATTTTTTCTACTGCACTCATCCAATTGTATTGCTGTCCTCTGGCTTTGGACCCCTGAAGCCAGGGAGCAGAAAGCATATTTGTAAAACACAATTATGCTTTATATATGTGCATTTTCCTGATTTTTTATTTTTCATGCAGCAGTGCATAGCACTATTTTATAAATGTACATCTCATGTTTAAGAGGGAGGTATGAAGACAGGGTGTGTACGACAATGATGGGGAAAGGAATGAAAGTTCAAGGTAAGATAAATACTTTTATTATTTTTTAATTTGTATTATTATTTTTCCTTACTGACAAGTTCTCTCTTACGCCTTGATGCATCCCCTGTGTCTGTCAGACACAGACAGGCAAGTGAGTCCCCAAGAGCATTTGATTCCTCTCACCAAGTACCCTATCTAGTAATCCCTTGATTATTGGGTGAAGAAACGGAAGCAGAGAGCTGAAATGGGGTGCCAAAGGGGATATTGTGAGTTGAAGGGGTGTACAGAGTTGTAGAAGAGAGTGCAGAGAGCTGCAGTGGGTGTTGGACCCCCTTTCCTTAGCTTCATTGTGGAAAACCCTAGCTTATTTTTTTTGCAATTTTTTTCTCTTCAGTCAGGATATTTCATATACTGTGGATAATTTTTCTTTGTTAACTTCACTCAAGACTCCAAATATGCTGCTTGAGTTGGTCTCGTAAGAACAGCTTTGATCTGCAGTAGCTTTGGAGATCATACCTGGACCCCACTGTACTGAAGACAGCAGGATTAATTTAGAATGTGACTGTCAGGCACTGCACTTTGCTGGTAGCACTTACCGGACCTTAGTGTACTGTGCATGTTAGCCACATCATTCACAGGGGTTAGAGGAGTTGACACAGCCTCTGGTGTAATCCAGTCTATGAAGACTCCCTTTGTGAGTGAGCCTATGGTAGTGGTGAATGTCAGTAAGATCGAGCTCTGCATTCTTTCACTTTCCAGACCTTGAGTTCTGTGCCAGCTGACTGCAGAGCATAGTCTCCAAGTCCAGAGCAATGGCTCATCTGCTGGCGTGAACCAGCCTATGAAGACTCACTTGGTAAGACAGCTCTTTAGCCTGAAACATATGGGCATTTCAGCATAGATATGGAATCCCTTCCTGAACCCCACTAAACTTTGTATTTCATGGGTTCATGGTCTGTGACCTTTCCTACTTCTGGTCTGTATCATAGTGCTTTCCAGGTTATATTATGTTGTGTTTTTCAACTGCAGGGCACTCTTCTGGTCTGCATAGCTGTGACCCAGTCACTCCAGACAGTAAAAACTGTCCGACCTAGACCCTGTTTTTGCACAGCTGCATTCATACCACTTATTTTTGTCTGTGGTAGTTCATAAAGCATTTTTTCCAGTCAGTGCACAACCTTTGGTATGACTAAGAATAGGGAGAGTGAATCTGGGTGCAATGAAGCATTGCAAATTACTTCACAGTTTAGGCAATGCACTTTTTATATTTTCCTGCCAATTTCTCCTAGGCACAGTGCCAATTAAGGTGGAGGGAAACATGAGCTGATATCTTGCACTAATACGAATTGTGTAAATGCATGCTTTATGTTCTTTCTCTTTCAGCCTAAAACAAGCACTATCCAGCTAAGGCTCCTGTTTCAACATTACATTTGCGATCATCCAATTCCTGGTCTGGTTTTGCTGCTTGCCGAGTGACTCAATCAGGGGCGGACTGACCATTTGGAAACTCGGGCACTACCCGAGGGCCCGGGGTCAGTAGGGGACCTCGTAAGATGCCCCTGGTACCTTTTTCATAGGCTTTTTCGAGTTTGGGCAAGGACACAGGGGCCCCATGATCCCCTATTGCCTGGGAGCTCCATGAGTTGTCAGTCCGCCCCTGGACTCAATCACCTCCAGGTGAATGCGACCTTCATCAGCACCAGTTGCATAGGTTATGAGTACGTGAGGCATTGCCTTGCTTTGGGCCTATCTGTTTTTTACTGTCAGCCTGTTTTTAGGCAAGTTCCATGTGACTTAGCTTTACAAACTGTTATGGATCGTCTGATTGATGCAGTGTTCTACCCTGGAATTATGGTATCAGCTTGCTTTTCCAGGCATTTGACTTTATAGAGCTGTTGCTGCAAATACCCTCCTATTACATTCTGTTTGTAAAATCATCTTTAGAAAGCCTGGAATAAATCAATGGAGTCAAAGGATATATTTAATTATTTAGAGGAGTGTTTTTCCCTTTCAGGGTAAATTTATTGACAAGGGGTCTCTACCCATTGTGGACAATCCAATCATCCCCATAAATACCACCAGACAAGATGAAGATGTTCTTTAAGAGTTTCACTGATTTTCACTTGGACAGTTTTCTAAGCTATCTGTTTGAGCTGTCTGGTATTAATGTTCATTCCATATTGCTTCCATGTCAGATTATTTCTTATAAAAGAGACCATTCCATATTCAGGCAGATTCGCAAATCCTGGAGTTTTGGAAAGAATGACATAAGAGGACTCAACTATTTGGGCATGACAGCATGGGCATGCGGCTGCCAATCCCCCTTCTCTTAATATAAAAAAATAAATAACCTCAGAATGTGTTTAAATAAAAAAACTACTGTCCCTTTAAGGATGTAGTTAAGATTTGGGTGCGAAGAAGTCAATCACACGACCTTAGGGAAAATTCTGGAAGTTCTGGGGCTTATTATATAAAGAGCTCCGCAGAAGAGGATTCACCAGTTGGTCAGCGTCAGTTTAACAAGCTCCACTGAGCTATAGTACTACAGGAGCTCATTGCCGGACATTCTAACCATGAAGACTCTGATGAGTAATAGGAATAATGCTAATATTCCTAATGCTAATTATGCTTCTGTCTGGTCTTTTTCAAGTACTAATGATGGTGATAATTTGAATCTTTGTAATGTTGGTAATATTCAACATAGAAATGTGTTACCTTCTAATGTTAATGTTAATAAATATTTGGTTCTTGAAACATGCTTAAAAGAGGTTTTGCCTTGTGATATCCTGCCATTGGATTACCATATATCTAATCTGATTAAGGAAAATTTTGAAAGGGTGAATTTATTGACATTGTTTTGCTCCTCCCTTCTGCAAAGGAATTTGCATTTGAATCTGAAAAGAAAAATGATGAAAAATCTGAGGAGGACAGGCATTGACCAATTTCACAATTGGTTGCAATCGTTTGCTATATATTCCAGTGTTTTGGGAGAGGAACATCCCGACTATTGCAGTGGCCTTTTTTAACATTTAGAACATGCATTGGAAAAATATAAAAATTTTGGAGGGTTGGGATGGTATAATCTGTAGCCTCCCTAGCAGTCTGATTATGTCCATATTTCTGTGCTCAAAGCTGTAAATTTTTTTGCATGGAAATATGTATTTTTTTTTATTGTAGGCCTGTAATTTTTAGGAATAACTCTCTGAAATCTGTCCGAACAAGAGTCTAGTAAACATCACGGGTATGTTAAAATTTGAAACACGAAATCATAAATTATAATTTAATAAAAAAATCATAAAAAATGATAATATAATAATAATAAATTTAATTCAATAATATAATCAAATCAAAAACACTGAAACTTGAAATATAGCGCCAAGTTTGCACATCACCGAGCAAAGTCGCAAAATCGTTTTCAGTGTCTGATGACGAATTTCCCCACGAATCATTATCACTCAATTCTGCAAGTGGTTCTAATTATTATCGCTGTTCTCTAGCTAGTCTAAAACAGCTTTTGACCTAAAGGGATGCTTTTTGGATGCCATGGACATTTCTCAGTTTTTCAGGCAGAAAGAACAGTAAAAATGCAGGCAGGGCACAGGACAAAGCACTAGGGACAAAATGTATGTGAAATTGTTTGATACAGTAATGTTTTACTATGTAATTTTAGTGTATTTAGTGAATGTCACTTTTTCACATTTTTAAATTTCCCGCCGTTCCGTCCCCCGTACGTCCTGACGTCGCAGGGAACTGAACCCAGAAGACAGATGGCGGCATTGCCAGGGACACTGCAGAAGGGACATCGCGGGAGCGAAGGACAAGGTAAGTGAGGAAGAGATCCCGGAGCAGTGCTGCAGGGTATTCCCGAGTGTAGCTCAGGGTTACCGCTTGTGGTGCTAAAACTTTACACCGAGCTACACTCGGGAATACCTCCAGGGAGGTTAAAAAGGGCCATCCCAATGTCCCAACTGATGATGGTAGACTGCATTATGGATACTATAAAAAATGTATATCGAGAACATGAAAGCAAAATTGGAACAGCAGTGACAGGTCCGCCCAGAGCTCCAGCACAGCCACCTGAACTGTGCATGTTTCTTCTTTTTCCTCCACTACTGGAAGTCACCCCCTCCTCACTGTGACTGGGGCTGCTATGTGTTTATGGCTCACTGGATGTGTTAACCATTCACCTTCTCCAGATAGACGACATCAGGTGACACCAATCCTAGTGATGCCACTGCTAAGTGCAGGACACATTTTGCTGCAATATGCAAAGAAGTAATAGAGTTGTGGGGACAGCCTTCATTTGCTATTATGTTCAGGTATGCGCTATATTCTTGCACATTATGACACACTTATCTCTGAGTGTGATCTCTTTTGATGTGTGGTTTGAGCTCCCTACATCCACCCCATGCCATGTCCTTTTCATCTTCTAGGTGCTCTGTCCTCCTGCTTTACCTATTGGGCAGAGAGCGATGATTCAATTCCCACACATGCACACTAGAGTTACATTATATTTCCACCAGGCTCCATTTCCAGGAACTGTAAGATGCTAAGACTGTATACTGTAGTAAGCATGCCCAGCAGTCAGTGTACAAGTTAAAACAATGTGAGCAGGTAGGTAAATTAGTTTTTTTTAGCAGACCAGACTTAAAAACTTTCTTCTGGCAAAAGATCCTACCTGCTGGCAAATTTTATATTTTTAGCTTTTATTCCACCTTAACCACTTGCCCTCTAGAGGATTTACCCCCCTTAATAACCAGGCTTCTTTTTGCTACTCGGCGCTGCACTAATTCAACTGATAATTGCGCGGTCATGCAATGCTGTACCCAAACAAAATTTTTGTTCTTTTTTTCACACAAATAGAGCTTTCTTTTGGTGGTATTTGATCACCTGTGCGCTTTTTATTTTTCGTGCTATAAACAAAAAAAGACCGAACATTTTGAAGAAAAACAATATTTTTTACTTTCGGCTATAAAAAAATATTTAGTAAACTCAGTTAGTTATAAATTTAGACCAAATATAGTCTGCTACATGTTTTTGGTAAAGAAAATCCCAATAAGTGTATATTGATTGCTTTGTGTGAAAGTTATAGCGTCTACAAACTATGGTATAGATACTGCAATTTACACCATTTTTTTGCTACACAGCACTGCACTAGTTTAACTGACAATTGCGCAGTCATGCAATACGGTACATAAATGAAAGGTATATCCTTTTTTTCACACAAATAGAGATTTCTTTTGGTGGTATTTGATCACCTGTGCACTTTTTATTTTTGGAGCTATAAACAAAAAATTTTTGAAAAAAAATGTTTTTTTTTTAAAAAAACAATATTTTCTCATTTCTGTCATAAAAAATATCCAAACAAACTAAAATTTAGGCCAAAATGTATTCTACTACATGTTTTTGGTTAAAAAAATCCCAATAAGTGTATATTTATTGCTTTGTGTGAAAGTTATAGCGTCTACAAACTATGGTATAGATAATGGAATTTACACAGCTTTTACTTTCTGACTGTCCATCACATTTCTTGAGGTGCTAAAATACCAGGATAGTACAAACACCCCCAAATTAAACCCTTTTCAGAAAGTAGACACTCCATGCTATCTGCTGAGAGGCATATTGGGGTTTATTTACTAAAGCTGGAGAGTCCAAAATCAGACTCCCTTCTGCATAGAAACCAATCAGCTTCCAGGTTTCATTGCCAAAGCTTCATTGAACAAGCTGAGGTTAGAAGCTGATTGGTTTCTATGCAGAAGGGAGTCTGATTTTGGACTCTCCAGCTTTAGCAAATAAACCCCATTGAGTCCATGGAAGATTTATTTTTTTTCACAAGTTTCTGGAAAATTTCAAAAAAATTTTTTTTTTAACACAAAGTTCTCATTTAAATAATATATTTCTCGCACAAGCCATGGGTATATGTGGAATTACACCCCAAAATACATTCTGCTACTTCTACCGAGTATGGGGATGCCACACGTGTGAGACTTTTTGGGAGCCTAGCTACATACAGGAGCCTGAAATCCAATGACCACTTTGAAAGCCTGAAGGTGCGTAACTTCCTCATTTCATTTCCTCAATACCCAATACCTATCACAGTTTCAAAGGCCCTGAAATGCCAGGATGGCACCAAACCCCCCCCCTAATGACCCCTTTTTGGAAAGTAGACACCCCAAGGAATTTAAAAAGAGGCATAGTGAGTATTTTTCAGATCTCATTTTTTCTCACAAGGTTTTGAAATATAAAAAAAGAAAAGAAAATATATGTTTTTGGTTTTTTTCTTCATTTTCCAAAAACTTGTGGCAACAAGGTCAAGAAGTGTGTCAGCGATCGCGGTACCAAGCGGGTCTGCGCATGCGCGGAGTGCCGATCCACGCTAGCCCACGGGTACTAGGACCTGGGCGCATGCGCACTCACGGACGCGGACGCTCACCTGGCACCAATGGCAGGGCAGGGCGCACTATTTAAACCTGCCCTGCACAGACTCCCATTGTCGTATGGTCTATTTGTTCCTGTGTTCCTGTATTCCTGCTATTGTGATTCATTGCTGACTCTGCCTGATCCTGACCTCTGCTGACTTCTCCTGCTCTGACCCTCTGGCTCGTTTGACCTCTCTCCTGGACATCCCTCATCTGATCTGAACTCCTGTTACCGACCCCGGCGACTACTCTTCTGCCTGCTGCCTGGTACTACGCTGACCCCACTGTTACCAACCCGGCCCGTTTGACCACGCTCATCACTCATCCGTCCATCCATCCATCCATCCTGCACAGATCCAGCCATCCCTGCTTCCGCCTTCTGCCTCTTCACATCAGGCTCTCCACCTGCATAGACCTCTGGCGGATTCCTCTACCTCAGGCAGGTGTACTCAGGGGCCGCGACCTTGTTCCTGTCTGCTCCAAGTCCATCCCCACCATCAGGGGCCCTGGTGAACAAGCAGACTGGGGCTTAGACTCCGCGCTCTGGGGAATCCTGTCCTGTGGACTGCTAGAGGTACCGCCAGGCGGTTATTAACAAAGTGTAATGAGGAAATAAAGCCCTTTAAAAGTCTGAAGGTGCTTATTGGATTTTGGGGTCCTGTACTTGGCTAGACTGCCAAAACATCTCTCACATGTGGTACCCCCATACTCGGGAGAAGTAGCAGAATGTATTTTGGGGAGTAATTCCACATATACCCATGGCATGTGTGAGCAATAAATCATTTAAGTGACAATTTTGTGTAAAAAAAACAAACTTTTTTGGTTTGTCATTTTCCAAAAACTTATGGTAAAAAAATAAATTCTTCTATTGATTCAACATTCCTCTCAGCAAATAGTTTGGGGTGTCTAATTTCCAAAAAGGGGTCGTTTTGGGGGGTGGGGGCATTTTATGCCCAGCATTAGAAGTTTATGCCACACATCCTTCACTCTTCTAACCAACTTAGGACCAAGCCTTTTCTGACACTTTTTTGTCACATGAAAAAAATCAGTATTTCTTGCTAGGAAATCAATTTAAACCCCAAACATTATATATATTTTTAAAGCAAACACCCTAGTGAATAAAATGGTGGTTGCTACAATGTTTTATGTCACATAAAAATCGCAGCGATTTTTAAAGAGCAAATTTAAAAAAAATAAACTTTTTTTACTTTTAATGCACAGAAACACAATATATTGGCCAATTTTTTGGTAAAATATAAAAGATGATGGTATGCCAAGTAAATAGATACCAAACATGACATGATTTAAAACTGTGCATGCCCCGTGCAATGGCGACAAACTGCATACATTTTTAATATCCATAGGCAACGTTTTAGATTTACAGAAGAGGTCTAGTGTAGAATTACTGCCCTTGATCTGACGTTCTTGGCGATACCTCACATGCATGGTGCAACTGCTGTTTCCATACTGGCACAGGGCCAAGGCTCACAAATGCAGGTGCGCGTGTACACGGGGGGGGGGTTAGGATACTTTTTTTTCGTTTTTTTTGTTATTTTGATTTTTTTAATTATTTTTACACGGTCTCTTTTTTTTATCACTTTTAATTCTATCACAGGGGATGCAAATATCCCCTATAACTTCAATGGGCATTGTCATATATTCTTTTTTCAGAAATCTGGGTTCTATCAGACTCTAGATATCTCCTCTGCTCTTACATTATCTAATCAAAGCAAGATCGGTGTGATCAGATGCTTTCCCAATTTACAAATGGCGCTGTTTATATCCTGCGAAACTGAAGTGATGAAATGCTCGTAGCTTCTGATTTCTTAGGCTATAGAGATGATTGTCACCATTCTGGTCTCCAATCAGCTCTATTGTCAGCTGGCAGAAACACCGGCTGCATTCTCAGGGTCCCCCAATGGCGCGGGACTACCCGAGATGGCCGTGGAAGGCAGCGGGGGAGGTGGGCATTATCTCCCGCTGCTTATAAAACCAATCCTGCAACTAATTAGCCACTAGGATTGATTTTGCATGAAAGCCGATCGTCAGCTGAAAAAAATTATACCAGGATGATGCCTGCAGCTGTAGGCATCATCCTGGTATAACCATTCAAAGGCCAGTGATGTACCAGTACGTTGCTGGTCCTTGTTGGGTATATATGCTATGTTCTTTTTTTTTTGGTATGCAGCCTGTGGACTGAATGAAAAAAAGAGAAGAAATCTCTGTAAAAAAAATAGTGTGTGATATGCCCACCATTAAAATATACCGCCCTGCATCCACCCACTTCTAATGGTGGGCACACATTAGGTCACACTTTGCCACATGCGCCAGTTCCAAGATTGTACAAATGTCTAAATAGTGGCACGCTTGAATAAAAATTGTCCATGTATAAGTGGTACCCCATAAGGGAAAAGGATGACACCAAGTCCCAAACTATCTTGCAACTACTCCCCATGTAGTCTGGGCATCCTGGGGGCTCCACGTGACTATCTATTCCCTCGTAAATCAGAAACTTATAAGTATAGCCTGTTGTTCTCTCACAGGTCTTCTACATCTTGACCCCATATCTGGGATGCTTGCTGGGGAGAAATTGTTTGAATGTAAGGCGGCCAGAAAAATGAATGAGGGACTCATCAATGCAGATTTTTTTGCTGGGGAGTATAGACATCTGCTAATTTTTGGTTAAGGTGATTTGCGAGGGGCTGAATTTTGTGTAGCCGGTCAAATTCAGGGTCACCTCAAGGACAACAGAGTGTATTGTTGTTGAAATGCATAAAACACATTATACTCTCATATCTATGCCTGGCTATGGCAGCATAGAACACGGGCATGTGATGAATCGGGTCTGTGGACCAATACCACCACAATTCATTTTTTTTAGTAATGCCCATGTTGAGGGTTAGGCCCAAAATAAATATAATTTCAAAAATCATACTGGGTTTCCATGCGAATGGTCTGGCAAAGTTTGAATTTTGGTTGGCGGTGATACATTGTTGTGCATATAAAATGCTTTGATCCACAGTCCAGTCAACACATACAGATTTTCCGTGAAAAACAGCTCCAAAAAATCAAGGGGAGTAGTTAAATTTGCTGTTTCCGCCTGAGTTGTGGGTTGGGCAGGGAATGAGGGAAGTACGGGTGCTGCAGAATTTGTGGGTTGCCAATCGGAAGGATACTAGGTGCTCTATGGACCTGCGTGCGAATTCTTGGTGCTTGCGGGACAATACTTGTGCTCGCCACCGCACCAGCTTGTACTGCACTTATAGGACTCGCCACGTCGCCAAGTGATACTGCAGTGCTGGTATTATTATTATACAGGATTTATATAGCACCAACAGTTTGCTCAGCGCTTTACAATATAACGGGAGACAATACAACAACAAGACAGTTCAATACAAGAGGGTTAGGAGGGCCTGATCCTGGGAGCTTACAATCTAAGAGGTATGTGAAAGACCAGGATGTACTAGACCGCTCCTGCTCGCCAGTTCACCAAAAGATAGTGTGGCACTAGTACTGGCACTCTGCTGCATATGAGAGTCATCAAAATTTACCGGCAAGTGCTAACAGAGATCAGGCCTGATTCTGCCAACACTGCGGTTTTGTGTACAATGTATCAAGTGACAGTGACCTACTGACACTGCACTTGCTGGGGGAGAAGGGGGGGTAAGCGTAGGGACTAAACGCAGGTGCTGGCAGGTGCCAGGGCTGATCCCGCTAACGCTGCATTTTTGGGGACGCTATACTAATGTGAACGCTGGTATAGTGCTGATCTGATCAAAGATATTGATCAGTTCAGATGCTAAACTAGCAATGGAGGTTTATTGTGTATAAGCGTCTTCCTGGCAATCAAGGGGTTAAATGTGATTACTGGTGTACTGAAGGGCAATCTGGGAGGGGCGTGAAAATCACTGGAGCGCGAATCACGTATATATGTGATTTTGTGCACCTGTGCTGCCCTGTAGCAGTATTTCTGTATGGGGCGGTCAGGAAGCGGTTACATAAGCGGTTTGTGTTACGGCGCTTTGTTACTTTAACTGACAATTGCGCAGTCATGCAACACTGCACCAAAATTAAATTTACATCTTTTTTTCACCATGAATTGGGCTTTATTTTGGTGGTTTTTGTTTTTTGCGCTATAAAAAAAAAGCCCGACAATTTTGAGAAAAAAAACAATATTTTGGACTTTTTGCTACAAAACATGTCCAGTAAAAAAATGTAAAAATCAAATTTTTGTCATAAATTTTGGACAAAATGTATGTCTTTGCTAAAAAAAATCCCAATACGTGTAAATTAATTGGTTTACATGAAATTTATAGCGTTTACAAATGGCGGTATAGATACTGGATTTTTTTTATACTAATAATAGTGGCGATCATCGACTTATGGCGGCGATCAGTGGCTTATGACGGGACTGCGGGACTACTGCGGCGGACATTCTGACACTGGGGGGGAACTGACTTGGGGTCACTGACATCCTCAGTGAAACCAATACAGTGATCAGTACAAAAAAAAACACTGACACTGTACTAATGGCACTGGGGAGGAAGGGGTTAACTTCTGAAGACAATCAAAGGGTTAACTGTGTGAGGGGAGTGTTTTACTAGGGGGCGGGGGTGTGTGCCTCTCTGTTACACACTGTCCCGGAAGGCTGTGTCCTGCGATCCCGGTACAATGAACTGAAAGCTGACAGGGAGGAAAGCTCCATTGAAAACAATGCAGCCTTCCTCTCTGTCAGTGATTGCCGGCAATCACTGGGCTCCGGTGGGGTAATCACTGGCCGGGACCCGGTGATTGACACCCATGGCCACGATTGGTGCTGCGGGTAGGGCGGTCACGCGCCTCGCTCGCTCCCCCTACCCCGGTGTGCAGGATCACGTTCATATACGCCTTGTAGCAGTATATGTACAGCGGGCGGTCCCCTAGTGGTTAAGGAATAACTTTAAATAGATGTCTAACAATAAAATCCAGTGTAAATATATTCAGGTAATATAGTCAGAAATGGTGAGCTGGTATGTAAGAATGATTCATCACTATATAAATTCTATTTTCACAAAATTCACAATAAACAATACAAATTTCATATCTTTTTAAACTACTCTGCATTATCTGCTGGCCCAACCCAAAGAATATTTTGGAAATTTTTTGACACCAATGCAGAATTATTGAAGGTAAACTGATATTATTTGTTTACCGACAATACTTTTATATATATTTTTTTTTCTTCATTTGTGCATATTATGTTTTTTGATATGTACTAGTAAATATAAATTTTTACAAACAGAAAATAAATTGTATCTAAATTCAAAAACAATAATGTAATATTTTTCAGCTTACCAAACCTTAGTTGTCATGGCTACATTCATGTTCTTTTTGAAGCTTTTTCATTTTCTTTTCACCTGGTGGTCTGCCCAGTAAAACATTTCCTGTCTTAGGGTGGCTACACTCACTCATCCACTGTTTATAGAGGAGTAACGTAATCTCTTTTGGTCTATTGACTAACAAATTAAAGCCTAACTCTAGCTAAGTATCAGTTAAATTTTTTCCTTTTGGGAGAAAAGCTAACCATTGTAAACACTCCTGTCAGTGTTACATGGTTTGTCTTAACCCCCTAACGTTTTTTGACAGCTTAGTCTGTTAAAAGAAGAAGAAAAATAGCATACTTACTGGATCAACTGGTAATAAAACTATGTTATGGGGAGACTCAGAAAAACGAAGACTGATGTGTTAATGCTATTAAAGTGGTAGTAATCTCAGGAAGTTTTTCTAAAAGGTCCTCTACAGTGTCAAGCCATAATGTACTAGTGTGCACTACATACTAGCTCATTATGGCAGACCTCCAGCTCTGCACTGTCACCACACCTGGCACTTCCATCTTCACTCAGTCTTCCTTCTGTTCTCCAACTGTGTGAATGGCTGGGCCACGATGACATCACATCTGCGCATGTGCACAGGAGTCACCATCATGACATGATGCACTCTACATTCACGGCACACTCAGTTTGCCCTGAACACAGAGCACACTGTGCATGCAAGTGGTGTGATAAGTTGGAGCCAATGTGAATATCTACTAAACAGCACAATTTATTCATAGTACCTAAAGGTAAGACGTATTATAAGCTTACCTGTAGGTTGGCACAAGCTTAAAGTCAAAGTTTACTACCACTTTAACAGCCTGCATCATACATGTCGTCTTTGACCTTGTTCATAGTTCCAATTTAAGTAAAGCACAGAGTGTTGTTTGTTATCCTTTTATTAGCACAGGAATGCAAGAAAAGCTTTTCAATAAGGCTCCAAGACACGACGGAAAGACCCAACTTTTGCAGTTTGGGAGCCCCAGTCAGTGAACCTTTTATATTCACCAGGTCTGAGCAGATACTGTTTGCCTTTGTAGTTGGGGAGCTCATAGAATATCCAATAGCCATCTAGAACATTACAAGAATGGATTTCATGGGAGCAGAAGCGGTCATAAACATTTGGACAATCTTCAAGGAACTCCATCATTTCTCCTTTGCAGTCACCTCTTTCATATACTCTGATTTTATTAATTCCAATTCCTAGGTGCTATAATGAAAAACAACAATTTATTGATTAAGTCAATTGTATTTTTACATTAATTTACTAATGAAGCCTGGGGCTATGTCATGATATCAACAAATAAATACGTTTTGAATAAGAAAAAAATGCAATTCTAACTCAAATTTGTAACTGCCAAATGTATTTTTAAGCTCCCTGCACAATAGGTTTAAGAATACTAACCTGCCCAGTGGGTGTTCACTTGGGTTATTGGTGGATAATAAGATAGAGACTGGTGAATGGAACCACATTGCACTACAGTGAGTGCCTCAGACACTTCTGGAGGTGCACAGGATGCACAAAATTCTTCAGCCAATACAGCTCTTCAAAAGGACAGCAATCCAGGGTACTGCCCACTGGACAGCTAAGTATTATTGATCCTCTTTTGCAACAAGCTTTTTTTTTAAAATTAATTCTGGTTTAATAATTTGAATTTTAAATATTAGTCATTAAAGTGTGACTAAAGAAAAAACATTTTCTTTTGGATAGAGAGTGGAAGGATTTGAATGCCTGTTAGGTCTTTATTACTGCCTGCATTTATGCTAGGGAGATTCATTCTCTTTTTGCCACAGTTAGGAGAGTATATCCAGGAATTTTTTCTTTATACCTTACTAGGCTCAATAGTTTTCCATGAAGCATTATCCATGACATTTTGTTTTTAGTTGTAGTGATATGTATTGTGTTAATTCTCAAGCTCTTGCTGTATATATTTTGTGTCTAAAAAAAGAAAAGATAAGAGTTTGGAAATACCTTGTGATATCTGCAGTAAGCAATTTTGGAGATGTGACTTTGGGTACAGGATATATCATTCATGTACCCTTGTCCAAAAATGCTCGGTTTTGGGGCATGTCCAGGAACATTGTTTCTGGTTTTCTGAATTTTCTAAGACAGGTTTGCCAGTCATCAGGGATATTTTTTTTACAAGTCTGGAAGGTACTAGTGAGAAATACTCTTTTTTTAATGAAAACAGCAGCCTATTCAATACAAGTCTTTGTTTGTCCCCCATTTAGACTGTATCTTGGAGGAAAAGCAAAGTTGGTTAATAGTGGAACCAGGAGGATATGGGTAGAATTTAGTATGCCTATCTTCCACGGATTAAAAAATTCAATGAGGTCCAGTGTTCTTCAAATTAGGTTTGGGGCCTTTCTGTTGTGTACAAATTGTACTGGATGTTTGTGAATGCATGGCTCTGAGAAAAAGTTGGAAAGATTTTGCTCATTAATTTCAAATCAGGTTTGATATCTTTCTATAATTTTAAGGGGTTGTTATATGGCTTGAACATTTTGCAAATATAAGATCTTTTTAAATCATTGTCCAGAAGGGGTTCAATGCATTAAAATATTTGACTAGTTGGGGTATGAGCTGTGTCAAGATTTCATTTGTAATATAATATCATTAAGCTGTCACTGCTACCAGGGGAATTCAATG
The DNA here is from genome assembly GCF_062004578.1 of Staurois parvus. Taxonomy (NCBI): domain Eukaryota; kingdom Metazoa; phylum Chordata; class Amphibia; order Anura; family Ranidae; genus Staurois; species Staurois parvus. The sequence goes on from NW_028317807.1 coordinate 18,698,773, forward strand.
GTTTTGATTGTTTGATAGACATTACAACCTTTCCTGCCACTACCTCCCCTTCCAAAATCTGTCTATGGTCTTTTGAGGAGTTGGGTTTGAAAGGCCTGCAAATGATTTATCCATAGGTTTTGAAGAGATGCTCTGTAAAGTTTGGAATAATATGAATAAAATTCATTAAAGACAGAATGAGGTATAGAGACAGCCCTTGTTAATTTTAGGAATAGCAGATTGGGGATTAAGTTCAAGAAATGTAACAAGAAATGTGCTTTGCCTTTTGCAATAAAATGTCCAATTGTCCTCCCTATTGGGAGGCATTTGTTGAGTTCTAGCCTAGCGAATTACATTTTGTTCTTGAGATCTTTGTTTGGAATTGGTTGATATTTTCCTGACTTTAACTAATTGATTCCCCATAAGAATATATTGATTATACATTCCAGAGAGATGTAACAGGAAGTTTAGATCATAACAATGCCCAGGCTGACCAGGACAGGAGGTGAGAGGAAATTCCCAAAAGAAACACAGACAGAACAAAAAACTGACAATGGATCTAACTCTTATCCACTCCATCCAGGAGAAAAAAAATAAGATTTTAACAGAATTTTAGCTCAAAGCATTGGTGTAATTTTATCCACAACAGCAGCAATGGATCACATTATCAAAAATACATGCCTCAAACATTTTTGTTTCACTAGCATATAATTACACCATATTTTTCATCTAGCTGATATTGATAGGTATAATATTAGTTAAATGACGGAATCCAATATACAACTCACTTGTGAGAGTAAACGGCAAGACCTGATGGAATCATTGAGCCCTTGCCACTGCTGGTAATCAGGATATTCTCCCCTCTTCAGGAAATACTGGTGTCCCATGTAATTAGGTCTCTCATAAAGCATCCAGCAGCCATTCTCCACTCGAACAGAATTACAGGCATTAAAATGGGGTTGCAGATCAGGGTTATCAGTTCTACACTCGTAGGAATGACCCTGGAAGTTCCTATCTTCATAGAAAATTATCTATTATAGAAAAAACGAGGAAAACAAATTATTAAAAATCATGCTTTGATGATCAAGGGTTTTAAAAACATAATTACGAGGACATATACCTGATTGAATGTTCTTAAATTATACAGTATACAGTGTACATTAGTGCTTCTATTGCACAATGCTGGAATTTTGAAGAATCTTGTTCAAGAAGGTTGTGTGTTTAATATAATAGTTTATTCATTCTAATTACATTTTTTGACAATATCCAGAAAATAACATTTTGCATATATAAAAAAACTTTCACAAGGGTTTAATTTATGACCTTTGTAGCAATTTTGACACATTTGCGCAACAATTTGTTCATAAATAGACCCTTTAAGGATTGCCTTACTAAATCTGTGTTTACTTCAAACACACAATCAGTTTCAAGGTAATTCACAACCAGAAAAATAGAAAATCCCTTAATATTTTAAGATGCTTGTTTGAAATAATCCCTTATCATTAAAAAAAAACTTCAATACAATTATTAGTACTGATCTTGTTTTAGTTTATCTGTAAATGTATCTTAAAAAAACAACAATTTCTAGATGAATCAATATATTTTTACCTTCCCCATTCTTGCAGTTGTCTGTGGATGTACCACCTCAAATGTGTGGCTTGAAAGAAGGCTTTTATGGGATAACTCCTGTGCTGTATCTGCAGAAATAAAAGAACAATGATAGCCTGTTTTTGTTTAGTAAGATGATTTCCCCCTCTGTCTTCCTCTGTAATGCTGCTCTCACTGGACTGTCAGTTTCACTGAATGTTTAGTCAACTTGAAACTACATTCTGGCACCAATGTAAAGGAAACACTAGTGTATCTGATGAATACTCCTCCACTTCTATTTCTGAAGTATGACAAAAATTATTTCCAGGATTTGGAACTTTATAGATCATACATATCTTCTGTGTACTTTAGTATACTATTTTGTTTTATAATAGTGTAAGACAAAAGTAGAGCTGAGATGGACCTGATATCAAGTATATTTTTCATGTACAAAGAATGAATTGCTACTCTAAACTCAGAACTGCTTTTTTATGTGGTGTAGTTGCAGTATGACTTACATACATTACCATTCATCCCTATGGAATTTGTACAGTATTTTGCTGAAAGCCACATTCAAGAAGCAAAAAGCAGGGTTGTCTTGACACCAAAGTCAAGAGGTGTGAATGAACTATACTGAATATAATTATTACCTTACAAAGAGATTACAGTTCTCTTTCTAAGAGATAGTGATGGAGGGGTACTGGGCACAGATTTTTAATTTGGATGAAATCATTACCTGAGTCCAACTGTCCTGTGTTTGGCAGCTTACCAGCTGCAGCAATGATCCCGATATCATGATTTTCAGTTGGCGACTGTCTTTCATGTAAGAATGATTAAGCAGCTCTACAGCTGCCTGATCCCTACAGGGCACAAGAGCCCACCCCGCTGAAACTGTAACATAACATCTATTATATCACTTCTGGTTTTGATTCTTTGGTTTTTGGTATATGCCAGGCAAGCATCTGATCAAAACCATCACCATTGGTTTGATTTGATGCTTTGGAGGGCAGAGGAGGGATCAGGGGTTTTATAGACCCTTGCATAAGGCATGGAAACATACAGTATTCAATGTTCACATCTTATATGAGCTGAAACTGAAAAAAACCCTAAAACTGTACTCAAAAGCAATGCATAGTATGAAATCAGATGGCACTCAAAATTTCTCAGCTGAAAAATATCTGGAAAATGAAAGGCCTGCATTAAAAACAACAGAGGGAGAAGCAATTACAAAAGACCTGGGACTGTGACTGACATGGTGATAAATTTATCAAGCTATGATATTTGCATAGGATGAGTTTGCTGAATGAGGAAAGTGACAGTGTCTGCATTATGTAGTAGACAAGCCTTAGAGAGTATTTTACCAAAAATGAAATTCCTGTTGCGAAAGATGGCTACAGTGTTACTTGTATCTCATTGGAGACTTCTGAGAAAAGCAGTCAGCCAATCACACAAGCAGAACATTTCTGGAGGCATTCTAAACAGTGAAATATTACTTAGATTTTTTTTGGATAGTTGTAGAATATTAGAGCTTGTGTAGCAGCTTACAGGCTAAATTAATTTAATTTTTAATTTAATTTATTTATATATGTCTTAATGTTTGTCTTAATCTCCATTCAGCTGTAACTTCTGATCGCCCTCGGTTAGTTCACTACTGAGTGTAAAGTGGGGAGTAAGGAACTAAACTTCTAAGTCTTAGGCCAAGTTTAAATGGAGATTTGTTGTCTTGTGAGGGAGCTAAGGCATTCCACGTACTAAAGTAATTAAAATAAAAAGCACATGAGCCTGACAAGGAGATTAGGTCAACAATTCAATGAGCTGATTTATTAAAGACAAATGTGAGTTTAGGAAAGGCTTATGGTTTATGACTTGATATTCACCTACGGCAATGAACTAAGAATAATGGGGTAGATTTACTAAAAACTTGAGAGTGCAAAATTTGCTGCAGCTGTGTATGGTAGCCAATCAGCTTCTAACTTCAGCTTATTCAATTAAGCTTTGACAAAAAACCTGGAACCTGACTTTCTTTGCAGCCCAAGAAAGGAAAGGTCCTACAATTAGTCAAAGATGGCATTGTTCATCTGAGGGTGCATGCACAAGTATTTTGCTTGGTAGGCATCTAAAAGCCTTAATAAGATTGGTAACTGATGATTCTTGTTACAGTAATTGTTTTGTTTTTCTATATGCATGAAAATCTAATTTTCTAACATGACATGACTAACATGATAGTAAATATATCCTAAATATTTAGTACGATAAAGTGTACAATTAACCTTTTAAATAGCCTAAATACTACTTTTGTCGTTGATGGTACAGCAACAGTCAGAGCTTCGTGAACTTCTAGAATTTAATTGTGGGCAATAGTAGCATTTCAATGTATTCAGCAAAATAAATACAGACAGTCATGCCACAATGAGATTTCAACAAGCACATGATGCAGTAACAAAACAAGTATTAACAAAAGCTTTTAATAGAATGAATCCACACAATGCAAGACAAACTTTTTTCAACAGATGGGCCAATGTGACACTGTAACTAGCTGATAACTGGTAACTAGCTGATAACTGGTAACTACTGTATATGTACTAACAATACTCAGATGGCGTTATTGTTTTAACTAAGAGTCAATAGTTTGTCCAACAGCTTGTGAAAGAATGTAAGGGACTTGATGTACAAAAGTGTGAAGTTGAGTGAATTGAAGAACACCTAAAAGCCCAATAATAATACCCTAGAGTACCCTTGTTATGTAACTTCTGTCTTCCACTAGTAAGGCAGCACTTTCACTTGCCCTCTCACCTCACATGCCTCATTATTGGTCTGTCAATGTGACTGAGGTGTAAGAGGCAGTAGGAGGTGGTGCACATACTCGCACATTTGAAGCTATTTGTAGGTACAAGCAAACCTTGAACAGGACATCTAATAGGATTGAGTAGGATAACAATTTATAAATTATGATGTATTGAATAAAACAGGTGCAACACAACTATGATAACAAACTGATCAATATAATTCATATATTGTAAATGATAAACTGTTTTTATCTTTGGTTCTCAGAAATCATATAAACCCCTGGGGTGTTGCCTTGTTATCACACAAAGATTAGCCCCCTGCTGCGGCTGTTCATCTTGTAACTTGCTGCAAAGTTACAAAGTTACAATAGGAGTGAAAAGACACAGTGCAAAACCTGCAGAGAATCGTAAGTTAAATCAAGAAAATGTATTAAAAACTGTAAAAAATGCACTCATAAGTGTTAAAGTGGCAGATGGGTTGTGGAATATATATTCTCTTTATATCTTCTCATATATTGTGATCAATACAGAATCCGAAATTTGCCTTTATCTGGAAAAAATCAAAACCTCGAGTGAATCACAAAACTCTTTTCAAATCAAAAATAAGGGGGATCTTGCGGTCCTGAATATAATAATCTTTTATCCATTAGCACAAATAGCACAAATTGCAGCATATCACAACTTTATCGACCCACCTCTTTGAATTTCCATAGAAGCATTTGAATTAGATTCCAAATGTTCTCTTTATTTTTCTTTTCTATTCTTCTTTCATTTTTCTCAACTACTTACTGTTCTTTATACTCACATTCTTAATTTTACTACTTGCATACCTAACATTGATATGATAATACTGAAATATGCTTACAACTATGATTTACATTCACTAATAAGGTACATGTTTCCTCTATAATGAATAATAACATGAGAACGATAATATGTTGAATAATAAGATAAGAATTGTTTTAAACTAAATCTGTATTTTTTTTTCCTATTTATTTATATATTTTAATATTCTGTTTTATGTAGGCTATCATTACACTCGAGTATTTATGTATGTCATAATATACATGTCTGTCTATCATAGACTGCTTCCTTATTATATGTAATTATAGTTACTATTGTAACCACATATTTATGTATATCACAAGATTAAGTTTCTTTTTTATGTTATTATTTACCAGAAACTTTTTGAATCTAAGGAAAAAGTTCAGGAGAAACCTGCTTAGACTGTTCCTGTGTGTCCTAGTCTCATGCATGGTTTATTGCTGCCAATACAGGTCAGGCTTGTCACACTTACTCTTGAAATAAAAATGAGTGTTTTTTTGTGAGGGACATTAGTCACAAATGTTGTACATTGGTTGGACAGTATGTAACTAGCTTGGCAAGATTGCAATATAAGAGGGAGAGACAAGGCAGGTTTTATCATTTCATAGAAATTTTAGTGTAATAACTAGTTAGATATCTAGTTAATAACATAATAACCACAAACAGTATACAGTGAATCAGCTTGTTTAGACCCCAGTATAAAAGAAGATGAAATATAACTGCAGTATAGTATATTATCTAAGAGAATCATAAATATTTTTGATTGCCGGAGTCCTGGAATATGTGGAAAACCTTGAAGCACAACATGGAAAAATTAGAAATTTTGCATCTGAGGTTGAACTGCAGAAACATTGTGTGGTACCTTTACAGTGTTGGAGCAACAGAATAGGCTGCAAAACGTTGAGCTACAATGCTGGATTGACCATGAAGCAAACATTATCCATAATTGTGTATGAATTAGTTAGAAAACACAAAAATATATTTTACAAAAGCCTAATAGCAGTAGGTTGAAAGGCATCTATGTACTCTCCTATTTCGTAGCCAACACTGTCACTGACAGCTGCAGGACCAAGACAGGACTCAGACTAACAAACCAATCAGTGTGATTCCCAATCATGTGATAGCCAGATTGGCCATCTATGATCATCACACGCAGATTGGAGAAGATTATTTACAATCAAACTTTTCCAATTTAAAAATTGCACTGTGACATACTGATCATAATAAATATGTAACAAAATTGAAAATAAACCTAAAATCTATGTTTTACAATGTATACCAATTTTCATCTTATCATAAAAATACATGAACAGAGTATTTATTTAAACAATGTACCAAATAAAAGCTATAAGGTGAAATTAAATACATATCATTTAAGTGCAATTGATCTCTTTAAAAATGTACACTAAGGTGAAAATGTTTTAGGCAGGTGTGAAAAAATGCTGTAAATTAAGAATGCTTTCAGAAATAGTCATGTGCTATGGACAGTGCTAAAACTCATATAGTGCATAACATATGGGCAAATCCTCCTTATAAAGTGCATGTAACAACCAATGTGCAAATATCACATATACAATACAATCATCTTACAATATTTAACTTCCACATGATTATATATTTATGAGGAGTTATTTATGGATCAAAACTAAAATCACCAAAACCACTGGTGCAAAGCGCATCCATATAACCATTTTTTACACCATCAAATGCATGATTGAATTAACCAAAATATACAAAAGTGCTCAATATAAGGTGCTCAGTCCATGCAAATCTTGATTATTCTTGTGCAACAACCACTCAGCAGAAGGGTGTGTATCCCAGTGAGTCTTCCACCATTAATGTTCAAGTTGATTTCAGTACAGAGATCAATAGGCGCTTGTGTATATGCCTTTAACCTCTTCCCGCCGGTGCCTCCCGGCCCTTTTAGAGTTTCAGACGCCGGGAGGCGGAGCGGGTGGGGCATGGTTTAGGGATCATGTGACGCGTCACGGCGGTCACATGATCGGGAAAGGTCCCGATCGAAAGAGCAGACCGGGACCTTTCCTTGAGTACCGGACATGTGTGCTGGGAGCGCCTCTGACTATTTCCCCCAGCTGCTATTCAGCCTCCTACTAAAAAAGAATTAACTTATCCCCCCCTAGCTACCTAGGAGGGTGCTACATAAGAACAAAATCAAAAGAGCAGAGCTGAAGGTTTATGAAGAGTTCAAGAGACTAGGAAAAACTATCTGTGATCCTAGAACTATGTATTACTTCTATTTTTGTTTGTCCTTGCTTTCTCAGGAACTAATAGACTCTAAAACTGGCATTGCCTATTACCTGCTCTGACTTTATGGGATAACCCTGAGCCACTAAACTGACAGTAGAAATGATGGCAAATTTCTAAGAATTTTAGTTATATAGGACCTTAAGGCCAAATTCAAATCTCCGCAGTGTGGTGTGCTTTACATTGCACATTAACCTGCCCCATTCATTTCAAAACCACACCTGACCTTTACAAAGGTGCATTGCCTTGGGGTATTGGAGTGCCATTCAAAATGAATTGCAGTACATTAACATTCATAATGTGCATTACTGTGCTATACCATAGTGTCGAATTGTGAACCCAGTTTTTGGTAAAGGATGTATAGATTCATGCAAACTTTGACAAAACAAAGCTTAAAAAGTTTAAGACTTTTCATTGTGTGATATGCTGTTATTTTAACTTGTATTATTATTATACAGGATTTATATAGCACCAATGCTTTACAATATAAAGGGAGACAGTACAATTACAATACATTTTAGTACAGAAGGAATAGGAGGGCCCTGCTCTTGGAGCTTACAATCAAAAGGAAGGGGGAGGTGGTACAAAAGGTGATAGCTGCGGGGGATGATCTGATGGAGGTGGCTCAAGTACAGTTCTCAGGTGGAGGTGGAGGTGGGGTAGGCTTCCCTGATTACGTGAGTTTTCAAAGATCGCCTAAAGGCAGAAAGGGTGAGGGCTGACCAGACATACTGGCTAGGGAGTTCCAGAGGATGGGAGTGGCTCCGGAGAAGTCCTGGAGGTGAGCATGGGAGGAGGTGACAAGGGAGCTAGAGAGCAAGATGACTTGGAAGGAGTGGAGCGGGTGATTTGGATGATATCTGCGGAGGAGGTTATTATTATTATTATACAGTATTTATAAAGCGCCAATAGTTCGCTCAGCGCTGTTCATTACAGAGGGGGACAGAACATGTGACAGAACAATACCAATACAATGCAAAACATGAGGGGATTGAGGGCCCTGCTCTTTCGAGCTTACAATCTAGGAGGGAGGGGATGGTGGCACAGGAGGAGATAGCTGTGGGGGATGGAGTGGTAGGAAGAGTGGAGGGGGTCGGCAAGTTAGCAGGGGGTGGGGTAGGCTTCCCTGAAGAGATGGGTTTTCAGGGTGCGCCTAAAGGAGAGGAGAGTAGGTGATAATCTGATGGGTTGGGGCACGGAGTTCCAGAGGATGGGTGACACCCTGGAGAAGTCCTGGAGGCGGGCATGGGAGGAGGAGACCAGGGAACTAGAGAGAAGGAGGTCTTGTGAGGAGCGGAGTGTGCGTGCTCGGCGGTACTTGGATATTAGGTCAGTGATGTAGTTCGGGGCAGTATGGTGGACAGCTTTGTACGTTAGCGTTAGGATTTTGAATTTGATCCGTTGCGCAATCGGAAGCCAGTGGAGGGATTGGCAGAGGGGGGTGGCGGAGACGGAGCGGTTGGAAAGGTGAATGAGTCTGGCAGCCGTATTCAGGATCGACTGAAGCGGGGATAGCCAGCGGCGAGGCAGGCCAGTGAGGAGGGAGTTGCAGTAGTCGAGTCGTGATATGATGAGGGAGTGGATGAGCTGTTTAGTGGTTTCTGGAGTTAGGAACGTGCGTATTTTGGCAATGTTGCGGAGGTGGATTCTGCACGAGTTTGTTAAAGATTGGACTTGGGGCTGGAAGGATAGGTTGGAGTCCAGAATGATACCAAGTACTCTGGCCTGCGGGGCGGGTTTGATGGTAGCGTTGTTGGATGTGATAGAGAAGTCAATGGGGGGTGGTGTCCGGGCTGGGGGGAAGACAAGAAACTCAGTTTTGGAGAGGTTCAGTTTAAGGAAGTGGAGCGACATCCAGTCTGATATGTCGCTCAGCAGGTACAGTTGCAAGAAAAAGTATGTGAACCCCTTGGGATTACGTGGAGTTTTGCATGAATTGGGCATAAAATGTGCTCTGAACGTCATCTAAGTCACAACAATAGAAGAACACAGTCTGCTGAACATAATACTACACAAACATTAGATGTTGCCATGGTTTAATTGCACATAACATGTAAACATTCACAGTGCAGGGAGGAAAAAGTATGTGAACCTTTGGACTTAATAACTGGTTGACCCTCCTTTGGCAGCAATAACCTCAACCAAACGTTTCCTGTAGTTGCAGATCAGACCTGCACAACGATCTGGAGTCATTTTGGACCACTCCTCTTCACAAAACTGTTTCAGTGTAGCAATACTCTTGGGATGTCTGGTGTGAATCGCTCTCTTAAGGTCATGCCACAGCATTTCAATTGGGTTGAGGTCAGGACTCTGACTGGGCCACTCCAGAAGGCGTATTCTGTGCTGTTGCAGCCATTGTTTTGTTGAATGACTTGTATGCTTTGGGTTATTGTCCTGTTGCATCACCCATCCTCTGTGGAGCTTCAGTTGGCGGACAGATGGTCGTACGTTTTCCTGCAAAATGTCTTGATAAACTCTGGAATTCATTTTCCCATCAATGACAACAATCCGTCCAGGCCCTGAGGCAGCAAAGCAGCCCCAAACCATGATGCTCCCTCCGCCATGTTTCACAGTGGGGATGAGGTTTTGATGTTGGTGTGCTGTGCCTTTTTTTCTCCACACATAGTGTTGTGTGTTCTTCCCAAACAACTCAATCTTGGTTTCATCTGTCCACAGTATATTTTGGCAGTAGTGCTGTGAAACATCCAGGTGCTCTTTTCCAAACTTCAAACGTGCTGCAATCTTCTTTTTGGACAGCAATGGCTTCCTCCGTGGTGTCCTCCCATGTACTCCATTCTTGTTTAATGTTTTCCTTATTGTAGATGTGTCAACAGAAATGTTAGCATGTGCCAGAGATTTCTGTAGGTCTTTAGCTGACACTCTGGGATTCTTCTTTACCTCATGCAGCATTCTGCGCTGTGCTCTTGCAGTCATTTTTACAGGACGACCACGCCTAGGGAGAGTAGCAACAGTGCTAAACTTTCTCCATTTGTAGACAGTCTGTCTTACCGTGGACACATGAACATCAAGGCTTTTGGAGATACTTTTGTAACCCTTTCCAGCTTCATGCAAGTCAACAATTCTTGATCGTAGGTCTTCTGAGAGCTCTTTTCTGCGAGGCATGGTTCACATCAGACAGTGCTTCTTGAAACCAGTAAACCCAAAACAGGTGTGTGTTTTTTAAGGGCAGGACAGCTGTCAGCAACACATCCAATATCATCACACTGATTGGAGTCAAGGTTGGCTCACTCCTGGCTCCAATTAGCTCTGGGAGAAGTCATTAACCTAGGGCCTCACATACTTTTTCCTCCCTGCACTATGAATGTTTACATGTTATGTGCAATTAGGCCATGGCAACATCTAATGTTTGTGTAGTATTATGTTCAGCAGACTGTGTTCTTCTATTGTTGTGACTTAGATGACGTTCAGAGCACATTTTATGCCCAATTCATGCAAAACTCCACGTAATCCCAAGGGGTTCACATACTTTTTCTTGCAACTGTATGTGATTCGGGTGGAGACCGAGGGGGTGAGGTGGGGGGTTGAGAGATAGATTTGTGTGTCGTCGGCATAGAGGTGGTAGTTGAAGCCGTGAGAGTGTATGAGTTGGCCAAGGGAGGAGGTGTAGATGGAGAAGAGAAGGGGCCCGAGGACAGAGCCTTGAGGGACCCCAACAGAGAGGGGGAGTGAGAGGGAGGTGGTAGCATTATAGGTAACGCTGAAAGAGCGTTGTGACAGGTAGGATGAGAGCCAGGAGAGAGCGGAATCTCTGAGGCCGAGGGAGTGTAGTTTTCTGAGGAGGAGGGGGTGGTCGACTGTGTCGAAGGCCGCAGAGAGGTCAAGGAGTAGGAGCACTGAATAGTGGCCATTAGCTTTGGTGGTTGGCAGGTCGTTGGAGAGTTTGAGTAAGGCAGTTTCGGTGGAGTGTAGGGGACGGAAGCCGGACTGTAGGGGATCGAGATGTAGCTAGGGGCAGTGTTGTGGATGGCTTTGCATGTTGTTGTTTGTATTTTGAATTTTATGCATTGGGTTAGTGGAAGCCAGTGAAAGGATTGGCAGAGAGGGGCATCAGTCACTGATCGGTTGGTAAGGTGTATGAGTCTAGCAGCAGCATTCATAACAGACTGAAAGGAAGAGAACCTGTGTAACAGTAGACCAGTGAGGAGGGAGTTGCAGTGATCTCCTTCAAAATCAAGAATATTCATATCTACTATCTCTACACTCTCCTTTAAATAAATCAAAATTGTGTAACATGAGGGTTCTAATCAATAATCTGTTCAATGCATGCCAAATTAGGCAATTTATATGAAATCTAAAAAATTTTGTACAATGAGATCATAATTGGCTGAAGTATTATTTCATGTAATACATTCAAGAGAATACATAAAAGTCTATCTAAACCTGAAAAAACAAAAATGTAATATACTGCAGCTTATGATCATTAGATGGGGCAGCTATATTGTTTTCTACTTTGTTTTTAAATGTTTATAGTCCACAAGCACAGAAAATATCTTGCCCGGAATGCAGTGTCTTTGTCACTTCCTGTAAGCTGAAAAGACAGCAACGAATAGCTATCTTTCTTTTGTAAACTACTGTATCATTCACCCCTTAAAGAACCCACTGATGAGTCCCTAGATTCTTTTCCCAAGCTGGTATAGTATCAGTCAGGCACACAGCAGAACGGTCAATCTTGTGGCTCAATGATCAGTCTAGGGGTATATTTTGATGCTTTATTACAAATTCAATTTGGTTAGGGTGCAAGGAGCTGTGGGATATTCCAGGAACACAGTGCAATAATTGGACGACACTCTTTGCTTTGTCTAGAAGTCTTAGCATAGTCTAGGGAAATGAGCAGCACTGGGGCCCCAAAAAAAGAGGAATGTCCCCGTCCAAGATAACACTGGCATTGATGCACAAAAGGATGATAGCAGCAAACAATCACTAGTATCCTACACTCAGGTCTGTACTCACAATGTCCCTGAGTACTTCAATGCCTCCCTCCAATATCAGCAAGACATTTCTCCCGTGAACTCCCAGACCAGATCCTCAGTGAAAATCCCTCAATCATTTCCAGCAAGGTCCAGTAGAACAGCCCCCCAGCTCTAATGCAGCTGGGATCTCAGCGAACAGGGCCCCAGCTTTAATACAGCTGGGACCTTAATGAGCACTAGAACAGCCCCCCAGCTCTGCCTAAGCTGGGACCTTGATGAGCACTTCTGAAACTTCAGCTGTACTGCCCAGAAGGGCAGCAGCCCTTCAGGCTGGGAACATCTCCTCCTAGACAAAACCCTGCTGCTCCAGGCTCAAGTCTATTTATGCTCGGGGTGGAGCCTGAACATGGCGGCATGAGAGAGTTTAGTGTAAAGCACTCCTCGCTCCCTTCCCCGACAAACCTCCCTATGGTGTCCCTACCCAATAACTAGCTGCACTGGAGCAGCACTGGAGAGCGAGTGGAGTCTTACCCGGCTGGAGAGGGGTTTTGGAGATGACGTGGTGGCAGGTCCGGGAGAGAGACGTCTGGAGTTCCTTCTCTCCTCGTGTCTCTCGTGGTAGCTCCGGAGGAGAAGCAGGGTTGCCCAGGAGACGAGCGTAGCGTTATAGCGGCGCTGACACGTGGGCAGCTGCGGAGGAGCTCTGGGACCAGGAGAAACAGTCAGCTTCCAGGCGTCCAGGGAAGCCTAGTGAGCGGTGTAAGGCGGTGCAAAGTGGAACGCCGATGTACCTCTTCCATGTCACCTCCATGCCACCTCCACACCATCCCCTCCACACTAGTCCCAACCATCTCCCAACTAGCAAATTAACACTAACTACCATACCATCTATAATTACCATACCTCCTCCAATCTTTTGAAAGCAAGATAAAAGTATAAAGGTTTAAAGAGACCCAAAGGAATCCCCCAAAGAGAGACGGTCTGGATAAAAGCGCACAGATGTGTCCCAAAGGAAATAAGTGAATGGTATATGTCAACTATGATTGGTGGGGAAAAAACTCACTGCTGCCATGGTAAAAACACATCGGTTTGTGGGAGGTATGAACAGGAGCCAGGCGCTGTGTAGTTTTGTGATAAAAGTAATACACCTTGTATGGAGGTGTGCCTTTAATAAGTCATATGGTAAAACAATAATAAATAACCAGCCTGTGGCTTTAGGAAGCCAGGTTCCAAGATGGACGGCCCGTCCGCTCAGAGGGAAGCAGTGGAGTAGAATGCCTGTCAGTGCAGGGACCACGTTTACCCGACGTCCCAGCGTCCTGGATGACGTCACCACGATGTGGAGAGACGGAGGGGGGGAACTCTTGCTGGAGCCGCAGCTTTAGAAGGAAGAGGCCGGTTGCTGGGACAACATGTTTCGCGCGCATGCGCGTCCCAGCAACCGGCCTCTTCCTTCTAAAGCTGCGGCTCCAGCAAGAGTTCCCCCCCCTCCGTCTCTCCACATCGTGGTGACGTCATCCAGGACGCTGGGACGTCGGGTAAACGTGGTCCCTGCACTGACAGGCATTCTACTCCACTGCTTCCCTCTGAGCGGACGGGCCGTCCATCTTGGAACCTGGCTTAGTAAAGCCACAGGCTGGTTATTTATTATTGTTTTACCATATGACTTATTAAAGGCACACCTCCATACAAGGTGTATTACTTTTATCACAAAACTACACAGCGCCTGGCTCCTGTTCATACCGCCCAAAGAGAGACAACTACAGGAGAGGACTGCATACTGACAGATATCCCATCGAGGAGGGTGAGTGATAACTGCGGGTGTACTGCAGGGCTCCCTATATACTCTTTATATACTCTTCATATTCTGGACTTATGTACTGGATTTTTCTTTTCTGTATATCGGATTTATGCAATGGATTTCCTTGTGTTTGCAATAAGACATTGTATTATCTAACTTAAAAGAAGGAAATAGGGGATTCCCCGGGAGGGTCTGAAGGTCTGGAGGAGCTAAAGAAGAGGAGTTTTTGGAATAAGAATAAAATTAAAAAAAAAAAAAAGAAATATAACATGAAAGGTAAAAATACTAAAGGGAGTGGGCTTAAGTATTCCCAAACTGGTACGATTAAGAAGTATATGCCACAAGGAAATTTGACCCCAGAAAGATCTCAGGGAGCATGTGAAAAAAGTGAATTGAAAATAAGTTTGGATAATAGTCTGAGACTTTCCTTGGGACCGGTATATAACAGCCAACAATTAACGGAAGGTATAGAGTCGAGAGAAATTGAAAGAGATCTGCCAATACCAATAAAAAGGAAATGGCGGAGATGTTTAAAAATTTGGAACTATCAATAAAGCAAGAGATGGGGACAATTCGGGAAGAATTGGAGCAATTACTAACCAGGGTGGAGGAAACGGAGGAAAAAGTTTATGTTCATGCCCAAATTATCCCAAAATTAGAGAGATGGATAATAGATAACAGAAAAGAACAAAAAAAACCTGCTTTTTATGATGGAAGAACAAGAAAACAGAGAAAGGAGGGGGAGGGTAGGGAGGGTAATACTCTGCAAAAGGGAGGAGAGAGAGAGAGGAAGGGTGGAGGATAGAGAGAGCTAAGAGGAGTGGGGTAACATGGAAGAAGTTCAGTACGTAACTTATAATGTAAAGGGGCTAAGTTGTCCTGGGAAGAGATTTAGATTATTTAAGGAGTTACAACACAGAACATCCTCAGTAGTTTTTTTGCAGGAAACACATTTAGAGATGGAATCGAAGGTTAGGCTGAGGACCAGACATTTCCCGGTATGGTATTATGCGGTTTGAGGAGGAGAAGAGAATAACAGACCCAGAGGGAAGGTTTCTGTTTCTGAGGGGTAAATTGCAGGAAATTGAATGTACATTGGTTAGTATATATTGCCCAAATAAGAAACCAGAGATATTCCTGAGGGGAGTATTGAGTAGGCTGGTGGACTTCAAAAGGGGTCGCCTGATAGTAGCTGGGGACTTTAATATCTGCATGGGCTCACGGATGGATACTACTTCTTGTGTGAGGAGGGAGGAGAGTAAGTCCTTGAGATTATTAAAGAAATCATTGAATAAATATCAATTAGTGGATATATGGAGAATTAGGCATATGAAGGATAGAGATTATACTTTTTTTTCACAAGTTCATGAGACTTACTCTAGATTGGACTATATATTGGTAGATCATCAATTTATAGATTCGGTGGTAGAAGTAAAAATTGGAGGAAGCTCCATTTCAGATCACGCCCCTGTTGCAATGAAGTCAAGATGGAGTAGAGAGGAAAGAGGAGGATTTGTTTGGCGGATGAATGAGGCACTTCTTCAGGATGAGGAGATCGATCGAAAGATTGAGATAGAAATTAAAAGATTTTTCGAAGAGAATGAGACAGAGGAAATATCGGTCGCAACAGTGTGGGAAGCCCATAAGGCTTACATTAGAGGACTATTCATTGCAATAGGGGCAAAAAAGAAAAGAGAAAGGAGGGAAAAGATTAATAGACTATTAAATGATATATTCGATCTGGAACAGGCTCATAAAAGGACTACATCTAAAGAGATAACGCAGAGAATAATAAAGAAGAAAGAAGAATTAGAAAAGGTAATTGAGGAAGAAAAAAGAAGAGTTTTCAACAAAGTAATAAGTGAAAGGTATAGATGGGGAGATAGGCCGAGAAAATACTTAATGAGGGCCTTGAGGAAAAAGAAGAATAGGAATTATATAGAAAAAATAAGAAACTCCAAAGGTGAAATGGTGCATTCAACTAAAGATATCTCTAGAGTATTTAAGGATTATCATAGTGAACTATACAACATCATACCCCAGG
Source organism: Staurois parvus (assembly GCF_062004578.1). Lineage (NCBI taxonomy): Eukaryota > Metazoa > Chordata > Amphibia > Anura > Ranidae > Staurois > Staurois parvus. Next base: position 18,714,991 of record NW_028317807.1, read on the forward strand.
ATACTCTTAATAGTGCTGAAACAGTAAATAAAGAAAAAAGAAGAACTTTTTTAAAAAATGCAGGTTTAGCAAAATTAAGTGAAACCCAATTGAACTCCCTAGAATCAGAAATTATGTCAGAAGAAATAGAAATAGCATTAAAAAACACAGAGGTGGGGAAAAGCCCGGGTCCAGACGGGTATACCGTAAAATACTATAAAAAATATAAAGAGCTACTAATACCCAAACTGAAGATATATATGAATGCTTTGGGAGGAGAGATTGAAATAAGGGGAGAGTCCTTACAGGCTAACATAGTTTTAATTCATAAGGAAGATAAAGACCCCTCTCAATGTGCAAGTTATAGACCAATTGCGCTGTTGAATGTAGACACCAAACTTTATGCAAAGGTCCTGGCAAATAGACTAAAAGTCTTGATGCCAAAATGGATACACGTTGATCAGGTGGGTTTTGTCCCGGGAAGAGAGGGTAGAGACAACGGATTGAGATCACTGTTGCTCATTCAGGAAGGGAAGAAAGGGAAAACCCCAGTACTATTACTGTCAATAGACGTTGAGAAAGCATTTGATAGAGTGAGTTGGAGATTTATGATGGACACCCTGGAGGAGATAGGATTGGGAGATAGAATGAGGAAGTGGATTGGTAACCTATATAGAGGGCCTACTGCCACTGTTATGGTTAATGGAGGAAGATCAGAGACTTTTAGGATGTCAAATGGAACAAGACAGGGATGTCCTCTATCTCCACTGCTGTATGTCTTATCGTTGGAACCACTGCTGTCTATGATAAGAAAGAACATAAATATAAAAGGAATAAAGGTAGGAGACAGAGAACACAAAGTAGCGGCCTATGCGGATGATTCAATGTTCTATGTTGAAACCCTCGTATATCACTCCCAAATTTAATAAAAATGCTGAAGGAATATGGGGAATTATCAAACTTAAAAATTAATCCAACAAAAACTTAAATCTTAAATATAAATCTTAAAAATAGTGAAAAAGAAAAAATACAAGAAGAATTCCCTTTTGTTTGGAGAGAGAAAGAATTAAAGTACCTTGGGATAAAATTGTCTGTTTCAATTAAAAATATGTATAAAATTAACTATATTTCACTTTTAAATGAGATCCAGAAGGAATTGAAGAGGTTGGGGAGTGGAAATCCGTCTTGGATGGGTCGTATAAACTTAATAAAAATGATAATTATGCCCAAAGTTTTATATAAATTTCAAATGATCCCAATTAAACTTCCAGAGGTTTTCTTTAAAACACTTAGAAAAATAATGTTGAGATATATATGGAGGAATAAAAAACCTAGAATACGTTATGAAATGTTGACTAGAACTAAAGAGAGAGGTGGTTTAGGACTCCCAGATTTTAAGAGATATTATAGAGTGGTGATAATTGCGAGAATTTATGACTGGACTCATAACCCAGGGAAAAGCTGGGTTAAAATCGAAAACACACTGAGTAGGACAAATTTAAGTAGGATTATATGGTTACCAGCACAATATAGAGGATTAGATGTTAATACAAGTGTGTACACTTTTATTGTTTTAAAAGCTTGGGAAATGTTACACAGACAAAAGGGATGGGTTTTTAACTCACAGTTAATGCCACTAAGAAATACAGACTATTTTGTTCCCGAAAACCTCACCGGTTTTGCTCCCAAAACCGGTGAGAACTAGAAAGGAGTGGAATTTACTTGGAAGATTACTAGAAACACGGGGAGATGGGAGACACGGTGTTGCAAAAATATATGGAATATTAACGGAATTAGACACGGGCACAAAATTAATTTATGTAGAGAAATGGGAAAAAGACATGGGAAGGGAAATAGATGAGGAGCAGCAGAGGAAAATGTTTAGATTAATACACGAAAATTTTAGCATGCGGGAAGTAGAGTTGAACTACAAGTGTTTAGTTAGATGGCACATTACACCGAATGTGGAACACAAATTGAATGGGGAGATTTCACCGCTGTGTTGGAGAGGGTGTGGAGAAGTGGGTACAACATATCACATGTGGTGGGAGTGTTCAAAGATACAGGTGTTTTGGAATAAAATGATTTATTTAGTAAGAAAAATTACTGAGATCGACATTAGATTAGATCCAGAGTTATGTCTTCTCCATATCACCGAGCTTTCAGTGAGGTCATACAAGGATTCAGGGATTTGGCATTTGCTAAGCACAGCGAAGAGTTTGATACCTAGGTTCTGGAAACAAAGGGAGGTGCCGACAGAGGAGGATTGGATGGTCAGAATGAATCAGATTTGTGGGTTGGAAAGATTGTATTATACGCATATAGATAAAATGGAAAAGTATCATATAAAGTGGAAAAAATGGGAAGAGTATAGAGAAAAAGTGAAATATATGATGATGATTTATACCCCTTGAAACAAATATGGACTGTAGAAATGTTTTTTTTGGTTAGAAGAGAAATGCAGAGTGGGATGGGGATTTCCGAGGGTGGGGGTCGGGAGGGGAAGGGATAGGGGTGGTTGAAGATGTGGAAATAGATAAACTATGTCAGTAGGAAGATATTAATTTTATGTCTTTCTTTTTTTTTCTTTTCCTTTTGTCAAAGGAGAAAGTGATTGTGATTTTTACTTGGTTGAAAAATTTATAAATATTTATAAAAAAAAAAAAGTATATTTTTGCCCTCCCCAGCCACCTACTTATCCCACCTACCTACCCCCCAGAGGAATGACTACATAAAGATTCAGGCTGTGGGTCTGCCTCTTCCAGCCCACTACATTCTAGAATCCACTAAAAGGTGGGGGGGAAGCAGTTGAGTCTGCAGCCAGTGAAGCCTAGAACAGCCCAAAATAAACACACACATCCCCACTGATTGCAGCCCAAAAAAAACCATAGCTTTACCTTACCTTTCTACCAACCTATATAGGAGGGTGCTACACTACCATGCAATGTGGGTGAACAAAGGCAGACTTGTTTGAAAACTAACCTGTGTGAAAACCACTGCTCCCTCTATAGATACTGTAACAGTGGAAATATCAGTGAAGCCATGAAGGGACAGAAAGTGTGTTAGTTACAGGATTACCAGGTGAAAATACAGGTTAAATACTCTGAAAAGCTAATGCAGCCACCAGGAGACTCAGTTTAGATTTGCTTTAAAACTTAACATGTGTATAATTCACATGCCTTTCCTTAGCTAGTAAAAGCATACTGTAATCATGTTTTAAAAGTAGAAGTCCAGTTTACACCATCCGCCCCTTCCCTCCACTTTGCCTAATCAAAGAAAATCTTGTCTTCATTGAATAAATTACAACGTGTTCTCTGAATGGTGTGAATGCCGAGAAAATTACTCCTTGTGTTCCTTGCGCAGAAGGGAATCTGCTCAAGCAAGACCATGAACTAGCTACTACAATGCTTTCAGCATACCCAGTGGCTCTCCAAATATAAGTTATAGATCATTACATCATGCCAAGCTGGACCAATGTACGTTTATGATAAAGATAATTCCTGAAGTTCTGCTATAATTATGTTTATGTGAATTTATTGTGATTATGTACATTTCCAGATTTATAAATATGAATTTTATTGCGTAGACTTTTGTTTTATTGCATTTTAATGTTTTGGTATACCTAAATAGTTAAATAACCATGGGTGCTACACTATTTCTTAATGTAACACATGTTTTAGTACAGTATGCTGCACATTATTGCTGGTGCAGTTCAAAGTGTAAACTGTAATATTAAGAAAGTATGCAATACACCTAATCAAATACTTCTTGGACCATTGTTTACTTGTGTTGTACATAAATGCAATTCTGAATATTTTTTGTCTCATAGTTTTGTAGGGATTGCATTTTCTGGTAATATGCATGTTGTTTGGGTGTCCTGGCATATGGACATATTGTCTATAGCATGTAGGCTTGGAGGTTCAGGCACTCTTCAACCACTTATTCTTATACCATATACTATACAATAGTTATACTTTGAAAACCCTAAAATTCTTAGATGCACTGGTTTGGTGTCTATGGTGTCTGCTATCTATTTTCCAATTCCTTTGCAAAGAGGAATATTTTAGCTACAGTATTTTTGTCATTTTAAATAAGATAAGATATAATTTGCTCTTTTTTAACAAAATGGTTAACGTTTGTTTCTCGTTAGATTCTATGTACTGTATTATTGATTTCAAATTTTTCAACAAAACCAACTTGTACTTTTTATTAGTATACTTTATTTTTATTTGATGCACTGATTATCACAACAGCAATGCTGTTTTCAAAACATTTCTTGGACTCTCCTGAAAGAACCAACTCTAGGAGTAACTGCTCCCCACTCAGTGTATCTCCTGTATTCTCCAGGTCTCAGGTAGTACTGGCGTCCTCTGTAGTTGGGTTGCTCATAGAAGATCCAGTGGCCTTCAAGGACATTACAGGAGTGAATATCATGGTAGTTGAATTCTTCATGGACTTGAGGACAATCTTCAGTGAACTCCATCATCTGACCTCTGAATTCTTCCCTTTCATAAATCCTCAGCCTAAATGATCCACGGTGCTGATGGAGGAACATGCATTGTAAGTCAAATATGTTTAAAATTTTTTATTTTATATTAACTGAAGGTCTGCACACATACTTCGTTGTCTTGTTTCTATAGATTTGGCATAGTAGGGTAGATTTACAAAGAGACAGCAAGTTAACTAGCATTTTCAGAATTAGATTAATTTTCCCTTAGAACAGGTAACCTTTAATATATAATAGAAATATATACCTGAGGGATGATGCGACAAGACCTAATGGAGTCATTAAATCCCATCCACTGTTGAAAATCTGGATACTCTCCTCTCCTCAGGAAATATTGGTGCCCGGTGTAGTTGGGGTGCTCATACAGCATCCAGTTTCCATTTTCCACACGGATGGAGTTGCAACGGCTGAAGTAAGAGTGGAGGTCAGAACAATCAGAGCTGCACTCATAAGAGCGGCCCTGGAAGTTCCTGTCCTCATAAAAGATGATCTGAAATTTCAACAAAGCAAATATTTACCGTGAATTACTGTTAGAGAGCATTACATATTGCCTTTTGCATTAAAATTCTATGATATTAAACCATTCTGCAATAATTATTACATAGTCAGCACTAAACAAAACTTTCTGTTGTTTCTACTCTTTGCTGATCTGTAAATATATCATATTCGCAATTTTGCCTCAGTTATTGAAAGAGGGATGTTAATGTGAAAAATAATATGAAAACCACATTCACACATCCAAATGACCATAGTGCCATAAGTACCATCTTTCAATCAATTTTGCATAGTTACATAGTTATTCTGGCTCAAAAAAGACAAAAGTCCATCTAGTTCAACCATTAAAAAAAAAAGACATACAGCCATTATATTTCATCTGAAAAATTCTGCAAGAAAGAAGACAAATCCTCCTCAGTCTGACTGCTGAAAAATGGCAGGATCACCTTACTAGAAATTTTTAGACAGCCAAAAAAAGCCACATTAGTACCATTCTAATTTACAAATTGCTGTTCCTAAAAATGATACCAACCTATCACTAGGGACAATTTAGTATTGTCAAAATCCAACATCAGACAAGGTGTTATGTTAGTTAAGAGATAACATTTTAAGTTTTTATTTCTGTATGTGGCCCTTACTTGGGAGGTTTTCTGTCACATTCTTTGCACAAAACAGTACAAGAAATGAAGGGAGCAGGTGTCATTTGGAAAAGAAGGCACAGACAACAATAAAAACATTGTCAGAAATTCTAACCCTTCCGTACTATAGTAAAAATGTATTGATTTTTTTTAGTTTATTTAGTGAATTCTTTCTTTTTTAACTGTGGTCAAATAATTGTTGGAAACAACTTATCTATAGCTTGATTTGCTTACCCCATATATTTAGTCTAATTCTACATGACCTATAGCATGTATATTTGACTATTATTAATACATTAATTGTGCCGACCAGATTTGGTTGTATGTAGCTGAAAAACTACAAAATAATAGCACACATACCTAGCGTAATTATTTGGTAATTAAAAAATAACTAAATCTTTTACCTTTCCCATTTTGCCTGGGGTGTCTCTGGTGAGGCGTCAGTACAGAGGAATGACAAACACAGCTGTTCTTATATAGGATATCCATTGCTGGATCTGCATTACTAACACAATAGAGATCTCGCTCAGGACAAAGAATGTATAGTATTTCTCTTTTCATTCTACAGTATGTTGAAGCCGAGAATGTTCAGTCTTTTTACACCTCCCTCATCAGCTTTTGATCATCATGAGTTCACATTTATTTGCTAGTGTCAGTAAATAATTAGCACAAGCTAGGTGAACACGTCAATATATTTGTTCTTTTCAAATTAGGAAATAACACTAGTGTAACTTAAAAATATATTACTTTTAACATCTTATTTAATACCTTTGTTGGATGCCTATTTTTATTAGATTGGATTTCTATTTTCATAGATTGTAAGAGAACAGCAAATGCATAGGAAAGATATTTTTTTCTTCAAAGAAGTAATAACATTCTTATACATCAACTATTAAATTGTAACTTTTAAGATTTACTAACCCTACGGGTTATACAAAAAATGTTATTACAACTTGTATTTTTTTAATTTATTATTATTTTTTTAACTGACGTTTTGGATAGCAGGTATCTAAATAAATTTATACTGAAAACTTTTTTTTATGCTTTTGGCAGTATCTATCTATATATCTATTACGGATGAGCGAGCTGATCAATTTTCAGTAAACTGGACTTTTGCTGAGCCCAGTGGGAAATCCTCAAACCCAGAACATTGTACCGCTATTGAAGTCCATGAGAACCAAATCTTGTATTTAATGCCAGTTTACAAGCTTTTGGTAAAAAAGGTTATGGGTAAATGGATACTGCCATGGTGTACATAGTTCAGCCAGGAGTAGGTCTTTTAACATGGCTTAAATGGCAACAACAAAAATACACAAATCATTTAAATAACATGCTTGGAGGATGCATTAAACCTGAACTTGAAGTGGTGCACCTGTAGGCTGTACTCCTGCAAAATTTGCATAAAAAAAAACTGCAGGTGCTAATTGACAACTCTTCCCTTACCCGAACTTGCTTGGAAACAAAGCAGCTGGAGGATCCAGGGTGACATCATGCCTGGTTGTGGAGGTTTGTGGAGGGGACTTATTAGTATTTGGAAGCACCCTTTACAATAAGCACTCTACGAGAATGAGTGTGGTCCACATAGTACTTCTTGTTACTCATTTCCAAAAAATGTAAAAAGTGAGTAAACACAAACACCATTATAAGGGTCCTTAATTTAAAAAAAAAAGCCCCCTGATGTAAATCTAATGTCAATTGTGCTGTCCAGCACTGTAAATCTGTTGTCAATCAAGATAAATAATGCCCCGATGACAAGATGTCCCATGCCAAGTTCCATGCTCAGACCATGACAATTCTATCCCACTGTCAACAAACCAACCAGGAATGTTGGCTGACGTCATTGCCTACAAAAGGTTAATATCATATGTGATCATTGTTGTCATGGGGATGCCCTCTGGCTTGTTTACAATTTCAAGGTAGGAATTTCAGTATCTGGTTCCATTTAAGGGCTCCCTATGCTAGTTGTAAGTGAATGGTTTAAACTTTAGATGTGCCCTATATGACTCTCACTGACAAGCTAGCAGATTCTGATCCATAGTTATCAATAGTTAGAAGTCTATTAGCTGCTCAATAGAAATGCCCACACACTGACCTATTTGCTGTACAGTATCTTCAAAAAGTATTTTCCTCATAGACAAGATTTTTTTCTGAAGCTGCAGCAAGCACTACAAAGCATACAGCAGCACACTTGTACATAAACGGAAATTTAGCATATTGCAGACTTTTGCAACAGTCAGGAATATATTTACTCTACAGTAAAGGCTAAAGGAGGTTGGTGATCTAAATAACTTGGAAAGTGTCAGGTATTTGTGAGCTGTCAGGACAATGGTACCAACTACTGTACTTTAAAAACCTCAACAGAAAGGAGAATGCATCAACAAATCGTTGTTATTTACACAAGAGATGGAAACAACCAGGAAAACTGTAAGTGGCTGTGGTTAAATTACACTAAAGATTGGGCGCGGCTTAATAGTGTCTGAGCGTGCTTGTATGCCACACACGTATGCCACATTCCTTGCACTCACTAAACCCTCCTTGAGCACTTGAGTCCCCAGTGCATTTTTAATACAGTGTCTGGTTTCAGTTTTCTGCTGGTCCCAGCTGTTGTAATGGATCTGCTGGTTGACTTTGCAGCTGGGACCTAGTGCTAAGCCCCAGAACAGCAACAATGGGCTTCCAATCATGCACCACAACACTCAAGGAATGCTTGTAGGAGACTGCTGTGAACACAATGCTTGCTCTTCAAGAAGGATCCTGTAAAAGAAGTTCAGTACATGTTGGAATGAGAAGGCTGGCACATACGCATACTTATGTGCATGCTCATAATTCTGAGCAAAGGCTCAATGCAATACAGGCATTGTCACACATGCGCAAATGTATTAGCATGTGCAGAAAACATATGTGGATATGCAAGTGCAAGGCACTGGTGTCAAATGGCCTATTTAAGCTGTACTATGACATCGATGGATTGCTGAGCAGTCTCCAGCTAGTTCCTGCTTTACTTGAGCCTTGACCTGCTTATCTGTGCACAACTTGGCTTGACCTGTCCTTGGATTTCTGCCTGCTGTGACCTCAGCTTGTATTTTGACTCTGCTCCTGGCTTGTGCTCCTGTACATCACTGCCAAGTTGTGTACTGACCCTTACACTTCCTGTCATTGTGTTGAACAAGAGAAACACCCTCTCCAGCTCAATCTCCACCAGGTACATGACAAAGATCCTCTGAGTACAGAAACTGGGACAGAGCTACCTCAGAAGTTGCAGACAGCAAATAAAATATATCATTATTAGATGATAGAACCATGGTGGGGGGGGAGGTGCTTGATCTGTTCTCCAAAAAAGTGTAAAGGAAACAATAAATACATAATACACACTATATATATATATATATATATATATATATAAGCATTTGCAAACTTCAAGTGGGCTGTCATGAGTTTTGCACTGAGGAGAGGCTTCTATCTAGCCATGGTGGAGGGGTGCAGTGATGTTTGTCCTTCTGGAAATTTGTTTAATCTCCACACAGGATCCCCGAAGCTCAGTCCAAAGTGACCATCGGTTTGTTGGTCACCTCTCTTACTAAGGCCCATCTCCCCAAATTACTCAGTTTGGCTGGTGACCAGTTCTTGGAAGAGTTCTGGCTATGCCAAACTTCTTCTGTTTGAGAATTATAGAGGCCACTGTGCTCTTGGGAACCTTCAGTGCAACATAATTTTTTGTAGCCTTTTCCCAGATCTGTGCCTTTCAATAATGCTATCTCTGAGCTCTGCAGGCAGTTCCTTTAACTTCATGGTTTTTGGTCTGATTCTGTATGCATTGTCAGCTGTGAGGCCTTTTAAAGAGAGGTGTGTGCCTTTCCAAATCATGTCCAATCAATTTAATTTACCACAGGTGGACTCCAATCAAGGTGTAGAAACATCACATCAATGATTAAGAGAAATGGGAGGCACCTGAGCTAAATTTCAAGGATTGTTGCAAAGGGTCTAAATACTTATGCCAATATGATATTTCAGTTTTTTGTTGTTAATAAATTCAAAGACATCTCTAAAATTCTGTTTTCACTTTGCCATTATGGGGCACTGAGTGTAGATTAATGAGAAAAAAATGAATTTTAAACAACTGTAGTATCAGGCTGCAACATAACTAATTCTAAAAAAGTGAAGGGGGTATGATATATACATATACTGTATATATATATATATATATATATTTATATATCCTAAAAATAAATACAAATATTCCCTACCTAGATTAATCCCCACCCAAGGTCCCAAAAATGATGTTGGGTAATCTTGATGACATTTACATTTACTGAGCTAGCATCTGCATCAGTGGGAAGAAGAATCTCCCTTTCCACATCACTGGTGGTCAGAGAATTAACCCCAACCCCCTGGCAAAGATATTGGTGTTCAAAACTAGGGTTTTGCATTAATACACATTACAGATGTGTGTTGGTGCACTGTGGTGCCATTTATTGTGAAGAGCACCCCAGCACACCTTCCCAGTACAACTGCATTGCAGCAATCTGCACCGGCAGTAACGAACAAATATGTGTTGCAGTGATCTTCACTCACAGAATTGGTTCATGGCTGGTAGTTGGTTCAAAGTGGTGCATTGCCAGCCTTAACGCAACACACATTAACATGCAATAAATGCTCCCCATCAGACTGCCCTGGCATGAATGGGCCCTGTGTTTAGTACAAAGCCCATGTGATTAGTTCAAAGCCCAGGACTGTTCTGTGTAATTCAGGACACATAGCAGGTATGATAGTGTTTATATATAGTCATGTGAAAACGTATGTACACTGCATGGAAATTGTTGGCTTCTTCAACATATCTGAACAGGCAAACTTCAGCTCTTGTGTTAAATAATGTCTACAGATAAAGGTGATATACTTGAACAAATGATACATACAATTGACATGACTAATTAATTTCAATGATCTAAATGAACAAAAATGTATTTCTGTCATGGAAAAACTAAGTGCACCCTTTCATTTACCATCCCTTCAAATCATGAAATTAGCTTCCAGATATCCAGAATAGGTGCCAATGATTACTCTCCTATACAGCTGGCACTTGTCTTGTTTTAACTGTAGACATCATGGGATTGATTTATCAAAGGCAAATATGTTGTATGCTTTGCAAGGCAATTTTCACTTTGCTTGGAAATTTTCAATTATCTTAGTGAATGTGGTGAAAATTCACTTTGGAAAGAACACCCAATCATGTGTGGCATCATCATTCTAAGATTAATAGAGCTTTCTAAGCCATCATAAAAAAGGTTATGAATGCCTATATATATCTGTCAGGGGATTTAAAAAGATCCACAAATGTTTAAAATCAATTAACCCACTGTACTGAAAATATTCTACAAATGGAATACATTTCAAACAACTGCTGTTTCCAGGACTGATGGGCCCAGAAAATTCAACCCAAGAGCTGACCTTTTGATACTAAAATAAGCTTAACATTTCATTGTGCTGTGTACAGGTAACTCTTGCAACAGTTGGGGTTAAAGTGCATGCATCTACAATCAGAAACAGATTGTACCAAATAAATCCACATGAAAGGTGTGTTTAGCCTTTTCTATCCAAAAAGAAAATTTGTGCAAGACCAGACCTTGAAGGACAATATGCTATGGAGTGATCATTCAAAGAGTTGCTTTGTCACAGTAATAGCAGACATCTGTTCACTACAAACTGAAGACTACAGGGATGATTTACTAAATACAACTTCCCTTCACTTTGCAAGAGAATTTTCTCTTAGCTTAGTGAATGTGGTGAAAATTCAATTTGTAAAGAATGCCTAATCACATGCATTGAACATTTAAAAAAAATACATATTTTTGCTTGCATGTGCATGAATGTTGGAAGTAAGCAGAACTTCATCAAGCCTAGGAAATACTCCGGTGTACAGCCTATTTGCCTTTGGTAAATTAACCTCAGTATTTCAGGAGAAGAACCATATAACAATCATTAAGCATTATAGTGGAAATGATTTGGTTTGAGGTTGCTTTGCTGCTTCAGGGTCTGGGCAACTCACAGTCATCAAGCTAACTTTACATTCTACATCATATCAAAGCAAGCTTTATGAGATTGTGAGGTCATCTGTCCAAAAATTGAACTGAAAATGAGTTCCTCAATGTGATAATGATCTGAAGCACACTAGCAAAACCACCTAGGAATGATTTTTTAAAAAAATAAGTAATTGAGGACTATGGACTTCTTTAGTCAAAGCCCAGATTTGATTCCAATTGAAATTTTGTAAGGACATTTTTAAACTGGCAGTTCATGCATGGAAACCCACAAACATCTTGCAACTGAAGGAATTTTGCATGGGGAAATGGTAAAAAATTTGGGCAGTTATACAAAATGCCTTTAGGAAATAATTTCTGCTACAGGAACAATACCAGCCTATGATTCTAAGAGTGTACTTATGTTTTACCCACAGTATACCATTACATTTAATGATATTTTTGTTAAATAACTGAAAATGCAAATTGTGTTCATATTCAGATATGTCCCCTTTACCTGTAGGTACTGTTTAAATAAAGATCTAATGTTTGAGTGTTAAAATATGTTGAAACAGTCAACAATTTCCATTTTGTTTTCTTGCTTTCTTACATGAATCTAGATGATTTATTTTTAATTAAATGTTTTTAATGATTTTTCCAATAAACCTATATTGATTTCAACTATGTGGAGGGTTAATGAATACTTATTCAATATTTTGGATTTTGTGCTAAGATAAAAACTCATGTAAGTACTAGCATTAAGGGGCTTGCACAGAACTCAGACTCCCAATATTGGGAATAACCTTAATGGCTTTGTATGTATTTAAACCTCTCCTTCTTACTCTATGATTGTGTCCAACTACAGGTGAAACACATTAGAGGAGGGAGCTCAGAAGGGAGAATGTGACTTTTTACTTTTAATAAATTGAAATACAGAGGATTTTGGGTGTGGTATGAACATTCTTCTCTGAAATGCAAAATAAGATGTTTATCATAAAGAGTAGCAACCTAAGAACAATGTAGTAAACGGACACTAAATGTTATGTGCCAGTGACCTATCTGCTACCCTCCCTGCTGTGCTTTTTTTTAATAGGGTTATTTTTTTAAATTGTGAACTTGATCATAGTTAGGAAAAAAAAAACTCTCCTCAAAGTTACCCAGGGCCTCATGCAGTTAGATTGTTATTATTCTACAATTCAATGCTTGCTGTCTCAGCTACCTATCACTAGGCCTCTGTATGTGCTAACAAGCACAAAGACAGAGGATTATCATTCTCTGATATCTGCAGGGAGAATGTTTTGTGCACTTCTGTGTGATGGCTGTGATTTTTAAAAAGCATTGCAAAAACCAACAAAATCATGCAACTTGACATAATTCATCCAATCAACATTCGAAAAGCTAGGCTCAATGTTAGCTTTATTGTATAAATCTGAAGCACAGGTTAACAGATATTAAGAGAAAGAGTTTTGACACATTTTGCCAAGGGTGCTTATTCATAAGGATTTACAAAGAAGCACTCCATGTGAAGCATAGGAATGGTTGAGCAGACAGCTATGTAGACCCATTTTTTGTATATTGATTGTATGTGTTGGGACTGGGCAAGGTCTGCAATCTGCATGTGTCTCTTGCCTTGGGTATGTAAAAGTGGTTGCCGGGTAGCATCAAGGATTTTGTGGCTTTTGCTTAATTATTAACTCTGCGTACCAACAGCACTCTTTGGTTGATTTTAAAATGAAAACTTCTAGGCGTTTATTTGTAGGAGTGCTAATCTTGCACATTGCACACAGACAGCAGCTGATGCTTCCACTGCTGAGTCAAATGAGGTTGTTTGGATCCAGAGGAGCTGTTTTGAACGTAACAGTCTGGCACATTCTGGTGTTTTGTATGCAGCAGGGACCTTAATTTGACACCCTTTTACAAGACAACTGGTTTTTAAATTAAAGGATGAAAAACATGGAAGCTACTGCTGCTGACCTCTGCTACTAAACATGGGGAGACTTTTACTTTAATAACTTGAATTACTAATCATTAACAAGCTTCCATATTAGAAGAACTGACTTGAACTGATATTTACCTTGCACTTCTAGCAGCTTATATAATTAGTTACTCAGTATTCAACCTCTTTATCCTTCAGATAAAGCTTCTAAGGTGCTGCCATGACCATTGCCCCAGGTTTCCTGCTTTAGGGTGGCTCTTTTTTCTTGCAGCATTCTATGGAGCCACTTTTGTATGCAGGGACTCAAACTGTGTCTCCCTACACTGTGTGCATCAATAGAAACTGTGGTATTATATTGTGTTTTTTTCTTTTTGTATGTACTTATTTGCACATAAAAAATATTATGGAAAAAAAAAAGTTTGCAGAGCATTTATTGATACCAGTAAATATTAGTCTCCGTGTCTCTGCAAATCTTTTTATATAGATAATGTACATACTCATCAGGCACCCCAAGACTTTATATTTTTATGTGTATTTGCATATTTTCATATTCATATTTATTGCCTGTACTCTAGTTGTGGCAAAATAGTGCAGGTAGAAGGCAAAGGGCTAGTCATACATGTTCTCTCTGCAGCTAATCTTTTATTCGTTGCTGACTTACCATGTCTTGTTCTACACTGTGTCTCTGTATAGAGGCAGCCATCTTGGTAGAGGCAGACCTTTGCAGTCTCATGTCAGAGCCTCCGTCAGGAAGAACAATGGGAAACACAGTAGTGGCATCACCATGTTTCACTCTATTTCTCCAGAGACTAGCAGTCAAAAGGCACAGTGCCTAAGTTTAACACTGCAGATGTACTGTACATCTTTGAGGGTGTATACAAATCAGTGCGTAGGCAGACTCACTTACTAGGGAGCACACTGTTATTTTTCAGGAGGAATACAAGACTAAAAGTGCTCTTTCTGGGTACTGCTTAAGCACAATTGACACTCCCACATATTGCTTTACAAAATAGCAAATCTTCATTTGAGTTCATTGAGTTCAGCTTCACTTAAAAAAAAAAAAAAATGAAACCTTCATTTGAAAGTGTTTCATGTCTATTACCAGTACTCCTGAGCACTCTTATAGCAAAGATAAACAACACAGTGTTTTTTTCCTTAAAGGAATGAAAAGATTTAGAGAAGGTTTGTGAGCAATTAAATTTTGATTTTATGGAGAGATACAGTGATACATTATTTTAAACTTAATAAAAATCTTGTACTCTTCTTATGGATCCAACTCTTGCATTTACTGCTCCCCAATCACTAAAACTCCTGTACTCTCCAGGTCTCAGATAATATTGACGTCCTTTGTAGTTGGGTTCCTCATAGAAAATCCAATGGCCTTCAATAACATTGCAAGAATGGATTTCACGATAGTTGAATTCTTGATAGATATGTGGACGATCTTCTGTGATTTCCAACATTTGTCCTCTGAAATCTTCCTTTTCATACAGTCTGATCAAAAAAGATCCTGTATGCTGTAGAGGTATATTAAGATAGAATTTCGACATGTGATTAATATACATTGAAGATGTATAAACTTACAATAAGTATAAAAAATATGCCTTTTAAATAGAACCACAAACAGCTGAAAATAACTGCATTTAGCCACTCATCACAATTATAAGAAGAAATGGCTGAATGTCACAACAAGAAATGTGTTTTTTATTAATCATCCTAAATCAAACTATATGGTTTGACTTTAAAACTATAAATATATAACTATAATAATTTGCTGTCTCATAAAATTAAATGTAAACCAAAGCCAAAACGTTTTTGACAAAGTTTTGGATAGTGCAGTTATGGTTTAGAATCCCTGACAGGCATTACAGTCTACTTTTCCTTGCAACTATAGTCATTGGGACTCAGCAAGCAAGGGGAAATACAAAATCTCGTACTTTCACCAGAACAGGAATAGAGAGAAAATTGTACAAGAGCTGTGCTGGTGAAAACTGTCTAAAAGGGGATATCTTTTCACTGTAGAGTTTTCCTCTCATTCTCTCTCTGCAATGGACACAGACGGCAAAAACAAAACAATACAAAAAAAACCCTGAGTGAGTATTAACCATTCTCTACCATATCCAAAAGTAAAAAAAACACATATAAACAGTACATTGCTCTAAATACTGCAAATCATACTAGCTGTATATTGACTTTAATGTTTTCATAAATTCTGCCCAACATTATTACATGATGACTGGCAGACTAAAATATTTTCTTTTTCACAGCCAAGTAAGGAAAAAAGATTTATTACTAACCAGTGGAATCATGTGACAAGAACTGATGGTATCATTGAATCCCATCCAGTGTTGATAGTCAGGATATTCTCCTTTTCTGAGAAAATATTGATGACCTTTATTGTTAGCCTGCTCGTAAATCATCCAAGAACCATTGTCAACTTTGATAGAGTTGCAGCGGCTCACATGAGAGTGCAGGTCATTATTGTCACTGCTACACTCATAGGAGCGTCCCTTGAAGTTCTTGTCTTCATAGAAGGTGATCTGTGTAAAAGTAAAATTTGTGAGATGTATATATAAAGTATATTTTTTCAGGTATGGGTTACTCTAGTACATATTTTTAAGACTGAATATATTTAAAAGGCCAACTGTCACATTCTTAGTCAGTCCTCTGTTTTCTGCTCTTTCCATGATTTTATTGTTAGTATAGTTAGCAAGGATAAAAAGACCATCAAGATCAAATTTTATACATTCTAGTAGTGATTTATAAACTGAAAGCTTAAAGACACTCTGCTGTCCCCCCAAAAAAAATATCTGAAGAATTGCTTCCAGCAATAGAAATGTGTGAATATTTATCTCTCCAGTAGGTGATAAGTGCAAACTCTGCTGTCTTTAAGTGCTAAAACATCCACAAATTCTTCAGCACTTAACCAAGAGAGTTGAATGCCTGCACCTCCCACTGCGATCAGTGGTTTCTACCATCTGTACGTCACCTACTGTACGTCACTATTCTATAGCCAGTGGGAGAAACCCTACCAGAGATGTTATCATTCACAGTTTTCTATTGCACAGAGCAACGTTTTAGATGTTTAACACGAAACAGTCACTTTAATTAAAGAAAAACTACTCATAGTAATCCATTAGATTCTACCTGAAATTTTCTTTGACCATGCTTAGTGTTTTTGTGGCGGAGGTATGTGTAGGTGTGTAGAAGAACAATAGCTGTGTGTAAGGATCGTACTTTGGTTCTCTGTAATGTTGTTTACCAATGTATTAGTACACACTTAAACACAGCAAACAATCCGCATTTTCAATAATTGTTTTTCCCAGATCAAGATAATTTGCAATAAGTGAATGTAGATTGTCAATATGCTTGCTTATACTGTATATAAATTTTCTGTTAGTTAACTGGAATCTCTGAAGTTTTTATCAAGGTCTCTGCCCCATCAAAGTTGATTTACCCTCTGTATGTGTCCTCTTGACAATTGCCACTGAGACAAAAAGAGATGGGAAATCCACAATTGTAGATTTGTCACCAGATCAAGAGATGAGAGTTAAGCTGGTCATTCATTAGGCAGATTTCTGTCAGTTGCTGTTGAACCAGATGAAATTTGCTACGTGGCTGGCCCTATCAGCCCCCTCATGCCTGCCATCCTTCAATTGAAAAATGGAAGAAACCAGATGGAACATTTTCAGCCAAACAACAGCTACACCCAATCAGATACAATAGGCACTGCAACAGGCACAGTAGGAAATGTGTCCATATGCATTGCATAGTGATGATGGAGAAATCTGCTAGATTTTTTTCTCTAACCTGCAGACTGGACAAAAAAACAGTGTATGGCCAATCTAACTCTTCCAACGGGGACACCTGTTCCAGTGACAATTGTCTAAGGGGGAAATTCCCTTAACTTAGAAGGATTTTCTTTCACTTTCCATTGAGTCCCCAGAACACAAAGAAGAAGGGGAATCTCCTCAACAGACAACAAAAAATAAACTGATGGATTTAAAACATTCTCTGCTCTATCAAAAAAAACCCAAAACACTAAGTCTTTATAAGTTATTGCGTGACAAGTCACTTTCAGAAAAATGCTAATTTAGTAGGCCAAAAGGAATAAATAAAGTGAAATAACTCATAGCAACTAATCAGTGTTTTTTTTTTTACTTCAGTAAACCAAACCAAAGCAAATAGTGCTTCTTTTACCAACATCCAGGACATATATACTCATTGTGATTGTGGTAATATTGTTGTTCTAAATCCTGTTCTAGCTGGAAAATGATCCACGGTTAGCCATGGAACCCCAAATTCTACCTAACTCTTCACATCAATGCTGAAGGATGTTGAGATCAATGAAGATGTTCACAATCTCCACATCTAATCTCTCAAAATGAGTAGAACTCCTAATATCTCATGGAAATTATCTAATATTTATTTCTAATAATATCTAATGTTCAATGTGAAGTGTTGTTTGCCACCAAACAATGTAATATTGAGAGTTACAAATGATAATGAAGCTTTTACAACTGAATATCTTAACTGGTAATTGATTATGTCTAAGCATATTAATATGCCTACAACTCATAGGATTATGATGCAAGAAATAATAATGCTATACATCTAATGGCTGTACAATTTGTATTTATTTTTTTCAATGTAGGCTTTATTTTGTGTATTAAGTAAGTATTACAAGGAAAATGATCATACTGTACATATAAAGGTTTACAGTGTGTCTCTAAAATATGTCAGCTCTTACCTTTCCCATTTTCACTGTATGGAAGGATCAGTGATCTGTGATAAGTTAGATAGCAGCTACTATATAAAGCTGTCCACTGCTTGATCAGCAAATGTAAAACAAAGGATTTTCTCTCCTGTTTCTGGAAAAAGTATTAGCCAGTTTATTTAATCTTTTTATTCAGAATGCTTTTTCTTTGTATAACACTGTAGTAAGCTTTTGTCCCTAGATTCTTGGCATTGCTGGTGGTTTTCTATCACATGACTGATAGTTAAACAATGTAGATTTAATAAAACAGTGAACCGAGAGGGAAATTACATTTGTATTGTATACTATGAATTGTTGATACAAAAAACATTATTTCTTTTTTTACGTTTTCAGTCTTCCCCTTGATGTGGGTTTGTGGGGCTCTTCCTGCTTGTTACCCAACTATTGACCACTTTAAAGATCATAAAAATCAGTATTAAGACTTCAGCAGCATGTGATTCCAAAATGGAGCTTCTGCAAGTTTAAAATGTCAAGCAGCTCAGAGCTAAAGTTTTTTGAAGTGTGCAAACAACTGGATAATGTGCCTTTCCTGTTGATTTGCAAGAAAGTTGAATTTTTTAAAGATGTTTTTGTTTCAAAAATATGTTTATCTGCAATGACTCCATTAGGACAGATGGAACTGAGGAAACGAAAAATACCTAACCCTTTTCGGACCCCCACGCCTTGTACTGTCTATGCCAACATCTTAAAGTGTTACTAAACCCACAACAGTAAAATCAGTCTGTATATGCAGTAAAGCATGCTTGTTATACTCACTGTGGAACCTAAGGGGTTAATCCTCTGCATTGTGTAAAAAGGCTGTTTGATCCTGTCTTCTCTGCCCCTCCTCTTGTTGAAATGACCACCTGATACAGACTGAATCCGTAGTCACATGCACATGCTCCGTTTGGTGTGTATTGCTAGAGAGGGTTTTTTTTTTACTTGGGAGAGTGCATGTGATCAGCACAGGGCCAATCAGCACTGTCCAGACAGGGGGTCAAAGGGTTTCACATCCTCCTAGAGCAGAAAGAAAACTCCTTCTACAAGCTTTAACCAGTGCTCTGCTGAAGTCACAAGACTGCTCTAACTGCTGATGAGAAAAGGTATTTAGCAGTTTATATTTACTAAAATAATTGCATTTCCATGTTCTGTGTACTGTGGGAGACCAGATAAGGTGAATTCAGGTTCCGGGATTTAGTATCACTTTAACAACTCTTGCCATCAGTTAGGTTATGGAGCAACATTGCTTCTGATTTCAAGTTTTAAAACCAATAGTGACATTTTCTCAGCCTTTCAGCTATTTGCAAGTGGATCCATAGCTATATTTGTTTAAATTAAAGACTTAGTTCACCTTTATAAAAAAAAAAAACAAACTAAAAACTACCAATTCAGGTAAGGGGTGTCTATAGATAAAAACAGACTGTGCAGCTCTAACTACAGTTCAATAATGCCCTTGCTATAGATGTAGGCTATTTACATACCTCCCAAAACTCGACTGGAATACTCCCAGGAAATTGCTAGGACATTGCTAACTGAGACCTAGTCATTACTGCTCACCTCCACCATCTCAGGAGTGAGCTTTTTATCTGATTAAAAACCACTCACATGCTCTTTCTCTCCACTAATGCAGTAGCTTTTAACTCAGCATTTGAGAGCTCATTCATGTGATGGTGGAGGCAGGGCTGCTGATAGAAACCAAGGGGCCCCATACAGCCAACCTGACAGGGCCCTCCCCCTTAATCCCCCCCCAAAAAAACACAGTTTACTATGCTTCAGTTATGAATGAACACAGTGAGTGATCACTACTGATCACTCATTGTGTTAATTCAGAAAACAAAGGGGCTGGTAACATATTTACTCAGCCCTTCCCACACTCTTCATCCTCAAGTATCCTATTCTGTGCTTACAGTTACCAATGGAAAGTAAAGGAGGGAAGCTGGTAGCATTGTGGAGGTGGGGGCACACGGGTGTGGGTGGGGCCTGGGCAATAGGGGGAAACATATAGTGCAAAGGGAGGGTGATGTGTGTGGCGGGGGGCAATTACAAGAACTGATCCCCTGTAGGGCTCTCTCTGCAGCAGCTGCCAGCAGGAGGGAGAGGAGAAGAAGTCAGCTTTCAGTTGCTGCAGAGAGAGTCATACAGGGGATCGGTTCCAGTCCTTTCCCACTGCCGTGTCAATTACCCTCTT
Source organism: Staurois parvus (assembly GCF_062004578.1). Lineage (NCBI taxonomy): Eukaryota > Metazoa > Chordata > Amphibia > Anura > Ranidae > Staurois > Staurois parvus. Next base: position 18,735,504 of record NW_028317807.1, read on the forward strand.
TTCCCACATCCGATTCACCCAGCTGCCTGGCCCCCCTTCTAGCCTGGGCCCTGAACAGGAGGACTGCTGATATCCCCTTATCCACGGCCCTGGGTGAGCAGTAACAACTAGGTCTCACTTAGCAGCATCCTAGCAATGACCTGGGAGGATTCCAGTCAGGCATCAGGAGGTATATAAATGGCATACACCTACAGCAAGGGCATTATTCAACTTTAGTATGAGCTATACCGTTTGTTTTTATCTACAGATTTCCCTTATCTGCATAAGCAATTTTTTTTAGTAACAAAGCCTTTAAGTCATTATTTGAATGTTTTTTATGATTTATGATTCTCTTGTGTGGAAGGAAGGCCACATTTTTCTGAAAGCATTGCTTCTCTTCCCAAGCTGCTGTGAGCTTTACTGTGTGTGACATGCAGTGATGTTTAGACAAATGTGCTTTCTGTAGCCATTTATGTAAAAATAGTAAATCAATGACAATATATGGCAACTGTTAAATTTGATATAATAGGCCAAAATGACATAGCATAGCAAAAAACTGTTAACATTAAGGGCCTGTGCACACTATAGAAACGCAGTCCAGATGCGTTTTTGCATGCATGTTTTTGACTCATTTTTGGCGCCTTCCGGTGCATTTTATGCGTTTTTACACATTCCAGTGCGTTTTTTATGCATTCCAGTTCATTTTTTCCTCTCTCTTTTTCTCCAATTTAAATAGGGATACGTGTGTTCTAGTGTGTTTTTGGTGTGTTCCGGTGCAAATGAGAAAGAGGTCTGCACTGCAGGCTCATTGATGTACCTTATATATAGAATGGCTGATGTTTTAGAATAAAGAAGTTATTCTGAACTACCAATCAAAGTCATACCTGCAATGGAAAATATAATTAATTTGTTAATACATTAAGGGGAGAGAGAGAGAGAGAGAGAGAGAGAGAAAGAAAGAGAGAGAGAGAACGAGAAAGAGAGAGTATTGCACAGTACAGTTGTCAAAAAAGCCCTATATGTAAGATGTTCTCTGGACATCTGCAGTAGTTTACCTAGAGCTCAGGTTATGGTCATTTTCAGGCAACATATATTGGCTTTGTATGTGTTTTCTTTTTTTATTGCCAGGTTAACATAAAATATTGCATATTAATATGTTTAAAGTGTTGGTAAACCAACAACAGTAAAATCAGTCTGTATATAGTTACACAGTTAATCTGGCTGAAAAAAGACAAAAGTCCATCTAGTTCAACCATTAAAAAAAAAAGTTATAATCCTATACCCACAGTTGATCCAGAGGAAGGCAAAGCATGATCCAATTTGCTCCTGTAGGAGAAAAAAAGTCCTTCCTGATCCCCAAAGAGGCAAGTAAAGCATGCTTGTTATACTCACTGTGAAACATAAGGGGTTAATCCTTCACATTGTGTAAAAAGGCTGTTTATCCTGTCTTCTCTGATCCTCCCCTTCTTTTAATGTCCCTAATCCATCTACTGATAGTACAGAGCCCTAAGAGGCACCCTGCACATGCTCATTTTGGTGTGGATTGCTAGAGAATTTTTTTTTCTTTTGGAAGGGTGCATGTGATCAGCACAAGGCCAATCAGTACTGTCCAGGGTCAGGGTCATGCAGCCTCATGTCAGACGAGAAAGAAAACTCCTTCTACAAGCTTTAACCAGTACTCGGCTGGACACTGATAGCAGTTACAAGTCTGCTATATACTGCTGTTGAGAAAAGGATGATGATGAGAATTTAGCAGTTTATATTTACTATAAAAAAATGCATCTTTATGTTCTGTGTACTGTGGGAGACCAGATATAGTGAATGCAGGGTCCTGGGTTTAGTAACACTTTAATTCTCTTTTTGAGCCACCAGGTGGAGTTACAGACTACTTTTTATGTTTTCTTCTCCTTAGTTGAAAAAAGCTTGTTCTTTAAGAACTCAATAGCGCAAGCTGAAGTTTACTCCCACAAGTGAATATATCAGAACAGTGTTTCATATCATAGCAGATGGTTTCTTCTGAGGTTCAATTGAGATACAGATTACATGAGAGGAGATAGCTACTGCTGGGTCGTGTAATAAAATAAAATCTATACTGTTCTAGGATCATTTGTCATGTATTAAATTTTGGTTTGTAAAGCAATTGCTGTATACCTAAAATATAATACATCAGTTTAAAAAGTATACATTAAAAATTATTTTTTATTCCAACCCTTTTTTGTTTCCCTGTAAAAAGATTTTTTTCACCTTCTCCACACCATCAGTGCTCTAATACCTCACCTGTAACAAAGGAGCATCTTTTATTCATCTAAAATCTTCTCCTGGCTTGCAGGCTGAATAAATAGAAACTAACAGATTCATCCTTCCACACAAACAAGGGTGGTGCAGGAATCTCTCTGCTGAGACATTGTATTCTGAGAGTGTATGTTTCTACAGATGATGATCGAGAAATTTTCCAGCATTCTCCTTTGACAGACGTCGATCAAATGAACAACTTCTGTTGAGCAGGGACAGCCACACACTGATCAAAATTCAGATGGTCTTTGCTGAACCAACCAAATTTTGATTTGTCTATGGCCAGTTTTAGATCTAGCCTTGAATGGGGAACACTTGTGCTGACATCATCATTATCATCTCCTGGATGACAACAGCTCTCATGCAATACTTCAAATGTGGCTAGTGGAGAACAGATGTTAGAAACTCTTTTTTATGAGATTAATTGCAATGGTATTTGAAAGAAGTAGAACTTCCTAAGCTAAACCTAGACCTTTTGATACCTGTTGGGAAATTAGCATTTTTGAATACCATATTTTATTTTTTTACAGACATTATAACTTTGCTCATTTAGTGTCTATAGGGAGCCCAACCCCAAACAGTTTTACCTGCCAAGCCACACTCTCATACTGCTTTCCTGCACTGCAGGAACCCTCAATAATGGATCAGGGCCCCCAGGTATGCGGAACACTGGAACTGAGACAATCTGGGATGCTGTAGTGGGGAGGTGGTAAAAAAAGGGTGGCCCATTAAATATGAAAGCTTGTGGGGGAGCTATCTGCAGACATTGTCACTTTGCCTTGTTTGACCAATGTGGTAGTGGCATGATCATACATTTTGAAAGATTATTGAAATTTGATCTTGATTACCTCTTCAATGACTTGCTTTTGATTCAAATTAAAAAAAAAGATATACATATATAAAAAAGACAAAAGGGATGTTTTTGTTTCTACCAGAGAAATTTATTGAAGATTGCCATGTATTGTTTAATAAAGATGTTGGACACGTCTGAAAGACCCAACCCTGGGGCTGTTGGCTCCCCAGTTAGTGAATCTCCTGTACTCTCCAGGTTTCAGGTAGTACTGACGTCCCTTGTAGTTGGCCTCCTCATAGAACATCCAGTGACCATCAAGGACATTGCAGGAGTGAATATCATGATAACGGAACTTCTCATAAACACATTGACAGTCTTCTGTGAACTCCATCATCTGACCTTTGAAATCTTCCTTCTCATAAACTTTAAGGATGAAAGGACCACGATGCTGTGAAAAAAGGAAAAAGAGAAGTTCAGTTTTGCTGAGAAAATATATAGGGCATTAAAAGAACAATATAAACACTGGAATTCACAGCAAACCACTTTACCAAACATAGAATGTAATTATTTTCTGCCTTAACAAAAAATGTTACAGGAATAAACATACTTGAGTAGTTAAATGGCAGGATCTGATGGAGTCATTGAAGCCCATCCACTGCTGGAAATCAGGATAGTCTCCTCTTCTTAGGTAGTACTGATATCCTTTGTAGTTAGGCTGCTCGTAAAGAATCCAGTTACCATTCTCTACACGGATGGAGTTGCAACGGCTAAAATATGAGGACAGGTCAGAGCAGTCAGAGCTGCACTCATAGGAGCGGCCCTGAAAGTTCTTGTCTTCATAAAAGATGATCTGTAAAATAAAGAGAATGGAAACATCAGGGTTATCTTTTTATCTAGGATGCAATGTCATTCATGCTATTTTATCAGCTCAAGATTCCAAAATGTTTGCCCTTTTGTTAAGATATACATGTAAAAAAGAGTAATATATATATATATATATATATATATATATACATACATGCACAAAACAGCCCCTCCCAGTCCTACTCCTTGTTTTCTCATGTCATTTGATTGCTGACTGCATTCAGTAAAGCAGGTAACAAGTGGCTGATAAAAAGAAGGGATGGATTATCCTGGGGATAGAATTACTCTATTACATGCCCAGTTCCTGTAATGAAAATGGTACCTACAAAAAGCTTCCTACAAAAGGAAAAAATACTGTTGGTAGCACCACCTTTATCACCACTCACTAAACCTGAGGGACAAACTAGGTAAGATGGCATATGGATAAAATGAAATATGGATAATGCAAACAGTAACACAGAATTGCAGGTAAGCAAGCTTTAAACATTTTCTTCTTCAGAATGCGTGTATTAAACAAAATATATTTTTGTTCTACTTTATGTCACTAGTTATCATACAAAGGTTATAGTTAATGGGTGTACGATCATTAGGCTCCAATGTGAGGAAGCATTTAGGAACACTTGAGCTAATGCTGATTTCACCAATATAAAACACAAAAAAAATCATATGTTTGTCTTACTGATGTTTGTAAAATAATAACTAATGATCTTGGGTATTACCAAATAAATTCAACTCATCATCATTTAGCTTAGTCACGGGCATGGTTATTTGAAGGGTCAAAGACCAAAGTGCTACAAGGAGTTGTTCATAGAAAACAAATTAAAATTATTTTATTGATGTAACTATATAAATGACCATGGGCAAAGTTTGGGGCTGATTGTGTATCCATAAAGTAGGTGTCTAACATAATGACCTGAGTTTAAGGACTATAGGACATTCGGAAGATATTCTGATAATGCAAGTAATTATTTAGAGTTGCCTGCTGTATTGATCAAGGACCAATGTAACCAATAAAATTCAAGTGGATAAGGCAACAATCTTTTGTCTGTGGGTACTGCTAGACAGTCCTGGGGAAAGGGGTCTGTTTTCTATTGTTTTCTCCATGTTTCTCCACCAAATTTTCCCTTCTACACCGATATAAACTTGTAAATTTGGTAGAAATGACCTTGGAAGTTTATGTAGTGCTTTACTGTGCCCAGATGATTTTTTTGCCCTGAGTGTAGTTATATAATGCCTGTATTCGTGACTGATGTCCAAGGTCCATAGACAGACTGTTTACATTCTTATATAAGACAAATCATTACATTTGCACTAAACACTATGATTGAACTGTGAATTTCACAGTGGTGTATTTTTTTATTAACAAATTAGTTTTTAAGCTACCTATATCTATTGCTGCTGTATATATAGCATTGTTTAGGTTTTTAAAGGTAACAGTTCTAGAATATTGTTCCTGATGCAGAAGAATCCAGACGTGCTAGCTGTACACTTATCAATGGATCTCTTAAGAATTTTTGCCACTCACAGCTTCCTAGCTTTCTCAGTTTAAAATGACCATATTACTGTTTTTAAGGAAATTGGTAGAAACTATTGCAGGCCCAGATTAAAGTAATTTAAATTTCTGTTTAGGCTTCAATCATTTGGCTACTCAGAGCTAGAAAGGAATTGAAATCATGGCTGACATTGTGGTGAAAGCTCCAAAATATTTAAAGGATGTGACTATCCTAGGATAATATATAACGTATTAAAATCAGTATTCAGTCTCAGAACATGATAGTTCATAAGGCATATTTCAAATTAAATCACTCCAGTTAAAAAAATTCTAATGTTTCCAAAACCAGTCTTACCTTTCCCATGATGGACAGTGTTGTTCTATTGGAGCTAGGTGCTTGTGAGTGAGAATTATATGTGCTTTATATATACATTGTCTATTTGCTGGCTTCAGCAGATCTTTAAAGAAACAACATTTTCTGTTTGCTAAGGTAAATGTACAGTTTAGCTTTATTCACAACTACGGTCTCTTTGTGTGTTGCCTTTGTTAATGTATGCTTACAAAAAAGCACTCAACAGAGCTTTACATGATTTTGCTAAGTGGCCTTATTTGACAAATACATGTTGTTCACTTTAACAGATGAAAATGTGCTATATTTGCACTTAAAATGCCTGATACAAATCATTTATGTTCAGGTACATACAGGTTACATATTTACAGATTTCAAAATTTTTGAGGATAAGCCACATTCTTCCTTTAATCTGAATACATTTTTATCAGTTAATTTTACCTAAAAAAATGTGTTTAAATTATATAATTTCATGCATTTACAGAGAGCTCCAATGGCCAACATCTGCAAAGAAGTTCTCTGCTACTACAAAATATAAAAACACACGTGTGTACAGAGGCGTAACTAAAACCTACAGGGCCCGAGGGCCTTTGCATCAGTCCTAGGGACCTTTACTCCCATCAATGGGCCCTTTATTATGATAAACAACAAAAGAGAAGAAATGTGGCCCAAGAGACACCAACTTAGGTTACTCTGTATTAGAAATGTAAAAACGTTTATTAATAAATATTGGGGGATCAAACTGGATAGATGCCTCAGCTGTACTCCAAGTGATATGCAGCAGGTAAGCTCACAGTATGTAGACAATGCTATGAAAATGTCTCTACTGTTGGTGTATAGCTGAAAGGCTCACTGTAAGTGTTCTAAGATGGATGGATGGCTGGGCTGCAATTCTTCTGTAAACAATGACAAGAAGATTCATCCGATCTTTACCCCTCCCGGGGACTTTTTGCCATGTAATGAGCTGTGACCTGATCAGAGGCGCCCCTAGGGTTGGTGTCACCCGTTGCAGTGGTGTCACCCCTCCTGAGAGGAAGGAGCGGTGTCAGTGTAGTGGTAAATTGAGTATCCCGACCTGTGAAGATATGTATCCCCTGAAGCACCAGCGCATGTGCCGGTTTCAGGCCGAAGAAGCCGATCTCCGACTTTAGCACAGAGCTGCCATAGTTAAACCCTTACAGGCTGCAAACCGCTGAAGCTGATCCTGCAGATCACTATGGGTTGCAAGATCAGTTAACTCTGTATAGGTTGAACCTGTAAGGGGTTAACTGTGGCAGCTCTGTGCTAAAGTCAGAGATCTGCTTTTTCGGCCTGAAACCGGCACATGCGCAGTTGCTTCAGGGCATACATATCTTCACGGGTCCGGGATACTCATTTTACCACTACACCGGGAGCAGCTGTCACTGTGCTGGGAATCAGGGATCACCCCAATAACTGGCCAGGACCTTCACAGAGCCCAGAAGCTCTGCTGGCATCCTGTTCCTGCACCCCCTGTGATGGTGTCACCCCGTGTGGCCCGCACCCCCTAGGGATGGCACTGGACCTAATACAGCTGATGCTGCTGATGGAGTTGGGAGCCCAAACACAATGTGTGCATCCAGGATGGGATGAGCTCACTGTAGGTCAGTGTGTGCTGTTAGACAGGGATCCAACATATGAGCGGAGTGAGCTCTGCAGATGTCGACCTGTGTGGATCAGTGTCCATGCGGACCCTCCATGTCTTCACCCCATCAGGGATATTACTGATGTAGGATCCATAGTGCCAATTAAGAGTCTCTCAGATGCTGGGTCTCCTGTGTGAAGCAGCTGATCACCGTGGGATGCAAGCTGTCAGAACACTCTGCTGCAATAAGTTCCTGTAGCTCAGTAGAGTGCTGAGCTGCCTGTGTAAGGCCTTCCTACAGTCTGGAGCCCCCCAGTGGTGAAACTCCAGAGCCTGATTGCTATTGCGACCTTTGCGACCCTGGTAGCTCCGATACTGTGTGTGCATGTTTAAAGTTTATACTACCTAAAGCAGCCAAAGACAGCCATTCCCTGCTGTAGGCAACATAACTCACTACGTTTTTACTAATGAGCAACAATATTTTACACAGTGGCCTTCTGTAACATTTAAGCTGAACTCCAGATATGATCTGTTATACGTGGTTCCATTGATCCAGTTTGATATACAGTTGTGTTCAAAATAATAGCAGTCAGACATCACTAACCTGATCAATCACTGTTTTTGGTAGAAATTATATTTCTACATGGCAAATAATTTATTAGCAGGTGTAGTAGAGTAATAGAAATCCAACAGACCCAACAGTCATGACATGCATGCTGCTGATTCTGTGTAATTGAATCACTAATTGAAAGGGGCATGTTCAAAATAATAGCAGTGTGGAGTTCTATTAGTGAGGTCATTCATCCTTTGAAAAACAGGTGGCAATTATTGCCCTTATTTAAGGAAGGAAGGCAGCAAATGTTGTACATGCTGGTTACAGTGCATTTCTCTCTGAAATTCTGTGGAAAATGGATCGTTCCAGACATTGTTCAGAAGAACAGCGTACCTTGATTAAAAAGTTGATTGGAGAGGGGAAAACATGTAAAGAAGTGCAGAAAATGATAGGCTGCTCAGTTAAAATGATCGCAAATGCTTTAAAATGGCAACCAAAACCTGAAAGACGTGGAAGAAAACAAAAAACTACCATTCGAATGGATAGAAGAATAGCCAAAATGGCAAGGACTCAGCCAACAATCAGCTCCAGGAAGATCAAAGAAGGTCCAAAGTTACCTGTGAGTACCATTACAATTAGAAGATGCCTATGTGAAGCCAAGCTATCTGCAAGAAGCCCCCGCAAAGTCCCACTGTTGAAAAAAAGACGTGTTGAAAAGGTTACAATTTGCCAAAGAGCACATTGACTGGCCTAAAGAGAAATGGCGCAACATTTTGTGGACTGATGACAGTAAGATTGTTCTTTTTGGGTCTAGTGGCCGGAGACAGTTTGTCAGACGACCCCCAAACACTGAATTCAAGCCACAGTACACTGTGAAGACAGTGAAGCATGGTTGCGCAAGCATCATGATATGGGGATGTTTCTCATACTACGGTGTTGGGCCTATTTATCGCATACCAGGGATCATGGATCAGTTTGAATACATCAGAATACTTGAAGAGGTCATGCTGCCTTATGCTGAAGAGGAAATGCCCTTGAAAAGGGTGTTCCAACAAGACAACGACCCCAAACACACCAGTAAACGTGCAACATCTTGGTTCCAGACCAGCAAGATTGACGTTATGGAGTGACCAGCCCAATCCCCGGATCTTAATCCAATAGAAAACTTGTGGGGTGACATCAAGAATGCAGTTTCTGAGGCAAAACCAAGAAATAGAGAAGAATTGTGGAATGTAGTACAATCATCCTGGGCTGGAATACCTGTTCACAGGTGCCAGAAGTTGGTTGACTCCATGCAACACAGATGTACAGCAGTTCTCAGAAACAGTGCTTATACAACTAAATATTAATTATGTGATTCAAAGGAAAGCAAAATCTTCAAACATTTTTCAGTTTATATAGTGAATGTTTGAGTTTGTAAAGAAGAATACAAACACTGCTATTTTTTTGAACAGTCTAATATTCACTTTTCTTCATTTTTTTTTAGAGGAACAACACAAATTTGATATATTTTTCTTCATGTTTTGATTTGGAATAGAATGTGTAGTGTTCCCAATGCATTTGTGTGTATAGAAATAAAAGTTATTAGAAGGATTTTGAGCTTTATTTACTTTTTTCAACACACTGCTATTATTTTGAACACAACTGTATATATCCCCTACCTGGGGATGCAGGAAAAGTTGACAATCACTGTATTAGTGATAGTTCGAGGTACTGTGCTGAGCAGTTTCATTTCTAAACACTGACCACAGGGGGTTACTAGCTTGGCACTGCCACTGCCACTATTTACAGAATGCTGTGTATTTAACCACTAGCCTACAGGGCACTTATACCCCCTTCCTGCCCAGGCAAATTTCCAGCTTTCAGCGCTGTTGCACTTTGAATGACAATTGCGCAGTCATGCAACACTGTACCCATATGAAATTTTTATCATTTTTTTTGTGACTGATAGAGCTTTATTTTGGTGGTATTTAATCACCTCTGGGTGTTTTATTTTTTCTTAAACAAACCAAAAACCACTGAAAATTTTGAAAAAAAAAAACGTTTTTTCTTAGTTTTTGTTATAAAATTTTGTAAATAAGTGATTTTTCTCCTTCACTGATGTGCGCTAATGAGGCCGCACTGATAGGCTGCACTGATGGACACTGATAGGTGGCACTGATGGGCAGGCACTGGTAGGTGGCACTGATGGGCATTGAAAGGCATCACTGATGGGCACTGAAAGGCAGCACTCATATATGGCACTGATAGGCGGCACTGACTGGCACTGATAGGCGGCATTGACTGGCACTGACTGGCACTGTTAGGCGACACTGATAGGCAGCACTGATGGAAACAGATAGGCGGAACTGATGCACTTTGATAGGCGGCACTGACTGGCACTGATAGGTGGCACTGATTGGCAGCACTGATAGGTGGCACTGACTGGCATTGATAGGTGGCACTGACTGGCACTGGGTGACACTGAAAGGCGGCTCAGATGGGCACTGATATGTGGCACTGATGGGCACTGAAATGTGGCACTGATGGGCACTGGCAGATGGCATGGATGAGCACAGAGCTGGCACTGGTGGACACTGACAGGTGGCACTGCTGGGGCTACACAGATCCTCAGGGCACACTGATCATCAGTGCTCTGATGATTTGTGTACATGTCCCCTCCGCGGAATGCCGATTACCGGCTCTTCTCTCCTCACGAGCGGTCAGCGTGACAGCTCGTGAGGAGAGAAATGCCGATAACTGGCATTTTCCTGTTTACATGTGATCAGCTGTGATTGGACACAGCTGATCACATGACCGAGCCAACATCTTCGGCTCTTTCTGTAGATCGGTGATCCACTGTGTCCAAGGGACACAGCCGACGCCGATCACCGCGCTGCGCATTCCAGGAGCCGCGCATGCGCGGTGAGAATGGGAGGACGTCATTGCTTCATGTCTATGTTCCTTAAACAACCAATCGAGGGTGAATACTTCTGTGTGAAATGTGAGTAAGGTGTTTGTTTGGAAGTCCAGATTCTGGAACAAGAAAATCAACTGACAACACTGGGAAGCATCAACAACCTGGATAAGAGTGTGGACCCTACCCATCAGGTGCTGGCTGGGGCAACCCTGTGAGGCCTTAACAGGTACAGAAAGAGTATAAGAGCATAAGGAGGTCTGTGGTTGCTGTGGCTGCATTCAGGAGGGTTAGAACGTAGCAGAGCTTCCATGAATGTGTTTTATTCCTCACAAACCCCAAGAGTTGCACATGGCTAGGGAGAGGTGTCTGAGGACAATGTTGCCCTTAGTAACCCATAGGACGTTAGAGCCTGGGACCCTAGAATTTGTGGCATCAAGCAAAAGCACCATTACTGGCTGGAAACCCTCCTGGATCCCTGTTACAAGGGTTAAGTCTCAGAGCCCAACCCGCCCTCCTTTCCAGAGTTTGCAAAATACTATCTGACAGACTATGCTGTCATTGCAAGGAGGAGCAGTGTCAGGGCTCCAGGGTATGACCAGAGGTATGTGAACTGACCCAGGGAAACGCAGGCTTCAGATATGATATAAACAATATAATTTATTAACACTAACAATACATAAACGCAGTGCAATACTAAAACATAACACAGTGCAAATGAACCAAACCACCCACAGATAATACATACAATGCAAGCGTCGTCAGGCAGGCCGGGTCAATAACAATCGGGCAGGTAGGAACAGGGGGTCAGGCAGAGAATGGTCGGGGTCACAAGCCAGGGATCAAACAGGAGAAGTCAGCAGAGGTCCGGATCAGGCAGGGTCAGCAACGAATCAGCCAGACAGAGACAGGGACAGGGACAGGGATGCAGGTAACAAGATACAGGGCCCAGGAAAAACACACACCAAGGCCCAGACTGCAGGTCTGGCCATCCCTTAAATACACCTGCATAATCAGCTTCAGGTGTTTGGCTGGCTGCAGGGTTGAGTCTCTGATTGCTGAGAACACCCGCTGGCCAGCCCTGGTACTGCAGCCTACAAGGCAGGTGAGTCCCACCATTACTGGCAAGTCCATTCCTGACAATACCCCCCCCCTCAAGGAGCAGCCTCAGGACGCTCCAAACAGTCCTAGCTGGGCAAAATGTTCCACCACCCGGGTCTGGTAACTGGCGGGATATCAAAGACCGGCACATCGGGCAGGACTCCGGGCAGCGGCACTGGGTCATCAGGTACCAGATCGTCTGGATCGACAGCGGGCATCGAGTCAACTGGCCTAATGGAATCATCAGGCTGGATCAGTTCATCGGGCTGGGTAGAAACATCATGCTGGGTAGAGACATCAGGCTGAATGGAGGCATCAGGCTGAATGGAGGCATCAGTCTGGGTAGAGGCATCAGGCTGGGTAGAGGCATCAGGCTGAATGGAGGCATCAGGCTGGGTAGAGGCATCAGGCTGGGTAGAGGCATCAGGCTGAATTGTGGGCGCCGAGGCACCAGGCTGCACCACGGAAGGCAGGTTCTCAGATGGGAGGCTGACCGGTTTGGATACTGGCAGGATGGTATTGGTTGGAAAGAACTTTCGCCTTTTCCTGGTTTTAGTTACCGGAGCACTGTAAGTAAGCGCAGGTTTGTAAACGGATGGAGCAGCTGGAGACAGAGAAGAGCTGGAGGATGGAACAGGGGAGGGAACAGTTGCTACAGAGGGCTTCTTTACAGGGTTAAAGGCAGGATAGGTGCAGCGAGTGGGAACAGGGTACTGACATGCGGTAGATAGCAGGGTATACTGGGCTGTAACTGGAGGTGCTGTTGGGAATGCAGGAATAGAGCTTTGAAGAAATAGAATAGAAGCAGGACTGGGTTTTTGCAAGCTGACTGAGGCTGGGTGTAACAAATCTGACCATGTCTGCAGTACGGGTTGAACAAAGCTCCGCTTACACAAAGCCTGTCTGACCAAAGACTGCACTGCGTTTATACAATCCCTTAATACCTGTGGTGAACACGCAGCATAATGCTCCAAGAAGCAATCCACATCATCCTCTAATAACCATACCAGGGACTCTACCTGGTCTGCACTAAATGGCGGCAAAAAGTCATTCCTGCTTTCAGGGGTACCAGATGAAGCCAACTCTACACAAACCTGAATCAAAGGTTGCACCTCAGAGAACTCTGTGCCCTGATCTACTAGAACATGAGCGATCCGTATACATTCTAGCAGTTGATTCCGGGTATACTCCCTCAGAGCCTGATAAGCATATTCTCTGTCATCAAAAACCAGCAGTGACAAATACACAACCTCATCAAGATCCATCCTTCCCAGCAACAAGCCAAGATGGCTTCCCTGTGCAGCCACTTCTGGTCAGGGTTGGCCTTGGTGTAATGTCAGGGCTCCAGGGTATGACTAGAGGTATGTGAACTGACGCAGGGAAACGCAGGCTTCAGATATGATATAAACAATATAATTTATTAACACTAACAATACATAAACGCAGTGCAATACTAAAACATAACACAGTGCAAATGAACCAAACCAAACCACCCACAGATAATACATACAATGCAAGCGTCGTCAGGCAGGCCAGGTCAATAACAATCGGGCAGGTAGGAACAGGGGGTCAGGCAGAGAATGGTCGGGGTCACAAGCCAGGGATCAAACAGGAGAAGTCAGCAGAGGTCCGGATCAGGCAGGGTCAGCAACGAATCAGTCAGAGACAGGGACAGGGACAGGGATGTAGGTAACAAGATACAGGGCCCAGGAAAAACACACACCAAGGCCCAGACTGCAGGTCTGGCCATCCCTTAAATACACCTGCATAATCAGCTTCAGGTGTTTGGCTGGCTGCAGGGTTGAGTCTCTGATTGCTGAGAACACCCGCTGGCCAGCCCTGGTACTGCAGCCCACAAGGCAGGTGAGTCCCACCATTACTGGCAAGTCCATTCCTGACAAGCAGTGGTCAGGATGGCTGCCAAAAGGAGGCACTCAAAACACTTTTCTCTTCCCAACACCCAGGGCTATCCGCTTCCAGCAGCCATCCACAATATCTGCATTATTATGTTGGGGTAGTACATGGGGTCAAGGGCAGATAATGACTACCCCTTAATTTTTAGATGGACAACTGTCCAGAGCTTGCTAACTATGAATACTCTTGTATCTGGCAGGAGTAGCTGTGGATGTGGAGGCAAAACAGAACACTTTAGCAGCTCCTCTGCACCTGGGAAACATAGGAGGAAGATGATGAACGCTTGGTAAGCCACTCCATCACAGACATCCACTAACAGAAAACAAAGACATACAGTATACAAAGGGCAGCTTTTGTGGCTTCACCAACAACTTCATGCTGTTGATGTTGCTGTTGGTCCCATAAAAAAATGACTAAAAGACCCTTACAAAAGCACATCTTGCTTGCCAGAGGTAGTATATATATATATCAAGCGGATATATCAGTATCATTGCTGCAGCTGGTATTGTTTTTTAGGGTCAGTGATTGACTTTCCAGTAAAAGTGGACGATCACCCGATGTTATTTATGGACTTTTCCTTTCCACCATGGAGCCCAAGATTGAGATAAGTGGTCAGATTGGCTGCTCACAGAGTAGTTGGAGGAATATTCAATCCCCCATCTTCCCTGTGATGAATGAATCCAGATTCAACAAGGATTTAGTAACTTCCGGTTTCAGAGTTGTCTTTTCTTCGCTGCTACAGCCAAGGAACAGGAATCATCTAATCAAACACAGTCTGTATTTGATCAGATGCTTTGAAGGGCAGGGGAGACATTGGACATCTAATAGACGCCTGTGTCTCCATAAAGAGTACCTACTGCCCAAAGCTATCACAAGATTCAGATTCAGAATACTTTATTAAAGGGAAATTATTATGTTATAGTTCCATCCAATGAAGACAACAAAAAATAACAATAACCAACAGAAAAGAGACACAATAAGAGCAATACAATTAAAAATAAGAGCAAGATAATACCAAGTAAAAGAAAATTATTACTATACTGTAATAAACCAAACCATCCTATTAAAACACTACATAGAATAAATAACACTGACTGACAAATAGCAGAAAATCAAACTACCAAAATGCAAATATTACACAACTTTTTGTAACATTACCCTAAAAAGTATTACACATAGTTGACCTAATACCAACATAATATAAAAACTACTACATACAAATCTGGATCATAAATCAGATTTAAATGCTCACATCCAGAACTCACAGAGAAGAATTATATAATTTGATGGACACAAGCAAAAATGATTTATCGTGTTACCTACTCTAAAAGCTATCTTTTCTGAGTTAAGAGTATTCTTATTCTATCAAGGGGACTTGTTCACCCGTTGTGATAGCAGAAAAGTTAAAAGAAAAAATATTAAATAAAACAAATAAAAATATTTTAAAAAAATGTCAAAGCACCCGCACCCCACCATGCTTGCACACAAATGAAAGTGCTCACATAGGTTCGGTACGCATATGTAAATGGAGATTGTACCACCCATGTAAGGTATCGCCATGAAGGTTAGAGTAAGACCAATAATTCTAGTGCTTTAGCTCATGATTACCTCTAAACTGATAACCTGTAAATGTGTTTGAAGCATCGCCTATGGACAATTTTAGGAACCACAGTTTGTCATCATTTTACAGGCATGCAAAATGTAAAATCTTGACATATTTGGTATCTTTTTACTGAACGCAACAATATATTGTATATTTTAGCAAAAATAAATTGGGTATTATATTGTGTTTGCTTATATACTGTATTTATATATGTATATACTTTTGTTTGATAAATGACTGCGCAAATATTGCGCAATATAAAAAGTTGCAACAGCTACCATTCTATTCTCTATGGCCCCTTTTTCAGAAAATGTATAATGTTTAGGGGTCCTAAGAAATTTTTCAGAAAAAAAGATTTCAACATGTACAGTATGTGGAAAATATGAAATTGCTCCAGTAGACAAGTGGTTAAGTATAAATGAATTAGAGCTTAAGGTAAAAAAAGGAAAATAGCTGAAATCCCCCCCCCCAAAAAATAAATAAATACATAAATAAATAAAATGAGGGAAAAGTAAAAGCAGCAACACAACAACAGAGGCTCTCATTGACATACAAAGAAATAAAGGTAGCCCTAAAATGAACTGTTGGGTAAATGCAGTTGGGCTTCAACTCCAGTCTTTCTAGCAACACAAGCTGCACTTCACTGCAAATTATCAGTGGAAACATACAGCACTGAATATAGTGTTGTATACATCACTGTATAGCTGTAGGAGCACACTACACTGATGACTCTCTCTCCTTGAAATACTGTCAGCTTCCAAACACTGGCAAAGGGGTTCTGGGCCAACATTCTTTTTAGTGGGTGGGCTGCGACTTTGTAGAAGATCAGGTGCAGGACTTTGACCAATAACAGTTGTTTGTAATGCATTATCTGATGTTCAACAGAACAAATCCTGCCAAACTTCCCAACAGTTTGTATTTAATCTGTTTTATCTGAACATTCAAAATTCAGTCCAGTCTGTGAACATTCTCAAATCCTTTAACAAATCAGTTCTGTGTGTACAAGAAATGTCACTATTTTGCTAACCTCAGAAACTTCATCTAACTTAGATTCTGAAGGCTCTCATCATATACCCTTCTGGGTGTTATTTCTGTTTCTCATTACTGCAAGTGTCCAATATGCAGACCTGAGAATATGGTGTGCATATTTAGCAGACATAAGAAATGGCATTTGAAAGAACAACAATGTCAACAAGGAGATTTAAAACAATGGGTTGGCCTTTATTCACAATTTTCACTTTTGTCCAACTGATGTGAATGTTCAATATACTGTATATATGTGTAAAGCGCTGCGTAAATTGACAGCGCATATAAGTACCTGAAATAAATAAATAAATAACATCTCTACGCAACATTAAGTTTACTACAGTATCCCAAATTATGCTGCAATGGCTCCATCTAGTGTTACTGGTTTAAAGAATATCACATCTTTGGATCCCTTGGGTAAATCCTCAGAACTATGTTTACATATTTACATAGGTTAAAAATCACATCATTCCATCTACTGTAGTTCAACCAATAGGAAAAAAGGAAATAGAAAAACCCCCTACACTGTACACAATCCTGTACTTACAGTTGATTAAGAGGAAGGCAAAAAAAAAAAGTATGATCCAAGTCGCTGCAGTGGGGTAAACAAATTCCTTCTATATCCCCAGGAGGCAATAGGATATTGCCTGAATGCCCCTGGTGTTATTACCTCTGAATGTTGGCATCCATATGTAAAGTATTTTGTATATTTAAGAAATCATCCAGATCTTTTTTAAAGCAATTTACTGAGCTGCCCAGAACCAGTTCTTGAGGGAGTCTATGACACATGTTCGCAGCTCTTACTGGGAAGAAGGCTAAATATATACTATATATAAATATAAATACTGTACATGAAGGTTAAATCTTTTTTTCTCTAGACCTAAAAAGTGTCCCTTTGTACTCTTTAATGTCTTCAAATCGAATAATGCTACACCAAGTTCACTATTGGGTACACGTATGTATTTATACATGTTGATCAAATGCCTCCTTAATCATAGCTGAGCTCCCCCACATGGAATAAAAATATATTTGAAATATATTTTTAAAATATTCTCCCCAAATATATTGCCATATATCCGTAGAACGACTAATTCCGATATGGTTATTTCCGATTGTCCCATCCTATTACAGCTGTCTGGGTTGATAACTCCAAAATACCCGAGCCTCTGGCGCTTCCCCGCTTATTTAGCCAATAATGAAGACTTCAAACCTTATTTACTTGCGGCATGGCATGAATTTGCAGACACAAACAGAGCACACTTAACCACTCCTAACCTATTCTGGGAAGCAGGAAAGGTATTCCATAGAGGTCGCATAATCTCCTATACCACGCAATTTAAGAAAAGGTCCCAACTACTTTACCAACAGGCAAGCAAATCTCTTCATCAGGCACATATTGCGCTCTTTCTTAATTGCACGCATTAGAATAGGCAGAATTGGCAATCTGCAAAATGAGCCTTTGATTATTAGGCTGAACACCAGGAGGCAGGCAAATCGGCCTTTTCCACTTTAAAGTTTTATAGTTACGGCAATAAGGCGGGAAAGCTGTTGGCAAGGTTTAGTGTGGGCCTTCGTACTCCCACTCATATCTCTGTGCTCCTTTCACCCACGGGCAATGTCATAACGCTGTCATCTGATATTAATGACCTTCTTACATCCTATTATACTTCCCTGTATTCAGAGGACCCGATTGATTCTAGAGCTGCAGAGGACTTTCTAGCTTCCATTAATCTCCCCAAGCTTTCTGGATCCCAGCTAACCACCTTAAATGCTCCCATTACACGAAACAACATTTGTGCCACTATCAAATACCTACCTTCGGCTAAAGCTCCTGGACCTGATGGTCTTAGTGTGGAATTCTACAAATTAACTTCAGAATTCATCCCAGACACTCTGGGGTTTATTTACTAAAGCTGGAGAGTGCAAAATCAGACTCCCTTCTGCATAGAAACCAATCAGCTTCTAACCTAAGCTTGTTCAATGAAGCTTTGCCAATGAAACCTGGAAGCTGATTGGTTTCTATGCAGAAGTGAGTCTGATTTTGCACTCTCCAGCTTTAGTAAATAAACCCCTCTGTGTCATGTCTATAAGGCAATGTGGGAGGATGGCCCATACCTTCCGACTGGCTCCCAGGTGCACATTAAGCTCATAGCTAAGAAAGGGAAAGATCCGCTGCTCCCAAGATCATACCGACCCATGTCTTTAATCAATGTAGACGCCATAATACTTTCCAAAATTGTTGCATGCAGGTTAACTCTACTACTTCCCGAAACACTACTTTTGGCCCAATCTGGGTTCATGCCCAGTTGCTCAGCTATGCTTAACATCCGCAAAGTACTATTAGCCCTGGAACATGCTAAAACAAACCCACAGATGGATCTAGCAGTTGTATCTTTAGACGCTGAAAAAGCCTTTGACAACATAAGCTTTGCTTGGCTTTTCATGGTTATGAAGAGGATTGGTTTTTCAGGCCCTATTTTGGACTTTTTACGATGCATGTATTCCTCGACCACGGCTAGGCTAGTTACACCTGACTTTATTTCCTCAAGCAATTCCCTTGACTAAAGGCACTAGGCAGGGCTGCCCGCTCTCCCCCCTCCTATTTAATATCACCCTTGAACCTTTGTCCAGACGGCTCAATTCGATGTCAGGGGTTACTGGTGTCACAATGGGCGACCTTACTCTCTGCTCAGCTCTCTTTGCGAATGATATAATACTATTTTCCTCGGATCCACCAAAAGACTTCCTACTACTTCAGGACCTGTTTGCGACCTTCCGTAAGTGTTTTGGCCTTAGAATCAATTACGATAAGAGCGAAGTACTACCTTTGAATGCTATTACATCAAAGCTTTGGATTCATTCCTCTCTCTTTGGTATAGCTACTCAATCCATCATGTATTTTAGCATCCACATAGGCAGAGAACCATCATCTCTCTATTATCTAAATTACCCTCCTTTAGTCAACAAGATTGTACAGGAATTGGAAGTTTGGACGATTCTTCCCCTTTCACTCTTTGGGAGATGTCATCTTTACAAAATAGTTTCTTTTGCAAGATTGCTCTATTCTTTGCAAACACTCCCTCTTCTGTTAAAACATTCTGATGTTCAGAAGATCCATAGGGCTTTACAGATCTTTCTGTGGCAGCATAAGAAACCGCATATGGCACTATTCAGCATTCCATCACTGGTCTCATAATGGACTTACTAAAGTCATATCTATCTTTGATGTTGCCAAATGTACTTTCAAGCCTTTTTCAGTACTAGCTGCCGAATACTCCCTACTAGGATCCCATATCTTTCACGACCATCAGCTGGTGACCTTCCTTAGGATGTGTTATTCTTCAAAACAATATCCCTTCCAGCGCACCTTTATAGAAACTCTACTATGTCGGGATCATTATTCCATCTCGGCAATTTACTCTCATCTAATCTCACACCAGTCTGCAAAGTACCATCTTACTCCTTTCAAGCCATGGACTCCCATACTGGCCACTGATGATGCTCCGGACAAAATATTGTCAGGATATCGGAAAATCTCTTCACTTGTCCTCTACTAAACAAGGCTGGAAACTCTATTTAAAATCAGCCACAGAGCTTATTGTCCTTTCTCAGCGAACCCAGCGGTCACTCCCCGCCCTACGTGTTCTTGGTGCGACCACATATGACCTACTTTGTTTCATCACCTTTGGGAATATACCCAAGTTTCCACCTTCTGGGACCGAGTTCTTCGTTACATCAATCATCTGTATAACATCACTCTAACCAAAGACCCTATGCTCTGTCTCTTCAGTTATCAAGATCCCGTGATGTCAGCAAAGTCCAAAATGCTCTTCCTCAGTGGATTTATATTTGTTTGTTAGTGGCTCACAGAGCACTCATGCAAACATGGATACAGCCAAACCCTCCACAGCTTAAAGTGGTAATACAGGCAATAACTGCCCTATTTAATTTGGAGAAGCTAGACACCATTACCCAGAATTTTAAATCCACACGTTGCTTCATCTCTAGATAGCGGTGCTTTATGGAACATTCCTTTACTCCTGGCCACCCATATAGAACCTTTTCGATATTCGGTTTGTTATCTCAAAGCCCAACTTACCAATACACTGGGTAAACTATGATTGCCTAACCCCTCTTGTAGTCCCACTCCTTAGCTCTATATTTCCCAGTCATGTAATGGATCCCATGCTCCTCCTTATGGTTCATAGCCCTGATGACACTAGCTGAAGAGGAGGGACCTTGAGCGCGGGACCCCAAAAGAAAAGTATTGGGGCTGGTCTGGGCTAACCATTGCACAGAGCAGGTAAGCATACCATGTTTGTTATTTTAATAAAAAAAAAGTTTTAATGTCACTTTAATACAATTGGAGGAAACTTTACTTGGTGCAAGCATATGCCCTATGAAATACATAAAGGGCAGTCTTCAGGGAATTCTACCATTCAAATTTCCCGTACTCTTTTCATAAACTCTAAAAAAAGAGACCACAATCATTCGCTATAATGTAAAAGAACAATTGTTTAACCCCTTCGTGCCTAAGGGTAAAACAAACCTAAATGCCGAAGCGCAATTTTGCAACTTTGACATATGTTAGTAAAACGTACAAATCATCACAACTACTTTGTGCATACAGATGGATTATACCTGCTTTTTTCAGGATAAATTGGTCTTTCATTTGGTGGTGAATGATAATGTATATCTCCCGATTTTTTTTTTATTATCAAAGGAAAACTGGTGCAAAATAGTAAAAAAAAAATAATTACAAAAAAATAATAATTTAAAAACAAAAATAATTTTTTTAAGTTTAGCTGTATATTTCTTGCTACTACCATAACGTACCACCAAAGAACAACTTACAATAAATTATCCTGCTCCTTAGGATAGCAGCAATAACATATATGCGTATGTTAGTTGTTGTTTGTATCCATTGTACGGCCCAGAAACAATAGTGTGTCTAAAACACACTGACACTAACCGACGCTGATACTAATTTAAAAAAATAAAAAAAAAATCCTGACAAAAAAAAATTACTGGCTCTGACCCTTGACCATGATCTTTGGCACTGAGCTTGACCTTTTACCCTGGCCTTGACCCAAACACTATACATGCTCCTGTGATAGCTAAGAGGGAAATATCTTACTTTGGGGATATTTCCTCTGCATTTCTGTTGTGTCTACAGGACAGGAAGTGAAGGTGAATCTTCCCAATGGGACATAGATGGCAAAAAATATGACAGGGTTTTAGCCATTCCACACTTTTTTAAAAATAAAAAAAAATTTAAAGGATAAGTTCACCTTTTAGACAAAAATAATAAATGCAAAGTTTTTATGCAGGTAAAAAAAGTTGGGCATTTATTAATTTTGTCTACGGGAGCCTGGAAAGCATTGCACCAGCGATCAGTAGATCATTGATGCCATACAGGTCTCCTGCAGACCTGTCAGAATATCTGCTTGCTGTACAGGTGTAAGCTGTGTACCGGGGTGGGCTCCCCAGGATACAGTGAAGTCACGAACGAGGAAAGCAACCCCAACACCAGCTTTTGCCAAAACAGAATTTTACTTAGATGTGGCAAATAAACACAAACACAAATGCTGGAACCATACAATAAATTTACATACACCCAGCCCAAAGGCTGAGACCCTTGTGCTGCACAGCACGGCGCCTTCTGATGGATGAAGGTAGAACGTGAAGTAATTTACCTACTGGCAGGCACAAATAAGCTGCCACACCTTACCTGTTATTACCCTAAAAGAGCAGGAATCAGTGTGTGGGTGTATGGTATGGGCTAGCCTGCGGTGCAGCACAACAGCTTACAATCTTACACAAATCTACAGTATTCCCTCTCCCATAACTGGTCCTGTAGCATGTGCCTGAGTATTCCTTCTGAGCAAAATGCCAGTCTGGCTTGAGTTTGTAGGATTTTATCAGCTCTCCAATGTGAAATGTCACTTTAAGTTGTGGAGTCCTTCCAATAATCAGTAACAACACTTGTGGCCTGACACAAACAGAGACCCTAACTAACTAACTATAGGCCTGGACTCAGTCTCAAGGAGCCAACACTGAAATGAGGTGCGTGCACGATCTTACCGACCCTGGTCTCTTTTTCATCCTCTGGTGACTCTGAACAGAACAAATGTCTCTCCAACAAGCATGCGGTCTCGCCGTATGTTGCTTAGTTCCTCTGCTCTCATCAGCCTTCCTGGCAGCAATCTCATCAGCATTCCTGGCAGCAATCTCATCAGCTTCCTGTCAGCAATCTCATCAGCTTCACTCACCTGCAGCTCTGGTTACTGAGGGACGCTTTCACACCTGGATGTCATCAGATTCTCAGCTCACACGGCCCCTTTTTCACCATGCTCCAAAACATGTCTTCTCTCTCTCCTTCTTGTTCTCTCCAACTCTGTGTGCAAAACCCCACCTCTTCATGAATATACAAATATTTATGCAGTCTGAGGCTGTGTTAGAAAAACAGTGACATCTTGTGGCTAAACCGCAGAATGTCAGTCAAAACATTAATTTACTTCCACACAAACAGTGTTCAAACAATGAGATCTGTTTCCCATCTCACACAGGATGTACGAACAAGCAGATATTCTGACAAGAAGCTTCAATGAACTACCATGGTGCTCCACAACACTGTAGCAATTCATTGAAAACTACAAGCCGCTAAGGCTGGCTGGACTTGCAGTTCATTCATCCACGGAAGTCCATGAGTGAATGATGAGGTCGTGTGGGCAGAGCCCCGTACGGCCATGCTGTTTTCAAATTTGCCAAATAGTATAGGGGGACTTCTCCCCGTACTATCTGTCAGAGGGAGGGGATCGGCTGCTGCAGCTATGGGAACATGTTACATGTTCCACCCTAAAAATGTAACATGTTCCCAAAGGTGAACTTATCCTTTAATTTATTTTAAGCATTTTTTATTTGAATTTTTGAGAAAACAACATTCTTTACAGCCTAGGAATGGAGACATTAGACACCAGCTTGATTATTTAATTTTAAAGCTTTAGGTCATATTTATGGGTCTGCTGGACTGATTTTAAAAGAAGTGATTTTAAAAGTTGAGTATTCTATACCTGTTTTTCATACATTAAACATGGACGTATTACACTATGAGATGTCCTTTGATATTTTTTTAACATGGATTTCTGTTGAATAATTGGAGAAGGAGCCAGTAAAATATGCTTACGGAGGAGAGCTGGATGGACTAAAGAGCATTTGACCTATATTCCCAATAGGTCAAAATGGAAGGTGAGCGTGCATGCTAACTGGTGGCGGATTTTTAAGGGTGATCACCGGAGGTGGACTGACAACTCATGGAGCCCCTGGGTAATAGGGGATCATGGGGCCCCTGTGTCCTTGCCAACACTCAAACAACACCCAAAAAAGCCTATGAAAGGTACCAGGGGCATCTCATGGGGCCCCCTACTGACCCCGAGCCCTCGGGCAGTGCCCAAGTTCCCAAATGGTCAGTCCGCCCCTGGTGATCACTGGTTAAGTCATGTGTGGAATATATGCTGATTTGAAGATTTTTCTGCATTACGGATCTTGATTTTTACTACATTTAAGGAAATTTATTCAGAGACTGTTACTGGGTTGACGGCTCAGACGGGTGTTTAATATTCAATATTTTATTTTTATTTTGTGTGCCTTGCTTTATATATATATATATATATATATATATATATTTATATAATTATTTTATTTGTTTTATGCCTTGATATATATTACTCAGATTATCGATTTGCACATGTGTTGAAGTTGCACTTATTGATTTGTTCAGATTTGGTATTGCCTAACAGGGCATCTAGTCTGTTTGTACATATTCATTCACTTGTGTTTGGTTATTCTCTAGGTATGCACTTATATCACCTTAGTTAGAGGCTCTGTCATGCGTTTACTTTTTGCTTTATGGTTAGGTTTAGTGAGTAGCGCAGCACTATTTATCTATTCATTTACTTTAGGTCATATTTAAGTTGTGCCTTTTATAATGCATACATTTGAGAGAGTTTGCCTAGAATTTTAGCAGTATATAAACAAAAACCTAGCTTTAGTGATTGGAAGAACAGCATTAACATGGTATGGAGTTCCTTCTTTTGTGATGGATAACATGGTGCTTGGTGCAAAAGAAGAGGGACATTACTGCACACACCTACAACAGCCAATTGCAAGTTTATAAAATTGAATTTGCTTCTATACTTGAAAGCTGCAGATTATTTCAGAATAGTTTGACTAATTTTTGTTCAGTCCTTTGCGTTTTGCATATTCACTTAGTTATATTTTGAACTTTTCTGAATGTTCATGCTTCTGTACATGTGGAACTTCATCCTTGAGCATATAATTTCATTCAGTAAAAAATGGATTTAACAGTAACTTTACATGTCTTCATGACAAAATCCCTAACATGCTATTGTATTAGGCAGTGGTCTCCAAATTGTGGCCTTGGGGGCCAGATGAAGCCCTTTGCTTTCCTTTAGCTGCCCCTTGGGGCACTTTTCCTTCCACTGATACAAAACACTATTCTGCCAACTGACAACAACATTGGGACACCAACACTGATACGAATGATGGGGAACTATTTCTCCCCCTTATCCCATATTTGTCAATGTTTACTCCCACTGATGCCAGGTAAATTTCCACTCTGCTGGCCACAGTCTGGCCCTCTTAAAGTCTGAAGAACAATAAACTGGCCCTTTGGTTAGAAAGTTTGGAGATCCTTGGTATAAAGGAACAGGATTTACTATCTGATCACAGTAAATACTCTAAGTTGGAGGATTTTGCTCAGTCCAGGTGTTCTTATAAATATGGAGATGATATTCTGTTCCTTAGTCTTTTGCACTGCATTTTGTTTACAAGAAAGCATTTAATATCCCTGAGGTGATTATAAGAGACTGTTTACATTATCCCTCAGACATGATTTTTTTGTCTAAGACAGGACTGGTTACAATTGGCACAGACAGCTAAAGGCTGTTTTGTTTACTGAACATCACTTATTTTATCTATGGGAATAACTATTATGAAAGAAACATGGAGGTTGCTGTTCTAAAAACCTAGCATATATTGAAAAAATATATGTTTTTTTTTAGTATACTTATGCTGAAATGCAACCCCCTCCAACAGCACACAACCAAATGTAATATTTACAGATACTAACCACTGAGATCTTTGCTGCGCTGCCCTCTGGAAGCAGCGCTGCCTTTTAATTGCATGTTTCATGGCCAGGCTCAGAATGTGTGAAAGATTCCTCATTCTTTCCTGTGAAAATGCAATCATTTTTTATCATCACAATGGATGTCTTATCCACAGGACTCAAGTAAGTAGGATAGTAACCCCATATGAAGCCCCAAAGAGCAGCACAGTCACTTTATCAAACGTCTCTTGGCTGGATTGAGCTTCTTCCTCACAAAAGACTCAATCAGGGGCGGACTGACAATTCATGGGGTCCCCGGGCAATAGGGGATCATGGGACCCCTGTGTCCTTGCCCACCCTCAAAGCACACCTAAAAAAGCCTATAAAAAGTACCAGGGGCATTTCATGGGGCCCCCTACTGACCCCGGGCCCTCGGACAGTGCCAGAGTGCTCGAATGGTCAGTCTGCCCCTGGACTCAATATTCATTTCTATGGAAAGGCCATCTATTAGTACTCCCAGTAGACATCCATTAGACTAAAGTAAGTTGGATAGTAAGCTGGAAAGGTATTTTAGAAATTATTAGAAAACAATGGCATAGATTACAATTAGAACCAGCAACATCAGAAATAGTGGGTTTATATCCAATAATTACACTCAAAAGGGGGACACTTTCCATTAGCTGTTCAGTGGTGCTGTCCAGTGGTGAGGCCCTCACAGGCTGGACAAGACTCTAGCAGTGTGATGGTGTCATAGAATGGGGCAGCAACAAAACTGATAGACAGCAGGCCAGAACCTCAGTGGTAGATCACAGGTTTCTAAACTAGGAAAAAAGAGGCTCAATGTCACTCCATGACGGACTCAAGTGAGTAAAAAAAAAGGTTTGTTTTTTTAATTTGGGAATGGGTATGAGCTGAGTGGGAGGGAGGAGTAAGAAGGAATTTTAATATGCCAAGAAATCATCATAAATTGGAGTTTAGTATAGGTCAGCTGGTAGCTAGTACTAGTTAGTACTTATGGCATCAGTTTTAATTAAAGAAAACCACACATGTGCATACATTAAGCGTGAAATAACCATGCTTTTGCCTGTGTTGAAAATGTATAGATTTTTGTTGTCTTTTGTCATTTTTTTTAACTACATGTTTACAGTTCATTGTTCATCTCTGCTTACTGACAGTTGTATTTTTTTCCCTTTATGCAGAGAACAGAGAAGAGGATTTAGTCAATGAATCAGTAAAAGTTTAGACTACACAGGAATTTCCTTTTGTTCTGGACATGAAAAAAAACCATGGCCATGTGAATGACTAATGCTGGAAGTTTTTAGTAGAATGCTTACCTGTTCAGTTTTTGCCTCTTGTCCAGTTTTAACTCCAATCCTCCTCCCCACTTTAATAAAGGTTGTTCATGAAACAGCAACTAATGTTTTACTACAGAATTAAACAATGACTACATGTATTTTCTTGTTATTTAGAATAAAATATTTATCTACTGGCAATTTCAAAATAATTTATAAATTACTTTAAAATAAATATTTTGCTTACAATTTGATGGAAATGTGCCCTAATGATACATTTATACTTTCTTTCACTGTCAACTTCATCCAATAAGCAATATGAATTAGGTGTGTTAGTGTGCATTTAAAGAACAAAAACAAAAGTAAGCATATACTTTTTATTATCAGAAAGGCACCATGATCATATATAAGCTCTGTATTGCTAATATTGTACTCTTCTGAATGAACCAATTCTGGGGTACATGGCCCCCCACTCAGTGTATCTCCTGTACTCTCCAGGTTTCAGATAAAACTGACGTCCTCTGTAGCTGGGCTCTTCATAAAACATCCAATGCCCATCAAGCACATTACATGAGTGGATTTCATGGAACCGGAACTGCTCAAAGACATGAGGACAGTCCTCAGTGAACTCCATCATCTGCCCTTCAAAGTCTTCCCTCTCATAGATCCTTAGTTGGAATGGTCCACGGTGCTTTAGAGAAACAAAGTATGTATAATTAGGGAAGTATTTTGGGTAGCTGTGAAACATAACTTAAAATATGTATTATATCATACTGTGAAATTCAATTTCCCCTAAGTTTAGGATACAATATATATATATATGTGTGTGTGTGTGTGTGTGTGTGTGTATGTGTGTGTGTGTTATAACATTCTTACACTTTGAGTCCCTGTATATTATCCCCTATACAGCACCTGTTTATATTTTTCCATCATAGTACTAGGCAAGCAGCTCAAGCTTAGTAGCCTACATCCATAATAAAGTAGACCTGTTATAAGAGGTACATGGGGGCTACCACCAATGAACTAGCTGCCTCTGTGTTCTGCTCGTAGGCAGGGTAAAGTTCATTACTCTTTTAAATCCTTCCAAGAAGGAAGTGAGTTCACTTTCTTCTTGGCAGGATCTCTTATATAGCGTTGAAGGAGTTAGCTGAGAGGGAGTAGGTTGCTGGCCATGGGAAGGAGAGCCATGAAAGGGAGCAGCATCTAGAAGCAGAGACTTTATCCTTGTAATGGAACCGGACCATGGCTGCACTAGGGTAATTCCGCTTCCCTGTCCGAACACAGATCCACGGACACCACCGCTGACCATACAAGAGGAGACAGCACCAGACTTGAAGGAAACCAGAAAATAGGCTGTTTTATTTTAACATAGATACAAGATATATACCCAGGGTGGGGAAATACATTTAGTAACAAGAAACACACAGCAGACGCCCCCCACCAAGCCAATACACAAACACATACATCAAATAATAGTTTGCTCCCAAGCAAGACATACAATAGAACAATGGGACAACCACATGGCATTAAACAATGAACAACCCCCACCTATACATGTCTACACAATATTAGGACATTTCACCTTGCACCCCTAACAGGCACAGGGTGACTTACACATACAAGGGATATGGGGAGCTGAGACAAGGGTCTTCCCACCTCTCTAAAGGGGACTGTGTTCCATGGGCCCCCACCCAAAGGGACTCCCGTCACAATCCTTTCCTTCCCCCTGGAGGGATTCCTCTGGAAATGGGCACAAGGGATACCTCACCTTCCAGATAAGACTAATGACTGTTTTTGGAGAGAATCATTTCATTTGAACTGTGTTTGGCCTAAGACCTGATTGACTGTTATACATTGCAAAACTTCAGTAAAGAAGAAGTTTATCTGCATGCGCATTCTGTGTGAGTTCTTCAGATAATGCAGGAAAGGAAGTGACTGAGTAAAGTTACAGTGATGCCATGTGGATGTCGAGCCCTGGGAGAAGTGGGCCAGTGTCCTGATACCCGTGGGAGGGAGCTGGTACATCCGCACAACCTGGAAGTTGGGCAGAGGATCCGGTCACCACCCACGCATCGAGGGAGAGAGTGAGAGTGAAGTATACAGAGCAAAGGGTGATATGCAAGGTTAGTCTTTTTTTTAGGGGTGCTCTAGCTGCTTTTGAATAGGCTGGCCATCACCCGCTAACATGCTGAACCAGTGTCTTTAGTACACTGAGTTGCAAATAAAGTCAAAACTACTTATTGGCAAATTTGTTCCAGGTTGGTGATATGTTGTATTAAAACCAGAATATTATCTGGGAAAAAGGCTAAATTAGACTTGGAGTTCGGTTCATTTTCTATGTTGCTAGGGTACAGTATTCCTTCAGTGGGTAATTGTATAAGATACAACTGGGCCCCTGTTAGGATATGCAAACAAGCAGGGGCGGACTGACCATTTGGAAACTCGGGCACTGCCCGAGGGCCCGGGGTCAGTAGAGGGCCCCATGAGATGCCCCTGGTACCTTTTTCATAGGCTTTTTTGAATTTGGGCAAGGACACAGGGGCCCCATGATCCCCTATTGCCCAGGGGCCCCATGAGTTGTCAGTCCGCCCCTGCATACAAGTAAAGACATGGAGCTTACACAACAAAAACAAACCTAAAAGTCATATCATCATCATATAATTATATTATTCTTATCTACACTGCATAGCAGAGAGCATGGGGTAAACCTATAACTTAGCAATAGGATATTTATAAGCTGTTGCTCAGCCCAGTTTGAAAGATACAAAGTATTCATTATGTGTAATTTAGTATTATGGTTAAAAAAATATCTCTCAAGCCAAAATGTTTTTGAAGTTTTTGAGTTTTTAGGCAGCAGTCATGATTGTTGCCAATTTTTTGCGTATTTTTTGTTTGAGAGAATAGGTCTTAATGACAAAGTTTTTACTTTGACAGAAAATGAAGAAATTCTCCAGTGAGAACAGAAATGAAAATAAACAACTAACAGAGGTTATATCATTCCCTCACACTATTAATAAGAAGTATTATTAATGTCACTGCATTTCCCGCTCCCTCAACCTCCTAGCGATCATGGAAACCTGGATCCAGCCCACTGACTCTACCTCCCCTGCTGCACTCTCCTACGGAGGTCTCACCTGGACCCACTCACCCAGGCTTAACGGTCGCAAAGGTGGTGGGGTTGGTCTGCTCCTGTCACCGCAGAACACCTTCCGAGTCCTCCCAAACCCCCCCTCCCTATCCTTCTCCTCCTTCGAGGCCCACTGCGTCCGACTATTCTCCCCAACCCCCCTGAAGATTGCTGTGATATACCGGCCTCCTGGATCCATACCCCGCTTCCTGGATGACTTCTCCTCCTGGCTACCCTTCTTCCTCTCCTCTGAGCTACCCACCATCATCCTTAGGGATTTCAACATCCCTGTCAACCTCGACAACCCAGACACAGCCCGTCTCCTCCACCTAACCTCCTCCTTTGCACTTGCACAGTGCATACAATCCACCACCCACTCCGACGGAAATATCCTGGACCTTGTCTTCTCCAACCGCTGCGCTCCCCACAACCTCACTAACACCCCCTTCCCTCTCTCTGACCACAACCTTATTACCTTCTCTATCTCCTCATCCTCCAACACCTACCCCTCCAAATGTCACACTACTACCAGCCGTAACCTCCGCAACCTTAACCCTGCCTCCCTCCACTCTGCAGCTGATCAACTCCACGACCGCATCCTCCCCCTGTCCTGCCCTGACTTGGCTTTGACCGCCTACAACAATGCGCTCTCAACAGCCCTTGACTCACTAGCGCCTTTAACCACACGCAACATCAGACCCCGACCGCTCCAGCCCTGGCAGACTGGTCACACCAAAACCCTCAAACGACAAAGTCGTGCCCTGGAGCGACTATGGCGCAAAACCAAATCCCAACAAGCCTTCACCCGCTACAAATCTGCCTTCCGCACCTACACCTCCTCCCTCCATGCTGCCAAACAGGCCTACTTCTTGACCCTCATCAAGGCCCTCTCCTCCAATCCTCGCCGACTCTTCTCTGCCTTCAACTCTCTACTCTCTCCACCCCCACCTCCACCCAGCACCTCACTCACTGCCCTTGAGATTGCCAATCACTTCAAAAACAAGATTGACACAATTCGCAAGGACATTGCCGCAACTCACACACCCTCTCAGACCGTCCCCTCTCACACAGCTACCCCCTTATCCCCCCTCCCCCTCGACATAACCCGCAGGGACTTCGTCACTGCTCAAACTCTCTCCAACCCCCTTCACCCTCACTCAGCTACCCCCTCATCACCCCTCTCCCACGGCCCCACCACTGCTCTGACCTCCTCTTCCACCCCACCCTACATTCCTCATACTGAAGCTCCCCCCACACTCCGCACCTTTGACCTTACTACCATCGAGGAAGTCTCCAAGATCCTCTCTGATGCCCACCTCACCACCTGCCCCCTCGACCCTATCCCCTCACAACTCCTACGACCTTCCTCCTCCTCCATCCTACGCTCCCTCACCCACATCTTCAATCTCTCCCTCTCCTCAGGCACTTTCCCCTCCCCTCTGAAACATGCACACATCACCCCCATACTTAAAAAGCCCTCCCTGGACCCCAATGACCCGAACAACCTCAGACCCATCTCCCTGCTCCCATTTACATCTAAACTCCTCGAGCGCCTAGTCTACACCCGCCTATGCTCTCACCTCAACGACAACAACCTCCTCGATCCCCTACAGTCCGGCTTCCGTCCCCTACACTCCACCGAAACTGCCTTACTCAAACTCTCCAATGACCTGCTAACCGCCAAAACTAATGGCCACTATTCAGTGCTCCTACTCCTTGACCTCTCTGCGGCCTTCGACACAGTCGACCACCCCCTCCTCCTCAAAAAACTACACTCTCTCGGCCTCAGAGATTCTGCTCTCTCCTGGCTCTCATCCTACCTGTCACAACGCTCCTTCAGCGTTACCTATAATGCTACCACCTCCCCCTCACTCCCCCTCTCTGTTGGGGTCCCTCAAGGCTCTGTCCTTGGGCCCCTTCTCTTCTCCATCTATACCTCCTCCCTTGGCCAACTCATACACTCTCACGGCTTCAACTACCACCTCTATGCCGATGACACACAAATCTATCTCTCAACCCCCCACCTCACCCCCTTGGTCTCAGCCCGAATCACACACCTACTGAGCGACATATCAGACTGGATGTCACTCCACTTCCTTAAATTGAACCTCTCCAAAACCGAGTTTCTTGTCTTCCCCCCAGCCCGGACACCACCCCCCATTGATTTCTCCGTCACATCCAACAGCGCTACCATCAAACCCGCCCTGCAGGCCAGAGTACTGGGTGTCATTCTGGACTCCAACCTATCCTTCCAGCCCCAAGTCCAATCTTTAACAAACTCGTGCAGACTCCACCTCCGCAACATCGCCAAAATCCGCACGTTCCTAACCCCAGAAACCACTAAACAGCTCATCCACTCCCTCATCATATCACGACTCGACTACTGCAACTCCCTCCTCACTGGCCTGCCTCGCCGCTGGCTATCCCCGCTTCAGTCGATCCTGAATACGGCTGCCAGACTCATTCACCTTTCCAACCGCTCTGTCTCCGCCACCCCCCTCTGCCAATCCCTCCACTGGCTTCCGATTGCGCAACGGATCAAATTCAAAATCCTAACGCTGACGTACAAAGCTGTCCACCATACTGCCCCGAACTACATCACCGACCTAATATCCAAGTACCACCCAACACGCACACTCCGCTCCTCACAAGACCTCCTTCTCTCTAGTTCCCTGGTCTCCTCCTCCCATGCCCGCCTCCAGGACTTCTCCAGGGTGTCACCCATCCTCTGGAACTCCGTGCCCCAACCCATCAGATTATCACCTACTCTCCTCTCATTTAGGCGTACCCTGAAAACCCATCTCTTCAGGGAAGCCTACCCCACCCCCTGCTAACTTGCCGACCTTCTTCACTCTTCCTACCACTCCATCCCCCACAGCTATCTCCTCCTGTACCACCATCCCCTCCCTCCTAGATTGTAAGCTTGAAAGAGCAGGGCCCTCGAACCCCTCGTGTATCACATTGTATTGGTATTGTTCTGTCACATGTTCTGTCCCCCTTTGTAATGAACAGCGCTGAGCGAACTATTGCCGCTTTATAAATACTGTATAATAATAATAATAATTCTAGAGAGATCTCACCTTACTACCTTTCCCAATCATAACATTGTCAACAGAACTGGAAGTATCAGAAATCACCAAAATGTGTCTGCATACAACAAAAAAAACTGCAGAGTTTCTAATCCCCCCCCCACTCTATTCCTTAGAAGTTGCTTACAGATACACTTTACATGATCTACTACTTCTACGTATTGTAGAAAATAACTGTGCTTTTGGGTTAGCTATTTTATAAATTATAATTGTTTCTCACTTGTGGAGAAAGGCGGCAAGACCTGATAGAGTCGTTGAAACCCATCCATTGCTTGAAATCAGGGTATTCTCCTCTCCTAACAAGATACTGATGTCCTTTGTAGTTTGGTTGTTCATACAGGATCCAGTTTCCATTCTCAACTCGAATGGAGTTACATCGACTGAAGTACGGCGACAAATCAGAACAGTCAGAGTTACACTCATAGGAGTGACCGCGGAAGTTCCTGTCCTCGTAGAAGGTGATCTGCAAATGATCATTAAAAACGTATCTGATTTTTTTAAAGGACACATTTCAGCTTTTTTAAATATGTTGTATCATTAAAAATTAATTGTAAACATTAGAAAAATATCATGTTTAAACGTTATATGTGGATACACAGTTATCAATGCATGTTGGATTTTACCTTCACCATTGTGACTGCTGGTAGACTGTAGCAGATTAGTGCTAAAAATACAAATTATGGACTTTATATAGACTGTTTTTTGTTGGTGTCTATGCAAAATGCACTTAAAAGAACCATGACCTTTTCTGTCAGCTATGGATAATGTATAGATCTTTTGTTTTTCTAGCTGGCGAGATCATTCTCGCCTTGTTTAGTTTGTTTATGCACATTTTCTGAAAGCTTATTGTGTAACTGGTGAAGCTTTGGCTTTTCTTTTAATTTGAAAGAAATAAAAAAAAACACTACTATATACTGTTCCTTTATGTAATTTTACTTTGCAATAATAGTATACACTGGCATGTTGATTTCTAAATTTTAACCAAATAGACTATCAACTATAGTTAAAAAAAACATACAGTAAATATCACTATTATATATGATTAGCTTGTGTTTGAAAACAGAAGTAAATGCTGAAATCAAGAAGGATGAAATACACCAAAACATGGTTATGTATTTATTAATTTATTCATTAGCATAATGAAATATGTTAAATGCAGCTAGTGTAGGGACCTGGATCTTTTTTTATATCAGCCTCAGCCTATGCTTGGACAATGAATGAACAGCAAAATACTGATAAGCCATCACTCCTGTCAGCATGTTCCTTGTTAACACATGTGCATGTAGCAGAGGCTGATTGGCTCCTAGTGTTTCCCCTCCCTTCCCCAGTTTAAGTGCTGCTGTACACCCCAAAAGACAAACATCAGTGGATCAGTGACTGGATGAGTCTGCAGAGGACAACATCAGAGATTGGGTGAGTATGGCAGTCAGAGCTGCTTTTTTATTTTACACAGCTGTCAGGGAGATTTCATTTAATTTTTATTGATGAAACTGGAATTAGGCTTTTAAAATCATTAGGCATTAGTAGCACAATTAGCACACATACTTACAGATATTTTTGTTATCACCAGTAAACCTCTGACCACACTGCAGAATAAAAATGCACTATGAGTTACTTAATTATTCAGAATGGAGTTTCGTTGGGCTATTTTTTCAAGGAAAAAACAACATGCAAAACACATTGTTCCTAAATGTCAAACCCTTTTATGACCTAAACACAATATACACAATCTGTGAAATGCAGTCTACTCAGTTTAATATTCTTTTTATAAAGCATTAGAGCAGGGGTGTCCAACTGGCAGCCCTTTAGGTGTTGCAAAACTACAAGTCCCATCATTCCTCTGCCTTTGAGAGTCATGCTTGTAACTGTCAATCTTGCAATGCCTCATGGGACTTGTAGTTTGGCAACAGCTGGAGGGCCACCAGTTAACACCCGTGCATTAGAGGCTGAGTGGTCTTTGGCAAAATAAAACATTGTTGGTCTTAGGGAGCCATGTGACCATTGTTTTAAAGTGAACCTGTGCTCACGACATATACAATAAATTACTTATATATCCCCCAAACCCCTATTAACCACTGGATCTCATCTCTATCTTTTTATTTCAGTCATAGCTCTTTCCCTATAGGTCTCTTGCACACATGGGCACCTGAGTCTGTCAATTCCAGCATTTTCTTCCCATCAGGTAATCAGATTCTGTATACATCCACCCATAGATATGGGTATCTGTGCATGGCTATATTCTGAGTATACACTGGTGCTGTCACAAACATGAGAATAAAGAATTGGTGTGTGCAAGTAAATTTATGGTCCTTCCTTAGTTTAGGCCACTAAAAGGAATGCTGAACTAGATCGATCATTTTTTTTACTCTGAAATGCCCTGCCAAGGGGTGGACATGAAAGGTCTTGAGAACCAGGTGTCTCTGGCTCTCTGCTACAAACATTTTGTCCTGGAATAGGATTAGCCCATCCTTTTCCTCTAGTGTCACCCCTGGAGGAAGTGACTCTTGCCCAGATACTTACCCAGATACTTGCTTGATGCAAGTTATAACATCTGTTTGCAGAAACATCTGTTTGCAAAGCTGGTGTCAGATGGGAACATGCGGGATAGTGTGTCTGTCTTTGACATTCTTTGACCCTGGGCGAAACGTGATATGGAACATGAATCTTGAAAAGAATAGTGCCCATCTTGCTTGACGGGGGGCGTAGTCTCTTGGCTGACTCAAGATATTCCAGATTTTTGTGATCCATGAAGATTAGGATCAGATGGGATGCACCTTCCAGTAAATACCACCATTCCTCAAGGGCAGATTTAATTGCCAGCAGCTCTCAGTCTCCCACATTATAGTTCCTCTAAGCTGGAGCAATTTCCTTGGAAAAGAAAGCCAAAGGATGAATTAAAGATTTGGGACCTTGTCACTGTGACAGAATGACTCCAACCACATTTTCACAGGCATCTACTTCCAGAACATATGGTAAGGCAGGATCAGTATGCCAAAGTATGGGTGCAGATGTAAACAGAAGCTTCCATTTGTCAAATGCATATTGCACCTCTGGTGACCATTGGAAGCGAGTATGTTTCTTATAAAGTTCTGTAATGGGAAGGGTAATGGCAGAAAAGTCTTTAATACATTTTCTGTAGAAGTTGGCAAAGCTCATGAACCTTTGTACTCCTTTCTTGTCAACTGGTATAGGCCAATCAAGTATGGCATTATCATTTTAGGGGTCAATGGCGATGCCCTCATTTGAGATTATGAATCCCAGAAATGAGATTTCCTGTCTCTTGAATTCACATTTCTCTGCTTTGGTGTAGAGTTTGTGTTCTCTTAGCCTGAACAGTACTTTTTTCACATGAATGCGATGAAGTTCCAATGATCAGGATGTTATCCAAATACACAATCATAAACAAATCAAGAAAGTCCCGGAAAATATTGTTTACAAAGTCTTAAAAGTTGCTGGAGCATTGCATAACCCAAATGGTATCACTAGATACCTGAAATACCCAAAACGGAGTCCTAACACTGTCTTCCATTCGCCCCCTCCTCTGATGCAGACCAGATTGTAGGCCCCTTGTAGCTCTAGTTTGGTATAGATCTTGGCTGTTCTGAATGTCTGTAACATCTCAGGCACCAGTGGGATTAGATATCTGTTTATGACAGTAATTTTATTTAGGTCTCTGTAGTCCATATAGGGGCATAGCATATGAGCTTTTTTTTCAATGAAAAATATACCTGCTCCAGCAGGCAATGTGGAAGGATGAATGAATCTTTTCTCCAAGATCTTGGAGATATACTGGCGAAGAGCTTCTAATTCCAGCTCAGATAGAGGAAAAATTCACCCAAAACAGTATTTTGGCTCCCGACAAGAGTTTGATGGTGCAATCATATGGTCGATGAAGTGGTAAAATGACAGTCTTTTTTTATCACATACATCCAGGAAATGGTGGTATTGAGTTGGGATGGACTGAGCAGAGTCTGAGTCAACATGGAGGCCCAACAGTGGGATAGCTTCTATTACAGGGCAGATGACAAGACTGCTGACAATAGGCCAATGAGAATGTTACCTTGCCTGTGTCCCAATCTGTGTGAGGGTTGTGAGCTTGGAGCCAAGGAACCCTAAAGATAATTGGAAGCAGAGGAGATGGAATGATGTCGAAAACAAAGAAACTCCTGGTGTATCATTAATAGAGATGAGGAGCAGATCAGTTCCTAGGGTTACAGGCCCCAACTATACTCCAGTTCCATCAGCTAAATGTGCAGCGAGTCTCTGTTTATTAGTTTTCAGAGGAACGTTGTGCATTTTAGCAAAATTAATATCCATAAAGCAACTGCAGGCCCCAGAATTAATGACGGCTTGGACCAGGATCGTCTTTTCAGGTGTCTGTAGAGAGACAGACAAGGCTACATGAGCGGGACCGTTCATAACACTACATCCAACCACCAGAGAGGAGGAATAAGACTTGTCTGGCCTCACAGGACAATTCTGTATGTAGTGACTTGTACTTCCACAGTAGAGGCAGAGATTTGACTGTCGGCGGCAA
Organism: Staurois parvus; assembly: GCF_062004578.1. Classification (NCBI taxonomy): domain Eukaryota; kingdom Metazoa; phylum Chordata; class Amphibia; order Anura; family Ranidae; genus Staurois; species Staurois parvus. Next base: position 18,773,141 of record NW_028317807.1, read on the forward strand.
TGGAGAGCGCAGAAGCCTAATTTGCATAGGTTCAAGTTTGGATGTAACAGGTGAGGGGTTAGACGAGCAACATGTAGTTGTAAAAACGTTCGGCTGCATTCGAGTGAGATATAGACTGGCGGACCTTTCCAATCCACATTCATGTAATCTTCGATCTAGATGGATGTCTAGTAGCATCAAACTTTTAAGAGAACTAGGTAATTCTCCTTTGGCCAGTTTATCCTTGAGAGATTCTGAAAGTCTGAGGTGGAATTGATCTATTGTACAGCGCTGAGTAAACCCTTTGGCGCTATATAAACTCGATGTAATAATATTAGCTTAAAGCAGCATCATTCCACCCAGAGTCAGCACTCCACTGGCGGAATTCACAGGCATAGTCCTCTACTGGCATTTAACCTTGCTGTAGTGCATGAAGGGTAGACTCAGCTGTGGCAATACACTGAAAATCATCTTACAACTGGGCCATGGAGTCAAAGAATGTGGTCAGAGTGTTCAGCTACATTGTTCTAGTAGCTGGTGTGCCCATGACTGCCATTCTCCAAGCAGCAATGAGATCACATATCCCACTTTTATGGATTAAAATGAAAATGTGCTTGGTTGTAATACAAAATATAAGCTGCAGGCATTCTTGAAGGCCCGGAATTTACTCTAATCCCCCGAAAAATGTTCTGGAATGGGTACCACTCAATGGACATTGCCCCTGACTGGAGTATTTAAACCTAAACAATATTCTATCCATATATACCTTGTCATTGTTTGGGGGTGAAGCGTATTGAATTATTTTCTGCAGCTGTTGTTGGTTTTTTAATAATTGACCAATTCTGGTTTTATAGGTTAGGTAGTAGGTTTTTGTATACTCTAGATTATTTGAATAAAGGATTATTTCATTTTACATAATTGTACATATGAAATGGTCTACTGGGTATATACACTGGTCATCTTAAGGATACAAGGGATATATCTTTTGACACATTGAGGTTGAGCCATAGTTTGGTTTTTATTACCATTTCTTTTTGCCTTGTGTTTATACCGACGGTTCCCCCAAGTCTTGTTTGGATGTTCGATCATTTTCCTTTTTTTTTTTACTTGGGATCTAGAGGACACATTTTATTGAGCTTTAGCATATTGAAGGTTTTCATATACTTTAAGAATAAATAACAATTATGATCATATTGAGTGGAAAATGTAAACTGGTCTAACAACATAAGTTTGAGGCTTGTACCTATTTCTAGATCTTTGTTTGAACTCATCAGAGTTGTATGTGTACATCAAGTAGGTTTCTTGGTGACTATAAGAAAAAATGAGGATAGATAGATAACATAGCAAACAGTTCTTTAATGGGTTTGTTATGCTTTTTAGCAAAATGATGGGGCACAATGTGGTCAAGTCTCCCACTTTTAATTAGTCTTCTATGTTGTAATACATGGGTAATAGTGTTCTATAGCTGCGGCTGATATACTGAAGGCCACATGGGTAGGTTAAACAATAAACAACATATTTGCTAAGACAATTTAAATTCTTTGATCTTATACTGTTTCACATTGTTATCAGAGAAATTGTTACCACTCTGTTTGATGTATTTACATGTTAAGCATTTGCACCTACAGTGGAAGGGATCTACTAATTTATTGGAAAAATGGCAATCTTTTCTGCATATTAGTTTGTATTTTACTGGGAACAAATTTATTCCTGATATTCGAGGCCTTGAAGAAGACAATGTTTGGCCTGGGTAGAAAAACTGGATCTAACTATGTATTGATAATGTTTTGGATAGAATGATAATCTGAATTGAATAATGAATGTTGCATAATAGTTGATCTCATTGCATCTTTTAACAGTATTTCTGGGCACGGGCTCTAAATAAGTCTGGTAGTCCTTTTCCTTATCTCCTTTTTCAGAAAATTTTCCCTTGAGAGTTTTTCTTTGTATACTATAATCTGCCTTATATGTACAGTTCTTTCTTAACCTACAGAATTGCATTTTACATTGAATTTCCACTTGGGATGATGGCAGCATTTAAAATGTAGATATGACTTGCCTCCTGTGAGTTTGAGGTGCTTTCTGGAAATGATAGTGCTATTGTCAAGGGTGAGCTCAAGATCAAGAAAAACTATACGTGTAGGATGATTGATATGTGAAGGTTAAGGCTGATTGTATTATAATTACAGTATTGTACAATTGGAGATGTGGACTCTGTAGGGCTGTCCCATAGGATTAAGACGTCACCTGTATAGCTGTTGTAAATGATCTTGGTTTCAAAAGTATTGTTGGACTAGATATGTGTCTTCCAATTTCCCATCGTAAGATTTGCTCAACTAACTGAAGACAGAATTGATCCAGAAAAAAACCCAGATGTATTCAAGTGTGAAATTCCTGCAATCTAAAATTAATTGTGCTTTTTTAAAATTAAGATTAGAACAATGAGTTAGGTGGTACGTTAAAGTTAAAATATATCCAGTAAATGCATGAAAGCACTAATGTAATGAATTGTCTATGCTTAAAATAATGGGTCTTCTAGGAGGGTTATCTGAGTTATTATGGATTATGGGCAGCTGATAGATATATAGGGTAATGTTCTTTGAAGAGAAAAACCCATTCCTTTCTGTAATAATTTTGTCTTCAAGGGCTTTATTAACAAGTAGTTTGAGTTATTTTTTTCTTTTCAGGTAGAGGGTCAACAGGAAGTTATATTACATTGTATGTGGCTGTAGATTGTAAGCTCAAAAGAGCAGGGCCCTTGACCCCCTCGTGTTTTGTTTTGTTACTGTATTGTCTTATGTTCTGTCCCCCACTATAATGTACAGCGCTGAGCAAACCTTTTAGCGCTATATAAATACTGTATAATAATAATATTACAAAAATCAGGAGGCTTCTTTTATGTAGTCTGTCCTATTTTGGATAACAATACCTCCTCCTTTGTCTACTCCTTTTAAAATGATATCATTATTTTTCATAAGATTTTTGAGTGCCTTTCTCTTGTTGTTGAGATTACTATATTTTATTACCAGTGTTATGCTTATCTTACATTTGAGTGAGTTCAGAATACATAACATAAAGGGTTTCTTTGGCATGTGCAGGATAGAATACTGATTTAAGTCTGAAAGAAATGTAAATGATGGAAAGATTACATAGTGATTTGAAATCAATATCAGGATTATCATCAAAGTACAAGTCTTACTATAATATATATTTTCTCATGTGATCGCCGGCTGTAAACAAAGATACCGTGATGATGCCTGAAGCTGCACTTAAACCCCCACTACGTACCAGTATGTCATGGGGACTGAAGTAGGTAAAGAGCAAAACCAAAAAACAATGGGCAGACTCGATGCACCACTTTGTGTTTTTCTGCTGTGACTTTGCTCGCTTTCGATATTTCTATCTAGAGAAAACTAAGGGTTAATAATGGGTTAAATACTGGAACATTTTATTTAAAAAAACATTTTTACTAGTCAGGTTGCTTTAAAATGTTATTAAACCCCAAACCAAAAATGTATTATATTACAGCTTATCAATCACTAAATGTGGTGGCTGCATCAATTTTCTTTTCTATGACTTTCTTCCTTCTGTTTTTCTGGTGATCTGGCTAGTAACACACCTCCTGTATTAGAGTGCCTGCACTCTGGATAAAGGAGCATGGGGGACACAGCAGAGAGCAGACTTATCAGTCTAGAGGGATAGACTTGAATATAGTAAACAAATTGAAGCCAAACTCCAGCTCACACTTCACAGTTACAGCAGTTTTTTTCCTTTTGGTATAAAGGTTTTGCATGAATAAATAAAATATGATAATTTTAATCACTCCTGTCAGTGTTAAATGGTCTGTCTCATCCATGTAAACTGGTACATTCTGCTGAAGACCCTGAGCTTCTGAAAAACCACAGATTTGGTGGCCAGATCACCAGGTGAAAATAGCAGAAAGAAATATTAGCCTGTTTCTTTACCAATATGTGCATGTGAGGATCCATAGCTTCCTATGATTGTATGATAGTGCCATCCACCAATTCACTATAGCACCCTACACAAATTGTGGGTGATGAATACAATAGAGCTCCTTTATAAAATATATGATACAGCAGTTCCTACTCACAGGGCATAGTGAACATGTTCACAAAATAAGTTTACAAACTTCAAGATCATTCAGATTAATAGGAGTAGGCAAGAAATAATTGAAATACAATATGGAAATTAATACAGGATATGCTTTTAGATTTGAACCATAGATACACTGTGTAGGGGTAAAATGATGGACAACAACCACTGAAACCTGAGACCTTTACACTCAAACTTCCACAAATATCCCAAAAGTATGTGTGTATTACTGCCACTGACATTTCTGCAGATCAACCATATAATGATATAATAACAATAAACAGAACTGCATTTGATAATTTGAATTATAACAACATACTTGCCTTTATTTACTGATTTTATGTAATAGGCAAATTATTTAAATAAACAGATATGGATTAATAATTTATTGCAAGTACTGAAAATACATATTATGTCTACATAATCTTTAATAACTGTGCTGGACACATCTGAAAGATCCAATTCTGGGGTTAGTAGCTCCCCAGTCAGTGTATCTCCTGTACTCTCCAGGTCGTAGGTAATACTGATGTCCTCTATAGTTGGGCTCCTCATAGAACACCCAGTATCCATTTTGTACATGGGCAGAATGGATGTCATGGTAATTAAATCTTTCATAGACATGAGGACAGTCTTCAGTGAACTCCATCATATGACCTCTAAAGTCTTCTTTCTCATAGATTCTGATTGTGAATGGTCCACGATGCTTTATTTAAAAAAAGTACATTAAATTGAATTGATGAGGAATTTAATTAAATTTTACAAAAAATCAGATCTATGTAAAGGAGTTAACATACAGTATATTAAAACTTTAAGCATCAAAAAGATAAGAAAAAAAGTGTAATAATTTGTAGTGTAGTAGTTGTAATTTGAAATGAACATACTATGATGCTAACAAACATGTCCCTGTTCATTAAACAGATCAAGAAGCATGTTTCCATTACTGTTAAAGGCTTTAAGCAGGTGGGTGATGTAGCAACTATCAGCTCGGAACCAGTGTCATCACAAGTCAATGCATATATTACCAAGTGTGCTGGTAATATATGCTTTGACACGGTCATTGAACAGACTGGAATATGGAAGTCACATTTTGTGAAGATACAAATAAAATTCCCCATGCTGGTGAATGGTGGTAAATAGACCTACAGAATCAGTTGTTATGTGCAGTTACATTGCTCCTTCACTAGTGAAAAACAAGATTGAAGGGATTAAAACACCATATATGCCTACAAGTAGTTACTGCACATTTATAGAATCCTGATATTTTTAGGGGTTAAATAGAGAGGTGATATCCATAGTTGTAAAGGGGTTCTAAGTCTGTTACTGGGATTATATGTCCAGTAACAGACTTAGAACTCCTTTAAAAATATGGTACTATGCTAAATTCTGTGAGAGCATATGGGTGGGGCAATAGCTGAGGCTTCACACTAAACATATCTATAGGACACTGTATGGTAGTGGTATAGCATATAGCATACAGTTGTGAAGTACTGTTACTAAAAACGTGATTATTATTCATACCTGTGGAGTCAAGCGGCAGGATCTGATAGAATCATTGTATCCCATCCATTGCTGGAAATCAGGATATTCCCCTCTCCTTAGGAAGTACTGGTGTCCTCTGTAATTGGGGAACTCATACAGGATCCAGTTTCCATTTTCCACTCGGATGGAGTTACAACGACTAAAGTATGAAGACAAGTCAGAACAGTCCGAGTCACATTCATAGGAGCGTCCCTGGAAGTTTCTGTCCTCATAGAAGATGATCTAGAAAAAGCAAGGTACATGTGAATTCATATTTTCATAAATTCATATATTCATAAATTTAATTTATGTGTAAAATTAATTACACATTATTTTCTGTAGTTTTTTTTTAAAAGTTCTGTAATACAGTATAGCATTAAAACATTGCTAATACCATACCTTAACCATTTTGCTGTGTGCCTTGTTGCAGTCTAACTAATGTTGCACAGCAGATGGTTGGGTCTTTATAAACAATTAGTGATGATGATCTCTGCAAAGTCTGTTTTCTGTCAACTTAAAACAATGTATAGAACTTTTGTCCTTTTTTGTTTGTGAGACCTTTCTGTATTAGTTACTATTGTTTAGAAATGCTTACAATGTGAGTTGTACTTTTTTAAACAAAGCCTAAGCAGAAAATAGAACTTTACGTAGTTTCTCAGAAAATACTTTCACATTTTATGTGATCTTCAGTCTATGCCATTTAGGATTTTATATTTTTACTACCTAATGCATGAAAACTGAAAATCAATGCTAGCATATATCTTGAAAATACTGAGCTCATTGATGGCATACGTTTTTTTCCCTCTATTGTCATAGATAATTATAATATTACAATAAATCTGAAACCTTAGTATGTTTTTATTTTTAAAAGAGAATTATAAAAAGTTATAAAGGCCCTAAAAGAAGAGGTAATTCTTCCCTTCATACATGTAAGATATGAACAACTGTGCAAAAAAGAATATTGCACTGGATGTACAGAAGCTCAATACAGTAATAAGAACATTGATAAGATATCAGCTTTCTATAAATTTAACTGTCTAAATATTTAATAATATCATTGTCACAGTTGAGGATCAGCTGACTGATGTTGGTGAAGCAGTAACTCATAATTTCTGTTCAGATAAAATTTGTTCGGGAAAAAAATGACCAGCTCTTATAAGGATTGGGGAGGTAGTTATGATAGCTAACATTTAGTGTTATTTATATATATTTTATTGTATTTGATCTTTATTTACAAGAACTGATGCTTTCTTTTTTATACTTTTTTTTACTTTATAGTGCTGGTCTATCTTTCGGACTAAGAACAGGCCTAGGATAGTTGAAAGCAGCCTCTGTAACCCCAATTAAAAGCCATATAATGCACATCTAATCCTTAAACACTACCTTAATTACACCTTCCCCACTGACCATAATGCAATTCACCAAAATGAAGAAATTATGCAGAAATATTCTAGTGTTTGCAGTTCCGTGCCCAGAGTGCATCAAGCAGCTATTGCTGACAGTTTATTCAAGAGCTGTCTTTTTGTCACAGAAACTTACTGCATCCTTTTTTATGTTTTATAAATTTTGTTTATTAAAGTTTTAGAATATAGTACAAAACAAGGAAGAATTGCAGATCACATTCACTTACATCAAACAAACTATTTGTGCTCCACTCCATAAACATAGTTAAACCGTGTTTTTGTCATCAGTAGGAGTAATATAATGATTAAGAATCAACTTGAATTAAGAGGAGAGTACACAAAAAATTAATCTCATGATCCCTGCTGAAAGAATACAAATTGAGTCAAAACTATGTCTTATCCAACACTATTTCAAAGGATGAAATCCAGGCAAATTTAAATTTCAAGACCCAAAAGGCCATTAAATAGGATGGGTGATTACCCAAAATATTAATAAGTAATATAAACCCACAACCAATAATCAACAGAAGCTCTTGAGTAGCCCAACCGAAGGCCAGGATCATGGGGCTAGATTTCTCCAGCCACAGAAATAAAATGTTGTCAAATTTAGTGGGACTTCCCCTACTATTGTAGGTAGCTTTATATTGGTGAAGAACTGAGTTTATAAGTTATTTCCATCTCTCAAGGGTTGGTGAGGTAGGATATTTTTCACAGTAGAGTGATGACCTTTCTAGCATAATTAAGCAATAGTCCAAGCAATGTTGCTTTTCTGGGAGCCTGGGGTTCCACAAGACCCAGCATAAGATCTAAATATTAGATATAGTCTCAATATATACAGTATATGGATGAAATCAGCATTCATGCAGGGGCACCTCCAACATACCGTGGAGTGGTCAGTTGGAAATATTTAACACATGTAGAGTCATGAGGTAAATGCAATTTACAATTTTAAACTGGAAAAGCCTATCTCTAACTGAGACCATCTGTTGAGATGGGTAATCCCAAATATCATCCCACATCATTATCTAATCTAAACTGGGGAGATCCAACGACCATTTCTCCCTGTACTTCCGTAGCCCCCGTGACTGTGCTGTTAATGGTTCTATATAAATTTTAATGTGCCTTGAACAGAGAATCAGCATGTAGAAGGGATTCCATGTTCATAGTGGATAACGAACTATAACTAAGACTAAATCAAAGTGTGCTGTACAAGCATGATGGAGTGGGATATGATGGAGTGGGATATAATGAAAAAAGTACCAATTGGGTACTTGGGTTTTAACACAGGCAAGGAGGGAAACTTACCATCAATAAATCTCACTGCATCCTTTAAAAAATTTAAAAACTCACCTCTCCCCGTAGCTTAATAAAATTCAGCTTATCGGTCACAAATATCCCCAGCTGTGCTATAGGCCTTTTCTGACAGGAGAAGGAAAGCAGGGCAGGCTAGTATATCAAGCCCATATTGGGACAGCCAGTGGTACATCCTTGACATCTCTTAGTCCATGGTCATGATCGCTTGCAAGGGTTTTTGCTATAGACATATTGTCCCTTCTTGCGTTTGCTTGACCAGGGCAGAGACCCCCTTATTAGGAAAAAAAAGAAAAAAAATGAACATTATAAAAATATATGACTATGTAAAGAGTACAAACAAATGAAAAATATAAAATATAGTAATGGTGGGTGGGAAAATGGCTAGATCTGAATCAGCATTTGATTCTCAGCACTATCAAAGGTATTGTTTCTTCCATTTCTTTCTTGTTTCAGAGACCTAATCTGGTTCTCTTTTTGTATCATAAATGGCATTTTTAATCCATTAGAGACTTTCTCATCTCTACTCTGACCCTCAAGGTGGAATTTCTTGTAGTTATCACCTCTGTAAGGAAAATTAATAAGCTGGTGGTCTTATCTTGTATCTACTTGTATTGGATATAGACTATTCTCTGAACCTTGCATGCCTTGCACCTGGACTAACAGTGTACCACTTTGCCTGTCTGCCAAGTGAAAGTACCTGTTTGCTGTACTCAGTTTGTGCCTGCCCCAGCAAGGTAGCTAGGCACTATAGAATTGTCCGGGGCAACCGAGTACCTGTAGGCCTGCTTGCCTTATGGGAAAGGGGTATAGGTGAAGAACACAGAAGCCAGCTACAGTTCCTGACCACCTGTGTTTTGGGTAAGCATGACATTATCACAAGCCTTTAACAAGAACATTTTTCTGTGAAGATGTGTAAAGATTTTTCTGTGAAGACTCTACACAGACTTGTTTATTTGCAGAGGAACTCTTCAAACTGACACATCAAGTCCAAGAACTGTCTGTGCATGTAAACACACTTCCAGCAGTAACATAGGAGCCAGAGACCAAGGTTAACCTGCCTGATCGTTTTTATGGTGACCCCCATATGCTTTCTAACTTTAAGGATAGTTGTATGCTGTACTTTAAGCTTAAACCATGCTCTTCTGGATTTGAAGTACAACAGATTAACCTGATTATTTAATGACTGCAGGGGGACCCCCAGTCTTGGGCTTTTAGTCTCCCCACAGAAGACACAGCCAGAGGGTCAGTCTAAGAATTTTTCAAGGCTTTGGGTTTACTCTATGATGATTCTGACTGTGCCCACTCAGCAGAAACTAACCTTAGATCATTATGTCAGGGTAAATGCACCACTGAACAATACTGTTCTGATTTCCACTGCTAGGCGCCTGACTCAGGAAGTCAGTTCAGATTAAGCTTATCAGACTTCTTCATGGACTCCTTAGTATGCTACCCTGAACCAAACTCGTTGAATGAAGCCATGCAAGTAGCCATCAGTATAGACAGGCGTTTATGGGAAAGGTGTATTGAGAGATTTGTTCCTCTGCCCCCTAATACGCTGCCCTCTTCTTCTTCATCAGACCTTCTTGGGTCCTCGCAACCTCTCCAGTAGGAGGAGCCCATGCAAATTGGTGCTACTCATTAATAATCTGGGGAAAAGGCTAGAAGAAGATCCCAGGGACTCTGCTTATACTGTGGTGATCTTGGCCATTTTGTCACTAGCTGCCTCAATAAGCCAGGAAAAGCAAAGAGTCTAGTGTGGGTGGGGTCTGCTTTTCTAGACGTATGTGCCAGGTCCCCCCCCCCAGACAAATTATTTGTTCCTTTGCAACTTAGTTCTGCCATGTTCTCTCATCACCTCTCAGTTTTCATAGATTCTGGTGCCGCTAGCAATTTCATTGATTGGGACCTAGCACGCCGCCTACAGATTCCCTTTTGCACAAACCCTTTTCAGTCTTTGCTGTTGATAACTCTCTTTTGTCCATGGGCCTGGTCACCTTGTGCACTGTACCTATTACTCTGACCATTGGGGAATTTCATAGGGAGACAATCAGCTTCTGCTTGATACCATCTCATGCTTACCCCCTTATCTTAGGTAATCCTTGGCTTAAACTTAATAACCTGCACATAGATTGGGCCACAGGGAAGATAAGGTCTTGGTCACAGACCTGCCAACAAAACTGCTTTAAAACTTCTGACCAGTTGCCTATTTGTAATTCTTTTGTGGTCAATAACAATCACTTACCTTTATTGCAATCCTATTTGGATCTTGATCATGGCAACTTTACCAAGTGTGACTCTATATTACTTAACCATTTTCTTTTATATGATTCTGTTGTAGTAGAAGATACTGACAAGTTTATTGAATCCTCTACAGGCTACCTCTCCAGCCAATTGTCATAGTCTGAATCTTTTCCTCCTAGATGCCAAACTTACCTACTGTCTCGCAACTTTGAGTCCTGTTTGGAAACTTCCTCTACGTTTCACAATATCCTACCTCCAGTATAAATAATGGTGGCCATTTCACCTGACCTTTAGGACTCTATTTTAAAGGCACAGTCTAGTGTTCTGCCCAAGCTACTCCCTGGAAAGCTGTTTGATCCCCTTCACCTTAGGCTTAAAGTACTTTCAGAAGCACATGATGCTAAGACATCTGGGAGCCCAAGGATTATTAAAACTTTTTCTTTGTTTTTTCATGGGCTTAGGTCTCTATAAGGACTCTTGTTCCTATATGAAAGGTTGCAAAACCTGTGTTAGCTCAAAGTCCTCAAAAGTCAAAACCTCTGGATTACCCCTACCTTTAACTGTCCCTAAACGTCCTTGGACACACATCCAGGCTAACATGTCCTCAAGTTCTGATTCCTCTACATTTGCTTATGCAGTTCAGTCTGTCTCTAAACCTGCTGATGAAGTCCAGTCTGCTTCGCCACCAGTTATTCCAGGTCCAGACAATGCCAATTGAGCCTCCTGCTTTTTCACATTTGGGACTTTCAGTAGCCTAGCCTCACCCTACTGCAACTATATCTGCTCAAACCTGTCTAAGAAGTTCGATCCATCCTTAGGATAGAATGCTCCATTCACCCAGGTGGTGCTCTCAACCTTTTCTTTAAGCCACTCTGCATCCATCCTGTGTTCCAGCTATTCAGCTTGACTCCAGTGACATGTCACCTGCTATCCAGCCTGATGTTACTGGTTTTTATATCTGCTGTCCTATTTGGCTCCAAATACTCTGCCTGTTAACCAATCTGACCTCGCTGATCTCCTGACCAGCCTGATGGTCATATGCCGGATAACCCGCTTGATGGCCTGGTGCCTGATGTCCAGCATGCCTTTAAGGGTCTGAGGGCCCCTCCTCAGAAGGGGGTAATGTTAGGAGAGTGTAATGCTCTTGCTCTATCACTGCAGCTGGTTTCATTCCAGCATCCTGGTTTTGGTTGTTTTACATTCTCCCTGTCTGTCTGCCCATCTGCAAGTTGGTTGGTGTGACCAGTCCCTGGGTGGAGACCAAAACTGATTTAAGCCAAACTCGTTTGTAATCTCATGCTTGTGATAATGTGTAATATGCAATCAAGCTCCATGTCTGTCTGTCTGTCCTGCTCTGTTCTTTGGATTCCCCTGTTTATGACCTTGGATCGCATATTGACTATTCTTGAAACCTTGCCTGCCTCGTACCTGGACTTTCGTTGAACCATTTTTCTTGTCTGCCAGCCCAATTACCTGTTTGCTGTGCTCAGTTCGTGCCTGCACCAGCATGGTAGCCAGGAACCACAGCATTGTGTATAAGACCTGGGGGCAACCAAGTACCAGTAGGCCTGCTTGGCTTATGGGAAAGGCAGCTGCTATAGGTGAAGAACACAAAAGCCAGCTTATAGTGCCTGACCACCTGTGTTAGGGATAAGCGTGACATCACTCCTTGGTTTAGAAATTTTATTTTGCAGTCTGTTTGTGCTTCAGAAACCTTTTTTTAACCATTAGAGACATTCCTCTCTCTACTCTTACTTACAAGATGGGATTCATTGTAGCCATCACCTCTGCAAGGCCAGTGTATTTTCCAAAGAACTCAAAGGGACAAGGTGGTGTTCAGATCTAGGGCTTCATTCTTGTCAAAATTACCACCCAGTTTGCATTGATATCCCTGCCTACATTTGCTTCATCAGGGCAGTGGTTTTCTTAGAAAAAAAATAATAAAAGTGTACAGGTCTCAGCAGCTGCAGCTAGCCACTCACAGGTGGCTGTAACAGCTATAGGGATTAGCAGATTCCTGCTACACTAGTTGCCCATTTGAATGTAGACTAAATTGTGTAGCTATTTAAATAAATAAATACATTTATTTATTGTGACCCCCTGCGTAGTTAGCAGTGGCTGCAGGGGAGAGGTGGGAACATTCAACAACAACTAGCAATTCTGGGAATCATAACATTGCTCACAGGCTCTCATGTCCCAACCGTTATTGGCACCCTTTACCCTCCGCTGCAGCCACCAATGACTGAAACAAAGGAGCCAGAGTTGTGAGATCCCCAACCGATAACTGGCCTTTGTATCAATGAACACATGGAAGGGCAACGCATGTCAAAAAAACAACAAACAAAAATTCCCAGCCCACTTGCCAGCCTAAGTTGGTGAGGGGGCACACTGGATATCTTCGCTGCCATTGTGCTATTGCTGGGTATCCAGTGCATCCCTATACCTTTAAGGAAGGGTAGGCTCTCTCCAGGCATACCTGCCCTAATCTATCCACTATTATATGTGCTCCAACTCAGGAGACTCTGAAAATTATAGAGTTAGGACTGCAGTACACTGGGATACTGTGATGTTGCTGTTGCAGCTTATACAGTACATATATTTGCAAATGTATGCAAACTAAACCCCCCAGTTTTAACATGAACTGTTAGACAGGGTCAACTCGGTTTGTTGCAGGCTGGCTGGTAAGTGAGCTGGGAATTTTCATTTATTGTTTTTTGACCTCCAAAAGCATATAACTGAGCAGAGATCTGCTCACTTAAATGCTTCCCTGGCTGTGTGTTCATATTAAAAAAATGATATCCCTGTATGCTGTGAAGAAGCCCATCCAAGAGTTTTTTAAACTATGTATACTTCCCACTGACACCACCAATTGTCGAAGTAAGTTCCACATCCTTACTGCCCTGACAGTGTAAAAATCCCCTATGTAATTCAAGATTTAACCGCTTTTCCTCCAATTTCTTTGAGCGCCTTATGTCTTCTTATACTCCCTGAGCCTGAATAGTTTATTCTTTATGCTAGAATCACCATTTGGATATTTGTATATTGCTATCATATTTCCTCTCAAGCGCCTCTTCTCCAGGGAGAATAAGTTTAATGTCTGTAATTGTTCCTTGTAACTTGGAGCCTCCAGTCCCCTTATTAGTTTTGTTGCCATTCTCTGGATTCTTTCTGGACTCTCTCCAGCTCAAGCACATTTTTGCTGAGGACTGGTGGCATACTCCAGATCAGGCTGAACCAGAGTTTTATAAATTGGCAGGATTATTGTTTTATCTCTTGAGTAAATTCCATTTTTTTATGCATGCTAATATTCTGCTGGTTTTGCTTGCTGCAGCTTGGCATTGCATGCCAGTGCTGAGTCTATCATCTACTAGGACCTCCAGATATTTTTCTATCCTGCATTCCCCCAGAGGTTCTCCCACGTGCAAGTAACTTGCATTCATATTAATCTAGATAGCAGCTCACTTCCTCATAGAATGTTAACAGATTGGTTTGGCAAGAATGACCTTTCATAAATCTATTTTGATTACTACTAATGTTTATGTTTTCATCAACAAATTCTTAGATATAATCCCTTATCATCCTCCCCAATAGTTTACATACTATCGATGTTAGACTGACTGATCTGTAGTTTTCAGGAATATACAATGTCTCTGCCATTTTTTAAATATTGGAACCACATTTGCCATTCACCAATCAGCTGGTACAATAACTGTCAATATACTGTCCATAAAAATTAAGAATAGTGGTCTATCACCTGACTGAGTTATTTGAGGACTCTTGGGTGTAAGCCACTGGGTCCTGGTGATTTATTATGTTAATTTTTTTAGTCTTTTTCTGACGCTGGCTTCTGTTAGCCAAAAAGGTACATTTTGTGATGCATTACTAATGATGCAATCCTGACAACTATACCCCTCCTTTTCCTTTGTAAAACCTGAGGAGAAGAATGAATTTAGTACAGTTGCCTTCTCCTTGTCATTTGTAACCAACTTCCCTTCATCATCTTTTATGGGGCCAATATGTTCTAACTTTTTACTGGTAATATATTAAAAACAAAATGGGATTTTTTTACTCTCCTCCGATATGTGCCTCTCGTAATCTATTTTAGCTGTCCTGATTGTGCTCTTACACTTCTACTGCATTTCTTGTAGTGTTGGAATGCCTACAATGTTCTTCTATCTTATATTTTTTAAGGGCCATTTTTTCTCTTTAATATGTCTTTTTACTTTAAGGTTTAGCCACCCAGATTTAACCTTCGCTCTTTTATATTTATTACCCATTGGAATGCACTGGATAATATCTTTATTTAATATGTTCCCATGTTCCTTTAAAGTATTCCCATTTTTCCTCAGCATTCAATGTTTTTAAGATTTGGCCCCATTTAATATCTTGTAGTGTTGAGCATAGTTTAGAAAAGTTAGCTCTTTTGAAATTTAGTGTTCTTGTACCACCCTTGTGCCTCCTTCTATGATTTATGCTGAATGTAGATTGCTGGTTCCCAAGGTGTCCCATATTTCCACATTTGTGACCAGATCTATGTTATTTATAATTATTAGATCTAGTAATGCATTATTTTTATTTGCGGCATCCAACAATTGGCACATGAAGTTGTCCCGTAAGACATTTAAGAAATTATGAGCTTGAAATGAGTGAGCTGTTCCCCTCACCCAATCAATATGTGGATAGTTAAAGTCCTCCATTATGATAACATTGCCCTGTCCCACTGCCATTTCTAACTGTAATAGGAGATCCAACTCCTCCTCATCATTAAGGTTAGGGGACCTATAGCATACCCCCACTATTATTTTTACACTTGTTTCTTCTATTTGGAGTTCTACGCAAAGGGACTCCACCTCCACCTCTCCTCTTGCATTTGCAATGTCATCCCTTGTGTTCACTAGCAAATCATTCTTGATGTACAGGCAAACCCCTCCTCCTCTTCCACCCTCCCTGTTCCACCAATAGAAGGACAACCCATGGATAGTTGCTAGCCAGTCATGTGAGCTTTCAAACCAAGTTTCTGATATTCCCACAAATTTAAAATCCTCCTCATGCACCAGCAGCTCCAGTTCTTCTATTTCGTTAGCTAAGCTCCTGATATTTGTGTACATGTACATGTGTACATGTCTCTTAGTTTTGTAAGGGCACATAATATTTTCTTGCAAGTTGTTCTGTGGCTGTAATTTGTTTGCCATCCCACTTACCAAGGGTTTAGGTATTATGGTTATACTACCACTAATGCCTCCATTCCCACCCTCTCACCTTTGCTCACTGCTGGCTATTGCTTCATCTGATCCCTTCCACCCACCACCTAGTTTAAAAACCCCTCCAACTTTTTGTCAATCCTCACCCCCAACAGAGCTACACCCTCCTCCTTAAATGCAGTCCATCCCTACTATAAAGCCAGTAACTGACTGAAAAGTTCTCCAGGAACCTGAACACCTCTTTCCTGTACCAATTCCTCGGCCACTTGTTAAGTTCTCTGAGCTCCTGTTGCCTCTCTGGAGTGGCATTATTTCTGAGAATACCACCTTGGAGGTCATTCACTTCAATATAGCCCCTTAGTCTCTGAAATCATTTTCTGGCTTCCGGATTTCATTCTGGTCGAGGCATGAATGGTTCATCTAATGTGGTCCTGGCCTCCCAGTAAGAGAAGGAAAGCCTGAAAACACTGCTATAAAGTCTCCAGATCACTTCACTTTATGTTTATCCTAGATGAGTGGGGACCCACAAAAAGTGTGCTGTACCTCTTGAATTCTATACCAGTAGGAAGAGGAAAATGAGTCTCATAAAAAATATACTATTTTTCAAGATACAAAGATAAAATTGCAAAACAATGACTAGAAAATTACAATGATGGTGTATTTGCAACATATTGACTCCAGACAGTGACTCCAGCCAAGCTGATATGGCTCTTTAATAAAATTATATCTGGACATTCGTTTAGAAATGTATAGATATATTGTATTATAGCCTACCTTTTATATCCCTATCATGGGAGTGGGGATATTTGTTTTAAAAATTGATGTTATACTTGTATTTTGATTAAAAATACACTTTTGGGGGGATTATGCTTTTCTTAATGTTTTAAGCTATGTTTTGGCCAAGAACCATAGCAGAAAATTTGTTTCTTGGTCCCATGGAAACGAAACATACATTATACTTAAGAGTCAAATTTTGCAGATACATATTGCTGTAGGAAAATCAAAGGTAGGGCACCAAACCTAGAATATGTATTATTTTTATGAGTAGCAGGCTAAAAAAGAATTGCTAATTGACACTGCAACTTTCAATAAATCACCTTGAATTTAAATACTACACTGGGTTTGTATTGAGAAAGAAGCATCAAGGAAATGATTGTAATTTACTACAACAGAGAAAGCATTGTATAACACATTTGTTTGTTGAACAGTTTAAAAATGTCTCTATGTATGTATATTACTTTTGAGTTTAGGGTACCTCAGTACTGTATGGGATCTCCACAGATCCTCCTGGGTAGAGGAACTCTGTAAGTTGTTTAATTCTGATCTATCTATCTATCTATCTATCTATCTATCTATCTATCTATCTTACATTTTGAAAAGGTGGTTGATCATGGTGACTTGATCCCACTCCATGACACATACATACTGTATTGCAGTGCACTGTATGGCTATAGATAACTGTGATTAGCAGTACACCATGTTTTGTTTTTTTGACAAAAGTTGTACAAATAAAACAAAGTGATTATCTGTATATAGATCTGTATTTGTATCTAGCTGACTAAATGAAAGAGATTCTCAACACCCTCAGAGGCATTGTTACAGCAACCTAGAAAAACTGAACGACAGAACCAGGAAAGTTTTTCTTTATTTACCCCACAAAGTGATTAATTTAATGATGATGGTGCTATATTTGCTTTTGAAACTCAGATAATCTACCTACACTGACATTGCCAGGTGATTTCCTGGAACAGAAGTGTAAAAGTACTTTTGAAACATACATAAACCAGTGGGTAGTGAGCAAGTCACTAATATTGCCAAATGATTTTGCTCACTTAAAGATATCATCTACTGTACTCCCAGGATAGTAAGTTATTCTAAGCAGCCATTGACAACCATAAACATCATAGGGAATAAAGATTTTTTTTTAGATCAACAGATTATATTGTTAAAAAGGGTATTTATGAACGTGACTAATTATTATAGCATTCAGTCAGTAATGGCTGCACTAAGAGCATAAACTAGATCACTGCTGTCCCTTTTCATGTTCTTATAATATAAAAAAATTATGCAAACACAGAGAAAAGTTTACATTAAAGTTTTATTAAAGTTTAGATGGTGATAAATGTGTATTTTATATTTAATACTGATGCTGGACACGTCTAAAAGAACCAATTCTAGAGTTAGAAGCTCCCCAGTCAGTGAATCTCCTGTACTCTCCAGGTCTCAGGTAATACTGACGTCCTCTGTAGTTGGGCTCCTCATAGAACATCCAGTATCCATCATGTACATGGCAGGAGTGGATATCATTGTAGCGAAACTGCTCATAAACATGAGGACAATCTTCAGTAAACTCCATCATCTGTCCTTTGAAGTCTTCTCTTTCATAGACACTTAATCTGAAGGGTCCACGGTGCTGTATTAAATAACAAGTATTCAATAAAATGTATTCAGTAAAACATATTAAGTCAACTGCTGCTGCTATAGTTGGGGAAGTAAATGAAACAAACTATTACAAGATTTAATTCACATTTCAAAATATTACTGCATGTATTCTAAAAATAAAGTAAAATACACCTGTGGGGTCAGACGGCAGGATCTGATAGAGTCATTGTATCCCATCCATTGCTGGAAGTCAGGATACTCTCCCTTCCTCAAAAAATACTGGTGTCCTCTGTAGTTGGGATGTTCATACAGGATCCAGTTTCCATTCTCTACTCGGATGGAGTTACAACGACTGAAGTATGAAGACAAGTCAGAGGAATCAGAGTTGCACTCATAGGAACGACCCTGGAAGTTTCTATCCTCATAGAAAACGATCTATAGACAGACAATGACATGTATTTAAAACACTTTTCAGAACTCATGAATGTGTTATATACAGTATTATATTTTGTGTATACCTTGCATACAACATGCCTATTATTAGTTCTAGAATTCTGACTGCTTTAATTACTGCTTAAAATATACTTAAAATGCACCATAATATGTCATCTAGCTATGTGCAGAAAATTCTTAGAAATAGATCATTTTCTTTCTTTACAGTACAAACATCAGCCTCTATTCTGCCTTACAAATAGAAAAGTAGCCTACCTTAACCATTTTGACTGGAGATGTGACCCAGGAGCTGTGAGCTGTGAACTGTGAACTGTTTCAGGGATGGAGTAACAACTCTATTATATACCACTTTCTGCTGATGTTGCAGAAAGTTAATGATGCTGACTGTTTTCTGTTAACTATAGGATATGTATAGGTCTTTTGTCTTATTTGTGCACACAATTTACTTTCATTGACCTGTTGCATATTTGCAACTGATCCAGGGGTCATAGGTGAAAACAATATATTCAAGCTAACACCATTTTTTAAACAAATAAAGCATTGCTTGATGTCACGATATTATGGTAGAACACTTTTTAAATCATTTGGAAGGTATTGTTTTTGCATTCGGGATTTCAAGCTAGTCGAAAAGATCCATACATATTTTTATTACATATTTATATCTCTATAACATATACTATTTCAGTGAGTTTAAGGAACGTGAGTTCTGATTTTAGCAGACTGACTGCTATTAGAGAATGAAGAATCCACCCCTAATTCCAAATTTTACAAAAGTACAAAATATCCAACCTTGTGATTTGGAAAATTAAAAATAATTTTGTAAAAATTGTGGATGAAAAAAGCTGGCAGGTGAGCAGAAATGCACTTGGGAGGAAATCTGGGCAACTCTAGATGACTGGTCTAGTCGGCACATACAATTAATTTTTTTTATTTATTACAGGTACTTATATAGTGCTGTCAATTTATGCAGCGCTTTACATATATACTGTACATTCACATCAGTCCCTAACTCTCAAGGGGCATACAATCTACAATCCCTAACTTACATTCATACATACACATACCAAGGCCAATTTAGACAGGATCCTATTAACCTACGAGCATGTCTTTGGATTGTGCGAGGAAACCCACACAGGCACAGGGAGCACATACAAACTCCAGGCAGGTGGTGCTGTGGTTGGGATTTGAACCAATGAACCTAGTACTGCCAGGTCTAAGTGCTAACCATTTAGCCACTTTGCTGCCCAATTTTGGAGTTGTCAGTCATTCATGGAGCCATAGGTACAGTCATGTGAAAAGTAAGCTCCCCATGTATGTACCATGGAAATTATATACATACTGTATTCGAACAGGAAAACCTTAAATCTTTATTCAAACAGTGCATGCACTTTTTTTGTGTGTTTATTAGGGAGAGTTCCCGTCTTCTTGCCAGGAAATATCTCCAATAACTGCACAGAAAAAAAACACCTACAAAATACCACACATTTAATAAAGTAGGAAAATATCAGAGCTCCTGAAAATGATTTTACTGCTACCTGTGTTTATCTAGTGATGATCACACTCCCTATTGCTAGTCTGAGCATCACTGGGATGCAGGAAGCAATGAAAAATGTTCCCACTGAGGGTCACAGACAGAAATAAAAGCTTACAAAAATTTAAACTCATCTTACTACAACCCCTCAATGCATCATGTTCTGTGAATGCAGCAAAGACATGTCATTCAAATGCTCCTCAACCAATTCACAAAATGTGTTGCTGAAGTAATTGTTTCAACATGCTTCTAAGTTGCGCTGAGCTACTTCAGATTGAATTCTATGGAAAAGAAAGTCAACCTAACTGCAAACAATAGCCCTATACAAGAACTGTTATGGAGTGAATCAGTTTATCTTCATTATCCTCAAGCATCTGATTTAAGGGCATGGTTCACTTTTTCAACCATGCTTGATGTTACACCAATTAAGGGTGTAACATTAAACATGGTCAAGGGAACAGAGGGGCGCCAAACTAAGTGCAACATTAATAGTGGAGTTTATTAAAAACATACCCTCTTCCACGAGCCTACGATGTTCACCATCGAGACTATGGTGAACATCGTAGGCTCATGGAAGAGGGTATTACCAAACACAGTGTACCACGTCATTTTTCCGAATATCATTCAAAATGATGTTTGGATTATTGAGTCCATACCTGATAGTCTCCCTCAGGCTGAGTGTTTCCGTCAGCTCTACCCACAAGAAACATACTGGATTTTTACCTTGGATACCCTGACCCCTAAAGGTCTCAATGAAGAAATGGAGATCCATACTATCATCTAAGTCTTCAGTAAAGAATCCCAACCTTTGGTTTAACTTTTTTACCCATTTTATCTGGGTCAAGTATATACATACCATACATGCGTATATGCACATATATACATATACATAAGTGTAGATATAACACTATTTATAAATATAGATAATTTTGCATTGTTTTCCCTTTTACTTACCACTGCTTCACACATTTTAGTTTCCGATACACCATATTCTCCCACCTCCATCTCATCTGTGTGGGTAAGTAACGTTAAATAAGGGAACACATTTTATAAATGTGTGTGTACATACACGCATATACAGTATCTATGTGTTCCGGCTCATGTATTTATGCTTTAAATTATTCTGTATATATAATGAATTAATACAACTCTAAATATGATAATTAATACATACTACATGCATGCGTTAATTACAAAATGAGATCCCGTATGACCATATGTCTGTTTGTACACTTATAATGAAACACCTTTTTCATTTTAATTCAATTTCTTATTATTTTTATTTTATGTATTCACTTATCTTATGCAGGTTTAATGTTGTTTATATTTCTGATGTTTAATTCTACAAAGGTTTTAATTGCACCTATAAGTAGGTGCCCTAATTAATAAATATTTTATATATGAACTAGCATACAGTATGTGCAGAGAACATGTATATGCTATTGTTGCTTCCCGGTTGTTTTTTCTTAATTTGATGTAATTGTAATTCTCTTAATTCTCTTTATATATATCTATGGCATACTATGTGATATATTCAGTTCATTATTGAATAATGTCTCCGTTAAGTATGGCCACACCTTCTGTCCCCGTATTCCTCCACTCATCCCCATATTTAAGATGGCCATTCCTGTTGACCAATCAGGTCTGAAGAAGAAGCGGAAGCTTCGAAACGAGTTACAGCCCATTTACGTCATCACGCACCTTGCTGACACCACGTCCGGTCCAGTGCCATCTTGTGTTCCACGCTGGTTAATATAGTGGTCGGTCGCATTGGGATGTTTCCTGCTCCACTGTTAATGCTGCACTTAGTCTGGCGCCCCTCTGTTTCCTTCTACTTACAGAGTCTCAGCTTTGCTTTAAGGGTGCTGCTGCTGCTTATTGTGTTCTTTCTTGGACTTTCATGTAGTCTTTTATATGGACTAATACATGGACTCACACTATAATTAACACCTCTCCAATGCCAATCAGTATATTCTTTTTGTCATAAAACATGGTCACATCCCCCAACCCAAAATCCCCCCCCCCACCCATACTTACCTTAATTGCAGGGTGCTTCTCCCTGGAGCATCATATTGATTTTTTAATTTAGCACGGCAGTATGTGTCTTTGCCCTCACAGCCATGCACAGATCCATTCACAGGGATCTGCAAACAGAAAGACTACAAGTTCTATCTGCTACCGCAGCACAGGAACTCCCAGGCGCTGTGACGTCACTGCACTTGTAGTCCATTCATTACTTATTCTTCACCATAACGCAACACCTATAGATCTGTGCGGACCTGGGACTGGGATGTAAACTTTGCAGGAGTCTGTGCACTTACATTTTTGCAAAAATCTGGACTATACCTTTAACCAATTGCCCTCTGGAAGATTTACTCCCTGTCCGGACCATGCCATTTTTTGACCAGGCTATTCAGCACTGCGCTATTTCAACTGGTAATTGCACGATCATACAACGTTGTACCCAAATTAAATGTATGTCTTTTTTTTCATAGAAATAGAGCTTTCTTTTGGTGGTATTTGATCACCACTGGGTTTTTTATTTTTTGTGATATAAATGAAAATTTTTAAATAAAAAGATATGTTCTACTTTTAGTTTAAAAAAAATATCCAATAAACTCAAAGTTAGTCATAAAGGCCAAAATGTATTCTGCTACATTTCTTTGGTAAAAAAAAAAAATCCCAGTACATGTATATTAATTGGTTTGTGTGAAAGTTATAGCATCTACAAACTATGGTATATATACTTCAATTTATGCAGCTTTTGCTTTCTGACTGCCTATCACACTTCCTGAGGTGCTAAAATGCCAGGACAGTACAAAAAAACCCCCAAGCGACTACTTTTTGGAAAGTAGACACTCCAAGGAATATGCTGAGAGACATGTTGAGTTCATGGAAGATTTTATTTTTTGCCACAATTTTTTGGAAAATGACAATTTTATTTTTTTACACAAATATGTCACTTAAATGATATATTGCTCATGTATGCCATGGCTATATGTAACATGGCAAAACACACTCTGCTACTTCTCCCGAGTATGGGGATACCACATGTGAGAGACTTTTTGGCAGCCTATCTACATA
The DNA here is from genome assembly GCF_062004578.1 of Staurois parvus. Classification (NCBI taxonomy): domain Eukaryota; kingdom Metazoa; phylum Chordata; class Amphibia; order Anura; family Ranidae; genus Staurois; species Staurois parvus. The sequence continues at coordinate 18,796,360 of NW_028317807.1, forward strand.
CATACATATACCCCAAAATCCAATGACCACTTTCAGGCTCTCCAAGGGCATATTTCCTTATATCATTTCTTCACTACCTGTCACAGTTTTGGAGGTCCTAAAATGCCATGATAGTACAAATACTCCCCCCAGAAAACCCCTCTTTTGGAAAGTAGAGAACCCAAGGAATTTGAAAAGAGGCACGGTGAATATTTTACAAATATCATTTGTGTCATCAAAATACTCACCATGCTCCTTAGCAAATACCTTGGAGAATAAAATGGTGGGTTTTTTAATTTTTTATGTCACAAAGTATTTGCATGGCAATTTTTCAAACACTATTTTTTTGGAAAAAATACAATTTGAAAAATACAATAAAATTTGAATCTTAATGCACAAAAACAATATATTGCCCAATTGTTCAATAACATATAAAAGATGATGTTACACCGAGTAAATAAATACCAAACATGACATGATTTAAAATTGCACATGCCCATGTAATTGCGACAGGCTAGGTAGATTTTTAATGGTTTAAAGCCGTTACAGGTCACCACTTTATATTTAAACAGGAGGTCTAGTGCTATAATTACTGTCCTCAGTCTGATGTTCAAGGTGAAACTTCACATGCATGGTGCAATCTCTGTTTACATACCAGCTTGGGACTGGCACTTACGCTAGCCTTTGCACAAAAGCATGGGAAGGGGGGGAGAGGGGGATTTTTTTTTTTAATTACACTGTCCCTTTCTTTTTTTTTATTACTTTTATTGTTACGCCCCAAAAAAAGAAAGCGATGTTAGGCTCCATTGCTTTGCCCAGAGCCACTGATCGTCCACACAATGCAGGCAGGCGGTTGGCAAATAGTTTAAAAAAACCTAGTTACCATAGTAACATTGTACTATTCTGGGGGGTGATCAGGGATTTTTTTTTTATTGTTCCTGCAATGCAAAGCTTGCTTTGAACTGTCATGAATGAGTTAAAGTGTTACTAAATCCAGGACCCTGCATTCACTATATCTGGTCTCCCACAGTACACAGAACATGGAAATGCAAATATTTTAGTAAATGTAAGCTGTTAAAGCTTGTAGAAATGAAGAGTTTTCATTCTGCTCTACTAAGATGCAGGGCCCCTGACCTCTGTCTAGACAGTGCTGATTGGCCCTGTGCTGATCACATGCACCCTCCCAAGAAAAAAAAACCCTCTCTAGCAATACACACCAAACTGAGCATGTGCAGAGTGACTCCACACGATATGCCTTATCAGAAGATAAGAAGGGGACACTGGAAGAAGGGGAGGATCAGAGAAGTCAGGATCAGACAGCGTTTTTACACAATGCAGATGATTAACCCCTTAGGTTCCAGAGTGAGTATAACAAGCATGCTTTACCGCATATACAGACTAATTTTACTGTTGTGGCTTTAGTTACACTTTAGGTTCATGACAATTCAAAATACTAGTGATCTGTGATTGCCTGGATCTGGTCACATGGTACAGGGTTCTGTGATTTCCCCCATGTATCATGTGAGAGCTGTGGGCTAATCACTGGGATCTTCATTCACGGGTCATGGGTGGGGAGCGCTGCATGTCCGCTCGGGTGTGCAGTGCCCCCCTATGTTAGTACAGCCAGAGTGTCGTACTCATACATCGCTTTGCCTGTAGCTGCCGCATGTCTGCAGTACATTGTGGGCCAGCGGGCGTCAGTATGTGAACATTTTCCTTGCTTTAAAATCACCAGGTATTTCACACAAAGGAAGCAATACAAAGAGAATGGGATACTTTTATTACACATACATGGTAACATAGACACGTATCATAAATGTGAAATGTTGGGGTAAGATACACTTTAACCACTTGCTTACTGGGAACTTTCATCCCCTTTCTGCGCAGGTCAATAATCAGCTTTTAGCGCTATTGCACTTTGAATGGCAATTGCCTGGTCATGCAACACTGTACCCAAAAGAAAGTTTTATCATTTTTTGAGACAGATAGAGTTTTCTCTTGGTGGTATTTAATCACCACTGAGTTTTTATTTTTTGCACTGATGATCAGTGCCCTGATTATCAGTGTAAATGTTCCCTGTCAAAATAACTGGCAAGTCTTTTTACAATGTGATCAGCTGTGATTGGACACAGCTGATCACATGGTAAAGGGCTGCTGTGACTAGCCCTTAAGCGCGATCGGTGATCAGCTGTGTCTAAAGAACCCAGTGGTCATAGAGTGAACCAGATACACGCCCGGGAGCGTGCAGGAGGGCAAAGTTCTGGGAAGATTTCAATAGACGTGCTCCTAGAACTAGATGATCGCACTGTAGTTGCCATTCGGCAAGTGGTTAATCAAGGTGGCTTGCTCATCAGCAAACTATGACATTTGCAAATTGGCTTGCTAATCACAATTTATGATTCCATTTAAGAGTTTTGGCCCCATTCACAATTGCAAATAGGGCTGTTTGTGAATACAGGCATGAGATGCAGCAGGATTCCCTGTGATTAGCTGTGGTGGGTCGTTCCTTTGAAGCAAAGGAGCCTTGACTGTACCCGCAGATATTTACGGTATTCACATGGAATTGCTCGTGCAGTGATTACCTGCTGATGATTGACCCTGGGCTCATTTGCAGGTAATTGCTACATGATCAAATACATGTAAACGACTGTGAATAGCTTTGAGCGCTGTCAGGCTACTGTTGCTTTCAATGGGGCTTCCATCCCACTGTTAATTGCAGGGAACCCTGGTGAAATTCTAAGGGGTTATTGAACTGACCTTATTTTAATTCGTGAATGGGGCCTAAGTGCTTAGGAATACTGTTTTTTGAAAAAAACTTTGGGTCTTTTTTGATGAAGATGACTTTTGAATATCAGTCTCCACAGCTTAGCACTCCCTGTTGTAATGAAAAGCACATCAAAACCCACAAATAATTTGAACTGAACTATGCACACTTGCGGACAGCTTTCTCTAAGTAGATCCATGTAGTAAACTGTAATATGCAATATGTTGAATGACAAACATCCCAGCAGTAACACCCTCTGCCCTCTCACAGGAGTTTTTGGTGCTCACGTCACCACACCCGGGGTTAACTCTTTCACTGCTGTCTGTTACTTCAACTTTATTAAGCCATGCTGAGATGTTCACTCTGCTACGAATAGTCCCAGCTGATATGTACAGTGTAACACATTTTCCTTCAGTGAACTTTCACAACCCTGAGTTAACCCCTTCACTGCCATCAGTCACACAAGTATGAACAAACTGTGCTGAAATACGTTCTCTATCATTTGCAGTCCATGCTGAAATGTAGAAAGTGACATGTCTTCCCACAGTGAACACACAATTTTACCAGTTAACTCCTTCCCTACAGTGCACTATCCTAGTGTAATCAGCTTTGCACTTATCATTCTGAGTTGTACTGTAAATGATAGCTCCAGCTGAGTTAACTCTCTCTATGCCATCTCCGGAAAATGTCTCTGCACTGGCAATGCTTCCTCTTGTAATACAGACACTTTTTACCATGGCATAACAGTTCTTTACTGTGATTGCCATCCTGCAATCCACACGGTAATATAGACAGTCCTTTATCTTCTGTTTTTTTCCTGTAGAAACTACTACGGTATCCAGAGGAAATAATTCCAGAGGATGTCCACACATGTACACATTAGGAGCCGCTTGTATCTTGCCCAGGCTTTCCCCTAGATCTTCTCCCATAGCCAAGCACATAGCATTTCCTATAATCAGGTGCACACAACTTCGGCTCGTTACTCCAGTGATCAGTCCAGGGGTTGTAGTTTTTGCTATTTTTATATTTTGCGCACACTTGAGGACAGCTTTCTCTAAGTAAATCTGTGTAGTAAACTGTACAAAGAAAGAAGTCCTTCTGTAGAAATGGAGAATTTTAGTGGACAGTTGCTCTTCTGGTGTCCCTTCTAGCTTACCCCCAGCAGCTGACTATTTAGGTCCCAAGGGTGGTTAAACAGCATCCCAGCATCCCTGTAGAACAGTCTGTACTCACATTCCCTTGCTGCAGTTCACTTTCCTTCTTGATACCAGACAGGATCTGTAGACATCCTTCTCAGTGAGCTCTCAAAAGCACCCTGTGTTTCAGAATTCTGGCCTTCGGGTCGCCCACCTGGGGCCTCCTGGCAGCATGAGCCCCCTGGCTGGAACTCCCTTCTCAGAGGAAGAGTAACCCAGATCACATGTGCTCACTGAATATAAATACTAGTACCCAGCATTCTCAGGAGCACCATCCCTGTAATTGGCACTGTATCCATATTAATGCTGCTGATCTGCATGGGTCACTCCTGTTCACCCAGAACCTTCCAAGGTCTCCTGGATACAGAGGAGCCAATCACAGCAGCAGCAGCACAGTGAGCCACGCAGTATCTCTCACTTAACAATTGTAGCTTCTGTTAAGCAGAAAAGCTGCTATGTTTTGCCTATCAGTCTCCTGTTAGGCAGGAGACCACAGTATACTAAACTATCTAAATCCTAGGAACCTACCTAGGAGGGTGCGACATTCACCCCCCACCAAAAATAGGCTATGTCCTCATTGGCCTGAGCAGCTTCTCCTACAATAACTTTGTACAAAAACCAGGTTGAGTATCTCACAAACTTGTAAGGGGGAAATAGTGAAAATAATATAGTTACAGGGCCAGTAAATATAAAATAAATTAACGGTAGAAAAGTATATGACATCTGCTGTACTAAAATTCACAGGACAATTAGGTAGAACCCTACCAAACACATTATTCACAATGCGCCCCCACCTAAAATGTGAATTATTTGCTGGGGCAAGCAGTTTAGCAATCACAATCTCCTAACTATTCCTAAACTACTGTAGCTAACATATTTACACAGTTCAGTATCAATAAGCAATGATAGTGGAATTGCTTCAGCCGAGGCAGATTCAATTCTTGCAGTCCTGCAAGAAAATATGTGCAAGAAAATACATATCACAAAGAGATGACACATCCTATCCATCAGCTAACTGTGGGAACATCCTCTCCTAAGAGGCAATCCTCCCACACAAAGAAACAAACACAAACTCTTTCCACATCATATTCCAGGGTCCTGAAAGAGAAAAAACAGAGGCTGACAGTCCTATCTGACCTAGCTAGCTTGAAACTCATATTCCCTTTTGCTTAAAGCACAAAAAAAAACTTTAGAGTCTTTATTTCTCTTCTTTAAGATGGAGACCCAAGCTGGGCCTCAATAACATCAAAGCATACACTCAGGGGACCACCCACTCACTGAAGCATAGTATTGCCCCTTAACAGGGCAAACAGTTCCACCCTGAGAGCTGAGTGAAAATCTTTGCCACTAGTCCTTATCATTTGGACTTCTGATGACAATATACCACTCCCAGTCTTTAGAGTTTGTTTTTACCACCTGAACTCCATCCATATGTATAGAGTGCCCCAGACTCCTATTCTTCTTGATAGACAGGAATTGTTGCCATAGCTCAGGGCTATATTGGTTCCTGAGGGGCTTTGGCACATACAGAAAGTCCTATATCTCATCTTCAAACCATAAGACGCTTTTTGCCTCAATTTCCTCCATGATCTTACTGGGGACATATAGGAAATCATATCAGAACTCCAGAGCAACTCGCCTTTGAACTATTTCCTGGAAATGGGAGAAATGCTGCAGTTCTTCTAGGCCTCCTCTCCTTGATAGCAAAAAAGGACTCACAACTTTCCTGATGTCATATACTTTTTGGTGTGTATATATGTGGATTTATTGAGGTGTTGATTATACTCCTTCTATAGAAATTCTAAGGGTCTACATAGGTGTTTGTGGTTGGTCCTTCCCTGTGTCCCTTGGGGTAAATAGCTGGCAATAAAAAACTCTGGATCGTTTGAGGCGAGTGAGTTTATGGACATTGAGTTTATGGACATTTTTAAATGGTAGTTGTAGGGCCTAATTAAATATTTTGTATTTTGTTGTATTGAGGTTTTGTATTTGTTAGCAGGGAGGTCTGTAATGGCGGGTTGCAGCTTTCATTCCCTCTTTTGACTCATCTTGGACTCTCCTGGGGATATAAGAGTTGATGCTTGTTTGCTGTGCTCTCTTTAATGAAGATACACCTGGTAAGAACAGCCCTGGCATGTTAACACTATAAAAACCCATATCTAGCAGGTATAGTGATTAATTATGTATGCAAATGATATATTGATGACTTTTGTATTATTTTTGCACTTTTGTTAATTAAATGTGTTTATTGTTATATTTTATTTTCTCCTAGTGGCAATATACATGCAATTGTCTGTAAAACTCCTGAAGAAGCCAAAAATTTGGTGAAACATGTAGAGTGGGAATTGTTGCATTGTGAACTCTAAGCCATATGGAGCGCTTTGTTGGTTTTAAGTTTCCTCAACTACTAATGTGATGTAGTTTTTATATGACAATATGTAATAAAGTTTTGTATGCTTTTATTACAACACTAAATGTCTGGAACTTGATGAGCACCTTAAAATCAATTTTCCTTTGCATATTTTTGGTTATTTACTATATGGGATGTGGTGCTAACTGACCTCCAACCCACCTGAAACAGTATAGATATGTTTACACAATGTCTTGGTGGTACAAACCTTACACAATAGAGTTTATGAGGATATTCATACTATTTGTGTTGGTATATGGTTGCTTTGTAAACATTAGGGCAAATTATAGGGGAATTATTTTTTTTTCCTGGTAGCTTTTGAAAGTTTCTAGACTGTTCTCCTTGCCCTTCACCCCAGTTGGACTACCTTTTATTTATGTGGTAGCTGCTTGTGGAGAAATCAGAGTTGTGGCTTGGTGGGGATCATGATGTGTGCGTTATCCAGCGGGGATTTGTGGCCAGCAGTTGGAGTGACCATTGAGTGTATCAACACAAGCATTGCTATTTCCCTGCAGTGTGTCTGCACATGCCTGTAACCCCATGGCTTTTCCCCACAGTATGTCTAATGTATATAGGATGCCTTCTGGTGTACTTTACTGTGGGGATGTGGTACATCTTATCTATTGTAGCAACCAGAGGAAGTGATGAAATATAAATAAACAGCGCAAATCAAAACCCCCTCACCAAAAGAATAACATATATCAAATCCATACAGTGTATAAATCAATAATCAAAAAATAAATATAAAATATTGAATAATAATAAAGTGTCCAAAAAATATATATAAATAAAAATAAATGACAAAAGTCCTTCTTCCCAAATATTTTGTGTATAAAAAAAACTTATGACAAAATCTTTCTCCTAAAAAAATGTGCTTCCACCATCCACCAGTATGAAACCAACATCAACCGCACTCACCAGATGATGGTGAGTATTGCGCCTTTTTAGGATTTTGGGGATCCTAAACCCCCTCTATAGCCTCCAGGACTCCTTTCCACCATATAGGACTTGGGATTCTCCTTCCACTCACTCCTGATTTCTCCTTCCAACTAACTCTTGATTTCTCCTTCCTCCTTTTATACACAAAATATTTGGGAAGAAGGTCTTTTGTCATTTATTTTTATTTATATATATATTTTTAGGACACTTTATTATTATTCAATAATTTCTATTTATTTTTTGATTATTGATTTATACACTGTATGGATTTGATATGTTATTCTTTTGGTGAGGGGGTTTTGATTTGTGCTGTTTATTTATATTTTATATTATTTGGTGTGTCTCACCTGTGCGCAGTAGCAATCTATACCCTTATAATACCTTTTGAGGGTTTTTTTTTCCTGTGAGCTGGGGTTTGTAACACATTTATTATTTAGAGCACGTGATGAGCCTCCTTATAAAGGCCGTCTGGCACCAGACTGAGGTGGATGTGTCCTTCTGCGGCCATGTAGAGTATTGGCAGAAATGCCAGATCTTCCAGAACTCCTGCCGTGGACAGGACCCTGACAATCTGTGTAAACCATTCTTCAACTTAAAGCAATTATTACATTTGCTACTGCCTCAGTCATAGTAAAAACAAACACAAAAACAAACAAGTAAAAAATTGGTGGATGTGGGTATGAGGGAAAAAGTAACACTCTCCCTGCCACTGGTATTTGAGCCTGAGTGGCAAGCACGAAGTTCAACTGTTGCCAGAGCAAAAGGAACAGCTGCCCTGGTGCCAGACGTTTTTGTTGAGCCCAGAGCAGCTGCCCCATATTTTCCATTTGTTCCGGTTTGCACACCCTTGTCCCTTGAAGTCTTCCTCCCACGCTGTGTCTTGATATCTCATTGTGAAGTGCTGTAACTTATACTGACTAGCTCTGCCCTATTGCAGTGTACAGATGACCCAGATCATGTCAGCATTCACATGTAAATAACCGGCATTGATATGTAAATAGCGGTAGCATTCACATGTAAATAGTGGCAGCATTCATATTTAATAGTGGTGGCATTCATATGTATATCATGCCCCCCAAGTATTCCAGCCACCATCACCTCTGCTGAATGCTGTCCACTGGGGGTAACCAGGGGCATTCTTGAAAGTCCTGCCTGCAACTGTGGCCATTGAGGAGATTCACAGAGGTAAGGAAGGTGGGTGCATAGATGAGCAGAGCTGGCATGTAGGGGCAAGGTGGGGGGTGGGTGGAATGGAGAAGCTGGGGAAGGTTTGGGTGCAGAGGTTATCAATCAGTGAGCTATAATGATGTGCTGTAACCTATAGCAACCAATCAGTGAGTGGTATTGATGTGCAGTAACCTTTAGCAACCAATAACTAAGTAAGTGGTAATGATACACAGTAACCTATAGGAACCAATCAGTGAGCGGTAATGATGTACAGTAACCTCTAGCAATCAATCAGTGAATATTAAGGCTGTGCAGTAACCTCTAGCAACCAATCAGTGAGTGTTAAGGATGTGCAGTAACCTCTAGCAACCAATCAGTGAGCGGTAATGATGTGCAGTAGCTTCTAGCAACTAATCAATGAGCCGTAGTGTGTGCTGTAACCTCTAGCAACCAGTCAATGAGCAGTAATGATATGCTGTAACCTCTGGCAACCAGTTACAATCACTGCCTGATATGCTGCAGTAAACTGATTTTGAGTCTAGCTGCTATTTATTGTTTGTCTCAGAGCAGGTGGAGAGTTGTATGGGGGGAGGAAATGTTTGCCCAGGCTCCAATCAATATTAAAGATCGCCCTGACTGTTGCCATAGGTTGATAAAACTATTCAACCTTGTGCATTGATTCAAAAACTCTAAAAAGGTATGCTCAACATCTGAATTTATTAAAAGTAAATCTTATGCCAGTCAACTTGAATGCAGTGTGGAGGTGGGAGCACCCAAAGAGGTTAAAGGGTTACATGGAACATACTTACTGACCCCTCCCTTCTGACAAGTGCCCCAACAGCAAGCAGCTTGCTATGGGGGCACACAGGCAGGCTCGATCCGAAGCATCTTTTCTTCATCTTCATTCATACAGTTCGGCCCTGCAAACCCTGTTCTCTCCTCATTGGCTCACTGACTGTGATTGACAGCCAATGAGGAAGGAGAGACCCAAGACAGGCTCCTGTGCACATCGCTGTATTGGGGTGGGGTTCAGGTAGGTATTGGGGGAGCTGCTGAACACATAATTTTTTTGCCTTCATGCATGGAATGCATGAAGATAAAAAACCTTGAGCCTTTACACCAATTCTGACATTTCTCTCCTACATGTAAAAATCAAAATTTTTTTGCTAGAAAATCACTTAGAACCCCTAACATTATATAGCGTTTTTAGCAAAGGCCCTAGAGAATGAAATAGTGGGTTTTCAGTTTTTTTATGTCACACAATGTTTGTGTGGCAGTTTTAAAAACACAAATTGTTTGGAAAAAATACAGTTGAATGAATTTTAGTGCACACAAACACAATATAATTCCCATTTTTGGTAAAGTATAAAAGATGAGTAAATAGATATCTAACATGAAATACTTGAAAATTGTGTACACTTGTATAACAGTGCCAAACTACAGTACCTAAAAATCTCTATAGGTGAAGCTTTAAAAGCCTTTACAGGTTATAAGTTTAGAGTTACACAGGAGGTCTGGTGCTAGAATCCTTGATCTCACTATATCGTTCACAGTGATACCCCACATGTGTGGTGCGCACACTGTTTACATATGTGTGCGTGACCTACATATGCATTTGCCTTTGCGCAAGTGCACAGGGGGATGGGGGTGCTTTAATTTTTTTTACATTATTTATTTTATCAATTTTTTTAAAATTGATACACTGTCCCTTTTTTTATCACTTTTATTAATGTAAACATCCCTTACGATAGCAATAAGCAGTGACAGGTACTATTTACTGAGAGATCTGGGGTCTATTAGATCCCAGATCTTTCTTCTGCCCTTGAACACATTTTTGGCTTGGGAAAGGATCGCACTGATTCCTGTCCTGGGGACACAAACGAAACTGAAAGGAAATTCTCATCATTCTCTGTCCAAATGATAATGGACACTAGAACAAACATAGAGGGTGAATTTCCCCAGAGATGGACACAAACAACAATAAAAACCTGATAGGGTTTCTAACCCCTCCCTCATCTATCCAAAAAAATATATATTTTGATATACTTTGGGTTTTTTATAACTAGGCTAATGTTTAGGTTTCTGTGAGCAAGTTCATGGATTAAGAAAGTACCTTGGACTGTATGGGTTAAACATTAGGGACAGGTTAAATATTGAGAAGAAGGGTTTAAACTGCATGTAAATTTGTTTTGTGTGAGTGGGGCAAAATATAACCTCTGAAATTCGAATGTATGAATGGGGAAAATACCACATTATTACCACTAGATAGAGCTGAGGAGCATGCCTAATTCCTTTGATAGTCAGTCCCATCTAGTGGCCATAATGTAGTACTTTCCACATTCACAGCGAATATAACCTGAGAACATTTGGAACTTTGCCCCATTCGTACAGAATGAATTTACATGCAGTTTCAATAAATTAGCAGCTAGATTATTTTTTTTTATAAATATGCCTCTTAATGTTCAGATAAGAGCAGAGTTACATTCAAGAATCATTCCAAGGCTTGCCCTAATGTCAGAGGTCAAGATGTGTAGGGAACAATTGTATAATGTGGATTTGTAACATTTCCCCAATTTGAATTATAGGTCCTTAATGGACTTTCTGTGATAAAGCATGTGATGCAGAAGTGACCTTTAAAGAAGGTTCAAAGCTTACCTTTACCAAATAACTTACAGCAAAACTATGGAGAAAATACAAAATGTAATATATTGTCTAGGCTGTCTACATGATTAACAATAACTAGCCTGCAGGCTGTGGGTTGGGGGAAGACCCAGGCAGTAGGCACCCCGGGGGAAGGCACGGCACACACAGTGGTTGAGAATGAGAAGTTATATTATCAACCATTCCAAATACAGTAACAGAGTCTATCCAACAGTAAGAACCAAGGGGCAACACTCACAGTGGTATGAGGGACTCATAGAGAGAGAGTGATGCATGGACGCTGGCAGCACCTGGTGTATGGAGTGGCTGGTGGGCAAATGCAGTAAGCATGAGTAGCAGAGAAGTTCCTCAAGGAAATCTGGTGACATTCCCTATGCTGTCCCTCCTCCTCTGGAACCTTTCCCTATGCTGGCACACTTTTCGTCTCAAGTGGGTTGCTGTCCCTCACCCAGCCATACACAGAAGGCACACCAACTGCAGGTAGCCAGGGCTTTTTGTAAAGTCTGCTATCACTAAAAATGGCCGCAGCGGGTCTCACTGGTGGCAACGTCCAATCAGCCCACCCAAAGACACATACAAAGGCCTAAGAGGAATGGATTTTCCTCCTGTCTTCCACTCTCCCTGTAAGCGGGGTTCAACAGGGCCACCTATGTAGGCCTGCCTACAAGCCCGTTTGTCCCTATATTCCCTTATGTTTTTGATCATACCGAATCCGACTTTGCAATCGTACGACTTCACTTGAATTCGCACAATTTCAAAGTTGGATGTCAGTCCAACTTCAGGTGTTACTTGGAAGACATCTATGCAACTTCATGTGCAGATGTCTATGCACGTCACACCTGAACTTGCAAAATGTAGTGCGTGAAATACTTTCAGAAAAGTCAGTACTTTCAGAAGAGTCAGAATCGTACCGATATGACCTCTTCCATTGCGGACGATAGGGTGCAATTTGTCATGCGATTTGAAACTATCAAATCAATGACAAGTCACATCGGTGTGACTGTGGACTAAAAGTGAACCTGTGCCCAAAATATACATTAAAGTGTTTACATATTCTCAACAAGCATTAAAAGCATTTTTAATGAATCTTCAAAATTGAAAACAGGCACTGAAATCACAACCCTTTTACCCTTTACTATCTATCAAGATTGGAGTCTGGCCACAATGCTAGCCTTCTAATGTAAATAAGAAGCTGGTGGTTGCTAGTTGACTGAAACTCTACTTTAGCCTGGGTTCATACATATGTGGTGCGGCATATCGCACGTGATTCGCAGAGGAACCACACCACATTCCTGTGCAAATCACAAGCAAATTCTGTGTGGTTCGATTTGAGCCATACATTTTGTATGGCTCAAATCACACCGCATCCACACCAAATAGGTGCAGGACCCTTTTTTTGGTCTGCACTAGAATCGGATTGCATGGGTATTCACACTCATGCGATCCGATTCTGCACATCGCAACACAATTTGCAAACCTATTTCGGGGGGGGTTGTTAACTTAACGAATTCCGCATCACATCAGTGTGAACCCAGGCTTAGAGTCTGTTGTGATCAGGGGCGGAATGACCATTTGGAAACTCGGACACTGCCCAAGGGCCCAGGGTCAGTAGGGGGCCCCATGAGATGCCCCTGATACCTTTTTCATAGGCTTTTTTGAGTTTGGGCAAGGACACAGGGGCCCCATGATCCCCTATTGCCCGGGGGCCCCATGAGTTGTCAGTCCGACCCTGGTTGTGATCTTTGGGGATTTATTACTTCACAGTACATGCAGCTATGAAGGTTAGCAAAGACTTGTTTTAAATCTATATTATTGCTTAAAGTGGAACTACATTGTATACTGTATCTGAGCACCACAAACCACTAAAGCGCTATTTAGTTGATTTTTAATATTCAAAGCAACCTTCCCCATCCATTCATGTCTCCATGTTTTATTTTGTTTTTTTAGAAAAATAACCCCCTAGCATTTCTGGCTGTAGCAACATTGAGTAAGAGCAGCTGATTCATGTAGCAATTACTTCTGGGAATCCATCTGCCCTTAGCTCAGGCATACAGGCAGGAGGGTGTGCTTAGATAAGTAAACCCCTCCTCCACTCCTGAAGACTTCTGCAATGTTTGACATCATTTGACTAGGCGTGGAAACTAGAAAGTAACTAAAGAAATGTAAAAAAAAATTTAAAACATATAAATATCGATTTTTCTATATATTTACTAATGTCAGCAGCATAAGGATTCAAGATAGTCAATGTTGATTGAGAGAGTGAAGTTCCACTTTAAGAATATGTAAAAACTTTAATATTCATAGTCTGTGCACACATGCACTTTAATGTTAAGGAGGATTGTTACAGATGCCCTTCCTTTGAAAGAATGAACCACTAGGCCCTATGCCAAGGAAATAATTGCAGCAATCTCACACTCATGTCACTGAGCCCCAGATCGAGGGAGATTATATGTATGTCTTGTATGTCTTCCATTTTCTAATTATTGCTCCCACAGTTGATTTGTTCACACCATGCTGCTTGCCTATTGCAGATTCAGTCTTCCCAGCCTGGTGCAGGTCTACAATTTTGTTTCTGGGGTCCCTCGACAGCTCTTTGGTCTTCACCATAGTGGAGTTTGGAGTGTGACTGTTTGAGGTTGTGGACAGGTGTCTTTTATACTGATAACAAGTTCAAACAGGTGCCATTGATACAGATAATGAGTGCAGGACAGAGGAGCCTCTTAAAGAAGAAGGTACAGGTCTGTGAGAGCCAGAAATCTTGCTTGTTTGTAGGTGACCAAATACTTATTTTCCACCATAATTGGCTGATTTGGAAAGAATTTATTTGCAAATTATGGTGGAAACACCTGGCCATGGAACAGCTGAGAAGCCAATTGTCCCATTACGTTTGGTCCCTTAAGAAGTGGGAGGCACATATGCAAACTGTTGTAATTCCTACACCGTTCACCTGATTTGGATGTAAATACCCTCAAATTAAAGCTGACAGTCTGCAGTTAAAGCACATCTTGTTCGTTTCATTTCAAATCCATTGTGGTGGTGTATAGAGCCAAAAATGTTAGAATTGTGTTGATGTCCCAATATTTATGGACCTGACTGTATATATATATATATATATATATAAGTTTTATGATTGAATTTTTTGATTGATATAACATATCTTTGATATTGTATATGGTGAGGAGATTGATTTGTGCTGTTTATATACTATAATTTCTTGAATTAACTGCCTACACATTTCAATGAGAAGCAAATCAGAGCCTTGTCTAGAGCAGTCTATAACCCTGTGCTTCTGTTCTTTACATGTTAAATTAATATTAAAAATGCACATGTTATTTACACTAAAATGTATGTATGAGTAATCAGGGGTAGTATGTATGTACTATGTATCCCTTATTGATTTATGTGGGGGGAGATATTCAGGGGCCCTCTTATTGTAAAAAGGGCATCAAAATTCTGAAAAGGCCCCTACCTGTGGACCCTGGCAAGATACACTACCCATGTTAATGACTGGTGGCCTGGTATGTTTCAAGAGGGAGACGCTTGCTGCCCCCTCTACCCCCTCTTCTGGCCAGCCATACTGCATGCTCAGAGGTCACACACAGGTCTTGTATGGATTTTGGGGGGACTCAATGTCCATTTTTTCTTGCAGTACCCCTTAAAATCAAATTTTGGAGAGACCTAACATCATTTTTTTAAGGTGTCCCCCTTAACACCCATACCAGTTTCTAATTTGAGATAAGGGCACTGCTTTAGATTTTCGGGGGACCTCAAGCTGTTTTTTTGTTTTATTTTGCAAAGGTTTAGGGAATCCCCCAATAATTTTATTTAAATGAATTTAGCATTTTTGTATTTCAATGTTTTTATTCATTTTTAAACAGTATAAAACAGAGGCAACAAAACACGCCCATGCAGGGGCTATCAATTGCACAGATAAAAAATGTAAAATAGAAAAACAGTGCTTTAACACCAACAGAATTTAGCATTTTTAATGTTTCACTTTAAGAATGAATAAAATATCTTCTCTGCTATTGATACATGCCCTCACAGGGCAGTGCCCAGCTCTCTATGCCTTTTATTTGACAACCTTTTGCCTATTAGCCTTGAAAATTGCTGGAATTGATTTGAAAGATTTGGCTTCCATAGAGATCAGTAGGTTTCAGATTAACATCTGAATTTAGGAGCAGTGTGGCAAACCTCTGATAAACTAATCACACTTACATTTGGTACATCACTAGTGTACCTTAGTTGCAATAAATAACACATTTTGTGGAGCAAGTAAAAAAGGCAGGGATTTGGTATATTTTCCTATTGCTACAAAAAGTTTTTTGTCCATCCTCTATATATGAACATGTAAATTACCAGCACACAGCACCACATACAGTCCACAATGCTGCCACTCCTGCCCCCCTTGTCCCTCCCTTTGTGAAAGTGATTGAATATGATTACATTTATAAAAACTATTTGGGGAATTTGTTTACTGGCTGGCTGTGTCAGGTACAAGTATAATAGTAGTTTGCATGATGCTTTGCATTTACTTGATAGAATATTTTTAATTCACACTTTTTATAATGAATATTACAGATTCTTTATGAATATACCTCATATATAAAGTGGGAGCCATGAGATAATTCTTTATGACCCAAGACATTTATAAAGTCAGCAGAGGCTCAGCATAATAGATACAATGTTATGTAGAATTTTCAAAAGATGGATGTGGGACTGGTAGCCACATCCCCTCTTGGGATGAATGATACCCTGAGCTTTGGCTTTTTTTTTTTTTTTTTTAAATATGCATTGGTTGTGTTATATGAACATTTTTAGCATTTAGTATTTTCTTTTAAATTCTTTAATTTTTGGTTTGTTGATAGCCTGGAGGTTAATATAAATACTGTATCCAACATAACATGAACCATCCCTTCAAATGAGCTATTGTGGTATTGTTGTAGAAGGAGTTTTGCAGCATATCTTTTGAAATAAATATGTGAATGGGTGAGGGGTAAATGATGTCCCTTATGTATTCATAAAAAATTTAAATATAATAATAAACATACACATTTGACAAGTCCTAGTTAAAGGATAAGTTCACCTTTTGGACAAAAATAATAAATGCACATTTTTTGCAGGTAAAAACATATTTATTATTTTTGTCCAGAGGTGCCTGTAAAGCATTGCACCAGTGATCAGTAGATCGCAGATGCCATGCAGGTCTCCTGCAGACCTGTCAAAATATATTCAGAATATCTGCTTGCTGTATGGGATGTATGAGCAAGCAGATATACTGACAGGAACCTTCAATGAACTACCACAGTACTCCACAGCACCGTGGTAGTTTATTGAGAACTATAAGCCCACAGCTTGCCGGGACTTGTAGGACCTCAATCACAGAACACTTTGAGTGACGTGGCCATGTGGGCGGAGCCTTGATAGTTTGAACCTTCTCCCCATACTATCTGTCGGAGGGAGGGGGGCAGTGGGTGCGACTGCGGCTATGGGAAGATGTTACATATTCCACCCTAAAAATGGATGAAACATGTAACATGTTCCAAAGGTGAACTTTAAGGAAAAAAAAGTCAGATGGTGTAAATCTATTGTCAATCACATTGTCCAGTGAAATAGATCATCAATAACGATGAACAATGCCCAGTGACCTATCAAAAAAAACAAAGATCCACCAGCACTTCCATCACTGTCACACTTCAACTGACAGATCCCTGGGCACATCAATCATTGGTCAATGATTTCATCTATCATCTCCACTAGAGATGAGCGAATCGAAGTAGGCGAAGTGGAATTCGTTTCGAATATTAGGAAAATTTCGATTCGCGTCGAATCCGAAAATAAGCAGACTTCGGATGCGCGAATCGAAATTTTTCTTAAAATGGCGGCGACATGTGCGGCGACGGAGCGGGGATGTCTGGGAAGGCGCGCAGACAAGGCGCGCTGACCCATAATGCATTCATTCATGACATGTGATCGCATTAGCCAATCAGCAGCCAGCCACTCAGCACAGTGTAATGGTCGAGCTATAAATGGCGGCCATTTTAGAATTCTCCATTTGCCTCCAGTCATTCAACAGAGGCAGACCTGGCTGTATTCAGGGAGAGAGTTAGGGACAGAGAAACGTTACTTAGGGACACAGAAACGTTAGTTAGGGCCACAGAATCGTTACTTAGGGCCATAGAAACGTTACATAGGGCCACAGAAACGTTACTTAGGGCCACAGAATCGTTAGTTAGGGCCACAGAAACGTTACTTAGGGACACAGAATTGTTACTCAGGGACAGACAGAATTGTTACTGAGGGATACAGAATTGTTACTGAGGGCCAC
Source organism: Staurois parvus (assembly GCF_062004578.1). NCBI lineage: Eukaryota > Metazoa > Chordata > Amphibia > Anura > Ranidae > Staurois > Staurois parvus. The sequence continues at coordinate 18,813,804 of NW_028317807.1, forward strand.
AGAATCGTTACTTAGGGCCACAGAAACGTTACTTAGGGCCACAGAATTGTTACTTAGGGACAGACACAGAATTGTTACTGAGGGACACAGATTTGTTACTGAGGGCCACAGAATCGTTACTTAGGGCCACAGAATTGTTACTTAGGGACAGACACAGAATTGTTACTGAGGGACACAGATTTGTTACTGAGGGCCACAGAATCGTTACTTAGGGCCACAGAAACGTTACTTAGGGCCACAGAATTGTTACTTAGGGACAGACACAGAATTGTTATTGAGGGACACAGAATTGTTACTGAGGGCAACAGAACCGTTACTTAGGGCCACAGAAACGTTACTTAGGGCCACAGAATTGTTACTTAGGGACAGACACAGAATTGTTACTGAGGGACACAGATTTGTTACTGAGGGCCACAGAATAGTTACTTAGGGCCACAGAATTGTTACTTAGGGACAGACACAGAATTGTTACTGAGGGACACAGATTTGTTACTGAGGGCCACAGAATCGTTACTTAGGGCCACAGAAACGTTACTTAGGGCCACAGAAACGTTACTTAGGGCCACAGAATTGTTACTTAGGGACAGACACAGAATTGTTATTGAGGGACACAGAATTGTTACTGAGGGCCACAGAACCGTTACTTAGGGCCACAGAAACGTTACTTAGGGCCACAGAATTGTTACTTAGGGACAGACACAGAATTGTTACTGAGAGACACAGATTTGTTACTGAGGGCCACAGAAACGTTACTTAGGGCCACAGAAACGTTACTTAGGGCCACAGAATCGTTAGTTAGGGCCACAGAAACGTTACTTAGGGACACAGAATTGTTACTCAGGGACAGACAGAATTGTTAATTGGAATTCGTTTCGAATATTAGGAAAATTTCGATTTGCGTCGAATCCGAAAATAAGCAGACTTCGGATGCGCGAATCGAAATTTTTCCTAAAATGGCGGCGACATGTGCGGCGACGGAGCGGGGATGTCTGGGAAGGCGCGCAGACAAGGCGCGCTGACCCATAATGCATTCATTCATGACATGTGATCGCATTAGCCAATCAGCAGCCAGCCACTCAGCACAGTGTAATGGTCGAGCTATAAATGGCGGCCATTTTAGAATTCTCCATTTGCCTCCAGTCATTCAACAGAGGCAGACCTGGCTGTATTCAGGGAGAGAGTTAGGGACAGAGAAACGTTACTTAGGGACACAGAAACATTAGTTAGGGCCACAGAATCGTTACTTAGGGCCATAGAAACGTTACATAGGGCCACAGAAACGTTACTTAGGGACACAGAATTGTTACTCAGGGACAGACAGAATTGTTACTGAGGGATACAGAATTGTTACTGAGGGCCACAGAATCGTTACTTAGGGCCACAGAAACGTTACTTAGGGCCACAGAATTGTTACTTAGGGACAGACACAGAATTGTTACTGAGGGCCACAGAAACGTTACTTAGGGCCACAGAATCGTTACTTAGGGCCACAGAATTGTTACTTAGGGACAGACACAGAATTGTTACTGAGGGACACAGATTTGTTACTGAGGGCCACAGAATCGTTACTTAGGGCCACAGAAACGTTACTTAGGGCCACAGAATTGTTACTTAGGGACAGACACAGAATTGTTATTGAGGGACACAGAATTGTTACTGAGGGCAACAGAACCGTTACTTAGGGCCACAGAAACGTTACTTAGGGCCACAGAATTGTTACTTAGGGACAGACACAGAATTGTTACTGAGGGACACAGAATTGTTACTCAGGGACAGACACAGAATTGTTACTGAGGGACACAGAATTGTTACTGAGGGCCACAGAACCGTTACTTAGGGCCACAGAAACGTTACTTAGGGCCACAGAATTGTTACTCAGGGACAGACACAGAATTGTTACTGAGGGACACAGATTTGTTACTGAGGGCCACAGAAACGTTACTTAGGGCCACAGAAACGTTACTTAGGGCCACAGAATCGTTACTTAGGGCCACAGAAACGTTACTTAGGGCCACAGAAACGTTACTTAGGGCCACAGAATTGTTACTCAGGGACAGACACAGAATTGTTACTGAGGGATACAGAATTGTTACTGAGGGACACAGAACCGTTACTTAGGGCCACAGAAACGTTACTTAGGGCCACAGAATTGTTACTTAGGAACAGACACAGAATTGTTACTGAGGGACACAGATTTGTTACTGAGGGCCACAGAAACGTTACTTAGGGCCACAGAAACGTTACTTAGGGCCACAGAATCGTTACTTAGGTCCACAGAAACGTTACTTAGGGCCACAGAAACTTTACTTAGGGCCACAGAATTGTTACTTAGGGACACAGAATTGTTACTCAGGGACAGACACAGAATTGTTACTGAGGGATACAGAATTGTTACTGAGGGACACAGAAACGTTACTTAGGGCCACAGAAACGTTACTTAGGGCCACAGAAACGTTACTTAGGGCCACAGAATTGTTACTTAGGGACAGACACAGAATTGTTACTGAGGGACACAGAATTGTTACTGAGGGCCACAGAACCGTTACTTAGGGCCACAGAAACGTTACTTAGGGACACAGAATTGTTACTCAGGGACAGACACAGAATTGTTACTGAGGGACACAGAATTGTTACTGAGGGCCACAGAACTGTTACTGAGGGCCACAGAACTGTTACTTAGGGCCACAGAAACGTTACTTAGGGCCACAGAAACGTTACTTAGGGCTACAGAAACGTTACTTAGGGCCACAGAATCGTTACTTAGGGCCACAGAATCGTTACTTAGGGCCACAGAAATGTTACTTAGGGACACAGAAACGTTATTTAGGGACACAGAATTGTTACTCAGGGACAGACACAGAATTGTTACTGAGGGACACAGAATTGTTACTGAGGGCCACAGAACTGTTACTGAGGGCCACAGAACTGTTACTTAGGGCCACAGAAACGTTACTAAGGGCCACAGAAACGTTACTTAGGGCTACAGAAACGTTACTTAGGGCCACAGAATCGTTACTTAGGGCCACAGAAATGTTACTTAGGGCCACAGAAACGTTACTTAGGGACACAGAATTGTTACTTAGGGACAGACACAGAATTGTTACTGAGGGACACAGAATTGTTACTGAGGGCCACAGAACTGTTACTGAGGGCCACAGAACTGTTACTTAGGGCCACAGAAACGTTACTTAGGGCTACAGAAACATTACTTAGGGCCACAGAATCGTTACTTAGGGCCACAGAAACGTTACTTAGGGCCACAGAAACGTTATTTAGGGACACAGAATTGTTACTCAGGGACAGACACAGAATTGTTACTGAGGGACACAGATTTGTTACTGAGGGCCACAGAATCGTTACTTAGGGCCACAGAATTGTTACTTAGGGACAGACACAGAATTGTTACTGAGGGACACAGATTTGTTACTGAGGGCCACAGAATCGTTACTTAGGGCCACAGAAACGTTACTTAGGGCCACAGAATTGTTACTTAGGGACAGACACAGAATTGTTATTGAGGGACACAGAATTGTTACTGAGGGCAACAGAACCGTTACTTAGGGCCACAGAAACGTTACTTAGGGCCACAGAATTGTTACTTAGGGACAGACACAGAATTGTTACTGAGGGACACAGATTTGTTACTGAGGGCCACAGAATAGTTACTTAGGGCCACAGAATTGTTACTTAGGGACAGACACAGAATTGTTACTGAGGGACACAGATTTGTTACTGAGGGCCACAGAATCGTTACTTAGGGCCACAGAAACGTTACTTAGGGCCACAGAAACGTTACTTAGGGCCACAGAATTGTTACTTAGGGACAGACACAGAATTGTTATTGAGGGACACAGAATTGTTACTGAGGGCCACAGAACCGTTACTTAGGGCCACAGAAACGTTACTTAGGGCCACAGAATTGTTACTTAGGGACAGACACAGAATTGTTACTGAGAGACACAGATTTGTTACTGAGGGCCACAGAAACGTTACTTAGGGCAACAGAAACGTTACTTAGGGCCACAGAATCGTTAGTTAGGGCCACAGAAACGTTACTTAGGGACACAGAATTGTTACTCAGGGACAGACACAGAATTGTTACTGAGGGACACAGAATTGTTACTGAGGGCCACAGAACCGTTACTTAGGGCCACAGAAACGTTACTTAGGGCCACAGAATTGTTACTCAGGGACAGACACAGAATTGTTACTGAGGGACACAGATTTGTTACTGAGGGCCACAGAAACGTTACTTAGGGCCACAGAAACGTTACTTAGGGCCACAGAATCGTTACTTAGGGCCACAGAAACGTTACTTAGGGCCACAGAAACGTTACTTAGGGCCACAGAAACTTTACTTAGGGCCACAGAATTGTTACTTAGGGACACAGAATTGTTACTCAGGGACAGACACAGAATTGTTACTGAGGGATACAGAATTGTTACTGAGGGACACAGAAACGTTACTTAGGGCCACAGAAACGTTACTTAGGGCCACAGAAACGTTACTTAGGGCCACAGAATTGTTACTTAGGGACAGACACAGAATTGTTACTGAGGGACACAGAATTGTTACTGAGGGCCACAGAACCGTTACTTAGGGCCACAGAAACGTTACTTAGGGACACAGAATTGTTACTCAGGGACAGACACAGAATTGTTACTGAGGGACACAGAATTGTTACTGAGGGCCACAGAACTGTTACTGAGGGCCACAGAACTGTTACTTAGGGCCACAGAAACGTTACTTAGGGCCACAGAAACGTTACTTAGGGCCACAGAAACGTTACTTAGGGCTACAGAAACGTTACTTAGGGCCACAGAATCGTTACTTAGGGCCACAGAATCGTTACTTAGGGCCACAGAAATGTTACTTAGGGACACAGAAACGTTATTTAGGGACACAGAATTGTTACTCAGGGACAGACACAGAATTGTTACTGAGGGACACAGAATTGTTACTGAGGGCCACAGAACTGTTACTGAGGGCCACAGAACTGTTACTTAGGGCCACAGAAACGTTACTAAGGGCCACAGAAACGTTACTTAGGGCTACAGAAACGTTACTTAGGGCCACAGAATCGTTACTTAGGGCCACAGAAATGTTACTTAGGGCCACAGAAACGTTACTTAGGGACACAGAATTGTTACTTAGGGACAGACACAGAATTGTTACTGAGGGACACAGAATTGTTACTGAGGGCCACAGAACTGTTACTGAGGGCCACAGAACTGTTACTTAGGGCCACAGAAACGTTACTTAGGGCTACAGAAACATTACTTAGGGCCACAGAATCGTTACTTAGGGCCACAGAAACGTTACTTAGGGCCACAGAAACGTTATTTAGGGACACAGAATTGTTACTCAGGGACAGACACAGAATTGTTACTGAGGGACACAGATTTGTTGCTGAGGGCCACAGAACCGTTACTTAGGGCCACAGAAACGTTACTTAGGGACACAGAATTGTTACTCAGGGACAGACACAGAATTGTTACTCAGGGACACAGAATTGTTACTGAGGGACACAGAATTGTTACTCAGGGACACAGAATTGTTACTCAGGGACACAGAATTGTTACTGAGGGACACAGAATTGTTACTCAGGGACACAGAATTGTTACTCAGGGACAGACACAGAATTGTTACTCAGGGACAGACACAGAATTGTTACTGAAGGACACAGAATTGTTACTGAGGGCCACAGAACTGTTACTTAGGGCCAGAGAAACGTTACTCAGGGACACAGAATTGTTACTCAGGGACAGACACAGAATTGTTACTCAGGGACAGACACAGAATTGTTACTGAGGGACACAGAATTGTTACTGAGGGACACAGAATTGTTACTGAGGGCCACAGAACTGTTACTTAGGGCCACAGAAACGTTACTCAGGGACACAGAATTGTTACTCAGGGACAGACACAGAATTGTTACTCAGGGACACAGAATCGTTTAATTAAAGAGTATGTCAGACAACATGCAGAGGAGTGGCAGAGGAGGCAATGTTTTAGGAGCAAGCAGACGTGGCAGCAGAGGAAGGGGTCGAGGCAGCACTATTCGCAGCCAGAGGCCAGTGCTCCCGGTATCATCCAGCGGTCGTGTCTCCACCGACAACCCTGCCGTCATCGATTGGTTGGCTCGGTCATCTTCCTCTTTCCAGGTCACCTCTGACACCTACAGCCAACGGTCGGTGGGTACGTCAGACACAACCGTTAGTTGGCATGGCCCGGGAGCAAGCCCACTGAAATCACGTGTCCTCTACCTGCCCCTGTCCTTTGGTGTTCCCTCACCAAGCGAAGTATCGCATGCTGTGGGCTCAGCCCCACTGTACAGTGAGGAAGAGCTAACAGAGGGCGGTCAGGAACGGGGGCAGACATCCGCCTCTTCAGCAGCCAGGCGAAGAAGTAGTGGCGAGGAGAGTGGATCGGTAGCCGGTCTAGAGACAGGTCTGTCTCCTGACCCACACGCAGCCGAGGGGTCTAGTAGTGAGGCGGAGACCCTAATTGATGATGATGAGGCTGATCGCACTTGGCAGCCTTGTCGTCATCAGGCTATTGCTTCCACATCATCAGGAGAAGAGGGTGGCAGCTTGGCAGCGAGCAAAACAGTCGGTGGGTTGCCCAGGAGGCAGCAGGGTCGCAGCAGTGTCAGTGGAGGCAAACGGCCACGGAGTACAGCACCAGCTCCACTGCAGCCTACCACCACGGCCAGTAGTGGTGCCGGTGTGCACGGAGGAAGCAGCAGTCAGCCAGTGAGGAGTATCGGGGGCAAAGTTTCCTACTCGGCGGTGTGGCAATTTTTTGTCAAGCCGCCCGAGGAAGTAAACGTAGCCGTATGTCGACTATGTGGCCAGAAAGTCAAGCGTGGCCAGGGGGCCCATGTTGGGACTACAGCGTTGTGGCAGCATATGCAGCGTCGCCATTTGGTGGCCTGGGAAAACCGTGATAAAGATACGGCGGTTCTGCCCGCCCCAGCCCCCGCTCCATCACCCGCTCCGTTACTTGCTCCGTCACCCGACGTCAATCGCCCTCTATCAGCCAGTCAAGGCTCCAACACCTCTGCTGAGGGGAGTTGTCGCTCGTTGGCATCTTCCGCTCGTTCAGATGCTCCTTCTCCTGCTACTCCTCTTCACGGATTCCGTCAGCAGTCTTTCTTGGAATCCGTTTCCAAGAGACAACAGTTTGCGAGCACGCACCCGACGGTGCAAAAGCTGAACATCCTCCTGTCCAAGTTGCTGGTGCTGCAGCCCCTCCCTTTCCAAGTGGTGGACTCAGCACCTTTCCGAGAAATGATGGATTGTGCCGCGCCACGGTGGAGAGTGCCAAGCCGTCATTTCTTCGCCAAAAAGGCAGTGCCAGCCCTGCATTCACATGTAGAAGAGATGGTGGGCCAGGCTTTGAGCATGTCGGTCTCTGCCAAAGTGCACGGCAGCGCCGACGTGTGGAGCTGTAACTACGGTCAGGGACAGTACATGTCATTTACGGCCCACTGGGTGAAGGTGGTGCCGTCACAGCCGCACCAGCAACTTGGACAGGTCACGCCGCTTTTGCCTCCACGTTTGCACATCCTTGGTCCACAAAAGATGTCCGCCTCTACCACCTCTTCTTCCTTCGTGTCCTCAGCCGCCACCCCCGTGCCAAGTCCCATTACCCGACCGGCATATCACATGTGCAGGGCGCAACGGTGTCACGCTGTGCTGCACCTGGTATGCCTTGGTGAACGTAGTCACACAGGGGAGGAACTTCTCAGTGTAATGAACAGAGAAATCGACAGATGGCTGTCTCCGCGCAAACTGAAAATCGGAACCATGTTGACCGACAACGGAAAGAACATGGTGTCTGCTCTGCGTCAAGGAAGGTTGTGCCATGCGCCATGCATGGCTCACGTGTTCAATCTGGTTGTCAAGCGGTTCCTAAAATCCACCATCCCACTGCAAGACATCCTTAAAATGTCACGTAAACTTTGCATGCATTTCAGCCATTCCTACACCGCAAAGCACACCCTCCTTGAGCTGCAGAACGGAATTCCACAGCATCGCCTGATCTGCGACGTTGCAACAAGGTGGAATTCAACCCTACACATGTTAGACCACCTTTACGAACAGCGAAAGGCCATCACCGATTTCCTGATGTTACAAGCGGATAAAGGTACTCCCCTGTGTAACTTCGATGTCAGCCATTGGCAGCTCATGCGTGACACCTGCCGCTTGCTCAGGCCCTTTGAGGAGGCCACGCTATTCGTGAGTCGGCAGGACTATGGGATGAACGACGTCATTCCTTTGTTGCACGTCCTGGAACAAATGCAGTTAACAATGGCTGGTCAGGGTGCGGTAGACGTGGCGCACAGATCTCAACGCCACATGACCCCTGTGGGGGCAGGACAGGAAGAAGAGGAGGAGGTAGAGGAGGACATTTGTGCTCAGGAATTATTGAGTGAAATGGGTGGTTTTTCCACTCAGCGGACAGGAGTGGAGGAGCAGGAGCATCTGGTAGAGGAGGAGGAGGAGGAGACAGAGGACCCAGACGCACCGTGGCAGTATGCTGTGGAGATGGAGGCAGGGAGTCCCTCGCATTCCTTGGCACAAATGGCCCATAGCATGCTCGGTTGCTTGCGTAGCGACAGCCGAATAATAACCATCAGACAGAGGGATGACTTTTGGCTGTCCACCTTGTTGGACCCTCGCTACCGTTCAAAAATGGTGGCCTTTTTCACACCTGCTGAGAGGGAGGCCAAAATAACGTACTATAAAAACCACCTATGTAGTCAGTTGGTCTCTGTCTTTGTGCGCCAACGTCCATCCTCAGACACTGTGGGCCCTGTGCGCTCGCGTTCCGCTGCCATGGCAGCAGGGGAGGGGTGGGGTGGTAGGAGCAGTGGTAGCTCCACCAGCAGCGGCTGCCTCAGTCTGCAGTCGATGATGAGTAGCTTTCTTCACCAGCGCAGTGAGGAAACTACTAACCAGCCGCAGCAGCAGCAGCATCAGGTGGACCTGGAGCAGGACCTCAAACAACAGGCTTGGGCCTACTTGGACAGCACCCTGCCAACCGAGGTAGACAATCCCCTTGACTACTGGGCAACGAAACTTGACCTTTGGCCCCAACTAGCTGAATTTGCCCTTGAAAGGCTGTCATGCCCGGCCAGTAGCGTGGCATCGGAGCGCGTGTTTAGTGCGGCAGGAGGTATTGTAACTCCGCGGAGGACACGACTGTCCACCCAAAGTGTGGAGAGACTCACGTTTGTGAAAATGAATCAGGCGTGGATTAGTCTGGATTTCAAACCACCAGTTCCTGACACAACTGACTAAATCCGCCATGAATCATGCCCCAAACATGTGCCACTTTCAGGTCTCCTCACACTGCTGGTGTGTTCCATTTTTTGTCATAGGGTGCTGGCAGATTACGGGCCTCCCATAGCTGCTGCCAGGCCCCTAATCTGCCATGGGCCCCTATACCGCCTCCTCATGCTGCTGCCAAGTCCAGAGTCTCTCATGGGTCCCTGTACGGCCTCCCATTGCTGCTGTCTCCATCGCCACACTCTGCCATGTGCCACTTTCAGGTCTCCTCACACACTGCTGGTGTGTTCAATTTTTTGACATAGGGTGCTGGCAGATTACGGGCCTCCCATAGCTGCTGCCAGGACCATAATCTGCCATGGGCCCCTATACCGCCTGCTCATGCTGCTGCCAAGTCCAGAGTCTGTCATGGGTCCCTGTACGGCCTCCCATTGCTGCTGTCTCCATCGCCACACTCTTCCATGTGCCACTTTCAGGTCTCCTCACACTGCTGGTGTGTTCATTTTTTTGACATAGGGTGCTGGCAGATTACGGGCCTCCCATAGCTGCTGCCAGGCCCCTAATCTGCCATGGGCCCCTGTACCGCCTCCTCATGCTGCTGCCAGGTCCACAGTGTCTCATGCCATGTGCCACTTTCAGGTCTCCTCACACTGCTGGTGTGTTCCATTTTTTGTCATAGGGTGCTGGCAGATTACGGGCCTCCCATAGCTGCTGCCAGGCCCCTAATCTGCCATGGGCCCCTATACCGCCTCCTCATGCTGCTGCCAAGTCCAGAGTCTGTCATGGGTCCCTGTACGGCCTCCCATTGCTGCTGTCTCCATCGCCACACTCTTCCATGTGCCACTTTCAGGTCTCCTCACACTGCTGGTGTGTTCAATTTTTTGACATAGGGTGCTGGCAGATTACGGGCCTCCCATAGCTGCTGCCAGGCCCCTAATCTGCCATGGGCCCCTATACCGCCTCCTCATGCTGCTGCCAAGTCCAGAGTCTGTCATGGGTCCCTGTACGGCCTCCCATTGCTGCTGTCTCCATCGCCACACTCTGCCATGTGCCACTTTCAGGTCTCCTCACACACTGCTGGTGTGTTCAATTTTTTGACATAGGGTGCTGGCAGATTACGGGCCTCCCATAGCTGCTGCCAGGCCCCTAATCTGCCATGGGCCCCTATACCGCCTCCTCATGCTGCTGCCAAGTCCAGAGTCTGTCATGGGTCCCTGTACGGCCTCCCATTGCTGCTGTCTCCATCGCCACACTCTGCCATGTGCCACTTTCAGGTCTCCTCACACACTGCTGGTGTATTCAATTTTTTGACATAGGGTGCTGGCAGATTACGGGCCTCCCATAGCTGCTGCCAGGCCCCTAATCTGCCATGGGCCCCTATACCGCCTCCTCATGCTGCTGCCAAGTCCAGAGTCTGTCATGGGTCCCTGTACGGCCTCCCATTGCTGCTGTCTCCATCGCCACACTCTGCCATGTGCCACTTTCAGGTCTCCTCACACACTGCTGGTGTGTTCAATTTTTTGACATAGGGTGCTGGCAGATTACGGGCCTCCCATAGCTGCTGCCAGGCCCCTAATCTGCCATGGGCCCCTATACCGCCTCCTCATGCTGCTGCCAAGTCCAGAGTCTCTCATGGGTCCCTGTACGGCCTCCCATTGCTGCTGTCTCCATCGCCACACTCTGCCATGTGCCACTTTCAGGTCTCCTCACACACTGCTGGTGTATTCAATTTTTTGACATAGGGTGCTGGCAGATTACGGGCCTCCCATAGCTGCTGCCAGGCCCCTAATCTGCCATGGGCCCCTATACCGCCTCCTCATGCTGCTGCCAAGTCCAGAGTCTGTCATGGGTCCCTGTACGGCCTCCCATTGCTGCTGTCTCCATCGCCACACTCTGCCATGTGCCACTTTCAGGTCTCCTCACACACTGCTGGTGTGTTCAATTTTTTGACATAGGGTGCTGGCAGATTACGGGCCTCCCATAGCTGCTGCCAGGCCCCTAATCTGCCATGGGCCCCTATACCGCCTCCTCATGCTGCTGCCAAGTCCAGAGTCTGTCATGGGTCCCTGTACGGCCTCCCATTGCTGCTGTCTCCATCGCCACACTCTTCCATGTGCCACTTTCAGGTCTCCTCACACTGCTGGTGTGTTCAATTTTTTGACATAGGGTGCTGGCAGATTACGGGCCTCCCATAGCTGCTGCCAGGCCCCTAATCTGCCATGGGCCCCTGTACCGCCTCCTCATGCTGCTGCCAGGTCCACAGTGTCTCATGCCATGTGCCACTTTCAGGTCTCCTCACACTGCTGGTGTGTTCAATTTTTTGACATAGGGTGCTGGCAGATTACGGGCCTCCCATAGCTGCTGCCAGGCCCCTAATCTGCCATGGGCCCCTATACTGCCTCCTCATGCTGCTGCCAAGTCCAGAGTCTGTCATGGGTCCCTGTACGGCCTCCCATTGCTGCTGTCTCCATCGCCACACTCTTCCATGTGCCACTTTCAGGTCTCCTCACACTGCTGGTGTGTTCAATTTTTTGACATAGGGTGCTGGCAGATTACGGGCCTCCCATAGCTGCTGCCAGGCCCCTAATCTGCCATGGGCCCCTATACCGCCTCCTCATGCTGCTGCCAAGTCCAGAGTCTGTCATGGGTCCCTGTACGGCCTCCCATTGCTGCTGTCTCCATCGCCACACTCTGCCATGTGCCACTTTCAGGTCTCCTCACACACTGCTGGTGTTTTCCATTTTTTGTCATAGGGTGCTGGCAGATTACGGGCCTCCCATTGCTGCTGCCAGGTCCGTAATCTGCCATGGGCCCCTGTACCGCCTCTTCATGCTGCTGCCAGGTCCAGAGTGTGTCATGGGTCCCTGTACGGCCTCCCATTGCTGCTGTCTCCATCGCCACACTCTGCCATGTGCCACTTTCAGATCTCCTCACACTGCTGGTGTGTTACATTTTTTGTCATAGGGTGCTGGCAGATTACGGGCCTCCCATTGCTGCTGCCAGGCCCGTAATCTGCCATGGGCCCCCGTACCGACTCCTCATGCTGTGACGTTGCAACAAGGTGGAATTCAACCCTACATATGTTAGACCGCCTTTACGAACAGCAAAAGGCCATCACAGATTTCCTGATGTTAAAAGCGGATAAAGGTACTCCCTGTGTAACTTAGATGTCAGCCATTGGCAGCTCATGCGTGACACCTGCGCTTGCTCAGGTCCTTTGAGGAGGCCACGCTATTCGTGAGTCGGCAGGACTATGGGATGAACGACGTCATTCCTCTGTTGCACGTCCTGGAACAAATGCTGTTAACAATGGCTGGTCAGGGTGCGGTAGACGTGGCGCACAGATCTCAACGCCACATGACCCCTGTGGGGGCAGGACCGGAAGAAGAGGAGGAGGTAGAGGAGGACATTGGTGCTCAGGAATTATTGAGTGAAATGGGTGGTTTTTCCACTCAGCGGACAGGAGTGGAGGAGCAGGAGCATCTGGTAGAGGAGGAGGAAGAGGAGACAGAGGACCCAGACGCACCGTGGCAGTATGCTGTGGAGATGGAGGCAGGGAGTCCCTCGCATTCCTTGGCACAAATGGCCCATAGCATGCTCGCTTGCTTGCGTAGCGACAGCCGAATAATAACCATCAGACAGAGGGATGACTTTTGGCTGTCCACCTTGTTGGACCCTCGCTACCGTTCAAAAATGGTGGCCTTTTTCACACCTGCTGAGAGGGAGGCCAAAATAACGTACTATAAAAACCACCTATGTAGTCAGCTGGTCTCTGCCTTTCTGCGCCAACGTCCATCCTCAGACACTGTGGGCCCTGTGCGATCGCGTTCCGCTGCCATGGCAGCAGGGGAGGGGTGGGGTGGTAGGAGCAGTGGCAGCTCCACCAGCAGCAGCTGCCTCAGTCTGCAGTCGATGATGAGTAGCTTTCTTCACCAGCGCAGTGAGGAAACTACTAACCAGCCGCAGCAGCAGCAGCAGCAGCAGCAGCAGCAGCAGCAGCATCAGGTGGACCTGGAGCAGGACCTCAAACAACAGGCTTAGGCCTACTTGGACAGCACCCTGCCAACCGAGGTAGACAATCCCCTTGACTACTGGGCAACAAAACTTGACCTTTGGCCCCAACTAGCTGAATTTGCCCTTGAAAGGCTGTCATGCCCGGCCAGTAGCGTGGCATCAGAGCGCGTGTTTAGTGCGGCAGGAGGTATTGTAACTCCGCGGAGGACACGACTGTCCACCCAAAGTGTGGAGAGACTCACGCTTGTGAAAATGAATCAGGCGTGGATTAGTCTGGATTTCAAACCACCAGTTCCTGACACAACTGACTAAATCCGCCATGAATCATGCCCCAAACATGTGCCACTTTCAGGTCTCCTCACACTGCTGGTGTGTTCCATTTTTTGTCATAGGGTGCTGGCAGATTACGGGCCTCCCATAGCTGCTGCCAGGCCCCTAATCTGCCATGGGCCCCTATACCGCCTCCTCATGCTGCTGCCAAGTCCAGAGTCTCTCATGGGTCCCTGTACGGCCTCCCATTGCTGCTGTCTCCATCGCCACACTCTGCCATGTGCCACTTTCAGGTCTCCTCACACTGCTGGTGTGTTCCATTTTTTGTCATAGGGTGCTGGCAGATTACGGGCCTCCCATAGCTGCTGCCAGGCCCATAATCTGCCATGGGCCCCTATACCGCCTCCTCATGCTGCTGCCAGGTCCAGAGTCTCTCATGGGTCCCTGTACGGCCTCCCATTGCTGCTGTCTCCATCGCCACACTCTGCCATGTGCCACTTTCAGGTCTCCTCACACTGCTGGTGTGTTCCATTTTTTGTCATAGGGTGCTGGCAGATTACGGGCCTCCCATAGCTGCTGCCAGGCCCCTAATCTGCCATGGGCCCCCGTACCGACTCCTCATGCTGCTGCCAGGCCCGTAATCTGTCATGGGCCCCTGTACCGCCTCCTCATGCTGCTGCCAGGTCCAGAGTGTGTCCTGGGTCCCTTTACGGCCTCCCATTGCTGCTGTCTCCATCGCCACACTCTGCCATGTGCCACTTTCAGGTCTCCTCACACTGCTGGTGGTTTCCATTTTTGTCATAGGGTGCTGTATGGCCTCCCATTGCTGCTGCCTCCACCGCCACACTGTGGCTCCACACTCTGGTTTTGGCCCCGTGACTGCCCAAATGAGTGAAGTGTGCGGTGATTCGACGGCACTCATCTGCATGTCATACTGACTGTCAGTATTATTTCTCTTCCCCAGCAGACTCCAAGGGCATTTAAATTAAAGGTACAGTGTTCTGCACTAATATAAAGGCTCTCTGAAGCCTAGAAACACCCTTTTATAAGTTAAATTCGCAGCGAATATATTCGACTCGAATCAAAATTTTTCCACGAATTCGCCGAATCAGTCGAATCGAATTTTTGAATACTTCGCTCATCTCTAATCTCCACCCTGCTGTTTTCATCTAGCTGCTGGTGAGGAATTTCATGGCCAGCAGGTGAATGGAGCTGGGGATGTAAAATGGTTGGTAAGATGCCAGCAGCCCCGGGCTTTCTAGAACCAGCAATCCTGAGCAGGAAGCTGTCACATTTAGCAGAAGTAGCAACTACTAAATATATGACTTTCAGCTACAGATAGAGGTTTGGCTTGGTGTGTGAGTACAACATTGTTCTCCAGTTCAACACTGAACAGTCAAAGTTTGGATTGAAACTCAAACCTCTTCCCTAATAAAAACATTCATGAAACATACAATATGGTGGATGGAGCTAAATTGGATAAATAATATATATATATATATATATTTGTAGCCCTGTTTTGGAGGGGGGTTATGTGAAATGGCCCACACCAAACAAGCTATGGCGCTAACCTGTATATAAGTAGGCAATCCTGAGCCTTCGCTATATGGAAGAGGGGGTTGTGATAATACAAATGGCAGTGCCTCCACCTAGAATAGGGATCCTGCAATTGAGGAGACTCACCCCTTTCTAGGAATGTAACATGTAGACAACTTAAAGTAACTATACATAGCAGTATTAATGCACCCAGCTTATATTTCTAACATGAAGACATGTCACCACACCTGTATGAGATTAATGCAAAGTTTATATAAAGCAGCCATATAAAACAGGATGCATAAGAATAACATTTAGGAATTACAATTTAGCATAAATTGGGAGGTTGCAATTATACCCGGGTATATGTGCATGTAGTATACAGAATACCTCCAACCATGGGTTATAGCGCAGTCCGGTTGCAGGGGCCCCTGGAGAGGTGAGAGTCAATAAGATGCACGCTTCCACTTTAGATGCTGTGATGGCGTCCAAGTAACATGCGGATGATTGCACGGCTTGTCTGAAGATCAGCGATGCATCACCTAAAAGGATAAAATGCCCTATCTATCCTTACTCTTAGTCCCTATCCCTAAACTGGGCTATCACTGCAACCAGGCCTCTATCTGTCTAAGTGGCCATCGGATGCCTAACCTACCTCTAGCCTAATCTATCCAACGCTCCCTATGCTAATTCTATCTAAAAGGAGATCCAGACCAATAAGGATGCTATAGCTTTAAGCAAAAGGCTGCAAAGATACACTGCAATTAACAGAAAGTTCACCTGACAGTCTTATGCAGGTGAAAACACGGATCTATCTATCTATCTATATAGACAACTATAAGGATTCTGCCGTGTGTAAATAGAATAATGATAATGAACCACAACTCTCTCTCCTACAGAGATATTAGGGTTCCTATACAGAAGTTGAAATATAACAGAGGCAGACCTAATCTGCTTCAGTAACAACTAGATAGATAACAGCCTTGTTAATCTGGATCATTACTCACAGAATCCCCATACAGTTCTCCCCAGATACATAGCACATGGCAGGCTGGTACCCTCTGCCTGATACTTCCTGGAAAACAACTATATAACATCCTGGGGTTTCTTGACCTTGTAGGGGCAGGAAGCACACCTAGGGACTTGTCTGTAATGGGACCTCTATGGTAGTGGCTGTATATGAACGTAAACAAACCACAACTAGTGTATAAAATAACAGTTCCCTACATATATATAAATAAAAGACTTTGTTTCATTGATCATATACTTAGTAACAGCATGCAATGCCAGTTCTAAGTCAAGCAGTGAAACAGAAATATGTTACCCTTCCATAAAGTATTGGAAAGACTTTACCTAAAGCATAAACTACAGGGTTCAGATTATATTTACACATTGCACAGACAGGAAGACATTATTTACTATACTCATAAAATTCAAAGAACAAATATGTTCTCTTCCTTTACTCCACCATGAACAGAGCAATAATAAGTCACTCATGTGGTGTTGATGGCAGAATTATAAATTATTGTTAATCCACAAGAAAATAATAGTTTAAGTGAATTTTGAAGAATATTTATTTATTTGAATTTATTTATTAGTGTCCACAATAATATCTTCCTTGTTGTGGTCTGTTTAGATGTGCACTTATAGTATAACATTTTCCTCACTTTGCAGCTAGAAGATGAGCAGGCCTGAGGTTTTTTTTTACAATTGGATATTTCTTAATCACATTTTGTTGTACAGCTGCTGGCTTGAATAAGAGGATCATATTTAGATTCTTTGGATTTGGTAATTCTGTTGCCATTTTATCCAGTGATACTCTTCCAAGAAGCATGGGTATCTTTAATTATAACTTATTTAGAATATGCAGTTTAGTTTTTAGAACCAGATCACTGAAAGGTCTGGAACTGCAAGATGTGCAGATCAAGGCAGCTAAATTATTAGGGACACAGATTACCTCAGTTATGGTGAAAGATTAGTGCATCTGAATACACTTGAGAAGAGGTGGCTAAGGGGATATACTTTATATTAATATAAAAATAATCTAAAAAGAAAATATAGTGAAAAACTGTTCACTTTGAAGCTACCATGAAACACATAAATTTACTCCTTGTGACTGGAAAAAAAACACATTTTTCCTTTATAAGGGGAAAGGGTTCTTTAAGTTATAAAAAGTGAATCATCTTCCAGAGAATTTGCAGACTTTATTAGACTCAGTAGACATTTTCAAAAAAGGGTTGGATATTTTTATATATTATGATAAGAAATAAACTTTAGAATGAGTAGAGTGCTCATCATATGAACTTTTTGAATTATATGTTTTTATACATCTTACATTAAAATCTATGACAATTATTCTTGTTTAATAAATGAAAAAAAAACAAGTTAGAATTTAAATTATTTTAATGGATACAATGTATTGGTTCATTAAAAGACTAGAAACAATTTAATTTTAATGGAAATAATGAACACGTCTGAAAGAGCCAATTCTGGGAAGAGTAGCACCCCATTCTGAAAATCTTCTATACTCTCCAGGTCTCAGGTAAAACTGACGTCCTCTGTAGTTGGGCTCCTCATAGAACATCCAGTATCCATCTTGCACATGGGCAGAATGGATGTCATGGTAGCGGAATCTCTCAAAGACATTAGGACAATCCTCAGTGAATTCCATCATCTGACCCCTGAAGTCTTCTCTCTCATAGATCCTGATTCTGAATGAACCTTCATGCTGTTAAAAAATAGGATTCAGAATGAAGATTGGGCAAAGTTATCAAAAATTGTTCACTTTACATATATTTATGTCTATCCACTCTTGACGTTCTTGAAAGGAAAAAATAAAGGAGCTTATTCTTGCACAACCGTAACCTAACATGTCATTTACTAGATTATTCAGATTTATAAACCTACATTCTGTTTTAATAAATGCCTTTGACATAAATGCTATTCTTTCTACCAATTGTTGTTCAATGAAGTCTCAAAGTGATTTGTATAGCTTTAGCTAGTGCCATGCTGTTGGGTTATGTAGATGTCCTGTGCACTTGCTACCTGTGTGAAATGTATTTTTATATCACTTTAATAAAGTTTAATTTTGTTGCTAGCATTCATGCATGCATGCCTACATACATACATACGTACATACACCTCTTACAATATAGTATTTGTGGCATATTTATACTGTTCAAACATTTTAATATGAGCTTTGTTCTTAAACTGACATGCACATAGTTACCTGGGGGCTCAGACGACAAGATCTAATTGAGTCATTATATCCCATCCATTGTTGGAAGTCAGGATATTCTCCCCTGTGCAGGAAGTACTGGTGTCCTCTGTAATTGGTATGTTCATACAGAATCCAGTTTCCGCTTTCCACTCGGATGGAGTTGCAGCGTCTGAAGTAAGAAGACAGGTCTGGGCATTCAGAGTTACACTCATAGGAGCGACCCTGAAAGTTCCTGTCCTCATAGAAGATGATCTGTGGAAAAAAAAAATAAAGTTACACTTTCTGAGATGTTTTTAATAGCATTGTATGTTATGAATTTATTTTTGTAGGAAAAGAGATTTGTTTTTTATATTCTGTACCTTAGAAGAACAAAGTTAAATCATCAGTGAATTTGAAACTGATATTATTACTTTTGAGTTGATAAACAAGATGTATACCACTTGGTTCCTAGTTCTGCACACTTGCTGTGGTCAGTCTCACTGTTGAATTTTTATTGATGGTTTATTATAGAGAATGTAACCGAATGAGCTGGAACACACACAAGGTATATGGAACACAGAAAAACCCCAGGTGGACGAGAGACGAGTTGTGAAATATGACAGAAAGAGTATCTAAGACATAAGAGAAGCTAGGGGTTGACTCAGTCCAGCAGACTCTACAAAAAACTAGTGTCACTTCTAAGTGGACAGGTCCTTTAATATTTTACCATAACTATGATTATGTGATGCGTGATTGAGTTCTAAACTAAATGACTAAATATAAGTCTGGCAGAATAAGTTGCTGGCTTTTTAAATGTATGCTTTAAAGGTGCCACAATGAAATACTGATTTTATTATATTTACCCAAAGATGTCTACATTATTAGTTGATAAAGTCTGGTATTTGGATTTTCATGCATATATGCTCATGATTTTTAAGATTAAAGTGTTGTACTCTAATATTTCAAAAAGTTATGTCTTACCTTTCCCATTATAATGTATCTTTACTCAGTCAAGCCACAGTCTATGTACTGTTGTCCGAATGGGAGAATCCTTCCTTTATATGCACCCTGTTTTGCATACATTGAAAATAATGCTGACTTTTTACCCAGTAAGCAGAATGTACAGTTATTTTATCTAGTATTATGCGAAGGTCACATTGTTCCGTCTTTGTGTGTGGTCATTGTTGTAGTGCCTTTTCTTTCACCTGTATTGCAAAGCTGTACCTAAACAAATACATAGAACAAAAACTTTTTACTGTCATATCAGCAAGTTCTTTTATTTTGGAACCCCGCGGTATGCTCTTTTAACTGTTAATATGTGTAACATAATTGCATAAACTGTTATCTCCAATTTTCTCTGATTTCAAAAGAAATCTATGCATATTTGAGTAACAAAATTGCAGTTTCTATTAACAGACTTTTGAATCTCCTAGCTTAATATTCTTTTTGAATAATAATGAAATGCTACTGAAAACATCTAACACATTATAATATATTTAAAAACATTTAAAAAATATATTTTGGATAGAGTAGGTAATGGGTAAACTCCCTTGTTTTATGCCATTGGGGAGATGATTTCCCTTCAATTTCTGTATTGTAAATACAACAGGGCATGACAGGAATTATCTTCAGAGAAAAGGAAATACATTTTTAGACAATTGTCACTGAAAGAAGTGTCCCCATAGAAAGACTTTTTCCCTTTTATTCCTATTCTGCTGCAAGTCAAATTTGTGGATTTCCTTCTAACTTTTAGTCCCAGTGAGAGTGCTCATCAGGATAAATAATGGGATAGATCTCAGCGCAGATACAGGCAGCAATAAAAAATTGACAGGTTCAAACCTGTCACCACTGTATCCAAAACAAAAAATGGCTTTACATAATATATACATTTTTACTTGTAAACTATGAGGGTTCTTCAAAAACTTTCTGTACTTTTTTTAACATATATATGTATAAAAGTGAAGAAACGTTTTGAAGACCCTTTTTTAAAACTATCATCTCATTGTATGAGATCATTACACATAGGTAAATTGGTTTAAATGTTTGTTTTATGTAGATAATGTAGTCTAAATAAAATTAGAAGTGTGTAAGATTCCAAAGTCACGTGTAGTATAAGTCAATCATGTAGGATCAGCAACAAGGTAGGAATAAATTTTAGAAACTTTATTTGAATGCAAAGTATAAAAACGTTCCAGAAGACAAGAAATAACAAGGCCTTACTCATAGTTAGTTACTTGTAGTGCAGCACACTATTATATAGCGGTCTATCACTCCCTTGAGGGCCAGTCATTAGTCATTAGCCATCATCTGTTACATCCAAAGCAAGAGGAAGAGTGATCACCACTAACTCATGTATGTGCTTGATCAATTAGACCTACATATCTAACACAATATACAGGTGAAACTCAAAAAATTAGAATATCGTGCAAAAGTTCATTTATTTCAGAAATGCAACTTAAAAGGTGAAACTAATATATGAGATAGACTCAATACATGCAAAGCAAGATAGTTCAAGCCGTGATTTGCCGTGAGTTCGTGATTTGCATGTAATGAGTCTATCTCATATATTAGTTTCACCTTTCAAGTTGCATTACTGAAATAAATGAACTTTTGCACGATATTCTAATTTTTTGAGTTTCACCTGTAAAATACACCAGAAACAAAACAATGTTAAAATAGCAACCATAAATATAAATATACCGCTTAAATACTTGCCCTGTGGCAGATTTACCCCTCTTCATGACCAGGCCATTTTTTGCTGTTCGGCATTGTGCTTTTTCAACTGGTAATTGGACAGTCCTGCAATGCTGTACCCAAATGAAATGAATGTCCTTTTTTTTCAAACAAAGAGAGCTTTCTTTTATTAGAATTTGATCACCTCTGCTGTTTTTACGTTTTGCGCTATAAACAAAAAAAGACCGAAAATTTCGAAAAAAAAAGATATTTTTCACTTTTGGTTATAAAAAATATCCAATAAACTCAAAGTCAGGCCAAAATGTATTCTGCTACATGTCTTTGGTAAAAAAAAATCCCAATACATGTATATTAATTTGTTTATTTTAAAGTTATAGCGTCTACAAACTATGGTATATTTATTGGAATTTCCACAGCTTTTACTTTCTGACTGCCTATCACATTTCTTGAGGTGCTAAAATACCAGGGCAGTACAACCCCCCCCCCCAAATGACCCCTTTTTGGAAAGTAAACACCCCAAGGATTTTTCAGAGAAGCATGTTGAGTCCATGGAACATTTTATTTTTTGCCACAAAGTTGTCATTTAAATGATACAGTTGTGTTCAAAATAATAGCAGTGTGTTGAAAAAAGTGAATAAAGCTCAAAATCCTTCTAATAGCTTTTATTTCCATACACACAAATGCATTGGGAACACTACACATTCTATTCCAAATCAAAACATGAAGAAAAATATATCAAATTTGTGTTGTTCCTCTAAATAAATTGATGAAAAGTGAATATTAGACTGTTCAAAAAAATAGCAGTTTGTATTCTTCTTTACAGACTCAAACATTCACTATATAAACCGAAAAATGTTTGAAGATTTTGCTCTCCTTTGAATCACTTAATTAATATTTAGTTGTATAAGCACTGTTTCTGAGGACTGCTGTACATCTGTGTTGCATGGAGTCAACCAACTTCTGGCACCTGTGAACAGGTATTCCAGCCCAGGATGATTGGACTACATTCCACAGTTCTTCTCTATTTCTTGGTTTTGCCTCAGAAACTGCATTTTTGATGTCACCCCACAAGTTTTCTATTGGATTAAAATCCGGGGATTGGGCTGGCTACTCCCTAACATCAATCTTGTTGGTCTGGAACCAGGATGTTGCACGTTTACTGGTGTGTTTGGGGTCCTTGTCTTGTTGGAACACCCATTTCAAGGGCATTTCCTCTTCAGCATAAGGCAGCATGACCTCTTCAAGTATTCTGATGTATTCAAACTGATCCATGATCCCTGGTATGCGATAAATAGGCCCAACACCGTAATATGAGAAACATCCCCATATCATGATGCTTGCGCAACCATGCTTCACTGTCTTCACAGTGTACTGTAGCTTGAATTCAGTGTTTGGGGGTCATCTGACAAACTGTCTCCGGCCACTAGACCCAAAAAGAACAATCTTACTTTCATCAGTCCACAAAATGTTGTGCCATTTCTCTTTAGGCCAGTCGATGTGCTCTTTGGCAAATTGTAACCTCTTCAGCACGTCTTTTTTTCAACAGTGGGACTTTGCGGGGGCTTCTTGCAGATAGCTTGGCTTCACATAGGCATCTTCTAATTGTAATGGTACTCACAGGTAACTTTAGACCTTCTTTGATCTTCCTGGAGCTGATTGTTGGCTGAGTCCTTGCCATTTTGGCTATTCTTCTATCGATTCGAATGGCATTTTTTCGCTTTCTTCCACGTTTTTCAGGTTTTGGTTGCCATTTTAAAGCATTTGTGATCATTTTAGCTGAGCAGCCTATCATTTTCTGCACTTCTTTATATGTTTCCCCTCTCCAATCAACTTTTTAATCAAGGTGTCAGGAATGGACTGGCCAGCAATGGTGGGACTCACCTGCCTTTTGATCTGCAGTATCAGGGCTGGCCAGCGGGTGCTCCCAGCAATCAGAGACTCAACCTTTCAGCCAGCTAACATCTGGAACTGATGATACTGGTGTATTTAAGGGATGGCCAGACTTGCAGACTCTGCCTTGGTGTTGTGTTTGTCCTGGGCCCTGTATCTGTCCTGCATCCTGTTTCTGTTCCTTTGCTGACCCTGCCTGATCTGAACCGCTGCTGACTTCTCCTGCTCTGATCCCGGCTCGCTCCTGACCATCCCTCTGCCTGACCCTCTGTACCACGCTGCTTGCTACCTGTTCTGATCCCTGGCTTGTGACCCTGACCATCCCTCTGCCTGACCCTCTGTACTACGCTGCTATCTACCTGCTGAACCTGGCCTGTGACCCCGACCCATCTCCGCTTTCTCCCCCTGTACCTACCTGCCCTATTGATATTGACCCGGCCTGCCTGACGACGCTTGCTTGTATGTACTGTTATCTGTGGGTGGTTGGTTTGTTTTGTTTGCACTGTATTATGTTTTAGTATTGCACTGCGTTTATGTTTGTATGGTTAGTGTTAATAAATTATATTGTTTATCACATATCTGAAGTCTGCGTTTCCCTGCGTCAGTCACACACCTCTGGTCACACCTGGGAGCCCTGACACAAGGTACTCTGTTCTTCTGAACAATGTCTGGAACGACCCATTTTCCTCAGAATTTCAGAGAGAAATGCACTGTAACCAGCATGTACAACATTTGCTGCCTTCCTTCCTTAAATAAGGGCAATAATTTCCACCTGTTTTTCAAAGAATGAATTACCTCACTAATAGAACTCCACACTGCTATTATTTTGAACATGCCCCTTTCAATTAGTGATTCAATTACATAGAATCAGCAGCATGCATGTCATGACTGTTGGGTCTGTTGGATTTCTATTACTCTACTACACCTGCTAGTAATTTATTTGCCATGTAGAAATATCATTTCTACCAAAAACAGTGATTGATCAGGTTTGTGATGTCTGACTGCTATTATTTTGAACACAACTGTATATTGCTCATGCAGGCCACGGTTATATGTGGATTAACACCCCAACACACATTCTCCTACTTCTCCTGAGTATGGGGATACCACATGTGAGAGGCTTTTTGTCATCCTAGCTACATGCATGCTCCCAAAATCCAATGACCACCTCCAGGCTTTCAAGTAGCATATTTCCCCATATCTCTTCCCCACTACCTGACACAGTTTTAGAGGCCCTAAAATGCCAGGATAGTACAAACAAATGACCCCATTTTGGAAAGCAGACACCCCAAGGAATTTGATAAGAGGCATGGATAGTATTTTACAGGTATCATTTTTGTCACAGGGTTTTTAAAAAGAAAATAAATAATACAATTTTGTTTTATTTCTTCATTTTCCAGAAACATGTGGCAACAAATGAGATCTGCAAAATACTCACCATGACTCTTAGCAAATACCTTGGAGTGTCTACTTTCCAAAAAGGGGTCATTTGGAGGGGGGGGGCTTCTAATATCCTGGCATTTCGGGGCCAACATTAGAAGCATATGCCACACATCACCCACTCTTGAAGACCAAGCCTTTTCTGACACTTTTTTTTCACATGAAAAAACTGGGTTTTTTTGCAAGAAAATTACTTTGAACCCCCAAACATTATGTATATATTTTTAAAGCAGAGGCCCTAGAGAGTAAAACAGTGGGTGTTGAAATTTTTTACATCCCACAGTATTTACGTAGCAATTTTTCAAACTTAAATCTTTTGGGAAAAATACATTTTTTAGAATTTTAATACATAAAAACACAATATATTGCCCAATTATTTGATAAAATATAAAACATGATGTTACACCGAGTAAATAGATAACAAACATGACATGCTTTAAAATTGCATATGTCCTTGTAATGGCGACAAAGTACATACATTTTTAATATCGATAGGCAATGCTTTAAAAGCCTTTACAGGTCACCAATTTATATTTACACAGGAGGTCTAGTGCTAGAATTACTGCCCTCGATCTGGCATTCAAGGCAATACCTCACAGGCATGGTGAAACTGCTGTTTATATACTGGCATGGGGTCAACGCTTGCGCACACAGGTGCGTGTGGAGGGTTGGGGGGGAGTCAAGGGTGCTTTTTTTTAGTTATTTTGAATTTTTTAATTATTTTTACACTGTCCCTTTCATTTTTTTAGCACTTTTATTGCGATCACAGGGAATGTAGATATCCCCTGTGACTGCAATAGGCATTGACAGGTATTCTTTTTTGAGAAATCTGGGGTCTTTTAGACTATAGATATCTCCTCTGCCCTTACATCATCTGATATCACCAAGATTGATGTGATCAGATGCTTTCCCAATTTACAAATAACGCAGTTAAAGTCCTGCAAAATGGAAATTATGAAATGCTCGTAGCTTCCAGTCTCTTAGACCATAAAGATGATTGGAGCCATTCTGGTCTCTGATCAGCTCTATAGTCAGACAGTGGAACTGCCAGCTGCATTATTGGATTCTCCTGTTGGACAGGGGAGCCCAAGAAAACTGTGGAAGCTGGCAGGAGGGGGATGTCCCTTCCCGCTGCTTGAAAAAATGATTCAGCAGCTAATTGGCCAATGGATCGCTTTGGCATGAAAGCCCACTGCCATCTGAAAAAAACTATACCAGGATGATGCCTGCAAGCATCATCCTGGTATAACCACTCAAAATCCAGCGACATACCAGTGCATTGCTGGTCCATGTTGAGCATATATGTAACAGCAGAGAACATGGGCATATGATGGATCGGGTCTGTGGACCAATATGACCGCAATTCTTTCTTCTTTGTAATGCCCATGTTGAGGGTTAGGCCCAAAAAAGTTTTTAATTCAGAAACCGTGATAGGTTTCCATGCGAATTGTCTGGCAAGAGCTGAATTTGGGTGGGCGGCGATGTATTGTTGTGTGTATAAATTGCTTTGGCCCACAATCAATTGGTACAGTGAACTGGGTTGATCCTGCTAACACTGCATTTTTGCTGGCAGTGAACTGCTAGTTTGTAAAGTCCTTCCTAAACATTTCCTCTGTAGAACAATTTCTCCGGGTTCTAATAAATTCCCCTACCGGTATGGCTTTAATGATATGCAAGGGAATGCAACTAGAGATGAGCGAATCGAAGTAGGCGAAGTGGAATTCGAGTCCAATATTGGAAAATTTTACCTAAAATGGCGGCGGACATGTGCGGCGACGGAGCAGGGATGTCTGGGAAGGCGCGCAGACAAGGCGCGCTGACCCATAATGCATTCCTTAATGACATGTGATCGCATTAGCCAATCAGCAGCCAGCCAGCCAGCACTGTGTAATGGTCGAGCTATAAATAGCGGCCATTTTAGAATTCTTCATTTGCCTCCAGTCATTCAAGAGAGGCAGACCGCTCTGTATTAGGGACAGAGTTAGGGCCACAGAAACGTTACTTGGGGACAGAGAAACGTTACTTAGGGACAGAGAAGCATTACTCAGGGACACAGAATTGTTAATGAGGGCCACAGAATCGTTACTTAGGGCCAAAGAAACGCTAGTTAGGGCCACAGAATTGTTACTCAGGGACAGACAGAATTGTTACTGAGTGCCAGAGAATTGTTACTTAGGGCCACAGAAACGTTAGTTAGGGCCACAGAATTGTTACTCAGGGACAGACACAGAATTGTTACTGAGGGCCACAGAACTGTTACTTAGGGCCACAGAAACGTTATTAGGGCCACAGAATTGTTACTCAGGGACAGACAGAATTGTTACTGAGTGCCAGAGAATTGTTACTTAGGGCCACAGAAACGTTAGTTAGGGCCACAGAATTGTTACTCAGGGACAGACACAGAATTGTTACTGAGGGCCACAGAACGGTTACTTAGGGCCACAGAAACGTTAGTTAGGGCCACAGAATTGTTACTCAGGGACAGACACAGAATTGTTACTGAGGGCCACAGAACTGTTACTTAGGGCCACAGAAACGTTATTAGGGCCACAGAATTGTTACTCAGGGACAGACAGAATTGTTACTGAGTGCCAGAGAATTGTTATTTAGGGCCACAGAAACGTTAGTTAGGGCCACAGAATTGTTACTCAGGGACAGACACAGAATTGTTACTGAGGGCCACAGAACTGTTACTTAGGGCCACAGAAACGTTAGTTAGGGCCACAGAATTGTTACTCAGGGACAGACACAGAATTGTTACTGCGGGCCACAGAACTGTTACTTAGGGCCACAGAAACGTTAGTTAGGGCCACAGAATTGTTACTCAGGGACAGACACAGAATTGTTACTGAGGGCCACAGAATTGTTACTTAGGGCCACAGAATTGTTACTCAGGGACAGACAGAATTGTTACTGAGTGCCAGAGAATTGTTACTTAGGGCCACAGAAACGTTAGTTAGGGCCACAGAATTGTTACTCAGGGACAGACACAGAATTGTTACTGAGGGCCACAGAATTGTTACTTAGGGCCACAGAAACGTTACTCAGGGACACAGAATTGTTACTGAGGGCCACAGAACTGTTACTTAGGGCCACAGAAACGTTAGTTAGGGCCACAGAATTGTTACTCAGGGACAGACACAGAATTGTTACTGAGGGCCACAGAATTGTTACTTAGGGCCACAGAAACGTTACTCAGGGACACAGAATTGTTACTGAGGGCCACAGAACCGTTACTTAGGGCCACAGAATTGTTACTCAGGGACAGACACAGAATTGTTACTCAGGGACACAGAATTGTTACTGAGGGCCACAGAACCATTACTTAGGGCCACAGAAACGTTACTCAGGGACACAGAATTGTTACTGAGGGCCACATAACCGTTACTTAGGGCCACATAATTGTTACTCAGGGACAGACACAGAATTGTTACTGAGGGACACAGAATTGTTACTGAGGGCCACAACCGTTACTTAGGGCCACAGAATTGTTACTCAGGGACACAGAATTGTTACTGAGGGCCACAGAACCGTTACTTAGGGCCACAGAATTGTTACTCAGGGACACAGAATTGTTACTGAGGGCCACAGAACCGTTACTTAGGGCCACAGAATTGTTACTCAGGGACAGACACAGAATTGTTACTCAGGGACACAGAATTGTTACTGAGGGCCACAGAACCGTTACTTAGGGCCACAGAAACGTTACTCAGGGACACAGAATTGTTACTGAGGGCCACATAACCGTTACTTAGGGCCACAGAATTGTTACTCAGGGACAGACACAGAATTGTTACTGAGGGACACAGAATTGTTACTGAGGGCCACAACCGTTACTTAGGGCCACAGAATTGTTACTCAGGGACACAGAATTGTTACTGAGGGCCACAGAACCGTTACTTAGGGCCACAGAATTGTTACTCAGGGACAGACACAGAATTGTTACTGAGGGACACAGAATTGTTACTGAGGGCCACAGAAACGTTAATCAAGGACACAGAATTGTTACTGAGGGCCACAGAACCGTTACTTAGGGCCACATAAAAGTTAATCAGGGACACAGAATTGTTACTGAGGGCCACAGAACCGTTACTTAGGGCCACAGAATTGTTACTCAGGGACAGACACAGAATTGTTACTGAGGGACACAGAATTGTTACTGAGGGCCACAGAACCGTTACTTAGGGCCACAGAAACGTTAATCAGGGACACAGAATTGTTACTGAGGGCCACAGAACCGTTACTTAGGGCCACATAAACGTTAATCAGGGACACAGAATTGTTACTGAGGGACACAGAATTGTTACTGAGGGCCACAGAAACGTTAATCAAGGACACAGAATTGTTACTGAGGGCCACAGAACCGTTACTTAGGGCCACATAAAAGTTAATCAGGGACACAGAATTGTTACTGAGGGCCACAGAACCGTTACTTAGGGCCACAGAATTGTTACTCAGGGACAGACACAGAATTGTTACTGAGGGACACAGAATTGTTACTGAGGGCCACAGAACCGTTACTTTGGGCCACAGAAACGTTACTCAGGGACACAGAATTGTTACTGAGGGCCACAGAACTGTTACTTAGGGCCACAGAAACGTTAGTTAGGGCCACAGAATTGTTACTCAGGGACAGACACAGAATTGTTACTGAGGGCCACAGAATTGTTACTTAGGGCCACAGAAACGTTACTCAGGGACACAGAATTGTTACTGAGGGCCACAGAACCGTTACTTAGGGCCACAGAATTGTTACTCAGGGACAGACACAGAATTGTTACTCAGGGACACAGAATTGTTACTGAGGGCAACAGAACCGTTACTTAGGGCCACAGAAACGTTACTCAGGGACACAGAATTGTTACTGAGGGCCACATAACCGTTACTTAGGGCCACATAATTGTTACTCAGGGACAGACACAGAATTGTTACTGAGGGACACAGAATTGTTACTGAGGGCCACAACCGTTACTTAGGGCCACAGAATTGTTACTCAGGGACACAGAATTGTTACTGAGGGCCACAGAACCGTTACTTAGGGCCACAGAATTGTTACTCAGGGACACAGAATTGTTACTGAGGGCCACAGAACCGTTACTTAGGGCCACAGAATTGTTACTCAGGGACAGACACAGAATTGTTACTGAGGGACACAGAATTGTTACTGAGGGCCACAGAAACGTTAATCAGGGACACAGAATTGTTACTGAGGGCCACAGAATCGTTACTTAGGGCCACATAAAAGTTAATCAGGGACACAGAATTGTTACTGAGGGCCACAGAACTGTTACTTAGGGCCACAGAATTGTTACTCGGACAGACACAGAATTGTTACTCAGGGACACAGAATTGTTACTGAGGGCCACAGAACCGTTACTTAGGGCCACAGAATTGTTACTCAGGGACAGACACAGAATTGTTACTCAGGGACACAGAATTGTTACTGAGGGCCACAGAAACGTTACTCAGGGACACAGAATTTTTACTGAGGGCCACATAACCGTTACTTAGGGCCACAGAATTGTTACTCAGGGACAGACACAGAATTGTTACTGAGGGACACAGAATTGTTACTTAGGGCCACAACCGTTACTTAGGGCCACAGAATTGTTACTCAGGGACACAGAATTGTTACTGAGGGCCACAGAACCGTTACTTAGGGCCACAGAATTGTTACTCAAGGACACAGAATTGTTACTGAGGGCCACAGAACCGTTACTTAGGGCCACAGAATTGTTACTCAGGGACAGACACAGAATTGTTACTGAGGGACACAGAATTGTTACTGAGGGCCACAGAAACGTTAATCAAGGACACAGAATTGTTACTGAGGGCCACAGAATCGTTACTTAGGGCCACATAAAAGTTAATCAGGGACACAGAATTGTTACTGAGGGCCACAGAACCGTTACTTAGGGCCACAGAATTGTTACTCAGGGACAGACACAGAATTGTTACTGAGGGACACAGAATTGTTACTGAGGGCCAAAGAACCGTTACTTAGGGCCACAGAAACGTTAATCAGGGACACAGAATTGTTACTGAGGGCCACAGAACCGTTACTTAGGGCCACATAAACTTTAATCGGGGACACAGAATTGTTACTGAGGGCCACAGAACCGTTACTTAGGGCCACAGAATTGTTACTCACGGACAGACACAGAATTGTTTCTTGAGGGACACAGAATTGTTACTGAGGGCTACAGAACTGTTACTTAGGGCCACAGAAACGTTAATCAGGGACACAGAATTGTTACTGAGGGCCACAGAACCGTTACTTAGGGCCACGTAAACGTTAATCAGGGACAGACACAGAATTGTTACTGAGGGACACAGAATTGTTACTGAGGGACACAGAATTGTTACTGAGGGCCACAGAACCGTTACTAAGGGCCACAGAATTGTTACTTAGGGACACAGAATTGTTACTGAGGGCCACAGAACCGTTACTTAGGGCCACATAATTGTTACTTAGGGACACAGAATTGTTACTGAGGGCCACAGAACTGTTACTTAGGGCCACAGAATTGTTACTCGGACAGACACAGAATTGTTACTCAGGGACACAGAATTGTTACTGAGGGCCACAGAACCGTTACTTAGGGCCACAGAATTGTTACTCAGGGACACAGAATTGTTACTGAGGGCCACAGAACTGTTACTTAGGGCCACAGAACTGTTACTCAGGGACACAGAATTGTTACTGAGGGCCACAGAACTGTTACTTAGGGCCACAGAATTGTTACTCGGACAGACACAGAATTGTTACTCAGGGACACAGAATTGTTACTGAGGGCCACAGAACCGTTACTTAGGGCCACAGAATTGTTATTCAGGGACACAGAATTGTTACTGAGGGCCACAGAACTGTTACTTAGGGCCACAGAATTGTTACTCGGACAGACACAGAATTGTTACTCAGGGACACAGAATTGTTACTGAGGGCCACAGAACCGTTACTTAGGGCCACAGAATTGTTACTCAGGGACACAGAATTATTACTGAGGGCCACAGAACTGTTACTTAGGGCCACAGAATTGTTACTCGGACAGACACAGAATTGTTACTCAGGGACACAGAATTGTTACTGAGGGCCACAGAACCGTTACTTAGGGCCACATAAACGTTAATCAGGGACACAGAATTGTTACTGAGGGCCACAGAACCGTTACTTAGGGCCACATAATTGTTACTCAGGGACAGACACAGAATTGTTACTGAGGGACACAGAATTGTTACTGAGGGCCACAGAACCGTTACTTAGGGCCACAGAATTGTTACTCAGGGACAGACACAGAATTGTTACTCAGGGACACAGAATTGTTACTCAGGGACACAGAATCGTTGAATTAAAGAGTATGTCAGACAACATGCAGAGGAGTGGCAGAGGAGGCAATGTTTTAGGAGCGAGCAGACGTGGCAGCAGAGGAAGGGGTCGAGGCAGCACTATTCGCAGCCAGAGGCCAGTGCTCCCGGTGTCATCCAGCGGTCGTGTCTCCACCGACAACCCTGCCGTCATCGATTGGTTGGCTCGGTCGTCTTCCTCTTCCCAGGTCACCTCTGACACCTACAGCCAACGGTCGGTGGGTACGTCAGACACAACCGTTAGTTGGCATGGCCCGGGACCAAGCCCACTGAAATCACGTGTCCTCTACCTGCCCCTGTCCTTTGGTGTTCCCTCACCAAGCGAAGTATTGCATGCTGTGGGCTCAGCCCCACTGTACAGTGAGGAAGAGCTAACAGAGGGCGGTCAGGAACGGGGGGAGACATCCGCCTTTTCAGCAGCCAGGCGAAGAAGTAGTGGCGAGGAGAGTGGATCGGTAGCCGGTCTAGAGACAGGTCTGTCTCCTGACCCAGATGCAGCCGAGGGGTCTAGTAGTGAGGCGGAGACCCTAATTGATGATGAGGAGGTTGATCGCACTTGGCAGCCTCGTCGTCATCAGGCAATTTCTTCTGCATCATCAGGAGAAGAGGGTGGCAGCTTGGCAGCGAGCGAAACAGTCGGTGGGTTGCCCAGGAGGCAGCAGGGTCGCAGCAGTGTCAGTGGAGCCAAACAGCCACGGAGTACAGCACCAGCTCCACTGCAGCCTACCACCACGGCCAGTAGTGGTGCCGGTGTGCACGGAGGAAGCAGCAGTCAGCCAGTGAGGAGTATCGGGGGCAAAGTTTCCTACTCGGCGGTGTGGCAATTTTTCGTCAAGCCGCCCGAGGAAGTAAACGTAGCCGTATGTCGACTATGTGGCCAGAAAGTCAAGCGTGGCCAGGGGGCCCATGTTGGGACTACAGCGTTGCGGCAGCATATGCAGCGTCGCCATTTGGTGGCCTGGGAAAACCGTGATAAAGATACGGCGGTTCTGCCCGCCCCAGCCCCCGCTCCATCACCCGCTCCGTTACTTGCTCCGTCACCCGACGTCAATCGCCCTCCATCAGCCGGTCAAGGCTCCAACACCTCTGCTGAGGGGAGTTGTCGCTCGTTGGCATCTTCTGCTCGTTCAGATGCTCCTTCTCCTGCTACTCCTCTTCACGGATTCCGTCAGCAGTCTTTCTTGGAATCCGTTTCCAAGAGACAACAGTTTGCGAGCACGCACCCGACGGTGCAAAAGCTGAACATCCTCCTGTCCAAGTTGCTGGTGCTGCAGTCCCTCCCTTTCCAAGTGGTGGACTCAGCACCTTTCCGAGAAATGATGGCTTGTGCCGCGCCGCGGTGGAGAGTGCCAAGCCGTCATTTCTTAGCCAAAAAGGCAGTGCCAGCCCTGCATTCACATGTAGAAGAGACGGTGGGCCAGTCTTTGAGCATGTCGGTCTCTGCCAAAGTGCACGGCAGCGCCGACGTGTGGAGCTGTAACTACGGTCAGGGACAGTACATGTCATTTACGGCCCACTGGGTGAAGGTGGTGCCGTCACAGCCGCACCAGCAACTTGGACAGGTCACGCCGCTTTTGCCTCCACGTTTGCACGTCCTTGGTCCACAAAAGATGTCCGCCTCTACCACCTCTTCTTCCTTCGTGTCCTCAGCCGCCACCCCCGTGCCAAGTCCCATTACCCGACCGGCATATCACATGTGCAGGGCGCAACGGTGTCACGCTGTTCTGCACCTGGTATGCCTTGGCGAACGTAGTCACACAGGGGAGGAACTTCTCAGTGTAATGAACAGAGAAATCGACAGATGGCTGTCTCCGCGCAAACTGAAAATCGGAACCATGTTGACCGACAACGGAAAGAACATGGTGTCTGCTCTGCGTCAAGGAAGGTTGTGCCATGCGCCATGCATGGCTCACGTGTTCAATCTGGTTGTCAAGCGGTTCCTAAAATCCACCATCCCACTGCAAGACATCCTTAAAATGTCACGTAAACTTTGCATGCATTTCAGCCATTCCTACACCGCAAAGCACACCCTCATTGAGCTGCAGCGGCAGAACGGAATTCCACATCATCGCCTGATCTGCGACGTTGCAACAAGGTGGAATTCAACCCTACACATGTTAGACCGCCTTTACGAGCAGCGAAAGGCCATCACCGATTTCCTGATGTTACAAGCGGATAAATGTACTCCCCTGTGTAACTTCGATGTCAGCCATTGGCAGCTCATGCGTGACACCTGCCGCTTGCTCAGGCCCTTTGAGGAGGCCACGCTATTCGTGAGTCGGCAGGACTAAGGGATGAACGACGTCATTCCTCTGTTGTACGTCCTTGAACAAATGCTGTTAACAATGGCTGGTCAGGGTGCGGTAGACGTGGCGCACAGATCTCAACGCCACATGACCCCTGTGGGGGCAGGACAGGAAGAAGAGGAGGAGGTAGAGGAGGACATTTGTGCTCAGGAATTATTGAGTGAAATGGGTGGTTTTTCCACTCAGCGGACAGGAGTGGAGGAGCAGGAGCATCTGGTAGAGGAGGAGGAGGAGGAGACAGAGGACCCAGACGCACAGAGGGATGACTTTTGGCTGTCCACCTTGTTGGACCCTCGCTACCGTTCCAAAATGGTGG
The DNA here is from genome assembly GCF_062004578.1 of Staurois parvus. Lineage (NCBI taxonomy): Eukaryota > Metazoa > Chordata > Amphibia > Anura > Ranidae > Staurois > Staurois parvus. Next base: position 18,848,131 of record NW_028317807.1, read on the forward strand.
CCTTTTTCACACCTGCTGAGAGGGAGGCCAAAATAACGTACTATAAAAACCACCCATGTAGTCAGTTGGTCTCTGCCTTTGTGCGCCAACGTCCATCCTCAGACACTGTGGGCCCTGTGCGCTCGCGTTCCGCTGCCATGGCAGCAGGGGAGGGGTGGGGTGGTAGGAGCAGTGGCAGCTCCACCAGCAGCGGCTGCCTCAGTCTGCAGTCGATGATGAGTAGCTTTGTTCACCAGAGCAGTGAGGAAACTACTAACCAGCCGCAGCAGCAGCAGCAGCAGCAGCAGCAGCATCAGGTGGACCTGGAGCAGGACCTCAAACAACAGGTTTGGGCCTACTTGGACAGCACCCTGTTGTGGGCTTTTGAATCATGTCTCAAAAATATGACTTTTATCAAGACATAATATTATATGGCAAACAGCTCAGCAATAGCCGGATGCTAAGAGTTAATTTTGTCTTGGTTGAACCACCAAGAATTCTAGTTAAAGAACTGGAGAGAATGGGTGAAGGGATTGTTTTTCTTTCCTCCTAGAGACAATACTATTTTGAAGTTCTACAGGTGATCAAACACCATTATTCAGACTTCAATAAGCAGGTAAACATATACAAGGTCTGGACATGACAATAGAGGAACCAAACTGATTGTCTGAGAGCTTACCCAAACCTTGTAGAGTGTGATGAACCAACAGACCTCTGAAACTATTACCATATACTATTGTTCACCAAGGGTGAAAGCATTAACAGTTGTTTACCATGAGTCCAATACAAGGGCCAGGCAAACAGAGAGTTTTTTTCCCTACACAGAGAAAATGTTGATTCTGAAACAAAGGGGTGAAATTCAGGACATTTAAGTTTAAAAGTTCACTGTATATCATTACAAAAATGTACTACAAAAACATATTATAAATAAGATGGTATAGTTTTTAAACACCACTAAATACTCAGCAATGGGAACTATATATCACTAACTTGAGTATTGAGATGATGGGAAGTAAGATGTATTATAGAATAGCATTAGTTACATGTCTTATCAGGAAACAAACAGGATGATATTTCAAGTAGGAATAACTGAATATACACCTATATTCCATGGTCCCTATTTAGAATATCATAGGTATGATCACTGCTATATCTGGAAAGAGCCGTATATTTTATTCCTGAAATTACCTGAAGATTCCACCCAAGGTATGAGTCATCTCAAATACTCACATTGTTCTGTGATACATGACCGCCACCTGGCGGGCAGGTGAGAAATAGCTTATGTACACACATTTCTCAACTAGCCAATCAGGAAGCCTGGTGGGAAGGTATCTTAGAACAATGGACTAGTGGATATAAAAGCCCATGTGCTTTAAGAAAAAAGGAGATCCCTCATAAAAACCTCATGGAAAGACCTGACATCTGAAGAAGATCTGCTGAATAACTACTCTTCCATCTTTTCAAACTTCCTAAAACTTTAAACCTCTAATCTGATAACTTCCTACATTCTCCCCTACTGAGAATCTTTCACTTGCCCTATATATCAGTCTAAAGGCGTTCCACTGCCAGCTAAATCCACGGGAGAGTTGCCTAGTCTGAATTCCGGGTGTGGTGAGATATTTATTTGATTTTTGTATTAATTATTTTCTCTGTTGTGTGGAATCATAAAATTACCTTAGTGTATTACAACAATATTGGGTAGTTAGATATATGTAGAAAGATACTGTGTTACTGTTAAAAATTGTTTATTGCCATATTATAAATTTTTCCATATTTCATAATTTATTGAATATTAATAACCAGAGTATCACATATCAAGGGCTTACTTCTTGCAATCCTATGGCCACGGCGTGCGAGAATATAACCTTTGAGATATTCGAAATTATTAATTATTAATAAATTTAATAAATAATCATATCATTTAAAATTTGTGATTGATGAAATTAGTTAGAGACCTTATTAGTGTGTCTTACATTGGTAGGATATATTTTTGATTGTATGTACCAATATTCATTTATCACCAGTCTTTTGCGTTTTGTGTTAATATATATATAATTTTTGTACATAAATAAATTTTTATATTTATCTATTATAAGGCAAATTTTGTGTGTATGGTACGAAATCATATTGGCTAAAAGAATTCAAGGTATAATAATAAGTGGTGATCAAATTATCAAAGTGTCCAAATTATTGGTTTATTAAATATTTGCCGTATTTTAATGGCTGGAGGCACTGTAATATTTCATCTAAGGGAAAGGGACACGCCCTTTATAAATAATATATATCCTTACATAAACCACCACAACATAAATTTGGAGGCACTGCTGAGATCCATAGAAATCGTACCATAACACAAAACGCACTGGTGATTGTATATTTGTACACTTGGTCAAACATATCTTTTATATCAAAATGGCATCCAGTAATCACGGATCCACCTCTTCCAAGCATAACGAGGAAAATATGGCGGCTCAAGGCATTGAGCAGGAAGTTATGAAGCCAGCTCGGAAAGCTGCCGGTGCTTGGCAGAAGTATGTTGAAAATGAAGTAATAAATTATCTCCGCAAGAAATTGAATTTGGGGGATAGCAATAATGAATTTGTGGATGAAGAGAAAGAGCAGGCCATGAATACCTTTGAGGACCTGTTCAACCAAAAGGGCCAGGTTGTTGGGTTTTTAATAGCATTTGCTGGAGCAGAAAGTGATAGAAGCCGTGACAGACTTCTCCTAGAAGCTTGGCCCATGTTATGGTTCATGACCGCTGGAGCTGCCCAGCGGACCATGACTCTAAGGGAAGAGTTGTCAGAGGCCCGCCTCTTGTTAGAAAGCAAAAATCAGGACATTGAGTCTTTGAAAGGGAAGATTGGTCATGCCGGTGTTCGTTTAGACGAATCCGAGAAACATTATGATAGATTGGTCGGAGACTTTCGAAGTGCTCAGGACCTATATGAAAGAAACTTTCAGGAATTAAAACAACTTCAAAAGAAGTATCAGGACTTAAAAGATGAGGTGGAGTACTTCAGATCAGAGAGGTTATCTCCTGTCAAAATTAAAGTTCACCCAGGGGATAAGCATGACCAGTCAGAACTTACCTTGATAAAATCTGAGCAGAAAACTCTGGAGGAGCAGATTATAAGGTTGACGGCCCAAATAAATTCTGGGGTCCAAAGACGGACCAACCCAGTCAAGCCAGAGGCTGATGAGCGGAGATACCCGCATCACAGCGAAGTATCTGATAGTGAGTCAGGGTCAGAATATAGGTCACCTCCTAGGCTTTCAAGATACACTCCAGAGCGCTCTGAAGAAAAATATGAGGTTTCATATAGGCAGGAAGGGAAATCCCAGGGGTCATTCAGGAGATATGACACCCCAAAGGTCATTAAGTTCCTGAAGGACACTGTTCCTATGTTTTCTAAGAAAGGGTCCCTTGAGATCACCGAACACATGAGAACATATGAACAGACGTTAGAGATTCTGGGCATTAGAGATGACCACACCAAAATAGAATTGCTGCCATGGGTGTTTGAAGAGAAATACCGGCAATTCTTTGAGACCTTGAGGGCCTATTCCAATCAGTCCTGGAGAGAGGTTAAACATAAGTGCCACATGGAATTTGGGCCTTATAAAACTGTAACCTCTGCCAAGGCTGCGGCCTACAATTTAAAGTGTGGTCCTCACCAAAGCCCTGCAGAATTTCTGGCTGTCCTCAGAAATGCCTATTTCCTGGCTGAAAAGGATCCCAATCCTAACCAGCCAGAATTCAAGACACTATTCTATGAAGCATTACCTGCTTACATAAAATTGGGACTTGCAAAGGATTACAGAAAGGGATGCTCTCTTGATTGGTTGGTGAGGGAGAGTGACTATTTATTCTCGATCCAACAGTCCAGTGAGGGCGGGATAAAAAGAGAACCTAAAAATAGCCCCAAGATGGTAGCAGCCACTACCGTTTCCCCTCCAAATCCAAATTTGCAGGCAGAGAAGAAATCATATGCGGAAGTAGTCCGTGGGGGTAAAACCAATGGTTCCCCTAGATTTGTACCTCAAACCCAGCAAGTGAAGGAGGTCCATAACTTTGCACCCCAAAACCAGTGGGTGAGAAAGGATAGACAAAAGCCAGGGAACTACGGTAGTGGAAGTGAGAAGAATAAAAAGTATGGTAAGGGCCAGTATAGTGATGAGAATCAAAGGAGGCAATGGTATCCTCAGAGGTTCTATTATCCTCGCCAAAACCAACATGGGAATTTTTATGGGAACCCCAATTTCAACAGGCCCCATAATTACAATAAGAATCCCAATTTTAATAAAAACTCCGACTTCCAAAGATTTCCTCCACGCCAAGAACACCCTCAGGCTCAAAGGGGGGATACAGTACCCCAGGCTCCCTTTAATAACAGGGAGACCCCAAAACCTCAGAGAGAACAATGGCGTCGGGATCAGAGCAGTAGTTCTGACTCTGAGTCTCATTACCAGTCTCGTCCAAAATACAAGCGCAAGTATAGGAAAAGGGAGAATCAACAGAATGACTCCTCTGAGCGTATTGGACAAATAGAGGCACAGATCAGCAAAATGGCTGAACAAATGGACAGGCTTGTCACTCAATTTCCATCCAATCCTTTTTTAGGAGCAGCTCCTGTGACCAACCAAGGGTCACAGAATTAACAGGCAACCAAGCCTTAAACCAACAGGGGAGGACACTGAGTCAAATGACAGGAGATGTGTGCCCCGTCCCTGACACGCCTACTAATGGAGAAGTTAGTTCTCAGGCAAAGGGGGACCATTTGTTGGTTATTAATGATTCTCCTGCTTTTCAGTGTCCATCTATTGCCCCTAATATAGTCGCGGCATCGGAAGTCATCAGGATTGACAAGCCAGACGGAGCACCAACTTCTAGTTGTGCTTCTGTCTTGAGACAGTCCAAGAATCCCACCAGGGAGGATAAGGGTGATGTGTCCACCACATGCGGTGAGATAAGAGCTAGTCATAGGTTATTGAAGGGCCCACAGATCTTCAACCACACTAATTTCATGTGTGAGCTGACTGAATCTGATGGGAGATATTATGCCACGGTGCAGGTGCAGGATGCCAGTGATCTTTCGATTGTCGGCTTAATAGACACTGGATCCCAAGCAACCATCATGTCACAGGAACATTTTGACAAAGTGGCTAATGTCATGCCCACCAAGCCGAGACTTAAAAGTTTTGACAGCTCATTGATTGGTGTAGGTGGAGACCCGTTACAAGTCATGGGTACCGCCTGGCTTAAATTGAAACTGGGTAATAAGGAACTGAGACACCCCATCATCATTGCCAGTATCTCCCAGCACCACATGATAATTGGGATGGACTTCCTAAAAAGGCTGAACACCATAGTTGACTGTGTGAACCAAGTCCTGTGGTCACAGGTAAATACCCCAATTAAATATGGGAAACTTAAAACTCCCCATTCCCGACAACACTGCCACCTGGTGGAAGAAAGGCCTGGATCATTAGAAATCCATTTCAGGAACAGCCAACTTCCTGATGTAACGGTTATCAAACCTGATGACCATAACCCTATCAGAAGAGATGAGGAACACATTTTTAGAATTCCCCAAGAGAAAATAAAAGATATCTCCCTCCAAGATGACATCCTTACGATATCTTTTCATCAGGAGGATAAACCAAGAAAAGGGGGAGATCATACCCAATTCTTGACAGGTATTGAAAGGGTTAACAGCGACTTGTTTATCCCCATCCGGATAAATGGTCTTAATAGGTCAAAATATGCCAAACTAGATTTGAGACAGGAACACAGCTTTGTAAGCCATGGGCTGATAAAACACCTGACCGAAATGGAAATGATCCGTTTCTCCACACCTCAGCGTCATTGGATTTCAGACTCCCTTGATGACTCTGATGATCACAATTCAATGGCTAGGTGTCTCTTAAACGTCACTGTAGGAAACAAAACAGCCACCCATGTGTTCCTAGTCTTGGATAATCCCCAAACTAAAATTTATTTTGGCAACGATATATTACATCGCTTTGCAATGCAAGTCGACCTAATTAATGACTGTTTATGGAGTCGACTAAAGGGGGACCCCGAAAAATACCAAAATCTGGACTTAGCTTTAAAATCCCAGCAACAGATGCCTTATGCTGTTGAAGTCCAGGTAGCCCAGAAGATTACAATTCCTAAGGGCATAAATAATTTCATACTCCCCATCCAAGTTAAAAAGGGACATAGACTGAAGGGGTCAGATGCATTAGTATGCCTCTCCCATAAAATGCAGGGGGAGGGACTGAACATTACACACACGCCCCTAGTCAACACACATCAATCCCCGATGTACATTTACATACATAATCTGTCCAATCAGGACATCGTCTTACCCAAAGAGACCCTTATTGGTCTAGCGGTAGAGACTGAATATTACACCTTTGGGGTCACTAACCAGGTGATTGGACTCATCCCCGATGAATATTTGTCGGAGGAACAATTAATTGAACAAACATTCCATTCATTACCAGAGGGTATTTTCACCATAGAGTCCATTTATCCATTCGATTCTAAAGATGGCACCTGTCGAGTCGAAGAGACATCAATTGTCTTTGATCACCCAATCAAAGAACAAGAGTACCCCAAAGAACCTGGATGGCAGGAGAACACACACACACATCACATACCCAATGACCTCACCACAAAGCTTGAAGAGGCATATGAGATAGGTCAGCCGGAAAGCTTTCCTGGATTCAAGGAGTTAGTGGAAGAGATGGTGGCCCTCGCCGACGCGTGTGCCAGTGATCTCGACCGACAATTGCTCCGAGAGCTTCTCCTTGAATTCCAAGAGATCTTTGCCAAGGATTCTTACGATTGTGGGACTACTGACCTACACATCGCTAGGATCCAAACAGATCCAGATGCCCCACCAGTATTTGTAAGACAGTATAGGTTACCATTAGCTTCCTATGAATCTCTAGCTGAGATTATCAGGAAGTTACATGAAAGGGGTATAATTAGGCCCATCCACAGCTCCTACAACCACCCGATCCTGGGTATCTTAAAACCCAATGGACAATGGCGTCTGTGCGCTGACCTCCGTCAGCTAAACAAGCGTGTGTACATGTCAGGATGGCCTGTCCCATACATAGACCAATGTCTAGCCCAGCTCCAAGGATCCCAGGTTTTTACAGCCTTGGATTGTGCACAGGGGTATTGGACCATAAAGGTGAGCGAGGAAGACCAATACAAACTGGCCTTCAGTTTTGGGAATCGACAATATTGTTGGGTAAGAATGCCTTTCGGATTCATAAATTCCGGACATGAATTTGCTGTGTTCATGCACAAGGCCATGCCAGACGCCTTCGAAAGGGGGACGTTGGCATATGTGGACGATATCCTGATCAAAAGTACTGATATGGCCAAACACATTACAGAACTTCGGCATGTCCTGGGCCAATTAAAAGCAGCAGGAGTTAAACTGTCCTTACAGAAAGCCCAGTGGTGTCGCACGAAGGTAAACTTCCTAGGCCATGAAGTTACTGCTGAAGGTTTGAACCCACAAAAGAAGAAAGTTGAGGCGGTTCTGAATTGTAAAGTCCCTATTAACCTTAAAGAATTGAGATCATTCCTAGGTATGGTAAACTACTCGCGTAAGTTTATTGATAATTACGCCGAGATAAGCAAGCCACTGCTTCACCTACTGAAGAAGGATGTCGAATGGTCGTGGGGTAAGAAACAGGAGGACGCCATGAAGGAATTAAAGGAACGTCTCACACAAGCTCCGTGTCTCGGATATCCCGAAGGGGGTAAAAATTTCTATCTAGAGACAGGGTTTACGCAGGTAAGTATGAGTTCTGTTCTTTACCAGAAACGTGATGATGTCAGTAAGGTGATTGCCTATGCCAGTAAAACTTTGTCCCCGGTTGAAGTAAAGTTCAGTGACTGTGAAAAAGCTCTATTGTCCACCGTGTGGGCATTACAGAATTTCCGCAGTTACATTCAGGGAGAGAGAATCATTGTTGAAACGGCACACCAGCCTTTACAGTATTTAAAGAGTGAACGTATCAGGGGAGGAAATGTGTCTAATAGCCGCATCACTGCTTGGACTTTGTCTTTGCAAGGGTGGCCTCTTGAAATTCGGTACAAACAGAACAAGGAAAGTCCAGTAGCCCAGGGCCTAGCCGAGCTCCATGATTGTTCCGCAACTACGCCTACTATGGAGGGCCCGGACACTGACTTTCTGGAAGAACAACTGTTCTCTCCCTACAAGGTTTACGATGAAGAATACTGTAAACAGCTGCCGTGTGTATATGTGGATGGTTGTGCTTTTCATCACAAGGATGGGGAACAGCTCCAACTAGTGGCAGGTATTGGAATCGTTTGGACCCAAGGTGTCACCCCAATTTCTGTGGGATACAAACTTGGACCAAAGAGCAGTCAGGTTGCTGAACTTACTGCAATTCTTAGAGCAGTTGAGATGGCTATAGAGTTCAACATCAGAGAGTGTGCCATCATAACCGATTCCAATTATGTCAGGAATAGTTTTGTGGAGTATTTCCCTAGGTGGAAGCGAAACAACATGAACAAGAGTAATCACAAACCCGTGAAACATGGTAAGCTCTTTTGTTACATCGATGAACTGGTAAGGTCCAATGATATCACCCTGCACTTCAAGAAGACCAAAGGCCACTCCAAGGTTCTAGGTGCCGAGAAGGAAGGGAACGATCTGGCCGATTCTCTAGCCAAGGAAGGGGCAATCACCGGTGAACTGTTAGACATTGATCAATTTTTAGGTACCGTACAGGTTGAAGCTGTCACCAGGCAACAGGCCAGAACAGCTGGTGATCCGAATGCATTACAGTGGAGTCACGATTCTCCTAGTGAGGATTTAATTACTGCCCAAAAAGAAGACCCAATAATTGGCTTGTTTTATAGTCATATAGAAAATCCCAACCAAAATCCCATAAATAAGGAAGTATATAGTGGGAAGGAGGATTTACGTATCTTAATGAAATCCAAATCCCAATTCTCTTTATACCAGGGATTGTTGATACGAACCTCAAAGGGTGGCGTACAACAATGGGTCGTCCCACTTAAATTTAGAGGTTTGATGCTACAGCATGCCCATGATGCTCCCACTTCCGGTCATCGTGGAGAAAAGATCACGTATGAGATCCTGCGGGATTATGCCTACTGGCCTCATATGTTACGTGATGTGAAGGAGTACTGCCAAGGTTGCCTAATATGTCCCCAATTTCAACCTACCAAGCCAACTCACAGAGCACCTCTCCAGAAGAGGGGGATATGTATGCCTTGGTCAGACCTTCAAATGGATTTTATTGGGCCAGTAACAAAATCTTCACGAGGAAATCGGTATATGTTAACAGTTACATGTTTATTCACCAAGTATGTCGAATGTATACCAGCACCAAATAATAGCTCCGAGACATGTGCTGCATTGCTAATAAATCATGTATTTTCTCGTTTTGGTTTACCTCAGAGGATAGAGTCTGATAGAGGATCGCACTTCACTAGCGAAGTGATGGCCAAATTGTGGAAAATTTTGGGGGTTAAAAGGAAATTGCATATCGCCTATCGGCCAGCCTCTAGTGGTGGTGTAGAACGATACAATCAGACCATCGTTAATGTCCTTAAGAAATTTGTTAAGGAAACAGGCAAAGATTGGGATGTCAAGCTCCCGCTGGTCCTGATGGCGTTGAGGGCTACTCCAAATACAGTTACAAAAATGTCATCTTTTGAACTGATGACAGGTAGACGGATGGTACTGCCCCAGCACTTATTGTATCGCACTACAGATCAAAATTTGATCAATGCTACCACCACACACCAATACATAGAGGATTTACGTAAACATCTGCAATATGTTTTTGCCTTTGCCCAGCGAAATTTGGAAAGAGCTGTAACTAGTGCTAAGACATACTATGATCTCAAAACCTCCAAGAAGGAATATGAGATTGGTGACAAGGTCTATCTATACAACTTTGCAAGAGACCAGATCAAGGAACGGAAATTCCTTCCATCTTGGAAAGGTCCGTTCTCTATCATTGATAAAATCTCTCCGGTCGCATATAAATTGCAGGTTACCCGGTATGGTGAAATCAGTGATAGATGGGTGCACATCAACCAATTACGTGCTTGCCATCCGAAGTCTCAATTGCAGTTGTTGGAAGACTGAACCCACCAATTCCTATCTGGAGATATTGAGATCATTATTAAATTTCCTTTAAACATATAATTCATCTTTTGCCTTACAGGATCCAGTAACATAATTTTATGTATATCCCATACTTAAACTGTTCATTTTAATAATTTAGAAAGGAAGGCCCAGACTATGACCAGACCGGCGATCGGAGGTATCAATGACCGGACCCTAGAAGGAAGCTATAATGTCCTGTGGGAAAGACCAGATGCCAGAGATCGATCCGGAGACGATAACCTGATGTCCCAGGCCACCAAGGGCCAGTCCAGAGGAAAAGACCCGCCTAGGAGACCGTCTAAGAGACCTGTCGTGCGGAGGACCCATGGACCCCAAGGTGGATGTGCCAGGCCAGGCCGGCCTCATCACAAGACCAGGATCGTCATCGGAAGTGTCCATCTAAAGACGCCGAGTCAAGTTGAGGACCAACCAGCATCACCGCTGCCATTTTATTAAAAAAAAAAAAAAAAAAATTTTTATTTTTTTTTTTTCATTCACTTCACCGGAGAAGACGAACAATCACTCTAGCCAAAAGCCCCACTCATGTTTTGCGACACAGACACCCCTATACACGTGCCTGTACCCCAAACAAAGGGGGATTTGTTGTGGGCTTTTGAATCATGTCTCAAAAATATGACTTTTATCAAGACATAATATTATATGGCAAACAGCTCAGCAATAGCCGGATGCTAAGAGTTAATTTTGTTTTGGTTGAACCACCAAGAATTCTAGTTAAAGAACTGGAGAGAATGGGTGAAGGGATTGTTTTTCTTTCCTCCTAGAGACAATACTATTTTGAAGTTCTACAGGTGATCAAACACCATTATTCAGACTTCAATAAGCAGGTAAACATATACAAGGTCTGGACATGACAATAGAGGAACCAAACTGATTGTCTGAGAGCTTACCCAAACCTTGTAGAGTGTGATGAACCAACAGACCTCTGAAACTATTACCATATACTATTGTTCACCAAGGGTGAAAGCATTAACAGTTGTTTACCATGAGTCCAATACAAGGGCCAGGCAAACAGAGAGTTTTTTTCCCTACACAGAGAAAATGTTGATTCTGAAACAAAGGGGTGAAATTCAGGACATTTAAGTTTAAAAGTTCACTGTATATCATTACAAAAATGTACTACAAAAACATATTATAAATAAGATGGTATAGTTTTTAAACACCACTAAATACTCAGCAATGGGAACTATATATCACTAACTTGAGTATTGAGATGATGGGAAGTAAGATGTATTATAGAATAGCATTAGTTACATGTCTTATCAGGAAACAAACAGGATGATATTTCAAGTAGGAATAACTGAATATACACCTATATTCCATGGTCCCTATTTAGAATATCATAGGTATGATCACTGCTATATCTGGAAAGAGCCGTATATTTTATTCCTGAAATTACCTGAAGATTCCACCCAAGGTATGAGTCATCTCAAATACTCACATTGTTCTGTGATACATGACCGCCACCTGGCGGGCAGGTGAGAAATAGCTTATGTACACACATTTCTCAACTAGCCAATCAGGAAGCCTGGTGGGAAGGTATCTTAGAACAATGGACTAGTGGATATAAAAGCCCATGTGCTTTAAGAAAAAAGGAGATCCCTCATAAAAACCTCATGGAAAGACCTGACATCTGAAGAAGATCTGCTGAATAACTACTCTTCCATCTTTTCAAACTTCCTAAAACTTTAAACCTCTAATCTGATAACTTCCTACATTCTCCCCTACTGAGAATCTTTCACTTGCCCTATATATCAGTCTAAAGGCGTTCCACTGCCAGCTAAATCCACGGGAGAGTTGCCTAGTCTGAATTCCGGGTGTGGTGAGATATTTATTTGATTTTTGTATTAATTATTTTCTCTGTTGTGTGGAATCATAAAATTACCTTAGTGTATTACAACAATATTGGGTAGTTAGATATATGTAGAAAGATACTGTGTTACTGTTAAAAATTGTTTATTGCCATATTATAAATTTTTCCATATTTCATAATTTATTGAATATTAATAACCAGAGTATCACATATCAAGGGCTTACTTCTTGCAATCCTATGGCCACGGCGTGCGAGAATATAACCTTTGAGATATTCGAAATTATTAATTATTAATAAATTTAATAAATAATCATATCATTTAAAATTTGTGATTGATGAAATTAGTTAGAGACCTTATTAGTGTGTCTTACATTGGTAGGATATATTTTTGATTGTATGTACCAATATTCATTTATCACCAGTCTTTTGCGTTTTGTGTTAATATATATATAATTTTTGTACATAAATAAATTTTTATATTTATCTATTATAAGGCAAATTTTGTGTGTATGGTACGAAATCATATTGGCTAAAAGAATTCAAGGTATAATAATAAGTGGTGATCAAATTATCAAAGTGTCCAAATTATTGGTTTATTAAATATTTGCCGTATTTTAACGGCTGGAGGCACTGTAATATTTCATCTAAGGGAAAGGGACACGCCCTTTATAAATAATATATATCCTTACATAAACCACCACAACAACCCTGCCAACCGAGGTAGACAATCCCCTTGACTACTGGGCAACGAAACTTGACCTTTGGCCCCAACTAGCTGAATTTGCCCTTGAAAGGCTGTCATGCCCGGCCAGTAGCGTGGCATCGGAGTGCGTGTTTAGTGCGGCAGGAGGTATTGTAACTCCGCGGAGGACACGACTGTCCACCCAAAGTGTGGAGAGACTCACGTTTGTGAAAATGAATCAGGCGTGGATTAGTCTGGATTTCAAACCACCAGTTCCTGACACAACTGACTAAATCCGCCATGAATCATGCCTCAAACATGTGCCACTTTCAGGTCTCCTCACACACTGCTGGTGTGTTCCATTTTTTGTCATAGGGTGCTGGCAGATTACGGGCCTCCCATAGCTGCTGCCAGGCCCCTCATCTGCCATAGGCCCCTATATACCGCCTCCTCATGCTGCTGCCAGGTCCAGAGTCTCTCATGGGTCCCTGTATGGCCTCCCATTGCTGCTGTCTCCATCGCCACACTCTGCCATGTGCCACTTTCAGGTCTCCTCACACTGCTGGTGTGTTCCATTTTTTGTCATAGGGTGCTGGCAGATTACGGGCCTCCCATAGCTGCTGCCAGGCCCCTAATCTGCCATGGGCCCCTGTACCGCCTCCTCATGCTGCTGCCAGGTCCACAGTGTCTCATGCCATGTGCCACTTTCAGGTCTCCTCACACTGCTGGTGTGTTCCATTTTTTGTCATAGGGTGCTGGCAGATTACGGGCCTCCTATAGCTGCTGCCAGGCCCCTAATCTGCCATAGGCCCCTATATACCGCCTCCTCATGCTGCTGCCAGGTCCAGAGTCTGTCATGGGTCCCTGTACGGCCTCCCATTGCTGCTGTCTCCATCGCCACACTCTGCCATGTGCCACTTTCAGGTCTCCTCACACTGCTGGTGTGTTGAATTTTTTGACATAGGGTGCTGGCAGATTACGGGCCTACTATAGCTGCTGCCAGGCCCCTAATCTGCCATAGGCCCCTATATACCGCCTCCTCATGCTGCTGCCTAGTCCAGAGTCTCTCATGGGTCCCTGTACGGCCTCCCATTGCTGCTGTCTCCATCGCCACACTCTGCCATGTGCCACTTTCAGGTCTCCTCACACTGCTGGTGTGTTGAATTTTTTGACATAGGGTGCTGGCAGATTACGGGCCTCCTATAGCTGCTGCCAGGCCCCTAATCTGCCATAGGCCCCTATATACCGCCTCCTCATGCTGCTGCCAAGTCCAGAGTCTGTCATGGGTCCCTGTACGGCCTCCCATTGCTGCTGTCTCCATCGCCACACTCTGCCATGTGCCACTTTCAGGTCTCCTCACACTGCTGGTGTGTTGAATTTTTTGACATAGGGTGCTGGCAGATTACGGGCCTCCTATAGCTGCTGCCAGGCCCCTAATCTGCCATAGGCCCCTATATACCGCCTCCTCATGCTGCTGCCAAGTCCTGAGTCTGTCATGGGTCCCTGTACGGCCTCCCATTGCTGCTGTCTCCATCGCCACACTCTGGCATGTGCCACTTTCAGGTCTGCTCACACTGCTGGTGTGTTGAATTTTTTGACATAGGGTGCTGGCAGATTACGGGCCTCCTATAGCTGCTGCCAGGCCCCTAATCTGCCATAGGCCCCTATATACCGCCTCCTCATGCTGCTGCCAGGTCCAGAGTCTGTCATGGGTCCCTGTACGGCCTCCCATTGCTGCTGTCTCCATCGCCACACTCTGCCATGTGCCACTTTCAGGTCTCCTCACACTGCTGGTGTGTTGAATTTTTTGACATAGGGTGCTGGTAGATTACGGGCCTCCTATAGCTGCTGCCAGGCCCCTAATCTGCCATAGGCCCCTATATACCGCCTCCTCATGCTGCTGCCAGGTCCAGAGTCTGTCATGGGTCCCTGTACGGCCTCCCATTGCTGCCGTCTCCATCGCCACACTCTGCCATGTGCCACTTTCAGGTCTCCTCACACTGCTGGTGTGTTGAATTTTTTGACATAGGGTGCTGGCAGATTACGGGCCTCCTATAGCTGCTGCCAGGCCCCTAATCTGCCATAGGCCCCTATATACCGCCTCCTCATGCTGCTGCCAAGTCCAGAGTCTCTCATGCGTCCCTGTACGGCCTCCCATTGCTGCTGTCTCCATCGCCACACTCTGCCATGTGCCACTTTCAGGTCTCCTCACACTGCTGGTGTGTTGAATTTTTTGACATAGGGTGCTGGCAGATTACGGGCCTACTATAGCTGCTGCCAGGCCCCTAATCTGCCATAGGCCCCTATATACCGCCTCCTCATGCTGCTGCCAGGTCCAGAGTCTGTCATGGGTCCCTGTACGGCCTCCCATTGCTGCTGTCTCCATCGCCACACTCTGCCATGTGCCACTTTCAGGTCTCCTCACACTGCTGGTGTGTTGAATTTTTTGACATAGGGTGCTGGTAGATTACGGGCCTCCTATAGCTGCTGCCAGGCCCCTAATCTGCCATAGGCCCCTATATACCGCCTCCTCATGCTGCTGCCAGGTCCAGAGTCTGTCATGGGTCCCTGTACGGCCTCCCATTGCTGCCGTCTCCATCGCCACACTCTGCCATGTGCCACTTTCAGGTCTCCTCACACTGCTGGTGTGTTGAATTTTTTGACATAGGGTGCTGGCAGATTACGGGCCTCCTATAGCTGCTGCCAGGCCCCTAATCTGCCATAGGCCCCTATATACCGCCTCCTCATGCTGCTGCCAAGTCCAGAGTCTCTCATGCGTCCCTGTACGGCCTCCCATTGCTGCTGTCTCCATCGCCACACTCTGCCATGTGCCACTTTCAGGTCTCCTCACACTGCTGGTGTGTTGAATTTTTTGACATAGGGTGCTGGCAGATTACGGGCCTCCTATAGCTGCTGCCAGGCCCCTAATCTGCCATAGGCCCCTATATACCGCCTCCTCATGCTGCTGCCAAGTCCAGAGTCTCTCATGCGTCCCTGTACGGCCTCCCATTGCTGCTGTCTCCATCGCCACACTCTGCCATGTGCCACTTTCAGGTTTCCTCACACTGCTGGTGTGTTGAATTTTTTGACATAGGGTGCTGGCAGATTCTGGGCCTCCTATAGCTGCTGCCAGGCCCCTAATCTGCCATAGGCCCCTATATACCGCCTCCTCATGCTGCTGCCAAGTCCAGAGTCTCTCATGGGTCCCTGTACGGCCTCCCATTGCTGCTGTCTCCATCGCCACACTCTGCCATGTGCCACTTTCAGGTCTCCTCACACACTGCTGGTGTGTTGAATTTTTTTACATAGGGTGCTGGCAGATTACGGGCCTCCCATTGCTGCTGCCAGGCCCGTAATCTGCCATGGGCCCCCGTACTGACTCCTCATGCTGTGACGTTGCAACAAGGTGGAATTCAACCCTACATATGTTAGACCGCCTTTACGAACAGCAAAAGGCCATCACAGATTTCCTGATGTTAAAAGCGGATAAAGGTACTCCCTGTGTAACTTAGATGTCAACCATTGGCAGCTCATGCGTGACACCTGCGCTTGCTCAGGCCCTTTGAGGAGGCCACGCTATTCGTGAGTCGGCAGGACTATGGGATGAACGACGTCATTCCTCTGTTGCACGTCCTGGAACAAATGCTGTTAATAATGGCTGGTCAGGGTGCGGTTGACGTGGCGCACAGATCTCAACGCCACATGACCCATGTGGGGGCAGGACAGGAAGAAGAGGAGGAGGTAGAGGAGGACATTGGTGCTCAGGAATTATTGAGTGAAATGGGTGGTTTTTCCACTCAGCGGACAGGAGTGGAGGAGCAGGAGCATCTGGTAGAGGAGGAGGAAGAGGAGACAGAGGACCCAGACGCACCGTGGCAGTATGCTGTGGAGATGGAGGCAGGGAGTCCCTCGCATTCCTTGGCACAAATGGCCCATAGCATGCTCGCTTGCTTGCGTAGCGACAGCCGAATAATAACCATCAGACAGAGGGATGACTTTTGGCTGTCCACCTTGTTGGACCCTCGCTACCGTTCCAAAATGGTGGCCTTTTTCACACCTGCTGAGAGGGAGGCCAAAATAACGTACTCTAAAAACCACCTATGTAGTCAGCTGGTCTCTGCCTGTCTGCGCCAACGTCCATCCTCAGACACTGTGGGCCCTGTGCGCTCACGTTACGCTGCCATGGCAGCAGGGGAGGGGTGGGGTGGTAGGAGCAGTGGCAGCTCCACCAGCAGCAGCTGTCTCAGTCTGCAGTCGATGATGAGTAGCTTTCTTCACCAGCGCAGTGAGGAAACTAATAACCAGCCGCAGCAGCAGCAGCAGCAGCAGCAGCATCAGGTGGACCTGGAGCAGGACCTCAAACAACAGGCTTAGGCCTACTTGGACAGCACCCTGCCAACCGAGGTAGACAATCCACTTGACTACTGGGCAACGAAACTTGACCTTTGGCCCCAACTAGCTGAATTTGCCCTTGAAAGGCTGTCATGCCCGGCCAGTAGCGTGGCATCGGAGCGCGTGTTTAGTGCGGCAGGAGGTATTGCAACTCCGCGGAGGACACGACTGTCCACCCAAAGTGTGGAGAGACTCACGTTTGTGAAAATGAATCAGGCGTGGATTAGTCTGGATTTCAAACCACCAGTTCCTGACACAACTGACTAAATCCGCCATGAATCATGCTCCAAACATGTGCCACTTTCAGGTCTCCTCACACTGCTGGTGTGTTCCATTTTTTGTCATAGGGTGCTGGCAGATTACGGGCCTCCCATAGCTGCTGCCAGGCCCCTAATCTGCCATGGGCCCCTATACCGCCTCCTCATGCTGCTGCCAAGTCCAGAGTCTCTCATGGGTCCCTGTATGGCCTCCCATTGCTGCTGTCTCCATCGCCACACTCTGCCATGTGCCACTTTCAGGTCTCCTCACACTGCTGGTGTGTTGAATTTTTTGACATAGGGTGCTGGCAGATTACGGGCCTCCCATAGCTGCTGCCAGGCCTCTAATCTGCCATAGGCCCCTATATACCGCCTCCTCATGCTGCTGCCAGGTCCAGAGTCTCTCATGGGTCCCTGTACGGCCTCCCATTGCTGCTGTCTCCATCGCCACACTCTGCCATGTGCCACTTTCAGGTCTCCTCACACTGCTGGTGTGTTGAATTTTTTGACATAGGGTGCTGGCAGATTACGGGCCTCCCATAGCTGCTGCCAGGCCCCTAATCTGCCATAGGCCCCTATATACCGCCTCCTCATGCTGCTGCCAGGTCTAGAGTCTCTCATGGGTCCCTGTACGGCCTCCCATTGCTGCTGTCTCCATCGCCACACTCTGCCATGTGCCACTTTCAGGTCTCCTCACACACTGCTGGTGTGTTTAATTTTTTGACATAGGGTGCTGGCAGATTACGGGCCTCCCATAGCTGCTGCCAGGCCCCTAATCTGCCATGGGCCCCTATATACCGCCTCCTCATGCTGCTGCCAAGTCCAGAGTCTGTCATGGGTCCCTGTACGGCCTCCCATTGCTGCTGTCTCCATCGCCACACTCTGCCATGTGCCACTTTCAGGTCTCCTCACACTGCTGGTGGGTTCCATTTTGTCATAGGGTGCTGACAGATTACGGGCCTCCCATTGCTGCTGCCAGGCCTGTAATCTGCCATGGGCCTCCGTACCGTCTGGTCACGCTGCTGCTGGGTCCACAGTGTGACATGGGTCCCTGTACCGCCTCCCATTGCTCCCACTCTGCCATGTGCCACTTTGAGGTCTCCTCACACTCCTGCTGGTTTCCATTTTGTCATAGGTTGCTGTATGGCCTCCCATTGCTGCTGCCTCCACCGCCACACTGTGGCTCCAAACACTGGTTTTGGCCCCGTGACTGCCCAAATGTGTGAAGTGTGCGGTGATTCTAAGATCGACGGCACTCATCTGCATGTCATACTGACTGACAGTATTATTTCTCTTCCCCAGCAGACTCCAAGGGCATTTAAATTAAAGGTAGTGTTCTGCACTAATATTAAGTCTCTCTGAAGCCTAGAAACACCCTTTTTTAAGTTAAATTCACAGCGAATATATTCGACTCGAATCGAATATTTTCCACGAATTCGCCGAATCAGTCGAATCGAATTTTTGAATACTTCGCTCATCTCTAAATGCAACTTCTACCATGTAAAGTCGTATTACTTGCACAGAATTTACGGAAAGCTGTAGAAGTTATCTCACCTGCCTCCGAGTTGCTAGTCAAAGTGATGTCCAAAAAATCAATAGTATTTTTATTATGATCATAGGTGAACTGAAGATTTAAAGTATTGTCATTTAAAAAACTAACAAAATGGTTAAGGGATAAGTTATCTCCTTGCCAGATGATCAATAGGTCATCAATATAGTGGCTAAAACAAAATAGCTGTGTTCTATATGGGTTAATCTGGGAGAAGACAAAATGCTCCTCCCACCAGTCTATATAAATGTTTGCCAAAGATGGTGAAATTTTGGCCCCCATTGATGCTCCACAAGATTGTAAATAATAAACACTATCAAACATAAAAAAAAATTATGTCAATAAGTATTCTATGCATTGAAGCAAATACTCTTGGAGTTCTTTTGTATAACATCTGTATTTGACTAAGTGAAATTTGACCGCTTGTAATGCTAGATCATGGGAAATGCTACAATATAATGCCATGACATCTAGGGGTTTATTTACTAAAGCTGGAGAGTCCAAAATCAGACTCCCTTCTGCATAGAAACCAATCAGCTTCCAGGTTTCATTGCCAAAGCTTCATTGAACAAGCTGAGGTTAGAAGCTGATTGGTTTCTATGCAGAAGGGAGTCTGATTTTGGACTCTCCAGCTTTAGTAAATAAACCCCCTAATGTCACCCAAGAGAGATCAGAGGTCCAATAAACCTTCAGAATCTGTGAGAGTACTGTACCTGTATCCTTAATATATCCTGGTAGTCGTAGAACTAATGGTTGAAGATGTTTATCAACCCATTCTCCCATCGGTTCCAAAAGAGATCCAATGCCTGCAACTATGGGATGACCTTGCATCGGTTCATCTTTTTTTATGTATTTTGGCAAAAAATTAAATATAGGCATAACTGAATTTTGCTTTAGGAAATATTCAGCTGTCCTCGCACTTATAAGTCCCATATTCATTAAATCATACAGGATGGACTTAAAGGGTTAAGTTGAATCTGACAAAAGGGGGCGGTAAGTAGATCGATCACCAAGTTGTCTGAGTTCTTCAGTAGAATACTGTTCCCTAGTCAAAATTACAACCACTCCCCCCTTGTCAACTCCATGGATACCTACATTTTTGGACTCCTTCAAATGCTCCAAAGCTAACTTTTCTTATGGTGTAATATTGGGATGACTCAATGACTTATTTTTATTCCACAACTCTGTCAATTCTTTTCCATATCTGATTGGAATGATTGGCCCTTAAGGGAGCGATAGACCACTGTACAATGGAGTGCTGCACTACAAGTAACTAACTATGAGTAAGGTCTTGTTTGACTGAAACGCGTTAGTGTTGCTTGTCTTCTGGAACGTTTTTATACTCTGCATTCAAATAACGTTTCTACAGTTTGTTCCCACCTTATTGCCGTTCCTACATGATTGACTTATTGGTTTAGCAGATGGAGACCGCAGGAGTCGCACGGTGAGATTTATACTCCTCCTGGAATATGTTATGAGGGTTGTAGCACTTGTCCTTTACATGTGTGACTTGGTACTAGTGGTATAAGCATTCTAATCTGCACTCCCATTAATTCATATAGCTTTTGGAGTTAAAGCTTATACATTGAAATCTATAGAAATTAATAAGAATGAAAGGTGCATGTGAAGGCACATTACAGGATCATTTTGTCACCTGACTTTAAAATCTAGTGTAGAATTGGAGCAAATTAGCAAAAGATGAACGTGAGGTCTGGAAGCAATAAGGGAGGGGCTACCACATAACTGTTACTGCACCTAAGGTGCAGTTATTGTTTTGAGTATTTTCTACATATAAAACTTAAAGTGGGCCTTTATTTAAAGTGAAAGTACAGTTCATCTGCCCCTCCTTACATATTTTTTTTTCTGGGAGTAGATACCTTTTTCAAACAGGAACCTGCTTCCACTTCCCCAATTCTTGCATGAGTGAGAATTACATCAGTCCATCTATGGCCAGCTTTAGAGCCTCTTTCAGTTTTTTTTGCCATTTATTCTCACTTTTTTGTCATTTTGTCATTTGTCCTTCCTTCAGGATAGGAAGTGATGGGAAATATGTTTAGCAGGGACACAAACAAAAATAAGGACATGTCTCTAATAAAGTGTGTCACAAGTCAGCTAATCAAAGAATGTCTGTACTGAAAGATTTCTTCTGAAAAGTGAATTTAGTGATATTTGTTTTTGTGGAAGTTGTTCTAACAGAGGCCACCAGACCAAGGCAGAGGATATATAGAGTACATTCTGAGCTACCAATGCAATATACAATAGAGGTACCAGCCTGAGAGGCAAAGCCCCCCCCCCCTTCTCCTGTCCCATATGACCTTGAATGCCACCCCCTTCCTCAGTGCTTCAAAAAGGCATGTCCTCAGACAAGGTTCTCGCTTTGGCACATAGTAGATACAGTATAACTGCCTTGCGACAGTTCAATTAATCTTTCCCTATAGCTAAGGACCCTCATGCCTTTTATTAATTTAGGTGTTCTTCTCTGAACTCTTTGCAGGTCAACAACATCCTATTGTACTGATGCCCAAAACTTAATTCCATATCAAGATAAGGTCTTTCTAATGATTTGTATAGCAACATGATTGTATCTCTTTTTCACTTTCATGCCTATGTCTCTTTTATTTTAAAAAAAGTGTTTTGCTTGGTGTAGAAGCTAAAGATTGGTATTGTATATAGCTATTGAGTACATGAACCTCCAGGATGCCCAAATCCTTCTCCCTCATTGATCTGCTTGGTTTTAGAATATATAGCAGATAGGGACCAGGAAAAGATCCTTCAGGATAAGGACTCTCAGTGCCAGATAAAAGAGCCCAGAGGCCCAAACGCCTTTGAAAATGTGTTATTACACGAAACGCGTTAGATAGATACCCTTTCTCATGGAATGCTAACCATATACTACCTCACATGTAAGTGCTGGCTTTGTTTTTACTTACCTGTACCTTGATGTTACTCCTATTTTACCATTAAACATACTACACTATTGGAGTTCTTTTCTCTCTGGGCTCTTTTATCTGGCACTGAGAGTCCTTATCCTGAAGGATCTTTTCCTGGTCCCTATCTGCTTCATACGATCCCCCTGATGGCTGAAAATTGTACTGCTGGACACAGTTAACCTGAGACGTGGAAACCTGCTTTGGATAGATGACAGCTGGTGAAGCACCTCCACCTGATGATCACATCCGCATGCTGAGTTCCCACCCCCAGAGTACCTAGGAGTAGGTCTTATTTACTCCAACGCACATTTATCTGTGCTATCTGGTTAGTACATAGTACGCTCATTGTTTCCAGCCACAGCAGTCGCGAAAGTTATCCGCTGTTCTTTGTGTCACTACAGTCACATTACTCCGCATGAACTATATCCTACAAGTTTACGTTACTACGAGATACTATCTAATCGGTGCATATTATGCTCATTGCTTCCAGCGTTAACAGTTACGAATATTAACCTTTGCTTACTGTATATCCACAGTCACTTCACTCCGCATGATTTTTACCTAATAAGCTTTGTTGCTGGTAATATCATTTAGTACCACGGTCACGGCAGTCACGAAAGTTTATTATTGCTCACTGTGTCACAACAGTCACATTAATCCGTATATATCATATCAATGAAGTTTTAATACTGTGAGATACCATCTACATACTGTAACTATCATTGAGCGCCGAATTTGTATTTTTATTTCTGGTGCTTCTACAAACATTTGTGAAAGAATGGGCCGCTCTCGTGAGCTCAGTGAATTCAAGCGTGGTACCATGATAGGTTGCCACCTGTGCAATAAGTCCATCTGTGAAATTTCCTAACTACTAAATATTCCATGGTCAACTGTTAGTGGTTTTAGAACAAATGGAAGCAACTGGGAAAAACAGCAACTCAGCCACGAAGTGGTAGGCCACGTAAATAGACAAAGCAGGGTCAGCGCATGCTGAAGCGCACAGTGTGCAGAAGTCACCAACTATCTGCAGAGTCAATAGCTAAAGACCTGCAAATTTCATGTGGCCTTCAGATTAGCACAACAACAGTGCACAGAGAGCTTCATGGAATGGGTTTCCATGGCTGAGCAGCTGCATCCAAGCCTTACATCACCAAGTGCAATGCAAAGCGTTGAATGCCGTGGAGTAAAGCACGGCACCACTGGACTCTAGAGCAGTGGAGACCTGTTCTCTGTAGTGACGAATCCCGCTTCTCTGTCTGGCAATCCAATGGGTGTATCTGGGTTTTGGCGGTTGCCAGGAGAATGGTACTTGCCTGACTGCATTGTGCCAAGTGTTAAGTTTGGTGGAGGGGGGATTATGGTGTGGGGTTGTCTTTCAGGGGTTGGGCTTGGCCCCTTAGTTCCAGTGAAGGGAACTCTTAAAGTGTCAGCATACCAAGACATTTTGGGCAATTTCATGCTCCAAACTTTGTTGGAACAGTTTGGGAACGGACCCCGTCCTGTTCCAACATGACTGCGCACCAGTGCAAAAAGCAAGGTCCATAAAGACATGGATGAGTGAGTTTGGGGTGGAGGAACTTGACTAGCCTGCACAGAGTCCTGACCTCAACCCAATAGAACACCTTTGGGATGAATTAGAGTGGAGACTGTGAGCCAGGCCTTCTCATCTGACATCAGTGCCTGACCTCACAAATGGTCAAATATTCCCATAGACCCACTCCTAAACCATGTGGACAGTCTTCCCAAAAGAGTTGAAGCTGTTATAGCTGCAAAGGGTGGGCCAACTCAATATGTTAAAAATTGAATGTGAATGTGAATGTGATGAATTCAAAAGAATCAAAAAGCTTGTCATCGTCATTGAACCTAGTAGGTTAAATGATGACCACAAGCTTTTTGATTCTTTTGAATGCATCACATTCCACTGTTTATTCCTAGGAACCTCTCCATATATGCTTTGAAGCTTATTTTTAGAGGAAAAACGAATTGATTAGGTTAAGAAGTATGGAAATCTCATCTGATGAACACAGAAGAATCTTTACAGCCTCATATTGATCATTTATTGCCCGCACAGCTAAATGGAAGACGCCAAACGGTTTTCTAATTTTAATTCTTTGTATAACATGATTGTATTATGTTCACCAAGTCCATGTCTACCTTTTCTACGATCTATGAGATCTAATAAATATAATATTGCATTCACTTACGTAGTGACAAATTACTCCGCATGGGATTTATTACAAACCATCTTTAGGCAGTTTTTGCACTAGTCTACTGCCATTTTGTTTTTCTGAAGTATTGTTGGGTTTATAATCCACACTTAATTAGAAGTGATACAGAGATATTATAGGGATATAATTATATTCGATCAGGATGACAACTTTTTCTATTTTATATATACATAAAAATTTACCCTACGCACCTAAATAGGTAGACACAGATAATTAGGGTTGCTTAGTTACAGTTAATTTAAATGATGCTTCCTGTGACATTGAAATTACAAATGTCTACCTAAGTCCCAGATTCACCAAATAAGCAATTCTTCAGTTCTGTAGCCAATTGGCTGATGTGTTCTCCCTCTAGTTGAGGGTGACTTTAACATGGCTATGCAAAATGATGAAGATATGTCCACTCACAATAGGAGGCATCATGCCATCTCTCAAGAAATCTCAATGTTGCTTTCCCAAACGGTTGCTCTCAACCTGGTCAATATATTGCAGCTATTACACCACACTGATAAGGAATTTACCTACTATTCCCCTCCTAATAACTCCTTTGCAAGGCTAGACTGTTTTTTCTGCAACACCTTACTAACTTAACAAATACAGCACACAATCATGACCTGTTCATTTCCGACAACAGCCTGATAGCTGTGACTTTGGACAACTTTATCCCCCAGGGCACTGCACGTATGTGGAATTCCCTTCTCATCTAGCTAATAAGGAGGACTTTAGATTCACTGTGAGTCTTGCTTGGTCTGAATAAAAATTGTTCAAAACACCCCATAAAAATTATGCCCATCTCTTCTTGTGAACTGGTACAGCCTTTCTCTGGGGAGAAATTATATTTTATACTGCCTCTCATAGACGTATTATAATGGTTCAGTATGAGGAGGGTAACTGTCCTGCACCGCCTAGCAGGATCTCTAGTGACCCATAGAACGAGATTCCCCAGGACGCGGAGTCTAAGTCCCAGTCTACCTTTTCACCAGAGACCCTGATGGTGGGGATGGACTTGGTGCCAGACTGAAACCAGGTCGCAGTCCCCGAGTGCACCTAACTGTGGTAGAGGGGTCCCGCTGAGGGTATGTGCCAGGGGTGAGCCTGATGTGAAGAGGCTGACAGGTCCAGGACCCGTGCGGCATGGATGGATGACAGTCAGGAGTAAGCATGGTCAGACTAGACGGGTCGGTAACGGTGGAGGCAGATCAGTACAGAGCAGTAGGCGAAGAGTAACCGGGTCACGAGCCAAGGTTCAGCAACAGGAGGTCCCATAACAAAGGGGCAGGCAGAGGAATAGTCAGGGATGAGCCAGTGATCAGAGCAGGAGAAGGTCAACAGGAATCAGGACAGGCAGGGTCGGCAACTAGGAATGCACTTCAGAAAACAGGTAACAGGAACTAGACCTTGCGGCAATCTGATCACCGCCTGGCTAGTTTAAATAGTGCGCCCTGCACCGTCATTGGTGCCAGGCGTGCGCCTACATGTGCGAGTGTGCATGTGCGGCCGCAATTGCCTCCGCAGGTGCCCAGGTCCTAATGCCCGCACCTTGGTGCGCCTGGGCAATCTGCGCACATGCAGACCCGTGCGCCGCGGCGAGACCCAAGGTCCCTGACAGTAACACGTCTTAGGAATGCTCAGAGGTCCCTTATGGTAAATAATACTACAGAGCATTGAAAATTGTGGCATGCAGCCAAAGGGCAATGCGACCTATGGGCAGCAAAATGCGAACTTGCTAGACATTCATACGCTGACCTGATGTTCCACAAACATGGCAACACAATGGGAAAATGAATAGCTAGATTAAGTAAAGGCCCTTATACTCCAACTCACAATATGACATTACAAAAACAATATGGGAACCCTTAGGCCCTCTCCCACCAACATCAATAAAATTATGGAGACCTTTTTCTATGTTTTATATGCCCACGCCCTCATAGACCAGACATTAACTTCAGCCTTTTTGGATGACTTGACTCTCCCCAAAGTTAACCCCTTCACAGCTCACGACTCTAAACATGCCTATAACACCGGATGAAATCTCACATGTGATGAAGAGATTAGCTAAAAATAAATCTCCAGGCCCAGACAGCTATTCATCTGAATTCTTTAAAGTGTTCTGACACCCACACTGTCGGAGGTACACAATGGGATATGGTCAGCGCAATCCATCCAGCGCAATTTGGTTTTGTTAAATGAAGGACTCCCTCTGCCAACATACGCAAGATCATCATAATGGTATTGGAACATGCCAAATGAAATACATCGGGGGGATTTTGCTTTCATTAGCTGGATGCCAAGAAAACTTTTGATAACGTCAGCTTTCAATGGCTTTCCTTGGTCTTATGCTACTTAAGCTTTTCAGGTTTCTCTTTTTATTAGCAGCATGTATTCTTCCTCATTAGTGACAGCAGGTTTCCTGTCAGATATCAAGCTCCTGGCAGGGTTGCTGTCAGGGATCGCCGCGACGCTTGTCCCGGCGCAGGCGCAGTGCGGCGTCTCATGCAGGGATGCGGGCACTAGGTCCCGGCCAGCCGCGGCGACGGAGTCCGCACATGGGATTTTCCAGTGCAGAAGAATTAGGTGCAAGATGTACCGATTTGTCCAGCACCAACTAAAGAGATTTAGGGGCCATCAAAGTTTTTTTTTCACTTATGCTATGGACTATGTGGTTTACTGCCTTTCGTGCCCCTGTGGTCCCCTATATGTGGGCTGCATGGTTTGCACTGTTAAAGTCCACTTTGGAGAGCAAAGGAGGTTCATTGGGGATGGTAGGGAAGACCACAGTGCCCCTAGATACTTTGTGACACACCATGAGGGTTCTTAGAGTGTGGGTTGTGGAGTCCATCCTCCCATGTGATTACTTACATAATTGTTAATACATAATAGTTAGTCTGGCTGAAAAAAAGATAAAAGTCCATCCAGTTCCACCATTAAAAAACAAAAGTTATAATCCTATACCCACAGTTGATCCAGAGGAAGGCAAAAATACCCAGCAAAGCATGATCCAATTTGCTCCTACAGGGAAAAAAATCCTTCCTGATCCCCCAAGAGGCAATCGGATATTCCCTGGATCAACTTTACCTATAAAAATTAGTATCCAGTTATATTCTGTGTATCGAAGAAAGAATCCAACCTTTTTTAAAGCAATCCACTGAGCTGGCCAGAACCAACTCTTAAGGGAGTCTATTCCACATTTTCACAGCTCTCACTGTGAAGAAACCTTTCCATGTTTGGAGATTACATTTCTTTTCCTCCAGACGTAAAGCGTGCCCCCTTGTCCTCTGTGATTACCTCAGGGTGAATAGCTCTACACCGAGTTCACTATTTGAGCCACTTATATATTTATACATGTTGATCATATTCCCCCTTAGTCTCCTCTTCTCAAGAGAGAATAAATTCAGTTCCTCTAATCTTTCCTCATAGCTGAGCTCCTCCATGCCTCTTATCAGTTTAATTGCCCTTCTCTGTACTTTCTCCAGTTCCCCAATGTTCTTTTTGTGAATTCTTGCCCAAAACTGAACTGCATATTCCAGATGAGGTGTTACTAATGATTTGTACAGGGGTAAAATGACATCTCTCTCTCTCTGGAGTCTATACCTCTTTTAATACAAGAAAGGATTTTGCTTGCTTTAGAAATCGCAGCTTGGCATTGCATGCCATTATTAAGCTTGTGATCTACCAGAACTCCCAGATCCTTCTCCACCATTGATTCCCCCAGTTGTACCCCCCTAGTATGTATGTTGCATGCATATTCTTAGCCCCCAAGTGCATAACCTTACATTTATCAACATTAAATCTCATTTGCCACATAGTTGCCCAATTAAACAGTGCATTGAGGTCGGCTTGTAAATTGAAGACATCCTGTAAGGACGTTATTCCACTGCAAAGCTTGGTGTCATCTGCAAAGACTGAAATGGGATTTTTAATCCCGGACCCTATATAATTTATAAATATATTAAAAAGTAAGGCTCCCAACACTGAACCTTGGGGTACATCATTGACAACCCTAGACCATTCAGAGTATGAATCATTAATCACTACTCCTTGAATACGATCTTTTAGCCAGTTTTCTATCCAGGAGATAACGTTATCTATGTTTTTTATTGAATCAATTTATCTATTATAATTGCACACACAAGCACACACACGTGCATGCTCCCTGTAGGTATTCTGTTTTTTTACATTTATGTATTTATAATTTTTTTAATTTATTCATTTCATTTATTTTATTTTCTTCCCTTCTATGAATCAGTATGTGTGTATGTGCGTGTGTTCATGTTTAATTCATTCAATTTCTAAGCGTGATCCAGTGCAGGACTATATTAGACAAAATTAATATCCATTGTTTTTTATTTACGAGTAGCAGCTCACCATCCTGTGTGACATCCTTTCGTTCTATCAACAGTGCAAGCCTTTGGCCATAGATGCCGCCAACCCTCCATCTTGTCCTGTGTTCAACAGCTGCTGATCAATGTACATACTCACCAGCACAACGAGGATCTCCAAATGTGGTCAAAAAAGGCTTTTACTGCAGATTGATCACATCACAAAGGAACAAGTGCAACGTTTCAGATCCATGCAGGACCCTTTTGTCAGCCATGTGATGATTAAGTGAATGAAATAAGAGAGTTGCGCTGCTACAATTATACAACAAATAAATACATTATTATTTTGTGGATTCTCTCTGTTCTGTTGGGTCTATGACACTCCTCACTACTTTGTCAATGTAGCACCCTTCTAGTCAGGTGCTAGGATGTGTATAGTTAGGTTAAGCATAGCTGTGGTTCTCTATTTACCAGAGAGGCTGTCAGGTAAATTCAGTGTGGTATTCAGCTTAACAGAGAACTGTGATTGATTAGTTAGGTCTGCTCAGGTGCTGTTGGACTTGGTGTGAGTTCTGCCCGCCTTCATGATGCTATGAGAGCCTTCCAGAACATGGGTAGGGACTAGGCAAAGGAACAGCATGAATATGGATGCAGCCCTGGCCAATTGCAGGAGAAGGGACTCCCATTGCATGCTGGTAGTGCTATTTATATTTGGAGAGCACATGGGTTCAGTGTCTTTCCTAGGAGTGGATTTCACCAGCTAGGCTGGAGGCAGGCTGCCTTGCCTGGCAACTGCTGCCATGTGGCCCCAGGTGGGTCGACCTGAGGGCCTGAAGCTAGAGAGAGAGACCCTGATCTTGCAAGAAGCTGACTGAGGGGAGTTGTCTGTCGAGGCATCCACTCTATCCTTGGGCCTTGTGAGTACTGACTTTGAGGAACTTGAGGACGCAGTGTTCTTGCTACCTCCCCTGGTGTTTGATAGTCAGTGTGGGTCTGTAAAAAAGGAAACACTGGCTAGTCGTAACTAGCTTGTGCCTAAGGAGCTCAGCCCTGTAACTACTACTACTGCTAAAGAGACTTTGCTCACTCCTAAAACTACTTGCTGATATATGTTACAGGGAAGTCTGCTATCTACTGTCAGCCAAGACTTCTACAGTATTCTACTAAGGGATCAGCGAGATGTCCTCAGTGTGAATAATTCTGATTTGGAGTATTCAACTACAATCCCCATCCCTGTCCCCTGTTCTACAATAAACTTCAAAAACAAAGCATCCCCTAGACCAGTGGTGGGCAACCTTTTTTTTCAACTGAGCCAAATCTCGCCAAAACCACGATTGAAATTTATTTTGAGAGCCACATTTTTAAAACTGAAAATACATCCCCCATATAGTAATTCATCCTCCATAGTAATTCATCCCCCATAGTAATTCATCCCCCATATAGTAATTCATCCCCCATATAGTAATTCATCCCCCATAGTAATTCATCCCCCATATAGTAATTCATCCCCCATAGTAATTCATCCCCCATATAGTAATTCATCCCCCATAGTAATTCATCCCCCATATAGTAATTAATTCCCCATAGTAATTCATCCCCCATATAGTAATTCATCCCCCATAGTAATTCATCCCCCATATAGTAATTCATCCCCCATAGTAATTAATCCCCCATATAGTAATTCATCCCCCATATAGTAATTAATCCCCCATAGTAATTAATCCCCCATATAGTAATTCATCCCCCATAGTAATTCATCCCCCATATAGTAATTCATCCCCCCTATAGTAATTCATCCCCCATAGTAATTCATCCCCCATATAGTAATTCATCCCCCATATAGTAATTCATCCCCTATAGTAATTCATCCCCCATATAGTAATTCCTCCCCCATAGTAATTCATCCCCCATATAGTAATTCATCCCCCATATAGTAATTCATCCCCCATAGTAATTCATCCCCCATAGTAATTCATCCCCCATATAGTAATTCATCCCCCCTATAGTAATTAATCCCCCATATAGTAATTCATCCCCCATAGTAATTCATCCCCCATAGTAATTCATCCCCCATATAGTAATTCATCCCCCATAGTAATTAATCCCCCATATAGTAATTCATCCCCCATAGTAATTCATCCCCCATATAGTAATTCATCCCCCATAGTAATTCATCCCCCATATAGTAATTCATCCCCCCTATAGTAATTCATCCCCCATATAGTAATTCATCCCCCCTATAGTAATTCATCCCCCCTATAGTAATTCATTCCCCATATTGTGTCAATTCACTTACCTTTGCTCCGCGCGGTCCTCTCGCCGTGTTTCCGTGCCGTTCCGGTCTTCAGGGCGGACTGTGAGAGGAGTTCGTCACGCTGCCCCGCCTACATCCTGACAGCCAATGTTTGCCACGCTCCGCGGGCCGGATTAAAAGGTCCGCCGGGCCGTAGTTTGCCCATTGCTGGGCAAATGGGCAATTGCTGGGCAAAGAGCCGCATTAAAGTGTGTAAAGAGCCGCATGTGGCTCGCGAGCCGCGGCTTGCCGACCACTGCCCTAGACTGATCATTGAAGACAACGAGAAGAAGTGTGTGTGTGTATTTGTCTGAAGACATACACTGTGCCTGGCTGAGAGGCGAGTAAAGGGAAAACTGGGACATCAGGCAAGTGGCTCCTGTGGGGGGTAGCACTACATCTCTAATGGTCAGTGCTTTTATATACAGAAATTGAGGCTTATGTGGTAGCACTTCTTTAAGATGTTTGTCCGACCAGTGTCTTTTAAATATACTTTCTACTTGTAGTCAAGTATAATGTGTGCCTTCATGTCTCTTTTATCTTGCTTCATTTTGTCTTCAATTAACAATTCTCTCTTGACCTGGCACACTTCCTTCATTTTATATTCAATAAAGGAAGTGGGCCTTCCTTTATTAATAAATCTCTCCTATTTGTTTGCTTGTTCTTCATAGCATTTTAATGTTGTGCAATTTCTTCTACGTTCAACAAACTGACTCCCACACATAGCTGCCCTTTTGACGCCTGGTTGATTAATATACCCAAGGATCAGTTTGTTACACTTAGACTATTATAATTTTTAGGTCAAGGAAATGAGGCGAGAGTCCACCAATTCAACACATGTGGTGGTTCACATTGAATTGGTAACAGCATCTCAAAGTGAAGGTGATTCATATTTGCACAAGAATATTAATTAATTAATTTGTTGTATAATTATAGCAGCATAACACTCTTATTTTGTTCAATTTTTTTGGTTGATGTGAGGAACACACATTTGGTGTTTGCAGCAGGGTGATACACATTTGGCACTTTTATTTTTGGCAGCACAGAATTATTTATATATATTTTTCTTATATCATGATTAAGGACTGTCCTTCAGCTGGTGGTTAAATCATCTGGACTTCTGCTTCTATGACCATCTTACTCATTGCCTCTGGAGTAAAGCCTTTGCAAGATGTAAGCGTGCTTTTATTATAAAGTGTTGCTTTTATTATAAACTCTCATACACTTATCCTGTCAACCTGTTTCTGTTACTTTATGCTGTATATAGGAGTATGACCCATATAAGAATAAATATTGGAGCAAGCAAATAGTGTAAATGCACAGTGGATGCACAAACCAGCTGTGACTATTTGAGAGCCAAGGTTTTGCAGTGCTGAGAAAGAATGCAAAGCAAATATTGTGGGGCTGATGGATATACTAGGGATGATGGGGATGAAGGGGTAATCTATTAGGTGAAGCTTTCCTTTAACTATGCATGCCCAACACTTTTTTTTGTAAGTATATCTGGTGAAAACAAAAACAAAAAAACGCATACTCAAGCAGCAATCTTGTTTAACCCCTTCCTACCCACCCTGGCACCCCCTTTAAAAGTTCTTAACACCCAGGGGGGCAGGAAGGATCGACGAACATGTGACCACTGTGATTGGCTGTCACAGTGGTCACATGATCAGAAGCCAGTCCTGCTGGCTACCAATATTTTCTCAGGAACGAGAGACGTTTTTGGGCAGCTTGGTCTTTGTGCTAGAAGCGTGCAGGGAGTTTACTCCTAGCACATAAATACTGCCCACCCAGTGACACATATACCAGGTGTGTAGGTGTTAAAGCCCAGCTTTTTGCCTCTGCATATGCGGGTTACTGGGGTGTAAAGGGGTTAATGTTCTCATTCTTCTCTCTAGTCCTAACACTGACACCTACTCACTGCTGGTGTACCCCAATACCAATGTTATCTATTTTGTGACAGATAGGAGTAAGCATCAGCACAGTCAGTCTAAGAATGCGATGGCCAAAGAGGTTTTTTTTTAATTAAAGGGGTAGTGAACGCTATGAGTGCACTTGTACCTACAGGTAAGCTTATAATCAAGATTTCCTGTAAGTACAATGAATAGCTCCAAAATGTATACTCTGCATTCATGGCCATACAGTATGCATGGAATGCAGAATGCTGTGCCGGAACTATGGCCTGGCCATTCAAATGGCCATTCAAATGCCCAGAGACTGTAAATCGGAAGGAAGACTGGGTGAAGATGGTAACCTCTACAACAGTGACAGTGTGCTGCTGGAGGACTTCGTTTCTAAGGTAAGTTTTTCATAATGTGCTACTATGCTTTAATGCTATCAGTAACAGCACTTTGAATGTAATACTAATAATAGCACAGTGTGACGGTGAAAGAAAGTGAAAAGCACTGATGCAAACAGAAAATGGTGGAATACTTTAACATGCTTTTTATCTGATAGAGCACTACCAAAATTACATGCCAAAAGAAAAAAAAATCTGCGCTACTAAGAATAAATCTAAATACTGCATCAGGGAAATAGTCAAATCTGGTTAACTTTATTGAAAAAAATGACAACATTTGTCTCAAAGAGCACATACAGTCATGGCCGAAATTGTTGGCACCCTTGATATTTTTCCTGAAAATCAAGTATTTCACACAAAAAAGGTATTGCATTAACACATGTTTTGCTATACACATGTTTATTCCCTTTGTATGTATTGGAACAAATATAAAACAGAGGCAGAAAAGCAAATATGACATAATGTCACACAAAACCCCAAAAATGGGCTGGACAAAAGTATTGGCACCCTTAACTTAATATTTGGTTGCACACCCTTTGGAAAACATAACTGAAATCAGTCGCTTCCTATAACCATCAATAAGCTTCTGACACCTCTCACCCGGAATTTTGGACCACTCTTCCTTTGCAAACAGCTCCAGGTCTCTCTTATTGGAAGGACACCTTTTCCCAACAGCAATTTTAAGATCTCTCCACAGGTGTTCAATGGGATTTAGATCTGGGCTCATTGCTGGCCACTTCAGAACTCTCCAGCGCTTCTTTGCCATCCATTTCTGAGTGCTTTTTGACGTATGTTTGGGGTCATTGTCCTGCTGGAAGACCCAGGATCTTGGACGCAAACCCAGCTTTCTGACACTGGGCCCTACAGTGCGACCCAAAATCCTTTGGTAATCCTCAGATTTCATGATGCCTTGCACACAGTCAAGGCACCCAGTGCCAGAGGCAGCAAAACAACCCCAAAACATCATTGAACCTCCACCATATTTTACCGTAGGTACTGTGTTTTGTTCTTTGTAGGCCTCATTCCGTTTTCGGTAAACAGTAGAATGATGTGCTTTACCGAAAAGCTCTATCTTGGTCTCATCTGTCCACAAGACGTTTTCCCAGAAGGCTTTTGGCTTACTCAAGTACATTTTGGCAAACTGTAGTCTTGCTTTTTTATGTCTCTGTGTCAGCAGTGGGGTCCTCCTGGGTCTCCTGCCATAGCGTTTCATTTCATTTAAATGTCGACGGATAGTTCGCGCTGACACTGATGCTCCCTGAGCCTGCAGGACAGCTTGAATGTCTTTGGAACATGTTTGGGGCTGCTTATCCACCATCCGGACTATTCTGCGTTGCAATCTTTCATCAATTTTCCTCATCCGTCCACGACCAGGGAGATTAGCTACAGTGCCATGGGTTGCAAACTTCTTGATAATGTTGCGCACTGTGGACAAAGGCAAATCTAGTTCTCTGGAGATGGACTTGTAACCTTGAGATTGTTGATATTTTGCCACAATTTTGGTTCTCAGGTCCTCAGACAGTTCTCGTCTCCTCTTTCTGTTGTCCATGCTTAGTGTGGCACAGACAGACACACAATGCAAAGGTTAAGTGAACGTCTCTCCTTTTTATCTGCTTTCAGGTGTGATTTCTATATTGCCCACACCTGTTACTTGCCCCAGGTGAGTTTACAGGAGCATCACATGCTTGTAACATTCTTATTTATCCGCAGTTGTGAAAGGGTGCCAATACTTTTGTCCAGCCCATTTTTGGAGGTTTGTGTGACATTATGTCGAATTTGCTTTCTTTCCTCCCTTTTTTTGTTTTGTCCCAATACACACAAAGGGAATAAACATGTGTATAGCAAAACATGTGTTAATGCAATACGTTTCGTGAGAAATACATGATTTCCTGGAGAAATATCAAGGGTGCCAACAATTTCGGCCATGACTGTATATACAATGAACTCATTAACATGATCAAAAACTACAACTATGTCCATTGGTGCCAATATAATCTGAAAGACCCAGCTAAAAAGTAACTCAAACTGAGTCCTGCACTGGAGTGACCCAAGTCATAGTTGCATACAATAAATAGAGATCACAAAAGTGCACATATTGCAAAGGTGTACTCTATAACAATAGCATGCAATAAACATACTGAAGGTCACCACATGTATGGCACTAAAGTGTTAACATATATTGCAAAAAATTGCTTGAAGTATGTATTAAAGGATATGTTCACCTTTGGAAGCATGCTACATATTACACTCATATTTAGGGTGTAACATGCTCTAGAATGTTTTTCACAGTCCATCCCTTTCCTAACGCCCTACAGTCATAGCAGGCTGCATGTGTTTTTTCACAGGGCATATTTCCTAATTTATGCTGGCTGCAATTCATTTTGTCACAGTCCATGCTTTTGCTAATGCACTACAGTCACAGCAGGGTGCATGTGTTTTTTCACAGAACATATTTTCTAATTTATGCTGGCTGCAATTAATTTTTTCACAGTCCATCCCTTCCCTAATACACTACAGTCACAGCAGGCTGCATGTGTTTTTTCACAGAACATATTTTCTAATTTATGCCGGCTGCAATTAATTTTTTCACAGTCCATCCCTTTCCTAATGCACTACAGTCTTAGCAGGCTGCATGTGTTTTTTCACAGGTGATATTTTCTGATTGTTGCTGGCTGCAATTGATTTTTTCAGTCTGTCCCTGCCCACATACACTACACCAAAAACTGTCTGTATGTGTTTTTAAAGAGCATATTTCTATTGTTGCTGGCCACATGTTTTGGGAAATGAAATTCTAGCTAAAGCAAGTTGAAAGCACTTTGGCTTTAATGAGAAAACTGCTTTCTAATTTGTCCATAGCATTAGCGGTAATATGGCTAGGTGGTAGTGTCGATATTACCGGTGTCAGTATGCACACCTCACTTTCTGTTACAGGGTAATGACACTGTAACTCTTTCAATCACCCACTGTGTTATCAGTATTTTTCCAGAACTGCTGCCATTGAGCTACAATGCTGTGTCAATTGTGATATGAAGTCTCTTCCTCCAGCATCATAGCTTTATCACCTTGAAGGAATAAGCTGGTCCCTCCCTCATGTACCATCATGTACCCTCTGCCCTGGTAATTGCCATAATTGTACTCCCAGCACCAGTGCTTGATGATCAGTGGAAAGGAAGAAGCTCCCCTTCTACACCCAGGGCCTGTGGACATATAAAAACATAACTGTATACACAATCAATGCAGAACGTTTTTATTTTAAAATACTAACAAATTATTTATGTATTATTGGCCTTGAGTTTACATGTGCTTTAAAAAAGGGTAAACATACATTTCTCTTCAATCTTAGTAGAAATTAGGCCCAAATAAACTCCTGAAACCAAGGTTTACCTGTTTTCTATGGAGTGAGCTTGTTTTAAAATGCTCCACCAAACTATAAAACTTGCTCAGGTTTTGTGTTTAGCTGATCATGTTGAAATGTCTAATGTACTGTTCTTTATGGTTCCTTTATGCTAGCATACATCCCATTTATATTCTAAAAGAATAGGTTTATTCAGAATTGAAACAATTGTGCTGTAACTGTATTCTGTAGCTAAGGCTTTGGTATGAACGTGTGTAAGCATAGACTGACAATTGTAACATTCAAATAATCACACAGTCAAACAAAACAGATAAACAGATCTATACATTCTCCTTACTGGACAAAAAAAAGTCCTACTCCTAAATTATGCAGCACTATATATATATATATGTTGATGCTGTTCTCACAGCAGTAATCAATTACATCTCCACCTTTAAACTTTATCAATTACATCTTCACTTTTACACTTGACAATGGGAAAGGTAAGGATGCTTTTACATTAATTTCTGTAGGACAATATTATACATTCTTTAAAAAGTCACAAAAGGAAATCACTATAATATCTACCAAACCAACAGGTGACAGATTTGTATTGTAAGGTATATTTATTTATTAAATGAGTTAGGGCTCATGACCTGTTGTGTTGTTTACCTGCATTATATGTGAGTATGAAATACACATCAAATGCAAGTCAGTAAAATGCCATTGACTTTAATAGAACACTACACAACAGTTCAGATGCTGTGTTTGACCTACTATGAATTGTGCTGTGTTTCTTGTTTCCTGTTATACAGCTTGTTTGACTGGAAGTGGCTGTGTTTGACAAGAAGGCATATCAACAGTCCTTACTGAGTTTTACCTAAAAGACCACAATGACTATTATTTATATTAACATTTAACATGTTATCAATAACTTATCCATTTGATCACCATCAAAAGCAAAGCTTTAAAAATTGGCAAAACATAATGCTGTATTATATCTTTGCAGATCTTTTTCTATGAGGACAGAAATTTTCAGGGACGCTGCTATGAATGCAGCACAGACTGTTCCGATATGACCACATATTTTAACCGCTGCAACTCCATCCGTGTAGACAGTGGAAACTGGATCCTCTATGAACACCCCAATTATAGAGGTTACCAATACTACCTTTGGAAGGGAGAATACCCTGATTTCCAGAAATGGCTTGGATTCAATGATTCCATTAAATCTTGCCGGTTGGCTCCCCTTGTAAGTATGAGTAGATAAATAGATAGATAGATAGATAGATAGATAGATAGATAGATAGATAGGCAGATATTGTTACTAATAAAAAGTGAAGATGCTGCATGTTTAATATGTAATAGTTTATATTTGAAACTTCCATAGTTTAGAATATGCTGGTTTTGGGTCCATAATTGTTTGCACTATCTATCTTTGAAGGTTCATTAGTATCCATATAAAACTAAAAGATAAGTAACAAACAAAAGGTTAATTACTAAACAACTATTTCTTTACTATAAGTCCTTGTTTCAGTCCTCAGTGGTGACTGGTACTCATACTAATACATTTTTATGTCTTTTTGTAGCATCGTGGTCCATTTAAAGTGAAAATCTATGAAAGAGGAGACTTCCAAGGTCATATGATGGAATTCAGTGAAGATTGTCCTCATGTCTATGAGAGATTCCGTTATCATGATATCAACTCATGCCAAGTCCTTGATGGTCATTGGATGTTCTATGAGGAGCCCAACTATAGGGGACGTCAATACTACTTGAGACCTGGAGAATACAGGAGATACTCTGACTGGGGAGCTGCCAACTCCAGAATTGGTTCCTTCAGACGAGTTCATTATCTGATGTGAAATAAAATTGGAAAAATTGGATTATACTAACTGGCATATTTTATTTAGCTTTTTTTGATGGATACTATTATGCTTTTTAAAGCAAATGTAAATTTAGTGGAATAAAATTATTAGTGTTAAACAATGAGGCAGTGAGTAAATGTGACATATGTGCCTTACTTAACCTAGGCATGTCTTCTCTATAATAGTCATATTAAACACCATACAGAGCATGGACTTTATATTCAAATAACTTTATATTCAAATACTTGAGGATTAATACAAACTTGACAGAGATTATAACTATTCATCAGTCTAGTCTTTATATTGCTGTATGCAGGGGCGGACTGACCATTCGAGCACTCGGGCACTGCCCGAGGGCCCGGGGTCATTAGGGGGCCCCATGAAATGCCCCTGGTACCTTTTATAGGCATTTTTGGGTGTGCTTTGAGTGTGGGCAAGGACACAGGGGCCCCATGATCCCCTATTCACGGGGCCCCCATGAGTTGTGAGTCCGCTCCTGGCTGTATGTGGACACTTTGCACAAATCTTCCCTCAATTCCTGTCCTAGTTAATACCCATTGTGGGAATTAATTCAAATGTAGTGTTTTTAATCAAGTCTAGTCCAGTCAGGAAAGTAAATTTTCAGGATCTTTGGCACACTTTTTTTTTTAAAGTTCAAAACAACTCACAAGGTTACCCACACAGGGGGTTTCAGCACCACCACAACAGAACATAAATTTTCCACCCTCTTGGCAATCTGAACTTTCTAATGACACACAGTCTACTTAATACCTCTCAGACAAGAGGCCTGTTCACACCCATTCGGTGGCAGCTGCACAGTAGCTGTGGTATCTACTCTAATAGCAATAATATGATCAAATGGAAGCCTAAGGGGGCTATCATCAAATGCCTCCCTAGGGAAATAATAGCAGATAAGACTTAACCAAATTAAAAACACCAAATAAAACTCTATCAATAACACAGAATATTGTCTTAAAAGTGGATAAATAATAATAATAATAATAGATGATCATGTGAACCCATAATATGCATTACCACATAATTTATAAAGAAAAAAGTGTGATATACATATCATGTTTAGTGGGTGGATATGTATGAAACACTGTATATAACAGCTCATGAAAACATCAACAAAATGGTGGGCATCTGCACACAGGCACTGACTCCCTGTTGCATAAATATGAATGAGATGGATAAAAGATGGCTTCAGCTCCTGTTCTCCACCTGTAGAGAACTCCTCAGACATGTTTTGCCCTTTTTGGGGCTTAATAGTAGAGATCTTCTTGCACCAGTCTACTCACATGCTGATCTGACTGACATAGGTTTGGGAGGCATTTGAGCGTTACCATTTTGAGACTATGAAAACAATCACGATAATACCAGACAGTTATATGAGGTACACCCAATTTTTTTTTCATTCAATCCAGCAGGTCAAACAAAAAAAAAATGAATAGGTTAACATACAAACTAAGCGATTTTAGTGCTGCAATCTCCCCACTGAGCTGTTGTATTCTGACAGGGGGATTGCCCTTCCCAGAACACACTGATCAGCGCTTACAGCCAATGGTTGCAAGCAGTGATCGGATGCTGGTTTTCCAGCATGCCTATTTGACAAATGCCGGTCTTTAAACCGGCTTCTATTGGACAAGCTGCTGTACCGAATATCAGTTGGTTTCTGTTGAACCAGCCAATACCAGACGATACTTGACCCGTGTGCACCAGCCTTTAGGAAAGTAATGCATAAAAGGTAAGTAGATAAACAAATTATATAACTATATGTAACAAAGACCCCAGACATACATGTGATGACTAATCACAAAAATGAACATGATTGTATGAATAAAACATTAATCAATGGTGGAATTAACTCATACACAATATATCATATGTAGAAATAAACAACTGAATAAGTAAAAATATGGAGACAAATATATATATATATATATATATATATGTGTAAAATTATATTATTCTGAATGAAATGTCTTCAAGCAGGAGCTTCTTGATCTGATATCAAATCTGTGGGAGCCATTGGGAGACATGCTGGCACTTGTAAACACAGAAGCCAAACTTCTGTCTTTACAAGTTATAGTAATGAGTAATGGTGGGCTGCATGTTTGAGTCGAACGTGAACACGTGAACACACAAACAGTACGGGTGTTTGGTGGGCTATTCGACCAATGCGCCCCACAATGCACTGCGTCCTGACAGTGCATTGTGATTGGCCAAAGCATTGCACCTGACCACAATGTTCCTTAACTCCTGTATACCAGTACTCTGCTTTCATTAATGGCATCTCCTCTGCTTTTAACCCATTGAAGGCTTCCCCTACAGTTCCATTACCCATGACAATCTCTCAGACCCCTTCCTCTTCTACCTTTTCCTCTATGCTCCATAGTACTGTTACTTTTCAACCAGCAGTACAATCTGGTCAGCACCCTGCAACCACTTGCAAGTACTCCAGCTTTTAAGCCAAAAAAGAAACAAGACTCTTTTCCTATTACAATCTTGCCACTATCCACTGCTGCCTTAACCTTAATGGTGAGTTTTTGTAATAAAAAAGTAGTAATTTTTTTTTCATAATTTTCTTTTACATGCTGTCATCAGTGCAGTACCGTGTCATCATATACAATAATTGGTGTGGCAGTGATCAGGGATACTGTCTGATGACAGTCTGTTTTTTTTCTTTTTTATTACATACTATGATTGCTTATAACAATGATAATCACTGTTCACTGTTCATTTTTTCTGAATGAATTGTTGCACACAGCTAATCACATGGTACAGATGGGTTGTGATTGGCCCCCTCTGTACCATGTAATCACTGTGACCAATCACAGATATCAACAGAGTAGTACACAATGAATGGCATGAATAGAAGCCATCCATTGTGTACAATTGTCACGTGATCTGATGTGATTGGTCACAACAATCACATGGTACCAGCAGTAGGCCAGTACACTGATTTGTCATCCACTGACAGATTGTGCTGCAGCATGGCCCATGGGGCACACACAAGGCGTGTTCTGGGGAAGATGTATATTATGTCCATCGAGAACCGTAAAGCTCCCATGCAGCTGTCATTAATAATATTGTGATGTCACAGACTGGTGTGGATAAAGGTGAAATATGCAATGTGCTTGTAGCTCTACCCTCATGAGGGCCGATGGGTTGTGGTTACACCTAAGCTCTCTCTGCACAGCCAGGCACAAAGTATTTCTCACACAGACTTGCAACCAAGAGACAGTAACCAGTCTGTGGGCTTGTTTTTGTTATTCTAATAGGGGAAATAACTTGAACAGAGCAATAGGGATTATGGGATGCCCAGTTGGCTTGAATCAGTGAAAGGGAGACAACTTCCTTCCTATGTACAAAGGCAGATCCTGGACTGTTCTTTTCTTGAAAGTCATCAGTTGTTACGGATCAGTAGTAACAGCCCTTTATATGGATGATGAACTAATAGCCCCTCAAAAGTCAGCTTAGCTTCTCGTAACTGCAGAGATATTTTCAATCCCCCTGTAGAGCTGCTCCCAGCTCCACAGCCTGCAAACACCATCAGCCCTCCTGGCTGCTTGGAAGATCTCCTGGGACAAGGAGGAAGGATTGAGCCCAGTGCTGTCCTTAGAAAGCTTGCCACGTGTGGCAGCCTTTCCCCCTTGTAGAACCCAGAGAGTGCTGCTGTACTCACTCTATCCTCTTTGCTCCCTGCTGCTCCAGGTTTCAATCGCATTCATGCCTCACTGCTGAATGTATCCTCCTGAGCCAGCTCAAGTTCAGCCTGGAGGCTGCCCCCCCAAACCTAGGGGACCCTTCCCAGGCACAGACAGTCTCCTCAGCACTCTATCTTCCACCCAACTCCAGACTCCTCTGTCAGCCTGACTCTCCCATATTTATCGACCAGTCCACCACTCTACCAGGGCCTCCAAATCTTGGCTGGACACCTATAAACACGCAGATTAGGTCTCCACCCCTAAGTGCTTACCGACTTCTGGATGGTTCGATGGTCCTCCAGAGTCAGTAAGAGGCGAAAGAGCCACAACCTGTTAAGTCATCCAGCTGGCCTGCAATAACCCAACCTCAATCACAGACTCACATAGTTACCATGAGTTATACACAATGATTTTACCTGCAATACACTATACTATTCTAGTAGCACACTAGAGGATGCTACATGTTTGCTGCTTGTGCCATTCTGTCCTTCTGTAACTCCTTGGGCAGATGGAGCACTACTGCATAGTACCTCTGATTGGAGCAAAGTTATAAATAGATAGTTGGGCAAAAAGCTTGTCATCTTGAACAGAAAAGACATCTGTGTGTACAGTAGAGATGGGCGCTAGTTCTATTGTGCCAGAAGGAGGACCTGCAAAGTAGCCTGTAGTCAAGGGTGTACTTGCTGCTGTGGAAGATTTATTTTGCAAGACAGAAGGACCAAGTTAAGGTTAGCCTCTAGTAGACAGTTTGTCCATGATCCAACAAA
This sequence comes from Staurois parvus, assembly GCF_062004578.1. NCBI lineage: Eukaryota > Metazoa > Chordata > Amphibia > Anura > Ranidae > Staurois > Staurois parvus. Next base: position 18,890,765 of record NW_028317807.1, read on the forward strand.
TAGTTATTAATGTGGAGTATCAAACTGACAGTATCCCTGATAAAGATCTGGAGCAGCTCATTGACAGTGTTGGTAGTGAGTCACACACCTGTCTGTGCTTTGGGAGAGCACTAAGCTGCCTTCAGTTGGGAGGAAGCCCTTTGAGAAACACAGTCTCTAGGACTTCAGTAAATGAGTCTGTCTATATCTCCAGTAACATGAAGGTCCCTAGGAAGGTCTTAGGTAGGGAGTCAGGGAGCCTTTTATATACGGGAAATGGTTAAACTCTTACATTAAACTCTGTATGCCTTGAAAAAAATTAGATTTTTGGTTTTCTGTGGGTTTTGTAACTCCCAGATTAGGTTCTGAAGTTCAGAGGCTTCAAAGAGTCATGGGAGGGACAAATCCTCTAACTCTATGTCCAGATCATACCAGAGTCCAGGTTGCATATGCAGGGATGAACAGCTCTTAGAATCAAGGGTCTGACAGTAATTCAGGTCTCCACCCTTGTCACGTACCTGTATGCGGAGACTTAAATGACTATGGTGGCCTCTTGCACAGTTCCCGTCTGAGCAGCCCTGGATAGTGATGCAGAGATTGCAAGGGCGAAAGAAAGGCACAAGTGCCAGGGTTTGGCTGCTGTAAACAGGAACTTGAGAGCATTGGTGCCAGAAGGGCAAAGATACAGCTGGAGGTACACTGTGATAGTACAACGTTCAGCAAATGGCATACAACAGGATGTACACAGAATCAGCGTCAGGAACAGGCAGAGGTCAGCAACAATCAGGCAGCGTGGTACAGAATCATCAGGCAGAAATGTGCTCAGTAGTTCGGGTCGGTAACAGAGGCAGAAAACAAACATGAGCAGGTAGGGATAATCCAAGAGCAAGGTCAGAGCAAAAGCCAGCTCAGTAACAGGATCATGGATGCACATCAGAAATGGATCATGAGTATACTGTAAGGCTTAAAAACATACAGCACAGGACTAATGCAGGGCTCAAGTTTAGATAGGCCGCTTGTCAGCAGTGCGTGCATGTTGTGCATACACGAGTGTTTATATATGTGGGCAAATGAGCAATCTCTCTTCTATTCTTGTGCCTATGCACATATTTATTAGCCAAACAAGTCTTAGTTTGACAGCTAGTAACATGTTAGTGACAACCCAGGAGACTAAAGGTTCCTGCCCCCAGAGGCCAGAGCATAGGCTAGAGCAGCAGGGAGCTGCAAGAGAGAGAGAGAGAGAGCCTACAGCCTGAGAAGTGGCCTACAGCCTGAGCAGTGGCACTATGAAAGGAAACCAGGAAGCTCAACGTAATTTAAGTGATGGTGGAAATCCCTGTGAGAACAACTGTTTTGGACTTATATGTTCTCCTTTAAATAAACATTGACCAATAAGCCCTCAAACAGTATTTTCTGGCTGGAGTGAACTCAATGGAAAAGCACTGCACTTGAGCAAAGCCCCATGAAGATCATAACATCTTTTGTTTTAGAACAGTTTTTCCCTCCTTCAAAATTAGCTTGACGCAGGCTGAGTCTAAGCTTAGATGGACACAACTGATTCATCTGTGAAAGAGTTGATATCAGAGGCGGACTGACCATTTGGAAACTCAGGCACTGCCCGAGGGCCCGGGGTCAGTAGAGGGCCCCATGAGATGTCCCTGGTACCTTTTTCATAGGCTTTTTTGAGTTTGGGCAAGGACACAGGGGCCCCATGATCCTCTATTGCCTGGGGGCCCCATGAGTTGTCAGTCCGCCCCTGGTTGATATAGATCCAAACCAGTGTACAAAACTACAGATGTTGGAATTTATAAAAGAAAACACTTCTATCCCTTAGAAAGCAGCTATAACTTAGCACATTTGATCATAGAGATGTCAGATTGCCACTTAGATTTGGGAGGAAGTCATATGTCCATGCTTCAAATCATGGAATGATTTTTGACACACTGACCCAATGTATTAGGTTGTAGCTGCTTCCTATGACTGTAACATATATTGACTTTTTCCAGTCCTCTATTTGACTCGTTGCTGCAAGATCTGTCTTAGAGTTCCATCCCCTGTACTTTTTCCACGCAGGGATTATCCTGAAGTGCAAGGGTTTTTTTTTAATTGCTTAATTTAAATTTCAGCTTCCAGTCATATTTTTATAGGGCTGTCCAGGATCAAAGAAGTGAGAGAGAGGAAACCAGCCATCATACTCTCAGCACATGTTGTGGACAAAACTTACACCCCCCCTACAGGCAGCATTGCTGGTGAGCATGGACCTATTGACTTCTGCAGCCTAGTTATTTCATTGTGTTTTTTATACATTCCATACATTGATTGTATGTATTTCTTATTTGCTTTTCCATAGTTTCACTCTACCCTCTTTTGTTAATAATAATTCATTTTATATTAAACCTTTCAGTAGAGAAACACTGTTGAAGTCTTTCTGAAAATTTGAATTGTTTTTCTTCATTATTTGAGTAAATTACCAGAAATAAGTAGGCAAATCTGAAAAGTCAGGAATATTTACCAGCATACTTGTTCTGAGTCAACAAAAGAGCCGTGAACTGTGAGCAATGCATATTTATTCTTACAATGCTGTCTTTGCCATGCTGGTTGGACATCCAAAAAATGCTGCTTTTATGCCTTCTGTTCCTATAAGGTGCACTGCAGAATGTGTTTGCCACGTTTTATTTAAAAACAAATTACAAAAAAAATAGTAATTTGACCAGCTTGCTAAGCAATGAAATACACATTTGCCAAGCTAAGTGGTAAGGGAACTACCTCAGTACCGCAGTACATATATATACAGCCTTGTATTGAGGTGGTTATACCAGGATCATGGTTGAGACCACAACCACGATCCTGGTACTGTTTATTTCTGCCAGAGATTCTCTGTCATGTAAAACTGATTCAGGCAGATATACAGCTGCTGGATCACTTTTACAGGTGGTGAGAAGGGGTCCCCCTCTCCCACCGCCTTTTTTAGAGGGCTCCCCTGTTACATCAGGAAGCTTGGTAATGATGAAACTGGTTCAGTCGCATTCACTGAGAAATGTGACAAGAATGGAAGTTCCCACTCCTCCTCTGTGATGTCAGAAACCAGAAGCAACAAGGATTTTGTCACATCTGGTTTTGGTTTGTATGTTGACAAGCCGTTACGGGCTTGTATAGCATCTGCTCAAACCATTCTCATTTGGAGGCCAGAGCAGAGAACTTGGGTCTAATAGACCCCAGATCCCTCCGTAAACAGGACTTTATGATAGCAATAAACCTGTTATAGCAATAAACTTGATTTAAAAAAAAAAGTTACAGTGTAAAAAAATAATTTTTTTAAAGCACCCCCCATCCACACATGCTCACCCACAAGTGTGAACATGCACACATGTGCGGTATTGTTGGGAATGTTATAGTAAGAGCAATAATTCTAGCACCAGACCCTCTGTGTAACTCTAAACTAGTAACCTGTAAAGGCTTTTAAAGTATCACGTGGATAATTTAAGGTACCATAGTTTGTTGCCATTCACAGATGTGTGCAATTTTAAAGTGTGAAATGTTTGGTATATATTTACTTAACATCATCTTTTATATTTTACCAATCAATTGCGTATCATATTGTGTTTTGTGCATTAGCATTCATTAAAGTGTATTTTGTTTAAAATGTGAAAGATCACTGCAAATACCATGTGACATTAAAAAAAATTGCAACATCCACCATTTTATTCTCTAGGGCCTCTGCCTTTTCTAGCAAAAAATGCAGATTATAACATGTGTGAGAAAAATGTCAGAATTGGCCTGGGGATCAAGTGCTTAAAAAAGTCCATACTGTATGCGTTGCTGCCATGGGAACAAGTCAACATCTTTACTGGTACTTATCCTTGGAATTTCTGTTCTAAGCAACAGCATAAGGAATTTTGCTCATTAGCTAGTGGTTAAAAAAACCCAAAAACTGAAATCTGGAGAATAAAAAAGATTACCCTTCTATTGGGCCCTTCTTTACTTTTGCAAGGGTTCATGGCTTGTTTTGCCCAGGGAAAGGTGAATGATGTAATATACTAACATTATTCCTCACTCCTCTGCCAATCAGGGCTCTACTCCACTGTCCAAAGCATTGGGTTGTGGATGAACCGTCAGTGACATCGGGTACAATGCAAGACTGCAGGATGGTGTCAGATAGCTGCGGCTGGTGGGGCATTGAAGAGAAGCTGGACCCACTACAAGAAAAGTGTTCTTTTCCCTGGAGTCCAGCCTTAAGCTGACAAAGCTCTACAGCTTAAACTTAAATCTACTTATTTTATTGAATGTGTACATTTGGCCATACACTATACAACCTGATTGTACAGTATCCTTTAGATCTCCTTTAGATGTGACTGCATACAAATTAAATTGTTTAGTTTTAACTTTGGATAATACAGTTTTGATTAATCCAAAGGTGATGTACAGAGATTGTACAGTTCATGGACAACTTCACAAAGCAAAACACAATTAAATAAGCATGCAACCACATAAGGCTCCAAAATTATTACTGTTAAAATCACATGCTATCTGGATACAAACTTCCAGAAATCTGTAATAGCACTATTATTAGAGATGAGCGAACTATTCAAAAATTCGGTTCGGCTGATTCGCCGAATTCGCAGAATAAATTCGCTTCGAGCCGAATATATTCGCTGCGAATTTAACTTATAAAAAGGGTGTTTCTAGGCTTCAGAGAGCCTTTATATTAGTGCAGAACACTGTACCTTTAATTTAAATGCCCTTGGAGTCTGCTGGGGAAGAGAAATAATACTGTCAGTCAGTATGACATGCAGATGAGTGCCGTCGATCTTAGAATCACCGCACACTTCACTCATTTGGGCAGTCACGGGGCCAAAACCAGAGTGTGGAGCCACAGTGTGGCGGTGGAGGCAGCAGCAATGGGAGGCCATACAGCACCCTATGACAAAATGGAACCCACCAGCAGTGTGAGGAGACATTGTGGGCCATTTGTGCCAAGGAATGCGAGGGACTCCCTGCCTCCATCTCCACAGCATACTGCCACGGTGCGTCTGGGTCCTCTGTCTCCTCCTCCTCCTCTACCAGATGCTCCTGCTCCTCCACTCCTGTCCGCTGAGTGGAAAAACCACCCATTTCACTCAATAATTCCTGAGCACCAATGTCCTCCTCTACCTCCTCCTCTTCTTCCTGTCCTGCCCCCACAGGGGTCATGTGGCGTTGAGATCTGTGCGCAACGTCTACCGCACCCTGACCAGCCATTGTTAACAGCATTTGTTCCAGGACGTGCAACAGAGGAATGACGTCGTTCATCCCATAGTCCTGCCGACTCACGAATAGCGTGGCCTCCTCAAAGGGCCTGAGCAAGCGGCAGGTGTCACGCATGAGCTGCCAATGGCTGACATCTAAGTTACACAGGGGAGTACCTTTATCCGCTTGTAACATCAGGAAATCGGTGATGGCCTTTCGCTGTTCGTCAAGGCGGTCTAACATATGTAGGGTTGAATTCCACCTTGTTGCAACGTCGCAGATCAGGCGATGCTGTGGAATTCCGTTCTGCCACTGCAGCTCAAGGAGGGTGTGCTTTGCGGTGTAGGAATGGCTGAAATGCATGCAAAGTTTACGTGACATTTTAAGGATGTCTTGCAGTGGGATGGTGGATTTTAGGAACCGCTTGACAACCAGATTGAACACGTGAGCCGTTGTCGGTCAACATGGTTCTGATTTTCAGTTTGCGCGGAGACAGCCATCTGTCGATTTCTCTGTTCATTACACAGAGAAGTTCCTCCCCTGTGTGACTACGTTCGCCAAGGCATACCAGGTGCAGCACAGCGTGACACCGTTGCGCCCTGCACATGTGATATGCCGGTCGGGTAATGGGACTTGGCACGGGGGTGGCGGCTGAGGACACGGCGGAAGAAGAGGTGGTAGAGGCGGACATCTTTGCTGGACCAAGGACGTGCAAACGTGGAGGCAAAAGCGGCGTGACCTGTCCAAGTTGCTGGTGCGGCTGTGCCGGCACCACGTTCACCCAGTGGGCCGTAAATGACATGTACTGTCCCTGACCGTAGTTACAGCTCCACACGTCGGCGCTGCCATGCACTTTGGCAGAGACCGACATGCTCAAAGACTGGCCCACCATCTCTTCTACATGTGAATGCAGGGCTGGCACTGCCTTTTTGGCGAAGAAATGCCGGCTTGGCACTCTCTACCGCGGCTCGGCACAAGCCATCATTTCTCGGAAAGGTGCTGAGTCCACCACTTGGAAAGGGAGGGACTGCAGCACCAGCAACTTGGACAGGAGGACGTTCAGCTTCTGCACCGTCGGGTGCGTGCTCGCAAACTGTTGTCTCTTGGAAACGGATTCCAAGAAAGACTGCTGACGGAATCCGTGAAGAGGAGTAGCAGGAGAAGGAGCATCTGAACGAGCGGAAGATGCCAATGAGCGACAACTCCCCTCAGCAGAGGTGTTGGAGCCTTGACTGGCTGATAGAGGGCGATTGACGTCGGGTGACGGAGCAAGTAACGGAGCGGGTGATGGAGCGGGGCTGGGGCAGGCAGAACCGCCGTATCTTTATCACGGTTTTCCCAGGCCACCGAATGGCGACGCTGCATATGCTGACGCAACGCTGTAGTCCCAACATTGGCCCCCTGGCCACGCTTGACTTTCTGGCCACATAGTCGACATACGGCTACGTTTACTTCCTCGGGCGGCTTGACGAAAAATTTCCACACCGCCGAGTAGGAAACTTTGCCCCCGCTACTCCTCACTGGCTGACTGCTACTTCCTCCGTGCACACCGGCACCACTACTGGCCGTGGTGGTAGGCTGCAGTGGAGCTGGTGCTCTACTCCGTGGCTGTTTGGCTCCACTGACACTGCTGCGACCCTGCTGCCTCCTGGGCAACCCACCGACTGTTTTGCTCGCTGGCAAGCTGGCACCCTCTTCTCCTGATGATGCGGAAGCAATAGCCTGATGACGACGAGGCTGCCAAGTGCGATCAGCCTCATCATCATCAATTAGGGTCTCCGCCTCACTACTAGACCCCTCGGCTGCGTGTGGGTCAGGAGACAGACCTGTCTCTAGACCGGCTACCGATCCACTCTCCTCGCCACTACTTCTTCGCCTGGCTGCTGAAGAGGCGGATGTCTGCCCCCGTTCCTGACCGCCCTCTGTTAGCTCTTCCTCACTGTACAGTGGGGCTGAGCCCACAGCATGCGATACTTCGCTTGGTGAGGGAACACCAAAGGACAGGGGCAGGTCGAGGACACGTGATTTCAGTGGGCTTGCTCCCGGGCCATGCCAACTAACGGTTGTGTCTGACGTACCCACCGACCGTTGGCTGTAGGTGTCAGAGGTGACCTGGGAAGAGGAAGACGACCAAGTCAACCAATCGATGACGGCAGGGTTGTCGGTGGAGACACGACCGCTGGATGACACCGGGAGCACTGGCCTCTGGCTGCGACTAGTGCTGCCTCGACCCCTTCCTCTGCTGCCACGTCTGCTCGCTCCTGAAACATTGCCTCCTCTGCCACTCCTCTGCGTGTTGTCTGACATACTCTTTAATTCAATAAGCACCCCAAAAATAAAACCGGATTTAACTCTTTGAACGTACAATAGTGGTTGTGAAGCAGAAAGTCAGTTTATTGTACACAATCGGTCAATTGCAGCTTGCCGTTGGCTGTAAACTGTACGTTTATGTCACTGGAATGCACTAATCACCCAAAAAATATTACCGCCACCCGGCGTGTATATGGATTTAACTCTTTGAACGTACAATAGTGGTTGTGAAGCAGAAAGTCAGTTTATTGTACACAATCGGTCAATTGCAGCTTGCCGTTGGCTGGAAACTGTACGTTTAGGTCACTGGAATGCACTAATCACCCAAAAAATATTACCGCCAGCCGGCGTGTAAATGGATTTAACTCTTTGAACGTACAATAGTAATTGTGAAGCAGAAAGTCAGTTTATTGTACACAATCGGTCAATTGCAGCTTGCCGTTGGCTGGAAACTGTACGTTTGTGTCACTGGAATGCACTAATCACCCAAAAAATATTATCGCCAGCCGGCGTGTAAATGGATTTAACTCTTTGAATGTACAATAGTGGTTGTGAAGCAGAAAGTCAGTTTATTTAGCACAATCGGTCAATTGCAGCTTGCCGTTGGCTGGAAACTGTACGTTTATGTCACTGGAATGCACTAATCACCCAAAAAATATTACCGCCAGCCGGCGTGTAAATGGATCTAACTCTTTGAACGTACAATAGTGGTTGTGAAGCAGAAAGTCAGTTTATTTAGCACAATCGGTCAATTGCAGCTTGCCGTTGGCTGGAAACTGTACGTTTATGTCACTGGAATGCACTAATCACCCATAAAATATTACCGCCACCCGGCGTGTATATGGATTTAACTCTTTGAACGTACAATAGTGGTTGTGAAGCAGAAAGTCAGTTTATTTAGCACAATCGGTCAATTGCAGCTTGCCGTTGGCTGGAAACTGTACGTTTATGTCACTGGAATGCACTAATCACCCAAAAAATATTACCGCCACCCGGCGTGTAAATGGATCTAACTCTTTGAACGTACAATAGTGGTTGTGAAGCAGAAAGTCAGTTTATTGTACACAATCGGTCAATTGCAGCTTGCCGTTGGCTGGAAACTGCACGTTTATGTCACTGGAATGCACTAATCACCCAAAAAATATTACCGCCACCCGGCGTGTAAATGGATCTAACTCTTTGAACGTACAATAGTGGTTGTGAAGCAGAAAGTCAGTTTATTTAGCACAATCGGTCAATTGCAGCTTGCCGTTGGCTGGAAACTGTACGTTTGTGTCACTGGAATGCACTAATCACCCAAAAAATATTACCGCAGGCCGGCGTGTAAATGGATTTAACTCTTTGAACGTACAATAGTGGTTGTGAAGCAGAAAGTCAGTTTATTTTGCACAATCGGCAAACTGCAGCACCAACTGTGCACGACAGCCTCCAAAAAAAAAAGGGTGTATGTCACTTTAAATTTTCGATTCTTTGATAGCTGTGGCCCTAAGTAACGATTCTGTGTCCCTGAGTAACGATTCTGTGTCCCTGAGTAACGATTCTGTGGCCCTAAAGTCTCTGTGGCCCTTACTCTGTCCCTTAATACACACAGGTCTGTCTCTCTTGAATGACCGGAGGCTAATGGAGAATTCTAAGATGGCCGCGATTTATAGCTCCACCATTACACAGTGCTGGCTGGCTGCTGATTGGCTAATGCGATCACATGTCATGAATGCATTATGGGTCAGCGCGCCTTGTCTGCGCGCCTTCCCAGAGATCCCCGCCCCATCTTCTCTGTCCATTTTCTCCGTCGCCACACATGTCGCCGCCATTTTTGGGAAAATTCGATTCGTGCATCCGAAGTTTGCTAATCTTCGGATTCGTCGCGAATAGAATTTTTCCAAATCTTCGGAACGAATTCCACTTCGTCATGTTCGATTCGCTCATCTCTAACTATTATATAAAAATGTTAATCTTGTTAACAGTTAATCTTTTTTTAACTAAAAGAATATGAGATTATGCAGCACTTCACTTCTAATCATGTCAAAATATAATTCTGAAATTTGTCAGATATTTAAACAGTTCCTATGTACTGTAGCTCCCAAGTAGTTTGATATGGAATAAGAGAGGTTTATGCACCAAGGTAATGGGATCATTCTTAGAGATACAATTGGATTCATTGTGGAGGTAATGCTTGAATCGATGCTTGTATATAGTGATGTATTTTGCTTTTGTGCTGCCCTAGGCAACAGAAAAATCAGGAGCCCCTCGGGCGCCCCCCCCCCCCCAATGTGAGAGAGAAAAAGAGAGAGGGGGGAGAGGACAAGAAAGAAAGAAAGAGAGACAGAAAGATAGGAAGAGAGAAAGAAAGACAGGGAAAGAGAGAACGAGAGAGAGAAAAATAAAGAGAGAGAGAAAGAAAGAGCAGACGGGAGAAAGAAAGAGAGGGACGGAGGGAGAAAGAATAGGAGAGAGAGAGAAATAAAGAGAGGAAGGGAGAGAACGAGAGAGAAAGAGAGAGAAAGAAATAGAGGGTGAGAGAAAGAAAGAGCGGGAGGGAGAAAGAAAGAGAGGGAAAGAGAGAAAGAGGGGGGGGGAGAACGAGAGAGAAAGAGAGAGAGTAAGAAAGAGAGGGAGAGAGAACGAGAGAGAAAGAGAGAGAGAGAAAGAAAGAGAGAGAGAGTGAGAAAGAGAGGGAAAGAAAAAGCGGCAGGGAGAAAGAAAGAGAGGGAAGGAGAAAGAAAGAGAGGGAGAAAGAAAGAAAGAGAGGGAGAAAGAAAGAAAGAGAGGGAGAAAGAAAGAAAGAAAGAAAGAAAGAAAGAAAGAAAGAGAGGGATGGAGAGAACGAAAGAGAGGGAGGAAGTAAGAATGACAGAGAGAGAGGAAAAGAAAGAAAGGAAAGAAAGAAAGAAAGAAAAGAAAGAAAGAAAGAAAGAAAAAGAAAGAAAGAAAGAAAGAAAGAAAGAAAGAAAGAACGAAAGAGATGTACGATTGTTACCCTCACCTGGCAGTCATAAAGAAGGATGAGCTGCCAGGATCCACTCCTCCAGCCACAGCCCTCTTCTAAACTCCTGTCATAAGAGCTGTGCTGTGCCTGGATGTCTACTCTCCGATTCCTTGGTGATCTCGCTGCAGGCAGACCCAGAGGGAAGTGGGGTGGGGCTGGAGCATGGGGGGAAAAAAACACCGATCACCCAGAGGGAGAGGAGTGGAGAACAAGTGACAGCTGGACGGTTGTCAGTGGTAGGGGGCACTGCCGCCCCCCTTAAAGAACCATCCTAGGCAAACGCCTTGTTTGACTTGCTGTAAATACACCCCTGTGTATATACCTCCAGGTATATATGCTCCAGGTAAGTTATTATTATTGGTACATAGGTTTCCTTAAACACTCTTACATTTTGCTCCTGATTTGTGATCCTTTACCACAATATAATAACATTCACTCAAATACTAGCTTGTACAATAAGACAAATAAATTGTGGTACTAATATCAAGGAATGCTGACTCTTTTAGACTGCTATGATACACTGTATTTTCCACTTTGCCCTTTGGCCTATTAGGAAAGAATTATTAGATAACAATGTATGGATTCTGGATGTAAATGCAATTGCAAGCTAGTACACATAGCATTACACGTTAACTAACCACAACAAATGCAAAACAAAAGCTATATGTTTTTGTCTCTGTATAGAAAAAATGGTGTCAGCAGTGCTTTTCATTAAATTGTCAGCAGTTGTGACTGTATTTAAAGGTTACCTCTCCCTGTTTAACAGCACAGAACTTCATTCACAATGGGAAAGGTAAAATCAATTGACTGAAATGTTTTACAGAACTAGAATGTATAAAATCTTTGTGTAAATTATTTAAGGCATTCAGAGAAATAACATCAATTAATTGAATTAGAATAACTGTATTACAATAATTGAATAATAATAATTTTACTGCTTTCACAGATTATCTTCTACGAAGACAGGAACTTCCAGGGGCGCTCATATGAGTGCAACCTGGAATGCTCAGACTTGTCCCCATATTTTGGCCGCTGCAATTCCATCCGCGTGGAAAGTGGAAACTGGATCCTGTATGAGCACCCTCATTTTAGGGGACATCAATATTATCTTAGGAGGGGAGAATATCCTGATTTCCAGCAATGGATGGGATTCAATGATTCTATTAGATCTTGCCGACTGAGCCCCCAAGTAAGTTGAAAAAATACTGCACATTTTTATTAAACTTCAAAATTATGTTACTGATGGTTTATCCCTATGTACAGTGATTAAGAAAACAACACATATAAATACAGATGTAGGTAAAAACTAAAAAATACTCTCAGATAGTTGCCAAGGGACTGTGTCTACAGGCTTTGGGCTTGTGTTCATGGCATTCATTTGACATTAGATACCTCATTTCATTCATCACTTCATTCATCATCCACTTCATTCATAAGACAGTTAATTCAAAATTCGTTGACAGGTGCATTTGACCTGCACTTTAGCTTATTCTGGTCTGTCTTTGCCCATGCTTTAAGAGGGATTTGCATTCGCAAATTAGAATGGAAAACCACATCTATGGAACAAAAGCCATATGACACAGTCTTTATTGGTTGATATGAAAGTAAGAAATTGTTTAGGTGCACTTTTTAATTACATAAGTGGCTCCTCAAAACTTCACTAAACCTGTTTTACTTTTTACTATTTGTGTCACCATCAATAAAACATGGTACTGGGATCTCCTGGCTTATAGCTGTCTAGATTCAGGGTGCTGTACAAAATGCGTATACAGAACAAGATGGTTATATAGGGGTGTTAGGGTTTATTTTAGAACTTACATTAGGACATAGGTGTCCGTTTATGAACCAGCGGTAATAGATCGCTGCTCAGTTCTCCGGCATTCTCGGAGAACACAGTTCTCCTGTGAATGCAGTTTATGAAGCAGTTCTCCGAACGAAGGGAGAACGGTCTCCAAACGCTGGAGAACGGTCTACAAACTCTGGAAAACGGCTCATTTTACTATAATCTCGCGAGATTACAGTAAAAGATCAGTTTAATAAGCAGAGGTAAATTATCTCTGCTTAGTTTTCGGTCCCTCTGATTCTCCAGCTCTGGGCTGGAGAATCTGGAGGGAAAACACAGACCTCCAGAGAAGGGCTGACATGATCTCCTGAGTGTCATAAACTGTGAATGACCAGAGAATAGCTGAGATCTGTTGAATCGCAGTTATTCTCTGTGTCATAAATGGACACCTATATTAGGATCAGGTATTAGGAGGTTTAGGTGTCCGTTTATGACACAGAGAATAGCTGCGAGAATGCCGGAGAACTGAGCAGCGATCATTTACCGCTGGTTCATAAATGGACACCTTAGCTTGTAGAGTTAGGTTTGAGTGAGATAAAAGTTACAAGCTGGGGGAAGGTTGAGTATTAGGAATTTGCTTAAAAATCTGATTGAATTTTAAGAAAACTATGTAGAGTGAGTCATTATTCCAAACATGCTGAAAAAAAAGAGTTTGGGTAAACATACACTTAAAGGTTAGCTTTTAGGTTAAAGAAGAAATGAAGGCATTTTTTCAAAATTTGGAATATAGTAAGGGAGGGTTATAATACCCTGTCAGATTTTTTTTTTTTCTGTCCCATCAAGATTTCCTTTAATTTCCTGACCCATAGCCGCAACAGGAAGTAAAAGATAATTCCTCCAGCGAGGGAAATCCCAGTTAGTCACCAGGGTCACCAGATACAGTGTCCCAACTGCAGGATTCCCCCTCTATTCCTGTTCTGGTGACCATTCAAAATGTGAGACTTTTTTCATTTTTAGTTTCGGTGATAGTGGTCACCAGGACAAATAGAGAGGGTGAAACTCTCTAATGAGTACAATATTTTTAATAAATACAATGTAATGCTACTAAAAATGGCTGGCACCTTTACAGTTCCAACACACTTCTTTGGTTCTGCTCATTTAATGTTTTAGGTTAACAGTTAAGGAGGGTTCAGTGTAAAAGAGTGATTTAGAGTGTACCTAACCCAAAAACAAAAAAGTAATATATAGCAGCCAACAAGACTTTAGCTATGGTAGCTGCACTAGTTTTCCTTTTTCAGGTTAAGAACATTTTTCTTAATGATACAAAATGCCTATTGATTTTACTAGAAATACAATATCCTTGTCACTTCCTATGACCTGAAAAGACATCAAAAACAAAAAAAAGCTTATTTTTTTAAGCTACTAATCCCATTATCTACCATATAATGGAGATGAACAAAGGTAGACATGTTTGAAATCCAGCCTGTTCAACAAATATGGCTGCACCTAGACAGGATTACTGGGTGAAAATAAAAGGAAAACCACTACATCTAAGAACTGGTAAGCTTTAATATGTTACATTTTTGTTTTTGGGTTTAGATGTGCTTTAATGATAGGGACATCTTGCAAAATACAGACATTTATGTGAGCAATAGCAAATTTGCATTTGATGTGTCAAAAGGTCCGCACTAACAACTGACAATGCTGAACTGCCAATGTAAAGAGGTCCAATAGGAAGCTAAAAAAAGACTTGTATAGCAGAAAATATTTTTTTATAGCAAATAATGAATGTTATAGCTGATTAAGGGAGCCAACATTAGATAAAAGCTCTAGATAAAATAGTAGAGTTGATTTACAAAACTGGAGAGTGCAAAATCTGGTGCAACTCTGCATAGAAACCAATCAGCTTCCAGTTTTTTTTTTTTTGTCACAGCCTAATTGAACAAGCTGAAGTTAGAAGCTGATTGGCTACCATTTGCAGCTGTACCGGACTTTGCACTCTCCAGTTTTAGTAAATCAACTCCAGTGTATTCAGTCACAAGCTGCGCGATTTCAAATGATATAGTTTATTTCTATCTCAACTTAAAATGAACATACCGTATTTGCCGGCGTATAAGACGACTGGGCGTATAAGACGACCCCCTACTTTTCCTGTTAAAATATAGGGTTTGAGCTATACTCGCCGTATAAGACTACCCCTCTTCCAACGCACACCAAATAAAAATGAAAAAACATCAGATTTGATTTCAATATGGTATGGTATTTCAGTATGGTATTCCAATGATGGGGCACTATTCCTCCCACTGACACCAATGATGGGGCACTACTCCTCCCACTGACACCAATAATGGTGCCCCATCATTAGTGTCAGTGTGTGAGGAATAGTGTCCCATCATTAGTGTCAGTGGGAGGAATAGTGCCCCATCATTGGTGTCAGTGGGAAGAATCGTGCCCCATCATTGGTGTCAGTGGAAGGAATAGTGCCCCATCATTGGTATCAGTGGGAGGAATAGTGCCCCATCATTGGTGTCAGTGGGAGGAATAGTGCCCCATCATTGGTGTCAGTGGGAGGAATAGTGCCCCATCATTGGTGTCAGTGGGAGGAATAGTGCCCCATCATTGGTATCAGTGGGAGGAATAGTGTCCCATCATTAGTGTCAGTGGGAGGAATAGTGCTCCATCATTAGTGTCAGTGGGAGGAATAGCGCCCCATCATTGGTGTCAGTGGGAGGAATAGCGCCCCATCATTGGTATCAGTGGCAGGAATTGCGCCCCATCATTGGTGTCAGTGGGAGGAATAGCGCCCCATCATTGGTATCAGTGGAAGGAATAGCGCCCCATCATTGGTGTCAGTGGGGAGAATAGTGCCCCATCATTGGTATCAGTGGGGAGAAAAGTGCCCCATCGTTGGTGTCAGTGGGGGAGGAATAGTGCCCCATCGTTGGTGTCAGTGGGGAGGAGGAATAATGCCCCATGGTTGGTGTCAGTGGGGAGGAGGAATAGTGCCCCATGGTTGGTGTCAGTGGGGGAGGAATAGTGCCCATCGTTGGTGTCAGTGGGGAGAATAGTGCCCCATCATTGGTATCAGTGGGGAGAAAAGTGCCCCATCGTTGGTGTCAGTGGGGGAGGAATAGTGCCCCATGGTTGGTGTCAGTGGGGGAGGAATAGTGCCCCATTGTTGGTGTCAGTGGGGAGGAGGAATAGTGCCCCATCGTTGGTGTCAGTGGGGGAGGAACAGTGCCCCATCGTTGGTGTCAGTGGGGGAGGAACAGTGCCCCATCATTGGTGTCAGTGTGGAGGAGGAATAGTGCCCCATCGTTAGTGTCAGTGGGGGAGAGGAGCGGCTGCTCCTTCTTCCAGTTCGGCCGCTCGATTTTCGCGGGGCCGTTCAGCTCCGCCTCCGTGCCGGTGATTGGTCGCCTGTGTGCCTTTCCAGTGCTGGTGCCCAATCACCGGTGAGGAGGCGGAGCCGAGCAGGCGGTGGGACCATCGAGTGGCCGAACTGAAAGAAGGAGCAGCCGCGCTTCCTGGACCGGATCGTCGTTGGACCGGGACCGGAGCCAGGTAAGGTACAGCAGCCCCTCTGCCCACCCCTGTACTTGGTGTCCGTTGGAGGAGGAGGGGGGGTGGCGACGCCCCTCAAAAAAGTGCCGCCCTGACACCGGCTCGCCGTATACCGGCGTATAAGACGACCCCCGACTTTTCAAAAGATTTTCACAGGTTGAAAAGTCGTCTTATACGCCGGCAAATACGGTAGTTACATAGTTAATCAGGTTGAAAAAAGACACAAGTCCAGGGAAACCAACAGAAAAAAAACAAAACTGAAAAAAAAACACAGCACACACAAACAGAAAACCTCCATATACACTATCCAATACCCACAATATTTTGTAAATAGCAATAAACCATAAAAACAAACTGATAATAACAACAAAATGAATCTGCTCTATAAAACTTTATTTCCCCTTTAAAGCACGAAGGATCATTTAGAATCAGGATCTATGAAAGAGAAGATTTCAGAGGTCAGATGATGGAATTCACTGAAGATTGTCCTCATGTATTGGAGAGATTCCGCTTCAACGAAATCTGCTCTGCCAATGTGCATGATGGATATTGGATGTTCTATGAGGAGACCAACTACAGAGGACGTCAGTATTACCTGAGACCTGGAGAATACAGGAGACACACTGACTGGGGTGCTACTAACCCAAGAGTTGGTTCCTTCAGACATATTTATCAGTTGTATTAATGTAATGTTGATCTTCAGATTCTATTTACATCCAAATAAAAAACATGTTCAAGCACATAGTTGATGTAATTGCTAATGTTTGGAACAATAGGAATTAAATAAAAACATCATATACAAGTAACAAGTAAGATATAACCCACAGCAGTCAATTACATTTTTTTTAATTTCATTAATAAATTATTGTCATTTTTTAATATAAAAGCTAACAACCAATTAGCAAACCTTTGCTTAGTGGTCCTCCAGTTCTTAGAGTCTGTGTGTTTTGAGGAGATATGGACTTGAATCCCAAGTAAACTATTAGCTATAAAATTTGAATAACTTAAGACCTATCGCCCTGCTCCCGTTTGCCTCCAAGCTTCTCGAGTGCCTTGTTCACAACCGTATGAACTGCTACCTCACCGACAACAACCTTCTTGATCCCCGACAGTCTGGCTTCTGCCCACAACATTCCACAGAAACTGCGCTACTAAAACTCACTAATGACCTACTAACTGCTAAAACCAATGGTCATTACTCCATACTCATACTCCTTGACCTTTCCGCTGCCTTTGACACAGTTGACCACCCGCTCCTCCTCAGTAAACTCCATCGGCCATCGGCCTCCGTGACTCTGCTCTCTCCTGGTTCTCCTCTTACCTTTCTCAGCTCACTTTCAGTGTCACATACATCTCCTCCTCCGCTCCGCTTCCTCTTTCTGTTGGGGTACCCCAAGGTTCTGTCCTTGGGCCCCTCCTTTTCTCTCTCTATACCTCCTCCCCGGGCCAACTGATAACCTCTCATGGCTTCCAATAGCACCTCTATGCTGATGACACCCAGATCTATCTCTCCACTCCCCAGCTCACCCCCTCAATCTCCTCACGTATCACAAATCTACTAAGCGACATATCAGCATGGATGTCACATCACTACCTTAAACTCAATCTTTCAAAAACTGAGCTTGTAATATTTCCTCCTCCCCGATCCCCCACTCATGACTTTACAGTTAAGATCAACAGCACAACCATCGGTCCTTCCCCTCATGCCAGGGTGCTAGGCATAATCCTAGACTCTGACATCTCCTTTGGGCCCCACATCCATTCACTGGCTAAATCCTGCTGCCTCAACCTCCGGAACATTTCCAAAATCCGCCCCTTCCTGACCAATGACACCACAAAACAACTTATCCACGCCTTGGTTATATCGATTACTGCAACTCCCTCCTCACTGGTCTACCGTTACACAGGCTATCCCCCCTTCAGTCTATTATGAATGCTGCTGCTAGACTCATACACCTTACCAACCGATCAGCGACTGCTGCCCCTCTCTGCCAATCCCTCCACTGGCTTTCACTAACCCAACGTATAAAATTCAAAATACTAACCACAGCTTACAAAGCCATCCACAACACTGCCCCTAGACTGCTGCCCCTCTCTGCCAATCCCTCCACTGGCTTTCACTAACCCAACGTATAAAATTCAAAATACTAACCACAGCTTACAAAGCCATCCACAACACTGCCCCTAGCTACATCACCAACCTCATCCACAGATATCGGCCAAATCGCCCACTCCGCTCCTCTCATGATATCCTCCTCTCTAGCTCCCTCATCTCCTCCTCCCACGCTCACCTCCAGGACTTGTCCAGAGCCTCTCCCATCTTCTGGAACTCCCTACCACAGCTGGTCCGGTCAGCCCCCACCCTGTCTGCCTTTAGGCGATCTTTGAAAACTCACTTCTTCAGGGAAGCCTACCCCACCTCCACCTAAGAACTGTACTTGAATAACCTCCGCCAGATCATCCCCCGCAGTTATCACCTTTTGTATCACCTCCCCCTTCCTTTAGATTGTAAGCTCCACGAGCAGGGCCCTCCTATTCCTTCTGTACTGAAATGTATTGTAATTGTACTGTTTCCCTTATATTGTAAAGTGCTGCGCAAACTGTTGGCGCTTTATAAATCCTGTATAATAATAATAATAATAAACTACTTCAAAGGTCCCCCCCCAGGAAAACATTAAAGAATAGAGCACCCTAAAATGCCAGAGCCATGGTCAGTAGGCAAGAGGTTAGCCCTCCAAAAGCCCCTGTCCTAGTTGGGTCTGTCACAGTCCCAGAGACCAATTCCCAGATGAACAATAAGGTGGGCTACCACCATATCACTTCAGATTATTCTATAAGATATGGACAGTTGAACTCACCCAAAAGTTATATTGTTGCACAAAATCCTCACCGACTCATAATAATGTAGTTGAGGCATGAGAGTATTTTAATGGTATCCCAAATCGAACTTCCATCCACTCAGTATGTATACACTAGTTTCAAACTGATAATTAGCAGGCAACCAGCCTCTGCTTTCACTCATGTAGTCAGTGTATTCAGTCATACCATGGGATACTGTCAGGGAACAATGTCAAACGATTGAAAAAAACGCATTGGTTGGAGTCTAATGTGATGTCACCACACCCAGCGGCCGCTGGCTGGAACGATTGTTACATTGCATCGGGATTGCTGCAGCTCCTGAATTGGTCTATAATGGAATTTGTTCTCTCTGTTTTTAGTAAGTGCAACATATCTTTTTCATAAATGTCTATATAAGAATATCCTGCACTATCAGCATTTACATTTTGCATTCCCTTATTGATGGGAAGTGAAGTTGGAGAAGAACCAGAAGTTGGAGCACTGTCATGTCATCTACCCTGGATATGTTTGGGGTTAACCCTTAAAGTTCTGCTGGATTTAATTAGTTTGAAAGTTAATCAGCTCCGATAACAGCTCCTACATTCCTTTGATATCACCAGGGATTCTGAGGTGTCACTTCTTCCTTTGGTCTCATTGGATGAATGGGTCCTTTCTCTTCCTCCCTTTAATGATTGGAATCATTATATATATATATATATATATATATATACGTATTATACTTTACAGTATATGGCAACACCTACCCAGCCAGTACTGAGGAAGAAAGAAAAGTTCAAGAAACACGTTGACTTTTAAGGATGGAGATACTGTGCTCCTGTAATCTCTGTGATGATCGAGACAACAATTCTCCAAAAGCTGGTAAGGCTTTTACATGTCCAGAAGATGTAAACTAGGTTTTCCATCTGTCCACATCTCCTCCAGGTAGGGTGTTAAGTATCAGTGAGTAAGCAATTTTTGAGATTGTTCTCAATGCGATATACAATGTGACAAGGTATAGGTACAGCTGATTGCTGCAGTCCATTGTGTCCCAGAGAAAGATTTCTGAAGGTAGACTTCCCATTTCTGGAAAGGTGTCTTCAGGAATGTCAGTTTATTTTGTAGGGTTCTATAGAAAAGAGAGACACCTTTGGATGTGGGTAGTGGGGAGGAAAAATAGTGCTAAACTTTCTCACAGACCATTATGCATGGAAGGGGATTTTTATTCAAGAAACTATGTAGTCTCTTATGTATACAGGATGTGGATTTGGGTATGCCATATTCTGTTATTAATGATTCTATGGGTTTTATATGGTTGTTATGGAGAATATTATCAACCCACTGTATGCCCACCTCACTCCATCTTTTGAGGGAAAGGTAGGGTATGAGAATTTCTAAAGTTTCTATTGGATAACAAATGCAGTGTGTACAATTTCCCTGTAAGGATTGGAATAATAATTTTCTCCATGGCAAGATGGAGGTGTGTGCTGAGGGTAAGAAAGCTAATACTCAGGTGTCTCCAGGTGCCTGCTAATAAAAGGAGGTGAAATTATTGGGAGTGTGTGAGTGTAGATTCGATATTTATCCACATTATATCCTGAAGCATTTGAAACCAGTGCCTGAGGGGAATAGTTGTGAGGCATGAAAATAATCTTCAATATCTGGAAGTCCGAATCCACCTGCTCGTCTATGTTTATTAAGGTGGTGGCAGGCACAGCATGCTCTCTTGCCTTTCCAAAGAAAGGTTCCTAGTAAGGATTTCAGTGTAGAAATATATAAAGAGGTTGGTGGAATCGGTAAGGTGCGGAATAAAAATATGATTTTTGGGAGAATTTGCATTTTAAATGTTGCTAGTCACCCGGCCCATGATAATTCAACTTTGGCAAAATGTCTTGCTGTATTGTTGAAATGAGAGGTTTGTGATTGGCTTCTGGCCGGTTAGTAATAGAGGATGTTAAATTGATTCCTAAATAGGGGATGCGATGCTCCGCCCATGTGTAATGCAGGCCATAGATGGGTCGAAAATCGGCCGATTTTTCGGCCGAAAATAAAATCGGCCGATTTTCGGATCGTTAGTGGGCGATTTGGTCGGCCGTTTTTCGGTATTTTGGCCGTTTTTTTTTTTCGGTAAAGTTGGAAAAAAATCGGCCGATTTTGCCGATCGGCCGATTTTCCCGGCAATTAGTGGGCAAATCGGCCGATTTTTTACCGATAAAAAATCTGCGCATGAGCAGTGACCTGCAAGAGGAAGACAAAAAGAAGAAAAAGAAGAAGACGATGAAGAAGAGGATGAAGAAGAAGAAGAGGAAGAAGAGGATGAGGATGAAGAAGAAGAAGAGGATGAGGATGAAGAAGAAGAGGAGGATGAGGATGATGATGAAGAAGAGGATGAGGATGATGAAGAAGAAGAGGATGAGGATGAGGAAGAAGAAGAAGAGGATGAGGAAGAAGAAGAGGATGAGGATGAAGAAGAAGAAGATGAAGAAGAGGATGAGGATGAAGAAGAAGAAGAAGAGGGTGAGGATGATGATGAAGAAGAAGAAGAGGATGAGGATGAAGAAGAAGAAGAAGAGGAAGAAGAAGAAGAAGAAGAAGAAGAGGAGGATGAGGATGAAGAAGAAGAAGAAGAAGAGGATGAGGATGCAGAAGAAGAAGAGGATGAAGATGCAGAAGAAGAAGAGGATGAGGATGATGAAGAAGAAGAGGATGAGGATGATGAAGAAGAAGAAGAGGATGAGGATGATGAAGAAGAGGATGAGGGTGAAGAAGAGGATGAGGATGAAGAAGAAGAAGAAGAAGAGGATGAGGATGAAGAAGAGGATGAGGATGAAGAAGAAGAAGAGGATGAGGATGAAGAAGAAGAAGAAGAAGAAGAAGAAGAGGATGAGGATGAAGAAGAAGAAGAAGAAGAAGAAGTAGGATGAAAATAAGAAGAATTCCAGTCCAGCAAAAAGTGTCTCTGCAGAGAGCTCCGCTATTTCTGACAGTTCTCTGACAGTTCCTTGACATTTACAGCGGTTGAAACATTGTATCTATTTGTTTCCGCATAAAAACATCTGTATCCTAAATGGAAACAAATAGATACATTGTTGCAACTTCTATAAATGTCAAGGAACTGTCAGAGAACTGTCAAAGAAATAGCAGAGCTCTCTGCAGGGACACTTTTTGCCGGCTCTAGACGGGTAGAAAATCGGCCGATTTTTTTTACCATTGATGGTAACGTCGGCCACTTGAACAACCGATTTTTCGTTTTTTAAAAGAAAAATCTGCAGTTTTTCTCCCCATCTATGGCCTGCATAAGGCAATTGCGAGCACAGGTGCTTGCATGTTTAATATTAAGTCTAATATTAAGGACTTTGTAAAAATGTATTTGCAGTAGGATACAGTGCTAAAGTCTTGTAAGTCTTGATGGAAAAAGGGAAGCAATATAAGGGGTGAAGTTAGAATAAGGATTATATCATCTGCAAAGAGATTTATCACATGTGATCTATGGTTAAATTTGAACCCAGAGATATGGGAACGAGATCGAATAGTTTTGGCTGAAGGTTCCATCATTAATTTTAATATTTACGGGGATAGGGGGCATCCTTGATGGGTACTGTTTGAAAGAAGAACAGATGTAAAGACTGGAGCGGAGGAATTAGAATAAATAGCTAAGATTGCTGAAGAAATCAATCCTTCATATCCAAATTTGGACAATACTGCAGACATGTATCCCCAATGTACACGGTAGACCGGTTTCTTTACATCTATGGATAGAAGGGGATAAGGCATTTGGCTTGTTTCTGTATGATAAATTATGTCAATTATTTTTCTAGCAGCATCAGAGGCCTGTCTACCCTTGATGAAGCCCATCTGATCTGATTTGATTGATGTGGGTAATATGTTCATCAGTCTTATAGCCAGGAGTTTTGCATAGATTTTGATATCAGAATTGAGTATCAGGCAAAAGTTTGCTGGGGTATTAGGATTTTTCCCTGGTTTAGGGAGGGTTATGACATGCACTGCTAGCATTTCAGAGGGAAATGAAGCAGTTTCAGTAGCTCTAGTGTATACCATTTGTAAGTAAGGAGTAAGAAAGTCTTTAAATGTTTCGAAGTATTTGTTAGTTCGACTGTCTGGGCCTGGTGACTTTCCCAGAGGTAATGAATAAATAGTCTTGACTATTTCCTCTGAAGTGAATGAGGTGTTAAGAAACTCTAGTTGAGAGGTAGTTAGTGTAGGGAGAGTTAGTTTTCCCAAAAATTGTTGGATATCAGCCTGTGAGGTTTGGGGGGGGGGTGCAAATCAGTTTTTAGATTATATAGTGACTTATAATAATTGGCAAAGGCATCTGCAATTTTCTGGGGATTCATATTTTTTTCTTTTGTGGCAGCAAACATAAAAGGTATTCTTGTCTTTACCATCTGAGCCTGCAATCTGTTTGCCAAGAATTTGCTCACTTTGCTGTTATAGACATAATAGTTCAATGTTAAGTGGAGTAAGTACTTGCCAACCTTCTCAATTTGTCCCGTAACTGCAATAGATCTGTTGCTATATTAGGAGATGGGGAGGTTTTATTTTGAGTGTCTAAGGAGCGTATCTCCGTTATAAGAATGTTGAGTTTAGCAGAGTATTGTTTTTCTGGCTTTAGATCCTAGTTGAATTAGCAAACCTCTCACATATGCCTTTTGAGTATTCCAGAGTATAAATAATGCATTGGTTTCAAGAAGGTTGTTGAGTGAAAAGGAATCTTTTTGACAAGAATTGTTTGAGATTCAGGATTTTGAAGTAAGGAATTATTACAGTGCCATATAAACACAGCTGGGCAAGTGTTCTCTTCCACTATTGTCATAAAAATAGCAGCTGGTCTGACCATGTGATATCAGATGTAGTGGAATAGGACACTTTCTGTAACAGCCATTTGTCGGCCAGAAACATATCTATATGTGCGTATAAATTATGTCTCTGGGAAAAATAGGTGAAATTGCGTTCATTTGCATGATGGCAGCACCACACATTATGGACATTTTCCATGTGCAAAAGTCCCCCTAAAGAAAAAGAGAGTGGCTTCCTACCCACTAGGAGGTGTCCATGAGTGGGTCAGCCACAAGATTAAAGTCTCCACAAATAATTT
This sequence comes from Staurois parvus, assembly GCF_062004578.1. Taxonomy (NCBI): domain Eukaryota; kingdom Metazoa; phylum Chordata; class Amphibia; order Anura; family Ranidae; genus Staurois; species Staurois parvus. The sequence continues at coordinate 18,914,564 of NW_028317807.1, forward strand.
GTTTTCCCTGTCGCACCATTAAGATTTTAACTAACAGTTTACGCATGTATCTCAATTGATGCGAGTTTGGGACATAAACATTGTCCAAAGTATAAGTACAGTTATTAATAGTACAGATGAGTATAATATACACTATGTTGCTAAAATTACCTGTTTGCAACATTTTATAATAGAAACAAAGAAACACTCTTTTTTTTTAAATTTTTTGCTTTTTATAGCACAAAAAATAAAACACCCAGCAGTGATTAAATACCATCAAAAGAAAGCTCTATGTGTGTGAAAAAAAGATAAAAATTTCATATGGGTACAGTGTTGCAGGTCCGCACAATTGTCATTCAAAGTGTGACAGCGCTGATAGCTTAAAATTGGCCTGGGCAGGAAGGGGGTATAAGTGCCCGATAGGCAAGTGGTTAATCCAGGGTTCCACATACAGTACATGAGTTCCTTTGTTTGTGCTGGAAATGCACTCCATCACATGCTCCTAGCACTGAGATTGGGCTGTGGGTGACAGCCCTGGATCCCTTACTAACGATTGGGATCCAGGGGAACCAGATCCGTGAATCCATTTTGGTGGCCTGCATATCTTCCATTAACATAATACTGTTCAAGATATCCACCCAGAGAGATAAGGGAGGACAGGTGGTAGTCATCCAAAATCTGGAAATAAGTTGGCGTGCTGAGGAGAGGAAAAACTTTAAAAGATTAGATTTCTGCGATTTATTCGAGCCTGGTAATATAGATCAGTGTTTTTCAACCTTTTTTGTGCAAAGGCACACTTTTTTCATGAAAAAAATCACGAGGCACACCACCATTAGAAAATGTTAAAAAAATTTACCTCTGTGCCTATATTGACTATATATAAAGTAATTCTCTTGAATAGGAATCAAACACAAAGAAATTATTTTATAATTACTTTATTATGAAATAATAAAGTATTTTATAATTGGACCCGGGGGCCGGACCAAGAGTAGATGAATGATGTGTATGTGTCATCCATAGTAAGTATAGTAATATTCCCCCATAGTAAGCATAGTAATTAATCCCCCATATAGTAATTCATCCCCCATAGTAATTCATCCCCCATATAGTAATTCATCCCCCATAGTAATTCATCCCCCATAGTAATTAATCCCCCATATAGTAATTCATCCCCCATAGTAATTCATCCCCCATAGTAATTAATCCCCCATATAGTAATTCATCCCCCATAGTAATTCATCCCCCATAGTAATTAATCCCCCATATAGTAATTCATCCCCCCATAGTAATTCATCCCCCATATAGTAATTCATCCCCCATAGTAATTAATCCCCCATATAGTAATTCATCCCCCATAGTAATTCATCCCCCATAGTAATTCATCCCCCATAGTAATTCATCCCTCATATAGTAATTCATCCCCCATAGTAATTCATCCCCCATATAGTAATTCATCCCCCATAGTAATTCATCCCCCATAGTAATTCATCCCCCATATAGTAATTAATCCCCCATAGTAATTCACCCCCCATATAGTAATTCATCCCCCATAGTAATTCATCCCCCATAGTAATTCACCCCCCATATAGTAATTCATCCCCCATAGTAATTCATCCCCCATAGTAATTCATCCCCCATATAGTAATTCATCCCCCATAGTAATTCATCCCCCATATAGTAATTCATCCCCCATAGTAATTCATCCCCCCTATAGTAATTCATCCCCCATAGTAATTCATCCCCCATAGTAATTCATCCCCCATATAGTAATTCATCCCCCATAGTAATTCATCCCCCATAGTAATTCATCCCCCATATTAAGTCCCCAAGCCCCCCCTGTGTCAATTCACTTACCTTTGCTCCGCGCGTTCCTCTCGCCGTTCCGGTGTAGCATGAAAATCTGTCTCCTATGAGGATCTGTCCCCCTCAACGTATCTGCGCATGTGCCAGTTCAGGCATTAGCAGCCGATCGGCGATCTCCGGCACATGCGCAGATACGTCGAGGAGGACAGATCATCCTGACAGTATCACGCTCCGCGGGCCGGATTAAAAGGTCTATGTTACGGATGAAATTGCAATTTTTCTCACGGCACACCAGACAATATCTCACGGCACACTAGTGTGCCGCGGCACAGTGGTTGAAAAACGCTGATATAGATAATAGTGTAATTTTGGGGGACGGAGTGATGGAGTCATTGTAAATGTCAGAATATATTTGAAAAATTTTAGACCAAAGTGGGCTAATGAGATCACAGTCCCACCACACATGCAAATATGTTTCCCTCTCTCTATGACAACACCAGCAGACATCCGGAACAGAAGGGAAAATACGACGTATGGAGACTGGGTCCTTGTACCATCTAGATAGTACTTTATAATTTTTTCTTCTACGTAGTTTGATACAGATGATTTGTGAGTGAAAATAACCGCCTTCTGTCACTCCGCTGGGGACATCTCTATGCCCAACTCCCCTGCCCACACTCTAGAATAAGTGGGCAGAGAGGTGGCAGTTATCAATTTATATACTTTAGAGAGGACATGATCAAGTAATTTGGTAAGAAGGCACATATATTTGAAAGCCAACAGGGGTCTATGTACTTTTCCAAACAAATGAAGGGTTTTACAATATGTGGATAGATGGACCCTTGTCAACCAATTAAAAGAAAATGGTAGATGAGCAGAGGTATGAATAAAAATGCCCGTGGAAGGATTGACAAAAGAGCACGCTGTTGGCCAAGAGGACCTGTTGCAGGAGCCATATATAGAGGTTTGTGTACTATTCGGGAGTTGGGGATTGTCAAACAGAGGAGTAAGAGGACTCGGATCAGAGGACAGTGCGAAACGACCACGACAAAGATACCAAACCCCAATCACGGCTTCTGTCAAGTGGGAGAGCATAGGGAGAGTACGAAAAGAACTGGAGTAACCCCAGGGTACTGCTCTCAAATCCACTGGAGAAAGATCTTGTTCTATAATGACAGAGGCCTTGGTGAACAGCTGGGGAAACCATTCTAATAAACGAGCCAGTAATGCAGAGTCATGATAAAGTTCAAAATCTGAGAGACCCGCACCCCCTCAGACTTTGGGTGGCATAATAGTTTATTTTTCAATCTGAAGCGGTGTCGGTGCTAAATAGATTGAATAGTGAGGGTTCAAAAGGTGTGGAAAAAAGCCAAAGTAATATGATGGGATGGTTTGAAACAGATATAGCAGCTTAGGCAGAATGTCCATCTCCAATATATTTATACGTCTGAACCAAGGCACAGGGAGCTCTCGCCAATTCTCCAACGATCGGCATATTTTAGTAAGGAGTGGACTAAAATTAAGAGTGTAGAGGTTCTGTAGTTGGGCAGGAATCGCCGTACCCAAATATGTGATGGCCTTGGATTGCCATTTAAAATGGTAATTCTGCTTAAGCATGGAGAGCGTATGTGGGGCTATAGAAAGATTGAGGGCCTCTGTAAGATTCAATTTAAAGTTGCTAAAGCCGCCAAACATTTGGATTTCAGTTAATATAGAAGGAATGCTGATATGAGGTTGGGTAACGCATAACAAAAGGTTGTCCACGTATAAGGAGAGCTTACAGTGCATCGAGAGAGTATGGATACCCCAAATAGAGACATTGTTGTGTATGGATTGGGCTAAATGTTCAATAACTATGACAAAAAGGGGAAAGAGGACAGCCCTGTCGTGTACCATTCAAAATGTTAAACCGTTCGGATTGTACGCCGTTAACCCGCACAGAGGCAGTGGAATATAGAGCCATGATGCGACTTAACATTTTGGGACCCATCCCGATTTGTAGCAATGCCTGGTGAAGGAAAGACCAACTGAATCTATCACAGGCCTTCCCTGGGTCACATGAGAGAAGGCATGCCAGGACCTGGGTTTTTTTTTTTCATGCAGGAGGTGCCATGGTTGGGAATTGAACCCATGGTCCATTTACTGCAAGGCAGATGTGTTAACCACCAAGCCACTGTGCTGCCCCTCCGTACATGAACAGGTGAAAAAACGGATGATTTCCCCTTTTTTGTGAGAGACGCCAAGCTGACGACCTTCACTGCAGTTTCTCCTTCCCATATGAGTCGTGTTGCCAGGGAGCCTTACGAACCCCGATACAACAAATCACACACATGTGGTATCAACGTAATTGTTGGGAGTAGACAAATTATTGTGCAGGTTTTATGGTGGTGGGTCATGATAATGGCATAAATACTGTATATGCGGCTAAAGTTTAAAAAAATATTTTCTCACTATTTTGAGCCAGTTTTCTCTGCATAATAATGAGGAGATATCCATTAACGTTACCAACAAATGAAAACCAAATTAGTCCTGAAATAAACAAGTTATTATCCGCATGTACACACTGTCCAGTTGGCAAATTTGTGGTTCAGGGCTTGCTTCACCAAATTTTATCAAATGGTCTTTACATTAGGGTTTCCATGCAGGGGTTTCCAATATCACTTGAAAGCACAAAGCAAACTTGTTTTCAGCATTCTGGCTTCTTCTTGCAGCACCACTGCTCTGTGGCTTAGGCTTTTGTGTCTGTTCCTTCAGACCATCTCATAGCACCACTGTGCTCACATGCATACTCTGAATACCTTGTAGCTCCTGCACTGGCCCACACCCTGACCTCTGGGCAGGGATATCCTCCCAGGTGGAGCCTTAAACTCTTTTCACATTTCATCTGATAAGGCTTTTGCACACCTGCATTAGAAATCAGCAGGTGCTGGCTGCTGGAAAAATATAGATCCAGTGTTGGAAGCTTCATCCCACCCAATATTCTACAAAGCCTCCAGGCTCCAGGACCCATATGAGGAGTTACCAGTTCTGGGGAAAACTGCAAAGTATATACATTAAGTTAGCTTGGTTTCATTGCATATTTTAACAGTATTTAGAGAACGTATTATTGTTGCCTTTTAAACCATTTATTTATTATTTAAAGGATTGATTAGCTTCACACCCCACCACAAATTTGTACATGATGGAGCCTGCTATGATATTGGTAGGTGGTGGACATACATTGGCTGCCTTCCTTTACCACTTGGGCTGCACACACCTGGATTTTGTTCCAACTCTATTTAAACAAAGCTTTGTAAAAAAAAACACACACACACACACACGTAGAGGGCTCAGTTGTATATTTTCTAGATAAGGTTTTGTGTGTAGAATGTTGGAGCCACTTAGAAACTGTAACAATGGGCACATACTTACAGAGCAACATGAATATAAGCAAGAAAAACAAAATATAAATATTTACTTGCACTTCTGCATATCTCTGCATAGTGGAAGAAAGGAACAAGTGAAATTATTACATGCTCTTCTTTTGATTAGGTTTTAAAAGTATATATGGTGTTCATGTAAATAAAATAGACTGTATAAGAATTCTTTAACAACAAAATGACAAAATAAAATTTGAAGATCACAAAAACATTTTAGGGAAATCGTTTAGACCTTAGACACACTCCTAAACCTTGTGAACCTTATTGCTGTACATACATACACACACGCAGCTTTTTGAAATCAGATTGTAGTTTTCAAAAAATGAAGGCAAGAAATCTATAAATTAGTCCAGACTGTGAGGGGGAAAAGTTTCTATCTATAAACATAGAGATATAATCCCCTCCCTCTCCATATCATGACCAACAACAAAAAAAAGAACATGTGAAAATAAAATACTTCCTGTCTGTGAAATACGATATGTTTCCTAAGGAACAAATAGATCTCTAGTTTAAGGAGACATGAAATAGTCAATCAATTATTATACTTGCCAAAATATAATCCATAAGAGCTATTTGTATAAAAAAGTGCATACTCAAAAAAAAAATGTAATGATACAGTTAAGAGTAGAATTTTTCAATTGCTGTGCCATAGCACCATTGGGGTGCTGTAAAGAGTCCTCAGGGGTGCAGGGGGGCAAAAGGACAAAAATCTGCCTGTACAGTCTGATTTGACTGTTCTGTCTTAAAGTGGTTCTAAAGACTGAAGTTTTACCCTCATGTATTCCAAGCATGAAGGTAAAAAAAAACAAAAAGCATGCAGTATGCACCTCCCCTCTCAGCCCCCAATACTTAACTGAGCCTAATCGCAGTCCAGCACTGTGCATGAAAGCAGCATCTCTCCCTCCTAAGGAAAGGATCAGGAGCCACTGGCTCTCTCTGCTGTCAATCACAGCTAGTGAAGAGAGAGCGGGGACATGGCCGATCAGTGTTCTGTGTGTCTCTAAGACACACAGAGGCAGCATGAGAGTATGCACACATGAGTGCCCCCAGGGCAAGCAGCTTGCTCTGGGGGCACTCAGCACGGGAGAGGAGCCAGGTGTCCCAACAAGGGAACCTGAGAAAAGCAGGATCAGGGCTGCACTGTGCAAAACCATTTCACAAAGCAGGTGAGTATAGGATGTTGGTTATTTTAAAATATCACTTTAACTCCTGTATACAGACAGGAGGGAGAGAGCACAACCTCCTCCCGGCTCTCTCTATCTGTACTAAAGCTGGGAACCCAGAAAGCTGTGTGGGCCATCAGTTGCTAAGGAAATGTCAGGTGGCCTGCACAGCTTTCTGGGTTGCTGACTTTAGTACAGATAGGAACAGAGAGGAGAGAGTCGGGAGGAGGTGCAGGCTGTGATCTCTCCTTCCTGTCTGTATACAGGAATTAAAACAGAACACAGTCAGACCTGACTGTACAGAGTTTGATTACCAACCCCATATATCTTCCCCACACTGCTCCTGTCCCAGCAGCAGAAATTGTGGGTAGGGGGCAGAATTAAATTTTTGCACAGTCTTGATTTTAGAGTTATGTGTCTACAGACAGGAGGGAGAGAAGCTGGAGGAGGGGAGCACAGCATATGTTTGTGCTAGAAGGGGGGATTTGGGGGGAGATTTGCGTTAGGAGAGGGAATTTGTGGGGGATTTGTACTAAGAAATTTGGAGAGGGATTTATGCTAGGAGGATGATTTTGGAGCTAGGGATTTGTGTTAAAAAGGGGGATTTTGGCAGAGTTGTGCTAGAAGCAGAGATTTGGGGAGATTTTGTGCTAGGAGGTGGGATTTTGAAGGGGGATTTGTGCTAGGAGGGAATATTTTGGTGGGGGAGATTAGTGCTAGAAGCAGGGATTAAGGGGGGGGGGGGGAATGTGTGCTAGGAGGAGGTAATCTGTGCTATTTTAAAAATCATGTTGGCACCTTTTTTTTCTGTCTCACATGCATAGAGCAGCCCAATACAAAACCATGACATGGAAACATGGTACTGAGAAATGTAAAGGTGTTCACCTGGGTGCCAAAAGTACACAAGCAAATTAGTTTGTGAGGAGCTCCCTGGGAGATTCAGTGATGGATGGTCTTTTGATCATAGACCTAACAATAGCATGCAATGCTAAGTCGCAGCTAATAAAGCTAGTAAAATTTTGCCATGCATGAAAAAGTGCATACTTTCAATGCATAAATTAGTAATTCTACCCCTTTATAAAACACTAATTTGGCCTATTTGGAAATTCAGTTCAGATTTGGTCACCAATCCTCAGGAAAAACATTGCTTAATTAGAAAGATTTCAGCAAAGGGCAACACAATGAATAAAGTGGATGGAGAACCTCAGCTATCAGGAGAAATTACATAGATTATAGTTCTCTCTGGAGAATAGGTGTTTAACCCCCTCACGGAAGTGCCTCCTGGACCTTTAAGGGGTTTCTGATGCCGGGAGGTGGGGCGGGGTTTAGGGTCATATGACCATCTTGATTTGCTGCCATGGCAGTCACATGATCTGAAAGGTCCCGATCGCAAGGAGAGATAGGGACCTTTCAGTGGGACGCTGACACATGTGCTGGGAGTGTGCAGGGTGCATGCTCTCAGCACGTTTGTTTACAAATGGTACACAAATATGTGGCCACTCGGCGTCAAGGCCCAGACGCCGAGAGGCCGCATATTTGTGCACTGTCGTCATGAAGAGGTTAAGATGCAATATGTTTACAATGTACAGATACAGTGTATCAAAGGTGACTTCAGTAACTGTAATACATTGTCTACTTTGATGTTCCTGAAGAGGACATGTGGCCACGACCAGGTTAGAAGAGAGGAGGATCAACCTTAAATTGCAGAAATGATTCTGTTAGAATAGTTAAAATGTGGAGCTCCCTCCCAAAGAGATGGTACTAGCTAAGAGTGTCAACAACTTTTACTGTAGATGTCTTCCTCAAGCAGAATATACAGGACCAAAGAGTTGATGGAGAGTGTGATGATGCTGAAGCATTTTAGGTGGAACTGCACATGGGAGGGCGTACTACAAAGGAAATTGGAGTTTGTTATAGGCCACCCAGTGTTAATGAGCAGGTGGAGACTCAGCTCCTTGCACAGATCAAAAGAGCTGCAAGGGCTGGGACAGTGATAATAATGGGGGATTTTAACTACCCAGAAATTGTCTGGAGTAATGGCACTGCAGGAACAGTTAAACGGCAAACATTTCTAAATCTACTACAGGACAATTTTAAGGTACAGTTCATAGAGGCCTCAACTCGGAATGATTCTCTGCTGGAGCTGATAATCTCAAACCATGCAGAGCTTATTACTAATGTCCATATAAAAGAACATCTGGATAGCAGTGAAAATAACATGATTTCATTTATCGTTAGCTGTAAACAACCAGAACATACAAGGAAAAATAAAAACACTCAACTATAAGAGAGCTAATTTTCCAAGGCTGAGAGCTGCTCTCCAAGACCTAGACTGGGAGGGAATATTGGCATCGATGAACACAACACAGAAATGGGAGTTCTTCAAAAAAACTGTATGTGAACACACTGCAAAATAGATTCCCATGGGCAACAAGTTTAAAAGGCTAAAAATAAAACCTACGTGGCTTACGGCCAAAGTTAAAAAAGCCATAAATAATAAGAAAAGAGCTTAATATAAAAATGAATTAACGCTATCATCGTTTAAACATTACAAAGAATATAACAGAATATGTAATTCTGTATAATAATAATGTAAAAAGGAAATCAAGGCTGAAAAAATTGAAAACGAATGACAGATTGCAAAAGATAGCAGGACAAACCTCCCAAATTTTTTTCAAATATATTAATAGTCAAAAGGTCAAGTCCTTAGGCGCATGCGCGGCCAGGGACGATGGCGGCCGCACTTTAAGTGAGCTCCGCTCATCCCGGCCAGTGAAGACTCACCCGACATTTGCCTCCGCTCCTCTTCCGCTGCGGGTGAGTCACCCGTACTCTGCACCCGGCCCGGCACCTGAGCGAAGGCTTGATGGGGAAGATAGGGCGCTGGAGGCCCCCCTCCCCGCAACCACGTGACCCACGGCCCTCGCCGCTCCGGAGGTTCCTCTCCAGGCCACAATCCCCAGCCTCAGGTATGACTGAGAGCCCAGGGAGAGATCGCGGCCCCCCGGTGGTCGCAGACGGTACTGCACTCACAGACACTCCAGCCTCTGCCCTGACACACTCCCTGCTGGAGGACTATGAGCCCCAGCATGCTACTGCAAGGGCTGCGGAGCACTCTGCCTCAGAGAAGCATCCTCTTTCCACCCTGGCACCTCAACAGGCCACCCAGTCACCTTCCCTCACATTGTCAGCGTTGGATGACAAGCTACAAAATTTTTTGCGCAACATTACCGCGTCCATATCCGCTGAAATTGGAAAGCTGGCCTTGGAGCTTAGAGGGGAAATTGCCCAGATTGGAGACCGCACGGACAGACTGGAAAATGAGTTTGATGATCTGGTTCAATACGTCCACGTGCTGGAAGAGGATAACGCTTATCTGAAGCATTCCATGTCCCAAATGCAGCTCCAGCAAGAGGATCTGGAAAACAGGGAACGGCGCCAAAATATCCATATCCGCGGTATGTCTGAGTCTATTGCAGACGCACAGTTGCACCGTCATCTTCTGTCCTTCTTTACCGCGACTGCACCCTTGGTTCCAGAGGCAGATTGGCGTATGGATAGGGCTCACCGCTCCTTGGGCCCAAAACCTGCTGAAGGCACCAGATCTCGCGACGTTATTGTTCGCTTTTAGAGATGAGCGAATTATTCAAAAATTCGATTCGACTGATTCGGCGAATTCGTGAAAAAATTTCGATTCGAGTCGAATATATTCGCTGCGAATTTAACTTATAAAAGGGTGTTTCTAGGCTTCAGAGAGCCTTTATATTAGTGCAGAACACTGTACCTTTAATTTAAATGCCCTTGGAGTCTGCTGGGGAAGAGAAATAATACTGACAGTCAGTATGACATGCAGATGAGTGCCGTCGATCTTAGAATAACCGCACACTTCACTCATTTGGGCAGTCACGGGGCCAAAACCAGAGTATGGAGCCACAGTGTGGCGGTGGAGGCAGCAGCAATGGGAGGCCATACAGCACCCTATGACAAAAATGGAAATCACCAGCAGTGTGAGGAGACCTGAAAGTGGCACATGGCAGAGTGTGGCGATGGAGACAGCAGCAATGGGAGGCCGTACAGGGACCCATGACACACTCTGGACCTGGCAACAGCATGAGGAGGCGGTACAGGGGCCCATGACAGATTACGGGCCTGGCAGCAGCATGAGGAGTCGGTACGGGGGCCCATGACACACTCTGGACCTGGCAGCAGCATGAGGAGGCGGTACAGGGGCGCATGACAGATTACGAGCCTGGCAGCAGCAACTTGGACAGGAGGACGTTCAGCTTCTGCACCGTCGGGTGCGTGCTCGCAAACTGTTGTCTCTTGGAAACGGATTCCAAGAAAGACTGCTGACGGAATCCGTGAAGAGGAGTAGAAGGAGAATGAGCATCTGAACGAGCGGAATATGCCAACAAGCGACAACAGGGGCCCATGACAGATTACGGGCCTGGCAGCAGCATGAGGAGTCGGTATGGGGGCCCATGGCAGATTACGGGCCTGGCAGCAGCAATGGGAGGCCCGTAATCTGCCAGCACCCTATGACAAAAAATGGAACACACCAGCAGTGTGTGAGGAGACCTGAAAGTGGCACATGGCAGAGTGTGGCGATGGAGACAGCAGCAATGGGAGGCCGTACAGGGACCCATGAGAGACTCTGGACCTGGCAGCAGCATGAGGAGGTGGTACAGGGGCCCATGGCAGATTAGGGGCCTGGCAGCAGCTATGGGAGGCCCGTAATCTGCCAGCACCCTATGACAAAAAATGGAACACACCAGCAGTGTGAGGAGACCTGAAAGTGGCACATGGCATGAGACACTGTGGACCTGGCAGCAGCATGAGGAGGCGGTACAGGGGCCCATGGCAGATTAGGGGCCTGGCAGCAGCTATGGGAGGCCCGTAATCTGCCAGCACCCTATGACAAAAAATGGAACTCACCAGCAGTGTGAGGAGACCTGAAAGTGGCACATGGCAGAGTGTGGCGATGGAGACAGCAGCAATGGGAGGCCGTACAGGGACCCATGAGAGACTCTGGACTTGGAAGCAGCATGAGGAGGCGGTATAGGGGCCCATGGCAGATTAGGGGCCTGGCAGCAGCTATAGGAGGCCCGTAATCTGCCAGCACCCTATGACAAAAAATGGAACACACCAGCAGTGTGAGGAGACCTGAAAGTGGCACATGGCATGAGACACTGTGGACCTGGCAGCAGCATGAGGAGGCGGTACAGGGGCCCATGGCAGATTAGGGGCCTGGCAGCAGCTATGGGAGGCCCGTAATCTGCCAGCACCCTATGACAAAAAATGGAACAAACCAGCAGTGTGTGGAGACCTGAAAGTGGCACATGGCAGAGTATGGCGATGGAGACAGCAGCAATGGGAGGACGTACAGGGACCCATGAGAGACTCTGGACTTGGCAGCAGCATGAGGAGGCGGTATAGGGGCCCATGGCAGATTAGGGGCCTGGCAGCAGCTATAGGAGACCCGTAATCTGCCAGCACCCTATGACAAAAAATGTAACACACCAGCAGTGTGAGGAGACCTGAAAGTGGCATATGGCAGAGTGTGGCGATGGAGACAGCAGCAATGGGAGGCCGTACAGGGACCCATGAGAGACTCTGGACCTGGCAGCAGCATGAGGAGGCGGTATAGGGGCCCATGGCAGATTAGGGGCCTGGCAGCAGCTATAGGAGGCCCGTAATCTGCAAGCACCCTATGACAAAAAATGGAACACACCAGCAGTGTGAGGAGACCTGAAAGTGGCACATGGCATAAGACACTGTGGACCTGGCAGCAGCATGAGGAGGCGGTACAGGGGCCCATGGCAGATTAGGGGCCTGGCAGCAGCTATGGGAGGCCCGTAATCTGCCAGCACCCTATGACAAAAAATGGAACACACCAGCAGTGTGAGGAGACCTGAAAGTGGCACATGGCATGAGACACTGTGGACCTGGCAGCAGCATGAGGAGGCGGTACAGGGGCCCATGGCAGATTAGGGGCCTGGCAGCAGCTATGGGAGGCCCGTAATCTGCCAGCACCCTATGACAAAAAATGGAACACACCAGCAGTGTGAGGAGACCTGAAAGTGGCACATGGCATGAGACACTGTAGACCTGGCAGCAGCATGAGGAGGCGGTACAGGGGCCCATGGCAGATTAGGGGCCTGGAAGCAGCTATGGGAGGCCCGTAATCTGCCAGCACCCTATGACAAAAAATGGAACACACCAGCAGTGTGAGGAGACCTGAAAGTGGCACATGGCAGAGTGTGGCGATGGAGACAGCAGCAATGGGAGGCCGTACAGGGACCCATGAGAGACTCTGGACCTGGCAGCAGCATGAGGAGGCGGTATAGGGGCCCATGGCAGATTAGGGGCCTGGCAGCAGCTATAGGAGGCCCGTAATCTGCCAGCACCCTATGACAAAAAATGGAACACACCAGCAGTGTGAGGAGACCTGAAAGTGGCACATGGCATGAGACACTGCGGACCTGGCAGCAGCATGAGGAGGCGGTACAGGGGCCCATGGCAGATTAGGGGCCTGGCAGCAGCTATGGGAGGCCCGTAATCTGCCAGCACCCTATGACAAAAAATGGAACACACCAGCAGTGTGAGGAGACCTGAAAGTGGCACATGGCATGAGACACTGTGGACCTGGCAGCAGCATGAGGAGGCGGTACAGGGGCCCATGGCAGATTAGGGGCCTGTCAGCAGCTATGGGAGGCCCGTAATCTGCCAGCACCCTATGACAAAAAATGGAACACACCAGCAGTGTGAGGAGACCTGAAAGTGGCACATGGCATGAGACACTGTGGACCTGGCAGCAGCATGAGGAGGCGGTACAGGGGCCCATGGCAGATTAGGGGCCTGGCAGCAGCTATGGGAGGCCCGTAATCTGCCAGCACCCTATGACAAAAAATGGAACTCACCAGCAGTGTGAGGAGACCTGAAAGTGGCACATGGCAGAGTGTGGCGATGGAGACAGCAGCAATGGGAGGCCGTACAGGGACCCATGAGAGACTCTGGACTTGGCAGCAGCATGAGGAGGCGGTATAGGGGCCCATGGCAGATTAGGGGCCTGGCAGCAGCTATAGGAGGCCCGTAATCTGCCAGCACCCTATGACAAAAAATGGAACACACCAGCAGTGTGAGGAGACCTGAAAGTGGCACATGGCATGAGACACTGTGGACCTGGCAGCAGCATGAGGAGGCGGTACAGGGGCCCATGGCAGATTAGGGGCCTGGCAGCAGCTATGGGAGGCCCGTAATCTGCCAGCACCCTATGACAAAAAATGGAACAAACCAGCAGTGTGTGGAGACCTGAAAGTGGCACATGGCAGAGTATGGCGATGGAGACAGCAGCAATGGGAGGACGTACAGGGACCCATGAGAGACTCTGGACTTGGCAGCAGCATGAGGAGGCGGTATAGGGGCCCATGGCAGATTAGGGGCCTGGCAGCAGCTATAGGAGACCCGTAATCTGCCAGCACCCTATGACAAAAAATGTAACACACCAGCAGTGTGAGGAGACCTGAAAGTGGCATATGGCAGAGTGTGGCGATGGAGACAGCAGCAATGGGAGGCCGTACAGGGACCCATGAGAGACTCTGGACCTGGCAGCAGCATGAGGAGGCGGTATAGGGGCCCATGGCAGATTAGGGGCCTGGCAGCAGCTATAGGAGGCCCGTAATCTGCAAGCACCCTATGACAAAAAATGGAACACACCAGCAGTGTGAGGAGACCTGAAAGTGGCACATGGCATAAGACACTGTGGACCTGGCAGCAGCATGAGGAGGCGGTACAGGGGCCCATGGCAGATTAGGGGCCTGGCAGCAGCTATGGGAGGCCCGTAATCTGCCAGCACCCTATGACAAAAAATGGAACACACCAGCAGTGTGAGGAGACCTGAAAGTGGCACATGGCATGAGACACTGTGGACCTGGCAGCAGCATGAGGAGGCGGTACAGGGGCCCATGGCAGATTAGGGGCCTGGCAGCAGCTATGGGAGGCCCGTAATCTGCCAGCACCCTATGACAAAAAATGGAACACACCAGCAGTGTGAGGAGACCTGAAAGTGGCACATGGCATGAGACACTGTAGACCTGGCAGCAGCATGAGGAGGCGGTACAGGGGCCCATGGCAGATTAGGGGCCTGGAAGCAGCTATGGGAGGCCCGTAATCTGCCAGCACCCTATGACAAAAAATGGAACACACCAGCAGTGTGAGGAGACCTGAAAGTGGCACATGGCAGAGTGTGGCGATGGAGACAGCAGCAATGGGAGGCCGTACAGGGACCCATGAGAGACTCTGGACCTGGCAGCAGCATGAGGAGGCGGTATAGGGGCCCATGGCAGATTAGGGGCCTGGCAGCAGCTATAGGAGGCCCGTAATCTGCCAGCACCCTATGACAAAAAATGGAACACACCAGCAGTGTGAGGAGACCTGAAAGTGGCACATGGCATGAGACACTGCGGACCTGGCAGCAGCATGAGGAGGCGGTACAGGGGCCCATGGCAGATTAGGGGCCTGGCAGCAGCTATGGGAGGCCCGTAATCTGCCAGCACCCTATGACAAAAAATGGAACACACCAGCAGTGTGAGGAGACCTGAAAGTGGCACATGGCATGAGACACTGTGGACCTGGCAGCAGCATGAGGAGGCGGTACAGGGGCCCATGGCAGATTAGGGGCCTGTCAGCAGCTATGTGAGGCCCGTAATCTGCAAGCACCCTATGACAAAAAATGGAACACACCAGCAGTGTGAGGAGACCTGAAAGTGGCACATGGCATGAGACACTGCGGACCTGGCAGCAGCATGAGGAGGCGGTACAGGGGCCCATGGCAGATTAGGGGCCTGGCAGCAGCTATGGGAGGCCCGTAATCTGCCAGCACCCTATGACAAAAAATGGAACACACCAGCAGTGTGAGGAGACCTGAAAGTGGCACATGGCATGAGACACTGTGGACCTGGCAGCAGCATGAGGAGGCGGTACAGGGGCCCATGGCAGATTAGGGGCCTGTCAGCAGCTATGGGAGGCCCGTAATCTGCCAGCACCCTATGACAAAAAATGGAACACACCAGCAGTGTGAGGAGACCTGAAAGTGGCACATGGCATGAGACACTGTGGACCTGGCAGCAGCATGAGGAGGCGGTACAGGAGCCCCTGGCAGATTAGGGGCCTGGCAGCAGCTATGGGAGGCCCGTAATCTGCCAGCACCCTATGACAAAAAATGGAACACACCAGCAGTGTGAGGAGACCTGAAAGTGGCACATGGCAGAGTGTGGCGATGGAGACAGCAGCAATGGGAGGCCGTACAGGGACCCATGAGAGACTCTGGACCTGGCAGCAGCATGAGGAGGCGGTATAGGGGCCCATGGCAGATTAGGGGCCTGGCAGCAGCTATAGGAGGCCCGTAATCTGCCAGCACCCTATGACAAAAAATGGAACACACCAGCAGTGTGAGGAGACCTGAAAGTGGCACATGGCATGAGACACTGTGGACCTGGCAGCAGCATGAGGAGGCGGTACAGGGGCCCATGGCAGATTAGGGGCCTGGCAGCAGCTATGGGAGGCCCGTAATCTGCCAGCACCCTATGACAAAAAATGGAACACACCAGCAGTGTGAGGAGACCTGAAAGTGGCACATGGCATGAGACACTGTAGACCTGGCAGCAGCATGAGGAGGCGGTACAGGGGCCCATGGCAGATTAGGGGCCTGGCAGCAGCTATGGGAGGCCCGTAATCTGCCAGCACCCTATGACAAAAAATGGAACACACCAGCAGTGTGAGGAGACCTGAAAGTGGCACATGGCATGAGACACTATGGACCTGGCAGCAGCATGAGGAGGCGGTACAGGGGCCCATGGCAGATTAGGGGCCTGGCAGCAGCTATGGGAGGCCCGTAATCTGTCAGCACCCTATGACAAAAAATGGAACACACCAGCAGTGTGAGGAGACCTGAAAGTGGCACATGGCATGAGACACTGTGGACCTGGCAGCAGCATGAGGAGGCGGTACAGGGGCCCATGGCAGATTAGGGGCCTGGCAGCAGCTATGGGAGGCCCGTAATCTGCCAGCACCCTATGACAAAAAATGGAACACACCAGCAGTGTGAGGAGACCTGAAAGTGGCACATGGCAGAGTGTGGCGATGGAGACAGCAGCAATGGGAGGCCGTACAGGGACCCATGAGAGACTCGGGACTTGGCAGCAGCATGAGGAGGTGGTATAGGGGCCCATGGCAGATTAGGGGCCTGGCAGCAGCTATAGGAGGCCCGTAATCTGCCAGCACCCTATGACAAAAATGGAACACACCAGCAGTGTGAGGAGACCTGAAAGTGGCACATGGCATGAGACACTGTGGACCTGGCAGCAGCATGAGGAGGCGGTACAGGAGCCCCTGGCAGATTAGGGGCCTGGCAGCAGCTATGGGAGGCCCGTAATCTGCCAGCACCCTATGACAAAAAATGGAACACACCAGCAGTGTGAGGAGACCTGAAAGTGGCACATGGCAGAGTATGGCGATGGAGACAGCAGCAATGGGAGGACGTACAGGGACCCATGAGAGACTCTGGACTTGGCAGCAGCATGAGGAGGCGGTATAGGGGCCCATGGCAGATTAGGGGCCTGGCAGCAGCTATAGGAGACCCGTAATCTGCCAGCACCCTATGACAAAAAATGTAACACACCAGCAGTGTGAGGAGACCTGAAAGTGGCATATGGCAGAGTGTGGCGATGGAGACAGCAGCAATGGGAGGCCGTACAGGGACCCATAAGAGACTCTGGACCTGGCAGCAGCATGAGGAGGCGGTATAGGGGCCCATGGCAGATTAGGGGCCTGGCAGCAGCTATAGGAGGCCCGTAATCTGCAAGCACCCTATGACAAAAAATGGAACACACCAGCAGTGTGAGGAGAGCTGAAAGTGGCACATGGCATGAGACACTGTGGACCTGGCAGCAGCATGAGGAGGCGGTACAGGGGCCCATGGCAGATTAGGGGCCTGGCAGCAGCTATGGGAGGCCCGTAATCTGCCAGCACCCTATGACAAAAAATGTAACACACCAGCAGTGTGAGGAGACCTGAAAGTGGCACATGGCATGAGACACTGTGGACCTGGCAGCAGCATGAGGAGGCGGTACAGGGGCCCATGGCAGATTAGGGGCCTGGCAGCAGCTATGGGAGGCTCGTAATCTGCCAGCACCCTATGAAAAAAAATGGAACACACCAGCAGTGTGAGGAGACCTGAAAGTGGCACATGGCATGAGACACTGTGGACCTGGCAGCAGCATGAGGAGGCGGTACAGGGGCCCATGGCAGATTAGGGGCCTGGAAGCAGCTATGGGAGGCCCGTAATCTGCCAGCACCCTATGACAAAAAATGGAACACACCAGCAGTGTGAGGAGACCTGAAAGTGGCACATGGCAGAGTGTGGCGATGGAGACAGCAGCAATGGGAGGCCGTACAGGGACCCATGAGAGACTCTGGACCTGGCAGCAGCATGAGGAGGTGGTATAGGGGCCCATGGCAGATTAGGGGCCTGGCAGCAGCTATAGGAGGCCCGTAATCTGCCAGCACCCTATGACAAAAAATGGAACACACCAGCAGTGTGAGGAGACCTGAAAGTGGCACATGGCATGAGACACTGTGGACCTGGCAGCAGCATGAGGAGGCGGTACAGGGGCCCATGGCAGATTAGGGGCCTGGCAGCAGCTATGGGAGGCCCGTAATCTGCCAGCACCCTATGACAAAAAATGGAACACACCAGCAGTGTGAGGAGACCTGAAAGTGGCACATGGCATGAGACACTGTGGACCTGGCAGCAGCATGAGGAGGCGGTACAGGGGCCCATGGCAGATTAGGGGCCTGGCAGCAGCTATGGGAGGCCCGTAATCTGCCAGCACCCTATGACAAAAAATGGAACACACCAGCAGTGTGAGGAGACCTGAAAGTGGCACATGGCATGAGACACTGTGGACCTGGCAGCAGCATGAGGAGGCGGTACAGGGGCCCATGGCAGATTAGGGGCCTGGCAGCAGCTATGGGAGGCCCGTAATCTGCCAGCACCCTATGACAAAAAATGGAACACACCAGCAGTGTGAGGAGACCTGAAAGTGGCACATGGCATGAGACACTGTGGACCTGGCAGCAGCATGAGGAGGCGGTACAGGGGCCCATGGCAGATTAGGGGCCTGACAGCAGCTATGGGAGGCCCGTAATCTGCCAGCACCCTATGACAAAAAATGGAACACACCAGCAGTGTGAGGAGACCTGAAAGTGGCACATGGCAGAGTGTGGCGATGGAGACAGCAGCAATGGGAGGCCGTACAGGGACCCATGAGAGACTCGGGACTTGGCAGCAGCATGAGGAGGTGGTATAGGGGCCCATGGCAGATTAGGGACCTGGCAGCAGCTATAGGAGGCCCGTAATCTGCCAGCACCCTATGACAAAAATGGAACACACCAGCAGTGTGAGGAGAACTGAAAGTGGCACATGGCATGAGACACTGTGGACCTGGCAGCAGCATGAGGAGGCGGTACAGGAGCCCCTGGCAGATTAGGGGCCTGGCAGCAGCTATGGGAGGCCCGTAATCTGCCAGCACCCTATGACAAAAAATGGAACACACCAGCAGTGTGAGGAGACCTGAAAGTGGCACATGGCAGAGTGTGGCGATGGAGACAGCAGCAATGGGAGGCCGTACAGGGACCCATGAGAGACTCTGGACCTGGCAGCAGCATGAGGAGGCGGTATAGGGGCCCATGGAAGATTAGGGGCCTGGCAGCAGCTATAGGAGGCCCGTAATCTGCCAGCACCCTATGACAAAAAATGGAACACACCAGCAGTGTGAGGAGACCTGAAAGTGGCACATGGCATGAGACACTGTGGACCTGGCAGCAGCATGAGGAGGCGGTACAGGGGCCCATGGCAGATTAGGGGCCTGGCAGCAGCTATGGGAGGCCCGTAATCTGCCAGCACCCTATGACAAAAAATGTAACACACCAGCAGTGTGAGGAGACCTGAAAGTGGCACATGGCATGAGACACTGTGGACCTGGCAGCAGCATGAGGAGGCAGTACAGGGGCCCATGGCAGATTAGGGGCCTGGCAGCAGCTATGGGAGGCCCGTAATCTGCCAGCACCCTATGACAAAAAATGGAACACACCAGCAGTGTGAGGAGACCTGAAAGTGGCACATGGCATGAGACACTGTGGACCTGGCAGCAGCATGAGGAGGCGGTACAGGGGCCCATGGCAGATTAGGGGCCTGGCAGCAGCTATGGGAGGCCCGTAATCTGCCAGCACCCTATGACAAAAAATGGAACACACCAGCAGTGTGAGGAGACCTGAAAGTGGCACATGGCAGAGTGTGGCGATGGAGACAGCAGTAATGGGAGGCCGTACAGGGACCCATGAGAGACTCTGGACTTGGCAGCAGCATGAGGAGGCGGTACAGGGGCCCATGGCAGATTAGGGGCCTGGCAGCAGCTATAGGAGGCCCGTAATCTGCCAGTACCCTATGACAAAAATGGAACACACCAGCAGTGTGAGGAGACCTGAAAGTGGCACATGGCATGAGACACTGTGGACCTGGCAGCAGCATGAGGAGGCAGTACAGGGGCCCATGGTAGATTAGGGGCCTGGCAGCAGCTATGGGAGGCCCGTAATCTGCCAGCACCCTATGACAAAAAATGGAACACACCAGCAGTGTGAGGAGACCTGAAAGTGGCACATGGCAGAGTGTGGCGATGGAGACAGCAGCAATGGGAGGCCGTACAGGGACCCATGAGAGACTCTGGACCTGGCAGCAGCATGAGGAGGCGGTATAGGGGCCCATGGCAGATTAGGGGCCAGGCAGCAGCTATAGGAGGCCCGTAATCTGCCAGCACCCTATGACAAAAAATGAAACACACCAGCAGTGTGAGGAGACCTGAAAGTGGCACATGGCATGAGACACTGTGGACCTGGCAGCAGCATGAGGAGGCGGTACAGGGCCCATGGCAGATTAGGGGCCTGGCAGCAGCTATGGGAGGCCCGTAATCTGCCAGCACCCTATGACAAAAAATGGAACACACCAGCAGTGTGAGGAGACCTGAAAGTGGCACATGGCAGAGTGTGGCGATGGAGACAGCAGCAATGGGAGGCCGTACAGGGACCCATGAGAGACTCTGGACTTGGCAGCAGCATGAGGAGGCGGTATAGGGGCCCATGGCAGATTAGGGGCCTGGCAGCAGCTATAGGAGGCCCGTAATCTGCCAGCACCCTATGACAAAAAATGTAACACACCAGCAGTGTGAGGAGACCTGAAAGTGGCACATGGCAGAGTGTGGCGATGGAGACAGCAGCAATGGGAGACCGTACAGGGACCCATGAGAGACTCTGGACCTGGCAGCAGCATGAGGAGGCGGTATAGGGGCCCATGGCAGATTAGGGGCCTGGCAGCAGCTATAGGAGGCCCGTAATCTGCCAGCACCCTATGAAAAAATGGAACACACCAGCAGTGTGAGGAAACCTGAAAGTGGCACATGGCATGAGACACTGTGGGCCTGGCAGCAGCATGAGGAGGCGGTACAGGGGCCCATGGCAGATTAGGGGCCTGGCAGCAGCTATGGGAGGCCCGTAATCTGCCAGCACCCTATGACAAAAAATGGAACACACCAGCAGTGTGAGGAGACCTGAAAGTGGCACATGGCATGAGACACTGTGGACCTGGCAGCAGCATGAGGAGGCGGTACAGGGGCCCATGGCAGATTAGGGGCCTGGCAGCAGCTATGGGAGGCCCATAATCTGCCAGCACCCTATGACAAAAAATGGAACACACCAGCAGTGTGAGGAGACCTGAAAGTGGCACATGGCAGAGTGTGGCGATGGAGACAGCAGCAATGGGAGGCCGTACAGGGACCCATGAGAGACTCTGGACCTGGCAGCAGCATGAGGAGGCGGTATAGGGGCCCATGGCAGATTAGGGGCCTGGCAGCAGCTATAGGAGGCCCGTAATCTGCCAGCACCCTATGACAAAAAATGTAACACACCAGCAGTGTGAGGAGACCTGAAAGTGGCACATGGCATGAGACACTGTGGACCTGGCAGCAGCATGAGGAGGCGGTACAGGGGCCCATGGCAGATTAGGGGCCTGGCAGCAGCTATGGGAGGCCCGTAATCTTCCAGCACCCTATGACAAAAAATGGAACACACCAGCAGTGTGAGGAGACCTGAAAGTGGCACATGGCATGAGACACTGTGGACCTGGCAGCAGCATGAGGAGGCGGTACAGGGGCCCATGGCAGATTAGGGGCCTGGCAGCAGCTATGGGAGGCCCGTAATCTGCCAGCACCCTATGACAAAAAATGAAACACACCAGCAGTGTGAGGAGACCTGAAATTGGCACATGGCAGAGTGTGGCGATGGAGACAGCAGCAATGGGAGACCGTACAGGGACCCATGAGAGACTCTGGACCTGGCAGCAGCATGAGGAGGCGGTATAGGGGCCCATGGCAGATTGGGGGCCTGGCAGCAGCTATAGGAGGCCCGTAATCTGCCAGCACCCTATGACAAAAAATGGAACACACCAGCAGTGTGAGGAGACCTGAAAGTGGCACATGGCATGAGACACTGTGGACCTGGCAGCAGCATGAGGAGACGGTACAGGGGCCCATGGCAGATTAGGGGCCTGGCAGCAGCTATGGGAGGCCCGTAATCTGCCAGCACCCTATGACAAAAAATGTAACACACCAGCAGTGTGAGGAGACCTGAAAGTGGCACATGGCAGAGTGTGGCGATGGAGACAGCAGCAATGGGAGGCCGTACAGGGACCCATGAGAGACTCTGGACCTGGCAGCAGCATGAGGAGGTGGTATAGGGGCCCATGGCAGATTAGGGGCCTGGCAGCAGCTATGGGAGGCCCGTAATCTGCCAGCACCCTATGACAATAAATGTAACACACCAGCATTGTGAGGAGACCTGAAAGTGGCACATGGCATGAGACACTGTGGACCTGGCAGCAGCATGAGGAGGCGGTACAGGGGCCCATGGCAGATTAGGGGCCTGGCAGCAGCTATGGGAGGCCCGTAATCTGCCAGCACCCTATGACAAAAAATGGAACACACCAGCAGTGTGAGGAGACCTGAAAGTGGCACATGGCAGAGTGTGGCGATGGAGACAGCAGCAATGGGAGGCTGTACAGGGACCCATGAGAGACACTGGACCTGGCAGCAGCATGAGGAGGCGGTATAGGGGCCCATGGCAGATTAAGGGCCTGGCAGCAGCTATAGGAGGCCCGTAATCTGCCAGCAGCCTATGACAAAAAATGGAACACACCAGCAGTGTGAGAAGACCTGAAAGTGGCACATGGCATGAGACACTGTGGACCTGGCAGCAGCATGAGGAGGCAGTAAAGGGGACCATGGCAGATTAGGGGCCTGGCAGCAGCTATGGGAGGCCCGTAATCTGCCAGCACCATATGACAAAAAATGGAACACACCAGCAGTGTGAGGAGACCTGAAAGTGGCACATGGCATGAGACACTGTGGACCTGGCAGCAGCATGAGGAGGCGGTACAGGGGCCCATGGCAGATTAGGGGCCTGGCAGCAGCTATGGGAGGCCCGTAATCTGCCAGCACCCTATGACAAAAAATGGAACACACCAGCAGTGTGAGGAGACCTGAAAGTGGCACATGGCAGAGTGTGGCGATGGAGACAGCAGCAATTGGAGGCCGTACAGGGACCCATGAGAGACACTGGACCTGGCAGCAGCATGAGGAGGCGGTATAGGGGCCCATGGCAGATTAGGGGCCTGGCAGCAGCTATAGGAGGCTCGTAATCTGCCAGCACCCTATGACAAAAAATGGAACACACCAGCAGTGTGAGGAAACCTAAACGTGGCACATAGCATGAGACACTGTGGACCTGGCAGCAGCATGAGGAGGCGGTACAGGGGCCCATGGCAGATTAGGGGCCTGGCAGCAGCTATAGGAGACCCATAATCTGCCAGCACCCTATGACAAAAAATGGAACACACCAGCAGTGTGAGGAGACCTGAAAGTGGCACATGGCATGAGACACTGTGGACCTGGCAGCAGCATGAGGAGGCGGTACAGGGGCCCATGGCAGATTAGGGGCCTGGCAGCAGCTATGGGAGGCCCGTAATCTGCCAGCACCCTATGACAAAAAATGGAACACACCAGCAGTGTGAGGAGACCTGAAAGTGGCACATGGCAGAGTGTGGCGATGGATACAGCAGCAATGGGAGGCCGTACAGGGACCCATGAGAGACTCTGGACTTGGCAGCAGCATGAGGAGGCGGTATAGGGGCCCAAGGCAGATTAGGGGCCTGGCAGCAGCTATAGGAGATCCGTAATCTGCCAGCACCCTATGACAAAAAATGGAACACACCAGCAGTGTGAGGAGACCTGAAAGTGGCACATGGCAGAGTGTGGCGATGGAGACAGCAGCAATGGGAGGCCGTACAGGGACCCATAGGAGACTCTGGACCTGGAAGCAGCATGAGGAGGCGGTATAGGGGCCCATGGCAGATTAGGGGCCTGGCAGCAGCTATAGGAGGCCCGTAATCTGCCAGCACCCTATGACAAAAAATGGAACACACCAGCAGTGTGAGGAGACCTGAAAGTGGCACATGGCATGAGACACTGTGGACCAGGCAGCAGCATGAGGAGGCGGTACAGGGGCCCATGGCAGATTAGGGGCCTGGCAGCAGCTATGGGAGGCCCGTAATCTGCCAGCACCCTATGACAAAAAATGGAACACACCAGCAGTGTGAGGAGACCTGAAAGTGGCACATGGCATGAGACACTGTGGACCTGGCAGCACCATGAGGAGGCGGTACAGGGGCCCATGGCAGATTAGGGGCCTGGCAGCAGCTATGGGAGGCCCGTAATCTGCCAGCACCCTATGACAAAAAATGGAACACACCAGCAGTGTGAGGAGACCTGAAAGTGGCACATGGCATGAGAGACTCTGGACCTGGCAGCAGCATGAGGAGGCGGTACAGGGGCCCATGGCAGATTAGGGGCCTGGCAGCAGCTATGGGAGGCCCGTAATCTGCCAGCACCCTATGACAAGAAATGGAACACACCAGCAGTGTGAGGAGACCTGAAAGTGGCACATGGCATGAGACACTGTGGACCTGGCAGCAGCATGAGGAGGCGGTACAGGGGCCCATGGCAGATTAGGGGCCTGGCAGCAGCTATGGGAGGCCCGTAATCTGCCAGCACCCTATGACAAAAAATGGAACACACCAGCAGTGTGAGGAGACCTGAAAGTGGCACATGGCAGAGTGTGGCGATGGAGACAGCAGCAATGGGAGGACGTACAGGGACCCATGAGAGACTCTGGACTTGGCAGCAGCATGAGGAGGCGGTATAGGGGCCCATGGCAGATTAGGGGCCTGGCAGCAGCTATAGGAGGCCCGTAATCTGCCAGTACCCTATGACAAAAATGGAACACACCAGCAGTGTGAGGAGACCTGAAAGTGGCACATGGCATGAGACACTGTGGACCTGGCAGCAGCATGAGGAGGCAGTACAGGGGCCCATGGTAGATTAGGGGCCTGGCAGCAGCTATGGGAGGCCCGTATTCTGCCAGCACCCTATGACAAAAAATGTAACACACCAGCAGTGTGAGGAGACCTGAAAGTGGCACATGGCAGAGTGTGGCGATGGAGACAGCAGCAATGGGAGGCCGTACAGGGACCCATGAGAGACTCTGGACCTGGCAGCAGCATGAGGAGGCGGTATAGGGGCCCATGGCAGATTAGGGGCCTGGCAGCAGCTATAGGAGATCTGTAATCTGCCAGCACCCTATGACAAAAAATGTAACACACCAGCAGAGTGAGGAGACCTGAAAGTGGCACATGGCAGAGTGTGGCGATGGAGACAGCAGCAATGGGAGGCCGGACAGGGACCCATGAGAGACTCTGGACCTGGCAGCAGCATGAGGAGGCGGTACAGGGGCCCATGGCAGATTAGGGGCCTGGCAGCAGCTATAGGAGGCCCGTAATCTGCCAGCACCCTATGACAAAAAATGGAACACACCAGCAGTGTGAGGAGACCTGAAAGTGGCACATGGCATGAGACACTGTGGACCTGGCAGCAGCATGAGGAGGCGGTACAGGGGCCCATGGCAGATTAGGGGCCTGGCAGCAGCTATGGGAGGCCCGTAATCTGCCAGCACCCTATGACAAAAATTGGAACACACCAGCAGTGTGAGGAGACCTGAAAGTGGCACATGGCAGAGTGTGGCGATGGAGACAGCAGCAATGGGAGGCCGTACAGGGACCCATGAGAGACTCTGGACCTGGCAGCAGCATGAGGAGGCGGTATAGGGGCCCATGGCAGATTAGGGGCCTGGCAGCAGCTATAGGAGGCCCGTAATCTGCCAGCACCCTATGACAAAAAATGGAACACACCAGCAGTGTGAGGAGACCTGAAAGTGGCACATGGCATGAGACACTGTGGACCTGGCAGCAGCATGAGGAGGCGGTACAGGGGCCCATGGCAGATTAGGGGCCTGGCAGCAGCTATGGGAGGCCCGTAATCTGCCAGCACCCTATGACAAAAAATGGAACACACCAGCAGTGTGAGGAGACCTGAAAGTGGCACATGGCATGAGACACTGTGGACCTGGCAGCAGCATGAGGAGGCGGTACAGGGGCCCATGGCAGATTAGGGGCCTGGCAGCAGCTATGGGAGGCCCGTAATCTGCCAGCACCCTATGACAAAAAATGGAACACACCAGCAGTGTGAGGAGACCTGAAAGTGGCACATGGCATGAGACACTGTGGACCTGTCAGCAGCATGAGGAGGCGGTACAGGGGCCCATGGCAGATTAGGGGCCTGGCAGCAGCTATGGGAGGCCCGTAATCTGCCAGCACCCTATGACAAAAAATGGAACACACCAGCAGTGTGAGGAGACCTGAAAGTGGCACATGTTTGGGGCATGATTCATGGCGGATTTAGTCAGTTGTGTCAGGAAGTGGTGGTTTGAAATCAAGACTAATCCACGCCTGATTCATTTTCACAAACGTGAGTCTCTCCACACTTTTGGTGGACAGTCGTGTCCTCCGCGGAGTTACAATACCTCCTGCCGCACTAAACACGCGCTCCGATGCCACGCTACTGGCCGGGCATGACAGCCTTTCAAGGGCAAATTCAGCTAGTTGGGGCCAATGGTCAAGTTTCGTTGCCCAGTAGTCAAGGGGATTGTCTACCTCGGTTGGCAGGGTGCTGTCCAAGTAGGCCCAAGCCTGTTGTTTGAGGTCCTGCTCCAGGTCCACCTGATGCTGCTGCTGCTGGTTAGTAGTTTCCTCACTGCGCTGGTGAAGAAAGCTACTCATCATCGACTGCAGACTGAGGCAGCCGCTGCTGGTGGAGCTGCCGCTGCTCCTACCACCCCACCCCTCCCCTCCCCTGCTGCCATGGCAGCGGAACGCGAGCGCACAGGGCCCACAGTGTCTGAGGATGGACGTTGGCGCACAAAGGCAGAGACCAACTGACTACATAGGTGGTTTTTATAGTACGTTATTTTGGCCTCCCTCTCAGCAGGTGTGAGAAAGGCCACCATTTTTGAACGGTAGCGAGTGTCCAACAAGGTGGACAGCCAAAAGTCATCTCTCTGTCTGATGGTTATTATTCGGCTGTCGCTACGCAAGCAACCGAGCATGCTATGGGCCATTTGTGCCAAGGAATGCGAGGGACTCCCTGCCTCCATCTCCACAGCATACTGCCACGGTGTGTCTGGGTCCTCTGTCTCCTCCTCCTCCTCCTCTACCAGATGCTCCTGCTCCTCCACTCCTGTCCGCTGAGTGGAAAAACCACCCATTTCACTCAATAATTCCTGAGCACAAATGTCCTCCTCTACCTCCTCCTCTTCTTCCTGTCCTGCCCCCACAGGGGTCATGTGGCGTTGAGATCTGTGCGCCACGTCTACCGCACCCTGACCAGCCATTGTTAACAGCATTTGTTCCAGGATGTGCAACAGAGGAATGACGTCGTTCATCCCATAGTCCTGCCGACTCACGAATAGCGTGGCCTCCTCAAAGGGCCTGAGCAAGCGGCAGGTGTCACGCATGAGCTGCCAATGGCTGACATCGAAGTTACACAGGGGAGTACCTTTATCCGCTTGTAACATCAGGAAATCGGTGATGGCCTTTCGCTGTTCGTAAAGGCGGTCTAACATGTGTAGGGTTGAATTCCACCTTGTTGCAACGTCGCAGATCAGGCGATGCTGTGGAATTCCGTTCTGCCGCTGCAGCTCAAGGAGGGTGTGATTTGCGGTGTAGGAATGGCTGAAATGCATGCAAAGTTTACGTGACATTTTAAGGATGTCTTGCAGTGGGATGGTGGATTTTAGGAACCGCTTGACAACCAGATTGAACACGTGAGCCATGCATGGCGCATGGCACAACCTTCCTTGACGCAGAGCAGACACCATGTTCTTTCCGTTGTCGGTCAACATGGTTCCGATTTTCAGTTTGCGCGGAGACAGCCATCTGTCGATTTCTCTGTTCATTACACTGAGAAGTTCCTCCCCTGTGTGACTACGTTCGCCAAGGCATACCAGGTGCAGCACAGCGTGACACCGTTGCACCCTGCACATATGATATGCCGTTCGGGTAATGGGACTTGGCACGGGGGTGGCGGCTGAGGACACGGCGGAAGAAGAGGTGGTAGAGGCGGACATCTTTTGTGGACCAAGGACGTGCAAACGTGGAGGCAAAAGCGGCGTGACCTGTCCAAGTTGCTGGTGCGGCTGTGACGGCACCACGTTCACCCAGTGGGCCGTAAATGACATGTACTGTCCCTGACCGTAGTTACAGCTCCACACGTCGGCGCTGCCGTGCACTTTGGCAGAGACCGACATGCTCAAAGACTGGCCCACCATCTCTTCTACATGTGAATGCAGGGCTGGCACTGCCTTTTTGAAATGACGGCTTGGCACTCTCCACCGCGGCGCGGCACAAGCCATCATTTCTCGGAAAGGTGCTGAGTCCACCACTTGGAAAGGGAGGGACTGCAGCACCAGCAACTTGGACAGGAGGACGTTCAGCTTTTGCACCGTCGGGTGCGTGCTCGCAAACTGTTGTCTCTTGGAAACGGATTCCAAGAAAGACTGCTGACGGAATCCGTGAAGAGGAGTAGCAGGAGAAGGAGCATCTGAACGAGCGGAAGATGCCAACGAGCGACAACTCCCCTCAGCAGAGGTGTTGGAGCCTTGACTGGCTGATAGAGGGTGATTGAAGTCGGGAGACGGAGCAAGTAACGGAGCGGGTGATGGAGCGGGGGCTGGGGCAGGCAGAACCGCCGTATCTTTATCACGGTTTTCCCAGGCCACCAAATGGCGACGCTGCATATGCTGCCGCAACGCTGTAGTCCCAACATGGGCCCCCTGGCCACGCTTGACTTTCTGGCCACATAGTCGACATACGGCTACGTTTACTTCCTCGGGCGGCTTGACAAAAAATTGCCACACCGCCGAGTAGGAAACTTTGCCCCCGATACTCCTCACTGGCTGACTGCTGCTTCCTCCGTGCACACCGGCACCACTACTGGCCGTGGTGGTAGGCTGCAGTGGAGCTGGTGCTCTACTCCGTGGCTGTTTGGCTCCACTGACACTGCTGCGACCCTGCTGCCTCCTGGGCAACCCACCGACTGTTTTGCTCGCTGCCAAGCTGCCACCCTCTTCTCCTGATGATGCGGAAGCAATAGCCTGATGACGACGAGGCTACCAAGTGCGATCAGCCTCATCATCATCAATTAGGGTCTCCGCCTCACTACTAGCCCCCTCGGCTGCGTGTGGGTCAGGAGACAGACCTGTCTCTAGACCGGCTACCGAGCCACTCTCCTCGCCACTACTTCTTCGCCTGGCTGCTGAAGAGGCAGATGTCTCCCCCCCGTTCCTGACCGCCCTCTGTTAGCTCTTCCTCACTGTACAGTGGGGCTGAGCCCACAGCATGCGATACTTTGCTTGGTGAGGGAACACCAAAGGACAGGGGCAGGTAGAGGACACGTGATTTCAGTGGGCTTGCTCCCGGGCCATGCCAACTAACGGTTGTGTCTGACGTACCCACCGACCGTTGGCTGTAGGTGTCAGAGGTGACCTGGGAAGAGGAAGACGACCGAGCCAACCAATCGATGATGGCAGGGTTGTCGGTGGAGACACGACCGCTGGATGACACCGGGAGCACAGGCCTCTGGCTGCGACTAGTGCTGCCTCGACCCCTTCCTCTGCTGCCACGTCTGCTCGCTCCTAAAACATTGCCTCCTCTGCCACTCCTATGCATGTTGTCTGACATACTCTTTAATTAAACGATTCTGTGTCCCTGAGTAACAATTCTGTGTCTGTCCCTGAGTAACAATTCTGTGTCCCTCAGTAACAATTCTGTGTCCCTCAGTAACAATTCTGTGTCCCTCAGTAACAATTCTGTGTCTGTCCCTGAGTAACAATTCTGTGTCTGTCGCTGAGTAACAATTCTGTGTCCCTCAGTAACAATTCTGTGTCCCTCAGTAACAATTCTGTGTCTGTCCCTGAGTAACAATTCTGTGTCTGTCCCTGAGTAACAATTCTGTGTCCCTCAGTAACAATTCTGTTTCCCTCAGTAATTATTCTGTGTCCCTGAGTAACAATTCTGTGTCCCTCAGTAACAATTCTGTGTCCCTCAGTAACAATTCTGTGTCCCTCAGTAACAATTCTGTGTCTGTCCCTGAGTAACAATTCTGTGTCCCTAAGTAACGTTTCTGTGGCCCTAAGTAACGGTTCTGTGGCCCTCAGTAACAAATCTGTGTCCCTCAGTAACAATTCTGTGTCTGTCCCTAAGTCACAATTCTGTGGCACTAAGTAACGTTTCTGTGGCGCTAAGTAAAGTTTCTGTGGCCCTAAGTAACGATTCTGTGGCCCTAAGTAACGTTTCTGTAGCCCTAAGTAACGTTTCTGTGGCCCTAAGTAACGTTTCTGTGGCCCTAAGTAATGTTTCTGTGGCCCTAAGTAACGGTTCTGTGTCCCTCAGTAACAATTCTGTATCCCTCAGTAACAATTCTGTGTCTGTCCCTCAGTAACAATTCTGTGTCCCTCAGTAACAATTCTGTGTCTGTCCCTGAGTAACAATTCTGTGTCCCTAAGTAACGTTTCTGTGGCCCTAAGTAACGGTTCTGTGGCCCTCAGTAACAAATCTGTGTCCCTCAGTAACAATTCTGTGTCTGTCCCTAAGTAACAATTCTGTGGCCCTAAGTAACGTTTCTGTGGCCCTAAGTAACGTTTCTGTGGCCCTAAGTAACAGTTCTGTGGCCCTCAGTAACAATTCTGTGTCCCTCAGTAACAATTCTGTGTCTGTCCCTAAGTAACAATTCTGTGGCCCTAAGTAATGTTTCTGTGGCCCTAAGTAACAGTTCTGTGGCCCTCAGTAACAATTCTGTGTCCCTCAGTAACAATTCTGTGTCTGTCCCTAAGTAACAATTCTGTGGCCCTAAGTAACGTTTCTGTTGCCCTAAGTAACAGTTCTGTGGCCCTCAGTAACAATTCTGTGTCCCTCAGTAACAATTCTGTGTCTGTCCCTAAGTAACAATTCTGTGTCTGTCCCTGAGTAAAAATTCTGTGTCCCTAAGTAACGTTTCTGTGGCCCTAAGTAACAGTTCTGTGGCCCTCAGTAACAATTCTGTGTCCCTCAGTAACAATTCTGTGTCTGTCCCTAAGTAACAATTCTGTGGCCCTAAGTAATGTTTCTGTGGCCCTAAGTAACAGTTCTGTGGCCCTCAGTAACAATTCTGTGTCCCTCAGTAACAATTCTGTGTCTGTCCCTAAGTAACAATTCTGTGGCCCTAAGTAACGTTTCTGTGGCCCTAAGTAACAGTTCTGTGGCCCTCAGTAACAATTCTGTGTCCCTCAGTAACAATTCTGTGTCTGTCCCTAAGTAACAATTCTGTGTCCCTCAGTAACAATTCTGTGTCTGTCCCTGAGTAACAATTCTGTGTCTGTCCCTGAGTAACAATTCTGTGTCCCTCAGTAACAATTCTGTGTCCCTCAGTAACAATTCTGTGTCCCTGAGTAACAATTCTGTGTCCCTCAGTAACAATTCTGTGTCCCTCAGTAACAATTCTGTGTCCCTCAGTAACAATTCTGTGTCTGTCCCTGAGTAACAATTCTGTGTCCCTAAGTAACGTTTCTGTGGCCCTAAGTAACGGTTCTGTGGCCCTCAGTAACAAATCTGTGTCCCTCAGTAACAATTCTGTGTCTGTCCCTAAGTAACAATTCTGTGGCACTAAGTAACGTTTCTGTGGCCCTAAGTAAAGTTTCTGTGGCCCTAAGTAACGATTCTGTGGCCCTAAGTAACGTTTCTGTAGCCCTAAGTAATGTTTCTGTGGCCCTAAGTAACGTTTCTGTGGCCCTAAGTAACGGTTCTGTGTCCCTCAGTAACAATTCTGTATCCCTCAGTAACAATTCTGTCTCTGTCCCTCAGTAACAATTCTGTGTCCCTCAGTAACAATTCTGTGTCCCTAAGTAACGTTTCTGTGGCCCTAAGTAACGGTTCTGTGGCCCTCAGTAACAAATCTGTGTCCCTCAGTAACAATTCTGTGTCTGTCCCTAAGTAACAATTCTGTGGCCCTAAGTAACGTTTCTGTGGCCCTAAGTAATGTTTCTGTGGCCCTAAGTAACAGTTCTGTGGCCCTCAGTAACAATTCTGTGTCCCTCAGTGACAATTCTGTGTCTGTCCCTAAGTAACAATTCTGTGGCCCTAAGTAACGTTTCTGTGGCCCTAAGTAACAGTTCTGTGGCCCTCAGTAACAATTCTGTGTCCCTCAGTAACAATTCTGTGTCTGTCCCTAAGTAACAATTCTGTGGCCCTAAGTAACGTTTCTGTGGCCCTAAGTAACAGTTCTGTGGCCCTCAGTAACAATTCTGTGTCCCTCAGTAACAATTCTGTGTCTGTCCCTAAGTAACAATTCTGTGTCTGTCCCTGAGTAACAATTCTGTGTCCCTAAGTAACGTTTCTGTGGCCCTAAGTAACAGTTCTGTGGCCCTCAGTAACAATTCTGTGTCCCTCAGTAACAATTCTGTGTCTGTCCCTAAGTAACAATTCTGTGGCCCTAAGTAACGTTTCTGTGGCCCTAAGTAACAGTTCTGTGGCCCTCAGTAACAATTCTGTGTCCCTCAGTAACAATTCTGTGTCTGTCCCTAAGTAACAATTCTGTGGCCCTAAGTAATGTTTCTGTGGCTCTAAGTAACAGTTCTGTGGCCCTCAGTAACAATTCTGTGTCCCTCAGTAACAATTCTGTGTCTGTCCCTAAGTAACAATTCTGTGTCTGTCCCTGAGTAACAATTCTGCGTCCCTAAGTAACGTTTCTATGGCCCTAAGTAACAGTTCTGTGGCCCTCAGTAACAATTCTGTGTCCCTCAGTAACAATTCTGTGTCTGTCCCTAAGTAACAATTCTGTGGCCCTAAGTAACGTTTCTGTGGCCCTAAGTAACAGTTCTGTGGCCCTCAGTAACAATTCTGTGTCCCTCAGTAACAATTCTGTGTCTGTCCCTAAGTAACAATTCTGTGGCCCTAAGTAACGTTTCTGTGGCCCTAAGTAACGTTTCTGTGGCCCTAAGTAACGATTCTGTGTCCCTCAGTAACAATTCTGTGTCTGTCCCTAAGTAACAATTCTGTGGCCCTAAGTAACGTTTCTGTGGCCCTAAGTAACATTTCTGTGGCCCTAAGTAAAGTTTCTGTGGCCCTAAGTAACGTTTCCGTGTCCCTAAGTAACGTTTCTGTGGCCCTAAGTAACGTTTCTGTGTCCCTAACTAATGTTTCTATGTCCCTAAGTAACGTTTCTGTGTCCCTAACTCTCTCCCTGAATACAGCCAGGTCTGCCTCTGTTGAATGACTGGAGGCAAATGGAGAATTCTAAAATGGCCGCCATTTATAGCTCGACCATTACACAGTGCTGGCTGGCTGGCTGCTGATTGGCTAATGCGATCATATGTCATGAATGAATGCATTATGGGTCAGCGCGCCTTGTCTGCGCGCCTTCCCAGACATCCCCGCTCCGTCGCCGCACATGTCGCCGCCATTTTAGGAAAAATTTCGATTCGCGCATCCGAAGCGAATTCCACTTCGCCTACTTCGATTCGCTCATCTCTATTCGCTTTCATTTTTTTCAAAGCAAAGAAGCTCTACTTTCTGCTGTTCGCCATAAATCGTCTCTGGAATTTCAGGGGGACAGACTCCAACTCTTCTGCGACCTGTCCCCGATTACACTGGCTATGCGACGAGATCTGAAACCGATCACCACACATCTTCAACAACACCGTGTCCCTTACCGCTGGGGGTTTCCCTTTCGGCTGATCGTAACTAGGGACAATACCCAAGTTGTGCTCCGTGATCTTCATGAGGCGGACTCCTTCTTAAAACGCCTGGGACTTCCACCTCTGTCTGAAGATGTATCCCCACTGCCACCAACTCCGTCTCGTCCATCCGCTACCCCCAACAAGATCTGGACCCCAGTTCGCAGAGGTCGGAAGAGACTTTCTCGTACCCCACAACGTCCGCGTCTTCCTCGGTCAACTGATCCACCTGCTTGACGATTCTCTGGGGCGCCCTTCTGAATCCGGTGATGAACCTTCCTTCCTGGTTTTTGGTTCTTTTTGTCTTTACATAATTTTCCCACAGGTTTACCTTATCTGTCCGGCCAAATTGTCGGGTGTTTTTCAGGGTTGATTTTTTTTTTTTCTGGCCGGGCTTGACGATCTTTCCGATGTCCTGGATGTCGTGTTGCCCCCGACTTTGTCTAGCCATAGGCCTAGACGACTTGGGTCCCATTGTTATCCCCGAGTTTATATCCTTGCGGATACTTATTAGTGTTAGTTCTCTGTTTTTTGTTTTTTATACTATTACTTTGCACTGTACTGTGTTATTCAACTGTTTTATGTTTTTTGTTTTTCACTATATTACATCGATGGTATTCCATTCATTTTTCATGCTATTACATGTAGGTCAGTTGTCGTTGTTTCATAATGGCGTTGAGGTTTCTGTCATATAACGTCAAGGGCCTCAACTCCATTCAAAAACGGTGGATGGCTTTGAGGGAATTCCGATCCTCTGGAGCAGACAATTTTTTTGTCCAAGAAACCCATTTTAAATCAACTGGCTCTTTTCGTTTTGCCTCGAGATTTTTTCCCCAAGCCTACTCGGCCTTTAATCCTTCTGGGAAGGCCGGGGTGGCAATCCTTATTGGGTCACACTGCTCCCTTCGGGTTGTTTCCTCCAAGGTTGACCATCAGGATCGTTTTATTATTTTAGAGTGTATGCATGGCGAGACTCCCCTTGTTCTGTTGAATTTATATGCTCCCAATACAGGTCAACTGCAATTCCTATCCCAAACGCTCGCTAATCTAGACTCTATTACTACCTCGCAGGTGATTGTAGGGGGAGATTTTAATCTGATTGTTTCCCCCCATAAAGACAGGAAAGTGCTTTTTGAGTCCACCCCCTCGAAGCGGCAATGCTCCTCTTCAAAATCTTTCCGTAAATTGATTAGGGAGCATCGTCTCTTTGACGCTTGGCGGATTAAACACCCCCTTCATAAACAATTTACATTTTACTCCAACCCTCACCGTAGTTATTCCCGCCTAGATCATTTTTTCATCTCTGCCTCTTTGGTCCCACTTCTGGTTTCCTTTGAAATCAATCCCATCACTTGGTCTGATCATGCCTCTTTGACCTTAAATCTTTTTTTCCCCCTGCTATGCCCAAACCGTGTCACTGGCGCCTTAATGAGACATTTCTTTCCACAGACCATCTTAGGGATGAATTGTCACGGGGACTCGATACATACTTTACTTTTAATGTCGGTTCCGTAACTTCTTCCTCATCTCTGTGGGAGGCCCACAAGGCGGTTTTCCGTGGACTCTGTATCTCCATGGGTTCCCATTTAAAAAAGTCCTCGGCGAGTGCTAGGGCCTCTCTCATACAACAGCTCTCGTTGGCGGAACGTCAGTTACTGAATAAGCCATCTATTTCAGGGCTTCAGGAGGTAACATTTCTACGTGACCGAATTAAAGCCCTTGACTCCAGTAAGACTGCACAATCTCTCCTTTCGGTTAGACAGAAATTTTATGAATTTTCTAACAAGCCACACCGTATGTTAGTCAACCATCTCAAAGCCCAGTCCCCCTCCACGATGCCCTACCTTCTAATACAGCCTGATGGATGCCCTACTTATGATCCTCGGGCCATGGCAACCCTTTTTGGCTCATTCTATGGGAAATTGTATAACTGTTTAACCCCGGACCTTCACCCTTCTCTCACACAACCATCGTTTGATAATTTTTTTGACCCCTTGCTACTTCCGAGAGTATCGCCCTCAGACATTGACGCTCTTAATGCGCATATTACGCTAGAGGAATTATTGGATACAATTAAACACCTCCCTTCTCGTAAAGCCCCGGGACCGGACGGACTGCCCTACTCCTACTATAAATCTTTTATTGGTACTCTGGCCCCTCATCTCCTATCCCTTTACCGAGATCTATTTAAGGGAATCATACCCCAGACTGACTTCTCCCGTGCATATATCTCGGTTATTCCTAAGCCTGATAAGGATCACTCTATCGTAGATAACTATCGCCCTATTGCCCTACTTAATTCCGATTATAAGATTTTTACTAAAATCTTGGCCAATCCACTATCCGGTATTATTTCCAAGCTCATTCACAGAGATCAGGTGGGCTTTGTACCTGCCAGACAGGCTGCGGATAACACCAGGAGATCTATTGATCTGGTTGATCTGGTCAACCGTTCCTCTACCCCTACTGTGTTATTGAGCTTGGATGCCCAAAAAGCCTTTGACCATTTAAGCTGGCCTTACATGTTCATGGTTTTGGAGCGATTTGGTTTCAGGGGTTCATTTGTTGCAGCTTTGAAGGCCCTTTATTCATCCCCTTTCTCACAGGTCAGATTAGCTTCCTTTCTCTCACCCCCCTTTCAGATGTCAAATGGCACTCGTCAGGGATGTCCACTCTGTCCCCTGCTGTTCATTCTCTGTCTGGAGCCATTGGCTGTTGCCATCAGGTCGAATCCGGATATCCGGGGGATACAATCCCATTCTCATGAGTACAAATTATCATTATTTGCAGATGACATCCTCCTCACACTTACGAGTCCCCACACCTCTTTACCGATTTTGCACAAAATTTTGAAACAATTTGGGGCTTTATCAGGTTATAAGGTCAACACGTCCAAAACTGAGGCACTTCCAATACATGTTTCTCCTGTTGTTCTTTCCTCCCTTCAGGCAGCCTTTCCCTACCGGTGGTGCACCCACTCTTTAAAATATTTAGGCACCAACCTTACTTCCTCTTACCAATCCATATACGAGGCCAATTTTCCCCCACTGTTTATAGCAATTTCTCGCTCCCTGAAACACTGGGATGCCTTGCCTATCTCTTTCCTCGGTCGTATTAATGTCTTAAAAATGACCGTACTACCCAAACTTTTATATCTGTTTGCAACCCTCCCCGTACCCGTTCCTATGTCCAAGCTTCACTCCCTTCAGAAATCTTTCTTACATTTTATTTGGCACAACAGGCGGCACAGGATTGCTCGTTCTGTTCTGCTTTCCCCACGTTCTAGGGGAGGCTTGGGAGCACCGGATATAATAACTTACTATTTTGCAACCCACCTTCGCTTTCTTCTGTCATGGTCCATTCACTACCCTCCCAATACATGGACTGAGATCGAGTCTTTACAATTGTCCCCAGTTCATCTGTGTTCCCTTCTCTGGTCGACCTCGGCGGTGGATGTCCATTCTTTTCGCCACTCACTCCTAGGCCCCATGCTTTTTTCATTGACTGTTTGGCAGAAATGTAAGGCTAAATTCACATTGGCTTCTCAATGCTCCCCACTGACAAATATCCTTCATAACCCTAATCTTCCAGACAATATGGCCATGTCCCGGATGTCTCTTTGGGTAGTATCTAACCTTTTTCAACTACGTCACCTGGTACACCCGGTGACTCGTAAGTTACATTCATTCTCGGATCTCCAGAGGAAAGCCTCTCTACCCCCTCATCATCTATATGTATACCTTCAAATACGCCACTTTTTCTCTACTCTATCACCCTCATTGAGCTTGGGGAAACCTACCCCCTTCGAACGTCTATGTATGGAAGGTCCCCATCAAAGGGGTATTGTCTCTAGCACCTATAAAATTCTTATGGAGGCCCCCCCTTTGTCCAATGACGCTCACCTTTATATGCGTAGGTGGTCTCAATTTATACAACGTGATATTGACTTATTAACGTGGAAGAAAATATGGGATAATGCATCTAAATCCTCTATTTGTGTGGTTTTTAAGGAAAACATATACAAGATTATGATGTTGTGGTACAAAACCCCGGAAGTTCTTCATGTTTATAATCCGAGTGCTTCTCCTGCCTGCTGGCGCTGTAGTAGCGCTTCTGGCTCTCTTTATCATATTTTTTGGACCTGCAGCTCCATTGCTCCTTTTTGGGAAGAGGTCCGCTCCTTGTTGCAATCATTGTTGCAAGTTTCTCTCCCATTTGACCCACTGCATTTTTTGCTGGGCTTGCCATTCCCGGGTCTATCTAAACTGGCCAGAAAACTTGCTGCACATGTGCTAACAGCGGCCAGGAGAAGTATTCCTATGTGTTGGTTATCCTCTAACCCACCTTCATTGCAAACTTTGTATAAACTTATTACCGATGTAAGACAGATGGAGTGTTTGACTGCTT
Source organism: Staurois parvus (assembly GCF_062004578.1). NCBI lineage: Eukaryota > Metazoa > Chordata > Amphibia > Anura > Ranidae > Staurois > Staurois parvus. Next base: position 18,952,656 of record NW_028317807.1, read on the forward strand.
CACATAGTGGTTCATTTGCTGTATTTGAGATGATTTGGCTCCCGTGGGATACCTTCTCTTCCTCTATGCCAGCCCAAATTGTAAGACCATGATTTTTTTTTTTTGCATTGTTACTATATGACTCCACTGGTCCTGACCAAATGTAATCTTAGCCATCGATGTACTTCTATGTTTTGCTTGTTTTATTTTCCCTTTGTTTTCTGTAACACTTGATTTACTTGAAAACCAATAAAAATTGTTAATACAAAAAAAAAAAGGTCAAGTCCAAGCATGTAGGCCCTTTACAAAATAATCTAGAGTGGGTGGCTGGGGACAAAGAGAAGACAAATTCATTAAATACCTTCTTCAGTTCTGTGTATACAAAGGAGCATGGGGTAGCTCTTGTCCTTAATGGACATGGTATTGTCACAGCCTCAGATGATCCACATTGGTTCACAATTAATATGATCCAGAAATATTTTGACAAAATAAAGATGAACAGAGCACCTGGATTGGATGTCATACACCCACGGGTCCTTAAAAAATTGAGCTCTGTCATTTCAAAGCCATTGTTTCTAATTTTTAGGGACTCTTTAATGACTGGCATAGTACCACTGGATTGGCATAAGGCCAATATGGTGCCTATCTTTAAAAGGGATCAAAATCTTTATCAATTAAGTATAGACCTGTTAGTTTAACTTCTATAGTTGAGAAGATACTGGAGAGTTTAATAATAGACCACATGGAGGAGTTCATGCTTGAAAAAAAAATTTTAAGCAACAGACAGTATGGATTCGTGAAAGACAGAAGTTGTCAAACAAATCTGATTTCTTTTTATGAGGAGGTGAGCAAAACCTCAGACACGGGGGTGGCTGTGGATGTGGTATACTTGAATTTTGCAAAAGCGTTTGACACAGTTCCCCACACACAGCTAATGTGTAAGGTAAAGTCTACAGGCTTGGAAAAATCTGTATGTAAATGGGTAGAAAACTGGCTAAAAGACCGAATTCAGAGAGTAGTGGTTAATGATTCATACTCTGAATGGTCTAGGGTTGTCAGTGGTGTACCCCAAGGTTCAGTGTTGGGATCCTTACTTTTTAATATATTTATAAACAATATTGGGATTCAAAATCCCATTTCAGTCTTTGCAGATCCTTACAGGATGTCTCCAACTTACAAGCCAACCTCAATGCACTGTTTAATTGGGCAACTATGTGGCAGATAAGGTTTAATGTTGATAAATGTAAGGTCATGCACTTGGGGGCTAAGTATATGCATCATACATACTAGGGGGAGTGCAACTGGGGAAATCAATGGTGGAGAAGGATCTGAGAGTTCTGGTAGATCACAAGCTTAATAATGGCATGCAATACCAAGCTGTGGTTTCTAAAGTGAGCAAAATCCTCTCTTTTTTTTAACAGAGGTATAGACTCTAGAGAGAGAGAGATCCTTTTACCCCTGTACAAATCATTAGTAAGACCTCATCTGGAATATGCAGTTCAGTTTTGGGCACCAATTCACAAAAAGAATATTGGGGAACAAGAGAAAGTGCAGAGAAGGGCAACCAAACTGATAAGAAGCATGGAGGAGCTCACTATGAGGAAACATTAAAGGAACTGAATTTATTCTCTCTTGAGAAGAGGAGATTAAGGGGGAATATGATCAACATGTATAAATACATCAGTGGTGCATATAGTGAACTCGGTGTAGAACTATTTACACTGAGGTCATCACAGAGGACAAGGGTGCACTCTTTACTTCTGGAGGAAAAGAGATGTAATCTCCAAATATGGAAAGGTTTCTTCACAGCAAGAGCTGTGAAAATGTGGAGTAGACTCCCTCAAGAGTTGGTTCTGACCAGCTCAGTGGATTGCTTTACAAAAGGCTTGGATTCTTTCCTAGATACACAGAATATAACTGGATATTAACATTTATAGGTAAAGTTGATCCAGGGAATATCCGATTGCCTCTTGGGGAACAGGAAGAATTTTTTCCCCTGCAGGAGCAAATTGTATCATGCTTTGCTGAGGGGGGTTGCCTTCCTCTGGATCCACTGTGGTTATAGGATTATAATTTTTTTTTTTATGGTTGAACTAGATGGACTGTTGTCTTTTTTCAGCCAGACTAACTATGTAACTATGGAATTGTTAGAAGATCACCCATACATACACGCACAAAGGATGAAATGGATGGATATGTGTCTTTTTTCAATCTTATAAATGATGTAACTATGTAAATAGGAATATTTATGTATTGTCCAGCATACGTGTAGATCAGTAAGAGAACAAACTGTCAAAGTTTGTCTAAAAGAAACATAAACTAGTGCAATCCTTAAAAAAAACATCTGTGGACACCCTGTTCAACATTTGGTGTGAAACCACCCATGACAAATGTATTGATGCAATATGTTGCTAATAAATCTGGAAGTGGCTTGAGCATGTGTGTTCCCAGGATAAACAATTTTTCCTTTATGTTGGTGTTATGTGTGCAAAGGCAGGTCAAGTGTGCAAAGGTAGATCAATAGACATTTTACACAAGTGAAATACCTATTTTGCCAAGGATGTTTTTGTTGAAATGCTCTACAAGTAATAAGGTTGGGATTTCTGTTTATGTCTCAGTTATAGAGCTTCACCTTTTTTTTAGAATTCCAAAGTGATGTCTGCAAAGCTTTATGATCAATAGAGGTCTGATTTGAATAAATGTGCTATTGTGTTTCTTCCTATAGAGAATTTGCTTTTAATTTAAAGCTGCCTATGATCTGTTCTTGAACTACAATATAAACCCTTCATACATTCGAAAATCATCTTTTGTTCAAAGTGATACAATGTTTTGTAGGCTTTGTGCCATGGAACAAATAAGAACAATAATCACAAAGAAACAGAGGGGTTCTTTACATAAAAGGGATGAAACAGCTCCCCTTTTTGTTTACTGGTGAAAAGTGCAAGCATTAATTTTACACATTCAAAGTATTGTGTATATAAACCTTCTATCCCTGCTGTCCTGAGTTCACACTTCACTGGGACACATCTAAGCCTACAACATGGGAAAGGTATACTATATTTACTTCCATTTTAGAAATGTTATTGTCTTTAGAACAGCATATTTTTTATTTTACCAAAACAGAATTGCTTACATATTCAAACTTATAGTAATGAAAGAAATGCACAAATGGTTGACATGTGTTACTTTTGACAGATCATCTTCTATGAGGACAGAAATTTCCAAGGTCGCTCTTATGAGTGTAACTCTGAATGTCCAGACCTGTCTTCATACTTTAGGCGGTGCAACTCCATCCGTGTAGAAAGTGGAAACTGGATTCTGTATGAACATCCCAACTACAGAGGACACCAGTACTTCCTTCACAGGGGAGAATATCCAGACTTCCAGCAATGGATGGGCTATAATGATTCTATTAGGTCTTGTCGTCTGAGCCCCCAGGTAACTATCAAACATTTACTTTTTTAACAATGCATTTAAATTGCCATGCAATTGTGTTAAATAGTTTTTGAAAAGCCAAACATTTTTTTTAAAAACAGGCTAGTTTAAAGAAAAAGCCTACTAGATCCTGATCCACTCTTTCCATACCAAACACTGTTACCTAGATGCAAATCTGTTTTTAAGTATCAGTAAAACAACAGTAACATCAGTATGCATTTTCAGTATAATAATGTTTATGGACATTAAAGCAGATCTTTCAAGGTAGTAAGGTTCGTGTTAGGCTATTATTTGCATGTATTGAAAGGCATTCTCTTCTTAGTGTTCTAAGAAGGTACCCCCTTCTAAAGCACCCCAATGCTCTGATGTGCCAATTTTAATTTCTTTGATAACGTTAACACCTGTCACAGGCTTCTGATTAAGTTGTTTTAGACCAATAAAGAGGCACATACAGTAGAAAGAGTACTAGATTCACATAAAAAGTTGATGTGTGCATATTAAAACACCATAGTGCCCCTATTAAGCTGTAGAAGAAAGTGTAAGCAACCTGAACTCACCTGGAATCGCCTGCTATAATATGTGTGGGAGAGCTTAAAACTTTTCTACTATGACAGTTAACTATTTAAAAAACAAATTAATACATTTATTTTAACTATTATTAAGTATATATATTACAGAGTAAGTCCACTTTTGTTGAGAAAAAAAAAAACAATCCCCTCTGGGTGTTCTATGTACTTTGCAGGGGATTTAACAAACTTCGCTAAATATACCTACCTTTTGTTATTCTGAAGAAATATCTGTTTGTTTGTCAATGTCCATGTGCAAAGAGATTCTGTATGGACGAGATTTATAATTATCAATCATCTGCTGCACTTGCAAGGCTCTCATGAGGAAAGTGGCAATATCTGTATCCCTTTAGACATAATTTCCCTTTGGAAGTATCTCACCAAAAATTAATTTTTTTTGCAGGAGATGCCCAAAATCTGACTTGAATGTTAGTGCAGACTTTTTGGAAAATCAGTTAGCCAATCATACAAGCAGGTAATAACATTTCTGGGGTAAGTTCCATACAACATTTGTACAGAATGCCTCCTAGTTGCCATATTGCATTTTACAGAAAATTACAGCACTACATATTGGAAAGGAAAGGTCATTTTTAATAACACTCACTTACAACATGACTTGTGTTGCAATCGTATACACTATATTATTTTTTTCTATTTGCTAGTTTTTCCTCACAAAAGTGGAGTTACACTTTAGGTTTCTTAAGAAACACTTGGCCTTTTAAAAGAGCAAATGGATATTACAACCCCCCCCCCCACAAAATGGGATAGAGGATATTTCTAGTTAAACGCTTTCCCACCACCCTATAGCAGTAATACTGCTACAGGGTGGCAGGGCTGTGCAAAATCATGTATATATATATGTGATTTTGCATTTCTGGGTAGGGGGTGCATGCATGCCCTACCCATGCCGCCGCTGGCGGCTTCAGCTGTCAATCACAGTGGGTGATTACCCGCCGGCACCTGGTGATCGCCTAGTACCACTGAAGGGGGGAAACAGTGATACACACACAGCACACAGTTAACCCTTTGATCACCCCAGATGTAAACCCTTCCTGCCCAGTGCCATTAGTACAATGTCAGTATTTTTATTAGCACCGATCACTGTATTAGTGTTACTGGGGATGTAAGTGGCAGTTAATCAGTTCCTCCCCAGTGTCAGAATACCTGCTGCAGTCCCGCAATAAGTCACTGATCGCCGCCATTACTAGTATAAAAAAAAGAAATTCCAGTATATATACCACCATTTGTAGACGCTATAACTTTCAACCAATTAATTTACACGTATTGGGATTTTGTTTAGCAAAGACATGTAGCAGAATACATTTTGGCCTAAATTTATGACAAAATTTCAAATTTTTAATTTTTTTGTTGGATATGTTTTATAGCAAAAAGTAAAAAATATTGTTTTTACTCAAAATTGTCAGTCCTTTTTTGTTTATAGCGCAAAAAAATAAAAACCACAGAGGCTATCAAATACCACCGAAAGAATGTTCTATTTGTGGGAAAAAGGACATAAATTTCATTTGGGTGCAGTGTTGCATAACCGCAAAATTGTCAGTTAAAGTAATGCATGGAAACAAACAGCCTGGTCAGGAAAGGGGTAAATCTTCTGGAGGGCAAGTGGTTAAGTATCTTTTGCACTGTCAATTTATTTAAAAATTATTAATTTTTTAATCACAGCATCAGGGTTTATTCAGAATCAGGATTTATGAAAGAGAAGACTTCAGAGGTCAGATGATGGAGTTCACTGAAGATTGTCCAAATGTCTATGAGAGATTTCGTTACCATGATATCCACTCTGTTGATGTACAAGATGGATACTGGATGTTCTATGAGGAGCCCAACTACAGAGGACGTCAGTATTACTTGAGACCTGGAGAGTACAGGAGATTCAGTGAATGGGGAGCCAGTCAACCAAAAATCGGTTCCTTCAGAAAAGTCCACCACAGCTATTAAACATAAAACTATAGTTTATCTCTTAATTTCACACAATAAAATATTTAATTAATCCTTTTTGTGACTTCTTATCAAGTTATTTTTAGTTGGTAAAGTTTAAGTAGGGTCATAGGTGTTATACCCACAGCAGAAGAGAGAATAGTATCTGCTCTGTATATTTCCCTTTTAGCATAGATCAAGATTACAATGTCAACATAGGGTTCAGGATGTCTGCATTTTACTCAAGTGGAGTACCTGAAACCAGGTTCCATGTTTCAGGTAATATAGTGAATGTCCCAAATACTGATTTTTTTTTTTTGCTAATTTGAGTACTTTTGTTTTTACATTTAGTAAATCAAACCTCCTCATTTCTTCATCTTGTAGAATTCATTTTACCTTCAATAAGAAGATACATTAGCCTCTTGCACTGTGTGCAGTTTACACAAAGCACATAATTGGAGGGGATTATTCATAATCCATAATGTTGGGCTACCATTAAAGGATATTGCAGTGTCAGAGAAATAAAATCCTCTGTGCAATGCTCCTGAACTTCTAGTAAATATTTGAAAATAAGAAAGCAAGGCTCCACTGCTGCATCCATTTTTCTAATTCAGTTATGTTTTTATTTAGTTACTAACATTTTCAGTAACATGTTGTTTGTTTTCAATTTGTTGTATTTGAAACCATGTATGCCTGCTTGAGAGGAAAACATGAGAACTGAAATTTTGCAAATTGTTAAGAGTTATGTGTGAGTATAACCTGCACAGAGGATTGATCAATTAGACTGGCTGCTGCTAGCAAAATCACAAATGTGTACTGGTTAGCAAATGTGTGAGTGCAAACATAAAAATTGCTGTGCTGCCTCTCCTAAAAGCGACTTTAATTAATTAATTAAATAAATGAATGAACTCCATACTACACAAAGGGGCCCCACAAATGTGCATGTGCTATAATGCCCTGTGGGCTGGCAATTATATCCCTCCTCCCCATTGACTTAATCCCAAATAAACCAATAAGTAAATACATGGTGCTTAGACAATAGTGCTAAAAATAGCACATATAAATGACACCCTTAATGCCATAGCAAACCTGAATAGGGACCAGATGCTTATGAATGGTGAAAAACAGGATTTAGTCACTTGGGAGTAGGGATATAATTGCCAGCCCAAGGGGAATTATAGCACATGCACATTTGTGGGGACCCTTTGTGTAGTATGGAGTTCATTCATTTATTTAATTAATTATTTAAAGTAGTTTTTGGGAGAGGCAGCTCAGAAATTTTTATGTTTGTTAAGGGTAATACTTGCCTTTTTGCACACTCCATATTCACCCCCTTTTGCTTCCTGAACCTCAAGAAAACCTGGCAGTTCTTGGTATGGTACAACGCTCATCCCCATACAAATATGAAACAATCTGTGACTACTTTCTACACTTTGAACACTTACCTATATTGTACTACAACATGCATTGCAAATTATGTAATTGTCTAACCTGAACTTAGAGGTGAATATCATAGAAATATACGGTGGGGTGAATCCTGTCAGTGAATTCTGGCTGTTTGTAAGGATAATTGGCAAACTATTGGCAACAAAAGGCATTTGGGGATGGCCACTGTCATAGGGGACATGTACCAGCACCAAAAATGTTTTCAAAAATACCACACTGAAGGGAAAGGGTCTTTTCATGTACTTTCAAAGAGTGACATTGAAAATGCACAAAGTCTGAAAAATAGAGGCTTGGGGGCGACCTTAAAACCTGTATATGGTGTTATAGAACAGCATGATTTTCACAGGCAGCCTCAGTAGTTGTTTGGGTGGTCCAAAAATCTGCAGCAATAAAAATCAACTCAAGCTGGTGTCCGTGATTCATTCCTCTGCTAATGGTATACCAGTTAAGGTCATTTAGATGGGTAACAGACATGAGTCAAGTTTGTCAAGTTAAACATGAACCATTAGAAACCATTAGAAACTTAAAAACAATTACACATAATTAAAATCCAATTTTACACATCAATATTTTATTGAATAAAGAATATTGGGGCAAATTTATGAAAAGCAAATGAACATGCTCTGAAATTCTTTCAATAAGTAAATTTGCAGAAGTGTATTTCCAAGCATTTATCACACTGCATGGGACAGACGTTAATACAATAAGCCCCCCCAAGTGCATATACAGCACATATAAGAACCTGGAGGTAATCATGCAAGGCATGTAAAACTGTGCCAGCCATCGCATGGTGAACCAAAGTTTGAGTCAATATAGTAGAGGCAAGAGTGAATTTTCTTTTTACAGAACAATGGTAACTGTTCAAAGTCAAAGTCGAAGTCGAAGTTGACCAAACTTGGAAAAGTACAAATTAAATAAATATAAGTGAACAAAGAATGAAAAGACCGATATAAAAGTATGTTCGCAGAAAGTGTAGAGCCTGGTGCATTGCCAATGAACTGACTTGTGCCAAGACTCCACTTCTCTGGCATAAGCATAGTTTATTCTTTAAAATTTAAAACATATGAAGCAAACACTGGAGCACAAGTTGTTGTTGGCTTTAGGTTATTTTTGGTGGTGCATCTTGCCATAGCAATATAATACAGCTTTCTTATCTTTCCATTAGTCGATTTTTTAAAAATGTTTGAAATATTTTCTACATTTGTAAGTTTATTCACAAATGAAAACTTATCCTGGGAGCTGTGCTGTAAAATGTATGTAGATGTACATCACTCTACTGTATTCTTATGTCAAGAAACAGAGACAAACAGAGAGCCTGTCCCAGAATCAAGGCTTTGGAATATTTATTACATGTAATTATTTTTCTTAATAGAGGAGTAAACCACAATGGCAACTGTGATGAACCTTATGTCAGACCCAGGCCACCTTCACCAACTTGTTACAAATGTCTGGTCAAATTCATACCACTGACACTCTCAGCCCACAATCTAAATGCCAGCAGACTGAAAGCTCTTGTTTCTAGGTTTAAACTTGTTAAACTGACAGGGAGCGTGTTGGTCTATTACCATTCACAATAACAATCATGATTTTAATAAATGTCTGTAATACACACTGTCACCACAGACAGGGATATTCAAGAGATTTTCGGCACGGTAGTGTTCTTCAACAAGACATGGATTCTTTAAGTTCTAGCTCGGTGCATTGGTAACAATATTAACTTTTTTTTTCTTTTAGTAACAGGTAAAATGGAGCACACAGATTACTTAACGAAAAGGGAATAAGAAAAGAAAAAGAGACAATAATGCAATAGAAATAAAAACAAAAAGGGTTTAAATATGAAAATACTTAACAAAGATGGCTCTGTGAGTTTAGTAAAGTCCAATGCAGTCTCTTTTCTGGTCCCTGTGAAGGGTATTGAAAGAAATGATCTGACCAATCAAGAGGTTTGATTTATGGCTGATGGGATGTCACAGTCTTATGATTGTCCAGCTTCCACTCCCTTAGATACAGTTTTCTACATTAAAATCTTGGAATACCTACAGTACAAACTACATTTTAGGAATGTATATATTATTGTCCAGCATGGGATTACTTTTTGAATAAATACAAATATGAGGGTATCAGATGTCTATTTCACCTAGGACATGTAATAGGCCTAATCTTCCTGTAAGCAGGGTCCATTTGTTGGCCCACTTAGGTGTATTTCTCTTTTAAATCCTTCCAGGAATGAGGAAGATTTCATTTACTTCCTGGCAGGATCTCTGAAATAGCTGGGGATGAGCCTAGTTTATTTACATTCTGCTGCCAATAGGGAATCCTGCTGACAGCAGATGAGTCATGGTTGTTAAGGATGCGTCAGTCGACTGCTACTTCACAACCAGCTAATCACAATTAATTTGTTATACAACGACTGAATTCAAAAATCTGAATGCAAAAAATTAAACTTATACATTCATTTTTTTTTTCATTATAACTTTTTTTCAGATTCATTTCCATGCATTCTTATGTTCATTTGGAAAATTTGGATACATCCGAATCTCTGAAAACAAAATTTTAAGCTGAAAAAAGAATTAAAACGAAAAGAATCACATATGTCTACTGTGTGTTTATTTTTATAGAAAAAGTAATTTAAATTGGAAGCACAGTATGTCCAGAATATTGCCTTGTTGTTATTACCAAACACATTTTTTTGGAAAACAAATCTGAGGAAATGGTCATTCGGGAACCTAAAGAGAAAGATATGCAAGTGATGAAAGCATTCTAAAATAGTAATTAGTGTTATGGTATAGGTGGTGAAACAGGAGTAAGAAGAGGGAGGGGGATTGGTCTTGAAAGCATATTTTAGGGAAAATGTTTTGTGTAAACACCTGGACCCTCAAAAAATAGAAACTTTAGCATGCAAATCAGAAACCACCATGCAAAATTAACACTATAGCAAATCATATTTTATTATGTCTACAGCATTTATATAAATTTATTATTTTGGTTGAGAATTTGATTTACATGGTTAAATAAAGAAAAAAAGGTATGACTGTATCTTATTTACAGAATCTTATTTTAAATTTGAAAGTATTTTCACATTTCAGCCCAAAATATTAAATTGAACTATTATTTTCACATACATAATTTATAAATTATACAGATCAGCTGCACAGATTATAATTATTTCCCATAGCATTGAAGAGAGGGAAATCAGACAGGCTCCATCTTTATTTTAAAAAAATGTATTCCTCCTGTGCCAAAAACAGAAAAGGGTGTACTAGGTTGCTGTCCATTATTAATAACGATGCAGCACAATGAAATGCAAACATGAATGACAAATGCAGTAGTTAGCCAGCCAAAACATATGTAATTTTTTTTTATCTTTGGGAAATAGTACTCTAACAGATTTTGACTATAGTTGGTGCTAGCACACCATAAACCAACACAAATATTATTACAGAGTACAGGATGTTTTGTACCAAAAATTGAAATTGTTTGCTAACGTGAAACAGCTGCGGAAAAATTGAGTTTCGGGTGCAAGTGGTGCTAAAACTGCATAAACCCACATAGATATTTGTGCAGAGTACAGATTGTTACAAGGCCAAAAAAATTAAATTCTTTGCAATTGTGAAACAGCTGTGGAAAAACTGAGAGTGCTAAATTTTATTATTATTGATTGAATGACAATAATTGGCCTGTCAGAATTTTAGCTCTGAGAAAATAATCAGTATGTAATTTATGAAAACAGGCGGTGATCTGGAATTAAGGAGATTCCCTACTAATTTTCATAAATCAACTGATAATCCGAGTTCTGTATATGCACTAATTTGAAGACAAAATAAAAAGCAATAACGTGCAAAAATATATATTTAATATTAATAAAAATCAATGCAAAATGGTAATGAAATATTATAGGCGATGATAAATAATAAATAATTCAAAATTCAGAATAATGATCTATTCCAAAATAATGGTTAGAAATTCAAACCAGCAGTTACTTTTAAATATTAATGAATTAGAACCAACTGTCTAGAAATGCAGTGTAAGAAACTACCAGTAACTCAGCAACATGTGACAACAGCTATGCAAATCAACCACATGATCACTCTACAACCAGATATTCAAAGCTCAATGAGTATGAATTGATTAAGAATACCATACACAGGCCAATCCAAGCTAATCAGCTTAAAATATATCTGAGGTCAAGATCAATTGTTATACTAAGTTGTCTACCTTGATATATATAAATATATATATATCCAGCTAAACCATTGACTAGAAGCCAAAAGTAGCTTTGGGGATATTTACAATAGAATTTCCCCCCAGAGAAAAAAATACTTCACATCAACTCCTGTGCTAATCATAACCGTTATTGGACTAAACAGTTTAGCAGGCGATATAAGGCTAGTATAAGTTAGCTGAAGAAAATGAAAGTTATAGTTACCAATATGGACTCTATGATGTCAGTGATGTCAGCTTTCAGTCAGCTCACTTCAGGGTGTGTCTGCGTCCGTCTGTTGTCCCTTGTCTCCTGTCTTGTTTTGTGATGTCCTGTCTTTTTGGCGATGATGTGTTCTCCCCCCCGTTTCTGTCTGTCTCCTACTTTTATCCCCCCAAAAAAACCTAGGTGGGCAAATCTTATCTCTCCTAAAAATTACGGCAGACTAGGTGTAATTTTTCTCTACTAATTGACTTCAATTACCTGAAGGGGGCAGTATAGGATTATGAATGATATTGGGTTTCTCTGACATTTCTTCTGTGTCATGTCAAAACTTGACCTTTAACCTTGGCTAGTAAGAATATCATGAATATTAGCGATAACTGCCTTTTTGACAGGGTTGGTTTCAGACAGACTAGCATCCATGTCTCTGCAAATAATTTATTACCATAATTGATTCTGAAGAAGAAAAAAATCCACCTATATATCCTACAAAAAGCTGAAGTCATTTTACTGAGACTTTTTATTATCTCACATCTTTGTAACTTACCAACGTTGTAATCTAATGAACTCAAACTAATTCTTTATAATGTTAAAAACATAATATCCACAATACACCAATATGTATTAATTGTTAAAACCAATTTTATATTAAAAAAAATATATGGTAGATGTATATGGAAATTGAATATAGTAATATAAAACCTGAATTACTTAAGTAAGCAAGTATTCACTTCATGCAATACTAATAATAATACAATTGACATTTTTGGTTAAAATATTCCCGTCAAATAATAACACTATATGCAATGTAAAGTTTAATATGCATTCTTTTTCCTGAGGTTCATGGAAAAAAGATCAGTGTGAACAGTTATTTTGTTATGGTTCAATCTAGACATGGGCTCATCCATTTATCTTACAACTTGCTATCATGTCTTGTCTTTTTCTTGTAGCTGTCTGATACCACCATACCTCCCCCCAAATTTATAACCTGGGGACATAAGCTGTGATGACTTTGGAATGCTCTTAGAATCTGTGTTCAGAAACTATGAAAATAGAATATACAGAACAAAATGGCTTCCAGCATGCCCATGTAGATATGATAAGTTCCCTGTTTCATTCTGTAAGCCCAGAACAGTTCAGACAGGTCCAGTATGATATGGTAACAATGGCAGGGCTACAGTCACAAATCCTAGGGTGCATTTTCAGGCTTGGAGAATAAACAAGTTGAATTTGCCACAAGTTACCAAAGGGGGAAAAAAATCTGAGTTTTACTCTGTGTCTCTGGGGACAACATTGTCTACCTCTTTACTCCTTCCTGATCCCCAGTGCTCTGTCTACAATTCCATGAAATGTCTGCTGTAGCAAGAAGACCAAGGGAATTGTGAATCTGTTGCCCACATTGTAATAGCTCATCACTCATATTCACTAATTTGAGGTCTGCTAATGCATGTGCGGGTGCAGCAGCATAGCCAAGGTAGAGTTCAACTGTGTGGGCATGTCAAATATCAGGTAGTGTGCAGGTAGATGGAGTTCCCACCAAATGTTACCCAGCTACACACTAGATGGGTACAAGCACCTGAAAAGGGTACAAACTTTTCTGGCCTGCCTCAAAAGATCCTGTAAGCCAATGTACCTACCAAGAAAGTGCTGCACCACCAGACTGAGGATGCGTAATAGGCAAGGCACCTGTGAATTTACCCTGCCAAAGGGTAGAGAGCAAGTTATTGCCATTGTCACACATGAGATTACCTGGCACAAGATGGTGTGAGGTTAACCACCTCCTGACCTTCCCCTAGGCATACCTACTGCAACAATATGTGACATGGTTTTGCCTGAGCCATTGCATAGCCAGATGGATGTTTGTGGGGGACTGGTGGTTCAGAGGGTGACTCAAAGAGGGCATTGAAGAGATGAAAAAGATGGAGACTACTGTGCTTTTACTGTAACCAGCTGTATGGGAGCAGAACAGCATCACTAACTCATATGGTGTATCCCATCATGCATTTTTCCTGGCTGCCAGCAGAATTATCTAGTGGGCCATAAATTATATATACATTCTCACCCATACTTGCTGGAGCAGGTGTCTGTGGTCAGATAGATCCACTTACTGGGGTTATAGTTGTGTAGTTGGGCAGCCGATCCTTTCACCCCCCCCTCTCCCCGTCTTACCTGCCTGCCCTTTCCATCAGTTTACTGTATGCTGGCTGTACTGTGATAAGGAAGTGGTGTGTGTTGACTCTCTACCCCCTCTCTCTTAGCAATGGGCCAGTCAGCAGTAATAAGGAGAGAACCAGTTGTTTCTGGAAAAAGGATTCTCCTCAGAGTGTGACAGGAGATTGATGCAACAGGAGCGTAACAGGAGCTGAGTGTGACAGCATTGTGTAAAGGAATCTCCACCTAAGAGAGAAAGAGCCTGGTCAGCAAAGCCCACAGCTGTGTGAGGGACAGTCTGAGGTCCAAATTCAATATTTCCAATGCACATGTTCCTGAAGATGGCTGCAAGTATTGCTGGGTGCTATGGTGACCACAGGCTAGAATCTGTAGACAATACAATAGAAGAAATGTCAAGAAGTAGTCCTGCTTTGCCCCAAAACATTGCTTTGTGATTACTATGTGACCACAAAATAAAGCTTTGGACCCATTTTTGAGGAATTCCTTGGTGTGCTGCTGACATTTCTAAGGGACAGCCAGAGGGTACAGAGCATGACCTGAGTACTGAGGGACAAAGCTACTTGCCAGAGTCATCACAAGCAACCCAAAGTGAGCAGATACTAATCAGAGAGACCACTGCTGCTGTGTGGGTCTAGTGAGAGGGCCTTGTTGCCACTACTTGTTATCACCACTAGAAACTGAGCCATTAGGAACTCTCTACGAGCTACTCCACAGCCCTAATACTGACTGCAGGTTTTATTGATGGCCTTAATGAGCACCAAGGGGCCCCAATGTTTAGCTGAAGAGACAGGACTGAAGGCTGCCCCTAACAGTTGCTGCCCTGAGGCCTTGGTTTTTATTTTTGTTTAGTTTAAGAGGTACCTCTTAATAGTTGCCGCATCTCACGCAATCTCTTCGAGTGCACTCTAACCTAGTGTAGTCATAGCATCATTTATACTGCATTTAACTTTCACCAATATTGTTTATTGCTGATTTACAAACTTACACTTCTGATTCTAATTAGGGGTATAAAATCAAATTTTTGCCAAATTAACATAGCTATTTCTCTGTCTAGCTGACTATGTCATAATATTTCAGGTGTGTGCTTATTAATGTTCAATTTGCAATTTATTCTACCTTGTATTAATAGAATAAGAGCCTTTACCACTAAACGGGTGTGTGTCTATTTACTGGTAGTAACCCAAAGCCTGGTCAAAGGTATTTTACACTTCTGTAATTATCCATGCTTGCAGTGAATTTTAGTCAACCAGGTGTGTCAGAGTGGCCGATGGTGTTTTTGGAGTTGAGGCACTGAACAGAGAAACCAAAGTTACCAAGCAGCTCCTTCAGGGGGGCACTACAGGTGGTAAAGAAAGATGAAGAATTTTGTCAAGGGAGAGCATTCAAGTTTTGCCCACAAAGAGCCGTGTGTTGAGAAGTCCTGTGTCTCTTGATACACATTGTATTCAAATGACTGATGGTATTGTCACACTTGCTATGCTTTAGTCAGACTGCAAATTACTACAGCACGTGTGTTGAAAAAAGCCCACAGAGTTGAGCTCTCGGGATCAGATCGGGGGATAACAATGTCCTTCACCCTCCTTTGCTATGTCTCACACCTCATCATCATACTCTCCCTCATCTCTGGAGTGAACTTGGCAGTTTCTTCCTTTATGTTGCCACTTCCCTCTATTCTCCTATTGTTCTCCTCCTTAGCCTCAGTTACAATTAATTGCTCTGCATCCTCTTGCAGCAAGTGGCTGACACTGTGCTCAAGTAACACAGATGACTCCTCTGTGCTGGTTGATGGCCAAAGGCAGGAGTAGCTGTGGATAGGGAGGCAGAACAGGGCATGTTAGCTACTCCTTGACTTGGAGATAGTGGTAAGGATAATGAAGGCTTGGTAAGCCACTAAACCATTTCCTCTCCTGGCTTTTGGTGTATAGCAAGCCCACTGTCAAAAAAGAAAGAAACACATGCCCTACCTTTAGATACTGCACACTGACCACCACTTTGGCCTAAGGATGCAGATTCTGCTTGCCCCCTGATAGCTGCACAGGAACCACTTCTGTAAAAAAGGGGAAAGAGTGCAAATACCTCCTATTACATAAATCAAAGGTTCATGGAAACAATGAGAAAAAAGGGACCTGAAAGATCTCTTCCACACAGCCATCTGGGCACACAATGCTTCAATCACTGCCAGGTTTGCTTGATAGCAGAGCAATCCTATGTTCACCTGGCAGGGGTAAGAGAATATAGTGTACACCGCACTAATGTAATATAAATCAAGAAAAATTTTATTAAAAGCATAATATTAACATGCAAACTGTCAGCTTTCAACCTTAATTTGGTGTTGTGAAAGCACTGGCTGCAATGGGGTGCTCTTCAGTGAGCCACTGGCTTATGTGTGACAGTTTAACCTTGCCAGTAATTAATGTTTTTTAGATGGACTATGCCCTCAAGTTGAAATTTGGGTGATTCTAAAGCCAGTGATGGTAAGAACAGGCTTTTTAAAACTGTCAGGTTATTGCTTACGTGAGCTCACAGTATAACTGTGACTTTCACTGGTTAAGTTGTTATGTTAGAAAATGTTCAGTAAAGTTGCAACCTTACTCTTTCCAGCTTAATCAGCCTCTGTCATCTTTAGGCAAGGTTACTTGTTTCATATGTTTATGGCTTTAGGCCTATGCTTCTCAACAGTCATGTTGGCAAATAAAAATAACATAATTAGCCAAGAAATTATCATGTGTAAGAGCAAACGTTTTCATAAGTAATTAAAATTATTTTACTACCACTACTACAACTTTAACGTATACAACTACTACTTCTACTTCTATCACTACTACAACTACTAATACTAATATTAACAATAATAATAATAAATAAGGTATTTTATAGATAATAATATAACTAAATGTTAAAGCAATCATCTGTTGCTTAGATGTTAACAGTCTTAACATATTTTAAACAGAGCATTTAAAGTGAATCTCCTATCTTTTTTTCAGCTAATTTTACATAGAGTAATGGTAGAGATCTAAAGCAATATTTAGTTTTCCATGTCTCGGTTGGTATAATACTATATATATATATATATATATATATTGTATATATATTGATTATTTTTGTTGGTGACCAATGTCACAAGGAGAGAAAGTGAAGGGAATAACCAACATTTCATGGTTTTCCCCAGAAATAGAGGGCAAAATTTTACAGTGAGGATTTTCCCCTCTTCGGGATGATTTCCTCCCATTTCATGTTGTGTTCCCAGGACAGAAGTTGAAGGGAAATCTTCCCAGATGAGGACGCAGCAAATAAACCAGATAGTGACTGATAAAGAATATTGTTATTCTATAATAGCATGTAGCCTCAGTTCTCAGATATTGATGTCTGGGTCATTTAGTTTTGCTTTTTCAGAGGTCTGTCAAAATAAATCCTGTAATTTATCAGTAATGAACCAGCAACTTCGATGGAAAATCTTATACTTACAGACTTGTACAATTTGACAAAGCACAGAGCAAAGCTGAAATGTGGAGTTCTGGGTATCATAGATACCAATAACCTTTTAGTGAAAGGATTGAGATGAATATGTTTTCATTACTTGGTTTGAAGAACATTTCTATAATCTTTGTATATTCTTTATATTTCTGTATCTTTTAATAACTTATTAAAATAAGTTGGCTGCCATGGTTTCCTCTTCCTTTTCTTTTTAAATATTTGTATTATAGATGAGTTTGCTTGTAAGCATGGGTAAAAAGAGAATCACCTGTGACCGACAGATGGTCTGTCACTGTGTAAAGATGCAGATAATACTTATTTAGGCAGGGAAAAGGCCGCAGAACAGGTGTTGAGTTGAGTGGATACAGGTTGATGTTGCTGAAAAAAGAAAGTGTTCTCTGACCAGTCTGTGCTCCTGTGTACTGCAAGTGCAGCTTGAGAAGGACACCTGAGGAGCACATAAACAGACAGGCTGCTGAGCTAGACTGACTACTGAGAGAGGCTGGGACTGGGGTAGCTGTGTCCTATGTAAGAGCAGATAGAGCTGTGCTACAAAGCAGCCAGAGGGCTGAAATACATTTATGTTCATTGTTATGCTAAACAGCCCCAGCATGGGTAGAATTATGTTTTAAGTTGACATTTGGATAAATAAAAGGGGACAAAAATACCTAAAATGCATTCTGTTGAGTGAACTGTTCTAGGCAAACTCTCCATTTGAAGTCTATTAGCACACACATTTGTGTTAAAGTAATTAATTGTTAATTGATTAGACAAGCTTATTGATGTATATGCATATACTTTAAATACAATTATACATAAAAAATATCTGGAATTTAAATTTGAACACACCAGTATCAATAATTATTCTGGATCATGATCTTTGGTAAAGCATTGTCTGTATCGGATGGATCTATAACATTCAAATTAAGTAATACAATTAGTGAATAATAAAACATTTTCAAACTATACTATTAGCGTAGATAATAAATAAAACTCTCACTGCAAAAATATAATTAATTTCAAGCATATGCAGTAAAATATTAAAAAGATAATATAGTGAATAGATAGTCAATAAAATTCAATTTTAAAACAGTAGCGTGAATGAAAAAAAAAACACAAGTAGAAAAGAAGGTAAAATGTTGCAGCTCTAATGACTTTATATGTTTTATATTTACTGTATATACATATATATTTATATTTCCATATACAGTACATGTCTGTACACTGAGCTGTAGCACACTGCTGTTAAATTGCAACCTTTTGGATTTAAAATATCTAAACATGATGCTACTATGGGTGAACCAAATGGAAAGGTAGTCAGTTGTGCCTAATGTGCACTCGCAACTTCTAAATGCAAATCACGTGATGATGCACAAAGACACTGTCTGAATATTCCCTCTAAAGAATCACAGCTTATTGTGTTCAACTAAAAGTGAAAAAATTTGCATTGCTGGGTTAGGGTTGTCTAAATAGTTGTATAATGGGTGAAGCAAATTCTTAGAAAAGCTTGCTCTACATTCTGCTTAAAGATAATGACATGTCAGCACTACCTTTGACTTTACCAGACTTTGACATATACTATATAAAGCCCTGTGCTCTAAGCGACAGCAGCATCACATAGCTGAACGAGGCTACACAAACACAATGGGGAAGGTATGATCCTATCTTGAACATCAATAAATATGGCTACAAATGTCTGTTAAAAATGTTATAATATTTATAGTTTAGTTTTTACTTCAGGCATTTTTAAGGAGTACAGTATATCTACCTAAATTAAATACATATTATGCCATAAATGAAAAGCAAAATACATTTATCATCAATACATTTCTTTAACAGATCATCTTCTACGAGGATAGAAATTTTCAGGGTCGCTCTTATGAGTGTAACTCTGAATGTTCCAATATGTCCTCATACTTCAGACGCTGCAACTCCATCCGTGTAGAAAGTGGAAACTGGATCCTGTATGAACATCCCAATTACAGAGGACACCAATATTTCCTTCATAGGGGAGAATATCCTGACTTTCAACAATGGATGGGTTATAATGATTCCATTAGGTCTTGTCGCCTTAGTCCCCAGGTAAACATATCAATTGTAAAATATCTCTAATTACAGTCATATTTATTAAAATAAAACATTTTCTATCATCTCCTAGATTGTAAGCTCGAAAGAGCAGGGCCCTTGATCCCCTCATGTTTTGCATTGTATTGGTATCGTTCTGTCACATGTTCTGCCTCCCTTTGTAATGTACAGCGCTGAGCGAACTATTGGCGCTTTATAAATACTGTATAATAATAATAAATAATAATATCATGGAGGAAGTTTACAATGCTGTTATAAATCCTTATGAATGTTACTAACTGGTAAATCTAATATAAGCTATTTTAATACAATGGTTGCTTATTTTTTTACAGCATCAAGGTTCATTTAGGATCAGGATCTATGAGAGAGAAGACTTCAGAGGTCAGATGATGGAATTCACTGAAGATTGTCCTCATATCTATGAGCGATTCCGCTATCATGATATTCATTCCGCCCATGTACAAGATGGATACTGGATGTTCTACGAGGAGCCCAACTACAGAGGACGTCAGTATTACCTGAGACCTGGAGAGTACAGAAGATACACTGACTGGGGAGCCACAGACCCAAGAATTGGCTCCATCAGACGTCTCCATCATTCCTACTAGTTAACTAAGTACATTTAATAAATGATTTGAAATAATGTAAAGTATCTGTAATATGCTTTATGAACATTAATTTACATTTAATATTCTGGTATAATGATATGTTGCAAAAAGAAAAGCTAAGTCATAAAAACTAATTATAAAAACTTTATAGTGCACACATCCACAGCTAGAACTAGACTGGGAGAAAAAATAACCCCGATTTACAAAATCATTGTACATTAGATAAATGACACACCTTTTGAAGTAATAGTATTTATATATCTACCCATATTTTTAAAAGGTTCATAACTGGGGCTGACGTGTCCTGTAACCTAATGTTTTACTTGCTTGACATGAGTTCAAATGGGTTTAACATATAAGACTACAATTGGGAATTTTTGCACTGTTGGTTAAAGTGAAAATATTGTGCAGTGTCTAATTAACTTTATCTACTGTATAAGATAATTCTGAGAGCAGAGTCCTGCAAAAGGCCACATGCCATCAACATGGGACATAGGGTGAGTACCTTGCCAATGAGTAACCTCTTTCACAAAAAGACAAATTGTCAATAAACTCACTGACACCTTTTTTTCATAAAAACACAAACATTTGAGACAAAGTAAAAAATCCCACAATGCAAATCCATCATCAAACATGCAATCATGCTATGTACAGTAGATTAATATCAATCATGATGAACAATGCCCTCCAACCTGCCTTACCGCCAATCTGCCAAGAAAAAAAGACATGCAGAGTCACTGACAGACAGCATGACAGCTCCCAACCCCACAGCTGAATGTAAAAAAAGTTCTGGGGTATCTCAAGTGCTGTTATTGACCAAATAAGGACATGGCCATATTTGGTCAATGACGTCACCTAGGATTGCAACCATATAAAGTTTTATTTGCATTCTGATATACTATATGGGAATATAATTAATCCTTTGATTGTATTTCTCCACATATGATACCACTTCCAGGTTCCCAAATGGGTTACTGTGACTTTTTCTATTTCAAGAGCTAGCCATTGCATTGCTTGCTTGTTCCATGTCACATGGGTTATAAACAGCAGTCGTATTTAGATCATCCAATCAGGCTTTGCCCCATTCACATTAGCTAGGTGTAGTTTCTTATATTACCTACTATACAGAAAGGAAATGGGAGATATAATGAATTGTTACCAAGCCATTCTCCCTCTCTTTACACTGGGATGAAAAGCAAGTATGAGCAGACATGAAACTGAGAGGTCCTTATCCTCAATGCAGGTCTGATATGGATGTCAAGGGGGACCCCCAAGCAAAAAGAAAAAGAAAGAAGGTGTCAAGTCCACCAGAAAATCTATACCTGGCTCTTATCTTAGCATGCATCCGGGCAGGCCAGGAAACATTGAGGGTTGCTTGAAGGCAAAGCACCTTGCCCCTGTGTTGATGAGGAAAAGGGCCTTTTTCCCACATTCCTGCCCCAGTGGTTCTGGGGGTCTACAGGCAGGAGGTTTATTGGAATCTGGAAGCCCCTTTACCAGTGAGGGTCCTCCAGATACTGCTTTCCCCCTTGTAAACGAGTAAAGGGTACATAGAACTCTACAATAGATTTACATGAAATGAGTAAAGGATACATTGGGGGAAATTCACTAAAAAAGTTTGTATGCGAAGGTCACTTGACCCATTTTATGGAAATAGTTCATGATATAATACAGGAGTCAGTTCAACATAGCAAAATATCAAATGTGAGGTAAATACCACACATTTGTTAAAAATGTGAGGTAAATACCGCAAAGATAAGAGATACATTATTAAAGTCAATTCACTAGTGAACACTCACATTCGTTATTTATTACCTGCCAGTAGGCAGTCAGTTTTTGGCAAAATAACAATGAGGGGAACTCTGCATTGGCCAGTAAGTTAAAAGTATACAATGTATCAGTGTGAAATGTTATGCCCTGTGCTCACGATGAAAATAAATTGTAACATTTCTCCAGAGGGGAATTGTTCTGTGAATAAAAGTACACTAGAATATTTTCAGTTTCATAATGTTTCTGTGTACACTTATTTACAGAACTACAGTATCTTCTTCTGGTGCAGTGTTAGCTTGTTAAAAAAAACTGTGGAAAAACGCCAAAAAATAATGCTAAATTAAAGTAAAAAATATCTTAAAACAAAAATATTTAACACATTTGGTAAATAATGCATGTTTTTTAGTGAATTAACTACTTTTTAGATAAATACTGCATGAGTTATTTTAACTGTAAAATTAAGGCGGTATTTATCTCTTAGTGAATTGACCCCATAGTACCTCACTCATTCACACAAAAAGTGAAAAGTATATAAACACATTTACACAGTTTTGAGAAGAAATTTATTAAAAATACCAATGTCTCATAAAGTGAATCAATTATCAATCATGTCATCCAGTGATATAGATCTATGTCTATCATGATGAACAAACAGCCACGAAAAAAAAAAAATCACACCAACCAGCAGACATGTCCAGTCATGTCACTGACACTGAATGATATTTCCTGTTCCCCACCAGTAAAAGTAAACAACAGGTCAGGGTCTCCTGGGTGATGTCATGGTCATAGTTAGCCACTGTCTTTGCCTGAATATGGCCATATGACCATGCATGGTCAGTGATTTCATGCTATCCCAACCCTTATGTTTGCATGGCTGGGCCATAAAATTAAAGAATGAGTCGGGCAAGAAAATGAATGGGGCTGGATGATGTCATTGGATGTCATTTTTAGTTGACACTCTGGGATCATAAGAAGCAATGCTTCAGATTTTTGTAAACGTATCCTAAAATGGATAAAAAGCTATATAAGTTGAATTCAATTAGTCAATTAGGCAATTATGTCTCTAGGTATGGCACAAAAAATGCAGGCCATCTTCAATAAATACTACCTTATATTCTGCATCACCTGCTAAAAAGCCTAAAATATTTGAATTGGATCTGATGTGCCCAAGAAATGTTTCCAAAGTCAAGACAAATATCAAGGGCAACAATGGGCTAATATGTCTTGTCCCATTGTGCAGATCAACCCTCCCTCCTAGATTGTAAGCTCGAAAGAGTAGGGCCCTCTAACCCCTCATGTGCTGTTTGTTGTTGCTGTACTGTTTCATGTATTGTCCCCCCCTCTATTGTACAGCGCTGAGCAAACCCTTTGGCGCTATATAAACTAGATGTAATAATAATAATAACTGAAAGGAAAGTCATATCATTAATTCTAAGCATGGCCAAGGGGTGGGACTATATGGAATTTGTTCAATGTCTCATATGTGCCCCAAGGCATATTTATTGAAGAGTGAATTTCAAGAAGGTCCAATTCACTTTATAAAAGGCTTTCTCTGCATCAGTAGATAGGAGGATGATGGGGGTCCTCTTTGGTCTGCTCTAGGTGTATCACATTTAAAACCCTAATTGTATTGTCTTTAGCTTTTCTACATGGAATAAAACCCACCAGGTCCAAGCATATCAAACATTGGACTATGGGTAAAAATATATTGGCATGTATTTTGGTAAAAAATGTTCCAATGTAACTTTTGGATAGAAATGGGTGGTAATTCGTACATGGGCAGGGTCTTTATCCTCAGTAGGGATAACCATTATTGCCTCCCTCAGTGAGTCAGCAAGAAGCCCCATCTAAAATAGAGTTGTAGGCCTGTAAAAATGGTTAAGCTAGGAGCTTATGAAATGATGGAAAACTCCATCCTGTAAATAAATAACAATATATAAAAAAAAAATATGACAAATTGAAAAAAGTGCAGCTACTATGAACTCCATATATCAGGTGACCAAAAACAATTGCACTCTCCCTTTGAACAATAGCAGTATCTTCACAATAATAAAGATTAAATATTTGAAAACCACAAGCAGAAAAAAACACACTAAACTTATTATCTAAAACACTCAAAAGCATAGCCCATGTGTAAGTGAAAATTAAGTGTCAACAGTCCTCTGTGCAAACTGTCTAAATTTCAGTGCTTTGACACCACAAGTGCACAGCACTTCCTTACCAGATAATTTGACCTCCTAATACTGATTTCAAATGATGCTTGTGGATAAAACCATGCAACAAGGTCATCAACCACCATAAGAATGGATGTCATAACTCTACAACACTCAGTCGTTAGATCGTGGCAACATTTTAACTACAGGAAAAAAATTAGCTGCATTCTAATTAGCTTTTCCTGCAGTATTTTTGACCACTTGCTGCCCATCCAGAGTACAGCTGTATTTGTACTGTGAGCAGGTGGCAGCTGCAGCCCGGGCAAGATACTGGTACATCATAACCATTCTTCCGGGTTTAAGGTATACAAGTCAGCTGATCAACTGTGGCCAATCACACACAGAGTTCTGTGTTTACAAAAAACAGAACTCTGAGCTCAGGGAACAGCAATCTGCCTGTTTCTTCTCTCTGCAAAGCAGGCAGAAAAATCAGACAGACAATAAAGTAAAAGTAGCACATATTACATTAGTACAGTGTCAATGTACAGTATTGTCACTGATCACTGTATTAGTGTCACTAGCGGTGTCAATGTCAGTTAGTGACTCTCCCAGAGAGTGTCTGTTAGCACCAGATTGTCTGCCATCCTCTCGCAGTCCTACTATACGTTGCTGATCATTGTCATTAGAGTACAGCGTCATAGCTTCGTAATTTCCAGTATATATACCATAGTTTGTAGACTCTATAACTTTAGTACAAACTACTTAATACACACTTATTTGGATTTTGTTATCAAAGATATGTAGCAGCATACATTTTGGCCTAAATTTACTAAGAAATTAAATTTTTTGATATTTTATTGGATATGTTTTATAACAGAAGGTAGAAAATATAGTTCTTTTTCAAAATATTTGTTCTTTTTTTTTGTTTATATTGCAAAACTAAAAAACCCAGTGGTGATCTAATACCACCAAAGGAAAGCTCTATTTGTGTGGGAAAAAAAAAGATAAAAATGTATTTTTTCCACACAGTGTTGCATGACCACGCAATTGCCAATTAAAGTAGTGCAGTGCTGAATTGCACAAAATGGTCTGTTCATGAAGGGGGTAAAACTTTCAAGAGCTCAAGTAGTTAATTATCGGTGTGTTGGCTTCATACAATGATGTATCCAACTCAAAACCAGCTTTCCTTGATGCATTTCACCACTCCTGGCTTGCTTACAAGGATAGGGGAAGTTCCTATTTTGAGTGAAGAGTGGAGATGGACTGTGATGGCCGGTACTTAGGTTGTCCATATGCAGAAGAGGCCAGTCTTAAGCAAAGCTATGGATCTGTGAGCATTTTAACCAAGCACTCAATCCCTTATAGATGATGTTTCCAGCACCCCCACTGATCACAATAATGTTAGGGACCCAAATGACATGGTGGAAAACAGAGGAGCTATAGTGCATCAACTTTTAGAAAAACACTTTATTAGGTTAAAAAAATATTTGCAAAAATCATGATAAGAACATCAAGAAAAAGTGAAAGCACACAGAACAACTGAGCGCTCATGTGAGATGACATTACAACTAAGGTCCTGCCCAACTAGTTTCTTCACACCTGACATCATCAGGGTACTCTAATAGGTTGGGGATTCCCACAGTCCATTTTTTACACCCTGTAAGTCCATTTTAATGCGCTGTTAGATAGAGACTGCACTTCAGACACATACAGACTATAAGGTGTGACCTGAGTCCAAATCAGGTTCTAAAATCCCAATATATAACATATTGCGTACAAATGGGTAAATGGGACTTCAAGATCACTAATACAAAAATACACAGATAAGTAAAAACTCAACTGACTTTTATTTATAAAAACAATAAAATTGTTTGAAAACCAATGTTTAACCTCTTGCCGTCCGCCTGCTGTTTATAAACGGCAGGGCGGTGGCAGTCCAGGGTCGGGTTGCCGTTCATAAACGGCACCCGCCTTTTCTAGCTGTGCGCGCTCCCTGGGAGCGCGCACCACCGCGATCCGGTGCCCGCTGTGTCCTCCGGACACAGTGAAACACCGATCGTCGGACGGGACCTCTGTACGAGGTCCCGGTCATGTGATCACATGTGAATCAGTGATCACATGCAAAGTAGTAAGCAAGATGTCACTTGTGACATCATTGCTTACTCTGTGTGAAATCTGTGAATGATCACAGAGGTCACATGGTACAAGGCTATTCACAACAGCCTTGTACCATGTGACAAGCTGTGACCACTCACAGGTCACTCAGTAATTCTCAATGACTGCAAGAATGCAGACAGAGAGAAAGAGAAATGATTGCTTTTACATCCTATATGGGTGTAAAAGCAATCAGTGTAAAAAAAAAAAGAAAAAAATCTTCATCACCCCCCACAAGTAGTACAGTGTCACCATGGTGACACTGTACTGCTAGGGTGACAGTATGTAAAAAAAAAAAATACAAATAAAAAATAATAATATAAAAAATAAATAAAATGTAAAAAAAAATGTTTAAAAATTATAATTTTTGGTTATAAACTAATTTGGATTTTTTTTTACTACAAAAATAACGGAATAAATTTTGGCCAAGATTTATGATGAAATATTATTTATTTGCAAAATTTTATTTAAAAAAACACTTTTTTTCAAAATGTTTGGACATTTTCATTTACATAGTAAAAAAAATAAAAATCCCAGCGGTGAATAAATACCACCAAAATAAAGCTTTATCTGTCCCAAAAAAATGGTAAAAAATTCATATGGGTACAGTATTGCATGACCGCGCAATTGTCATTCAAAGTGTGATAGCGCTGAAAGCTAAAAATTGCCCTGGACAGGAAGGGGTAAAAATCCAATAGCTGAGCAAATGGGAAAGATATCCACTCTCATAGATACAATACTTCAAAATCTTAATTTTAGAATATCTATAAGATAACAAACATGATTTACTGTAGATTTTCTATCTCATTTTTTGTAAATGTGATAATCAACAGATGAAGAAGGAGATTACATTTTGCCCTTGTCCAAAGAAGTATAAATGTAATTTACAGGAAATAATGTTTATCATTTTATGGACATTCTAATACTGAGAATGAGAGTAAATATATTTCCCGTCTGATCAACCATTGTATTTTCTTTTCCAATAGATTTTTATTGAAGTTATAGAAGCAAAATACAAAGTAACCAAAATAAACAAAATAATCTGGATCTGCCAGTGATTGTATCTGACAAAGATTTACATAAATTCAAATGTAACAATGCATTACAGAACATGAATTATGTATAAGGGCATCTGGGTGTTGAATACCAAAGAACAGGAATAGGCAGATAGGTGAATAAGTATGAAAGAAATTAACAAGTAAACAAACAAATGAGGAACAGCATATCTATCCTAAGAGGATGATGCAAAATAAAAGCATTTATCATTTAGCATAACATTACAACTAAGGTTTCCACCTTCGAACCATTATATTTTTAAACAATTTTATTCTTTGGATAAACAAAAGTCCATTAAGTTTTTCTATATCTGTGTATTTTTGTATTGGTCCTCCTAAAGTTGCATTTATTCATTTCACCCTATATATTATATATTGGGATGTTGAAACCTGTTGTGTACTTATAAGGTCACACCTTACATTCTGTATATGTGTTTGATGTGGGGTCTATATCTAACAGGGTATTCAGAATCACAGTATTGGTAACCTGCAGGGCAGGGTCTGCAGTAGCTTTTGGGATGTCATGTATTCCAACATTGTCTCTGTTGGTTCCATGCTCTCCATCATCTAAATTCATTAAAGTAGGGCGTGTTGATGCAGGTGAGTCACGTGGGAAGTCTACAATGCCACAACTCTAGACTCCAGTGTGCATTGCCCTGATCCCACCTGTATTACCCACTCATATACTGTAGATACTTCCCTTGATCCTCCATTTTAAGGCTGCTTCAGTTTTGTATGTCTGCCTTTGTGGACAGTGAATCCACGATGTTGTGCAAATCTGCTCTGTAATGAAAAAAAGGCTTTACAGGTAGCATAGTGTTGCAGAACCAAAGGGCAAATGTGTCAGTGGCAGACAGGGGATTAAAATTTGAGAGTTTGGTCCAGAAGAGGGGAAATCAATGTCTCACCTTGGTTCGGCTCTGGTCTGGATTTTCCCACTGTCTGTGGGAAAGCAGCTCTTGCATTGTTGTTTGGCTGACGTTTTAAAGAAATTGCGCAGGATTGGTCACTGCTGATGCTTAAATGAGATTGAGTACTTTCTCCCTCTTGACATGAATTTCATGTATGCTTTAGCTACTAAGGGTATCCCAACATCCTGTCTGGAAACATGGAGCTCACCAAAAGCACATCCCTATGGTTCTATCACCTGGCTACTCTCTGATGGAGTTTTGAAAACTATTGCATGATCCTTCTCATCCACCTCCACAATCTTCATATATACAAGGGGATATGCATATGCACAAAAAGCAACTGTAGTTTGGTGGACCCATGTGCTTTTACAGTCTAAAAATGTTCAACTCATCTGATTGCAAGTTTGCTTATATACAAGCATGGAAACTATAGCATAACATTAATTTTAATAGTAAAATGTAAATATTTTTATTTTTATTATAAAGGTTTTAGGAGCGAGTCAATATATTACTAGAACTGGTAATTAGAGATGAGCCGAACTACCCTGGATTCAGTTTCAGCTTTGTCTGGTGAACTTCAATGAAGTTTGGATGCTGGACCTGAACCCTCTTGAAATCAATGGGATCAGAATCTATCAAATTAGGAATAGCCATTTTCTGAGCTAACAGGCAAAGGAGTGTCAAAAAAGAGCATGTGAGTGGGCACTGCCAGAGTTTGTGACTTTTCAAATGCTTAAAGTTCAATATTGAAAATATCCAATTCCTTTAAATGAATAATAACGTGCCTGGGGGTGCCTTAACCTGCCTGTGAAGGGGAACATCTCTGTGATGCATGGAAAGTGTCTAAAATTGCCAGCAAATTACATTTCATTGTGGCATTTTTTTTTCTTAAAGCACACAAACCCCTTCAAGAGTTTGTTATGTTTTTTGGGGAGGTTTGGAGGGGTCTCTGTGCTGTTTAAAAAAAAAAAGAATCTAGCAATGAAAATGAATTTACTGGCATATATAAAAGCAGTAGAAATACCACTTCTATATTTAATGCTCTGCTCCTGCTGAACAAGCTTTCATCCAAACCATCAACAGCCAAAGTTTGGGAAGACTTGTCAGCTCACCCCTATTAGTAACATCTGACAATGTGACTGGAGGTAGACTTTAGTGATATTTAGCATAGTTTCACATATACTTTCATATTACAAAGGTTTCACAACAGATCTGGTGAGGGGTAGATTATGGCATAAACAGGGATCTATGATCTATCATCCAGACAGCTGTTGTTTTGTTTTTACCAGAATTTATTATAAAAAGTTAAGACTGGCTTCACACCTATGTGTTATGTATTGTATGGCATTTTGTGGGTACGTTACAGGGCCATTAACTCAAAATGGTACCCCACTACATATCATATGTACTGTAGCCTGCAATGTACGTGCATTGGGCCTTGCATTTTGGTAATCTTCATTAAAAATATACTGTATATATATATTTCTTTCTGCTGTTTTGGCAGTCCATATAAAATGAATGGGTTGCCTTAGCTCAATGAATGTTATTGCGCACAATACCACGATTTAACACAACGCAATGTACAAGTGTACACCTGTTAAATATTTTTTTTTATTCCAGATTGTAAGATCTCTAAATGGTCATACTGGTAATACAACTTAAAACAAACAAACAAAATCCTTTCTGTCCTTTTTTTTATAATTTGTATTGTATATTTAATTCCCACTATTTACTCTCTAAGCAATAGCATACTAAATGTTCGTTTATTCTGAACACAGGTTGAATTTTCTAGAAATAAAACACATAAAGGCTTTTTGTGTATTATTGCCCTAAACTGCTAACAGACTATGCTAGGTCCTGCAACAGAGAATATTCACACACTGACAAAATAGATTTTGTTTAAAAGTGCTGTATAGCTGTTTAGGTAAAGCTTTGGGATATAGGTATCCAACAAAGAAAGACATTAAGCATACAGTATATACATACTAAGCACTAATTTACATAACAATGCATACAATAGCTACACATTTGTACCCACTAAAAAGGTCAGCATTATTTCAAATGCATGCATATAAGGCACAGCATAAAAAGCTCCCTCTTTTCAATTCCTTTGAACATATCTCGATATTCTATACAAAATGGGAAAGGTATTTATTCAATTATAATTCAGCAGGTGATGAATGTGCATTTAAGAATAAGCATTTTAAAGCTGCGTTATAATTTGTAACATGTTACAATTAATGTTCATCAAGCACTGCTTGACATGTAGACATCATCCTTTACAATAATTGAGTATTGTTACAGTTATTTAAGTGAAACAAATATCATTATAATCAGCAGAATTGTGTCTACAGGAAATGATTTAGAGTAAATTTGTTTTAAAGAGAATATTTGGAATTTTCAGAACTATTTGAGTTAGAATTCTACTCTGTGATCAATATGAGAATGAACAGTTTTTTTTAGGTTTATGTAGATCTCAACAATTAACTTTTTTAATTTGCTTCCTTTAACCACTTGCCCTCCAGAGGATTTACTCCCCCGTTCCTGACCAGGCAATTTTTTGCAATACGGTGCTGCGTTACTTTAACTGACAATTGCACGGTCATGCAACTCTGCACACAAAATACATTTATGTCCTTTTTTTTCCACAAATAGAGCTTTCTTGCAGTGGTATTTGATTGCCTTTGTGTTTTTATTTTTCGCTCTATAAATAAAAAAAAGACCAACAATTTTGAGAAAAAACTATATTTTTGACTTTTTGCTATTAAACATGTCTGGTAAAAAAAATCAAATTTCATCATAAATTTAGGCAAAATGTATTCTGCTACATGTCTTTTCTAAAAAAAATCCCAATACGTGTAAATTAATTGGTTTATGTAAAAGTTAAAGAGTTTACAAATGGCGGTATATATACTGTAATTTAAAAAAAAATGTTTGTAATGGCGGTGATCAGCAACTTATAGCGGGACTGCAGCTGGCATTCTGACACTGGAGGCAACTGACTTGGTGTCACTGACATCCCCAGTGACACCAATACAGAGATTAGTGCTAATAAAAAGCACTGACACTGCAGTAATGACACTGGGCAGAAAGGGGTTAACATGTGGAGCGATCAAAGAGTTAACTGTGTGCTGTTTCACTGTGTGCTGTGTGTATGCTTTACACTGTAACCACAATGCTTTGTATGGTTCTGCTATGTAGAGCCATACAAAGCAGTGTGCAGGAGCTGATAGGGGAGAGACCTGTGTTTTTTATACAAAGGTCTCTCCCCCATCGGTAATACTCGGCGATCACCGGGGGCTGGCGAGGAATCACCGACCGGGACCTAGTGATTGACAGCCAAGGCCACGAATAGCAGCGCTGGTAGGGCCATGCGTGCACCCTCCCTACCCAAAACTGCAAAACCACGTATATATACACACGATTTTGCACACCCGTACCACCTTGTAGAAGTATTTCTGCTATAGGGAGGAGCGGAAGCAGTTAAAGTGGAAGAAAAGGCTGATGCTGGATACATACAAGAAATTGTTTTGCTCAAACCAGTGGGCTACACCACGCTCCCCCTCCCCCGCCAGGACACACTGATCGTACGCCGATCAGATGCTGGTTTTCCAGCATGTCTGTTTGACAGAAGCAGGTCATGAGACCGTTTTCTCTCAGAGGAAGAGCTGTACACACAGGCCAAAAGCCAGCCAGATCTTACTGAGCCAACTATTCTCGGCTGGTTTTCAGCCCATGTGTACCCAGCTTAACTCTAACAATACTTAAAAAAAGTTCCCTCTCTCCTCCTCCTCCTACCTACTCTGCATTCCCTGTATAAAAAGATCTTTGTATTTACCCTTTTTTTTCATATCTGTTACATAGGACAGATTCCTTGATTAGGGATACTATCTTGACCTTATTAATAGGACCTACTAGGACTATCAATTGGCCACCACCTGGAGCATTCAAACAGAATCTACATTTAGTTCTGATGTAAAGTTCATTACCCAATACTGTTATAAACACAAATAAATGGAAATGATCATTAAACAGCACTGGAAGAATTTACTCCAGGATCCCAAATTAGGACTTGTTCTTTCAGAAACTCCTTATTTGTGTACAAGAGAGCACAAAATATTAAAGAAATTGTTGCTCACAGTAAACGAAAAAGCTTAGATCAAACTCCCTCATATTCCCTTGCCACCTTCTACAATCTCACTGGGATGTTCCAGTGCAGAAGAATTAGGTGCAAGATGTATCGATTTTTCCATCACCAACTAAAGATATTTAAGGGCCATCAAAGTTTTTTTTTCACTTATGCTATGGACTACGTGGTTTACTGCCTTTCTTGCCCCTGTGGTTCCCTATATGTGGGCTGCATGGTTTGCACTGTTAGAGCCCGCTTTGGAGAGCACAGGAGGTTCATTAACCTCCTTAGCGGTATTCCCGAGTGTAGCTCGGGGTAAAATTTGAGCTACACTCGGGCTTACCATGCGGCGTTGCTCAGGGAGTCCCTGCAGCACTTACCTTGTCCTTCGCTCCCTTGATGTGTCCCCTGCAGCGTCCCCGGCCATCTCCTCCGGCCGATGCCGGCATCCGGCTTCCGTGTTCCGGTCCCTGTGACGTCGGGACGTACGGGCGGCAAATTTGAAATTTTTAAAAAATGTCATTTTTAAAAAAATGATTATTACATAGTAAAACATTGCTGTTTCAATGCATTTCACATACATTTTGTCCCTACTGCTTTGTCCCGTGCCCTGCCTGCATTTTGACTGTTCTTTCTGCCTGGAAACTTAGAAAAGTCCATGGCGTCCAAAAAGCATCCCTTTACATCAAAAGTGGTTTTAGACCAGCTAGAGAACAGCGATACTAAATCAGAACCACTTGCAGAATTGAGTGATAATGATTCGTGGGGAAATTCGTCATCAGACACTGAAAACGATTTTGCAACTTTGGTCAGCGATGTGTGAATTTGCCTCTGTATTTCAAATTTCAGTTTTTTTGGTTTGATTATATTATTGAATTAAATTTATTAATATTATATTATTATTTTTTATGATTATTTATTAAATTATAATTTATGATTTCGTGTTTCAAATTTTATCCTACCCGGGATGTTTACTAGACTCTTGTTCGTACAGATTTCAGTGAGTTATTCCTAAAAATTACAGCCTACAATAAAAACCTACATATTTCCATGCAAAAAAATGGTACCGCTTTCAGCACAAAAAATCGGAAATAATCAGACCGCCGAGGAGGTTAAGGATGGCAGGGAAGACCACAGTGTCCCTAGATACTTTGTGACACACCATGAGGGTTCTTAGAGTCTGGGTTGTGGAGTCCATCCTCCCATGTGATTACTTACATAGTTACATAGTTAGTCTGGCTGTAAAGAGACAAAAGTCCATCCAGTTCAACCATTAAAAAAAAAAGTTATAATACTACACCCACAGTTGTTCCAGAGGAAGGAAAAAAAAACCCAGCAAAGCATGATCCAATCTGCTCCTGCAAGGAAAAAAAATTCCTTCCTGATCCCCGAGAGGCAATCAGATATTCCCTGGATCAACTTTACCTAAAAATGTTAGTATCCAGTTATATTCTGAGTATCTAAGAAAGAATCCAGGCCTTTTTTAACACAATCCACTGAGCTGGCCAGAACCAACTCTTTTTAATCTGGTCTGGACCAGCCATTTAATCCAACAGCTCTGGCTCTTCTGTGTCAGTGAGTGGCTGCTGCAGAAGAGGGAGCACCAGCAACGGCTGGACCATGGGAGCCTATGGGTGATGTTGCTGCTCTAGGATTTTACAGCTGTTGTTGAGTGCTCCCTTACACAGGGTAAACATAACTGCTAAATCATATCTCTGAGGCGGACTAAAAAAGGTAAGGAAGATCTTCAAAAACCTGTTATCAGTTATCCTTGTTCCCAACTACTTCTGTGGACTGCAAAACACTTCTCATCTATGTTATAAAAAATAAAAGAATGAAATGTGTCTGTGTGGTCCTGTCCTAATATGACCATGCTACACCTCCATAGATAAAGTACAATGTATGAATGTTATTACGCAGGACAGGAGGTGACAGGATCACCAGAGGAAAAAAGCATGAAATAAGAACACTAAAGCAGCCACCACATCTAAGCTGCAATATATTACATATTTGTTTTTCGGTTTAGCTACACTTTAACTGATACTGATGTTGAGTATTTATAGTAATGTGTACTTGGTCTACTTTTTATCAAGAATGGTGATCCAAGCCAACAACTTCGTAAGGCATGCATCTTTGCAGAAAGAGCAGACTTTTCACTAGTGTCAGATTTTGACAGATGTTTTTGCATTTTTAGAGAGCCATCTCAGCTCTCCCTTTCATCTCTTTCAATAGAAAGGAGGACAGATGGGGTAACAATACAGGATTTTAGTATCTATCTATCTATCTATCTATCTATCTATCTATCTATCTATCTATCTATCTCTATCTATCTATCTATCTATCTATCTATCTATTTATCTTATCTATCTATATTTAAGTGTACCTATACTCTAAATTTCAATGCCTGCTAGTGCAAAGGAGGGGGTACTTTCTGTAACAAAGCATCACGTTAGTTTGCTTACACTACTATAGCTGATGATAGTGTGATGCAATGCAGAACCTGAGCATGAAAAACATTAATATGCATGAAGCCATGGGGGTTGATTTACTAAAGGTAAATAGACTGTGCACTTTGCAAAGTGCAGTAGTACTCTCAACTGCAGTTGCCCTAGAGCTTAGTAAATGAGTTAAACCTTTACAAACACTTTATAAAGAATACCCAATCACATGCAAGGAAGATAAAAAACAACATTTTTGCTTGCACGTAATTGGATGATGGAAGTCAGCAGAGCTTCTGCTCATTAACTAAGCTATGGAGCAACTGCACTTGCAGAGTGCAACTACACTTTGCAAAGTGCAAAGTCTTTTTGCCTTTAGTAAATCAATCCCACTCTGTCATACGCAAGCATAAAATAAAAATATAGCTTTAGATCTGAATTTTTAAAATGCTTTAAGTTAGAAATGTATATGAATTTTCAAAACTTAATTTTCTAGATCATCTTCTATGAGGACAGAGACTTCCAAGGTCGCTCCTATGAGTGTAACTCTGAATGCCCAAACCTGTCCTCATATTTCAGACGCTGTAACTCCATTCGTGTAGAAAGTGGAAACTGGATTCTGAATGAACATCCCAACTACAGAGGACACCAGTACTTCCTTCACAGGGGAGAATATCCAGACTTTCAGCAATGGATGGGTTACAATGACTCTATTAGATCTTGTCGTGTGAGCCCCCAGGTAATGTTCAATAATGTTGTCAACTGCTATTTAATAAATGATGTAAAAATATCTAAACTCATAGGACATATTTATATTACTGCTTTGAACAGTTTAATTAGATTTATGCCCCCTGGCTGTTCAGATTCTGACCATAATGATAATACAGTATGTCTTTTTCATATTATAATATTGGACTCCAAATCTGCTTATAAATGGGTGTTAATATATTATTTTACTTTATTTATAAATTGTAATTATATGTGCGCATGGAGACAGCTTTATATGTTCACTATGTATGCAGCTTCCTTTGTGTTTTAAGAAGAAAATAAAGAGACTATTGTCAGTATGCACAACAAAAAAGAAAAAGGGGTTACAGCATCCTAGTAGTAGTCTGGTAAAAAATAACAAACAATATTGAGACCTTTGTGTTTTGCTGTTCTTCCACTACTAGTCTATTCAACATGGTCTATTTCAGTCATCACTAAATGGTGGACCGGGGTTCACAAACGGACCGAATGACAGTCCTATATGGACCCCAGCTCCGACACTTAGCAGCCTGGATGTCCTCTGCAGGCTGCTATCTTCCTCCCCTGCCCCCTTAGTCACCACTGCCACCACCACAGTATTCATCTTTTAGCAGGTAGAAGGCAGAAGGCACGGCGTGCCCAGCCAGAGAGTAGGGCTACCCAGCTTTTTAAGTTAATAAGCTGGTGATTGGTTGTTAGGCATTCCTAGCAACCAATCACCTGCCTGTTAACATGAAAAGCATATCCCACATGTCCCTCCCTCTCTCCAGACATGTCGTGCCTTCTGCCTTCTACCTGCTGTGTAAGGTAGGATCAGAAAGGTTAGAGGAGGGTTGTGATTGGCAGGGAGTAATGAAAGGGGGGGTATTCATACCACAGGTCAGGTGCACTGCTTTGGCCAATCACAGTGCATGATGACATCACAAGGGGTGGGGTAACCCTGCCCCCTTGTGACGTCTTCACAGTATTTTTGAACTGTTATCTGTGCGCCTGCGTCAAGAATGAAGCGTTATTTTTTTCTGGGTGGCGGTGGCGGCAGACATCGTGGTTGATGTCGGATCTACTTCAGTGGACATTTTTTTGTTTGTTTTTTTAAAAGGACTTGTCAAAGATTGTCTCCTGTCATTTTTACACTACACTTTTTTGGGGGGAATGGGTGGCGGTACCATGTACTGCATACTCGTTCACATGGGGGAGGCGGGATAAGCCCCCCACCTGCAGACCCCCACAACCACCGGCCAGGATTTTAGGGAAGAGTCCCCCATCAACATGGGGACAAGGTGCTTTGGGGTGGAGCCCCCCTGCCCCAAAGCACCCCACCCATGTTGAGGGCATATGGCCTAGTATAGTTCAGGAGGGGGGTGCTTTCTCATCCCCCCCTCTCCTGACCTGCCGGGCTGCATGCTTGGATAAGGGTCTGGTAAGGATTTTGGGGGTGCCCCATGCCACTTTTTTAAATTTTGGTGTGGGGGATCCCCTCCAAATCTGTACCAGACCCGAAAGGGCTTGGCATGGATGGGAGGGATGGATGGGACCCCATGCCATTTAAAAAAAAAAATTTAATTGTTGGGCAATGCCAACAATTCCTTTGACATTCTGTTGTCAGCGGAGAACCCGCTGACAGCTGAAACATTAAAGAATGTCTCACTACTGTCTTAATAATATAACTAATGAGGTATTTTAGTAGCTGGGCAGTATCTTACCACATAGTCAGATGCAGTAAGATACCACTCAGTAAATAGTCCTTGTTCAAAGTTTGAAATTGAACTTTCGATAGGTTCGAATGTTCAAACTGAACGGGGGGATGATCGTCCCATAACTAATTAGAAGTGAATTGTAATGACAGATCAATTACTCTATTACTTTTCTCCAATTTAAGTACACTGATGTTTTTGGAAATGTAATTCAATGTTAAGTATTGTCTTCTATTAACACAGCATCTAGGTTCATTTAGGATTAGAATTCATGAGAGAGAAGATTTCAGAGGTCAAATGATGGAATTCACTGAAGATTGTCCTCAAGTTTATGAAAGATTCCGCCATCATGACATCTATTCTGTCCAAATACAAGATGGATACTGGATGTTCTATGAGGAACCTAACTATAGGGGACATCAGTATTACCTGAGACCTGGAGATTACAAGAGATACACTGAATGGAGAGCCACAAGACCCAGAATTGGCTCCTTCAGACGTGTTTAATATTTCTACTAGAGAAGAAAAAATTTTAATTAGTTCAGTAAATAATTTGAACAATGTTTTTGTTTCATAGTTGACCCTTGCATTAATCATGTCTTTAGCAAAAAAATTGAGTGATATAAATAAACACTCATTAAATACCCCAATTTGAACTTACAATAACTATTAAGTTGAAGTGAATATGAATACACAAAGAATATTTTAAATGGATGCAGAGGAGTCAAAGCTTTGAAAGTTTCTTTCATCTGTGATACCAAATGAAGTTGGAGTTTACAGATATGAGCATACATATCAGCATATAGTCACAGGTATACAATTCAGGCAATATTAGAAGAGAACAATAACCTAACACTGTTTTTTACAAGTCATTCACATTTGATGGTAGTAACGATATAGGAGCTGACCAAAAAGTGCCACATCCTAATATTTAATGCTAAAAGAAAACAAAGATGTTTTGAACGTGATTTTTGAGGTACAACTTGAAATATTAGTTAACCACTTGCGCTTCGGAAGGTTTTACCCCTTCTTTACCAGGCCTTTTTTTGCTATTCGGCATTGAGTTACTTTAACTGACAATTGCACAGCCATGAAACACTGTGCAAATTAAATTTATATAATTTTTTTTCATAGCTATATTTTGGTGGTATTTGTTCACCACTGTTTTTTTATAATATAAATAATGTTGAAAATTTTGAAAAAAAACCCCAATATTTTCTACTTTCTGTTATAAAACATATCCAATAAAAAATAAAAAATCTAATTTCTTCATACATTTAGGCCAAAATCTATTCTTCTGCTTGTCTTTGGTAAAAAAAACCCCAATAAGTGTATATTAATTGGTTTGTGTAAAAGTTATAGCATCTACAAACTATGGTATATACAGTATATTTGTAAATTGATCAATCCTGATGTACTAAAGGACTAGCTCATTTCTTTAGGCCCTAAAATTCCAGGACAATACAAATACCCCCAAAATGACCCCTTTTTCAAAAACAGACAGTCTGAGGTATTTAGTAAGAAGCATGGCGAGTTCTTTGAAGTTGTAATTTTTTGGAAAATGAAGAAATTAAATAAAATTAGGGTTTTTTGCAAATCTTTCTATGTACTGTCATCAGTGCAGTACAGCATCATCATATGACTGGTTTGGCTGTGATCAGGGATACTGACTAAAGACAGTATGTAAAAATGCAAATAATTTATTTCATTTTTTAAACATTTCTTTTTCCGTTTTTACTATTTTTTTCTTTTTACATCCTGTCATCAGAATAGCTCATTGCCACCATAATGACACTGTACTTCTCCAGGGGGGGCGATCAGGGATTTTTTTTTACACTGTTATTGCTTGTGCAGTGATTGTAATATATTTTGCTGTCATGAATATGTTTCCCGTTCATGAACAGCTTGCTTAAGTGTTAATTACTACAGCTAATCACATGGTACAGATAAATACAGTGATTAGTGCAGCGCTACAATATATGGTGAAATCACAAAAATATAAGTAAAATGAGTCCATTCATCTTCATTAGAATGCTTCCATCCTTTGTAGCCACCAAGAGCTCATTCCACCCCCAGATGTCTGCTCATCTCCAGCAATATGACCTCACATAGTACTATGTTTGGTCTAACTACGCTTTTGGTCCCAGTATGGACACTGTAGATCAACTTGATGGATCCCAGCTATCATTCACAACTCATCCGGAACTTAACTCCAGCCATCACATCACCTCATAAACAAAAGACTCCACAATAGTGCGTAAACTTTAAAACATTTTAATATCACAAAGTAAATGAATTGTGCACTCACATGTAAAGGGTGCCCAATCGCAACAAGTACAATCAGCCTCTGTTAATATAGATAAATCTGAGATCTGTGGAACTGTGCCGTGGAACATCAGCTATGATGGAGCTCATGCAGTGGGTAAAACACAACGATCATCGTGATGTCAGTCTGATTGAGTGATTGAACCTTGAACCGGAGCAGGCAAAATCCCTTATATATACATGACTAACACTGAAAGTGCCACGCTGCCCCAGTAAATGTACTGTGGTGGGGCAGCAAGTGGTTAAAAAACATGATTATATTTAATCAAAATGGTTAAAATACAAGAACATTGTCCACGTGTAGCACTGGTGTAGTAAAATTGTAGTCTGATGTCTCAACATGTATATATAATATTCCCAAGTGGATTAGTTCTCCTTCTTTATTAGAGTCCACTCTTTTCATACAGATGTAGCTCAATGCATTTCCTGGAACATATCCACTTCATCAGGAGCTATAAATTTCAGTACAGACTACAAAATTATTATTATTATTATTATAATACAGGATTTATATAACGCCAGCAGTTTGCACAGTGCTTTACAATGTGAGGGCAAACAGCATAGTTACAATACAATTGAATACTGGAGGAATCAGTGGGCCCTGCTCATTAGAGCTTACAATCTTAAAGGGGAGGGTCAAGTGATACAAAAAGTAATAACTGTGAGGGATGAGCTGATTGAGAAAATACATGTATAGTTTTTAGGTGGTGGCATGATAGGATTCTCTGAAGAGAAAGGTGTTCAGGTATTGCCTAAAAGTGCACAGAGTAGGAGAAAGCCAGACAGATTGGAGTAGGGAATTCCATAGGATGGGAGAGGCTTGAGAGAGGTCCTACAGGCAAGTATGGGAGGAGTTGACAAGGGAACTAGAGAGCAGAAGGTCTTGGTAGGAACAAAGAGAGAGGTTAGGTTGGTATTTTGAGACTAGGTTAGTGATGTAGTTGGAGGTTGAGTTGTGGATGGCTTTGTAAGTTGTTGTTAGTATTTTGAATTTAATTTGTTGGGTGAGTGGCAACCAGTGCAGGGATTGGCAGAGGGGTGGCAGACACCGAATGGTTGGTAAGATGGATGAGCCCGGCAGCAGCAATCATGATATACTGGAGGGGGATAGCCTAGGTAAAGGTAATCCAATGAGGAGGGAGTTGCAGAAGTCCAGGCAAGAGATAATCTGGAAGTGAATTAGGAGCGTTGTGGTGTCATTGGTTAGGAAGGGGCATACTTTGGAGGTATTGCAGAGGTTGAGACAGCAAGCTTTGGAAAGTGATTGGATATGGGGCCGAAAGGAGAGTTCAGAGTCCAGGATTACACCTAGCACCCTGGCATGCAGAGACAGGTTGATGGTTGTGCCATTGATCTTGACAGAGAAGTCAGGAAAAGGGGCACATGGGGGAGGAAATATTAGGAGCTCGGTTTAGGATAGATTAAGTTTAAGGAAGTGGTGTAACATCCAGATTAGATATGTTGGTCAGTAAGATAGTGATGCTTGAGGAGACTGATGTTGTGAGCTGAGAGTAGAGAGATAGATTCTGTGTCATAGAAATTATATTGAAAGCCATGGGAGGCTATCAGCTGACCCGGGGAGAAGGCTTAGATCAAGAATAGGAGAGGTCCAAGAACAGAACCTTGGGAGACCCCAACAGAGAAAGGAAGAGGAGAGGAGGAATTAGAATTGTAAGTGACACTGAAGGTGCAGTGGGATAGGTAGGATGTAAACCAATGAGGAGCACAGTAACATATACCAAGAGTGTAAAGTTTTTTGAGGAGGAAAGGGTGGTCAACCATATCAAAGGCAGCCGAAAGGTCCAGAAGTGAGAGTATAGAAAAGTGTCCATTGGTTTTTAGCTGTTAGTAGATAATTGGTGAGTTTTAGGAAAGCAGTTTCTGTGGAATGTTGAGGGCAAAACCCAGACTGAAGGGGATCAAGGTTATTTTTAATGAGGTGATCACTCAGTTGGTTGTAGACCAGGCGTTCAAGGAGTTTGGAGGAAAATGGGAGCAAGGAGATGGGGTGTAGGTTATTAATATTGGTGGGGTCCAAGGAAGACTTTTTAAGTATGGGCATGTTTTGCAGTGGTGGACAAAGTAGAGAGTGCAAGGCAGAGAATAGTTGAATGAGGATTAGATGAGAAGGTGTTATTGAGAGTGCTCAAACAGGTCTACTTGGCAGTGTGGAGACAAGACAGAACACAAAATTACAATTTAAAAATGATGGTATTATACTACAGAGATTTTCAAAACATATAACTGCAATAATGTTCCATCTGAGAGTACATAATGCGCATCCAAGGGGAATACTGAAAAAACCCAATTGGAAGGAGAGGAGGGGAAAGCCCTGTCACGTTAACTCCTTCCAGGGGTGGTAAGCACGTGGGAGTAAAGAAACCACAAAATATGGCTTATATAACCATAGAAGATAACAGAACATTGGCTACAAACCATATCTGAAATATAAACACAGATAGCTGTTGCTACCAAATAATATTCTTTCCTAATTAAATTAGATTATATTCAAAACCATATAATTATTTCTAAATATAACCTACAATCATATCTTGCTTCCAAAGGCTTCCTCGAAATGGTATATACTATTGCATGGATACTTTTCAACACAGGGGTACATCACATTGATCACCATGACAATTTTGAAATGGCTTCCCATAACTATACACACAATAACAGATCAGTTCAGTTGTATATGGAAATAAATGTACCTAATCCAAAAGGATAGCACAGGATCTTTTCACCATACTTGCCATCATATCACATTAAAATCCATCTGTAATGTAATTAGATTAACTAGCACTATTACTAAATCTTACTTTACATTGGGCCATAGTCAGGGCCGGTGCTAGACTATTTTGCACCCTAGGTGAGACCCGCTACTTGCACCCCCCCAAAAAAAACAAACATTACCTGTAGTTCTACTTCACCCCTCTAGCACACATCCTCCTTACCCTCAAATTTTCACTGTAGCATGAATCCTCTCCCCCAAATCCCCCCTCCTAACATAAATTCCCCCCATTTTACCTTTCCTAGCACAAATCCTTTCTCCCCAACCAAATCCCGCCTCCTAGCACAAATACCCCCCTCCTAGCACAACTGTCCCCCCTATTCCCATCTCCTAACACAAATCACCCCAATCCCCCTCCTAACATAAATCCCCTAATCCCCCTCACCTATCCCAAATCACCCCCAATCCCCTCTCCCAGCACAAATCCCCCCCCAAATTTCCCCTCCTAGCACAACCTCCCCCCCAATACCCCCCTCCTAGCACAAATCCCCAGCCCTCCAATCCTGCCTCCTAGCACAACCCCCCCTCTCCTAGTACAAATTCCCATCCCCCATCCACCCTCCTAGTACACATTACCCCAAATCCCCCTTCCTAACACCCTCCAATATCCTCTCCTAACACAAATCCCCCCAAATCCCCCCTCCTAGCACAAATTCCCCTCCCAATCCTCCCTCCTAGCACAAATTCCCCCCAATCCCACATCT
Source organism: Staurois parvus (assembly GCF_062004578.1). Classification (NCBI taxonomy): domain Eukaryota; kingdom Metazoa; phylum Chordata; class Amphibia; order Anura; family Ranidae; genus Staurois; species Staurois parvus. Next base: position 18,995,650 of record NW_028317807.1, read on the forward strand.
CTGCACCAATCCTCTTCAATCCCCCCAACTAGAACAAATTCCCCTAAATCCCTCCCACCCACCCTAACACCTCCCCTAGATCCAGTCATGATGGAGAGTAAGAAAACCAGCAGCTGTGGCTGCGCCCTAGGTGGCAGTACGTGCTAGGCGGCTGCTTAGTTCGCCTAGTGGTAGCACCGGCCCTGGGCATAGTACAAGCACTGCAGACAAAGAAGATACCTACCACCATTAGACAAGCCTAAAGCAAAGAGTCACAGCAAAAAGCAGGGGAAAAGACCAATCAACATGCCCTCAGCTATACATGAACCATCACAACTTTCCTCTGGAGCGCATCTCGACCCCATATAAATCCCTCCCTCAAATGCCACGCAAATCCACCACCTTGGAATGCCAAAGTGCCCCATATGGTCAAAGATAATGGCTGATGGCAGCAGCAACTCCCATGCATGCGCATGCTAGGAAGCTGATACCCTAGGATGATGTCAGGGCGCACAAAACGCCTGGCGTCAAAGTTGGCATTTGGCGCTGGAGTGTGTTGATGGTAGTAAGAAATTTTAGGAGTGGAGCAGTGGTTAAGAAATTAGTAGATCAAGGCAACTATAAAGAGCAAAGATAGATGGAGGGAAAAAAAACTCATGGGAAAGAACAGAACAAAAAAAAAAATTAAATCCACACTAAATCTAAGCTTACAGGTTACTGGTGATCAAAGAGTCAACGAACTATGGAATACAAGTTGTAGCTAAAGTAAAAATAAGAGCTGAGTCCCTTAACACCTCCAATTGTACAAGACATGTCCTGTCCTACATATATCATATATTAATTTTCTTGTCCTAGGGCATTCTATCTGTATTACACTGGTCACTTTCTTTTGTTAAAAAACATGCAACTCACAATTCAGCATTCAAAAATCCAAAGGAGTGGAAAGTCTGGCTTGTGTTTAGATACTTTTTAAGTATAATTGCATTTTAGTTGTGTTTTCACTTTCCAGATTTTGCAAATAATTTCTCTACTACCAATGTTGCGGTTGTTTTCTTAGATTTTGAATACCTAATATTGGCATCTGTGCAGTGCAGATAAGGTTCACAGACCCAGAGCATGCACCTTCTAAAGCAAGTCACCAGTGGTAGTTCCCAGGAGTCTGTCCTTCCTGATTTCCCTCCAAGCCTATTGTATTTTGATAGCCAGCCCCACCAGCTGTTAACCATTTAATTACTGGGCACTTTCACCCCCTTCCTGATTTCCCTCCAAGCCTATTGTATTTTGATAGCCAGCCCCACCAGCTGTTAACCATTTAATTACTGGGCACTTTCACCCCCTTCCTAGCCATGCTAATTTTCAGCTTTCAGTGCTGTCACACTTTGAACAACAATTGCGCAGTCATGCAACACTGTAACCATAATAAAATTGTGAATGTGAATTTAGGCCACTTTGTATTCTACTACATTTCCTTGGTGAAAATAACCCAAATCAGTATTTATTATTTAGTCTGTAGGAAAGTTATAGAGTTTACAAACTATGGTATATATATCTGAAAGTAGATCAGTCCTGATGTACTGACTACCTATCTCATTTCTTGAGGTCTGAAAATGCGAGGAGTCCAGGACAATACAAATATCCTCCAAATTTTAGAAAGTAGACAGTCCAAGGTATTTAGTAAGTGGCATGGTGAGTTTTTTGAAATTGTGATTTTTTTGGTCATCCTATAACTGGTGTGACAGTGTTCAGGGGCACTGGCCGGTGACAGCGTGTAAAATAATATTAATAATAATAATAATAATAATAATAATTTGCTTTCAATTACATTTTTTTCTTTTTTCTTTTTCTTTTTCTAACACACTGTGGCCATATTAAAATAATGTTACCATAGTAGTAACATTGTACTATTCTGGAGAAGTGATCAGGATTTTTTTTACACATTATGATTGCTTGTACCAGTGAATTTCACTGGTATAAGCAACAATTTTTACTGAATGAAATTGATTTATTCAGTGTTTACTATTGTGGATAGCTGTGATTGGCCACAGCTGATTACATGGTACAGAAGGGTTGTGATTGGCCCTGTCTGTACCATGTCATCACTCTGACCAATCACAGAGCTCAACAAAATACTACACAATGGATGACATAAATGAATGCCATCCATTGTGAACAATTGTCATGTGATCTACTGTGACTGGTCACAGTGATCACGTGATACTGGTAGAGGCCGGTACACTGATCGGTCATTTGCGGTGTCTGGTGGACAGATCTTGCAGCAGGGCGGCTCATGGGGCACACGCGAGGCGCATTCCGGGAGGACGCCATATGAAGTGGTTAATATGCCTGAACAGCAAATATGCCAAAATGCATACAGTGTATTGCCAGGTTTAAGCCATACAGACAAAAAGCATACAGGATGCAACCAGTAAACTTTGCACACAACCAGCAAATCATCCATTGCAGCCAAAGGGCTAGCCACACAGCCTACCAATCAGTCAGAAAGCTGATTATTTGACATTTTCCACTGAAGTTACCCTCTTGTTATGCAGATTTTCTTCATGTGCTCAGTTTGATTTGTGAAATGTTTTCTGGTTTATTAAAGGTGTTTGGCAGTGAAAACTTCAGGTAAACAAATAAATGCAGTTAAAATATACAATATATACAGAATCTGTTTACCTGATCTGTTTTTAATTCAAAAATATCAAAAAGTAAACAGTAATGCCTAATGCAAAAGGGATCAATGCAGTCAAAGTACTGAATATTAGTGTCAGTAGCAATTTTTCTTCTTAATAGTTAACAATATGTTCAGAATATATTATAATAAATGGTATTTTAATAAACACTACATTAATGGAAATATGCCTCTAATCATATGTAGTTAAAGTGTACAATCTACCATATATAATGTTCCTTATTAATACATGATTTAAATTAATATGACCACGCTGGACCATCAGAATAAATCAGTACCTGCTGCAACAAGTGGATATAATGTACATGATGAAAAAATGATGATCTTCAGAAACTAGAATGTAACCCTGATCTCCTGAAAGTAGTTTGTTGCATGCCAGTCTCCATGTGAAGATTTGGGGACAACCTCATCCACAATTGTTATTCTTAAGCTTTCCAATACATAAAAAACACATTTAAACAGGACAGTACCCATTGAATCTTACAATATCACTTATTTAAAAAAGTCTCATAATACCTGCTCACCTGAAAACATGAAAAAGACCCAAAATCTTCTGGCTGAAACTGAAAACACAAAATATTCATACATATTTCATATTTTCAATATTTATTTTTAGCCCTTTCTACAACAAATAGATTAAGAAAGGACATATATACAAAATCACTATACTTTCCCCTAATTCTTTTCACTGATATAATTGCAGTAGTTATGGGCAGACAAAAGCTGAAAACATGCAGATAGACGAATAAAAATGGAAGCTACCGAATACTTAGCATAGTGTGTAAGTACCGGTAGTCTCTCCCAGTCCCACTCAACTCACCTGGCTCCTCTGTGCAAATGGGACCACACAGTGGGAATCAGAAAGTGAGCATTGAAAGATTAGTGAACTCTCACTCATCATTCTTACTTGTCATTAATATACATGGAAAGATTGAGCTCTGAACATTAGGCTCAGTGCACCAGTGGCAATAGCTGCAAAGCAGAGGCTATCTGTTCTCATCTTCATGGTCTGGAAGCAGAGGAGACGTCAAAAGTACAATAGATGATTAAATATTGCCTGTCGCTGTCACTGTCTCTTTACTATCACATAAGGGGCTTGTAAGCCTCCCTTCTGATAGTATTAATGTGATAATACTATAGATAGACAGCGCCGAGTTTTTTTATATTTTGCTAAAAAAAAACAAACACCTGAAACTTTTGAAAAAAAAACACACTTTTCTTTGTTTCTGTTATGAAAGTTTGCAAATAAATAACATTTCTTCATAAATTTAGGTCAAAATGTATTCTGCTACATTTCTTTGGTGAAAATAATAATAACTTAATTTGTATTATTCACATGTTTCTATTATTTTTTTTATTTATCAGCACACTGTGACCAAAGCAATACAATGTTACCATAGTAACATTGAACTACTCTGGGCAACTGATCAGGATTTTTTTTATTTTTTATGGAGCCCAGTATTAAGGACAAAAAAAAGCTAATTTAGGAGTATATGTGCTATGATGTTGCTGCTGCAAATGTATTGCTAAGCTGGAATGTAAGTTCACAGCTGGAATTGAATAGGAATGTGCTACACATTCCTGTGCAATTTAGTGTGATGCAATTTTAAGGCCATTTATTTGAATGGTCTGAAATTACACTGGATAGCACCAACAGTAGTGCATGCACTACTTTTTAAGATGCACTGTAACTGGATTGCATGGTACTGCGGTACCATGCGATCTGGTGCAGACAAATGCACTGCATTTGTGATCTGAAGTTTAGGTGTTGTTAGGAATCTATGGACACCCACAGCAGATCACACACCCAGTGAGGTTTATTTACTAAATCTGGAGAGTGCAAAATCAGGCTCACTTCTGCATAGAAAACAACCAGCTTCCAGGTTATATTGCCAAAGCTTAATTGAACAAGCTGAAGATAGAAGCTGATTAGTTTCTATGCAGAAATGAGCCTGATTTCGCACTATCCAGCTTTAGTAAATAAACCCCAGCATGTTTGGAACATGCACAGAACACAGGTTTCCCACACAGTGTGTGGGGGTGAACCAGCACTAAAAAAATATTTTATTAATAAACTTTTAATGAAACTTGAACAACACCACATATGTAGGTGGAAAACTATGTTTTCAAATTACTAACAAATCTCAGAGGTTTGACAATAAAGTTTATGAAGAGGACCAGAACAGAGGTCTCAACGCAAGTTTTAATAAGTCCTACAGCAGAAAGAGCACTTGTAAACAAAGATTTTAGAAGATTCTTTGGAGGTAAATCCATCAGCAGCCTAGATAAATTGTATTTAAAGGATATCTGGTTTACTGCAAAGTTGTAAAAAAAATATTAGAAAATCCTGTATACCCGAGTTAGGTCAAAAACATTGATAGAAACAATTTAACTCTCTGCAGAAATATCAACAACTTATATATGAAGGACATTTTTTTCAGGAGAGTAAAAAATATGGGATGTATTGTTTTGCCCATTTGGGGCCAGTGGAGTGGTGCTGCCCCTGAAACACTTTTATCTGATTTTGGTCTGACACTCATTGCTGTATTTTTATGGTTTAAGCTACTGTTGAGTGCCCATTGAGGGAAGCCTTGCTGTTTGGGGGTCACCTCTCTAGAGCTATTGAGCTTATTTGAAGTTTTACTTCATCTGACTACATTTGCAAGTCTAAAAGTTCCCAGTGCCTCTTTGAACATATTGTTCTGGAAAAGGATAGTAAGGTCACCCTTGCCTAGGCACCACAGGTGGAAGTGGGGTTAGGTAAGCATTCTAACTAACTTTTTCTCCACAAATTATTTCTTTTTAATTATAATGCAGTGTTCTGTTCTGGTGAAGGGGGCCCTTGCTAAATGAGTGGACCTTGCATTTTAGGTCCACTATAATAATTTATGGTAACCTATATGCCATAGATCACCTAATAAGCAAAACTCATGCAGGAAAAAATCCCATTTTATTATTTGGCAACAAAAAAAGCTTTAGAGCACTATTTCATTTTAATACAGGTGATGCAGTCTTCTAAAGGATCCAATACGGGCATTTAGAGCTCCCCATTCAGAGTATTTCTTGTATTCTCCAGGTCTCAGATAGTACTGACGTCCTCTGTAGTTGGGTTCTTCATAAAACATCCAATGACCATCATGTACGTTACAAGAGTTAATGTCGTGGTAGCGAAATCTCTCATAGACATGGGGGCAGTCCTCTGTAAATTCCATCATCTGGCCTTTGAAGTCTCCTCTCTCATAAATTCTTAATTTAAAAGGGCCATGGTGCTAAAAAAGGAAAATAAAATATGGATATGAGCTTAACTTCATCAATTTTTTTAAAGCAGTGTATACAAGTTTAGTTTTTTTTATTCAATCAGTGGTTGAACGAAAAAGAAAAAACCTCACAGATCCGCACAGCAACACAAGCAATGTTTTTATACAGGGATCTCCTTCTGCATCTTTGTAATCTGACATAAGGGCCCCCATCCCTAGACTGCAAGCGCTGATCGAATGCTGGTTTTCCAGCAGGACCATTCAACAAAAGCTTGTTGACCAGTTTCTGTTGAACAGAGAGGTACACATGCACTGAATTTCAGCCAGTTCCTGCTGAACCAGCTGATTTGCGATCCATGTATTCACTGCTTAACACTATGCAAAATCTTTGTATTCAATTTATACTGCATTCAGCAGGGTTTTAGTGTTGCATTTTAAGATTTGGTGGTCATCATAATATAACAAAAACATCTATTGTTCTCACCAGGACATATTAGGAAAGGATGTGATGTAACCTGAGCCATGCAGGCCATCAGATTAAAGGGAATCAGGAATGTTTTGATTTGGGCTTTAATGACTTCTGGATGGGTTAAGAATGCCTTTTTTGTGTTGGCACCTCTACATCATTGGTTATATTGACAATAGGACAGATTCAGAACCATTACTGGAGAGAAAGGTAAGTAGAATACTTAGAATTTAAAATATAACTCTATAATGTAAATACCGGAGGTGTCAGGCGACAGGATTTGATGGAATCATTGAAACCCATCCACTGGTGGAAGTCAGGATATTCTCCTCTCCATAGATAATACTGGTGTCCTCTATAGTTGGGGTGTTCATAGAGAATCCAGTTTCCGCTCTCTACACGGATGGAGTTGCAGCGGTTAAAGTAAGAGGACATATCAGTACAATCAGAGCTGCATTCATAGCATCGGCCCTGAAAGTTCCTGTCCTCATAGAAATATATCTGCAAAAAGATGTTAAACTATTATCTATGCTTTATGTAAAGGTTACATTTAAATATAACACACAAACCAATTAAACTACATTTTTAGTACTTTAGTATTAAAACAAATATTGTACATTTATTTCTGTAGAAATGCAAAACCCATTTAATGACACAAGACAATGTCGTGCATTTAGCTATATCAGCAAATCAAATATCATCTTACACTTATCTAACTAAACTACACTGACCAAGAACTATATGTATCTGTGGCTAGTGAATTACAGAACATTGTTAATATTTAAATGATGGTGTACATTTATTAAGCAGAGACAATTTATCTCATTTCAGTTCTCTGCAGTTCTCAGGGAAAAATCTTCTCCTCTGTCCCCCTGTTTATGAAGCGGAGAACATTTGTTCTCAGAAGGAGAAGAGAGGAGAAGTTTTACCTCTGAGAACAGCTGATATCTGTGTAGAAGGGGTAGGGCTGCATGTGATCTTGTGAGATAATTGTGTGATTACAGATCACCTAAATTTAAATAGTGAAACAAAAGTTAAAAAGACCATTACATGAAAATAATAAGCACTGACCACTGGTACTTTTTAATTCACATTTTGGCACTTTCTTTAAATGCGCATTTTAGCATCATTTACGTGCATTTTGACGCTTTTTAACATGCTGTATTTTTTTAACACGCATTTTGACATGGGGTTTTTAATGTGCATTTTGGTGCTTTTCTAAACACACATTTAGGCGCTTTAATGCACATTTTGACACAGGTTATTGTAACTACTTCCTGCCCGGCCTATAGTAAAATGATGGTGGGGCGAACCTCTCGTCCCTCCGGTAGGGCGTAATATGATGTCCTCCCCGGATCACGCTTTGCACATGTCCACAGGGCTGTGGTGAGATCTGTCACCGGCTGTGTACCTCTGACACAGCCGATGACAGATCTGTGTACAGGCCCCGTTGCCAATACCATGTGGCCTGCTGGGACCAATCACAGCAGGTCACATGATAGTTGAATACAGTGGATGGCTTCCTTTCATGCCATCCATTGTATACAAGTGTGTCTAGCTGTGAATGGTCACAGTGATCACATGCACAGGCTGGGCCAATCACAGCCCATCTGTGTCATGTGATTAGCCGTGGTCAGTCACAGCTAATCAGAACAAAAAAAACTGAATGATTCGATTTCATTCAGTTAATTTCTTGCTTATAGCAAATAAATTCTTTGCTATAAGCAATCAAATTGCATAAAAAAAAAAATACTGATCACTTCCCCAAAGTAGTACAATGTTACTATGGTTACATTATACTACTTTGGTCATAGTGTAATATGATAAAAATAATCTTTAAAAAAGAGAAAAAAGTTTAATAAAAAATAAAAATTAATAAAACATTTGAAAAAAAAATCATTTTTTTTTTCGTACTGTCACCAGTCAGTGTCTCTGATCATCGCCACACCAGTTATATGATGATGCTGTACTGCACTAGTGACAGTTAAAATAATTGATTTAAATTCCTCATTTTCTAAAAAATTCTGACAAAAAAATGCAACTTCAAAAAACTTTTTTGGGCCTCAAGAAATTAGATTGGCATTCAGTACTTCAGGATTGATCAATTTTCTGATATACTCCATAGTTTGTGAACTATGTAACTTTCATACAGACTAAATAATAAACACTGATTTTGGTTATTTACACCAAAGAAATGTAGCAGAATACATCTCGGCCTAAATTTATGAAGAACAATTATTTATTTGCAAACTTTTATAACAGAAACAAAGAAACATTTTTTTTTTTCAAAATTGTTGGTCTTTTTTTGTTTATTTAGCAAAAAATAAAAGCCCCAGTGAAGATTAAATACCACCAAAAGAAAGCTCTAGTTGTCTGAACAAAATAATAACATTTTAGTTTGGGTACAATGTTGTATGACCACGCAATTGTCATTCAAAGTGTGAGAGTGCTGAAACCTGAAAATTGGCCTGGGCAGGAAGGGGGTAAAAGTGCCCGGTATGGAAGTGGTTAACATGCATTTTGGTGTGGTTTATAACGCACATTTTGTCACTTTTCCTAACAGGTATTTTGGCACTTTTTTTAAAGTGCATTTTGATTTGGTTTTCATGCATATTTTGGCAAACTGCATATCTGCTAGCCACTTTTGGCTGCCATTAACAAATAATGGCACCGCAAACATGACATGCATTTTGCATGCGTTTCCAGAACACACACAAAAACACAGGTAAAAAATTAGCCAAAATACATGTTAAAAAAGCACCAAAATGCACATAAACTTTTCAACTCATTTTTTTAAAAATGTGTGTTAAAAAAAGCAGCAAATGTTTGTTAAAAACTGCAACAAAAATGTGCATTAAAAAAGCCCAAAAAAGCCAAACGGAACCTTTTTTGGGCATAGAGTGTTGTGTGTTTTTTCAATGTGCATTTTGGTGCATTGATAGCATATTTGTATATATAACAATGAATGGCACCCAAAAGCGCACTGCATATTTTAACACAATTTTACCACAATTTGCAATTGCGGCAAGAATTGGGCAATTCTGCCAACAATTCTGCATTGCTCAGGTGTGAATGCGTTCCAAACGACAATACACCATACTGTGTGTGTGTGTGTGTGTATATATATATATATATATATATATATATATATATATATATACAGTCAGGTCCATAAATATTGGGACATGGACACAATTCTAATATTTTTGGCTCTATACACCACCACAATGGATTTGAAATGAAACGAACAAGATGTGTTTTAACTGCAGACTGTCAGCTTTAATTTGAGGGTATTTCCAAATCAGGTGAACGGTGTAGGAATTACAATAGTTTGCATATGTGCCTCCCACTTGTTAAGGGACCAAAAGTAATGGGACAATTGGCTTCTCAGCTGTTCCATGGCCAGGTGTGTGTTATTCCCTCATTATCCCAATGAGCAGATAAAAGGTCCAGAGTTCATTTCAAGTGTGCTATTTGCATTTGGAATCTGTTGCTGTCAACTCTCAAGATGAGATCCAAAGAGCTGTCACTATCAGTGAAGCAAACCATCATTAGGCTGAAAAAACAAAACAAACCCATCAGAGAGATAACAAAACATTAGGCGTGGCCAAAACAACAGTTTGGAACATTCTTAAAAAGAAGGAACGCACCGGTGAGCTCAGCAACACCAAAAGACCCGGAAGACCATGGGAAACAACTGTGGTGGATGACCGAAGAATTCTTTCCCTGGTAAAGAAAACACCCTTCACAACAGTTGGCCAGATCAAGAACACTCTCCAGGAGGTAGGTGTATGTGTGTCAAAGTCAACAATCAAGAGAAGACTTCACCAGAGTGAATACAGAGGGTTCACCACAAGATGGAAACCATTGGTGAGCCTCAAAAACAGGAAGGCCAGATTAGAGTTTGCCAAACGACATGTAAAAAAGCCTTCACAGTTCTGGAACAACATCCTATGGACAGATGAGACCAAGATCAACTTGTACCAGAGTGATGGGAAGAGAAGAGTATGGAGAAGGAAAGGAACTGCTCATGATCCTAAGCATACCACCTCATCAGTGAAGCATGGTGGTGGTAGTGTCATGGCGTGGGCATGTATGGCTGCCAATGGAACTGCTTCTCTTGTATTTATTGATGATGTGACTGCTGACAAAAGCAGCAGGATGAATTCTGAAGTGTTTAGGGCAATATTATCTGCTCATATTCAGCCAAATGCTTCACAACTCATTGGACGCCGCTTCACAGTGCAGATGGACAATGACCCAAAGCAGACTGCAAAAGCAACCAAAGAGTTTTTTAAGGGAAAGAAGTGGAATGTTATGCAATGGCCAAGTCAATCACCTGACCTGAGTCCGACTGAGCATGCATTTCACTTGCTGAAGACAAAACTGAAGGGAAAATGCCCCAAGAACAAGCAGGAACTGAAGACAGTTGCAGGAGAGGCCTGGCAGCGCATCACCAGGGATGAAACCCAGCGTCTGGTGATGTCTATGCGTTCCAGACTTCAGGCTGTAATTGACTGCAAAGGATTTGCGACCAAGTATTAAAAAGTGAATGTTTGATTTATGATTATTATTCTGTCCCATTACTTTTGGTCCCTTAACAAGTGGGAGGCACATATGCAAAGTGTTGTAATTCCTACACATTTCACCTGATTTGGATGTAAATACCCTCAAATTAAAGCTGACAGTCTGCAGTTAAAGCACATCTTGTTTGTTTCATTTCAAATCCATTGTGGTGGTGTGTAGAGCCAAAAATGTTAGAATTGTGTCCATGTCCCAATATTTATGGACCTGACTGTATATATATATATATATAGAAGTATATATATATATATATATATATATATATATATATATATATATATATATACTGTACACTATATATAAAACAGCTCTGGGCTGGAGAATCTGGGACAGAGATGTTTTTACAGAGATGGTCAATGAGTTCTTCAGATCTCACCTTCATAAACTGGCCATCTCTATAAAAGTAAACGATATAAGGGTGTGTCCTATGATGAGAAGTGATGAAAATGTTCTCCGCTCTTCACCTCAGCTTCATAAACTGGCACACCTGAGAGATCAGCTGTGATAATCAGGATCTCATCTTTTCTCTCTTTCATAAATAGACACCTGTGGTGTCCTTTTATGAAACAGAGATCAGCGGCGATCCTGAGGATTGTTGCTGATCTCCGATCATTAGTGGTTTAGGAAACAGAGATGATCAGCGGAGAACATGTTCTCCGCTGATCATCTCCGCACACAGATGGCCAGTGTATGAAGGAGCAATGTCAGCCCTTCACTGGCAATCTGTGTTCTCCCTCCAGATTCTCCAGCCAGAGTAATTTACCGTTGCTTAGTAAACGGTGTTTGACTGATCTCTTGCTGTAATCTCGCGATATTATAGCTTTCAAAGCATTTGTAGATCGCTTCTCCCTTTATTCAGAGAAGCGATCTACTCCGCTTCATAAGAAGGCATTCAGGGGAGAACTCTCTCCTCTGAGAATGCCGGAGAACTGAGCAGCGGTCATTTACTGCTGTATGATAAAAGGACACCTATGTACATTATGTCCTGAGAAAAACACAGGTGCTATAAGAAGCTAGACTATAATTTGCATTATACATTTAATTTTATGCAGTTAAAAGAGAAAAAATTTAATTTATAGTCTCTCTTTTTGTAGTAAGCACTTATCTTAATATAGAATATGCATTGTCTATATTGCCAAAAGTATTGGGACGTCTGCCTTTACACACACATGAACTGTAATGGCATCCCAGTCTTAGTCCATAGGGTCCAATATTGAGTTGGCCCACCCTTTGCAGCTATAACAGCTTCAACTCTTCTAGAAAGGCTGTCCACAAGGTTTAGGAGTGTATCTATGGGGATGTTTGACCAGAAGCGCATTTGTGAGGTCAGGCACTGATGTCAGACGAGAAGGCCTGGCTCGCAGTCTCCGCTCTAATTCATCCCAAAGGTGTTCTATCAGGCTCTGTGCAGTCCAGTCAAGTTCCTCCACCTGAAACTCTATCATCCATGTTTTTATGGACCTTGCTGTGTACACTGGTGCGCAGTCATGTTGGAACAGGAAAGGGGCATTTCCAAACTGTTCTCACAAAGTTGGGAGCATGAATTTGTCCAAAATGTCTTGATATGCTGACACCTTAGGAGTCCCCCTCACTAGAACTAAGGGGCCAAGCCCAACCCCTGAAAAACAACCCCACACCATAATCCACCCTCCACCAAACTTTACACTTGGCACAATGCAGTCAGGCAAGTACTGTTCTTCTGGCAACTGACAAATTCAGACATGCCCATCCAATTGTCAGACAGAGAAGCATGATTCGTCACTCTAGAGAGCATGTCTCCACTGCTCTAGAGTCCAGTGGCGGCATGTATTACACCACTGCTTTCAACTCTTTGCATTGCACTTGGTGATGTAAGGCTTGGATGCAGCTGCTCAGCCATGAAAACTCATTCCATGAAGCTCTCTATGCACTGTTGTTGTGCTAATCTGAAGGCCACATGAAGTTTGGAGGTCTTTAGCTATTGACTCTGCAGACAGTTGGTGACTTCTGAACACTGTGTGCTTCAGCAGGCGCTGTCCCCGCTCTCTCATTTTATGTGGCCTACCACATTGTGGCTGAGTTGCTGTTGCTTTCACTTTGTTAAAATACCACTAGAAGTTGACCGTGGAATATTTAGCAGCAAGGAAATTTCATGGATAGACTTATTGCACAGGTGGCAACCTATCACGGTACCACACTTGAATTCCCTGAGCTCCTGGGAGCAATCCATTCTTTCACAAATGTTTGTAGAAGCAATCTGCATGCCTAGGTGCTTGATTTTATACACCTGTGGCCATGGAGGTGATTGGAACACCTGAATGCAATGATTTGGAGGGGTGTCCCAATACTTTTGGCATTATAGTATATATATATTCTCAAACATTTTCTCTTACCATGATATCTATAAAAATAATGAAATTCCTAATAATTAGCTCAGCAAAAAAGCCACTCACCTTCCCCATTTTGATCTAGTACTGAGAGCGTGAAACACTACTTGATCAGGTACAGAGGGGCCCCATTTATATAGATCTGTAATGCTGATGAATGCATACTGTACATTTGAAACAATTGTGACCTTTCTGTCCACTAAGGAAAATGTATAGCTGTTGTCTGTCCCTTGTATATATTGTTGTTTAGTTATGCCAGAAGCTACAGCCCATTGTTACACATATAGAAAAAAGAGCTGTCTAATGATCAGCAGACAATGCTGGAACATTAATATATAGCATGGCACAAATTTTAAGCATAAATTTTCTTCAGGAAAAAAAACATATAGAAGTAATTCGTCAGATGACTTCAAATGATAACCCCACTTTAGGTAAATAAAAAATTGAAACAACACGTTAAATTTCTACATGTCTTTAAGTGATTTAATGTTAAAAATAAATATAATAATGAAATGTAGTTCTCTAGTTCTGCCTAAAGTTAGTTATGTTTAGGATTAGAAAAAATGTAAACATAACTTTTTTGCATAGAAGAATTCTGTACACATTTTGTGTAAAAAAAAAAAAAAGAAAGAAACACCATTTCCTGTGTATGTATTGGTAATTTTCTCAGTGCTGTTTCCATCAGTTTTCTCTGTTGATTATTTAACCAACTCCCACCCACCGTATAGGCAAATGATGGAGCTTTCTCATTCTGGGAGGACATCATATGGTGTCCTCCCACTCTAGCTGATCATGCACTCACGCACGCCCACAGGGGCACACGGCGTGGTGATCGCTGGTAAACTGTGTCCCTTTGACACAGCCCATCATTGACTGAGGTAAAGAGCCATTGGCAGCTGCTTTTTACAATATGATAGACTGTGTCAAATCACAGCCGATCACAAATGTAACACAGAGCGATAACTCGCTGTTACTAGCTTCCTCTCCTCACACACAGATCTTGTGTAAGGAGAGGAATCTTCTAACAGTGAGTTACCATTCTGTACACAGCAGAGTGCACAAACACACAGCCAAAGTGCCCCTGTCACAGTGCCTGCCATCAGTGTACCTGTCCCCCATCAGTGTACTTGTCTCCCATCAGTGTACCTGTCGCACATCAGTGTGTCACCCAAAAGTGCACCTTTCGCCCATCAGTGTACTTGTCGCCCATCAGTGCACCTGTCGCCCATCAGTGTACTTGCTCCCATCAGTGCACCTGTCTCCCGTCAGTGTACCTTTCACTCATCAGTGCCTATCTGTGTACCTGTCATCCATTAGTGCACCTGTTGCCCATCAGTGTACCTGTCGCCCATCAGTGCCCATCAGTGTACCTGTTGCCCATCGTTGCCCATCGGCAGTGCACCTGTTGCACATCATCCATTAGTGCCACCATTAGCAGAGTACCTGTCACACAGCCACCATCAGCAGTGTACCCATCACACAGCAGCCATCAGCAGTCTACCTGTCCCAGTGCCAGCCATATCAAAAAAATATTTACACCAGTGAGGAGGCTTTCAAAATCCTCAGTAGGATGGATGAGAGCAGCGGGGAGCTCTCACTCTCCAATTCCGATTCAGTGTATGAACCCATTGAAAGTAGTAGATAAGCGACTGGATTGGAGAAGAAAGGGTCCCTCCTAAAAGGATATGGTGCTCTCAAAACCAGGCAACCACAAGCACCCCAGTGGTCCCCAGTGGTCAATCAGAAAACACCAATGGTGCTAGACTCATGGATGAAAGGCCCACTACCAGCACTGGATTATCTCATCAAACCCCAAGAATCAGGGCCCAAACATACCTCCCAGACACTCTTGCCAACCCATTATGGCTGCTCTCCAACTCAGGAACAGCAAGCATTCCCCCTTTCACCGCATAGCCAGGTGTGTAGGCCAACACTGAAAGTTTTCCAGAAATTGATTTTCTAAATTTATATTTGCCCGACAGTTATTTATTTATTGTGGACTAGACAAACTTTTTTGCCCAACAATTCAAAACTAACAAACCTAGTTCATACTATGCCCCTCCATTTGAATGGAGACCTCTTACATTGGAGTAATTAAAATAATTTGTAGGCCTCACCCTTGACATGGGGCTTTCAAAAACAAATGAAGGACATGCTTCCCAACACCACACACCCAATCCACCACATTCCCATTTATTCTGCTGTAATGCCCAGGTCATGCTATGAGATGGTCATGTAAATCCGTAATTTCAGTGACAATACCCAGTGCCCTCCCCGAGATCATCCCAACTATGACAAATTATACAAAATTCAGCCACTTCTTAATTTTTTTTTCATAAAGGTTTGCTGAACTTTATGTCCCTGACCAAAACGTATGTGTGGATGAATCTCTTGTCCACTTCACTGGCTGGCTCAGAATCAAGCAATATATTCCAAGTAAAAGGGACAGATATGGTTTAAAGCTCTACAAGCTTTGTGAAAGAGCCACTGGATATTTGTATGCATTCCGCATGTACAAAGGCAAAGATTCCCAACTCCATGGGAAAAAGGAATCACATAACAACTAAAGCACTGCAAATATATTTGACTACACCAGAAAGAATTCCCCTTGGACTTTTTACTGCAGCATAAGTATTTAAAAAAAAAGTCACAAAATAGTAGTAAAAGAAATTACATCTTTATTTGTGCACTAATCATAGAAAATACTTAAAATATGAGCTCCGGTTCATAAAAAAATTAAAAATTATTACAGAGACACCATGTTCGGCAGCAAACTTATAACAGTTTTACCAAAGAATTTCATATATAATATTTTTGCCTCTATGAAAACCCCAAAGCATTTCGATATGCAACTCTACAATCTTCCTCAGGGGGATCAGGGATTGTCTGAATTAGAAAATACATACATGTTAAATCAACACCATTATATATTAACATATAGAACCAAACTACACTTCGGAAAAATTACCAACCAAGGGTCAAAGTTCCCGCCATCAAATAGGTAATGAGGTCACCTCATGGCCATCTCAGCATTCAGGGAGGGAAGTGTTCTCCAGCTAGTATGATGTCTCCACCATAATGTGTGGTGTGATGATGTCACATGCACGAACAACGTCGCCATGCAGCTTTACCACGCAATGGGGTAGCACATGCACATGTGCATGAGCATCCCTGCCCAGAAACGGCCACAGAACACCGCAAGCATGGACGTTCAGGTTTTCTTAGAGGCAAAAATATTATACATGAAATACTTTTGTAAAATTGTCATATGTTTTTTGCCGAAAAGGGTGTCTCTATAATAATGGGATTTTTTACATACCAGAGCTCATGCTTTAAGTATTTTCTGTGATTGGTGTACAAATAAAGATGTAATTTCTTTTAATACTATTTTGTGACTTTTTTTTTAATTTTATGCTGCAGTAAAAAAGTCTTGTGTAGTCAAGATTCCCAGCTCCAGCCCCCTGATTGCCCAACCTACACAAGTAGAAAAGTTGTGCGGGACCTGGCTGTTCCACATTTCCAAAAAGTTTATCACATCTACCTAGACAATTTCTATACCAGTCTGCCTCTTATCCATGAAAAAAACTTGGCCTGCGGTACCTCCCGAACACACTTTAAGGGCTTCCCACAAGCTCTAGTGAACACCAGGCTACAAAAGGGGAATCAGCAAGTCTAAGAAACGACAAAGTGCTGGCCCTGTAGTGGAAGGATAAGAGAGACATTTACATCCTGTCCACCATCCACAATGACACCTTATCTCCTTATGTAATCCCAGACAGACTGGATGATGTTGAAATCAGGGCTCTGTGGGGGCCAAGCCATCACTTTCAGGACTCCTTTTTCTTGTGTACACTAAAGACAGTTCTTAATGAATAAATTAGGGGCCAATCACACACCACAATGATAGTATGGCATGATGGATAGGTATCTGCATATATTTCTCAGCTTTGAGGACATCATTGATCCTGACCAAATCTTCAACTCCAAATCTTCAGCTCCATTTGCAGAAATGCAGCCCCAAACTTGCAAGGAACCTCCACCATGCTTCTGTTACCTGCAGACACTCATTATTGTACTGCTCTCCAGCCCTTTGCAAACAAACTGCCTTCTACCACAGCCAAATAGTTCAAATTTTGACTCGTCAGTCCAGAACATCTGCTGGCATTTTCTGCACCCCGGTTCCTATGTTTTCATACATAGGACATGGAAACAAGGCCTAAGCAACTCAACTATGCATGAAAACTGGCAAGCAAAAAAATGACAGCAGATGCTGTGGTCCAATGCATCAAAATATGATATATTTAGCCGTAACAAAAAGCAGGTAGTTTGCCAAAGGGCTGGAGTGCGGTACAATAATGAGTGTCTGCTGGCAATAATGAAGCATAGTGGAGATTCTATGGAAGTTTGGGGCTGCATTTCTGCAAGTGGAGTTGGAGATTTGCTCAAGATCAAAGGTGTCTTCAATGCTGAGAGATACAGGCAGATAATTATCCATCATGCCATACCATCAGAGAGGCGTGTGATTGTTCCAAGTTTATTCCTCAGCAGGAAAATGACCCCAAACATACAGCCAATGTGATTAAGAACTATCTCCAGTGTAAACAAGAATAAGAGTCCTGGTAGTGATGGTTTGGCCCCCATATAGCCCTGATCTCAAAATCATCATGTCTGTCTGGGACTACATGAAAAAACAAGGAGTTGCGGCAGCCTACAGCCATAGAAGATCTTTGGTTAGTTCTCCAAGTTGTTTGGAACAACCTACCTTCCGGGTTCCTTCAGAAACTGTATGCAAGTGTACCTACAAGAATTCATGCTGTTTTGAAGGTAGATGGTGGTCACACCAAATATTGATTTGATTCCTCTTCTGTTCAATTACTTTCCATTTTGTTAATGAATAAAAATAAATTATTAACACTTCTGTTTCTGAAAGCATTCCTTATTGACAGCATTATATATTTATATATATATATATATATATATATATATTCTCTCTAAAGTTCCTCAAAGAATAGGTGGAAGAACTACTCACCCCCTTGCCTCTAGGTCAGGGTGTTCACCACCTCCTACCCACTCCTAGCACAGCCTCTTGTCTTAGCCGCCCCCTCCTCCTAGCATTGCTCTGCATCTGCCTGAGCTACATGCAAACAGCCTATAGAAGTAGATGCATGTCAAAATCTGGATCATCTGCACAGCCCTGTGTGCACACAATCCGCATTTGCGGCTGCGCAGCTATCAAATTTTGACATGTGGCTGTGTCATTGCAGCTGCTGCATCTGCGCCCGCTTCTGTAGTTTGTTTCTGCATCCACCCTGAGCTGCATGCAGACAAAGTCAGCCTGCACACAGGACGGGTTCCAATGCCCATCTGAATGAGGCTTTAATTGCAAAATTTCTCATGGATGCACTTCATATTGTTGGGCTCTACTATTCTGTGCCTGGTGGGTGAAAGAGAAGTTGAGGGCTCATGCGCATAGGCCCTCTGAGCCATAAAGTGTAAATACCAGGCATATCTTTGCCATAGGTCTCATATATAGTTGGCTGCCAACAGCCTGCAGAAATCAATACCAGAATGATATACGCAGCAGCTGTATTCATATTTACATATCCCTGCAGTAATTACATACAGGGACAAATACCTACAGGGATTGCAGAGCATATGTCCCTATACAAATCAATCACAAAACTCAAGTACCACTGGGGATACGCATTAATAAATGGGAACTGCTGCTGTGTGTTGCACCTTGGCATTGATTTCTACTAGCTGAATGCAAGACCTGTTATTTGCTAACACAGAAACATGCCCAGTTTTTATACAGTACAGCTCCAAGTTCCCATGTAAATGAGCCATTAGAGTACATCTTTGCATTAATGATAACCCCCACTGACTATGGGACTTATAAGACACAATAGTAACAATAGTTACATCAGCAGCAAGAATATATACCCCGGCAACAACAGTAGATGTATGAGCAACAATAGATAGCAATAATAGTTACCTCAACAGCAAGAATATGTACCTCGGCAACAACAGTAGATGTATGAGCAACAATAGATAGCAATAATAGTTACCTCAGCAGCAAGAATATATACCCCGGCAACAACAGTAGATGAATGAGCAACAATAGATAGCAATAATAGTTACCCCAGCAGCAACACTAATTAGCCAAGCATCAAGAAAAGATAGCCCAGCAGCAACAATAGATACCCCAGCAGCAATAATCTGCCCCTAGCAGCAACGATAGATCCCCATACCGTTACTCAGCAGCAACAATAGATCCATATTCTCTATTTAACATGAACAATTAGTTATCGGGAAACTGTGCACTCAGCCAGGAGGATCAAGGACACTAGGAGTGGATACAGGCAGCAAACCTACAGGCAGCAGAACTCTCACTCTCTGCAGCCTGTTACTGGCTAAACTGCACAATTTGTGGCTGACAATTACTTTATATTCCAAATAAATTATATATTTTCTGAAAGCAGGGGGGCTGCAGATTAGATGCCAGGCAGAAGTGGATTTGGTGGACCGGAGGGTGCAGGAAGCCGAATCCAGTTATGTGCTCAATCCAGGTTCTATTAGTCATCACGACTTACAACTGGCTATTAGGGACTCTTTATTGTTATGTACTGCGGCCTCCAGGAAGGCTATGCTGCATCAAAAACAATGTATTTTTGAACAGGGTGATAAAGCGGGCCGCCTACTAGCTTGGTTGGCTAGGGAACAATCCGCCCTTTCCAATATTACCCTCATACAGGCCAAAGACGGTTTCAGAATCCTTGATCCACTTTCCATCAACCGGTGTTTTTCCAACTATTATGCAAATTTGTATTCCTCCAAAGCTGCCTTCACGCCACAGGATTTGTCCCGCTATCTGCATCATGTTGACCTGCAATCTCTCTCTGCTGTCCAGAGGGAGCGGTTGGAGGCACCGATTTCCTTGGAGGAGATCCAGCAGGCGATTGGCGCTCTTCATTCTGGCAAGACGCTGGGCCCGGATGGCTTTTCAATTGAATTCTATAAAACGTACATTGAGCAAATGGCTCCCCGTTTTCAAACAATTTTTAACGCACTACTTGAGACAGGAACTCTTCCCTCAGATATGCTTCAAGCGGTGATAGTGGTGATTTTGAAGCCCAGGAAGGACCTGACTCACTGCTCCTCCTATCGGCCGATCTCCCTGCTAAATACTGATGCAAAAGTACTCGCTAAGGTGCTGGCTGGGAGACTCGGTTATCTCTGCGGTGGTGCACCATGACAAGACGGGTTTTATGCCAGGGAAGGGTATGGATATTAACATACGGAGACTGCTCGTCCATATTTTTGCGGCTTGCGACAGGGATGACCCTTCGATTAAGTTGAGTGGTAGTATCTATGGGAAACTCTGCTCCGCTTTGGATTTGGCCCTCACTTCATTTCGTGGATCAGGTGTCTGTAAAGTGCGTCGCTTTCCAGAGTACGTACTAATAATATCCTTTCCCCCTGTCATGTACCTGATTGGAGACTGAAATGACGAGGTCGGCCTCACTTGCGTCACTAGCCCTGACCCCACTGGAATTGGAACAGAGGGTGTCTAGGGACCAGGGGGACAAGAGCGCCAGCAGATGTTGTTTGCAGCTCTTGCAGTTGGAGACTTTGGAAGACTGGTGAACCTCTGATTCAGGCACAGTAGTAATATGCAGAGCCGGTATGGTAGATCGCCAGGTTTGCACCAGAGCAAGGCAGGAAGCAGGAATGGGAGACAGGAGCAGTGTCAAAGGAATAGCCAGGGTCATCAACGGGCGGACAGTGAGGTACCAAATCATAAGCAAGCCAAAGTCAGGAGCAGAGCTGAAGTCAGGAACAAGTATCAAGCAGGAGAGTAATCAGAGTCAGGTCAGGAACAAGCCCGGTCAGCAACAAAGAAATCACACAGGAACGAGCAGGAAACAAGGAACAGCTGAAGACCAGTAAGCAGAGGCACCTTTTAAATAGTTTGTCTGGCACCAATCTTCACCGTGCGTGTGCACGTACATCTGTGCGTGATCGTGCATTTCTGTGCACATGCGCACGTCTATTCACCACCCGCCTCACGGGAATTCCCTTACACCCCTCCTTTTGCTCTCCATAGCGGCACTCGGTAGGGCTGTCTGCTTTCACTGGGCTTGTTTGCCCTGGCATTTGAGCCTTTGGCCTGCCTGATCTGCTCTTCCAATTCCTTATGCAGCCTACTGGTGGGCGATTGGGAGGATAGGGTTCCCCTGTATGTGGATGACATTCTCTTATATTTGAGGGACTGTGGGACTGTAATTTGTCTCTTAGAGAGGCGCTGAGTCTTATTGATCGTTTCGGCAGCTGCTCCGGAATACACATTAATTGGGAGAAATCCAAACTATTTTTACCTAAGTTTATCTATTTTTATCGGCATACACTGGTGCAGATCCCGCAATCCTTCTTCCGTCGTGTGGATGGCGTCATCTCTGGGTTTATTTGGGCTGGAAGGACCCTTAGACTTTCCCGCTCCACTCTGCACCTTCCTATTGATCGTAGTGGCCTGGCACTTCCTAAGCTGCTTTTATATTACTGGAATCGGACACAAGGGGGCGCCAATCTCAGTGTAGAGGGTTAACCACTTAAGCTCCTGAGGATTTACCCCCCTTAATGACCAGGACTCTTTTTGCTACTCGGCGCTGCACTAATTCAACTGATAATTGTGCGGTCATGCAATGCTGCACCTAAACAAAATTTACGTCCTTTTTTTCACACAAATAGAGCTTTCTTTCAGTGGTATTTGTTCACCTGTGCGTTTTTTATTTTTCACGCTATAAACAAAAAAAGACCAAATATTTTGAAGAAAAACGATATTTTTTACTTTCAGCTATAACAAATATATAGTAGACTCAAAGTTAGTTATAAATTTAGGCCAACATGTATTCTGCTCCATGTTTTTGGTAAAAAAATCCCAATAAGTGTATATTGATTGCTTTGTGTGAAAGTTATAGCGTCTACAAACTATGGTATAGATACTGCAATTTACGCCATTTGTTTGCTATACAGAGCTGCACTAGTTTAACGGACAATTGCGCGGTCATGCAATATGGTACATAAATGAAATTTATGTCCTTTTTTTTAACACAAATAGAGCATTCTTTTGGTGGTATTTGATCACCTGTGCACTTTTTATTTTTGGCGCTATAACCACAAAAATTTTTAAGGAAAAAAAATTTTGAAGGAAAAAACAATATTTTCTCATTTTGGTCATAAAAAATATCTAAAAAAACTAAAATATTGTCATAAATTTAGGCCAAAATGTATTCTGCTACATGTTTTTGGTTAAAAAAATCCCAATAAGTGTATATGGATCACCTTGCAGAAATTCAGTTACAACATAAGTTGCCTGCCAACATCATCATCTGTGATTGGTCACATAATGGAACCCAACATTGGCCATACAGAGGCTGCAGCAGTGTGGCATCAATGACTACCTGTGTGTTTATGATATGAGGACAGACTCTGGGGAGCTTGAGTTTTTTTCACGGTTTCCATTGCTCATCAGTCAGGATGCGTGCAACATTTTGGCATCTTTTGAAGAGACAGCTAAAATGGTGAGCCGCAGCAAGGAGGAGATTGATGACATGACCCCTCTTGTGTTCCTCATGGAGCACACGCTTAGTAGCCTGATAGACTGGGCACTAGACACATAGGAAGAAGGGGGCTTGCTGCTATTTCAGGGCCAGCAGGAACCTTTTCCCACAGCCTTCATTCTTTTGATTCAAAGGCAGCAGGAAACTGAGCAGAAATATGAAAAGGAGGGTTGGGGTGCTGTGAGGAGGAGAAACAAATGGGACTGGTCTGATGAGGGAAATTTCACCCTTTCCAAACTGTGGGTGTTAAACATGGGTGGGGTGATGTTATTGAGGATTTCCAAGTTAACTCTGGGTGTTCTTTTTCTTTCTTGGACAACAACAAGTTCTGGGGGATGACAAGATACATGTACCCATGTAAGTGGATTTGCTGAAACAAAGAAAGGGTCCAGACACTGCACATCAACAAAATCCTAGGTATAGATTAGTAAAAATTGGCTTCAGTCTGGTTCCATGACTAAGCCCTGTGGGCGGGGTAAGATGTTTCAGGGGCATGACCTGGACAGAGCAACTTTTTATTAGTCTATACCTGGGCTATTGTTAGTGTGCGGCATCTGAACCCTTTCTTTGTTTCAGTGAGTGCATTGAGCCAGGATGGGTTCCTGTACAGATAAGGAGCCGGTGAACGTGTTTAGTGCCTAGGACAGGAAACAAGTACACCAATGTAATAAAACAGAAACTTTGAATGAGGATAATGCTGTACGTCTCACAAATATAGTTTTGCTGAAGGAACATAGGAAAGAAATACTTTACTGCCAATACAGAAATTTTGAATTTTACCTGTAGTTGGGCTTTAAAGGCATCTCTCAATTATGTAATTTAAAGTATTGGTATCTTGTTCATGTCTCCCTCGAATTTGTATTCAAATGATTCTTTTCCTTAGTAGAATATGTTGTATTTTTGAGGGTTTTTTTCTGCATTGTTTCATGTACTGCATATCAGTGCCCTGTTCCACATGCCATTTTGACAATAGTTTGCCTAACAGCCCAGAACATGACCAGAATTTAGCAGCAGGATTCACCTAACTCTTAGTTGATCAAACCCAGGCAGATTTGCCCATCACTAATTTCAACAAGTAATTGCATTAATGCCACTCAAATAGTAAAAAATCATAAACCAGGCAATAAAGATCAGGTTTTATTTTTGAAAATCAAATGTGAAGTTATTTTTCATGTTTACTGAATATATTGGACTCTTCTAAAGGAGCCTACTCTGGAATTTGAGGCACCCCATTCAGTATATCTCCTGTATTCTCCAGGTCTCAGGTAATACTGACGTCCTCTGTAGTTGGGTTCTTCATAGAAAACCCAGTGACCATCAAATACATGGCAGGAGTGGATATCATTATATCTGAACTGCTCAAAGACATGGGGACAGTCCTCAGTGAACTCCATCATCTGACCTCTGAAATCTTCCTTCTCATAGATCCTCATCCTGAATGGACCACGGTGCTTTAAGGAAAAAAAGATGTTAGGAGGCATGTTCGTAAACTGCAGCAAAGATTCTGGAATTACTTCATCATAGCTGAATGCTAATACTCACAAACCAGTGTCTTCCAACACCAGTTAGCATTATTGTATTAAATCCATGTTTCAAGAGTCAAGATTGCAAAGACATATCAGAACACTTAATAACATTGTTTGCTGCATTCCCTATTATGTTACAACAGGTTACATGCTTACCTGTTAAAGTAGTTATAAAGACTTGTTTTTTTTTTCTTTAAAATAGTAAATACATCACACCTGCCTGTTCTGTGCAATAGTTTTGCACAGAGAAGCCCCAATCCTCCTGTTCTTGGATCCCCTGCAAGTGCTCCTGGCCCCTCCACCCCTCTCAGTGCCTCCACAACAAGAAGCTTGCTCTGGGGGCACCAGTGCACCTCCACTCTCGAGCTTCCTTTGTGTGTCTATGGCTGTGATTGACTGGCTCTGGCTGCTGTGTTTCAGCCAATGAGAAGAGAGAGACCCAAGTGAGCCTCAGCTCTCATTCACATAGCTGGATTGGGATTGGGCTTAGGTAGGTATTGGGGGCTGCGGAGGCTGCTGCACACTAAAGGTTTTTTTACCTTCATTCCTAGAATGCATGAAGGTTAATAAACTTTCAGCCTTTACAACCACTTAACATTCCTGGGAATCTAGGACAACTTGTGTATTCGTTAATTTGAATTTAGTAAGTATAGCAGAATTTATATTTGGACACCTCTTCATCCATACTTTCAAAATATGGCACCTCAGAGAGACCTCTAGATACTCACACTGGCAAGATATGAAAGTAATTAAACAACACTTCGAAACGGTGAAAATATGTGGTATGAACATGACAGTCTTTCAAAAGATCAGGGTAGCAATGGTGACATTGGTGGTAGATATAGGTGTAGATTGCACTAACCAGATGGCGCTTATTAATGCACATAAGATTGATGATACATGGGTCATCTAAAGTTGGACATCTAGGATTCGGATCATCCGATGGGCAGCAACAGGAATTACAGCATATCAGCCACGTTTCCAGATACTTGAAATGCGGTCAAAATCCACCAGAGGGAGCCAGCGATCCACATGTCATCAAAGGTCTTTAACCCAGCATCAAGGTGTATCTAATACAAACGAAATCCACCAGAGGGAGCCAGCAGTTAAGATGTCATCCAACGGTCTCCTTTTAAAAGGCAGGCTCATAGGGAAATGAGCCCAAGCACAAAGAATGCCATAGTGTAACACTGCTTTATTATGTTGAATAACAATGAAAAGAATATCACTTACATTTTCAAATAACTTTTGGCACCTAGCCAACTGAAGAGACAACGTGGTAGGGTCACTGAGAGCAACTTCCTGACATGTTTCGTGCTAGTCCTTTGAGAATGTGCTATAGCACGAAACATGTCAGGAAGTTGCTCTCAGTGGTACTACATACACCTTGATGCTGGGTTAAAGACCTTTGATGACATGTGGATCGCTGGCTCCCTCTGGTGGATTTTGACCGCATTTCAAGTATCTGGAAACGTGGCTGATATGCTGTAATTCCTGTTGCTGCCCATTGGATGATCCAAATCCTAGATGTCCAACTTTAGAAGACCCATGTATCATCAATCTTATGTGCATTAATAAGCACTATCTAGATAGTGCAATCTGCATCTATATCTACCACCAATGTCACCATTGCTACCCTGATCTTTTGAAAGACTGTCACGTTCACACCACATATTTGCACCGTTTTGGAGTGTTGTTTAATTTCTTCCGATATTTAGAGACGCTATATACATCCGTACATTATACCGGTTTTTTGATATATATTATATTAGTAATAATTTATGATAATTATTATCTATCTCAGCACTGCATGTTGTTATATATATCATATTTAGAAGGTTCTGAGGTTATTACCTTTCATGCTAGCAGCTCCATTTGCATAGATCTAGCGCTCGTTTTCTTCCATATATATTTTTAAGATATGAAAGTAGGCAATACCTGTATTGGCCAACTGAACATATTTTCAGGTGCAAGCTTTTGAAAACAATTAGATTTCTTCTGCAGACGTGGTTTCATACAAAAAAATCATACTTAAAGCGGAATTCCAGCTGAAAAAAATAAAATAAAAGTCAGCAGTTACAAAAACTGTAGCTGCTGACTTTTAAAATACCTGTCCCTTGGTCCAGCGGTGTCCTCACCATGGCTGGTTTCACCGGCTGTCTTCTCTCCCTGATGCTGGCATATTCGGTGGGGGCACCCGGGTGTGACAGCTTGCGGCTTCACAGCCGGGTGCCCACTGGACATGTGCAAGAAGCGCTGCGCTTTGTGAATGGCCCCATAGTCTTCTGGGACCTGCATACGTGTCCCAGAAGATTACGGGGAGGGAGGGGGGCAGGACAACTTCCGCTACCGATCTCCTAGGCGATTGCAGCAGAAGTGGGAGCGGGTACCTGTCAAATTCGGGTACCCACTCCCCAAAGGTGCCAATCCTTAATGGGGAGCAGGGGACAAAGACTTAAAGCAGAACTTTCCCTTTTGGGTGGAGCTTTAATTACACATGCAAGTATAGTGGGCATCAAAGAAGGCAAGTTGATTAAACCAACAACAAACAATGAAGCAAAGATACAGATCAATAAGGCATGAACGCTTTTTAAAAATAAACCCAGGCAATAAAGTTCAGGTGTGAAATAAAAATATTTGATCAAGACATTTTGTCCTTACAACTGATATTTTCCTAGAAGCTGAATTATAAGCTACACAAAGATGATATATAAGTTGGAGTCATAGTAGCACATGAACCTTTTATCTCTATCAAGGCCAATGTTCAGGGTGTTCGATTTCTGCTCAAATTTCTATACCCATTCTTTTTTTTCCCTCTACAGCTTATAGTTCCTCATCAGAACAGTGACACTTAGATCCTACAATTTATGAGCAGATCTTCAAAAGTGTTCTGCATTGGGAAAACTGACCCTGCTGTTCTTAATAGTAAATTGTTGGAAGTTCATCTGCTCTTTTTTTCCCCCACATGAAGATCTGTGGTGTGGTATTGCATACACATAATCAGGTGTACCACAATGAAGGACCTGCTGGAAAATGTTCTCTTGATAAGATTATGTCAGCCTTGCTGTATATTTCATTTTAATATCCATTTTGACCCATTGAGATGAATAGTATGCAATTTTACAGGAACTTTACATTTGTGTACAAATACTTACTTGAGGGGTCAGGTGACATGACCTGATAGAATCATTAAACCCCATCCATTGCTGAAAGTCTGGGTACTCTCCTCGCCTCAGGTAATATTGGTTTCCCCTATAATTGGGATTCTCATAGAGGATCCAGTTTCCACTGTCCACTCTAATGGAGTTACAGCGGCTGAAAAAGGAGGTCATATCAGGACAGTCAGAGCTACACTCATAGGAGCGGCCCTGGAAATTCTTGTCTTCATAAAATATGATCTGTAGAAAAAAAAGTTATAATATGCTGTGATTTGTACTTTATAATATTTTACTGTAACACTAATTATTTGTCAAATTATTAGTACCAACCAAGGATCACCTTCTAGCTCCCTGGAACTGTTTTCCTCTCATAAGAATGAATAAAACAATTTAGAAACATGAAAAAACAGTAGTAGGGGAGACAGAGATTTCAGTACCTTTGTTTTGACACTGTTTCCATTAAAAAAAAAAAATCAAACTCACAATGAAAACAGCTGCAGAAGATAATCCTATAAATACAGTCTAGCAGACCTACAAATGCCAACACCACTTTTGTATTGCATCTTACCGTGTACCTTTAGCTTATACTATTTTTTTTAGTAAAGAGAACTGTTATCACCCCTGTCTATTTGTTCTGGTGACATTGTCATTGTAACAGAAAATGATGAAAAAATTCTAAATTATACAGGAGATGTATAAATCCTCCAATGGGGACCTTTGTTTGAGTGGCAACAACTGAAGAGGGGATTTACCCTTTATTTGAGATTTCCTCTCACTTTGGTTCTGTTCTGGGACAGAATGTAAATGAAAATCTCCTCAATGAGAAATAGAAAGCAAAATAAATTTTAACAGAGCTTCTAACCAGTTCCTTCTCTTTCTAAAGATAAAACAAAAAACTAAAGATACACTTTAAATTTGGCGCAAGAGGACCAAATGTGCACAATGCACAAGCAGAGGTTATCTGTGTGCATACACTCTAGCAAAATAGCAAAATAAAAAAATATTTCATACGACTCTGCTATACATGTACAGTTCTCCGTGTTTATCATTTTAAACATGCTGCAAGTACAAGAAAATATGCCAATGTTGTCTTTTTCAAAAATGTAGTATGCGCCTACCTTCTTATTTAACATGATGACACAGCTCTAAATCCCTAAGCAAGTATTGTCTGCAGGGGCGGACTGACCATTTGGAAACTCAGGCACTGCCCGAGGGCCTGGGGTCAGTAGGGGGCCCCATGTGATGCCCCTGGTACCTTTTTCATAGGCTTTTTTGAGTTTGGGCAAGGACACAGGGGTCCCATGATCCCCTATTGCCCGGGGCCCCATGAGTTGTCAGTCCACCCCTGATTGTCTGTTCTGTCTACTCAATTTTTTATTTTATTTACAAAGAACATAGACCTCTCCTCATTTACCTCTTCCCTCCTAATCTTCCTAATGCCTTCTTGTGCATAGGTAAGAAGCAGAGGAAGTTATCAGCTCACAAGATTTATGGGAAAATCAATAGGTTTTATTTTTTCATCAGATAAACCATATTTTTTTCAACAGGTATTACAAAAAACTTTCAATGATATACTAAAAAGGAGAAGATAAGAGGAATTCACTGGCAGGGTTTATATGCACTTTAAAAAAATCTCATAGACTTATAAATCAAATTTTACATCAATATAATAAAACCATACTCTTATCTAATTTCTGCTTAAATAAATGGCCTAACTAATTATTTCTCATTGCCACTAATTCATTTAGAACACTATACACATGCCACATACTGTTCATATTTGTTTCTCACCCTCAGTTAAACCTAGTTTTATATATTTCTCAAATTAAACTGTGATTCTAAATATATATGTACATTGTAATACTTCTAAAAAACTTAGACCTGTTACCTTCCCCATTTTTGTTGATGATGGAGTAAGATTTTGATGATGCTTAGTGCACAGTATATCTGTCCTTATATACACCTTCATTTGCTGATGGCTGAGTGCATTGAATGTCAGATGTCAACTGTTTTTGTGTTTAGTAAGGTAAATGTATGGCTCTTTCATTCATTGTGGTTTAGACTGTTCTCTGCTTACATAAGGTCATTGTCTCTAATTGCTTACTAAGAATTCCATGTAAAAAAAAAAAAAAGAGTATAAAAAGAATACGAGTAAAACCTGAATTTGTCCTTTGTAAAATTATTTTTTAAGTGTAGCGTATAGTCATATAAACATCAATTAAATGTTTTTCAATTATGATGGTCATTATGAAATTCCATATAAATACATGATTTGGGAACTATGCAGTTAACTTGACCCAGTAACGAATCTAATATACCCAATTGAGCTTTTAGATGTAAAAAAGAAAATCAAAAACGTACTTTCCTGTTGCCCACATTGCTGAACATCGTGTCAATCAATATAAATGGTCTAGCTATTCTTAAAAATGTTCCCTCCTACCAATTCTGCCTTAGCTGTAAAAAATATGTGCACTTACCTATGTTTAAAGTGACATTAAACCTTCTGTTTTTTTTATATTAAAATAACAAACATGATGTACTTACCTGCTTTGTGCAATGGTTTTGCACAGAGCAGCCCTGATCCTCCTCTTTTGGGGTCCCCCACCAGTGCTCCAGGCTCCTCTTTGGCAAGTGCCCCCATAGAAAGCCGCTTTCCATGGGGACACCCTGCTGACTTAATCACGAGCCATGCTCTCTGCGTCTATTGACACAGAGCAGGAAGCTCGAACCTGATCCCCACTTCCTCATCACTGGATTTGATTGACAGCCACAGCTACCAATCTGCCCAGTGAGGAGGGAGACAGCGGCAAGAGTCGCTGCTCTTGTGCACATCGTTGGATTGGATGGGGCTCAGGCAAGAATAACGGGAGCTTAGGGGATCCTGCAGCACAGAAGGTTTTTTAACTTAATGCATAAAATTATGCAAACCTTAAGGCATTATAACCACTTTATCAATAGTTTTTTTTTTCCATCAGATAAACCATATTTTTTTCAACAGGTATTACAAAAAACTTTCAATGGTATACTAAAAATAAGAGGAATTCACTGGCAGGGTTTCACTTTAACTTTAACCACTTTAAGGAGGTCAGGTGCAGGGGTGGACTGACAACTCATGGGGCCCCCGGGCAACAGGGGATCATGGGGCCCCTGTGTCCTTGCCCAAGCTCAAAAAAGCCTATGAAAAAGGTACCAGGGGTATCTCATGGGGCCCCCTACTGACCCCGGGCCCTCGGGAAGTGCCCAAGTTTCCAAATGGTCAGTCCGTCCCTGGTCAGGTGATTCTGCAACTCCGACTCAGGGAGCTTTCAACAACGGCTGGGAATTCTGGGAGACATGATGTCACCAATAGGCTCCCAGAGCCCAGCCTTTGTAGGCACTCCCTCGTCTGCTCTGCAGGAACCACTCACTGACAAAGGGGTTCACGTGACTGGACTGGAGCGGATTAAAAGAAGGTAAGTATGCACATCTTCTGTTTTTTTTAATTTAGGGGATTGCAACAGAGAACAAGAAATACATTGACTCCATACACGTTTCCAACTTAAGTTCTAAGGCACATAGCAAAGGGCAAAAACAGGTATATACACATATGTATATATATATATATATATATACACATATATAACCACGTACATATATAAACATACATATTCATACCTTCAAAAATACATATACACACACACAAGTCCACATCCGCAGAAGGACTTATCGTAACATTATATAGAAAAGTGTGCATTGTAGTAACCGTCCATCTAAACACAGTGAGAAGAGTTGGTTACTTATATGTAGAGAGGCCTCTGGGATTTTGAGATTGACCACAGGGTAGGAACTGGTGCTCATGAAAATCACTGTGCACAAAATACAGAAATATACCAGAGTTAAATATACCCAAGTCTGCCTGGGTCTGTGCATATCCAAGGGAGTTTTGGGTTTCAATATAACACAGAAAGAAGAGAGGAGGGAACGAAGAAAAAAAGAAAAAAGGAGAGAACGAAGAAAAAAAGAAGAAAAGGAAGGAACAAAGAAAAAAAAGGGGGGGGGGGTCACCACTAGGGGAGCCAGGGAGATGTAAATCTCTCCAGTCACCCATTCGAGAGCAATCACAAGGAAGCTGTGTGAATCATACATATAGCATGTATTCATCAGAGAAACTGAAAAGATTCCAATAGCGATAACAATATTGATACTCAATGTCCCCACAGTGTGGCACTGTGGACATCTATTAAAATACAGCAATGCCTCGTCCAATGTATTTGAAAAGTTTGATATGGAAAAAGCAATATGGACTTTTCAGGCATCAAACAAATCAGTATTTGTTAAAATGTATACTTTTAATCAATACAAACAAAAAAAAAAATGACAAGAACAAAAACAAAATAGAACTGCATAAAATTACATATTATTAAGATCACAAATTTCAGACACGCTGGTATCTATGAATGGTATGCAGCTTTCTGACCATAATAACCATTTTGATATTTAAATAATCACAATATGACAAACGGTCCAAGTAAGCCGCAAACTGGTAATTTTAACTACTGCTCGACATACTTTGAACATGAATGCTTCTTCAGGAGCTCAATATTAGTCTAGAGCAGGGGCAGACTGACCATTTGGGCACGTGGGCACTGCCCAAGGGCCCAGGGTCAGTAGGGGGCCCCATGAAATGCCCCTGGTACCTTTCATGAGTTTTTTTGGATGTGTTTTGAGTGTGGGCAAGTACACAGGGGCCCCATGATCCCCTATTACCCAGGGGCCCCATGAGTTGTCAGTCAGCCCCTGGTCTAGAGATACAAAATAGGCATATTCAGCATGTATTACATAAAACAATACATTAGTTTGGTTAAACAATCAATTACAGTTTCTTTGAATTTATCAGAGTGTACACACAGTATGGAAGGGAGACATATAGGTCATTGGTATATTCCGATCATGGACATGGGGGCAAATCTATATGGAAACAAGCCAGAGGAATATGAGCAGAACTGGAGGATTGTACCGGTACCTCTATCTCAAAAATAAACACACTATCCATACAGTAGCTACTTACTTACTTAGTACAGAGCAATAAAGGGAAAACCAAACCAAAACAACCATAGCAGAAAATGAGAACACATCAATGCAGCCATAATAACAAACCTAATTAATAAATAATGACAATGCAATTATTTAGGACTGTATACAATTTCTATGCAATTACAGAAGGCAATGCAATGAAATAAGGTGTATCTACAGAAAGGATTATAAAACAGTACTTCATTTAGTCCTGGAGGAATAACTTCCAGAACTAAAAAGGATGCCACTGAAATATTGAAGCCATGATAGAGGTCTAGGTGCTCACTAATCAGAGTAATCATCTTGCCGTTGGATGAATAATATAAATGATCATTCAGTCTTTGTCTAAGTTGTCAGATTGTTTTCAATTCCTTTTTAGTCCTGGAAGTTATTCCTAAGGACTCCAGAGGGGGAAATTAGGGCAAAAAAATCCTAAAAAAGAAACATTATGGATAGCAAGGTTAAATGCTCTAACGAGCAGGGCCCTCTGTTTCCTCTTGTACCAAATTGTATTGTAACTGTAATGTCTATCTTCATTTTGTAAAGAGCTGCACAAACTGTTGGAGCTATATAATCCTGTATAATATTAATAAATGCGACCAAACCTCCAGGATTAAATGAAGTACTGTCTGTGACGGGAGTCACTTTGGGTGGGGGGCCCATGGAACCCAGCTCACTTTGGAGAGGTGGGGAGACCCCTGTCTCAGCTCCCCATATCCCTCTTATGTGTAAGTCACCTTGTGCCTGTTAGGGGTACAGGGTGATCTGTCCTAATATTGTGTAGACATGTCTAGGAGATAGGTGGGGTGGGGGTTGTGGATTGTTTGGTGTTATGTGGTTGCATCCCATTGTTCTATTGTCTGTCTGGTTTGGGAGCAAATTATTATGGGATGTATGTGTTTATGTGTATTAGCTTAGTGGGGGTGTCTCCAGCAACCCTCCCTCCTGATGTGACTGTCTGCTGGTGTAAAGTTTGAATACCTGTGTGTCTCTTGTTACTAAATGTAGATTGTCCCGCCCTGTGTCATTATGCAGGTAGGGGGGATTGCCCCCTGAGTGTATATATCTTGTATCTGTGTTCAAATAAAGTAGTCTACCTCCTGGTTTACTTCAAGAATGTCATCTAGTCTTGTATGGTCGGCTGTGGTGTCTGTTGTCGTTGTTCGGACGGGGAAGCAGTGTTCTAATGGAAGTACTCAGCGCAGGTTGGGTCGGTTCCTTTACACTGTCTTATAATCCTTTCTGTAGATACACCTTATTTCATTGCATTGCCTTTTGTCATTGCATAGGAATTTGTCTACAGTCCTAAATAATTGCATTGTCATTATTTATTATATGGATTTGTTTCTATGGCTGCATGGATGTGTTCTCATTTTCTGCTATAGTTGTTTTGATTTTTGTATCTATTTTGTTTCTAGCTAGAGGGGAGAAGGGTTTTCTGGTTGATCCCACAATTTGGATGAGCGGCCACAAAGGCCTCTTGTTCTCTCCCCCTCCTCCTTGCCACATCCATGAGCGGTGTGTGGGGATGGGCAGTAGGCCTGTAGGGTGCCACCAGGGGGCAGCAGCCATTGGTTGACCTCCCTTTGCTGCAGGTGCGTTTCAGTATGCCTGTTGTTGTGCTCGGTCCTTCCTACATAGATGGTGCTGCGCATGCATGGGCTATAGCTGGTGCAGGAGCAGTAATTGTGGCAGGGTCGGATGACGTCACACACTGTCCAGTTGGCCAACGCACACTTCTGGCTGGGCACATTTAGAGGTGGACGAATAGGAGAAGGCTATGGTCAAAGAAAAGTTGAGTCTTCCAGGGGGAATGTAAGGGTAAGTGTCTGGCGTTTGATTTACAGGAGGGTATTTGCTGGTGAGCTCAGCAGTTAATATCGCCTTTTATACTCTAGATAAATACCCCTAGCTGGTCTTGAAAAAGTGATGCTAATGGCTATACACCGTGCAAAGGTTATCCCTGCATTATTCACCTGATGCGAGTGTTACCTCTGATGAAGTCATGTGGTGTGTGACGATACACGTGAGAAGTCAGGTGACGTCAGCACTCCTACATTGTTCCGACAGACAGGATCTTGCTCTCTATTGTTTGATTCTGGCCGCTGTTTCAGGAATTTTTAACACTATTATTATTATTATTATTATTATACAGGATTTATATAGTGCCAACAGTTTGCGCAGCGCTTTACAATATAAGGGAGTCAGTACAATTACAATACATTTCAGTACAGAAGGAATAGGAGGCCCTGCTTGTGGAGCTTACAATCTAAAGGAAGGGAGAGGTGATACAAAAGGTGATAGCTGCGGTGGATGATCTGGTGGAGGTGATTCAAGTACAGTTCTTAGGTGGAGGTGGGGTAGGCTTCCCTGAATAAGTGAGTTTTAAGAGATTGCCTGAAGGCAGACAGGGTGGGGGCTGACCGGACATACTGTGGTAGGGAGTTACAGAGGATGGGAGAGGCTCTGGAGAAGTCCTGGAGGTGAGCGTGGGAGGAGGTGATGAGGGAGCTAGAGAAGAAGATATTTTGGGAGGAGCAGAGTGGGCAATCTGGGTGATATCTGCAGATGAGATTGGAAATGTAGCTAGGGGCAGTGTTGTCGATGACTTTGTAAGCTGTGGTTAGTATTTTGAATTTTATACGATGGGTTAGCATGTAAGTTCATATGCCTTAATAAATACATGCCTTTTAAAGAAGCCTACTGCACTATGGTCTACTTTGTGGTTGTCGAGCTTTATCCACAGAGTTGGCTGTACTGAAATCGGGTACCATTTGCAAAGGTCCAGTGATTCATAAAGGGAAGAGTGCACAGGGGAGCAAGTTATGTGTTACCCCCACTAATAGGGGAGATCCTTTGTTTGACCTGTGTTTACATACAGGTCCATGCGAGAACCTGTCCATGGAGTCCACCTGGAAGCCTATGTTCACTGTGGTGATTCACGTGCATTGAAGATTTACAGTACTATGATTTTGGGTGCAATCACCAGCAGGAAGATTTTTCACTTATTTGGATATTTTTTAAAGAATTGCATTTATTTTCATGTTTTACCATTTGTTTGGACTGTCAGTCATGTTTTTCTTCATATATTTATATGTATTGATTTATGCTAGCAGCGCAACACTTTAATTTGTTTTATCCCTGCATTATTCACCTGATGTGAAGTGATTCTAATTTGTGAACCGAGGAGGGCGTATAATTAATAGATTGAGGCTATGGTGAGTATATTAGGCTGCAACTCTTTATTGCCCTGTACTACGGGACATATAAGCAATACCTCCATAAAATGATTTCTGTTCCCTTACAGCGCTGGATAGTTTTAGCTGTTACATTTTAGGAGGTCCTCATTTTATTCTAATATACGTATCCTGATGGGTATATATGGTCCGAAGTAAGTACCGTATTTGCCGGCGTATAAGACGACTTTTTGACCCTTGAAAATCTTCTCAAAAGTCGGGGGTCGTCTTATACGCCGGTACACATGTTTAGGGGGGCTGCGGCATTAAGTACAGGGGTTTGCAGGGGCTGATGTCTCTTACCTGGATCCAGTCCCACGACGATCCGGTCCAGGAAGCGCGGCGTCTCCTTCAGTTCGGCCACTGGATGTTCGTGCGGCTGCTCGGCTCCGCCTCCTCACCGGTGATTGGCCGCCAGAACTGTAGCTCAGGAAAGGCACACAGGCGGCCAATCACCGGCGAGGGGGCGGAGCCGAGCGGCCCCGCGAAAATTGAGTGCCGGAGCAGCAGGTAAGTGTTCTGTGTAGAGGTGCTGCTGCAACCACATATGCTGGCTGCAGCAGCACCATACGAGAACAGGGTCAGCAAGTTTCAGTGGGAGGAATAGTGCCCCATCATTGGTGTCACTGATACCAATGATGGGGCACTATTCCTCCCACTGACACCAACGATGGGGCACTATTCCTCCCCCCCACTGACACCAATGATGGGGCACTATTCCACCCCCCACTGACACCAGTGATGGGGCACTATTCCACCCCTCACTGACACCAATGATGGGACACCATTCCTCCCACTGACATCAATGATGGGGCACTATTCCTCCCACTGACACCAATGATGGGGCACTATTCCTGCCACTGATACCAATGATGGGGCACCATTCCTGCCACTGATACCAATGTTGGGGCACCTATTCCCCCCACTGATACCAATGATGGGGCACTATTCCTCCCACTGATACCAATGATGGGGCACTATTCCTGCCACTGATACCAATGATGGGGCACTATTCCTCACACTGACACCAATGATGGGGCACTGTTCCTCCCACTGACACCAATGATGGAGCACTATTCCTCCACTGATACTAATGATAGGGCACTATTCCTGCCACTAATACCAATGATGGGGCACTATTCCTCCCACTGACATCAATGATGGGGCACTATTCCTCCCACTGGTGTGCATTGGAAGAGGGGTAGTCTTATACGGCGAGCATAGCCCAAACACTACATTTTAGCAGGAAAAGTAGGGGGGTCGTCTTATACGCCCAGTCGTCTTATACGCCGGCAAATACGATAACTACTATATGGATAGTGTGTTGATTTTTCGAATAGAGGTACAATCCTCCAGTTCTGCTTATATTCCTCTGGCTTGTTCCCATATAGATGTGCCCCCACATCCAAGATATACCAATGACCTATATGTCTCCCTTCCATACTATCTGTACACTCTGATAAATTCCAAGAAGTTGTAAGTGATTGTTAAACCAAACTAATGTATTGTTTTATATTTACGTAACTATGTAATATATGCTGAATATATCTATTTTGTATCTCTAGACCAGGGGCTAACTGACAACTCATGGGGCCCTCGGGTAATAGGGGATCATGGGACCCCTGTGTCCTTGCCCACACTCAAACCACCCCCAAAAAAACATATGAAAGGTACCAGAGGCATCTCATAGGGCTCCCTACTGACTCTGGGCCCTCGGGCAGTGCCCGAGTTCCCAAATAGTCAGTCCGCCCCTGCTCTAGACTAATATTGATCTCCTGAAGAAGATATAGAACTGGAGGACCTGACTTCAGCTATCTGAGACAAAACTGAGGAACATAAGACCAGGTGGTTCTACTGGAATCTTTGAAAAGTTTGATACATAAAAAGGAATATGGACTTTTCAGGCATCAATCAAACCAATATTTGTTAAAATTTCCACATTTAATCAATACAGATAATAAAAATACAAACAACTTTTATTGCCAAGACAATAAAAAAAACAGTGCTTACAGAATCTACAATGCTGCTACTGCAACAACAGGATTACACATAGATAAGACAATGTTTATACGCAGATCCTGTAATAGACAGAATAACAGAAATAGTAACCAATCAAAACAGAGAACATCAGGATCCATGGCCATCTTGACAATACCTTACTTTTTCCTTTTACCTTTTATTCCTCCCTGTTTAGATGTAAGCATAAATAAGGAGAAAGGAACAAAGCCAAGAACATACCACCAATGAAAAACAACATCTGGTTCACCCGAGACATCTTATCAGAAAAAGATAGAAAATTGCATAATAACCATTTTGACATTTAAATAATCACAATATGACAAATGGTCCAAGTAAGCCGCAACCTGGTACTTTTAACTACCGCTCATCATGCCCATAAATATTCACTTTTCCAATAATATTTTGCTGGTAAGTATAGGTATCCTAGGTTCATCTACAGTGAGAAAATCTGAGAAAATGACTTTCCCGGTCTCCATATATGTTCTAGGGCTATGACTACTGAAATCAAATGGTCAGTATAATAGACATTTAACTAGAATCTAGTTTCTAGAATGTGGTTATGCAATGACATACCACTTTTTTTTTTTTTCACTTTAAAGATTTTTCTTTTTTATGATTATTTGTTTTTCACATTTAACAAATCCTTATGTATTCATTAAAGATGACTTTGTGAAATCCAAGGTTCATTTGTTTTACTGGCCCTTTCTCTTGTACAATACCTAGGTAAAAAAAAAAACATAATACCAGTAAAAAGAAAAAGTTATCTAGGAATCCAGCTTCTGTTTCTTTGCCTAGTCAAGGGTGATGTCACTGGGTCTTTTACTGAGGTCCTGGGAAAGCCGAGGATCCAGATCCTGTAATAATGTGATCTGCATACCAGGATCACCCAATAAGACCCAATAACATTATAACCCTTTCTTAGAGGTGTCCTGAACCCATGTATTGTATTACTAATCTTTCTTTTTATAACCAGTAATTTATTTTGTGTTTTATCCAGCAATTTTATGTTGGGGGGGGGGGTCTCCTAAATAGCCAGACCTTGCTAATTATGCATTTCTTAATTTGCTAATCATCCATTGTAAATTACCTTGCAGAGGTTGTCCTTCTAGCATGGTTGTGCTCACACATTCAAACATACATTAACATGCATGGATGCATGAGCAAGCAAGAAATATAAGGTGCTGTCGGGTTGATTAACATGCCAATGACCACCCAAAAATTTCACAGTATTTGCATCAAGAGCTGATGAAATGCTTAGGCAATTACGTATAACCTTGTATAAAGCATACAGTACATAAGGAATTAGTTGACAAGATATGATAGAGTCATTAAATCCCATCCAGTATTGAAAATCAGGATAGTCTCCATTAGGAAGGTAATGCTGGTTGCCCCGGAAGTTAGGAAATTCATATAACATCCAGTTTCCTGTAGGAATCTTTATGGAGTTGCAGCAATTGAAGTAATAGGAAAGGTCAAGGGAGTCTGAGTAAACTTCATAAGATTTGCCCTGAAAGTCTCTGTTCTCATAGAATATGATCTGTGTGGCAAAATATAAAGTCCTAATATAGTCAATGTTCATATTAATTACCTGAAAATTGATAGTAATTGTGTACACGTAATTGTGATGTTGTTTTAAATGTCTAAAGGGCCCAACACATCAATTAATAATTGAGGAGAATCCTTCACATATACTGTATGTTTCTTAAATGTAAGGGGTATATAAACTCTAGAAAGTTTAGGAATGATAAGAAATCCTATAGCAATTATAAAAGATAAGCGATAGCAGATTTCTAATGGTCCTAGGTTTAAAGGTCCACCTTATAAAAAAAAAAACTCAAGAAAGATTCTGAAAATGCAAATTGCTTGGCCTATTTTCAAATTCAGTAACTTTGCTCAATGACCCAGACAGGGGAGGACTGACAACTCATGGGGCCCCCGGGCAATAGGGGATCATGGGGCCCCTGTGTCCTTGCCCACACTCAAAGTACACCCAAAAAAGCCTATAAAAAGGTACAGGGGCATTTCATGGGGCCCCCTACTGACCCTGGGCCCTCGGGCAGTGCCCGAGTGCTCTAATGGTCAGTCCTCCCCTGGACCCAGAACAATAGCAGATCAGGACAGACATAGAAAGTCAAAAGTTCGTATCTGCATACTTGTTTTAGGTCAATGACCCATAGCACTGAAGCAGAAGGGTCATTTCTAAAACCAACTAGCATTGTCAACAATGGGTACCATTCATGTTTCTTATATTAGGTTTCCTTTAAAATGCATAGTAGTATGACATTTCTGTGGTTTCACCACTTGACAGATTAAAGCTTTTAACATCTTAATAATTAACTGGTTACTGGGCAGTAATACCACTTCAATATAATTTTTAGTTTTCAGTGCTGTGATAGTTTGACTGCAACACTGTACCCAAATACATTTTATATCATTATTTTGAGACAAATAGAATTTAAATTTGGTAGTATTTAATAACCAATTTTTTAAAAATGTTTAATATATAAAAGAAATTAATAAAAATTTAAATTAAAATAAACGGTTTACCTTACACTTCACAACTCCACTGTACAATGATAGTTAGGTGGTTAAATAAGCTGTATTCTTCATCTAGCCTCACAGTAATAAATCAGCAGGGATAACTTTAAAATAATTTATGTTAATATTAGTCACTTTAGCTTTCACATCTTTACACCCCCTATGGACTAGAGAAATTTTATATTTTTTGCTATGTGTCTAGTTTTGCGTTACTTAAGATAACAAAGTTACACATATATTGGTATTTTAAGACAAACATAGATTTCTTTTGATGATATTGTGCTGCAAAACAATTTTTTATGCAATCCATAGACCAAAAATATACAACCTAAAACACTCAGTTTGTACAGTGTTAGTTTAAAAATTATGCAAATATAGATAAAAAGTACACAGAATATTTTATCACATTTTTCGCCCCAAGATACTAAAATTATGATTCTAGTGCAAAGCATTGCAAAGTTATTTTAACAAATTAAATAATGTAATTTTTTCAATGTTGCACTTTTGTTAATCACTTGCCCTCTAGAGGATTTATCCCCCTTCCTGACCAGGCCATTTTTTGGGATATGGCGCTGTGTTACTTAAACTGACAATTGTGCGGTCATGCAAAGCTGCACCCAAATTAAATTTATGTACTTTTTTTTCCCTCAAATGGAGCTTTTTTTTTGTGGTATTGATTGCATCTGCGTTTTTTATTTTTTGTGCTATAAACAAAAAAAGCCTGACAATTTAAAAAAAAACAATATTTTTGACTTTTTGCTATAAAACATATCCAGTGAAGAAATTTAAAAAAATCGAATTTCTTCATACATTTAGGCCAAAATGTATTCTGCTACATGTCTTTGCTAAAACAAAATCCCAATACATGTAAATGAATTGATTTACGTGAAAGTTATGGCGTGTACAAATGGCGGTATATATACTGGAATTTTTATTATTTTTTTTATACTAGTAATGGCGGTGATCAGCGACTTATAGCAAGACTGCGGGACTGAGTCGGGTATTCTGACACTGGGGGGGGGACTAACTAACTGTCACTGACACTCCCCAGTGACACTAATAGAGTGATCAGTGCTAATAAAAAGCACTGACACTGTACTAATGACACTGGGCCGGAAGGGGTTAACATCTGGGTGGATCAAAGGATTAACTGTGTGCTGTTTTACTGTGTGCTGTGTGTGTTTTACAGTGTAAGCATGCTGCTTTGTAATGCTCTGCTATACAGAGCAATACAAAGCAGTGTGCTGTAGCTGACAGGGGAGAGATCTGTATTGTTTACACACAGGTCGCTCCACCGTCAGTGTTCCTCGGCAATTGCTGTGTGATGGTGGGGACTCTCCGGCCGGGACCCGATGAGCAACAGCTGAAGTCACCAATGGCATCCCCTACCCGGAAATACAAAATTACGTGATACGTGATTTTGCTCAGCCCTGCCGTCCTGTAGCTGTAGTTCTGCTAGAGGGCGGTTGGGAAGCGGTTAAGCAAGACTGAGAAAAAAACAAAGTTAATAAAAACAAAAATGTTTTAATATTAATAATTAACAAAATAGAAAAAAATCAGCATTAAAATAATAGTTAAAGAGAAGGGGGAAATGAAGTTCATTTAGGGCAGATTAGGGTTAACTAAAGCTTTAAAACGGGTTACCTAGGAGCAAATGTTATGATAGGTAAAATTATTTAAAAAATATTAAAACAAATAAATTCTTAGGCTGACTTTGCTGGCATCATACGCAGATTGAACCTTATGCCATTGATTTGTAGATGGCTGAAACACTGCAAACGTAACAATCTTGCTTTGTATCTCTCTATCTGGTGTCTGAAAAGAGCTAATAAACACTGAGGTTGGTTTGAATGCATAACAGCAGCTGACCCTGTCAAAAAATGGACTGCCTGACATAGTGAAGTCAATTTGTTAAAGGCTTTTCAATTTCCAAGTGTATTTGTTCCAGAGCTTAGTGAATGAGTATGAAGCTCTGCTGACTTCCATTATCCAATCATGTTCAAGCAAAAATGCTGTTTCTTTTATTCCTTGCATGTGACTAGGTAGTCTTTGAAAAATGAAACTTCACCACATTCACTAAGTTCTGGGGTAAATTCCTTTGCAAACCGCAACTTACCTTGCAAAATGAACAGGCTATTTGCCTTTAGCAAATCAACACCACTGTGTCAGACAGCCCATTTTTTTGGCAGAGGCAGATGCTGCTGTTAGATTGTATTTAAATTGCTATAATTTTAATGTTAGGAATTGATAGCAAGTTGACACTCTGTGTATATCGATGACATTTTTTTTTGATGGAGCACGCCCGGTGTCCACAATTGTTTAGTGAAGAACTATAATAATATAATTTTTTTAATTGCCTAACTAAATCCTACCTGGTTTCATGTCTCCAGCAGGATCCTATACTCTGGAGGGCAACAGAATTGCATCATTTTACACTTTACTGCAGAAACTAGAAGGGGGTCCTGACCAGTGATAGGCTCAAGGACACAGGATACACTGGGTCAGTGACCAACATACAGTATGTCACTAGCTGCAACACAATATTAAGTAGAATATTTAATGCACTGAATTATGTATCTGACATTTTAAATGGCAGATTTAGTACACGGTAGGTAATACCACAGCTTCATTCATGATATGTATTATTAATAGTACTTTAACACACATAAGTATATTGGAGTATAATTATGACATTACTTAATTGTAAGCTTGACAGTTTTCAAATCCATTATTGATTTTTTTTCTTCCACAGATTTAAGTATTTCTAATTAATTTTCAATAATTGAGCTTGCTGTTTGCACCCAATCATTCGCCCCTTAAATATTTAAACATTTATTTTTACCATTATCGCATTTTTGTCATCTATTTATTTTGAACCGTTCATTGATTTTTCTGCTTTGGTATGTCACTATGTGGGCATGTGTAGGTGGGAGTATATGAGATCACTCCCAGATGCTTCTGAGATCCTTCTGGGTTCCTTCACAGGAACAGGATCTCTTTCTAAGCTGCATCAAGCAGCTTTGGCATTCCCTTTGTATGAAGAGAAAAGCAGTTCTGACATGAACAAATACCCATGTACTATAAACAGTACAAGCTTCAAGTGGAATAAATAAGTACTAATGAAAAAAAAATTCTTCTTTCTCTAGTTGAATCTCAAGTTGATTTTTTTCCTAACGGCAATTATGTCTGTTATGAATCTCCAGTTTGCTTGAAGCTTTTGCCAAAGTTTTCTGATTCATTTCACAGCTTTTGAAAAGACATGGTGGTAGACTTACTAAAGCTGGTGCACACAGAATCTGTCGCAGCTGTGCACAATAACCAATCAACTTCTAACTTCAACTTTCAGTACAATTGACTGACAATTGCACGGTCATGCTACACTGTATCCGTATGAATTTTTTAGCATTTTTTTTTAGACAGATAAAACTTTATTTTGGTGGTATTTATTAACCACTAGGATATTTATTATTTTGCTATATAGATGACAAAGTCCAAAAATTTTGAAAAAAAAGTGTTTTTCTTATAAAATTTTGCAAATAAATAATCTTTCTTCATAAATCTTGGCCAAAATGTATTCATCTATGTATTTATTTAAAAAAAAAATGATTGCTTTTACACCCATAAAGTCTGTAAAAGCAATAATTTCTCCTTCTCTCTGGCTGCATTCTTGCAACCATTGAGAAATACTGTGAGAGCTGTGATTGGTCACAGCTTGTCATATGGTACAAGGCTGTTGTGAATATCCAGGTACCATGTGACCTCTGTGATCATTCACAGATTTCACTAGTAGTAAGCAGTGATGTCAGGAAGTCACATCTTGTTTACTACTATTCATGTGATCACTGATTAGCCAATCGGTGATCACATGAATCAGGACCTCACACAGAGGTCCCGTACAGCGATTAGTGTTCGATCTCCGTGCCGCGATCTCCCAGGGAGTGCGCACAGGCAATGGATGCAAGGGGACGTTTAGAAACATCCACCTGCTCCCGTCCAGCCGTTTATGTACATGGGCCTGATGGGAAGTTGTTAAATCCTATCGAGTTAACACTGAAAAAAAGCAAATTAAAACTTCCATCTCAACTAATACCAATTTTATTTTACAGAGGAATCAAAACTATCATGTATAAATTATAACTAACTAAGGGCTCATTTAGACTTGCCAAGGGGGAGTGAGGCAAGAAGATTTACCCCTCTTTCTGACCAGGCCATTTTTTGCATTAGGGCTCTGCACTACTTTAACTGACAATTGCACAGTCATGCAATGCTGCACCCAAATTAAATTTACTTCCCTTTTCCCACAAATAGAGATTTCTTTTGGGGGTATTTGATTGCCTGTGCTTTTTTTATGTTTTGCGCTTAAAAAAAAAAAGACCAACAATTTAAAAAAAAAACGATATTTTTGACTTTTTGCTATTAAACATGTCCAGTAAAAAATTTAAAACATCAAATTTCATCATAAATTTAG
Source organism: Staurois parvus (assembly GCF_062004578.1). Classification (NCBI taxonomy): domain Eukaryota; kingdom Metazoa; phylum Chordata; class Amphibia; order Anura; family Ranidae; genus Staurois; species Staurois parvus. Next base: position 19,040,611 of record NW_028317807.1, read on the forward strand.
GCCAAAATGTATTCTGCTACATGTCTTTGCTAAAAAGAAATCCCAATATGTGTAAATTAATTGGTTTACATGAAAGTTATAGCGTTTACAAATGGCGATATATACTCTGGATTTTTTTTCCATATTTTTAATTTTTACTAGTAATGGCAGCGATCAGGACTTATAGCGGGACTGCGGTGGGCATTCTGACACTGGGGGGAACTGACTTGGTGTCAATGACATCCCCACTGACACCAGTACAGTGATCAGTGCTAAAAATAGTGCTGACAGTGTGCAGGAAGCGGTTAACATCTGGGACAATCAACAGGTTAACTGTGTGCTGTGTGACATTTGCAACTGTGTTCTGCTTCACTGTAAACACACTGCTTTGCATGGCTCTACTATACACAGCCATGCAAAGCAGTGTGCAGGAGCTGACAGAGGAGAGAACTGTTTTGTTTACAAACAGTTCTCCCCCCTGTTGGAGATGCTCGGCAATCACCGGACACTGGTGAGTAATCACCAGCCGGGACCTGGTGATTGACAGCCGAGACCACAAATGGCGGCGCGGGTAGGAAATGCAAAAACAGGTATATATACGTACTTTTGCATATCCATGCCACCCTGTAGCAGTACTTCTGCTATAGGGAGGACGGGAAGCGGTTAAACATGTGGTTGAGCCATGTTTATAGAGCCTCCTCAGCTACACCTCCTTAAGCTGCAAAGGCATCAGAGGGGGTACTCACATGCTAATGTCGCAATGCTTTGCTTCATGGCTGTGGAAGCACTGTCACTGAATGTGACCCATTCAAGAGAATGGGGACGAGCTGTGAATGCCCAGTAAACCGTGGGCATTTATTGGGTAAAAAAAACCTCACCACTGATCTGAAAAAAATAGCTTTTCAGAGGTGCAGCAATTTAGCTGCACATGAAATGTTGCCTAACATTATTAAATATGGAGGCCAAGGAACCAGAATAAAGGCATAGTTCAGTAGAGAAAAACATATTAGATGCTTTGAATCTTTTCATGTCCCAAAAAAATTGTCTTCCTAATCGCATTACATAATCTGGGTGAGCTGCTTTCTATTTTCAATGTTGTATCCAGCAGGGTGGGAATCACTTCAGAGAAAGTTTAGAACAAGTGATATAGTCACATGATACTGGGAGGGAATTTATTATGTAAAACACTTATTTATCAAATGTCAAAAACTGTAGCTACTGACTTTTAAAAAACGGACATTTACCTGTCCCTTGATCCTGTGGTGCCCCCCACAGCCTGTTTCATTGGCTGCCCTTTGTTGCTGGCACAGGCATCTTCAGTGTGGTCACCCAGCTGTGACAGGTTGTGCCGGGTGCCCACTGCACATGTGCGAGAAGTGTTGTGCTTTGTGAATAGCCCCATAGTCTTCTGAGACCTGTCACATGTCCCAGAAGACTACAGGGAGGGAGGGGAGGAGGACAGCTTCCGCTTCTGATCGCCTAGCTAGGCGATCACAGCAGAAGTGCGAGAGGGTACCTGTCAATTTCGGGTACCCACTTCCCCCCTGCTCCCCAAAGGTGACAATCCTTAACGGGGAGCGAGAGACCAGTCCTTAAAGCAGAACTTCCCATTTTGGGTAGAGCTCCGATTTAAGTGAACATTCACAGGTTTTTCAATACATGTTGTAGATGCTTGACTTTTTAGTAAATCAGCTCCAAAGCCTCAGGAATTTAACCCCTTTGCGTCGGCGCCTGCCAACCCTTTAAGAGTTTCAGAAGCCGAGAGGTGGGGTTTTAGGGTCATGTGACCACCGTGATTCACTGTCACGGCGGTCACATGATCGAAAAAGGTCCCGATCGCAAGGGGAGATCGGGACCTTTCCGTGAGTCACGGACATATGTGCTGGGAGCACGCTCTCAGCTCATATGTACTTTATAATTGCACGCAAATATGCGGCCGCTTGGCTTCAAGGCTGAGACGCCAAGAGGCCGCATATTTGTGTGCATCTAAGGTTTAAGGCCATTTTGACACAATCTGGCATTGCCCTGTCCTATTACCTTTTTGTTATGAAATTTGTTTAAGACCAGGGCTTTTTTCAGCGGGAACATGGGAAACTTCCAGCACCTCCAGCACTAAATGTATGTAATGGCAAGGGGTGCTGGGATGTGCTGGTAAGTTTATTGATTCTGGCTGCTGGGGAGATCTATTGTCACTGGAGTGGATCTATTTTTGCATGATGGTCTATTGTTGCTGGGGAGGTCTATTGTTCCTGGTGGGGGTCTATTGTTGCTGGAAGGAATCTGTTGTTGAGGGAGGGGTCTATTGTTGCTGGCTGCTGGAGAGTCTGTTGATGCTGGCTGCTGCTGGGAGATCTGTTGCTGCTGCTTATGCGTCTATTGTTGCTGGGGTGGTATTTTGTTGTTTGGGGGTCTATTGCTGCTGCCTACAGGGCATCTATTTTACTGTTTTTCTTCTTATAATTAACAAATGTCATATAAATTAGATAGAAATACATACAAAATGATGCTTGGCTGTGTATTCTCTATAAGGAATGGTACTGGGAGGTTGGTAGGGGTGGAACCAAGGGACTGTGCTTGGAGGTGAGTAGGGGGCAGAGACAAGAAGTGATTCAGAAGGGGGGAGTTCCTTCACCTATTCTCTGAGAAAAAAAGCCCTGCTTAAGACCATTGCTATTTTCCACAGCTCAATTTTAAAATATTGAAAACATGCTATTTTCATAACCAACGTTGTCCCTATTCTACTTCAGTTCAATAACCATAGTGTTCCTTAACTATTCATAACTTTCATAAGAAAATGATGGAAAACCTCCAGTCTAGGCTATCTGCGAGGTCTACATTTTTCTTAGTTCTAGCACATTAAGATTTGTAGCAGTCTGTTGTGACTTATTGGGGTTGATTTATTAAAGCCAAATAGACTTAGCATTTTGCAAGTGCAATTGCACTCATTTTCTCCAGAGTTGAGGTGAAGTTCGAATGAGTTCGAATGAATGAGGTGAAGTTCTGCTAATTTTTATTTTCCTTTCATATGCAAGCAGAAATGCTTTTTTTTTTGTATTTTCCTTGCACCTGTGTATTCTTAACAAAGTGAAGCTTCACCACATTCGCTAAGCTCTGGTGAAAATGAGTGATGCACAGTCTATTTGCCTTTAGTAAATCAACCCCACTGCATCTAATACATGTACACAATCCAGATGTATCATGCCAGCTGCATGAATAATATTCACTTATGACTTTACATCCTTTTAGTAAATTATGTGTTTTTGTTGAACATCATATATGTTGATCTGGTATTGTTAGTCTATTAGCTACCGTATTTGTTAAAGCATTCCTCAGTGAATTTTCTACTGCAATCAGGCTAACAGGCATGATCAGTTGTTTTTTCTTTATTTTTTCTATTCCAAAGAAAAATGCCCTTACCTTGCCCATTGTAGGAAACCTTTTAACTACAATGCACAGTGGTGTAAGTAGACAATTCTAAACCCTTTAAATACATCTTCTAGTGCTGATATCTGCATTTAAGATGGATGATGTCAACTTATTTGTGTTTAGCCATGTGTGCGAAGAGCTGATATGTAGAAAACCAACTAAAACTATTGTTTTCACATGTTGCTGTATGAATATCTACTGCTAACTTTGTAATGTACGCTAAAAGAATAAAGCAGGAAGCAAAGTTTAAAAGGTATGTATTGTTCACGTGTTTTGACTTTATAATGAAAAAAAAATAACATCTATCTATATATTTTTTATTAGTTACAATATTTGGAACCCTTATTCTGTACAAATTTCCCAATTTATGATTGGGCAAAGATCAGTGGAATTACTGTTTTTTTTAAACACTAGGACAGTGCTAGATTTCTGACAAATTTTCCCTTCAATCTAGGGCCCTGTTGGGAGGATTCCTTTTTATCTGGGATGTCTTTAAAATGAATAGAGTGTGCAGTTGTTCAAAGGAAAGAAAGGCATGGAAAGCTTTAAAAAAAAATCCATATTTTACAAAATGAGTGATTTTTAGTTATTATCCCCATTGGAGGGATTTATCACCAGTTTCTGTCCAGACAGAAAGTGCATTTATCCAGTAGGGAGACAGCAAAAATAAATAAATACATAAATAATACTGTTATTTTTATTGTTAATATTATTGTTATTATTATTTCTATTATGAATAATAATAATAATAATAAAGATATATGGGGGGATTGGAACTTTTCAATGTCAAACAATAAATAAGAGGAATGAAGCTGGGCTTTAATATGACATTCTGTTTTGTAGAGTAGGAGGATACATATGTGTTTGTAAACATCATTTTGTTGCACGGTCAGAGAAATACTGCAACAAGGTAAACTAAGTGTGCTTTTGTCCTTGTGTTCTCTACTTGAACTGACCAAGCTACTAATAGAATTACTTTAAATCAGTCCTGTACTTAGAGGATAGAATGGTGGTTTCCATTTCTGATCTCTCATTTTAACTGCCTCACTATTATGTTATTCCAATGTCTTCAGTACTTTCTGAGTAACTGACCTAGGACAGGTATGCAGATCAGGAGTTCAGATTCCACTTTGAATTCACTTAGTGCATAATTCTAAGTGAGTAGCTCAAACTTTTGAAGGCAGTCAGACAACCAAGATTAATAGGAGACAGCCCCTGGGCCAACACTAATAAGATATTTTGGGTTGGAGTGGAGACACTTTACCATTCAGACATTAAACAGAGCAAGATCTTCAGTTAGTGACAGATGCTGGCCATTTTATTCCTACTGGCTCCCAATATAGACCTGCAGTCACAGCTTCTGGAAAAACAACTTCCAACACTGTTTCCATTGCAGATCTCTGATGTCATTTGACCAAATTGCAAGAATAGCAAGGGAAGCAGATGCTGAAAGATATGAATAGGTGTGTCGCAAGTAAACATGTTTTTAAAACCATCTACATACCTTTCATAATGGCCACAAGCAGGGACGGACTGACAACTCATGGGGCCCCCGGGCAATAGGGGATCATGGGGCCCCTGTGTCCTTGCCCAAACTCAAAAACGCCTATGAAAAAGGTACCAGGGGCATCTCATGGGGTCCCCCTACTGACCCCGGGCCCTCGGACAGTGCCCGAGTTTCCAAATGGTCAGTCTGCCCCTGGCCACAAGTCACTGGGCATGGTGCACTTTCTCTAGCCCACAGGAATATACTGTATTTTCCTTACTAAAAGGCAAGCTGTTATGGTTGCCTGCCAGGCCAGAAATTCCCCTGCATCTGACATACATTATTCTGAAATACAGTACAGTAGGTTTCAATAAAGCCTCCATTTTGCTTAATATGTTTTTTGATCACAACCAACATGTAGAAAATATATTTTCCCACAGATTATGTTGTTTTCTTAGTAAAGGAATATTATACATTAATTTTGAACTTTGAGCTGCCAGAAATTGTAATTACCATATGTCAATAGAAAACTATGGTGTTCATTTATAATAGTAGGCAGCAACAGATCTAACATGTATACTTCTATATCACAACACTTCAACCTATAATATCCCAGAAAAGTGATCTACCTTCACCCTTGAAGACCAGCTGAACAATATATATGTGACTTTTCTATGAGCAAATACAAAAAAGCTCCCTCTACTGGTCAAAATTAAAAGGCATATCTATAATTTCTAGACTTCTGCCCTATATTGTTATTCATCCCCAATACGCTTATTCTAATACCTAAAAATCAATACTCCATATATCGATATCAATATTTACCCCTAACCTTCTTGGAAGTGGGAACATGCGGTTTATGTTTCCCTGAACCTGTCCATGTGTACACTGCTTGTGAGGAGGAGCTGTTACCACGGAATTTTTATGTGAGTTACCAATAAAGAAGAATACTTTTTATTGTGACTGGTTTTCTGGAGGAAAGTGGAGGAAGTGACCCTAGTCTTTGGAGAAAATCGATGAGAGGAGAGTGTAACCCAGAGTGGTTAATCTGCCCTGCTGTTTCTGCTATAGGGTAATTACCCATCCATATTAGAGTTGGAGAGTGGTGATTTGGGTTTTGGCTATCACCTTTTATATATATAGAGTGTGGTGTTATACACTGGCAGTGTTATCTGTGGAGTGGTTTTCACACATTGCATTGCATATCCTATGTGAATGTGCTTTCACTCATATTGTCATTTCACTTATTTGTATGTGTTTTGACACTTGGTTTGAGTATACACGTTTAGTTAATATTTTGCATGCTGCACAGCGAGTGGCACGTGTGTTTTATATTATTTAAGGTATGACACTATGTCGAGTTTTTTTCTTTTTGAGGTGTACGAACATCAGGATTTGCGGGTATTAAGAAGGTTTTGGTGATGAAAGAAGAAGAAAAAGTTTAAGTTTTTGTGTTACACTTGTGAGGATTATTTTTTGGGATTTTTGATTTTATTTTTGGACACGGTGGGACTTTGGACATAATTTTTATATAATTTTTATAATTTTATATTTTTATATAATTTTTGGTTTTATTTCATTTGATTTGATGTATTTGCTCATAGAAAAGTCACATATATATTGTTCAGATCTAACATGTATATTTGGAAATAAAAACAAAGTGTGTTGATATTTGCAATTGTATTTATTGCTGCTATCACATAGTGACTACTTTAAGGTAGAGACATCAAAAGAAATCCAGAACTCTCCTGAAGGATCCAACTCGAGAATTGCTTGCACCCCAATCAGAACACCTCCTGTACTCTCCAGGCCTCAGATAATATTGGCGTCCTCTGTAGTTGGGCTCTTCATAGAAAATCCATTGTCCTTCAGGAATGCTGCAGGACTGAATTTCATTATAGTGGAATTGCTCATGGACATGTGGACAGTCTTCTGTGAATTCCATCATATGGCCTCCAAAATCTTCCTTCTCGTAAACCCTGATTCTGAATGTACCTCGATGCTGGAAGACAGAAGGATTTTCATGATTTGTTTTTGTATTTATTGTTTGTAAATAGATGCTATTGTGTTTATAGCAATACTAGCAAAGATGTATTGATTTAATCTGCTATAGCAGAAAGGGCTCCTACTTGTGGGGTCAAGCGGCAAGACCTGATAGAGTCATTGAAACCCAACCACTGTTGGTAGTCAGGGTATTCCCCTTTCTTCAGGAAGTATTGGTGTCCCTTATAGTTGGGATGTTCATAGATCATCCAATTTCCATTCTCCACACGGATAGAATTGCATCTGCTGAAGAAGGAGTGCAAATCAGCAGAGTCACAGTTGCACTCATATGAGCGACCCTGGAAGTTTTTATCTTCAAAAAAGATTATCTGTAATTAGAAGATGTGAAATTTGTGGAAAGTTAAACCATTAGGTTAATATAACATTGCATATTTATCATACAGAGAGCAAAACTTGAAGATATCCTGTTACTTTTAGAACAAATGCCAAGGTCTGGGTAAAGCTGTCCTTCTAAAAATGTTATACTCGCCTCTACAGTGCTCTACTTCTGCTCTTTCCTCCATCACATGAATATGCCTTGTGTTGGCTGGTGTTAGATTTCAGGAGAAGTTTCCCTCCTCTCCTTCATAATATGAAAGTGTTTAAGCCTTATATTGTACTGTTCACAGCCATCCTGAGCAGTGTGGTCGAGCTGACAGGGAGGAATATTGTAAACAAAACAATCTTCCTCCCTGTCGGAGATGTTTGGTAATCTCCGGGCGCCGGCGGATAATTACTGGCCGGGACCCGGTGATTGACATCCGTGGCCTCGCATATGGCCCCTACTCGGAAATGCAGAATGACATATATACGTGATTCTGTGCACAGGTGCTGCCTTGTAACAGTATATCTGCTATAGGGCGGTCCTAAAGTGTTTAAAATACTACATATGCACCTAAAGTATTATATCACAGAAAAATGCAAAAGGATAGTAGGCAAAGAGAAATTTACTTTTTTTCTAGCTTCTTTTTAATGTAGATGTCCACCACACATGTACAGCAACCCTGTCTACTCTTAACATAGAACATCTATGCTTTGACCATCTGTGCTAGTTCTTAATAATCCAATAAGAAACGGATGAACCAAAGTTTTGTAGATAAACGTCGACCTCTTGTAGGACCTATACCTGCAGTAATCTGATTACAATCAATGAAGCAGCCTGTCTTGTTCTTAATAATGTCTTACATATCTCTGCTACATTGGCAAACAAAGGAGCCTGTTGTCACACCTTACTGGAAAGCAATTTAACAGGCGAAGACATGTAACTATTAAGAAAGAAGGGAAAATTTGAAGCTTTCACTAAGAATGAGTGGTGCATTACTGCTGAAGCTGCCACCTACTGTATATAAGGTGGGAAGCATTTTAGGCTGAGTTAGTTAAAAAAGATATGAAGTATATAAATAATAGAAAATTTGGTATAGGAAAAAAGGAGAAGAAACAATAGTATATACGGTTTACCCTTTAATGCTTTTATTTTCTGCAGTTTTTCATTAGTTTTGGTACAATTTTAAACTGAACTCAAATAACTTTTTTTCTGAGGCTCCTCTTATATATTATAATGTCCACCTTTGCTTTCTAAAACATGCCATATCCTTAAAGCGGAGTTTCATTCAAAAATGGAAGCTCTGCTTATTTGCCCCCCCCCCCACTGCCATATTTGACACCTTTTGGGGGGAGCGGATACCTGTTTTTTACAGGTACCCACTCCCACTCCAGACTCACTTCACTGCAGCGAAGTGATCTGGATGTTCGGCCCCCTCTGTCCTCCCACAGTCTCCTGGGAACTTTCACAGGTCCCAGAAGACTTGTGGACCAATTAGGAAGTGCAGCGTTTCTCACACATGTGCAGTGGTCACCAGGCTGTGAAGCCGCAAGCTGTCACAGCCTGGGGCCCACAGTAGAGATGCTGGCGCCGTGGAGGAGAGAAGGGAAGAAGGGACAGCGCAGGTGAGAAGATCGCTAGGACTCCGGGACAGGTAAGTGTGTGTTTATTAAAAGTCAGCAGCTACTGTAGCTGCTGACTTTTAACCTCTTGGCGCCGGCCGAACACAAATGTGCGGCCTCCCAGCATCTGGGCCTAGACGCCGAGTGGCCGCACATTTGCGCTCTATTAAAAAAAACATGTTCTGAGAGCGTGCGCCCTGCACGCTCCCAGCACACATGTCCGGTACTCACGGAAAAGTCCCGATCTCCTCTTTCAATCGAGACCTTTCCCGATCATGTGACCACCGTGATGGCGTGTCACGGCGGTCACATGACCCCAAACCCAACCCCTCCTCCCGGCCCTTAAAGGGCTGGGAGACTCTGGCACCAAGGAGTTAATAACCACAAAAATGGCTGGAACTCCACTTTCAGATAGCCTACGCATCCCCTATCCATGCCCTACCCACTCCATAGGGATGATTACTAAAGAATTAGAGACAGTTTACTTAGAGAAGTGAATGTTCACTCAGCTTGGTAAATAATGATAAATTGTTTTTTGTTTCAATTTTGCTTGCACATGATTGGGTATTCAAAGTAAACACAACTTCCATATATTACTAAGCTTAGTCAGCATTCACTTTACAAATTAGAAACCCACCTTTGATAAAATGACCTTCATACTGTATGTATGAAAAATGAAAATGCTTCAGCTGCTAATAGAAGAGACTGTGCAGATTTGTTTTTGTTGCAGTTCATTTCTGCATCTGCTATTTCAGAATCAAGCATTAGTAATTATTTAGACTTCCTTGCTTGAGGTGATTGTAGTCATATTAGTGCACTTGCGACATAAACAATTGAGGAATGACCATGATACTTTTTTTTACTGGCACTAACATACAATTTTTCAGGACAAGCTTTTGGGGTATGTCCCCTTTCTTCAAGGTCTTAGTATTAGTACTGCTTGGACCTTGAAAAAGGGGACATACGCTGAAAGCTTGTCCTGAAAAATTGTATGTTAGTGCAAATAAAAAAAGTATCACGGACAGTACTCAATTGTTTTAGACTGCCTTGAAATTTTAGCTGGTGTCCTTACAATAATGTAAATGTGAACATATAGATACATTAGATATACCTCAATTTAGGAAAAAATTCTCTTTTTTATTGAAAAGATTTGTTAATGAAATTAATGCTTTTATATTTGCCTACACCAATAAATATTTATGACACCGGGGCTCATATTTTAACTGATAATGTTATCTGTAGAAACCAATCGTATCATACATTTATAGAAAAAAAAATTTAAAATTGATTGGAATGCAATGCAGACGTCCCTTTTGAAAATGTTCATAAATACCAGATTAGTTGTAGATACAATATGATAAAATGTCTGATCTAAAGTTTTGCTTGATTAAAACAACAATATTTTAACCATAGATTTCTTTCCTGGTACATTACTTTTTCATTTAACAAAAGTATAGTCATAAAAATTACTAAAGTTATTTTTTCACAGATCACTTTTTTATATAACTAACTACAACATAATGACATTTAAAGATTACCTCTGGTGAAACCTACAAATTACCAATTTCAATATATACTGTTGTAACATAATTAGTTAGAAAGGGGATTTATATTGGAATATTATTTAATATTCACATTTTCAGTGCTGCATGTTGTTAAGAAAAATATTGATTCCCTGTGTTAAATGGTAAAAAAAATAATAATCTGGGAATTAATTTACTGAAAACAATGAAAATTTTGCTGAGTTGTAAGTGCATATTTTGTTGTGTGATATGTGGTTATTATAATTAATATTTTTTGCTTACCTTCCCCATTTTAGATGGACTTCACAGACTAACCATCTCATGAATTTTTTCTGCTTCTATTTAAATATATCACCACAATGCTAACATTTGCATGTATGAATAGATTACAGTGTGGATTAACATACACAGTATCTACATCACATCAGATTGTTGTGTTGCTCTCTAGGCATCTATTGTCGATTCTGCTTATGACAGCTTATTTGGTTTGCAATTGTTTGATTGGTCACCAAAATCCTCTTTTGAACCTTTGTATTGAAAATCTCTAAAATACATGCACGCACATTCACTTTAAACTAGATTGTAGTCTTTTATCCCACTACAAAGAAAAGCCTTAATTCCAATGCTTCTCTTGAGCTTTTCTGTTGCTCTAAGCAGAAAATGCATGCACAGAAAACACAAGAGCCTGTAGGTCATATCAGGACAGACTCTATTATACTGGCAGCATTTTTAAACTCAAGCATGTGCAAAATGTTGCAGTGTATTTTGCCATATTTGTCATAATTGTTTTTGTGAATTCCAAAGTGACATTCTAACACATAATTCTATAACTCTAATGAAATGGAACAATTGTCCACGTACAACTTTAATTTTATATATATATCTATATATATTTATATAAATAATAATAATTAGTGGTATATATACTTTTCATTTGTATGGCTCACATACACCTAAGCTCAGGTGACACGTTCAGGCACAATCATGGACATGTACGTGATTGTTCCTGATCCAGTTTAGGACGCACCGGACAAAATGGATTCATAACAGCTGAGATTCCTATAGCAGTGATCTGTGATTGGCTCACAGCTATCACATGAAACCTGGGCCAATCACAGCATCCTGTACCATGTGATTAGCTATCACTAGTAATCACAGCTGTTAATAATGAAACTTATTCATGACAGTTCAAAGCATTGTTGTTACAATTATCTACTATGGTGATTATGGTTCCACTAAACAACTCTCATGAAAGTATGTAAAAAAATTGTTAAAAAAAATAAAAAATGTAAAAAAAAAATAAAAAATATTTAAACATTTGAATAAAAATTATTACTTTTTTTTAAATTTTTTTTTGTAATGTACTGTCACCAGTCAGTGTCCCTGTACACCGCCACACAGTAGTCCTGGTGACAATATGTAAAAACAAAAATTGTGAAAAAAATTACTTAATTTCTTAATTTTCCAAAAATGGTGACAAGAAAATACAACTTCAAAAAACTCACCACTACCTCACACTGTCTACTTTCAAAAAAGGGATCATTTGGGGGTATTTTTACTGTCCTTGCATTTTAAGGACCTAAGAAATTAGATAGGCTGTCAGTACATCAGGATTTATCAAGTTTCAAATATACAGTATATACCACAGTTTGTAGACACTACACCTTTCACACAAACCAATTAATATATGCTTATTGGGATTTTGTTTTACCAATGACATGTAGCAAAATACCTTTTGGCCTAAATTTATGAATAAATTCGATTTTTTATTGGAAATATTTTATAACAGAAAGTAGAAAATATAGTTTTTAAAAAAAAGTCAGTAATTTTTCACTTATATAATAAAAAATAAAAAACAAAGTGGTAATCAAATACCACCAATAGAAAGTTCCATTTGTGTGAAAAAAAATTATATACATTTCATTTGCATACAGTGTCACATGACCCTGCAATTGTCAATTAAAATAGAACAGTGCCCAATAGCAAAAAATGGCCTGGTCATAAAGGGGGTAAAACCTTCCTGAGCTTAAAGGTGTTAAAAATGTTTCCAAGAACCTCTGGTCAGCTCATGTATAACATAAAGAACTTAAAATGGGTTATACATTAAAGCTAAATTCTGAAAAACCTGAAAATTCTCCCATGCAGTTGGGCTGTGACTGCACTACAAGAATGAACTGCTTGTTTAGCCTAGGAAATGGTAACAGCACTTTTACTTACTTGATCCTCTACTCCCCTGGCAAATGGTGCTCCCCCACTCTCAAGTGGTGGGCTGTCTCTCAGCGTCCACACACCCAATGCAAAGCCTGCATTGGCCTTGATGATGTCAGAGGACCTTAGATTGCCAGATTATAAAAAATAAGATACTACAGGGACCAGTTTAGCAGCATGGAGGAGGTGGCGAAAACCCTTGAAGTACTAGTGCAGCCTCACTGCAAGGGAGAATTTTTTATGTTTTCTGAAGTTCAGCTTTAACAGAAAAAAAAGCCACAGAAAATCTTGTTAGTGATTGGACTAATGCCCAACTTTATATATGGCTATTTAAAAAACAAAACAACAATGTTTTACTTAATGTTTTTTATCATAAGTGAATGCAAGTAACTTATTTAAAAATGATTTATGGTAAACCAACTTTTATGTAGTGGTGTGGATTGCCTGTACAAATAATTCTGGTATCTATCCTGAAGGTAGCTAAAACGGCCATCAATGGTAGGAGTGTCTGCATTGAGGACTCAAGAGGATTCACTGGTCCCCTAAGCTGGGGATGGACATGAGGCCAACAAGTCAATTCTGCAAAACCTAAACTGTTATGGGCTGTAGTACAGAAAAATAAGTAAATTAAAGCAAGTCTGTCATGTGAAAAACAGCAATTGCCATTGTTATGCCTGCCTGGCAACCTGTTCTGATGGGCAAGGCACTAATGCTTTTTCGTATTGTTAAAACTTACCATTTTGCTCCAATACGTAGCTAATGGAAAATGATGGACTGCATCACTGAGCTAGAAGAATGGGGGATGCAAGAGGGGTTGCAAATTTTTATAACTACCAGGAAGTGCTCAACTAAATGTCTTGATATCAACCATAATTCAAGTATGTGCAGAAGTTGCAAACTTTAATAATATCTTTCAGACTGGTTGTTTTTAATTATTTTTTATTTATTTGTAGCAGATTGTTCTGTAATTCTCTATACTGCAAACAACTGAAAACTGAAAATTGTTGTTTTGATTGTAGACATTTTTTTAAACAAAAACTCCCTGTTACTAAGGATTTTTGCACCTAGAACGTTGAGGTCAGGGGTGGACTGACCATTTGTTAATTCGGGCACTGACCGAGGGCCTGGGGTCAGTAGGGGGCCCCATGAGATGCCCCTAGTACCTTTTTCATAGGCTTTTTTGAGTTTGGGCAAGGACACAGGGGCCCCATGATCCCCTATTGCCCGGGGGCCCCATGAGTTGTCAATCCGCCCCTGGTTGAGGTTATTCTTTGAAGGATTTGTTGAATTTTCTTTGTATATTATAAAAGGTCTATGGACATTTAGTAAGGTCCTGCTAAATTTTATAGACAGTTAGGCTAAAAGAACAGTTTTGACACTTTTGTTAAATTGATGAACAAAGGCTGTTTCACAAATTAATGCTTTAGAAGCCAATGGCCAGCTCATATCAGCCAAACATTGTAACAGTCAAGTTGACTAGTGTGGTTGGATTTTTCAAATGTTCAAATCATTGGGAGTGTTCATATGAATGTCAGATTACATTTTTTTTTTATTGTATTTCCTTTTTTTGCAGAAAAAAAAAATCAAATTTTCTAGAAAAATGTGTGGAAAAGTGTAGTTTCTCAGGAGCAAATGATTGTTTAGGTATTCGTTAATGAACAGGGATTCAGCAGAGGCACTTTGAGAAGTGTTTTTTCCACTTCACTTCTATCTGGTAATATACTATGAATGACATGCTTTCTTTCTCTCCATGATTACATTCACTTCTCTACTGTATCTATGGTGGCAGCCATGGTTGTCACACAGGCTGGACTTAATTTACATGGTAATTGATGGGATTAGTAGTTTACACAAGACAGATAATGTTTTTGTGTTGCCTGTGACTTGAGAGGACAGATGTTCAATCTGGTCCTTTTCATTAATCTAATGTCTTCAGGCAGATACCTTCTGTTTGTGAAAGTCTTTAGAAAACCTATTTCAAAGGATGTTTTCACCTATTGGATAAAAGGCACCAAAAGGGTTTAGCATTACAGCTCATCTCCTCCACTCTCCCCTATACATGGACATGAACTGATACATCCTACGCAGGAGAAACTACTGTTCATTGTGCTTCTGGAAGATATATGTATCAGTGGGTTGTCCAGCCATTCATGGCATACCCCCTCTAAGGACCATGGGTTGCTTAAAGGGTCAGTTCACTCTACATCCTCCCCACCCCCTAGTCCCTGCAGTACTTACCTCCATGGGTGATAAGCTGTCAGTGCCCATGCAGCCAGTGTAGCAGTCTGGGAATTTGAAATCCCTGCTTTTCTTCCCCTTATTTCTGCAGGGTTTGCAGCAAGGATCAGAGTAATTCTGATAAGTCAACACCAGCATAGGGCTTTACTCTGATCCATTGTGGAAGCCTTGAAGAAAGAGGGAGAAAAGTGGGGATTTCAAAACCCCCAACTTCTTCACCAGCTGCATGAGCACTGACAGCAAATCACCACATGGAGGTACAGTGGGGACCAGGGGGTGGGGAGGAAGTAGAGTGTTAGTTTACTTTTTGACTTTTTCTGAGAAAGTGAACTTACATTTTAAGGGCTCTAAAATTTTACTGAAAGAAAAGTTTATATTGTGAACTTGTTTATTATAGAAAACAATGAGTATATATAACCTTCAATTAGCATAAATAGTTGATATACTTCACATAAACAGGTTATAAACAAAATGGGGATTTAGGCAGAGATAAAAAAAAAACAGGAATCTTTGTGCTGGACTCCTATACTGGTAATGCAGTATTATATTGCAACTCAACCAGTTCCATTTTAGAAATGCCAAAGTTAGTACTCATTTATATTTGTATTTGGGGGGGTGTTACAAACATGTGGTTAAGCTGTGTTTTTAACTCCTTCAAACCATCCCCTCTTAAGCTGCAAAAGCAGCGATGTTTTGCTTTGTGCCCGCCTTAACAATTATCACTTCTGTCATATTCAGAAGGCAGCAAGCCCACTGAACATAATACATTCAAGTGAAGAGGGTAGTGCCACAAACACTTTGCAACTACATGCAATTCACCCATGTTTTTTTCTTCAGCATGTCACTTGGGCAGCTGCATCTGTCACTGCCTGCTGTCCCTCCCGCTGCCTTTCAGACCTTTAGCACAGTGCTTCAGAGGAGTTTCAGAATGCTTCCCCTGGTTCTGTGCTACACTACCTTCCTTCCTTGCAGAAATCAAAGATGTTGTTAGCACCAGGCACCCAAGACATCTGCTGGTGAGTGTTCCAAGTCCCCCCACTACTACCACCCATGCTTTTTTCTACATATCACTCAGGTAGCTTTTGAATTGTGTACCTGCCTGCTGTCTCTCTTGCTGTCTTTCAGACCTGTAGCACAGAAGGAGTTTCAAAGTGCTTCGCTCAGCTTTGTGCTACAAGTCTGACAGGTGGTGGATAGGGACAAAAACCAACAGCTGTATATACAGTATGTTGAAGTAAAACAATGTGGACATCCTTGGTGTTGGTATCCAGATCACTGATGAGTAGATGGAAATCACTGATAGGGGTCTGGTTAGTACATTTCAGGCAGGGTGGATGGCAGTTGTGCCAAAGGACATTTTTTCCATTGGTGTGGGGGGAATTTTTCCTTGAGATGCACTTCTGACCCCTGCACTCTGTGCCTTATGCAGCCCTGAACTCTTCTCACTGTACATTATGCTATTCTGACCCTAAACTCTTTCCATTGCTGATTCTTGATCAAGAGCAGAGTAGACTCAAGGTTAATTTGACCATACCTCATTTAGCTCCTCCAAAGGTTACCATAACTTGGCCACCATTTGCAGTGGTGTCAACTCTAGGTGACCAAGAGTGTTCCAGGCCTTTCACAATCCTAGCAATGCTCCTGGCAGCAACCTACACAATTTCAGTTAAGCCCTTAGTACTCCTCTCATGAGCAACATTTACCTCCTCCTCAATCCCAAAACACTTAATTCCCCTTAGCAGTGATGTACCACTAAAGAATACCTGCCAGAGGTTCTTAGACTGTGGTAAAAACTGAGAGGGATGCCACCAGCAACTGGAAGGTAGAAATGAGAGCTCTAGGCAGGGGAACATTTTATAGCACAGGATATAAAATTAAAAAGTGTTTGCATAATGCGCTGTTGCTGTGTCTATGGAAGGTAAATGAAAAAGTTTTTTACACTTTTGTGATTAAAGTATTGAGAACAGTAAATTCTACAAATATCTTTCACTGATGGAAAAATAACTAATGTTTATTTAATTAATTCATATTTAACATACAATTGGTAATTCTGGCACCTTATACTGTTTATATTTCATTTTATTTTGATCTAAAAAATGTTAAATAAAACATTATGACCAATTTTTTCATGATTAAAGACTTTATTTAGGCCAAACTGTAGAATTATGTGTTTTATTTAATAGAATTCTTGAACCCGTCTGAAGGAGCCAACTCTGGAATTAGTTGCACCCCAGTCAGAATATCTCCTGTACTCTCCAGGCCTCAGGTAATACTGGCGCCCTCTGTAGTTGTGATCTTCATAGAAAATCCAGTGACCTTCCAAAACATTGCAGGAATAAATATCATGGTATCTAAACTCTTCGTGTACATGGGGACAGTCTTCAGTAAATTCCAACATTGCTCCATTGAAGTCTTCTTTCTCATAGATCCTGATTCTGAATGTGCCACGGTGCTGAAGAGAACAGGGATATAGGTTATTAGATCAGTGGTGGACTACTGTCTTAACATAAGGAGGCTCAGGGGGAACCCCTGACATCAGCAAAGGGGCACATATAATAGTAGGTGAATGTAATTCTACAGAAAATTGTCAGGGACTGAAGCTATGAAAGACAGATTGGTTAGAGACTACAGAGATGGTCAGAAACTGCAGACAGGCAATAGGAGATGGTCAAAGACTGAAGACATGCTGCCAGAGATGATCAGAAACTGTAAACATGCAATAGCAGTGGTTGGAGACTATAGACATATTGCAGGAGGCAGACATAGACTGAAGACACATTAGATAAGACTACTAGAGATCACTGCTATTACAGCTCCTTGGCAAATCAGTACTTCCACAGTTGTGATTCCTACAACCTCAATAAAAATTACTTGTGCCACAGCAAGAACCATTAAAAAGGTTCAGAGAATAAAAACATTATTAAGAAAGAACAGGAAAAAGAAAGACAGTGCAAAAGAAATGAGCCAAACTATTTAACTACTGGAACCCATGCTTAAGAATATTTCCTATACTGGCCTAAGTAAGCACCTAGGTAAGGAAAACACAAAATACTATATGCAGGGGCCCCCAAAAGCTACACAATAAGTGTCAAAGGTCCATGGGTTGGTCACCATGGGTTTAGATTATGCTGGTTGTTAGTGTGTTATGAGAATGCAGATAATCCCTAGCACATTAAGGCTATGGACATTTCTGTCTACATTAACATTTTCAGCTTCACAGACTTATATAGCTATCCCACCTTATAGACTTAGTATGCTGGTGTTAGAAGTGTTTGCATAAGATTAATCAGGGGATCAGGGCATTAAGAAACTTTTCAAGTTTATTCTGGTTTACAGGATATTAACCACTTCCTGACCGCACTATAGCAGAAAAACTACTACAGGGCGGCACGGTGCTCAAAATCACGCATACATACGTGATTTTGCAACTCCAGGTAGGGGGCATGCGCGAGGCAAACGCGCCCTACCCGTGCCACGGTTGTCAATCAACGGGCCCCGGTAATTACTCACTGGTGTCCGTGATTTCCAACGATCGCTAACGGGAAGGAGGACTTTTTTGTTTACTAAAAGTCCTCCTCCCTGTCAGCTCAGGCACACTGCTCTGGATGGCTGTGCACAGCACAGCCATCCAGAGCAGTGTGATTACAGTGAAACACACACACCTCGCCCCCTAGTAACACACTTTCTGCACACAGTTAACCCTTTGATCACCCCTCATGTTAACCCCTTCCTGATCACTGTATTAGTATCACTGGGGATGTCAGTGACACCAAGTCAGTTCCCCCCAGTGTCAGAATGTCCCGCTATAAGTCGCTGATTGCCGCCATTACTAGTAAAAATGAAAAAAAAATCCCAGTATATATACTGCCATTTACAAACGCTATAACTTTGACGTAAACCAATTAATTTACACGTATTGGGATTTTTTTTTAGCAAAGACATGGAGCAGAGTACATTTTGTCCTAAATTTAAGTCAAAAACATTGTTTTTTCTCAAAATTTGACTTTTTTTTAGAGCACAAAAAATAAAAAACACACAGGCAATCAAATACCACCAAAAGAAAGCTCAATTTTTTGGGAAAAAAAAGATGCAAATTTCATTTAGGTGCAGCATTGCATGATCGCGTAATTGTCAGTTAAAGTAATGCAGCGCCATAAAGCAAACAATAGCCTGGTCATGAAGGGGGGTAAATTCTCAGGAGGGCAAGTGGTTAAATAGCTGATTGTGTAAACAAAATGATATTTTTATTAGAGTATATTTAACTTGTGAAATGAAGATGTGTACTGGGTTGTACTGCACTGTTTCCTACTTTTTTTGTATAGAAGCATACTTATTGGCAAAAGTGAGAGTACTATGCTCAAATGTAGTTGATATTGAACAAAAGACTGGGAGATAGGAAGGAGCGTTTGATGTTCTCCATGTTTCTTATAAATGTTAGAAGGTATGTAAAAAAAGTCCAAAACACAGATTTTTTAATTTTAGGCATGCAAAGGATAGTGTCTTCTACCTCTGAACTATTCTTCCCTGTCCTAATTTTTGTAATTAATGTGACAAATATATCCAGGAGTCAAAATCATTTAGCATCTGATGGTTGCCACAAACGTTTCCATATATAATTGTTGTTCTGTTACACAGATGAAGGTGCTCTGTTCTGGCCATCAACTGCAAACAATGCAATATTTATAAACCTTATCAATACATTTTATCAGCCTTGCTTACTAACAACATGTGCCAACATGCATTTAGGCGCTTAAAGAGTTTTTTCTGCCAAAACGCCACTGCTATTGGACATGCTGACAGTGGGGTTTTTCTCTGATTCTAAACGCCCCTGCCTCTAGACTCCTTTAAATGTTTACATGTGCATGGGCACCTAGGCTAACATGCAGGGGCGATTAAAGGCTGAAACAAAACCCACCAGACACCCGTAAGAGCAGTTTAAAAAATATCCAGTGTGCATGAGGCCTTACAACTAGGACATTTCCTCATTGGGTGAATAGATTTCAATACAGTTCCCTTTTTATAAAAGTTTTTTTTTTTATGGAATTCATTTTGTAATTTCTTTTGAGCCATCCTTGTAGTATCACAAAACAGCTACCTAGTTTTAATTGGAGGAAACTGGAGGTCAGTTTCTGTGTGGACCTTACAGTCTGACATTGGGCTGACATTTCCGCCCCAACAGGGAGAGAACACAGGTGGATAACACTACATCCACCCACACTAATACATAGGAATGCCTTATTATAGCAACTTAGAGGTGAGATTTACATTCATACAAATGCCCATGTCTGCTTGTTTCTTTTCATAGTGGTTGTTGTGAGAAAGCAGAAAATTTGGAGTGCGTTTATTAGGTTTCACTCTAGTCTTTATTTCATATATTTCACATATAGTTACTTTTATATAAAGCGCCCTTCTTACCTTGAGTTCTGCAAAAGAAGAAAAAACTACCAAATATTTTTCTAGATGTTGGGAAATCTAGCTCTTCTTATAAATGGCTACAAATTATAATGGGATAAATAAGAAGGTGAGGAGAGCAGAAAAAGACAGGGCACACTGAAGGCAGGAATAGGTCTGATCTGAATTAGCGAACAAAGAAAACAGTCACTCTCAGATATTTCCAGCATTGATACAAAACAATATTAGTCTAGACCAGGGGTGTCAAACTGGTGGCCCTCCACCTGTTACGAAACTACAAGTCCCATCATGCCTCTGCCTTTGGGAGTCATGCTTGTAACTGTCAATCTTGCAATGCCTCATAGGACTTATAGTTTTGCAACAGCTGGAGGGCCACCAGTTTGACACCCGTGGTCTAGATGCTAGCAAACAAATGCAACATCTGCCATTTTTGACACAATATACAGGCTTAGAGAGTGAGAATAAGATCTGCTGAGATTTGGCACCTGGTGGCTGTGAAGGGATGCTGCAGAGATCTTTGCAGTGCTGTAAAGTTCACTATTTTGTCCTTTTCTCTTTTACAGCATCAGGTAATGTGGGCTCTTTACAAAAATGATGTCTGCTCTCAGGGGCGTATTTACCACAAGGCAAACAAGACATTTGCCTAGGGCAGGAGGGACATGGGTACCAGGTGGGATCCGAGAGAGGCTGTGGGCTGCTTGATGGTGTAGGCAAAGCCCAACTGTCATTCCTGGGGATGGCCACAACTGTGAAGGTGAGTGTCTTTCTTTCTGTCACCAGGGGGTGTTAGTAGAAGGCTCTCTCAGGTGGGGGTGGTGGGGTGGGGCAGGGGTGTTGTTGGTCACTGTTAGGCTTTCTCCATGGGGGGTTGTATGGTGTTGGTTGGCGGCAGGCTCTCTAGCGCCAGGGAGGGGTGGGGGGGTTCAATTTTTGGTTTGCCTAGGGCAGCACAAAACCTAAACACACCACTGTCTGCTCTATTACACTGGAAGCAGTTGCCTATTGCTCGTAATTTAGTGCTGTGTACTTTTAGCTTTTTAATTTTAAGAATATTGCATAATTCACCCAGTGTAATTAGCAAGCCAAACAATTACATTTAATAATATAGCTTTACAACTATGGTAAATGTTTGTGCATGTAACTAATACTAAACCTATCAATATAAGGACAATGAATATTGTTATCTGTCGTAAGCAGTCTGATGTTAGCGTTCATCTTCTAACCTGAACTGAATAAAAACATTGTTTAAAGAAAACTTTGGGTAAGATACTGTTCTTTTTGAACATTCATATATGTTCTTTTTCTGCCTATGCAAATATAGATATACAAATACTTGGAAGTGAAATGATAGAAATGGACAGATAAAAGCTGTACATGCGAATATAAAAAACAAACAAACAACAAAATACTATAAATAAAAGTGCCACTTGGAGTATAGTTTAATACAAAGCATACCTGTGGAATGATACGGCAAGATCTAATGGAGTCATTGTGACTTGTCCAGTGAGAAAAGTCAGGATACTCTCCCCTTTTCAGGAAATATTGGTTTCCCCTGTAGTTGGGGTGTTCATAGAGCATCCAGTTTCCATTTTCCACACGGATGGAATTGCAGCGGCTAAAAAAAGAGTTTAGCTCAGAACAATCAGAACTGCACTCATAAGAGCGACCCTGGAAGTTCCTGTCCTCATAGAAAATTATCTGGAATAGAGGCAAAAAATTCCACCTAAGAATGTGTATCAAAACACCTTTAGTATCACATAACAGAAATAAATCAGGTACAGATAGAGTCTTTGATTGATTGTCATGTATAAACATCATTATCTTTCACAGTGGGTAGTATAACATCCTCTAGCTGTGAATCCTGATACCAAAATTAAAGCCAGCCAAATGTATTATAATTTAGTATAGCTACTTATCACTTGAATTTTTTTTTAGAACAAAGGACGTCCGATGGGATGCACTCCAAACAATCCACTTTATTGAACCAAGATAAAACCAATACAGACAGTGGAAATACAGTTGGGACTGGCAGCTAAACACGTTTTATGCTAAAGACAGCGCTTATTCATTGGGGTAATGAATAAGTGCTGTATTTAGCGTGAAATGCGTTTCGCTGCCAGTCCCCCACTGTATTTCCACTGTCTGTATTGGTTTTATCTTGGTTCAATAAAGTGGATTGTTTGGAGAGCAGCAGATCAGATGTCCTTTGTCCTGATCTATGTAGCACACGAGCTGAATTAGCACCTACAGGAGGAGTTGTGCTTGGAGATTGGGAGTCTCTCTACCTTGAGCAGTCGTAAACATATATGGTTAATATTTTTTTTGTAGGGGCAAAAGTATCAGTAAGGATTTAAACTTGTATTAGTGTTACTCTTGAACTTGCTAGTGCCAATGCTACATGTTGTGATACTTCTCCCTGGATGTGTACAATTTCATTGGCTTAAGAGGGCCTCCACAAAGATTGTACAGTTAGATTTTAAGAAGTAATACTTCCATTGCACCTATGTTCATTGTATCTATTAAAATACAATACCTGCCCTATTTGTGCTCTGAACCCATGGCCTAGCAGTTCCCAGTGTTTCTGCACTCTACTCTGGATCAACTGTAATGAGGTAGTCAGGCCCCATAAGTCTACACTGCAAACCAGAGTTCAGAACTGTGTGCATTTCAGTCAACAGCATAAAATTGGGGCTTTTAAAACCACATATCTTGCAAGGTATTTCACAGTAAGTGCTATTAACATTTTTCATTTACCTCCCTAACACCTACCTACAAAAAAAAAAAGATCGTCTTTAAGGTACCAAAAGACTGGTAAGTTTTTAGTAACAGTAGAACTTAGCCTGATTGTAGAGTGGCATACAAGAATTTAGCCATTGTAATGGCACAAGGCTATCAGGTACAGTTAGAGAAAGTTAGTAAAAATAACAATACTGCAGTCAAGTTGATTTGCATAGAATCTGTACAAATGGTGCAATATTATGCTTTTTTTGTGTAGACGTTTTAAGAAGTTGCCATCACTTGACTTTATTGTATACAACAAAAGCATTGTTTCAGGACATACAGTATGTTTATGTCTGCTATATGAATCCTTTATGATGCTAATGGCTTGTTAAATGTATGAGACCATACATGACATTGCCCCCTATATTACCACAATGAGCATTCAGAAGTTAAAGTGAAGAAGGATGTGCAGTGTGGGTTAAATTAGTACATTGTTTAAAAATCTGCTGGCAAATAAGATTTGCATGTTACATACAAGATATGTATATATTGTTTCTATAACAGTAACTACAAGGTCTAGGATGTGGAAACTTTAAAAAAAAATTTGCAAACCAAAATCTACAAAATATAAATATATATAAATATACAAAAATGTATACATGTGGAAAGGTTAAATCAAGTTATTGATTCTGGTCTCTATATCTTACCTTTCCCATGGTGCTTTATAGTAGAGGTACCAGACCAAAGTCTAACAAACAGAAACTGGATCTTCCTTTATATAGTGATTTTTTAATTTGTGTGGGACCTACAGAATTTGCATAAGAATAGATGCTGTATGGTGTAAAAAAGAAACTGTATAGTCTGCTGTTTGAATGCCGGACTTAGACTTGTGCTGACAAAGTTTAATTCCTGCCCTGAATGCATTGAGCCAGACACCAAAGCCAATTTTTACATTTGAAGTAGCATAAAGCAGGAGAGGAATCTAAAGTGAATGGCATTCTAATACTGTATGATTTATGATTTTGCATGTTGCAGCTGTTTTATATACAGGACATTTGTGACATAAAGATTAGCAAAAAACAAATTCTAATTCATATACTTTTTCATTTATCTTTTATTTTAAGCATATCATTCCATCAATTAATGGTAGAAAATTGAAGCAAATTAATGATGTATTAATAATAATAATAATAATAATAATAATATATATACTGAAAATATTAAGTGCACAAAACTTTTAATATTTCAGATTGACTGGGGAATGGTTAGAACCACTGTCATATTTAAATTGCTGTCTGTGTCCTAAAGATTAGCTATGGGTCAGTTCAACCATGGGTTTGACCTTAATCCAACCTTTTTGCACTTTGGCAAATGGCCAAACAAATTGGTCACATTAATTTGCAAATGAACATCAGCCGGGGATATGTCCTTTTGTGGTGATAGTGCTACTGGTGAAAACTGACAGATCCTTGGCTAGCTGGACAGATCCCTGGGGATCCTGGGTGATGTCTTTGATCAAATTTAGTCATAACCATATTTAATAAATGGTGTCACCCAGGATCCCTATTCTGTTTGCTTAGATATTGCACCTGGCTGGGATTCTTTCATTTTGCAGTGGGCATGCAAGAGGTGAACATCATTGGACAGTGGGTCACCATGGTTGACAAGGACCTACTGGACTGAATGACAGACATTGGATTTACATTAAAGGAACATTGTTACGTTTTAAAATCAAAAGTGCTGCACTAAAAAGCAACAGATAAAATACCAAAAAATAAAAGTAGCTGTGAGTCCTTTTGCGCATGAACAGGTAATATCAATAATAGTCCCAAAAAAGTGACAAAGCCAGCTGTTCCAAGTGATGAATGAATCTGTGGAAAATCTTGGTCTGCGTGAATCAGCTCATAATCCAAGTACCAAAACACCTCAAGTGCTCCGTCACATTGTGTACGATGAAACTCTTACCAAAGCATGATATATATTTCAATGATGTCCCCCAGGTTCCCCAGCCTTTTTGTTTACAAACAGAAATCCACTGGGGATATGTTATTCAGTGGCAGTAGTTTTATTTTTGTCACATTTTTAAGGATTGGCTGATACTGTTTTTCAACTTCACAAGCAACTTTAAGACACCATCAATCATGTTATTTGAAAGATTTGTGTATTTTTTTGTGTATTTTCAATATTGACCTTTAAGCTACAGTTGCAAGAAAAAGTATGTGAACCCTCTGGGATTACATGGAGTTTTGCATGAATTGGGCATAAATTATGCTCTGAACATCATCTAAGTCACAGCAATAGAAGAACACAGTCTGCTGAACATAATACTACACAAACATTAGATGTTGCCATGGTTTAATTGCACATAACATGTAAACATTAACAGTGCAGGGAGGAAAAAGTATGTGAGGCCCTAGCTTAATGACTTCTCCCAGAGCTAATTGGAGCCAGGAGGGAGCCAACCTTGACTCCAATCAGTGTGATGATATTGGATGTGTTGCTGACAGCTGTCCTGCCCTTAAAAAACACACACCTGTTTTGGGTTTACTGGTTTCAAGAAGCACTGTCTGATGTGAACTATGCCTCGCAGAAAAGAGCTCTTAGAAGACCTACGATCAAGAATTGTTGACTTGCATGAAGCTGGAAAGGGTTACAAAAGTATCTCCAAAAGCCTTGATGTTCATGTGTCCATGGTAAGACAGACTGTCTACAAATAGAGAAAGTTTAGCACTGTTGCTACTCTCCCTAGGCATGGTCCTCCTGTAAAAATGAGTGCAAGAGCACAGCGCAGAATGCTGCATGAGGTAAAGAAGAATCCCAGAGTGTCAGCTAAAGACCTACAGAAATCTCTGGCACATGCTAACAGTTTTGTTGACACATCTACAATAAGGAAAACATTAAACAAGAATGGAGTACATGGGAGGACACCACGGAGGAAGCCATTGCTGTCCAAAAAGAATATTGCAGCACATTTGAAGTTTGCAAAAGAGCACCTGGATGTTCCACAGCACTACTGGCAAAATATACTGTGGACAGATGAAACCAAGATTGAGTTGTTTGGGAAGAACACACAACACTATGTGTGCAGAAAAAAAGGCACAGCACACCAACATCAAAACCTCATCCCCACTGTAAAACATGGCGGAGGGAGCATCATGGTTTGGGGCTGCTTTGCTGCCTAAGGGCCTGGACGGATTGTTGTCATTGATGGGAAAATGAATTCCAGAGTTTATCAAGACATTTTGCAGGAAAACGTACGACTATCTGTCAGCCAACTGAAGCTCCGCAGAGGATGGGTGATGCAACAGGACAATGACCCAAAGCATACAAGTAATTCAACAAAATAATGGCTGCAACAGCACAGAATACGCCTTCTGGAGTAACCCAGTCAGAGTCCTGACCTCAACCCGATTGAAATGCTGTGGCATGACCTTAAGAGAGCGATTCACATCAGACATTCAAAGAATATTGCTACACTGAAACAGTTTTGTGAAGAGGAGTGGTGCAAAATTACTCCAGATCGTTGTGCAGGTCTGATCTGCAACTACAGGAAATGTTTGGTTGAGGTTATTGCTGCCACAGGACGGTCAACCAGTTATTAAGTCCAAAGGTTCACATACTTTTTCCTCCCTGCACAGTGAATGTTTACATGTTATGTGCAATTAAACCATGGCAACATCTAATGTTTGTGTAGTATTATGTTCAGCAGACTGTGTTCTTCTATTGTTGTGACTTAGATGACGTTCACAGCACATTTTATGCCCAATTCATGCAAAACTCCACATAATCCCAAGGGGTTCACATAATTTTTCTTGCAACTGTACATTAAAAAGACCCTCTGCAAGCTGAGCACCATTTATCTTTAGGGTCTTTTTGCATTGGAACATGCTCCCCATGGCAGTTACCAGCTGGATAGAAAGAAAACAAACAGAGGGTGCACCGGCCTAGTGCATTACCTAAAAAACATTTATTAAAGCAATAAAAAATAGGTGAAATTAAATAAAAAATCTTATGCGCTACTATGGATCAAAAATCGAGTGCATCTAAAAACTATATAAATATAACACACCCAAATAAATAAATATATAGCTGCTATAACACAAAACCCTATCTCATATGTGGGCAAGATCAATAAATAAATGAAAATAACGTGCAGCACTACAAAACGTGAAACTTCAACATAAAAAATAATTAATAAATACATAGTGAATAATATGTCACAGTCATCTGAAAAGTCCAAAAGAAATTGCTTCTGAATATAATATCCTTCCTCCTGTGATCACCTAGTGCTTGAACCAAACCAATGTGCACAATTCCTCCACCAGATGTTTGCTCACCTATAGCAGTGCGACCTCACATAATTTATGCTCAGTCCAACCACACTTTTGGTCCCATATTGGACACTGAAGATCAACTTGATAAATAATGGATCCCAATACCTCGCTCAAAAAGCACCCCTCATCGGCAGTATTCCTCATAGCTAAAAAAATTCACAGAGTGTGTACCATTTAAAAAGCTTTATTTACCATTAAGACATATCCAAATGTGCACTCACATGTGACAGGTGCCAGACTGCACCAAGTGTGAAAAGCCTCCAGTATATCTCTGCAATCTTCGGAATCTGTGCCATCTGAATCAGCTGAAATATACTACAGCATTATGTCCTCCAAGCATGACACCATATCATATGAAAAACGTGTGGCACAATAGCAAACAGGGCCCTAGATGTGTTACCAGAGAGTCCCTCTATCTGCAGAGTCTTGGAGAAACGTATACCACAGCTAAGATAAACATCAATTCTTCGTTGCGTCGTGACGTCATCCAAAAGTACTCACTTTTGTTGCCAGCAGTTTAGACATTAATGGCTGTGTGCTGAGTTATTTTGAGGGGACAGCATATTTACACTGTTATACAAGCTGTACGCTCACTACTTTACATTGTAGCAAAGTGTCATTTCTTCAGTGTTGTCACAGGAAAAGATAGAATAAAATATTTACAAAAATGTGAGGGGTGTACTCACTTCTGTGAGATACCGTACATGTTGAAATCATCATTTTTTTATTTACTATAAACCCACCAAAAAAATAGCAATTTTTTTTTTAAAAAGAGACTTTATTGGGTTTTATTGTGCATACAAAATAACCAACGATAAGATATGTCAGTAATCATAGCGTGGCAACATGCCAAATCAGGTGAATAAATTCCAAGATAACAATTTTACTCAAAGACTCGTTACAGTAGCCCTGAACAGATCAGAGAAGAAATTAGAAAAGTTTAGGAAGAAAAGAGTTTCTATGAGAAAAGTATAGAACATGTAATGTAGCAGGATACAAGGGCTTAAAGTGTAAATATACTAGGTGTAGAGAGTCACGTATACATAAAGTAATCAAACATAAGAGCAAAAAGAATAAGCGATGTGAGCAATGTTGACCATTTGTCGTAACGACCAACAGGGAGGTCATTGTGCAAAAGAGTAGGAAATAATGAGGAAATGTAAAAGATAGGGTAGAAATAGACCAGCTAGAAAGTAAGACAACAGAGCTGAAAAGGCCAGCATAAAGAGAGTATGCCATCAGAGAAGGGAAGAAGGAGAAATAGAGAACAAGCAGTCACGTGCCTGAATTCTGAGGCCAGAAGACCATGGGAACCTGCCAAGATATAGAGATTTAAGCAGAAAAATAATAGCCTGAACGAGTAGCCATATAGTAAGGTGTAATGAGGAGCAGCGCATCAGTATGTGTAAAGGTGAGCTAGCAGGAGACCACTTCACATAGGTCAGCAAGGAGGATAAGAGAGCGAATGATAGGCCAGGGTGCCGAAATGAGAGGAGGACACAGCATAAACAGAAAAGGAGATTTCTGAGAAAAACACAGCATTCATAAAATAAGAATCAGTTGTCCCCTTAGACCAGCAATGGGCAAACTACGGCCCGCGGGCCGTATACGGCCCGGCGGACCTTTTAATCCGGCCCGCGGAGCTAGGCTCCCGCTAGGCTCCTCTCACAGTCCGCCCTGTTTCCTATGAGGATCTGTCCCCCCTCGACGTATCTGCGCATGTGCCGGAGATCGCCGATCGGCTGCTAATGCCTGAAACTGGCACATGCGCAGATACGTCGAGGGGGACAGATCCTCATAGGAGACAGATTTTCATGCTACACCGAATGGCGCGGGAACAAGAGGAACGCGCGGAGCAAAGGTAAGTGAATTGACACAGGGGGGACATGGGGAATGAATTACTATAGGGGGGATGAATTACTATAGGGGGGATGAATTACTATATGGGGGATGAATTACTATATGGGGGATGAATTACTATGGGGGATGAATTACTATATGGGGGATTAATTACTATATGGGGGATGAATTACTATGGGGGATGAATTACTATATGGGGGATTAATTACTATGGGGGATGAATTACTATATGGGGGATGAATTACTATATGGGGGATGAATTACTATGGGGGATGAATTACTATGGGGGATGAATTACTATATGGGGGATGAATTACTATATGGGGGATGAATTACTATATGGGGGATTAATTACTATATGGGGGATTAATTACTATGTGGGGGATGAATTACTATATGGGGGATGAATTACTATGGGGGATGAATTACTATATGGGGGATAAATTACTATATGGGGGGATGAATTACTATGGGGGATGAATTACTATGGGGGATGAATTACTATGGGGGATGAATTACTATGGGGGATGAATTACTATATGAGGGATTAATTACTATGCTTACTATGGGGGAATATTACTATACTTACTATGGATGACACATACACATCATTCATCTACTCTTGGTCCGGCCCCCGGGTCCAATATATGAACCCATTGCGGCCCTCAAGTCAAAAAGTTTGCCCACCCCTGCCTTAGACAATAACAACACCATGCATCAGGAGTACCCTAGAAGCTAGCTAATGACTAGTTTAAAAATCTATGAGAGGGGTGCTGGGGCTCCACAGTAGGGAGAACTTTTGAAACATATTGACCCCACTTGCGGTTTAACTTTTCCACTCCTGTTGTAGAAGGAGCTATATGCATGCCGAGCCGATCCAATCGAAATAGAAAGTTAAGTTCCATTTTGACGTCCGAGATGGTAGGTGGAGAGGTGGAGACCCATTTTTTCAAAATAGCCCTTCTTGCCGCCATCTAGCAAATGGATAGCCATGGTTTGGCTGCTCTGAACAAAGCAAGATGGCGGTGTGGGGCAGCAGACACTGAAACTTCCAAGTTGCCAAAAAGAAGAAGCAGCGGGTCTCTAGGTAACTGAAGAGTAGTGATGAAGAGCACAAAATTCAAAAGTTGAGTCCAGAATGTACAGACCAATGGGCAATTCCAGAATCTGTGGTGAAGTGACGGTTTATATGATCCACAGAGCGGACATGTAGAGATCCTTGAGTCTGCTCGGGAGTACAAGCAAGGCATATAGGCATGGCGCATAATTTTAAATTGCTGCTCCCTCCAAAATTCATTCGTATTGAACGCACAGGTAGTATTAAAACCTGTGAGCATCTGCTCCGCGGTAAAAGCATTGTCAAAGTCTCATATCCATGTTTTAACGGAAGAAAAAGATTCCATCGGTTTAGCATATTGCATAGACAAATGACCATATATATTGGATATGTTGTATTTTTGATTCCTTACAAGGACTTCTATCATAGTCGAGCAAAATCGAGTGGACTTATTTTGTACTATAGATTTCACATAATTCCTAACTTGCAAAATATACAAAAAATGGTGGGAAGGAAGATCAAACGAGCTAAGAATTTGTTGGAACGGAAGGGGGGATCCTGATGCTGCGTCATACAGTTGACTTACAAGTCTAAGGCCCTGGTTATACCACTTGTCATAGGCTGCATGATGTTGAGAGACAGAAAAGGAAAGATTGTAGTGAATAGGGAGAAAACTGGACAGCCAGGGAGAAACTCCTAATCTACGTCTGACCTCTCTCCATGTAAATAATGTATCCCGTATGAGTGGGTTGTGTTTAAGTTGTGGAGGGAGTGAAGTGGAATTAGAATGTAAAACGGCCGACAGGTCAAACGGACTCACCATAGCAGATTCGAGTTGGTAATTGGAAAACATGGACGAACGGGAGATCCAATCTATACATACCCGTAAGATACAGGATAAGTTATAGAGCCTGATGTTGGGAAGGCCCAGACCACCCTCACATCTAGGGAGAAACAACTTGTATATAACTATACGCGGTCGGCGCCCCCTCCATAAGAAACTAGAAATCGCTTTGTTCAACCTGACAATATCCGTGCGCTTGAGCAGGAGAGGGATAGTTTGGAGAGGATATAAAAGCTTTGGAAAACTCATCATCTTGAAGAGGTGGGCTCTACCCATAAGTGATAACGGCAATTCTTTCCACATCTCTAATTCCCCTAATATTTTTTGTATTACTGGCGAGAAGTTAAGAGAATAAAGGGACGAAGCTAATTTCCCAATTTTAATACCTAGATAGGTGATATGGTTTGTATTAATTTTAAAAAGTGAGTTGCCGGCCCACTCAGGGAGTCGAGCATGATACAGGGGCAAAACCTTACTTTTCGCAAAGTTAATACGGAGACCCGAGCAATCCCGAAAATCTGCGAAAACGGATTGAATGTACGGTAAATCTAAAGACGGGTTGGAGGTGAATATCAGCATGTCGTCCGCAAATAAAGCTAGGCGAAGGTCTTGTTGGGCAATTTGAATGCCATGAAGTTGTGACTGAAACAACAAGAAGCGGGCTAAGGGTTCTAAGGCTAGATTGAAAAGCAGGGGGGACAAAGGACAGCCTTGTCTTGTGCCCTTATGTAGCGGAATGGAGTTGGATATTTTCCCCGCCGCTACTACCTGGGCTGTCAGGGCGGAGTACATAGCCTGAATTAAACGCGTGAATGGACCGGAAAAGCCAAATTTAGCGAGGACTGAGTGAAGCCATTCAAAACTTACATTATCAAACGCTTTTTCAGCGTCGAGGGAAATAATCGCTAGGTCCTGGAATGGGTTATTTTTAGCCTGATGTAAAACTGTAAGCACCTTGTGAATGTTTGACGTGGCCGAGCGCCCCTTTATAAAGCCTGCTTGAGAAGGGTGAATAAGGGAGGGTAAGATAATAGCCAATCGATTAGCTACAAATTTAGAAAGAATCTTTGCATCTAGATTAAGGAGAGAAATTGGACGATAAGAACCAGGCTCCGAAGGGTCTTTGCCTTTTTTGGCTACTAATTTAATGTGGGCTTGGGAAGCTGATGGAAGATACACCCCACTCTCCTGAATAGATTGATAAACCCGCTGTAGAGTAGGAGAGAGGGTTTTATCCATACGTTTATAAAATTCAGAAGTGTACCCATCTGGACCTGGGCCTTTGCCATTGGCTAAAGAGGTAATAGCCTGACAAATATCCGTTTGAGATATCGGGGCATTTAGAGATTGCAGTGCTATTGGATCTATTTGTGGTAGATGTACACTATCGAGAAAGGAGTGTGCCCGTACCTGGTCTATAGGGTCCGACCCATATAAATTTGCGTAAAAGCTTTCCAGAATAGATATAATCTCTTCCGGAGATTGTTTAAGTAACCCCTGAGAATCTTTTAGAGAGGTGAATTGCGTGGGGGTAAAAGGCTTCCTACACAAACGCGCCAAAAGTTTGCCTGGTTTGTTTCCAAACCTGTGATACTGTAAATCAAGGTATGAGTGATGTAATGTTTCCTGAGCAGCCGCCCATGTGTCGAACTGGTTTTTAGTATCCGCCCAAGCTTTCCTATTGTCCTGCGAATTGAATTCCGTCATCTTTCGCTGAGTCAGTCTAAGAAGGTTACTAGCCTCGGTGAAATTATGCAAAAAAATTTTTTTATATGCAGACGTAAAGGCAATAATTTTGCCACATAGTACCGCCTTTCCCGTATCCCAATATAAATTTGGATTGGTGACATGAGCCGCATTATTAATTTGGAGGTCTGCCCAGGTGTCTTGTAACTGTCGGGAAAGCTCCTGATTGTTCGCCAAAAACGAGGGGAAGCGCCATATCCTAGGGTGTGGTGTAGGATCTAGAAGATTTATAGTAATAGAAATTGGGGCGTGATCCGATATGGCTATATCGTGTATGGTAGATGACACCACATGTTGCAGTGTAATGGGGTTGCCAAAAATATAATCGATTCGAGATAAGGAATGGTGAACGGGAGAGTAAAAAGTGTAATCTCTACCGTCCGGATGGGTCAAACGCCATATATCAGTAAGTTGCATTGCTTCTACGAAACTACCAAGTAAAGTGGGCGTTGGACGGGGAGGTTGGGTGGAGCGAGAATCTCAACGCTCTGCGATTTATCCTCCTGCTCCTGCATAACAGAATTAAAGTCACCTCCCATGACAAGCGGCTTATGAATATAGGGTGCCAGCCGTGAAGACAGGCCCTGAAACACCTGCCTTGTCGGGGAGTTGGGTGCATATATGTTGGCAACAACCAATTCCTGAGAGCCTAATTTGACATGTATAGCTACGAAGCGTCCCTCGGTGTCCGCCTCCATAGAGACCAATTCAGGATTAAGTCGCTTGTGGATAAGAATAAGTACCCCTGCTTTATTATTAATGGAGGAGGAGCCGAAGGCGTGAGCCACCCAGAGTTTTCGCATACGGACAAAGTCAGGTTGTGTGAGATGTGTCTCTTGGAGTAGAGCTATATCCGCGCGTAAGCGCCGCAGATGTCTTAGTACTGCCATGCGTTTGTGAGGGGACCTGAGGCCTTTAACATTCCAGGAAAAAATACGTGTCATTCTAGCTGAAGTGAAGTGTGTGATAAAAAGATAAGGGACTTACCAACTAGAAGTGTATCAACAATTAGCGCTGCTTCATTAGGCAGATGGGAGTGGTGTAAATCTGGTCTCAGTAGACGACGGAGATCTCCAAAGAGGTAAAGGTGAAAGTGGAGGGAAAAAAGAGGAGAGAGAGTAAAGGCAGTAGCAAGGGCCCTAGTAAGGCCCAACAAAGATTCAAAACATATAATATACAATAACAGTATAAAGGACTTCACGTCATTCCGCATGCTGTAACCACCAACATCAGCGTGACCGGGAGTGGTAATGATAGGAGCTAGCCCCAGGGACCTAGTTACAATTGCTGAGATACGTGAGGGCGTCCCTCAAACGTACCCCCGACAGCGGCTCCAGCACCCCACCCCCCGCAGCCCTGCTGATGTAAGGAGCAAGGCATGTGCGGGAAAGAGGAAGTTAAATTCAGGCATATTTGTAAATAAAACATGACATCGAAATAAATGGCAGAGCAAGGGCCCTGTGCCAAACAGATAATACTTAAACAATTAGAGCTGAACAACCGAAAAGGCTCAAACTTTACAATGTGGGAGCATTTCAGTAAATTAAAAGGTACCACTCAAGGAAATAATGAAAAATAGAAAAGCTCTTTCGTCTGAGCCCATCGGATTGAAAGAAAAGCTTGAAGCTTTTATGCTGAGACCAATGGCCTCATAGGTCTTCAAGGCGGACGAGCTTTAGAGGAAGATGAAATAATGCGTTGACGTTTAGGTGGGTCTTTGCGAGGACTGCGTTGATCTCTGGGACCACAATTTCTGCCCGCAGGCTGCGTCGCCGGATCCCCTTCAGCTAGGTGATCTCGGAGATATTGGTGGGCTTCTTCAGGATGAACAAAAGACTTGGAGACCCCAGATGGTGCAGTGAATCGTAAAGTGGCCGGATACGCCAATGTGAACTTTATTCCTTTCTGATAAAGACTAGCACATACTTGTTGAAATGCTTTCCGTTTGCGCGACACTTCCTGCGAGTAATCCGCAAATAGCATTAATTTGTGACCCTCAATCTGCAAAGACCGTGAGTTGCGAAAAGAAGTGAGGATCGCTACGCGGTCAGCATAATTTAGATAGCGGACAATCACTGAACGTGGCTTTCGGCGCTCGGTAGACGGAGGCCCCAGGCGATGAGCTCTCTCGACCTGGCAGGAGGAAGAAAGGCCTAGCGCCGCCGGGATCCGTGCAGAGCATAGGTCAGGGAGAGATCCGGTATTAAAAGATTCTGGAAGACCCACAATGCGTAAGTTATTCCTACGTGATCGATTTTCCAGATCTTCAATTTTATCCAAAATACTTTGCTGTATACTATTAGATTGTGATGTAACCGCTTGCATGGAATGGACTTCATCTTCTAAATCAGATAAGTGCTGTTCAGCCTCAGATAATCGTTTAGAATGGTTGCTGAGATCTTTTCTCAGCTGTTCAATGCCCAATGTGACTGCTCTATCTACAGCCTGGGTGATATTAGGGAGCAAGATAGCTGACACTGCCTGTGCTATTTTTGTATACTTCTCATTTAGGCAGTCAGTGCCACAGGGGAATGAAGAGGCAGTGAGGAGATGGGAGGGAGACTCTAACAGGCCTGCTCCCAGAGTGTGATCCCGCTCCTTGCCTGTGTCCATGCCGTGACAGGCATTGTCGGCCATCTTGGCTGCAGGAGGGGGAGAGCCGCATCCCTCCGCTCTGGCCGCCGACTCGTGACTGGACTGCGCCGGCAAAAGGTACCGCTCCATGCCGGGGCCACTGCCAGAGGGTGGGGGACACCCGAGGACTGAAAGGCGGGGTCCCCGAGGCTATCAGCGGGCTTTATATAGCCGGGATCCCGGGAGCCGCGGGACCCGCGTATCACAGCATCCGGCACCGGAACCGGAAGTCAAAATAGCAATTTTAATGTCATACAATATTTGTGCAGCCATTTCTCAAATTCAAATTTTCAGGTCAAAAAACACAAACAAATTTTAGTGCACACAAACACAATATCGTACCCAATTTTTGGTAAACTATAAAAGATGATGTTGCATCAAGTAAATAGACACCAAACATATTGTGTAAGCTTGTGAAATGCTGACAATCAACAGTACCTACAACTGTCCATAGGCGATGCTTTAAACGCCTTTACTGCATAGCTTATTTATTTAAATTTAGCTATGGCTCTAGAATTATTGCGATCACTCCAACTTGCAGCAATACATCACATGTTTAGTGCACTCACCAGTTATGGCAGACCTACATGCACATTTGAGGAGGAGGGGGGTGTTTTTACATTTTTTGTAATTATTTATATTTATTTAATTTAATTTTTTTGACACCTTTTTTTCACAATTAACTTTATTGCTATCACAAGGGGTGAACAGCTTTGGACAGTGACAGGTACTCTTTATGGAGACATCAGGGATCTATTAGACCCCCAATGTCTCCCCTGCCCTTCAGAGCATCCGAACAAACATAGATTGTGTTTGATTAGATGCTTTCCTGGCTGTAATGTCTGGGGAAACACAGCCCGGAAACTGGAAGTGACAAACTATTGTTGCTGTCAGCTTAATGTATCACAGAGAATGGATGTTCCTCCAACTCCTCTTTGAGCAGCTGCCTCAACTGCTCACCGTAATTTCAGACTCCCAGGTGGAATGACCCAGAAACAGCGGCGGGCAGCGACAGGAGGGGGCCCCTTCAAGGCACTGTAAAAGTGATCAGGTGGCTCTAAAATTGCTCACTTTTACTGATCACCAGCTGAAGAAAACAGTGGCAGAAGCAGCAGCAGCCATGATCCTGGTATAACCACTTGCTGCCGAGGCCGTACCTATACAGCCTCTGGGTAGCAAGCCATTATTAAAAGCTTGCAAATTAGCCTTCAAGAAGGGCAGAAAAAAAATTACAAGATTTAGTGCCTATAGATTTTCAATAGGGTTCAAGGCTATGTTCACCAAGTTAGCTATGCTGACTGAAATAGCTGAACCTCCTGTGAATTAAACTTTGCAAATCGACTTGAAGCTTTGAATATATTTCCTCTCATTTCCTGTTGTTTACTATATAGTGCAGGAAGAAGAGGAGAAATGAAAATGGAAATGAGCTATAGTACAGGAAGGAGAGGAGAAATCCCCCCAATAAGACAGAAGTGGCAAAAAATGTCAGGAGTTTCAACCATTCCATATGCTTACCAAAATGAAAAAGAAAAAAAAAGTTTGGGATTTGTATATACCATTGTACTTTATGTAGAATGTATTCATATTGGTTGTTAATTGAAAGTTCTTTAGTATTGATGGCCCTTAGGAAAAAATGGTCAGTCTTCACTAGGGACAAGCTTCTGGTTCAATTCAAACCCATGTTCAGACAAATTTTCACTTGTTCAGAAGTTCTCCAAATGGCTGAACTAGCTGGGTATTTAGCTGAGCCTTTTTTCTGAAAAAGGAAGTAATACATTTAGAAGCAGTGTTACTATCACTACTAAATGTGATTGCTTGGTTTTTAGGGAGTAGACAGTCATCCTCACAACCAGTGACTCATCCCTGTCCTGCACCGCCCAGCCCATTCAGTGCCGTTCAAAATTCATACTAGATCTTTAAGTCTGGTATGGATGTCAAGTGGAAAGCCACACAAAACAAACAAATAAATAAATAAACTCCATACCAAAACCTTATCCAAGTATGTATGCTGGGAGGTAGTGATGAACCAAACCCCCCCCTGTTCTGTTTGTGGTCGAACATTCAAACATAACAAAAGTTTGACCGTGAACTTCAAACAGAGGGGACAATTCACTAAGCAGAATCTTACTGCATCTGAGTATGCAGTAAGATACCGCACAGCTACTAAAATACCGCATTAGTAGTGAAAACATTCTTCCATGTTTTAGCTGTGAGCGGGATTCCCTGCTGACAGCTGAATATAAAAAGAATTGCCTGCATTGCCCAACAATTAAAACATTTTTAAAAAAAGATGTGGGGTCCTCCTCCCATTCATACCAAGCCCTTCAGGGCTGGTATGGATTTTGAAGGGAAACCCCATGACAAGATTTTTTTTTAAAAATGGCGTGGGGGTCCCCCCAAAATCCATACCAGACCCTTATCTGAGAATGCATCCTGGTAGGTCAGGGAAAGGAGGGGATGAGCAAGTGCCCCCACTCCTGGACCATACCAGGCCACATGCCTTCAACATGGGGGGTGCTTTGGGGCAGGGGGACTTCCCCCCAAAGCACCTTGTCCCCATGTTGATGGGGACAAGGGCCTCTTCCCCACAACTGTGGCTGGTGGTTGTGGAGGTCTGTGGGCAGGGGGCTTATCGGAATCTGGAAGTCCCCTTGAACAAGGGGGCCCCCAGATCCCGGCATCCCCATGTGAATGAGTATGGGATACATGGTACTGTTAATCATTCACAAAAAAAATGTAGTAAAAAATGACAAAAGACAGTGTTTGACAAGTCCTTTATTAAAAACAAAAATAAAAAAGTCCCCTGATGTATATTTAACATCAGTCATGATGCCCACTGCCACCACCGACCCAAAATAATTTTAAAAAACCACTCCACTCTCGACGCTGGCTCTTGCCATCTGACAGCTAAGCCGGGATGATATTTCTTAAATACTGTGATGACGTCACAAGGGGATGGGGCTTATGTAATCATGTGCTGTGATTGGCCAAAGCATTGCACCTGACCTGTGGTCAGGTGCATTGCTTTAGCCAATCACAATGCACTGTCGGGGCAGTGTACATTGTGGGGCACGGTGGGCAAACAGCCTGCCAAATGCCTTTACCGTTTGTGTGTTCGCCGAACACACAAATGGCCAGCGTTCGAGTTGAACTTATGTTTGACTTGAACATTCTTCCCAACATTACTGGGAGGCCAGGATGGGGGGGGGGGGAGCTTAAGGCTCCTTTCTAAAGCACACAAGGCTACATGTGTTCAACATGTAAAATGTACCTTGCCAGGGGGGACCACTGTGGGTGGGGGCTTAACAGTCTAACAGAATCTGAAATTCCCTCCTAAAAATAAGTAGCCCGTCTCCCTCTTTCAAGTACATTTTAAGGGGTGTCCGAAACAAAAAGAAGAAAAATGCATGGTCCCCTCAAAATTCATACCAGACTCTTATCTGAGCATGCAGCCTGGCTGGCTAGGAAAAGGGAGGGGGCAAGCCTTTTTCTCCCTTCTGAATCATACCAGACTACATGTCATCAACATGGGAAAGGGACTTTGCCAGTGCCCCCTCCTAGCAAAGCACTTTGTCCCCATGTGATGAGGACAAGGACCTCTTCTCCACAATTCTTGCCCAGTGGTTGTGGGATTCTACAAATAGTTTAAATCTGGAAGCCCCCTTTAAAAGTAATGGGGCCCCTGTATGTTGGCTCCCCCTGTCAGACATTTTAGGGGGGCCCAAAAAAAAAAACAAGGAGAAAAGTGTGGTGTTTCCCCAAAAATCCATCTCAGACAATTTTCAGAGAATGCAGCCTGAAAGGCAAGGAAAAGGGGGAAATGAACAAGGTGGGAAAAGATGGAGGGAGGGTTATGGCTGGTGATAGGGAGTTTCCCATGTTACAAACAACCACTGGCAATTATAGTTCTGTTCATACTGCTAAAAAAATCCAAAACACAAGTGAAAAATGTGACAATGAATTGAAGTGTTTGTTCACCAATTCCTGAAGTTGTCCAAGTAAAATAGGAGAGCTGGAAACTTTGATGCATAAAGAAAACTATGATTTACTTGGTTTTGCTGAATCTTGGCTTCATTCTTAACAAGACAGGGCTATTAATATTCCCAGCTATGCAGGGTAAATGAAAAAGTGGTGGTGACTGTCTCAATGTGAGAAGTAATTTCAAAGTGGGTGTGAAAAGGACCTTGTCAATGGAAAGTGTGATGATGCTGATGCAGTAAAATAGAGAAAATGTATAAATCTAATTA
Organism: Staurois parvus; assembly: GCF_062004578.1. Taxonomy (NCBI): domain Eukaryota; kingdom Metazoa; phylum Chordata; class Amphibia; order Anura; family Ranidae; genus Staurois; species Staurois parvus. The sequence goes on from NW_028317807.1 coordinate 19,080,313, forward strand.
CAAGTCAATTTTCTGTTACAGTTCATACAGGCCCCAAGGCCAGGTTTCAAAAGTGAGTAGGATAAACCACAAAACATTCTTCAAATATATTAATAGTAAAGAGGTCAGGCCTGAGCATGTAGGCCCTTTACAGATAATTTTGAGTGGGTTACTGAGGACAAAGAGAAGCCAAATTTGTTAAATACCTTCTTCTGCGCTGTGTATACAAACGGAAAATGGGAAGCTCAAGTCCAGACAAAATAACAATAAATAAAGCACCTAGACCAAATGGCTTACATCCCTAGGTCCTCAAAGAGTTGAGCTCTGTTATTTCTAAGCCCCTGTTTCTCATTTTTAGACTCTTTAATGACTGGCATAGTACCGCTGGATTTACATAAGGCCAATGTGGTGCCTATATTTAAAAAGGGATTAAAGTCTTTACCAAGTAACTACAGACTGGTTTTTTTAACTTCAATAGTCATGAAGATACTTGAGAATTTAATAAAGCGGATTCCTGAAAGACTAAATAGATGGCCCACTTACGGGTTTCGATGTGCGTGATGGCGTTATCTCTGTTAGCACCCCAATGCATTTCGTCATCACAATTAGCCACTCTGTGATAACATCTGTGATGACAAAATGTGTCAGAGGCTATCAGAGATGATGACATCACGCACATCGAAACCCGGATGTGGGCCTTCACTGTACATGAGTGTAGGACCGCTCTGACATGTAATCTATGAAGTATAGCCTATGTGTCTTTTATTTTATGTGAGTGTTTTTAACCATTTATAAATCAGAAGCTGGTTTTTACTGCACTTTGAGAGGGTTTCTCTTCCTTCTCTGGCTACATGATCCTCTTATGGAGTGTGAGGTATAGGAGCAAGTTCAGAGATTCAGTGACATCCAGATGACATTCTGGTGTGGGCTGTTTGACAAGCACTTTTGACCATTCCATTGTACATTCAGTGGTGTCTGGTGGATTTTATCTTTTTCCTTTCGATTGATGAAAGAATTCTTGTGAAACAGTGGCTTAGAAATAACAGAACTCAACTCTTTGAGGACCCATGGATGTAAGCCATTTGGTCTAGGTGCTTTATTCATTGTTATTTTGTCTGGACTTGAGCTCCCCATTTTCCTTTCGTATACACAGCAGTATACACAGCTCAGAAGAAGGTATTTAACAAATTTGCCTTCTCTTTGTCCAAAGCAGCCAGCTCAAAATTATCTTGTAAAGGGCCTACATGCTCAGGCCTGATTTACTATTAATATATTTATATATATACATATATTTGTATATATACAGTATATATCACGTTGTTTGGAATTATATTCACTGTGGGACTTTTTTTGATGAACTTTACACCATTTCTATTTTCTAATCATAAATTTTTCACATATTGTTAGTGACACGTGGTTTATGGTATTTTTTTATGCACTTTATTGTAGCATTGTTGTAACTGTTATTTAACTTTATTTTATAGTGCTACACTTTGTTTTCTCAGTGTTGTCATATGCACCTGCCCATTGACAGAGCAGACAGAACATGGCATTGTACACAGGCTGAGCATGACTAGGGAAATTTACTGAAGGTATACAGTAAATCTCTTTTTGTGTAAGACCTGGTGCCATTAAGAAACTGACGTTCAAATTAAAGTAACCCTCTCTGAATGGGGGGAGCTATCAACCATCCACCATTCCTCCATTTATAGATCCTGTGTCATTCATAGAAACTGTAAAGCGGATTCTATGAATGAAGAATCAGGCAGGAAAGGGTGGGCAGAGTCAAGCTTTCTTGATGAGAGTTTCTGACAACCTCTTAGCTGTACTGAAAAATTATGGTAGCCAGGAGGGGTTGCAGGAGTGACTGGAATAATACTAAAAGAAGAATTAACACAAGGGACACATCATACTAACGGTGAGATATGTCCCTTGTGCTGATTGTGTTTTTGGCTGCACTTAGACTTTAAAACTCCATTTTTCGCTCATTAGGAAAAAATTAAACATTCATGAACAGGGTACGTTAGCATAATGTGATGCAATGTACTGTTCAGCAAAAGAGAACTAGTTATATTATGTTAATAATATGTTATCTTATTCAACTAATTATACTTTCAATTTTGAAACTTTAATAAAAGCTGAGCTCCAGTCAAAAACAATATTGGGGCATTAACTAGGTACCAACCGAGTACCTCTTATTTTGTGTCCCAGTTGTGGCTGCTTCTTTGTTCCTGAAAACTGCTAGATTGATGCACCCCCTGACAGTGATGTAAGTGCTGAACGTCAGCCATTGAAAACGGAGTACAGTGATCACAGCAAGTTACTTGCTCTGCAGTGCCTCTATTCATAAAACATTTTGGACAAAGTAGCAGCGACCAGTGAAAGGTACGTTACTGGATTCTAGTTGATGTGCCAATATTGTTTTTTGCCTGGAGTTCATCTATAGATAAAAATAATAGTCTAGAGCATGTCACTGGTTATTTTATTTATTTTTATTTACACATTCACTTAAAGGAAATTTATTACACGACGGAAAGAACTCACTCTCCCATTTAATCCACCCCAGTCATTGAATCTTTTATAATCTCCAGGTCTCAGGTAATACTGGCGTCCTCTGTAGTTAGGTTGCTCATAGAATATCCAGTATCCATCAAGTACCTTGCAAGAATGAATATCATGGTGGTGGAATTTTTCAAAAACGTGAGGACAATCTTCACTAAACTCCATCATCTCTCCTTGAAAGTCATCTTTTTCATGCAACCTGATTCTGTAAGAACCACCATACTGAAATGGAAAAATAAAATTACATTATATATTAATACTAATTAGATCCCATTATTTTTCTAAATGTAACAGCTGGCCATAAAATTAGCTAATGTGAAACATAAATAGTGACTCATAATGAAAAAAACAGTTCTTGAGCAGTCCTTATGACTAAACTAGCTATCAATAATTATTTTCAGTTTTCTCAATTTACATAGTATTAAAGCGGAGTTCCAATCAGTTTTGTGTTTATTAAAAGTCAGCAGCTACATAAACTGTGGGCACCAGGCTGTGACAGCTTGCGGCTTCACAGCTGGGTGCCCACTGCACATGCACGAGTCGCGCTGCACATTTCTCATTGGTCTGGCAGTCTTCTGGGACCTGTGAAGGTTCCCAGGAGACTGCAGGAGGAAGGAGGGGGCAGAACTTCCATCTCACTTTGCTGCAGCGAACTGAGCCAGAAGTGGGAGTGGGTACCTGTCAAGAACAGGTATCCGCCCCCCCCCCTCCCCCCCAAATAAGGCAGTGGAGGGGGGGAGGCAAATAAGCAAAACTTCCACTTTTGAGTGGAACTCCGCTTTAATTACCTATGATCATCTGGCTGGAGCCCCCATTCGCACCTAACTATGCTTTACACTCACAAAGTCTCATTCTTTATACTTGTCCCTGTTCACACTTGTATGTTTAATCTCCCTAGGTGCAAAAAAGGACATGAACATTTTTTTGAGCATATTCAGGCATTTTTTTGTCTCAAAGACTGCATTGGGAGCACCTTAAAATATGTGATATTTGTATTTATGCATGTTGTGGCACATTTGTACACCTGAAGCATTCCTCTCCTCTTATTGAACTTCTCTACTCCCCATGTCCAGTCCAGAAAACAATCTGCTGAAGATGGATATGCATGTAAAAATGCCTGTAAAATAGCTGAAATATGGCCCAAAATTTAAACACCAGAAAAAGTGCTTTAAAATTCACCAGGAATACACTCTGCTCTGGTGTGAATGCAAACTTTGGGTTAATTGAATCGCATGTAAATGAAACTCACGCAATACGTTAAATTTGTTTGGGAACATACTTTAAACTCTTCACATTTTAAAGTGACAAATCAACATGTCCTTTCAACCTCTTAATTACTGAATTGTACAGCTTTGCTAGTACTAGAGACTAGTGGAGCTGCTGCAGCAGACAGTAAGACATAGCTAGCAGTCCTAAAAAAAACTCACAATTACAAATTAGATCTTATTTACACTTGCACTACCCATCTGTAGAGTGATCTGCAATGGATTGTTTTTCAGAAGTCATTTAATAGGCAGTGAGGAGGCAATATGTCTCCTCTTTGCCTTCAGTTTTAACCCACAAAAGCCCACACCACTGTGTCACAACCACATATGCATTGAACACAGTTGCAGGACATTTGTGGCACATCCCCCTTCACATGCATGGGTTATGTTCAGCAAGCAGTACTGCCCACTAAATGCTACAGGGGGGTAATCTTTGTCTCACCAGTATACAAAGCATCATGTCTTTGGCATACAGTTGTGTTCAAAATAATAGCAGTGTCTTGAAAAAAGTGAATAAAGCTCAAAATCCTTCTAATAGCTTTTATTTCCATACACACAAATGCATTGGGAACACTACACATTCTATTCCAAATCAAAACATGAAGAAAAATATATAAAATTTGTGTTCCTCTAAAAAAATTGAAGAAAAGTGAATATTAGACTGTTCAAAAAAATTGCAGTGTTTGTATTCTTTACAAACTGAAACATTCACTATATAAACTGAAAAATGTTTGAAGATTTTGCTTTCCTTTGAATCACTTAATTAATATTTAGTTGTATAAGCACTGTTTCTGAGAACTGATGTACATCTGTGTTGCATGGAGTCAACCAACTTCTGGCACCTGTGAACAGGTATTCCAGCCCAGGATGATTGGACTACATTCCACAGTTCTTCTCTATTTCTTGGTTTTGCCTCAGAAACTGCATTTTTGATGTCACCCCACAAGTTTTCTATTGGACTAAGATCCGGGGATTGGGCTGGCCACTCCATAACGTCAATCTTGTTGGTCTGGAACCAAGATGTTGCATGTTTACTGGTGTGTTTGGGGTCGTTGTCTTGTTGGAACACCCATTTCAAGGGCATTTCCTCTTCAGCATAAGGCAGCATGACCTCTTCAAGTATTCTGATGTATTCAAACTGATCCATGATCCCTGGTATGTGATAAATAGGCCCAACACCGTAGTATGAGAAACATCCCCATATCATGATGCTTGCACAACCATGCCTCACTGTCTTCACAGTGTACTGTGGCTCTAAATCAGTGTTTGGGGGTCGTCTGACAGACTGTCTCCAGCCACAAGACCCAAAAAGAACAATCTTACTTTCATCAGTCCACAAAATGTTGCACCATTTCTCTTTAGGCCAGTCAATGTGCTCTTTGGCAAATTGTAACTTCTTCAGCACATGTCTTTTTTTCAACAGTGGGACTTTTCGGGGGCTTCTTGCAGATAGCTTGGCTTCACATAGGTGTCTTCTAATTGTAACAGTACTCACAGGTAACTTTAGACCTTCTTTGATCTTCCTGGGGCTGATTGTTGGCTGAGTCCTTGCCATTTTGGCTATTCTTCTATCCATTCGAATGGTAGTTTTTCGCTTTCTTCCACGTCTTTCAGGTTTTGGTTGCCATTTTAAAGCATTTGCGATCATTTTAGCTGAGCAGCCTATCATTTTTTGCACTTCTTTATATGTTTTCCCCTTTCCAATCAACTTTTTAATCAAGGTTCTTCTGAACAATGTCTGAAACGACCCATTTTCCTCAGGATTTCAGAGAGAAATGCACTGTAACCAGCATGTACAACAGTTGCTGCCTTCCTTCCTTAAATAAGTGCAATAATTGCCACCTGTTTTTCAAACAGTGAATGACCTCACTAATAGAACTCCACACTGCTATTATTTTGAACATCCCCTTTCAATTAGTGATTCAATTACACAGAATCATCAGCATGCATGGCATGACTGTTTGGTCTGTTGGATTTCTATTACTCTACTACACCTGCTAGTAAATTATTTGCCATGTAGAAATATCATTTCTACCAAAAACAGTGATTGATCAGGTAAGTGATGTCTGACTGCTATTATTTTGAACACAACTGTATGTTTGTATATCTCCATATGGCTGCCTTTGAAGGGGTTTGGTAAAAGTGCATCCCAACCACTTATTTCTAGCAACCCCCCCAAACCCCAACCACGACTGTAAACTAGGCGTTCCTTGTTACAAGTAATATGGAGACTGACAGCGACAGGCTACAAAAATGGTGAAGGGTCTGAGGCGAACAACATATCAGAAGAGACTGTGATATGTTGGTGACCAGATTGAAAACTTAACATACATAAACAGTGTGAATAAGGTTCACGGGATCAGTCTTTTCTAAGATTAAGAACACTAGCATGGCCTCAAACTAGCAGGAATGTTCAACATGCTTGGAATAAACATAAATCAATACAAAGATCCTTTTTTATATGCTACTCTTAAAGCAGTAGAAACAAAAAGACATTATTTAAACTGCTGTGACCTATAGCAAGCAATGAAGTTTAAAGTGGTTGTAAAGACTCAAGATTTTTTACCTTCATGCATTCTATGCATGAAGGTAAAAAAACCTTCTCTGTGCAGCGCCCCACCTAATACTCACCTAAGCCCCCTCTCGATGTAGCAATGTGCACTGGAGTCTCAGCTATCCTGGGACTCCCTCTCCTCATTGGCTGAGACAGAAGTGGGAGCCATTGACTCTCATTGCTGTCAATCACAGCCAGTGAGACAATGAGAAGAGAGAGGGGGTGTTGCCAAGCTGCAGCTCCATCTGTGAATGGACACACAGAGCAGCGGGTACCCCCCATAGCAAGCTGCTTGCTGTGGGGTACCTGACAGGAGGTGGGGGTCAGGAGCACCCGCGGGGGGACCTGGGAAGAGGAGGATCCAGGCTGCTCTGTGCAAAACCACTACACAGAGCAGGTAAGTATAGGCATGTTTGTTATTTAAAAAAAATAAGTCTTTGGAATCACTTTAAGTTATCTAAGTCTTATAATAGAAAGATGATATTTCATACACTTGGTAAAAGTTACTGGACTTTGAACAACATCATTCTTGTTAGCAGTGCCTTTTTAAATAAATCACATAATGCGCAACAAATTTGTTTGGGTTTTTATACCTGTAAAAATGCAGGACAATGGTGGATATATCATAAAGTACTTTGACTATAAGGCATAAAAAATGATCAATTGTCTGCAAAGCATGGTACACTTCAGGAAAGGCAGAGATTCCTTTTTTTAATTTCTAATGGTACACCATTAGTTAAGATGTTCATCTGAAACCATGGGTCACCCAATTCTGATTGCATCAATCAGCCAACTTTTCACAAAAACATGAATGACTATTTTTATACCTTACCTGAGGAATTATGCGGCAGGACTTAATGGAATCATTATATCCCATCCAGTTTTGATAGTCTGGGTAGTCTCCACGTTTAAGGTAATACTGAAAACCTGAGTAACCTGGACGCTCATAAATTACCCAGCAACCATTTAACACTCGAGCTGAATTACACCTACTGAAAAAAGACTGTAAGTCACTTTGGTCACCGTTACATTCATAGGAACGACCTTGGAAGTCACTATCCTCATAGAAGATTATCTGAAATTGAAAAAAAAACAAAGGTTACACATAAGTATATTACATAAAAAATCATATAAATAAAATACAGCAAGTACAGCCATGCTTAGCATTGCAGAGCTGTAATGATACTTAAAGTATACCACCATCTGATATATACCTAACGCCAGGATGTATTATACAAAAACTACAAATAATAGTGATCAATTTTAACAAAACAAATAATAAGAATGGAAAATTCTTACTTTCCCCATGTTTTTCAGCATTAGAACACCTAGTGTTTGGTGGAATATAGCCTGGCAGCCTCTTTATATATCACATGGACTGCCAAAGCTGCATAAATCAAACAAAACTTTCTGCCCAGTAAGGATAATGTATAGTTCTTTAAGCTCTATTCTATGTTAGCATTATTTATTCTTTTTTCTGTTTGTGTTATTGCTAAAAGGTGACAGTAGGTATACAATTGTATTTAACTGTATTTAACTTCACAATAGAATGCTGGCAGCAACATCAGTAATTAACCAATAGCAGCATACATTTGTTTGTCTGTGGATAGAAACAAAATCACACATGGTAAAGGTTTTTCTAAAGCTAAAGCAAACCTGTAACTTTGCCCATACTAGGGGGCACCAAAGGCAGTATATATACACTCATTTGTAAACGCTATAACTTTCATGTAAACCAATTAATTTACATGTATTGGGATTTTTTTTAGCAAAGACATTGTAATAGAGATGCTGGGTGCAATAACTAAAAGCAAGTCATATACACGCACACAATCATCATGTAGTTGTGCAGGTACCTTTTAATCAACATTTATACCATTACTTATTCTATGCATGTGAAAGACCATCTACCAAATGAACACCTGCCCTGGCACATCATAGCTTTCACCCCGCACTAAAAGAATACAACTGCAATATTCTTGCACTGTCAAAACCTCCACTTTTATTATCACACAACACACAGGAGGATATATCTTATAGTCATCACAATCTGCATAATAACACACTCCAGTAAGTATGAGCATTACAACATGAAATAGACACATCATTTGACATCATAGAATTAATACATTACCAAAGCTATGTTAGAAGCTGGGAAGAACAAATCCCATCGGAACCAAATTGCCCAGAGGGTCATGGGGAAGCATTAGGCGTGACCAGCTGATGAGCCCATATAGACTTGGTAAAAATCCCAGTGTCAGAGTGTCCTCTGGCCACTAAGGGGGGCTTCTACTGGCCTTTTTTTGTTTATAGCGCAAAAAATAAAAAAGGCACAGGCAATCAAATACCACCAAAAGAAAGCTCTATTTGTGGGGAAAAAAGGACTTAAAATTAAATTTGGGTGCAGTGTTGTATGACTGCACAATTGTCAGTTAAATTAATGCAGTGTTTGGAGGGCAAGTGGTTAATTCAAAACCTCTTATTATCTTATATTAGTGTTTTAATCAATAGGGTTTATTGATATAGCATAGGGGATTTTTTACTAGCTAACCGTGTTCAGCTAGTATTATAGTAGTACAGTATTAGTGCCACTGGCAATTTTCAGTTGTTAGACCAATTGTACATATTGATGGTGTTTGTGGCTATAATTGTATTTAGAAGAAATGTCATTGGGGGAGTAGTTTTTCCTAATTACACATACCTTTCATTTGACTGGCATTGACTATATAAGGATCTGGCAAACTGCTGGCCAGACTGCTTCCTGATGATGTGTAGAGGAGAAACCTCTGGTCATATCACATCATTTCAAGTCCGGAACATCAGGTAGCTGGAATGCATGCTGGCTCCAGGGTTTGAGAGGAGAGGCAGTGTTCAAAAATAACATACAGGCAGGTTGTCTTTGTGCTGTTCTGTGGCCCTTTTTAAATCAAGCATTTTGTATATGTGTTTTTAACATGTTTTAGCAAATAAAATACTATATAGCACTTTTTCCCCTGTTTTTTTTATGGTGGTGTGGTGGAGTTGAAGGAGTAGTCATCGAGCTCAAACATCATATCCTCCTGTGTGACGTACCTGGTCTTGAAGCCAAAATGATGGGAGGGCTTTCCTTGCTGCTAAGTGCTCCACACCCCTGAAGATGGTAACAGAAGATGCTGAGCCCAAAAAAGCAGTAATTGCCAACTGTTCTGAAGACAGGTAGTGCTGTAGTGGTGGAACTTCTGCAGATGGGAACCAGATAATGAGGGAAGCTGATTCTTCAGGAGAGTACTGGATCATGCAACCAGGCACAGCAGAAAGCAGGTCACAGCAAGCAGGTCTCAGCAGGCAGGCAAGACAGGAGACAAAGTCAGGAATAGGTGACAGGGTCAGAACACTGAAGTCATCTGAGGAGAGATCAGGAGCGTAGTTAGGGGAAAGCTGAGGTCACAGGAAGCAGGCAGAGCCATGGAGCAAGCCGAGGTCAGAGCCAGGAGAGAATATAGGGTAGTCAAGTAGCTAGCCAGGACATACACAGGAAACAAGGGCAACAAGCAGCTGAAGACCAGTCAGCAAAGTCTGTGAGCAACTGTCATCCTAAAGGTCAGATGTCACCAAAATCTATGACACATGGCGTGTGTCAGTGCACACAAGTGTGTGCCATGAATGAATGAAGATTTGTGTGAAAGGTAGGAACTCAAACACAAGCACATACTAACCTTTTTTTAAAGTGGTCATGCTGGACTGGTAAGTGATTTTATCTTAAAGGCCATGCTGGGTGCACACTATTATAAGGAAAGGTGTATAATTGATTCAAGTGGCATGTGTACACTAACACTGTGTGAAGACACATACATTTCTATTTACATGGATAAATTGGATGGGCTTATACAGTTGTTATTGCTTAACATGATTTTTGTTAATTTCAAAAGATTTTGGGGGGTTTTATGGGGATAACTGTTCATAATATCACTAGCATTTAGGAATGTACTTAATTGGGCACAGAGCCCCCTTTATAATTTCTTTTATAGACAAATAACAGCTGAGCTGGAGTATTATTATTTCTGAGGATGCCATATGATGTCCTCAAAATCACTCACCTTGTGCGTACCCTAGGGACCACATTGCAACATGACCTTCTACCCATTATGTCCACACACAGTGGGAGATTGAGCATTGAACTAGTCCATGACAGTTGCACACAATGAATGGCTTTCATTCATAGCCATTTATTGTGTACTATTGTGATGATCTCTGTGATTGGTCACAGTGATCATATGGTACAGACAGGGCCAATCACAGCACATCTATACCAAGTTATAGCTGTGGCTGATTCCATCTATCACAATAGTACACAATGCCAATGTATGGATGCCATTCATAAAAAAGATTGCTTATAACAATGATCATCACTTTTATAAGCAATCATAGAGTAAAGAAAAAAAAAACCTTATCACTTCTCCAGAATAGTACAATGTCACTATAGGAACACTGATCTGCTCTGGTCATAGTGTGTAAAAAAACAAATGTAAAAAAAAAAATTAAAAACAGTTTAAGAAAATTGAAAAAGTTTTGAAAAATGTATTTTTTACATATTATCACTAGTCACCACCACACTAATATGATGATGCTGTACTGCTCTGGTGACATTTTTTTTATTTTTAAAAAATTGTAACAAAAAAATTACAACTTCAAAAAACTTAAAAAGACTCTTACTAAATACCGCAGGCTTTCTACTTTCCAAAAAGGGGTCATTTGGGGGTATTTGTACATTTTAGGACCTCAAGAAATAAAGACTAAATATTTTAAACCGATCTGGGGTTTTTTTTGCAAAGAAATGTAACAGAATACATTTCGGCTTAAATTAATGAAGAAATATTATTTATTTGTAAAAAATAAATGTGCTTTCTTTTTAAAAATTTTCAGTATTTTTTCGTTTATATACCAAGCAAAATACAGCAGTAATTAAATATCACAAAAAGAAAGCTCTATCTCTAAAAAAATGACAAAAATTCCATTTGTGTACAGTGTTTCATAACTGAGTAATTGACATACAAACTGTGACAGAGCTGAAAATTGCGGTGCCTACAAGCACCTGTTTTAGTGTTCAGAATCAATCCCTGTGCTTCTGTGGACCCTTTGGATCCTTTGTCCAGGCTCTGCACAGAGTCTTGACCTACCAACATGTGTGTGTGTGTCAGCCCTGCTGCTATTAACATCGAAGTGGAACTAAAGTCTGCAAATACTTAACTTCGCTTCAATCTGACACCCGCAAGCTCCCTCGCCAGCACTGACATCTTCTCTTTGGATTTTTCAAAGTTATCTGCCATCTTGATTGGCTAGTGCAGGATGTCATAACTCTTGCACTTGTACAGAAGTTCTTTCTACCTTGTACCAAGACACCATGCTGAGAATGTACAGTGAGCTGAACATGTACAGTTCAGTGTACTTTCCAAAGAGGATTGCAAACAGGCATGTAAGTTGGACCCTACTTTCTGTCAATCAACTATCAAATTCCAGAGTCTTAGAGTAACTATACATTTTATGATCAGGCTGTAAAATCTTTATACAATCAACCTTAGATTTACCAAATGTATTTATTATGAAGACCTACCTAATCTATCCAATCAAATTTTATTCAATCAGGCAGGCCTTTACACTGCATAGCTGTTGGGAGATCTAAAGGAGATTGTACAATCAGATTGTAACATGTGTTGTGAACTTCAGTGGTCCAAATGAGTGCAGTCATTTTACAGCTAAAAAGGGTGGAGTTACTGCCAGGAGTGGATGCGGATTAATCTTGGATTGAAGAAATATCAAGACCCAGTGTGGCAGATTGGGACATGGGTGCCCTGTGGCTGATATTTTAGTAGCCTAATAAATACAAATGGAACATGTTTTTAAATTTAAAGAGAAAATAATTAATAAGGTCAATATTTTTCTTGGAAAAGTGGCAACGTCACTTGGACCACAAGGTTGCACAGAAACAAAGAGATTAATTTTAGGACTCGTAGGACAAGTACTTGTAGATATCACAAAATACTTACAGTATATAGAGAGCACCATTTTAATTTAGGCAACTTAATTGCCATATTTGACCTGTTTATCCCTGCCAATAATCTGGATGCCAATACCTAGTTGATGACATCAATCAGCATTACTGGCCAGGTTGCTTATATTGAGCAGCTGGCCCATAAGCTGTCAGTTTCAGAGAGAGTCTGTCAGGCGCAAGACCATCATGCATGGGTTGCCATGTTTTGGAGAAAGGGCACTGGGGCCACAGTTCATAGTGATTGATGATGGATCTCCAGAACTGGATGACATGATTGACAATAGATTTAAACCGTAAGACTTTTTTTTAAAATAAAGACCTTTATATACGGTGTATACTTTTTTTGTGAAAAAGCTAAAAGGAGTATCCCTTACTCACTTACGTAGGTGGAGGTGGATATTTGGGGTTCACTTATGTTAAAGGGCTTCCAAATTGCTATATATCCTCAACGTCCACTGGGCCAGGGTCTAGGAAAGAGGCCCTTGTCTCCATCAACATAGGGACAAAATGCTTTGCTGAAGGAGCCCCTCTGGCAAAGCACCCTCCCTATGTTGAGGGTATGTGGCCTTGCATGGGTCGAGGAGGACCCCCCACAGTTTTTTCATTTTTTGCATGGGGTTGCCCCTTAAATTCCATACTAGCCCTCATGAAGAATCTAAGAGTCTTGCAGTCTTTTTTTATTTTATTGCATCAACTCTTCCCTAAAAATCCATACCAGACCCTAATCAAGGATAAAGGTCTGTATAGATGTTAATATGAATCCCCGTGAAGTGAAATGCATAAATATATGTGAAAAAAACGTTTGCGCTAGATGCGTGCAAATTATACAAAATTAAATAAATATAATACAATATACCCAAATAAAAACTGCTGCCACCTTAAGTGAAATAAATCATATAAACAAAAAATTAACCCTAAGTGATTCAGTGGCGCTGTTAATAAACAAATTAATAAGTGACTAATTAATGAAAGTCCGTAAATTAATTCCAACATGATAATCTATTTGTTTCCCAAAACCGGAATCACCAGATCACCGGATCAAGCAGACAGCCATTCACATCACGCCAGCACCCCAACCTCTCCAGCCACAGATTGTACACACGAGAAAGGAGCAAGGAGGATTGTGGACATACTGATATTGGTATACTTCCTTTTTATTCTGAGTTTTTAAAGCGATATATGCTTACCATGAGAGTGAGAGGCATGGAAATTTGGTGAGTGTACACCCGAAAGGGGAACGCTTTTTCTTGAACACGTGGTGATTCTGGTTTTGGGAAACAAACAGAAGATTATCGCATTGGAATGAATTTATGGACTTTCCATAATTAGTCACTGATTAATTTGTTTATTAACAGCACCACTGAATCACTTAGGGTTCATTTGTTGTTAATATGAATCCCCAGCTACTTTTTTTTTACAAGCAAAACAAAGTGGCTAGGCAATGCAATTTAGGGGCAAATTTTTGTTTTTCTTTCTAATTGTCCCTTTTGCTTTAGTACATCATACAGATGCATCATTAGACTTGCAGGTCTAAAGCATACCTTGATTCCATAATTTGTACATGTCCCCCATGCCTTTTTTTCACAATAGCTTGCAAAAATGTCAGAAAGAATAACAAGGTTCAGCTGCCACACGCATCAGTGGGGTTTGGGTGCTATGTTCGAGGTTGGTGGATTTTTGTTTGGTTCTCTGGATGTTCAGGGAATGTCCAGCAAACTAAACTTTGCTTAGTTTGCTCATTGTTAGTCTTGTGCTAAGGTTTGTGCCAAACTTACTTTGTCCTGAACCTGTGGGAACCTGCCAAACACCCAGGGAATTTTTTGCCCTGCAGCTGCATGTAATAAATGGCACAGATGTTAGTGACATCATTGACCTCCAGTGGCCACATGGCCATAGTTGGTCAATGGCATTGTCCATATATGACCATGTAGCCATATTAGATCACTGATAGCACCAACATCCTCACTTCTTTGTTATATGCAGGGTGAGGAATTCCCAGGTTGTAGCAGCAAATTCAGCCATTCATGACAGCTTGCTTACTATTCACTGTGGCCTTGTACCACACAATACACAATAATAAGCAAGCTGTCATGAATGGAAGCCATTCATGACAGTTAACATGATTGCTTATTACAGTAAATATCACTGTTATAAGCAAACACTGTATAACAAAAAAAATCCCTGATCACCCCCCCCCCCCCTTCCCCCACGAGACGTACAGTGTCATTATGGTGATACTGAACTACTGTGATGACAGTATGTAAAAACAAATTGTAAAAACAAAGAAAAAATATGTAGAAAATATTACTTTTTTTCTTTACATACTGTCACCAGTCAGTATCTTTTATCACTGACTGATCATCAGTCCAATGATGACACTGGTGATGTAAAAAATCGTGAAAGAAACTACAACTTCAAAAACTTGCCATGCCTGTCTACTTTCAAAAAAGGGGTCATTTGGAGGTGAGGGTGGGGTACTTGTACTATCCTGGCATTTTAGGGCCTCAAGAAATGAGATAGGCTGTCAGTATATTAAGATTGATCAATTTTCAAATATATATATATATATATATACCCTAGTTTGTAGACTCTATAACTTTGACACAGACTAATTATTATACACTGACTTATTCTTACCAAAAAGTAGAATACCTTCTGACCTAAATTTATGAAGAAAGATTATTTATTTGCAAAATTTTATAACAAAAATTAGGAAGAATGTGTTTTTTTTTTCATAAATTTCAGTATTTTTTCGTTTATATAATACAAAATGAAAAACCTAGTGGTGATCAAATACCACCAAAAGAAAGTTCTATTTGTATGAAAAAAAATTATATAAATTAAATTTTTTTGGGTGAAGTGTTGCATGACCTATCAATTGTCAGTTAAATTAGCACAGTACTGAATAGCAAAAAAATGCTCTGGCCATAAAGGGGGTAAAATCTTCTGAAGGTCAAGCAGTTACAGAAACTACTGGTGGGGTCAACAGGTAAAAAAAATAAGTTATAGAAAGGGTAAAAGAAAACGGATGTGTTAATGCTAGTATATATAACATACTGTATTATATATGTCATTTTTTACACTTTATAGTTTATCCCTGGGCAAAGTATATAACAGATGTTAATAAATATGCAGATCAGTAATATGTTATCTAGAGGACAAGAAACCTACTACGGCTCCTAACGGTAAATCGGGTTCTATACACAGCCAATCCAGTGATCCCCCTTGGTGGTACAGACCATGTCTGCTATGTTGTACCAAATAATAAATGTTGTATATAGTATATTCATTTCTGGTAGAAATAGCTAATGCGACAAGTGAACTGAACATGCCTGATACTGAAAGGTTCACTGGCATGGCTCAGTGCATTGCTTGACTGTACTGGACAGTTTCCCAGGAGCAATGGACATGATAAACTACCCATAGCACAATAAACTATACCCATAATAAACAAAGATCATTCAGGATCCTTAACAGTCAAGCTAACTGTAATGCTAACCATAATGCCAACCTTTGATAAATTAAGTCACATCAGCAAAGGAAAAATGCCATACTGTATAGTTGTCACATATATGTTACAGTCTTCAAATTCATAAACCAGAATATTAATAGGAAGACAACGATTTCCATTTTCAATTAAAGTATCCATAATGGTGTGGTGGATATGTTCCATGAGTTTTTTTGCCTCCAAGCCTTGTAATACCTGAGCCCAAGGAACAGTTAGGGAGCGCCAGTGCAAAGCAATGGCACACAGAATAGCATTAAATAAAGCGTCCACCAACTTTTAGCAAAGAGGCGTCACCTCCGATGACATGGCTTTGTTAATATACAAAGCCATGTTACCCAGCAACAAGGCCCAATTTCTCTTTGATGATGAACAAACCCATATTACACAGTTCTTGAGTGCCATAACTATAGTAGAAACAGTATGCTCTCCTACCGTAGTTTAAAACTAAAGGTTTTTTTAGCTACTTATACCATAGTGAATAGAGGCTAATATTGATAAATTATCAACAGGTACAAAATAGTAATGTATATCCAAAATCTATTTCAGTTAAATTGGTCTCACCTCCCTAATTGAGACAAAAGATCAAAGATATGACTTTTTTGGATGCTATTTTCCACTCCCCCAGTGAATCCTGGGTTCCTCCTGGTGCAAGACAATGGCCGACCTCATGTGGCGAGAGTATGCAGGCATTTCCTGGTGGATGAAGGAATTTATACCAATGAATGGCCCCCAAACTAGCCTGACCTAAATCCAGTAGAACACCGCTGGAATATCATGTTTCAGTCCATCCAACGACAAAATGTACTTTGATACATGTCTTTGCTAAACAAAAAATCCCAAAACGTGTAAATTTATTGGTTCACCTGAAAGTTATAATGTCTACAAATGGCAGTATATATAATTTTATTTATTTTTTATACTAGTAATGGCAGCGATCAGCGACTTATAGCGGCACTGCGGCGGCCATTCTGACACTGGGTTGGAACTGACTAACTGCCACTGACATGCCCAGAGATACGAATACAGTGATCAGTGCTAATAAAAAGCACTGACACTATGCTAATGACACTGGGCAGGAAGGGGTTAACATCTGGGGTGAACATAGGGTTAACTGTGTGCTGTATGTGTTTTACTATGTGCTGTATTTTACTAGGGAGACATGCTGTTTTGTATCTCTCTGCTGTACAGAGAGATACAAAACAGCATGTCCATGCTGACAGGAGAGACACCTATCTGTAAACAACACAGGTAAACAACACAGGACCCAGTGAATCACATCCCTAGCTGCCAATAACAGCACGGGTAGGGCGGCGCATTCTCCCCCTAACCGGAAATACAAATTACGTATACACAATTTTGTGCAGCCCTGCCACCCCGTAGCAGTACTTCTGTTACAGGGCGGCGGGAAAGTGCTTAAATATAATGCAGACTATTGGTAAACTTTTACTTTATATTTAACTGTAATGCCTTATATTACCCTCCAGTCTATCAGCCTCCAGCTTCAGAGTGACAATATCCTGTGCCAGCCAATGTAAATGAATGAAGACCAACACCCAAAAGAAAATGCTGGCGAGGGACAGGGACCGTTGAAGGAAAGGAAAGTTTAACTTCACTATAACACTGATACCAGGGCCCAAGGTGCAGTGTAGCTGTAAAGAATCTATCTTCTATCCTCCACAGGACTGGCAAGCTTGGGAAGGATTACTCACTCCCGCGCCTGTAAATGTCCATGGCGGTACTCGTAGCTGACAAACGGTATGAGCGGCTGCTGGTGAGTAGGCACTCACTTCCTGTGTGTGTTGTGACAGGTTGTCAAGGCAATGCATTTTGGGGGTGTACCACCGTTTCTCAAGCCCCCCCCCCCTTTTTTTGCAGGCCTGCAACATAAGTAAAAAGTAAAGCCCTGGCCTGGGAAGAGGGAGAGCAGTACGGAAGCATGTGATCAAGTAAGGGAAAAGCAGTAAACTTTTCACTGCCATGGCCAGCAATGGGGCGGGGTGGGGGTTACATCTAACTGCCACTGAATGTCATTGCAGGGTGGGGGGGTCATCAACACTGGCACCAGTGGGGGCTATTATTGTGGCCACTGACATCAATATACTTTATTAATCCTTTATGATTAAGTCTAATTGACGAAACATGTCAAAGGGAAGTGACATCAGACGCACAGCTGAACCAGAAGTGATCAAGCGGCCATTTTGGAACCTGGAAATCTCTATCTGAGACACAGGAGAGGATCTGCTGAGGATTTCCGGAGGTCTGGCTGGGCTGATTTCTTGTTTGATGGTAATTTTAAAGATGAAGATATATGTAAGCACATAAATAAAGTATATTCTGTTTAAGTTTTTACGGAATTACGCTGATGTGGTTTCATTTATGGTGGGCATCGTTTGGAGACTGATGTGGAGAGGAGTATAATACTGCGGCTGTGAAGATCCCTCTGGAGGAACTTATTATTATATATCAGTACCCTGCCTGGAGGATTACTAAGCTTGTGTTTATAATTTTTTGTTTTTTTTGGTTTCAGAAATCGCTTTGGAGGCTGTCTTTACCTGGAGGTTGATTTTGAGATTTTGAATGACTTTGATATTTTGAAGGACTTTTTTATTATTTTGGGACTTGTGTGGTTTTTGTTTTTGTTCAGAGCACTTTTATATTTGTATTTATACTTGGGATACTAAGCATATTTCATAAGATTATCACATTTTTTTGGGGGTTTAAGTTTATATGCGTTTTGGGGAAGTTTGTTAATAAGGGAAGGGTACACTGTATTTGATTGCCATTATTTTGCACTAGGTGGGTTTTTTTGTATTTATATACTTGGGATACTAAGCAATCTATACTATACTTTGCAGCTTGCTATAGGGCACCCTGAAGGAAGAAGGAGCCAAGAGTGCCAACAGGGAATTCCAGAAGCAGAGAATCAGGGCTGTTCTGAGCAAAACCACTACAGAGCAGGTAAACCTGAGAGGTTTGTAGTTGCTGGAAGCTGGAGGCTGATAGACTGGAGGGTAATATAAGGCATTACAATGAAATATAAATAAAAGTTTACCAATAGTCTGCATTATTTTCATGCACTTTCCTGCCGCCCTGTAACAGAAGCACTGCTACAGGGCAGCAGGACTGTGCGAAATCATGTATACATTATTTGCATTTCTGGGTTAACCCCTTCCTGCCCAGTGTCATTAGCACAGTGTCAGTGCTTTTTATTAGCACTGATCACTGTATTCGTATGTCTGGGTATGTCAGTGGCAATTAGTCAGTTCCCACCCAGTGTCAGAATGCTCGCCACAGTCCTGCTATAAGTCGCTGATCGCTGCCATTACTAGTATAAAAAAAAATTTAAATTATATATACTGCCATTTGTAGACATAACTTTCACGTAAACCAATTAATTTACACATTTTGGGATTTTTTTTTTTACAAAGACATGTAGCAGAGTACATTTTGATGTTGGATGGCTTGAAACATGATATCCCTATTGAATTTAGGTCTGGCGAGCTTGGGGGCCATTCAATGGTATAATTTCCTTCATCCCCCAGGAACTGCCTTATACTCCTCTTACATGAGGCCGGCCATTGTCGTGCACCAGGAGGAACCCAGGATCCACTGCACCAGTTTAGGGTCTGACAAAGGGTCCAAGGATTTCATCCCGATACCTAATGGTAGTCAGAGTGCCATTGTCTAGCCCAGCAATGGGCAAACTACGGCCCGGCGGACCTTTTAATCCGGCCCGCGGAGCTAGGCTCCCGCTAGGCTCCTCTCACAATCCGCCCTGAAGACCGGTGTAGCATGAAAATCTGTCTCCTATGAGGATCTGTCCCCCTCGACGTATCTGCGCATGTGCCGGAGATCGCCGATCGGCTGCTAATGCCTGAAACTTGCACATACGCAGATACATCGAGGGGGACAGATCCTCATAGGAGACAGATTTTCATGCTACTCCGGAACGGCGCGGGAACATGGCGAGAGGAACGCGCGGAGCAAAGGTAAGTGAATTGACACAGGGAGGACTTGGGGACTTAATATGGGGGATGAATTACTATATGGGGGATGAATTACTATGGGGGATGAATTACTATATGGGGGATGAATTACTATGGGGGATGAATTACTATATGGGGGATGAATTACTATATGGGGGATGAATTACTATGGGGGATGAATTACTATATAGGGGATGAATTACTATGGGGGATGAATTACTATATGGGGGATGAATTACTATAGGGGGGATGAATTACTCTATGGGGGATGAATTACTATGGGGGATGAATTACTATATGGGGGATGAATTACTATGGGGGATGAATTACTATATGGGGGATGAATTACTATATGGGGGATGAATTACTATGGGGGATGAATTACTATATGGGGGATGAATTACTATATGGGGGATGAATTACTATGGGGGATGAATTACTATATGGGGAATGAATTACTATATGGGGGATGAATTACTATGGGGGATTAATTACTATATGGGGGATTAATTACTATGCTTACTATGGGGGAATATTACTATACTTACTATGGATGACACATACACATCATTCATCTACTCTTGGTCCGGCCCCCGGGTCCAATATAGGAACCCATTGCGGCCCTCAAGTCAAAAAGTTTGCTCACCCCTGGTCTAGCCTGTAGAGGTCTGTGCATCCCTGCATGGTCCATGGTCCAGACCATCACTGACCCACCACCAAAACAGTCATGCTGAACAATGTTACAGGCAGCATAACGTTTTCCACGGCTTCTCCAGACCTTTTCACATTTGTCACATGTGCTCAGGGTGAACCTGCTCTTATCTGTAAAAATCACAGGGCAGCAGTGGCAGATCTGCCAATTCTGATGTTTAGTGGCAAATGCCAATTGGGCTCTATGGTGCTGGGCAGTGAGCACAAGGTCCACTAGAGGACGCCGGGCCCTCAGGCCACCCTCATGAAGTCTGTTTCTGATTGTTCGGTCAGAGACATTTACACCAGTGTCCTGCTGGAGGTCATTTTGTAGGGCTCTGGCAGTGCTCATCCTTTTCCTCCTTGCACAAAGGAGCAGATACTTGTCCTGCTGATGGGTTAAGGACCTTATATGACCCTGTCCAGCTCTCCTAGAGTAACTGCCTGTCTCCTGGAATCTCCTGCATGCTCTTGAGATTGTGCTGCGAGACACAGCAATCATTCTGGTAATGTACCATCCAGGAGGAGTACACAAGCGACTTACTCAATCCATGATATTTGTTTAATGTTGTAACAATGTTACTGGAGTTTTTTCTTCAGTTTAATATGTCTCAGGTTGTACAGTAATCTTCAAGGAAGTATAAGAATTTACACAGAACATGGTGTAAAAAGGTGTCTTTACTGGATTAAAGACATATAGAAATATAAACAGGTTCAAAGGCAAAGGGAAAACCAGATATTCTATCATTACATATACATACATAAGCAATCAACCCTATTTATTTATCTCTGCTCCCTTCCCTCTACCGGGAAACACCCGCTATGCCAGTATCAGGCTTGCAGATGGACAAGCAGAACCTGGGATACATAGCTGGGGGGGGCCTGCAAGCAGGGTTTGCCATTACTGGGGGATGTTGAAGTAATCAGGCAGCAGCACAGCCACCCGAATGCTTCCCTCTGACAGGCAGGAGTCCATTTGTCAAATGTACACACACTCCCCATGGCTGTAGCTACTGGGATTGTGTGGAAAAAGACCCCTCTGTCAGGTCCGTACGCCATACGGACCTGGCAGTGTAAGAGTTAATTAGAAAGATCTTATTGTGCACATTGGACCAATCAGAGACTCCTCAATGATGGAGAATCAGAATAACTTGGATAAGAATGGGAGAGAGATTGCCCATTGGGGGAGAGACTTGACAGGAATAGACACCTGGGGGACCCTTGGAGTTCAGTCACATAGGGGAGAGAGAGAGAGAGAGAGAGAGAGAGAGACCAACCATTGTTCAATCTCCAGGAATTGGTAATATTTGATTTGCTTGCTAGCTAGTAATCTATACAATTTTTGATGGTTTGAATGTTTTGCCTAGTTGTCCTCTATAGTGCTAGGACTTTATTATTTGATAGTATCAGGGTATTGTTGCTATTAGCTTTTATCTGTGATATATTTGCTACTTAAGGGATGGTTCTGTCATATTTGTGTAATATTTTCTTACGGGTAACTAAGCTGCAGTGCCGGGACACGGTCATCCAGCACCCAGGGCGAAGATGGTAAACTGCGTCCCCTACCTTACCTGGGAGGAGGGGGTAGGGCTAATAGCACAATGTACTTACACTGCAGCATATTGAAGCACAAATATGGGGTTAACAGTGGTAGGGGAAAAAAATGTCCCTGTGTCAGTGGTGTCATTAGAAAGAAAAATGTTCTTGTGTCAGCAGTGTTGCTAAGAGAAACAATTGTGCTGTATCACTAGTGTCAGTCTGAAGAAGGACAGTCAGTGGGATAAAGTAGGGATGGGGAGATGTACATGGAACTAGAGGGATCTAGGGGGCCTTGAGCAAGGATGTTGTGCTGAAAGAGCCCATACAGATGTGTGGCTATCAGGGGCGGATTGACAACTCATGGGGCCCCCGGGCAATAGGGGATCATGGGGCCCCTGTGTCCTTGCCCAAACTCAAAAAAGCCTATGAAAAAGGTACCAGGGGCATCTCATGGGGCCCCTTACTGACCCCGGGCCCTCGGGCAGTGCCGAGTTTCCAAATGGTCAGTCCGGCCCTGGTGGCTATCATTGCTGCCGCTCAGAAAAGTAATATATGGCAGATCACTTTTCCGAGAGTGATTGACAGGTGGTGTTGTTTTTACTCACTGACCCACTGCGTTACAGATGTATGGATTGCACACAGTTACAAAGTGGTCCTCTTCCAGTTACTTTTTGCTGTGGATGCAAAGCGAATCATTGTGGTCATGGCATGTTTAGCTGCATCTCTCAATTCAGGTTGGGGGAGGGATGGTAAAAACTTGGCTCAGTTGCTTGCATTTAGCACCCTTGGCCCACCCATGTGAACAAACCCAACAAGGGCCTTGTTTACACTTGCGGTTGGAGGGCTGTAAAAACAGGCAGCTAAGAAGTGCTGTTACTGCCTCTCAACTGTCCCCCAAACAAGCAGCAAAGGCCGTCATATAGGGGCAAAACACATGTATGGCAAAAATTACAATGCTGTATCCCCTGTCATATTTGATAGGCAGATATCTCACTGAACATGATTCATTCAGTGAATGGGGCTGAGCTGGTGGTGAGGTGGTGATATAATGCCTATTCTCCGTCTGTCAAATGATTTCTGAAAAGCAATCCAATGTGAATCACTTTTCAGAGGGCCTTCACAATTGTAAACTAGCCCTAAAGCTTTGATTCAGCAAGGAATCTGCTTACGGATCCCCTGCAGACTGAAGTGGGCCTTGTTCTCTGTGAAAGGATTCCTATGGCTCCCCGCATCTGACTGCCTGAACACAAAACATATAGCTGCTACCAGCTGGTCACATGCCACAGCCATGATGCTGAGCTTAAGCAACATGCTGCTTTCGGTGGGTCGTGCTACCGCTGAATGCAAATAATGTAGTTCATTGAGGTCTCCCTGCAACTGCTCCACATCTAAGTATGATGCAGTAGTATGGCAATTATTGAGTTAAATCACCACTTCTCAAACAGTCCTGAAAAGTGATACAAGCATAGCTTTTCAGAGGAGCAATAGTCACTTCCACATATGTGAACGAGCACTCAAAGAAAAATACCCCAGTTGGTTTTCAATACGAAGAAATACCATGATGGAGGTGAGGAGTGAACTGTTTAGGAGAGGACCTGGGCAATCATTGAAAGTCTTCATGGTGTATGTGCTACTCAGGGAAGGACTGACC
This sequence comes from Staurois parvus, assembly GCF_062004578.1. Lineage (NCBI taxonomy): Eukaryota > Metazoa > Chordata > Amphibia > Anura > Ranidae > Staurois > Staurois parvus. Next base: position 19,104,075 of record NW_028317807.1, read on the forward strand.
ATTTGGGAACTCGGGCACTGCCCGAGGGCCCAGGGTCAGAAGGGGGCCCCATGACATGCCCCTGGTACATTTCATAGTCTTTTTTGGGTGTGGTTTGAGTGTGGGCAAGGACACAGGGGCCCCATGATCCCCTATTGCCCGGGGGCCCCATGAGTTGTCAGTCCGCCCCTGGTGCTACTTCATTCCATCAGTCAAGTCCACCTAAAAAATGTCAGTCAAAAGACTCCTTTACACTCTGCCTACAGTGATTGTTAAAGTGGTAGTAAACTCTTCTTGAATAATGTTACCTAAAGTTAAGCGTATAATAAAGCTTACCTGTAGGTAAAATCAATATCTCCTAAACATGAACCGCTTAGGAGATATTTGTCCTTTCTGATAGCCGGTGCATGCCGGTGCATACCCGTGCCCAGGGGCGGACTGACCATTTGGAAACTTGGGCACTGCCCGAGGGCCCGGGGTAAGTAGGGGGCCCCATGAGATGCCCCTGGTACCCTTTTCAAAGGATTTTTTGAGTTTGGGCAAGGACACAGGGGCCCCATGATCTCCTATTGCCCGGGGGCCCCATGAGTTATCAGTCCGCCCCTGCGGCCAGTGCCATTCCTTCAGAGCACTGTGCCGTGGCCCGGGACTCCCATGTGCATGTGTAGGAGTGACATCACTGCGGCTCAGCCGGCCAGAGCTTTCGAACCTAGAAGGAAGACCTGGTGAAGTTGGAAGCCCAGAAGAGCAATGGCAGAGCTCCACTGGAGGTCTTCATTTCAAGGTAAATCCTTCATAATGTGCTAGTATGCAACGCATACTAGCATATTAAGGTTGTACCTTATGGGGGGGTTTCTTTTTTTTATGCGGTTTACTACTGCTTTAAATGTAGTCAACTAAATAAATGCAGGGAAGTAAAGTGTTAATCTCCTCACCTGATTAGTGAACACTCACTGCATACTCTGGTGTCCTTTTATCATGCAGTGGTAAATGACAGCTGCTCAGTTCTCCGGCATTCTCATAGGAGAGAGTTCTCCTCTGAATGCCTTTTTTATGAAGCGGTGTAGATCACTTCTCCGAATGAAGAGAGAAGTGATCTACAAACGCTTTGAACGCTGGAAAATGGCTGCTTTTACTATAATCTCGCGAGATTACAGTAAGAGATCAGTCAAAGCCCGTTTACTAAGCAACAGTAATTTATCGCTGCTTCGTTTGCGGTTCTTCCGATTGTCCAGCTCTGAGCTGGAGAATCTGGAGGAAGAACACAGATCACCAGTGAAGGGCTGAGATCGCTCCTTCATACACTGGCCATCTGTGTGCTGAGATGATCAGTGGAGAACATTTTCTCCGCTGATCATCTCTGTTTCCTAAACCACTAATGATCGGAGATCAGCAATGATCCTCAGGATTGCCGCTGATCTCTGTTTCATAAAAGGACACCTCTGAGACTTTTATTGCCATCAGTCTACTGGTCTGACACTGACAACTGAAGATAGCAGCACTTGGGCAGGTAGCCTGTGACAGTGGGAGATCAGAAGATCAAGATACTGATGTCAGCCACAATAAATAGGGCTGCAGGGAAGTTCTGTTATCATGTGAGGAGATAAGATTTAACACTTTATTTCCCTGTATTTGTTCTTGGCTACTGTAGAAAAAGTGAAGGGAACTGCTGGAGCTTCAAGTGAGCCCTTGCCTCTACACAGAGACACTGCGCCCAGGGCAGATGCCCTTTCTGCCCATGCCTTGTACCGGCCCTGCTAAGCTGTCCATGTATATTTGTACGACACACAACTTTTCACCTGTAGTTTGTTATGAGAAGAGGGTGTGGATTTATAATAATATGGATATTACATATTAATGCCTATATTATTATTTGTTTAAACATTCCCCCCATTAGCTTATCTATCTGTCATAAATTAATGTTATTAAGGGGGATGAAAAAAAGGTGAAATTAGCAATTTTTAGCACAAATAAGTTATAAGGACGGTAAACAAAATAAATACCCTATCAAGACTATCTATCTTTATCTCTCATTCTCTTTTCTCTCTCTTTAATGTATATACGGTATATCTTTTATGCAGTTCCAATAACTCAACCTTTTCCTAATTTAAGGCAATCATTTAATATTAGTTAAGTGTAAAATGATTATCTTAATAAATATAATATTAATTATGCCACACTGTCAGGCAAGTGAGACAATGACACACACTGTGAACTTCGTCAGTTGCATATATTTATTTTATTATGTCAGGGAGAACACATTCTCCTGATCATTATCAGGAATTTAGCATGAATCCAAGACTCTTCGGAAAGAGCTTACTCTAGCATTCAGGGATCCCCAGTCGCTAAATCGCCTGTATTCTCCAGGTTTCAGGAAGTATTGCCTTCCACGATAGTTGGGCTGCTCATAGAAAATCCAATGACCTTCAAGAACGTTGCAAGAATTTATGTCATGGTATTTAAAGAGCTCAAATACGGATGGACAATCTTCCAAGACTTCCAGCATTTGGCCTCTAAATTCCTCTTTCTCATAGATCTTGATTTTGTGGGGACCTTTTTGCTAAAAAATACAAATGACAATAAAAATTAAATATGTGATACAGAGAAATGATGAACTTCATAGTAGTAATGAATCCCAAGTAACTGCAGCCAAATCTTGTTTAGCATATGTTGGATAGGGGGCGTTAGTTAACGAAATGTTATTCATCACTAGCTAGCTTTCTTTCCCGAAACAATGTTTAACCTTTTTATGGGAAATTCCTTTCACAGTGAACCTCAACTCAGAAGTAACTATTTAGGGAACATATTGGCTTGTGCCTAAGGAGTACCCTAACATGTAATGTTGCCTTGATTTCCTCCTGTAAAAAGAAGTGAACTTCCTGGTATGTTGCTGTGCTTAGAACTCAAACTATATATCTGCAGTGTGACATCATCTAAGATACTGCTGCCTGTGACTGCTCCCCTCAGGAGATCTGAAGTGAGATTTGGCGATGTCACTACTGTGCTGCTTGCTGGAGAGGAATCTGTACATCATGCATCTCCCTGCTTCTGTTTCATTCTGTAGATCTGTGTTTTGTGAACCTTTCCTGCTGTTTCTTGCATCACTCCACTGGTCATCAGATCACCAGTCAATAGGAGAGCAGCTCTAGACATAAGGAAGCAAAGTCCTGTTCCTCTGTTAAAATGGCCTCCTCCATGCCAGTGCAGAACAAGGTACGTAGTATAGTCGTAATGGCAAAAAGATCAGTTGTAGGAAGCCCATACACAATACTGCTGACTAGTCATTTGCCCTCATTCTGTCTATTTTGGCACACCTTCCACAGTACAAGTCCACATAACGAAACATTTAATCGTTTTTATTCAGTTTTATGACTCACTTTTTGCAAAGCATGTTCGACTTTCTAATAACAAACTGCCTGCATGTTTTTGCTATGCAGAATAACCTGACTAGTTAACAGTTTATTCTCACTAGCAATATATACAATTTTAATGTTTTATATGTGCAGTTCACATGATGAACATCATTAACAGGACACTATCATATGAGGTTAAGAAAGACTGCCATTGTTAACCTGTTAGTTTTCTCGCTGTCATTATGATACTTTGACTTCAATGCTGACCCAAAACAAGTATACAGATATTTCTGACACTCATTTACCGCATGCTTGTTCCATGTCAGTGGCTGAAAATACTTAAGGTAGACATAGCCAGGCATCTAGCATTTTCAGACGAAGGCCTTCAATGGCAGACTCCATAATATTCTCATACCAGAGTCACTTTAAAGAAAGCTTGTCATGAGAAAAGATGATGGCAGCCATTACTGACATATCCTTCTGCAAATGTTAGTCCCCTTGCTGTATCTATCTGTAGCACATTCTGAGTCACTGACCTGAAAGTGTGCAGATAGGAACTCCAACTTCTCTCTGACTTTCCTGAACTGCTTGCTTGTTTTGGGTCAGTCAGTTAGAACATATGATAGCCATAGGCAGTCAGAATCTACATTTCCAATGGCCAGCAATGTAGAACATGGTGGGTTTGCATATGGGTGGAACTTGGGGCCATTTTTTGGGAACATGTAAACACCCACACACATTTTGCTTAATGCTGTATATCTGCCCATCAATGATTGTGGGTGAATCGTAACCAGGTGCTGTTGCAATTGTACTCACACAGAAGGAAGCATGACACTTTTCCCTTTACAGAACACAACAAGGAGGAAACGCAACCAGGAGCCATTTCTCCAAAAGGAGAAAATAATGGTACTTGGTCAAGCAAATAGGAAGACACAGTAAACTGGAAGCACAAGGGACCTATTTTGGGTGATATACTAGCAAAATGGACTGCATATGAAAGAGCATTTTAGCACAATGGAAGGCAAATATTTGCTATTAGTATTATATTACCCCTGACTGGAGTTAAGCTTTAATCAATATATATAAATTATGATTTAAAAATATAATTATATACATTACAAACAATTATTTTCCTTTAAGATAGCTTTGCATTTCTAAGTCAAGAAAGTTTACCGATTCACCTAACATTTTAGGTCGTTAAAGATTCAATCCAACAAAACTGACATTTCAGTTGCAAACTCTTGAAGCTGAATCCTTCGCTGACTCAACTGGGTTGATATACTAAAGACAAATAAACTGTGTACCCTGCAAGTGCCGTTGCTCCAGAGCTTAGTAAAAGAAAACTTTGCTGACTTCCAGCATTCAATCACATGAAGCAAAAATGCTGTTTTTTGTTTCTCTTGCATGTGAATGGTTGTGTTTTGCAAAGTGAAGCTTCATTTACTAATGTCTGGAGCAAATGTCCTTGCAGCGTGCAACTGAACAAAGTCTTAAGTAAATCAACCCTTTTATTTTTTATGGCAAATCTAGCTACTTTATCACCCTGCAATATTTCCTGATTCTGACCTTCCACACATGGCACTGAAATGCTGAAGCAAGAGGACATTAATTTGAACTGATGGGTTCTTTTTTGTATGATAAATGGAATATATAACAGGAAATATTAGACACATATTTGTAGCAAGTGTATGGGTTTGGGAATAAAGTGCAAAGGTCTTGCATATACAAATCTAACATGTCAGTGGCTGTTTTACCTAAAAACTAAAATATCAGTGCAGTGATGAATGGTGAGACCCTTTAAAGGAAGCCTGTAGTGCCGTTGCTCACCTTAAAAATGCAAACTACCTGGCTGTTTCTGGCTTTAAAACTTTGAGACTAAGATTTGGATCAAGCCCACAGATTATAACAAGTCAATGTAAAATCAGAACTTTTAATCTGTTTCCAAGTCAGTGACTTATAAAGTATTGAAGGCGTTTAAGCTGAGTGACAGCCAGGGAGGTAGTTCATTTCAGAGATCTGTTATGGCACCATCGGTTCTCACTACAGGTTTCCTCTAAATCGACCACATTAGGTCTAACTTTTTTGTACAAGAAAAGAGAACCATTCAGAGCAAAATATTTTCAGCCCATTTGAGTTATGACTGTGAACTTTTGTTGTAAAGACAAGCTTAGAAATTAATTCTCCCTACTGTCTAAGGAGGTCAGAAAGCCATTCTTATATGATAGTTATGATGGTAACTTATAATTCCTTAGCATCCTTCATATACACTAAAGATACAGATGTTACACTGACCTATTATTCTGAGTTCTATATGTGCGAAAAACATCAGACTCACCTGTGGAATAACTTTACAAGACCTGATTGAGTCACTGAAGCCCATCCATTGCTGATAGTCAGGATACTCTCCCTTCTTTAGAAAATACTGGTGGCCCAGGAAGTTGGGGCGCTCATACAGCATCCAACATCCACTATCAACTCTGATGGAATTACAGCGACTGAAGTAAGAGTGGAGATCAGCACAGTCACCACTGCATTCATAGCAGCGGCCCTGGAAGTTCCTGTCCTCGTAGAAAATGATCTGCAATAGAATGTCACTTCCATGGTTATAAATGAACAATACTCTTGCAAAGAATTCTCAGCATGTAACTATTACTGTATTGCAAGCTACCAATTTAAAATATACTACAGTACATTACTGAAAATTATTTTATTATGACTATTATTTGAAATATAAATAGGCTAAAGCATTGTTTTTACCTTTCCCATTTTAGATGGACTGTGGATGCAGTTTCCCAGTACCTAGTGCAGAGTCTAGTAGCTCTTATATACATCGGAACCCATGCTTGATCTGCAGATTTCTAACAAAAGAGAACATTTTCTGTCCAGTAAGGGAAAATGTTCCAGGGCTCTATCTCGACTGTACTCAGGGGAACCTTTTGATGTCCAATATGCTTTTTAGGTGCTCTAATTTTGAACTGTATTGCTTGTGATCACTTTCTAGAGATTGTTGGACTATAGGGTTGATGTTGCTGATAAAAGCATATTTTAAGAAATGCCTTTATTTCATTATATTGGCCAGATTTCATTTTATGATTTTATATATATATATATATATATATATATAATATTTGTATATTAGTATGATATATATATATCTATATATAAAATAAATATATACCACAATTAAGATATTTTATTGGTTGATGTTTATAATATGTCTTCAGTGTCCAATATAATCCGTAACTATAAATCTCTATATTTTTATATCATCTGGATTGTGACAGAGATCAATGTGCAATATTTGTTTTTGGACTCTCATAAGACTTCTCTGAATAGTGAAAAAAATTCTTATTGGTATCCGAAACATTGGTACACTGGGGGAGATTTACTAAAACTGGTACACACAGAATCTGGAGCAATTGTGCATAGTAACCAATCAGCTTCCAGGTTTTATTGAAACTGAGCAAGCTGAAGTTAGAGGCTGATTGGTTACTATGCACAGTTGCTCCAGATTCTGGGTGCACTCATTTTAATAAATCTCCCCCACTGACTCTTTAAATGTTTACACAGACCTTAACACATACTTCCTTCCAATAATATGAAAAAACATAACCAAACAATAAACAGTTATGCAAATGTATGTCCATTACTCTATGAAAGAGTTTTCTTTTTTAAATCAACCCATATCCTTTTTTCAGTAGGTAGAGAAACTGGTTCCACATGAGCTAAGAATATTTTTATGCCCGGAGTTCAGCTTTAAACTTGTAAACATCTCATAAAAAATCTGTTTCAGTCAGTCCTCAAAGACCCACTTATTTCCATTTTGGGTATTACAGCATGTCAAAGATGCTTCTACCCTTCTTATAAAAGTCATGTGTTGCTGGTCTCTACATATGTCCGTCACCAGGAATAGTGGTTAGAATCAAAATCTGTATATGTAATGACACTGTTTAGTCTTCTTAGACTGCATGTTTTGGAAAATTTTAAATATCTAATGAAGAAAATTTTGAGCAGAACACTATATTTAATTGCTTGATGAATAAAAAGGTTCACTTTAAATTCAAATTATACTTTCCCTTTCGTAGCCATTAATTTCTTTTGACAGGTGGACTAAAGTGTCACAACTCACCAGAAGCCCTTTTTTTCATGTGACTTACACACTCAACTGCAGAGATGCTCTTTTACTCTTCAGAAAGAGGTGTACCATTAACTAAAAAGGGAATTAATCACCACTGTCTACTTAAATCTAAAAGCAAGTTAAACAGTTGATATACATAGACACACTAAAATCTTGTAATACACTAAAGGCTTGGTCACACTATTTGCAATGACTTGAATTTTTCTGCACTGCACAAACACAGGGCACTGCTAGGACACAAGGGGAAGATTTACTAAAACTGGAGCACTCAGAATCTGGTGCAGCTGTGCATAGTAGCCAATCAACTTCTAACTTCAGCTTCTTCAAAGAAAGCTTCGACAATATAACCTGGAAGCTGATTGGTTTCTATGCAAAGCTGCACCAGATTTTGCAGGCTCCAAATTTCCCCCCTAGAAAACAAGAACGTAGCAGTACAGTGTGAAAATAATGCAACATGTGAGCATTTTTCGGCATTGCTCTAGATGGCACTGCATGTCACAACACAGCAGTGCAGTGCACCATACTGCTGGGCAATGGCATGAATGATGTGTTACTACATGATACTTAAACTTGGAAAAAAAAGAAAGCCAGAACTGCACTAGTGTGAATGTAGCCTAAAATATACATGTATTAAATGCATTTTAATAAAAATAGTTTGGAAGCTTCTGAGGCATGCATTCTATATAAACAGAGGGCTGAATGTATAATTATGATTGTGGTAGTAGGAAGTTGTGCTTATGGAGTTGATTAACAAAAAAAAAAAATAATAATAATTTTAGTTTATTAAAGATCATTTTATGCTTCCTCCCGCTGCCAATGGAATATACTTAGTTTGCTCATGGACAGTAAATATAGTATTGTTTTGGGTGACCATAATAGTTTACACACCCCCCACACTGCACTCTTGGGTATAAGGTACAAGCTGCTCTTAACCAATGACCAGGATGACAACTTTACACCCACAAGACAACATTTGTGATAGTGAACAATGATGAATGGGTAAAAATGTCCAAACTCCATGAAATGATCTTCATTTTTCCCTCAAGCATGATCTGTATTAATTTTAAAGTATGTCTTTTTGGTAAACCCTTTTGGATATAAACTATTTAACTAATATAAGTAACCTGGCTTATTTATCCTAATTAAAGCCCCATGTATATACTGCATGTTGAAATACATTTTTATATATTACAGAATATATGAAAAATATTTTTAAAAATATATATTTTGTAAATATATTCTTCAGATTTTATTACGGTAACATATAAAAAAGTAATTTTAACATACATTTTTACATATATTTGTAAATGCAATCCAAAAATGTAGATTTGTATTTTTAAAGACATACTGTACAGTATATTTGAAAATGTATTTTTAAATATAGTTTTCATATATTTTGTAATAAAAATGCATTTCAACAGTATATATATATATTTATTGAAATATATTTATTGAAATATATTTTGAAATATTTTAAATATGGCCAAAATTATAGTATTTCAAATATATGTCAATATATTTGGGAAGAATATTTTAAAAATATATTTCAAATATATTTTTCTTCCATGTGAGGTATTAGAACAGCTGCCAAAATACCTGAACAGAAGCTGCATCTAATTGAATGCATGTGCTGTTAAGTTTTCAATATTTGAGAGGTTTTGGCATGCAGTAGTAGAAAGCTTAGGCACTTCTGGTGGTTTTGAACATTTCCATATCTTACTGAATGTACTAGCTCTATGGATTTGCATATCAGATGTCTTCTTTTGTTAAGCTCTTTTCTCTTTCTTGGGGGGGGGGGGTCAGATGAAGCGATAGCCAGCAGTGAGCGAAGGTCAGAGGGTGCTAATGGAGGCATAACCACAATACCTAAAGCCTGGGTGAGTGGGTTGGCAAAAAACAATTACAGCCACAGAACAACTAAGGAAGAAATAATATGTGCCCTTACAAAACTGAAAGGCATGTACACAAATGCCAGGAGCTTAGCTAACAAAATGGAAGAACTAGAGCTGCTGACACACGAGGAAGATTTTGAGTTTGTGGAAATATAAATGTGGTTTGACATCTCACATGACTGGCTAGCATCTATCTAGGGGTATTCCTTGTATTAGAGAGACCGAGAGGGAAGAAGAAGAGGAAGGTTTTTTTAGTACATTAATAATGATTTGCTAGTTAATGTGAGGGATGATATTGAAAATGGGGCAAGGGGGAGGTGCAATCCCTGTGGGAGGAGCTTCAAAGGGAGGAAACAAGTTGAAAAATAATCCCTCCCTCCCTGTAGTCTTTTGGGACACGTGACAGGTCCCAGAAGACTACAGGACCATTCACAAAGTGCAGCACTACTCGCGCATGCACAGTGGGTGCCCGGCTATGAAGCCTCAAGCTATCACAGTTGGGTGCCCACACTGAAGATGCCAGCCTCCTGCAATACAGGAAGGCTGGTGAAAGGAGCTGTGAGGGACACACCATGGGACCGAGGGACAGGTAAGTGGCTGTTTTTTAAAAGTCAGCAGCTACAATTTTTGTAGCTGCTGACTTTTATTTTTTGATAGGTCGAGTGGAACTCCGCTTTAAATGTCTTACAGATCTACATGTGCCAATTGGTGGATGCCCCTACTAGAAAGAATGCATTACTAGATCTAATCATTGCAAATAACACCGATCTGGTCGCAGATTACATTCAGCATAAACCATAAGAGGAAGAACAAGGGTAGTAAAAGAACATGAAATTTCAAAACTTTTCTAAACTACACTCAATACTACAAGATAATAAATGGGACCAAATCCTAGAAGGATTGAACACTGAGGAAAATGGGAGTACTTTAGGAACATTAAAGGTATTACCCAGTGCATACCAATGAGCCATATATATAAAGGAGTAAAAGATAAACCTGGGTGACTTATCTGTAACGTAAAAGATATATTAAAGAGAGAAAAAATGGCATTAAAAAAATATAAGACAGAAGGAACATTGCTGGCATTCCAACACTGCAAGGAATGCAATAAGAAGTGTAAGAGCACAATCAGGGCAGCTAAAATAGACTACAAGAGGCACATAGCGGAGGAGAGTAAAAAAATCCCCAAAAATGTTTTAAATATATTAACAGTGAAAGAGTGAGGTCAGAGCATATTGGCCCCATAAAAGATGATGAAGGGAAGTTGGTTACAAATGACTACAAGAAGGCAACTGTACTAAATGCATTCTTCTCCTTACTTTTTAAAAAGGAAAAGGAGGGGTTTAGTAATCAAACCTGCATCATTAGTAATGCATCACAGACTGTACCCTTGTGCTAACAGAAATCAGTGTCCAAAACAGACTTGAAAAGCTTAATGCAAATAAATCACCAGGACCAGATGATCTACACCTGAGAGTCTTCAAAGAACTCAGTCAGGTTATAGCCAGACCCCTATTGTTAATTTTTATGAGCAGCATACTGATCGGAATTGTACCTGCTGATTGATTCCAATATTTTAAAAAATGGTCAGAGATATATTCCTAATAACTACAGGCCACTCAGTCTAACATTGATAGCATGTAAACTATTGGAGGGATGATAAGGTACTATAACCAATAATTTGCTGATACAATCAGTATCATTAACAGTAATAAGCATGGAGTTACAAAAGGTTGTTCGTGTCAAACCAATCCATCGATATTCTACAAAGAAGTGAGTTCCCATCCTGATACAGGAAGGACTGTGGAAGTGGTGTACTTGAAGTTGGCAAAAGCATTCGATGCAGTCCCCCATAAATGCTTAACTTACAAACTAAAGTCTGTAGACATGGACCATAGGGTTTGTATGTGGATAGAAAACTAGTTACAGTGATATGTCCAAAGGGTGGTGATAAATAGCTTGTACCCAGACTGGCCTGGAGTGGTAAGTGGAGTACCTCAAGACTCTGTCATGGGACCAATTCTGTTTAATCAATTATATAGAGGCTGGCATAAATAGCTCAATCATAGTGTTTGCTGACAATACAAAGATAAGTAGGGAAATAACATCACCGCAGCATATAGAAATTTACAAACCTCAATAAAAGAAAGGGGTAGGCAGATGCATGGCAAATGAGGTTTATTGTTGAAAAACTGAAAGTAATGCACTTGGGGGCTAAAAATATGAACGCTCGCTAGGTTATGAATCTATAAATTTACTCGCTAGGGGAGAACCTCTGTGAAAATCAAGGATGAAAAAGACCTGGGGGTCCAAGTAGATGACAGTCTCAGCAATGGAATGCAATGCCAAGCTGCTGCAAGCAAAGCTAGCAGAATATTAGCATGCATAAAAAAGGTATTTACTTAAACGATAAAACTATAATCCTGCCTCTTTATAAAATTCTGGTTCAGCCACATCTGGTGTATGAAGTCAAGTTCTAGTCACCAGTCCTCAGGAAGGATCTGCTGGAACTGGAGAGAGTCCAGAGAAGGGCAACAAAACTAATAAAGGGACTGGAGGACCTCAGTTGTGAGGAACGACTACAAGCATTAAACATATTCTCCCTGGAGAAGGGATGCTTGAGAGGAGATATGAGATATGAGTTTCAAGGAGTATAAGAAGACATGGGCCACTTAATGAAATTTAAATTATCCTTATACTGCATAGGGGGTTTTTCAATGTCAGGGAGGTAAGAATGTGGAGCTCACTTCAGTGTCAGTGGGAAGTATTGATAGTTTAAAAAAACTCTTGGATGGGCTTCTTAGCGAACACAGTACACAGGGATATGATTGTTAACATGAAACACCCACACCCACAGGTTGAACTGGATGGACTGGTGTCTTTATTCAACCTTACCAACTATGTAACTATGTAATAAAAGTATTCAAGGGGATATTTATCAATCCTGTTGCAAGGCAAAGCAATGTTAACCAGGGGCAGTGAGAAGCATCATGAGACAGAATTATTACAAGATAACAGCCTGAGTCATAAATTCCTCTAAAGTTTGCACTTGTGACTGCATTACCCCTGGCCCTGGCCATTTCTTTATTATGCATCTGTGTAGAATGGAAATCACACTTGGCTGCCCAGGAATACAGACACACAGGTTCTTTCTGCGGCTCTCACACCAGCAGAAAGATCACTGTTGGTGTGAAAGCTGCATGTATTTTTGGCTTGCAATCAAGGTGACTGGCTGTTCATTAGAAGAACAGCTTTCAGGTCCTATCCATCTTTCAAGACTTTTTTGTAATCCTTCAGGATTACTATGTAATTGGATTGATGGTCTAGACTTCCCTCATATATTGCCTCTGTGTTTCCTGGCTAGGGTTGCCAGGTGTTTTCCCACCTGTTCCACCGTCTCCTTTCCCTCTCTGCAGTCACTCATTTTTTGGTGTCCACCAGGACATGAAATACCCCACAGTTTGGGTATTCTTTGTTCTGCACCCCTTGAACCCCTAAAAAAGATACTTTCCAAAACGTGTTAGGATAAAGCACCTCCGTATATGGTTTTGTTCATCTTGATACTTGTGAATCTGTAACTGATGCATGTTACTCAATATCTACCTTTAGACATTAAGGGAAGGTGCATGGGTTTTCTGAATTGTTGGTCATTAGTGCTGTTACATCTAGCAAATGTTTTCTTGGAGATGATATCCTGATTCTTTTAACATGATTATATAATAAAAATGTATGCTTTTATCAATGTTTTTGTGTAATTTTTCCTGAGGGTGAAGTTGTTAGCACCTAAAAAGTTCCATTTACTCCTTTTTTTAATTTGTTATTATGTCCATTTTGGGAATGTGGTGCTGAAGTATTCAATTGTACCTATTATTTGTTTTTGGACATCTGTCAAGCTGATTTTGCTCTAATTTCCCATGTCTCTGTAACAGGATGTGAAAGTCCCCTATTAAAACACTGACAGCAAAAAAAAAAATTGACAAGGGTTTTAACCATTCTGGCTGGAGATAAACTTTAAGTTGTATTCTGAAAAGCTCTTAATGCATCTATTTATATATCACTAGTTTGAAAACTTGCTGAGTAACATACTTAAAAGTTGGTATCTTTTCCAATTAAAATAAGAGTGGTATCAGTCTGTCTACATCTTATGACATTTCAATATAATATTTTAATATCAATATTTTGTAATATAGAGTATCAAAATACTATGACCTAAAACCCATTTTTATATTAAACTCTTTCAGAATCTTTAGTAGTCTATGGAAAATCTTTCTGTACAATATAGAATTTGGTCAGTTTAGTCCTGAAATGACAGCTATGTGAACTACACGGACAACTGCTGGCAGCGGTCCTTGCTCTGTAATAGGGCTGAACACACTAGCACTGTAATCTCTTGATAAAATGTGCTCATTATCATTATACTGTACATAAAGCAACAATAGGACAAACACTGACATGGCTTGCAATGCTGTTTTCAACTGAATGAAAAGTGTTGAATGCACACTAAAATAACTAGAATAAAACAATTTACTTAGGAGGCAATTGCTAGATAAATTGCTTTTATCTATCATTTAGTTGACATTGAAATATTTATCTCTATATTGTCAGGATGAAACATTTAATGTACTAGAGAATATTACAGTACTTCATATACGATTATATGTGACTTTCTGAAATACATTGATAAAGCAATAATGCCCTTTACTGTATATAAAGGTATTGCCATAAATAACTGAAGTATGTAACAGATTCAGACTATGGGAAGAATGTAGCAAGTAAAGAAGAAGAAAAGTGTAAAAATAATGGGCCTTACAATTTTTACATACAGCTTTGACCAATGTAACTAAGTACAGTATATGCCATACCTGGCTGATACCCCTGGAAGCTAGAAATCCCTGAAGTAGACACCTCTACTTCAGTAATCTCAATTTGCTTCGGGTTCTTGTGCCAAGTGGCTGCACTCCTGCTTATGGAACACAGGAGTAGGAGGTCGGCTGCTAGGCATGGGTGCCATTTATAGAATGTTTTGCATTTATTGAATGAATGCAAAGTGTTCTCTGAATGGACAAGGTAGAAAGGCAGAACAGTCATGTCAAGCTTTCCTCCTTGACCAATCACAAAACACTTTGCATTCGATCAGAAGCATTTTCCAAATGGTGCCCGTGCTGAGTGGTCAACCTCCTGTGTTCAGAATGCATTGGCTGGCCATTCAACACAGGACCCAGAAGCAAGTGGAGATCACAGAAGTAGCAGGGTCTGCTTTAGTGATTTACAGCTTCCAGGGGGATCAGCCAGGTATGGTATATACATACAGTAGTTACATTTGGCCAAGCTGAGAGAACAGAGATTGTACAATCAGACAGTAATGTGTGCAGTTAGTTTAAGATTTGGGTTTCTTTTCTCCCAGATTTAATTTTACCCAGATTAATGATGGCCATATAGATAATATTAAACAATTGACCATCTTAGGTGTAATTGATTTAAACAATTATCCAAAAATGTTTTAAATAATTATCTGCTCATTTGACTTATCAATGAAAAGAGATAAATATGGTTGAATTAGATCAATTATAAAAGAAATGTATCATTCATTAAATGATTGTTTATTGATCATTCTGTGAGAGACACAATTCTTTTAACAAAACTACTGTTTTATCAAAAGATCATATTGTTACATGCCTAACAAGTATAGGATCAAACATTTTATGCTAACTGAAAAAATAAATAATATTATTATGAAATGGTTATCATTTCAAGAAATACATTTTTCTGTAATTTTTTTGTCCTGACCAAAAATTAAAATGTTTACAAAACCAATATACATTCCCTATAAAGTAATAGATTTAGCTAATACAGGAAGTACGTTCTGGTTAGCCCATACCTGTGTGATAATAATAGAAATGTAAATGAGCTTGCATCAGAAAAAAAAAACATCTGTTTGATAATCGTTTTTTAGATGGTCATAGAATAGACATTGTAACAAACAAGTGTGGGATCAGTTTTATTTGCAGGGAACAATAGCAAATCACCAAGAAAATGCAGCTTGTGTGATCTATTCTTACACCTGAGATTAGATGACCATGGCATGTCTACATTGACACATGATACATGAACTGATCATCATTGCTGGAATGGTTGATCATCATATTTATTAGAGACTTTTACTGTATTTGCGTCTTCCTTTCTAGAAATGTAAATTTTAACACACAGCTAAAGAACTAGCGTTTAATACTTTGGTTTGGATTTAACCTTGAAGTTAACCATGTGCAGGAGGTGTTTGGCTTTGTAATACAGAGGGAGAGGATGTGGACTATTAGAAACACTGGAAGGTATGGAGGATTGTGGGTGGTATATTTCTTTACAGACTGAGCTGACTTGGTAGACTGAGCAAATAAACTACAGATCTCATATTCACTGGAGTTCTGAGCAGAGGAATAGAAAGAGTAGTTGTGTTTAACCTGGCTGAGGAGAAGGACCGTGGAGGATGTTCCATGTGTGTGCTTCAGGCAGCCAACAGACCACTCATCACCATACCTGAGACAGACAGCGACAGACATTTTGGGACATCAAATAGTGCCACAGATGCTGACAGAATCTGCTGCCTAATCAAGGGGAAGAATATCATAAACATTGGCTGGTTGAGATGCAACAGTCACCTGCTACCACAGTAGTTGGTGAGAGGCCATGGACTAAAGCCCACTACACTTTAACAAAGAGGATCAGTGTTGCCTGCAAGTATTACAGATCTAGTGCCTTTATCAGTGCTTGCGTAGACATGATCCTGAGCGCTCTAAAATAAGAGGTGGACCCTAATGAGTTGGCCAGCAAAAGAGAGAGGTATATTACAGACTGCTGAATTGTTTTGGTGGCATAGCTATAGATAGGTTTGCCTCCGTATATGGTTTAGGATGAGTTGCACTCTACACTAATCATTTGCTTTCATAGAATATTTCTTGCTACTGCTCACCTCATTGCAGTATAATTCTTGCTACTTTTCACCCATTTCAGTAAATTTCTTGTTATTGTTTAACTATTTGGTGGTTTATATCTCTTTTGTTACCAGGGTACTGCTCATACATCTGTAAAACCTATTTCCCACCCAGCAAGGTTCCATCAGAGTGTGTGGTGCCATTTGCAGAGTCATGGACATTGGAACAAGGGACCCAAGAATGAGCGGCTCCCTTAGGCGTAAGCGCTACACTAGCTTTATTGTTGTGGGTCACTTCTGAATAACCCTTCTACTTTGGTCATGTTGGGGTTGCAAAAAGATTAAGTGAGGGTCAGTGATCTGAAAAAAAGTAGGGTCCTCCAAGAATCTTTTCCTCTTCTTCTCCAACTCTATAGCTCTAAAATAAGAAATGAGGGGAAGAATATACAAGGCAATATATGCCACAGCTACAGTATCTGAGGTTGAAGATAACCAATGATCCTTTAATACCCAGAATTCTTCCCCCTCCTTTAAGACTAAAGGATGTATAACTAAACATGAGCTGTAGTGTGAGTTAATGTATATAATTATACATATCTTTTTATATATAATGAAAAATTACTGGTCTATGCATGACGTGTGATCTGTATATCCCACTTATATTAATGAATTACATAATTACATACTTTTATGTCCTTAGGGACAGAACTTGCCATTTATTTATCAAAATTAGGAGTTTCAGGTGACAGAAGGCTGTGACCCAGTCCTCAAGGACAAGTGCTTTTCCACTGCAATTCCATTAAGCATCCACTATCACTGTGGTAACATTTTTTAAAAGTGTTTCAAAGAAACTGAATTTAAAGAGTGTGCCGTCTGCCCCAAAAGCTCTCAGTATGTATAGTTTGTTTCTAAATTATATTTGCACATGTTCATAGCATGATGATGCAAATGTATACTTGCAGTTTTTATCAGTAAAGATATTATATTCCAGGGTTAAGCATTACCAATAGTGTCAGGATAAAAATTAAGGGGATTTTTACACTTTTTATTTGCTGTCTTGACAACAACTAAAAATGATGGATTACTTGCTCCCAAACATGATGGATGATATATCTTCATGTAACCATTGTTTGACACAAATATTTAGATCTTATGACTGCCATTTAATGTTTAATGTTAGGCTGTGAACAGAATTGATCAACAATTATTTACCAGTGTAAATTCTTTATTATTAGGATTTCCTGTCCCGGAGCTAAATAAACCAGACCTGCAGTTATAAACATATGAAGTGCAGTTTAAATCTACATGTTGACTTTAAAGGAGTATTCAATATCAGTTGTGCTCAGTTTTAGTCCTTTATTATTATTATACAGTATTTATATAGCACCAAAGGGTTCGCTCAGCGCTGTACAATAGCAATGACCCCACTCCCCTGGTGAGAACTTTGCTGTGTGGCTTATACGACACCAAACAGTTTTTCACCCTTTACCTTTTTCTCTTCTGAAAGAGCTCTGCTTCTTTGATGCATGTGCTCCTCAATCTCCATTCTTTACTATAGAAAAGTTGTCTATATTTCGTCTCAGTTGTAGATAACCTTTCAATAGGATGCAGCATGTGGTATGCATGTACGAGAGAAGCTGAACCTGGAATGGAGACTTTAAGTGAAGATGCACTTGGGACACCCAGTGGACCACGCAGCGTATACAGGAACAGGAAAGAGTAATACTTGGGTTGGGGGGGGGGGGGGGTGCTGGGTAGGGGAAGATGGACATATAAAGGAAAGTGTACAAAAAGTACAGTTATCCTTTGACAGTATTGCTACACACACAACTGTGTTTTTGACACTTTTTTGGGGGCTTGTAAGGATTGGATTTGAATGCCATTTGCCTATGCTTTTTTTCATTCATATTATACAGTTATAATGCAGAGAAAAGACCAGCTATGTTTTTTATTATAATATCTAATATTATAATATCTTTTTATTTCATTAGTTTAAAAAAAATCAGTAATTTGCTTGAAGGAGCCAACCCTGGCATTATGAGCACCCCAGTCAGTAAATCTTCTGTATTCTCCTGGTTTTAGGTAGTACTGGCGCCCTTTGTAGTTGGAAAGCTCATAGAAAATCCAATAGCCATCAAAGACATTGCAAGACTGGATGTCATGATGATTAAAACGACCAGACACAGAAGAACAATCATCCATGGCCTCCAACATTTTACCTCCAAAATTATTTCTTTCATAGAGCCTCAGCCTGTAAGATCCTTTGTACTGTAATATTAGAAGCAGAATGAGAAAAATTAAACGACAAATTAATTTTTACATCTAAATAAAAACATATTGGCTTATTTAATAAGGCCATTGCAATGAAGCAAATAATTTTTGAACTGATTTGCAAAATAAAATCTGATTGGTTGGTATGGTACATTTCATATATTAACATCCTTCTGCAATGCCTTACAGCTTGACCTTGTATTAATGTTTAACTGCTTACAGTTATGTCCAACTTAACACTTAGGGGTGCATTTATAAAAATTTAGCATTGCTGTTCATTCATCAAAACTTCATGAAAATGCATTCTTGGCAAATTGGACAAAGCGGAATGTTTTCAAGCTATATCTCCTGCAACTCTAATGTGTGAATGGGGGAAATATCACAGTGTGCCCACTAGATAACGCTGAGTATCATAGGAAATAAGTATGTTCATCAGCTCTATCTAGTGGCCATAAAGCCAGTGTTAGCGTTGGATCTCAATATATACAGTATGCATCTATGAAGGGGGAGGGATCGATGAGCTGGGGTTACAGAGTATGAAAGTGCACTTATTCTTTAAGGATTTGACTACATCAAATCAATAATGCCTAACAAGGTATACTGTACAATATTCTAACTAAAGTGTTATAAGAAAAGATGATACTTACTTGTGGAATGGCAAAGCAGGATTTAATAGAATCATTGAAACCCATCCAATGTGATACATTTGGATACTCCCCTCGTTTTATATAGTACTGGTAGCCCTTGTAGTTCTTCCGTTCATAAATCATCCAACTTCCTTGTACAACTCGAATAGAGTTGCATCGTCTCAAATAAGAGCTGAAATTAGAACAGTCACTAGTACACTCATAATATTGGCCTTGGAAGTTCTTGTCTTCGTAGAGGATTATCTGCATCTGTAATCAATTTAAAAACATAAGTAAATAATATCATGGAGAACCTATATGCAATGTAAACAAAATAGGTGGTAGTAATACGTTTGTGATTCAAATATTAACATTACAGTGTTGTGTTTTTACATGTTTGTCAACCCTACAATGAACTTCTCTTATTTGTTCCATTTTGGTCTGTAAATGTACCATTGCAAGTGCTTTGTTATATCTGCTTGGTAGATAAAAACAATACCAGTTGATCCTACCAAAAAATCAGTTAACATAACTTCCTGTGCTCTGTTTGTCCAGAACTGAAAATCCAAGCAGTGTTTTCAGTCTGCCTAATTTATTATTGTGAACTATAGAACACTTCCTTATATGTTAGTGAGCTGAGAAAAAGGGTGTTTCATAGTTCAAATCAAGAATGTACAGCCTAGATCAGGGGTGTCAAACTGGCAGCCCTCCTGCTGTTGCGAAACTACAAGTCCCATCATGCCTCTACCTTTGGGAGTCATGCTTGAAACTGTCAGTCTTGCAATGTCTCATGGGACTTGTAGTTTGACAACAGCTGGAGGACCGCAAGTTTGACACCTGTGGCCTAGAGTAACAAAGCTGCTCCTAAATAGATATCATACATTATGTGAACCTTTTTACCCTAGCACAGGAAGTACAGTATATTAGTGGAAGGATCACCAAGTGAAAAGAAAGGTTAAAATGTCTAAAAAAATAAACTTAATGCAGTCACCACTTCTAAGCATCGGTATTAAATATTTGCTATTGGGTGTAGATACATCTTAAGCCAGCACAGGAGTTTCCTGTCCAGTTAGAAATCTGTAACACCAGAATGGAAGTGTCCACATGAGACTTTCCCCTTCCTATAGTGGCTAACAGTTCCTAATTGCTCACAGAGAATGTTCTGAAATTTTCCTGTCTTTCATTTAGGGTTCTTCTCGACCCAGAATTAGTAAACAAATCTTATTTGCTCGTAAGACCGCGGCTGGGTTATCTGTCCCAAATCTTCAGTCTTACTATCTGGCGGCTAATATTGCCCCCTTAGCCCATCTTCATGCATCTCACCACTTTCCCTTGTGGGCTACTATAGACTTGATGGATTCCCACCCGATACCAGTCTCTTCTTTGCTGTGGCTGCCCTCTACTCATCGACCTTTATCCCTTAGTCCGACGCTGACGCTAACGCTTTGTCTTTGGGATTCTATTAAATATTCCGCTGGTCTCATCTCTGCCCACCTACCGTTACTACATTTGCTACATAACCCATTATTCCCCCCAGGTCGTGATAATCCTGGACAGTTTGCTTGGTGGCAAGCAAATGGCTTCCATGATGTACATTCGATGCTATGTCCCACTCGAATACTCACCTTTGAAACTCTGCGCTCCTCTCATGATATCCCATTGCGGGAACATTATGGCTATCTTCAAATCCGCCACTTTCTCAATACATTAATACAGATGCACTTGGGACCCTTCAGGTTGTCCCCCTTTGAGAATCAATGTAGACATAGACCCCATGCTCCGGGCTTAATTTCTCTGGTCTATTCTTCTATTACTTCTTCTAGAACTCCTCCGGTCTGTTCTTACCATCATCGTTGGCAGTCGGAATTGAGGGTACTCTGGATCAACAGGATTGGCGGACCATGACCCAAGCATTATCTAAATGCTCTAGGAATGTTATCATACCAGAAAATTCTTATAAGGTTCTTTATAGATGGTATTACACGCCTGCTCGTCTGGCTCGTTTTATCCCTACATATTCCCCGACTTGTTTTCAGGGCTGTCAGCAAATGGGTACTATGGTCCATATTTGGTGGACTTGTCCTAAGGTTTGCAGATTGTGGATCAGAGTTTATGCCCTCCTCCGTACTATGTTTCACACAGACATTAAGCGCAACCCGTATGAAGCGCTTTTATTTAAACCATTAGTGGGCCTACTTCGTCCCGAACGGCAGCTGGCATCACACCTGTTTTTGGCTACCACGCTGACGATCGCAAGGGCTTGGAAGACTCCCCTCGTCAGCTTCGAGGCTGTCAAAAACCGGATGAACTTCATAATGGTCAATGAAAAGCTGACGGCTATACTGTTAGACACCCACACAAAATTCCTGCAGACATGGCGTCCCTGGCTTGATACAGCCCAACCATTGAGATTCGACCAGTCCCTTTTGTCGATATAAAATTTACATATCAGTTTATTTTTCTTTTTTTTTCTGCTGCGATCCCCCTGGAGCCCTTTTTGTTTTCGTCTCCTTCCTCTTCGTTCCTCTTTCCTTTTGTCTAGTCTGTTTTCATGCTATGTGTACTGATTGTGATTATTGCTTTGAGTGCCGCACCAGCAATACTATATCCTTATGCTGGACTCCATCGGGAGCCCTGCGTGTGGAATGCCCGTTTTTATTCTGAGAGGTTCCATCTCATATCATCTCCGCTTTCTATATGCTGATATAGTGACAATTATTCCTTTGAGTTTATATTCTCATTGGTCTATAAACGTTTCCCATTTTTGCAACTTATTGTTTTCTCCTTTTTTTTTTTTCTTTCTGTACTCGGCACTTAAGTATGATGTTTATTTCTATGTCTCTCCATCAGTACGTATTCTGTAATATTCAACGAATACCTTGTATGTTTTATTCCTGTTGGTCAATGTATCTGTTTTTGTCTGATTCTCTGCTCCTATCTATTCTATAATAAAATTCTTTGTAAAAGAGAATGTTCTGAAATTTGAACTTTTATAATCTAAGCCAATTTTCACCACCTTTGGGTCACATAATAACCTATAACAAGGCAATCTATCAACATCCTTGCTATATAACTATAAATACTGTTGGTGGTAGGTTGCATTGATACATCTAACTGTTTCTGCGCCTAAAAGCTGGATGATATCAGCTAAATTGCTGGAAATCTTCCCTTTGTATGACTTGAATAATATCTGGGTAGTACATGGTAATGTGTAATCCTTTGCTGGTCTGGAGAAGAACTCAGACAAACAGTGTAAATCATTATAGTTTACAAAAGTAGGACAGAGACTTTTGCATTTCAATTCAGAACTGTTTCTTATAGTGGCAATATACTGCTACTCAATGAACTGCTCTGCAATAAATGTAGTTATATTGCTTAGATACCTGTGTTATAGTTGTTATTCTCTCTCTAATACATGCACTTTTAGGAACAATGGTTGAACCCTGTCTGACAAACCAACTCAATATCCATTTGAAGACTTTGTGGTAGATTTACTAAAGTAAAATAGGTTGTGCATGTTGCAGAGGAAGTTGCACTTTGCAAGGGAATTTTAGTTTATGTGGCAAAATTTCACTTTGCAAAAAATACCCAATCAAGTGTAAGGAAAATAAAAAAAGGCAGCATTTTTTCTTACACATGATTCAATTATGGAAGTTGGCTAAGCTTCACTTCATTCACTAAGCTCTGGGGAAAATTCCTTTGCAAAGTGCTACTTGCCTTGCAAAGTGAACAGACTATTTGTGTTGATCAGATCAACCCTTTGACTCTTATTTTCCTCTGACGTTTAGGCAAATTGTCTCCCAATTTTCTGGAAATTCAGCTCTGGTTTTATGGACCTTGTGTAGGTGAACAGTTAAACCCCAAGTGGTTTATCAAGTCGGCCTCCTTTTTTTAATCTTATTGGTCTGAGTATAGATCTGTGTTTGTCTCAACATGTTTGAATCCACATACTTTTGACTGAATCTCTACCTCTGCTGGACATCTATTCATCAACTACTCAACTACTTGTTTAGTAAAATCATACTTTCTAAGATTAGTTTTGAACTTTCCTCCTGCTGGTGTGAGGTCATGTTCTTTTTCTTGGCTTCATGTTAATATACTGCCCTCCTCCTAGCTAGTTCTTAGCCCCACAAACAGGTCCTGGCCAAACACTTATTTCACAGAGGCAAACTCTTGAATTGTGAAGACCTTCCTTCCCAAATGATAGACCAGGAGTTCACCCCTTGGACCTACCTTCAAATACAACATTTTCCCTGGGGCTCAAACCATCCCACTGGACCAAAGAGCTTACCCCATTTTAAATATCTATGCTCTGGAACCATACCTCAGCAGCACTTATTTTCAACTGTCTACAAGTTTCTTTTAGCTACACACTCTGTGAAAGAGGACAAGATCTGTTGGTTTTGGGAAACCAAACTCTTGTTGGACCTCACGGAAGAACAATGGAAGCACATATATCTATGCTCTGGAACCACACCTCAGCAGCATTTATTTTCAACTATCTACAAGTTTCTTTTAGCTACACACTCTGTGAAAGAGGACAAGATCTGCTGGTTTTGGAAAACCAAACTCTCTTTGGACCTCACGGAAGAACAATGGAAGCACATTTATACATGCATCCACATAAGCTCGGTAAATGCGACAGTTCAAGAAAATGGATACAAGGTTCTCTCTCGCTGGTACATAGTCGCGATGACTGTTCACAAATATTCACCATCTGTGTTAAGTCTATGCTGGAGATGCGGATCAGAACCAGGATCACTGTTACACACCTGGTGGACATGCCCAGTCCTCCAAAAGTTCTGGTCTTATGTACACAGCTTGACTGAGCGATTTGCAACCTTTACCTCAAACTTCTCCCCCACCCAATTCCTCTTACACCATACCATTCCACTTAGATGATCATTGTTCAAATCATTGACTATGCACATGTTAAACGAAGCCAAACTTTGCATTCCTGTCCTCTGGGGCATTGCTCGAGTCCCATCTCATCAAGGTTCCAGAGAATTAAAAAAATTGCTGGAATGGAAGAACTCATTGCCATCTCACATGATACTCTCTCTAAATGTGCTACTTGCTTGTTGGACACACTTCCAAATGGCAGAATATGCTATTATTATGCGCACCAATGCCTGTCAGCCTGTGTAGTCTATGGAGCCCATTATTCCTACACTCACACATCTGGCCTGATGGTTTCCTGACACTTGCGATGGGGACCACTGGTGACCAGGTTCCTCCCTTTAATCCTGTTTTTCCTGCTCCTTTTTCTTCTTCCTCCTTTCATATATATATATATATATATATGTATATATATATATATATATATATATATATACACATACACACACTATATTGCCAAAAGTATTGGGACACCTACCTTTACACACACATGAACATCCCAGTCTTAGTCTGTAGGATTCAATATTTAGTTGACCCACCCTTTGCAGCTATAAAAGCTTCAACTTTTCTGGGAAGGCTGTCCACAAGGTTTAGGAGTGTGTCTATAGGAATGTTTGACCATTCTTCCAGAAGTGCGTTTGTGAGGTCAGGTACTGATGTCAGATGAGAAGGCCTGGCTCGCAGTCTCCGCTTTTATTCACCTCAAAGGTGTTCTATTGGGTGCAGGCCAGTCAAGTTCTTCCACCTCAAACTCGCTCATCCATGTCTTTATGGACCTTGCTTTGTGCACTGGTGTGCAGTCACATTGGAACAGGAAGGGGCCATCCCCAAACTGTTCCCACAAAGTTGGGAGCATAAAATTGTCCAAAATGTCTTGGTATGCTGACACCTTAAGAGTTTCCTTCACTGGAACTAAGGGGCCAAGCCCAACCCCTGAGAAACAAACCCACACCATAGTCCCCTCTCCACCAACTTTACACTGGGCACAATGCAGTCAGGCAAGTACCATTCTCCTGGCAACCGACAAACTCAGAGATGTCCATCGGATTGCCAGACAGAGAAGCATGATTCGTCAATCCAGAGAACATGTTTCCACTGCTCTAGAGTCCAGTGGCGGTGCACTTTACATCACTGCATCTGGCGCTTTGCATTGCACTTGGTGATGTAAGCCTTGGATGCAGCTGCTCAGCCATGGAAACCCATTCCATGAAGCTCTCTATGTACTGTTATTGTGCTAATTTGAAGGCCACATGAAGTTTGGAGGTCTTTAGCTATTGACTCTGCCGACAGTTGGCGACTTTTGCGCACTGTGCGCTTCAGCATGCTCTGACCCCGCTCTGTCATTTTTTGTGGCTGAGTTGCTGTTGCTCCCAGTTGCTTCCACTTTGTTATAATACCACTAACAGTTGACTGTTTAGTAGCAAGGAAATTTCATGGATGAACTTATTGCACATATGGCAACCTACCATGGTACCACGCTTGAATTCACTGAGCTCCTGAGAGTGACCCATTCTTTCACAAATGTTTGTAGAAGCAGTCTGCATGCCTAGGCACTTGATTTTATACACTTGTGGCCATGGAAGTGATTCTAACACCTGAATTCAATGATTTTAAGGGGTGCCCCAGTATTTTTGGCAATATAGTGTGTGTGTGTGTATGTATGTTTGTGTATGTATATATATATATTGTATTTCATCCTTTCCTACTCCCTTTTCCCCTCTTTTTCTATGGTCAAGCTATTAGTCCCGTCCTGGCAGCTGTACTGTCAGCCTTTTAGAAGCACCTATTCGCCAATGACATTACATATTCTTGCTCTGCCCATTTGTGAACCACTCCTTCCTTATCTTTTGGGCTTCTTTCAGCCCTTTCCCTTTTGTTTCAAGACTTCATACACACATTTTGTATGGTTATGACAAGGTTTTGACTTTATTGACGGCCCTCGGAATCCTGGTCATAAAGATGCAATGTACATCCCTGTCAAGGTCTTTGAAAACCAATGAACATCCCATACTTTTATTATGATGAGTGATGTTTTTGCAAATGGATGTTGCAGGTGATTGCAGTTACTGCACCTGTGTATACTGTTTGGCCTTTGGGCCCATATACCTGCATCTTTTTTTCAAATAAAGTATTTGTGGAAATATTAAAAAAATACTGCCCTCCTGGATCTTATTTACACCCTTAATGTATTTAAAGGTTTCAATCAAAAATAAAGAATGAAAAAAAAAATGTTTCAGTCAGTTTTCCCCTTTCTCATCTTTCCTCCAGATTGTACATAAGTTCCTGAAGTCTCTCTTGATATAAGGATGGCTGAGTATTCTCTCAGTAAGTCTTGCCATTCTATACAATGCTTAAACTTGATCAGAAACAGCATTAAAAAGTATGCAACTGGCTGGGAGTCCTAACATAGAACATCTGAGGTCAAATAATTTGCAATAATGCCATCATTTTTTATATTGTTCTTGAATAGATACATAGTTAAATATATCCATATATTAGGTATACATAGCATATTATTTACAGAGCTAAGATATATCCAGATTTATTGGATTCTTAAATTAGGCTTGATTAGAATATGTTACTTTTGCAATAAAGCAAAAATTATGCATCCCATTACCTTGCTTGATCTGAAGTTCCTTGAACCTGGGGCAGTACACAAAATGTAAAAGCAGTGAGCTGTCACCATTGAAGAACATCACAGAGCTGTGACTTCTTTTTATATACATTGTACAGACTATACTACCCAGATCAGTTAACACAGTGGCAGGAGTTGATAGTTCTGCTTTGTTTTGGTAATGTATATACATCTACAATATTCTTTTGACAATACTAGTGAGACTGAATGAGCTGTTTTAGTGGCTTCTGATAGCTATATACGTATGTTTTCTATGCAGTTACATGATACAAGTCATATGAAAAAAAGATCAGACAATAGGAACAAATAGAACTAGCTGGCAGTGACCACATACTATAGCTTAGGTTTTCCATGCGTGATTTTAAAAGGTCATATACTATTGTTTGAGTTACACAATGAACTGGTCGTGTGATCTCCATTACCCTACTAACATGTACATGCATCACCTCCAGTGATCTCCTAACCTGGTTGTTTTTGTCCGGTCACAGTAGTGCTAGGTAAGCAACTGCTGTTTTGTATTGCAGAACTGCATTTAGGATGCTCTGAATAGCACAATCATATGAAGAGCATTGTCTGAGATATCTGTTGTAGCATTTTTTTGCACAATAATTTGACATAAGCTGAAGATAAGGCTGTTTGTGACAGCTCACCAGAAAATATTGATGCTTTATGTTATGCTTGAGAAGGTGATCATTTTCAAAGAGAGCAAGAAAAGCTTTCATTTCATTTTAAATCCTGTATTTGTCCCTGCTAATCCTGTATTTTTTTTTCATTGTTTAAATGTTGTTCTCATTTCCTATTTTGTTCAACACCCATCACTTGGACAAAAGGAAAAGGGACACCTTCCTCATGGAGCATAGCAATAAAATCTACTAGAAAATTGTGTTATAGTTATATTTGTTCTCACTCTTTCACTTTCTGTTCTCAGGTAAACGTTAAAATAGATGGGAAATGTGGATTTTTAAAATTAAATACTCTTCTGTCTGTAAAATAGACAAATCTATCCCTCTGTACCAGTGGTGTATATTGGTTTTGTGCTACCCTAGGCAAGACTAAAATCCCCCCCTCCCCCCTCTAAATTTGTCCTGCCCCTTCCTGTTTAAGATCTACCTCTTCAGGACAGGAGCATAATGGAGGGCAGTGATGGGGGGGCATCAGGGCAGGAGTAAGCCATCAGGATAGATGGGGGGGAGCAGGAGAAGAGGGAGGCAGCATGGCGAGAAGAGCAGCAAGATGGGGGGGGGGAGCGTGACGGAGAGCAGCATGGCAGGGGATAGCATGATGGGTGGGTAGGCAGGGTGACAGGTGGAGGGCAGTATGACGGGGGGGCACAGGACAGGAGGGGGGCAGCAGGATAGGAGGGGAGCAGCGGGACTGGAGGAGTGCAGCATGATAGGTGAGGTGCAGTGGGACAGGAGGAGCACAACAGGAAAGATGAGGGCAGTGGGACAGATGGGGTGTAGTGGGACATGGGGGGGACAGCGGGACAGTAGGGGGAAGTGGAACAGGTGTGGGGCAGGGTGATGGGTGGGGGCAGCATTACTGGGTAGCGTAATGTATGGGGGGCAGTCAGATGGGGGGGAAGTGTGTCGGGGGGGCAGTGAGACAGGAGTGGGGAAGCACCAGTCCTCCATGCTCTTACCTGTCCAGCAGCGGCTCCTCCAGATGGTGTCAGCATCACTCCAGGAGGGGTGCCTTTGTCACATCTCCCCCAGGATCTCCGGCGGCAGCCGCAAAAGAGCAGGGAGTCCTCCACCCTGACCTAGTCCTCTTCTTCTTCTCCACAGGCCCTCCGCTGGCACCTGCTGGCCATCCTGCACATCCCAGCACACACTGACAGCGGGCTCTGGCCCTCACCTGCTCCCAGTGCATCGGGGATCTGCCCTCCTCTGCAGCTGGTCCCGTGGCCCGGGTGACCCTACTTGTGTGTCATCTTGGCTTGGATGTACCCCCACCCATGGCAGCCCTGCCGCTGACACACTCAGTGTCCCTTCTGCCTGGGGGGCGGCTCCACCCCCCCACAAACTGACGCCCAAGGCTAACGCCTTGTTTGCCTCACAGCAGATATGCCCCTGCTCTGTACTCAAAACACTCTACAGTGATGATACTGGTAGTATAATGCTTCACATTCCAGGAGGCACAACCATAATTTTTAGGGAATTTTCTCCATCTTCTGACTGAACCTTAACCACTTGCCGCTCCATCACAGTAGATTTCTGTGACAGGGAGGTAGCTGCAAGCTCAGCAACATAAATAAACTGGCTGGCTGGCTTACGGGTCTGGGGAGTACATTAGCATGCTTACTGCTGACCCCCACTGCGGCTTGACAGAGTGGGTTTTTGCCAGCAGGTCCCGGCCAATGATTTATGGCTGAGAATTTCGGGGGAAATTTGTCTCGCTTGCACATCTTGAGTCCATTTCTTCCACAAAGGCTTTTTCATCCTGGACCTACAGACAAATTAAGCATTTTCTACAACACACCACTGCAATACAGCTGTGGACTAGGCCCCTAACGGCTTTTGAATCCTTGTGTACTCAAAAACGTCCCCAATTCCATTTAATTTCAACATTATATTCTATGGTAAAATGGGATAAAAGACGAGCGCTTGGTCTGAAAGATTCAAGCTGCTAGCATGAAGGTAAACCTCGTATAACCTCCTCATAGACAAATAAAAACACCAAAAATGCAGCGCTTGAGCATGTAGTAAGAAGAAATTAGCGTATGCACATCCGGATTAAAAGAAATACATTAAAGGTATAACATGCACCAACTTAAACGCACACATTAATGCAAACAATGGACGGGTAAGTATTAATGATTCATCCGACCAAAACAAAGTGCATATAGTGATAGGGATGTTAGAGTCATTAGAAGTACATCCGCGTATCAATCAAATTCGTGACTTCAGTGATAGGAGAATAGCTGCAAAACGCACTAACCAGATAGCGCAGGAAAAAGCGCATTGGAGTATAATGACCTACTCCCGGTCACAGCCCAAAGATCATCAGCGAAGGGACCTCAGGAACACCTTTGCATCAATCATGCCGTCTCCTACCACCAGGGGGAGTACGCCTCCTTACAGTTACACGAATTTGCCTTATATCGTCTTTCGCCAGGGGTGGTGTGCTTTCGTATCAGGAGATCACCTTAGGGACTCAGCAATAAGACCCAAAAGAGAGAAATCTTGATAGTGTAGTAATTTTTATTCAAAAGGTTGCTAAAGAACAAGTAGCACACTTACATAATGATATCCAGAAAAGCTGATTCACAGAATCCAAAAAGATGGCCGACAGTCAGATGCATGGACCATGTGGGTAACAAGTAGTATGAGAGGTATCCTTAGGGATAAGGATACCTCTCATACTACTTGTTACCCACATGGTCCATGCATCTGACTGTCGGCCATCTTTTTGGATTCTGTGAATCAGCTTTTCTGGATATCATTATGTAAGTGTGCTACTTGTTCTTTAGCAACCTTTTGAATAAAAATTACTACACTATCAAGATTTCTCTCTTTTGGGTCTTATTGCTGAGTCCCTAAGGTGATCTCCTGATACGAAAGCACACCACCCCTGGCGAAAGACGATATAAGGCAAATTCGTGTAACTGTAAGGAGGCGTACTCCCCCTGGTGGTAGGAGACGGCATGATTGATGCAAAGGTGTTCCTGAGGTCCCTTCGCTGATGATCTTTGGGCTGTGACCGGGAGTAGGTCATTATACTCCAATGCGCTTTTTCCTGCGCTATCTGGTTAGTGCGTTTTGCAGCTATTCTCCTATCACGGAAGTCACGAATTTGATTGATACGCGGATGTACTTCTAATGACTCTAACATCCCTATCACTATATGCACTTTGTTTTGGTCGGATGAATCATTAATACTTACCCGTCCATTGTTTGCATTAATGTGTGCGTTTAAGTTGGTGCATGTTATACCTTTAATGTATTTCTTTTAATCCGGATGTGCATACGCTAATTTCTTCTTACTACATGCTCAAGCGCTGCATTTTTGGTGTTTTTATTATGCTACTGGTGTGTTCTTCAGATGTATCGGATAAAGCGAGAGGGGCTTGGGAGAAGGGGCTCCACCTTTCATTTCCAGATGATGTCTGGGAAAAGCTTAAGTCTGTGCATATGGGCTTACTTAACGTGGAGGTCCAGGAAAATGCTTACAAAGTTAGGACGTGATGGTATAGCACCCTGGTGATCCTGCATAAATGCTACCCCTCGGTATCTAACCTTTTTTGGAGATGTGGCAGAGAGGTGGGATCTATGCTTCACATTTGGTGGGGTTGTGATCTTCTGACACTTTTTTGGTCTACTGTTCATAAATTAATTTGCCAAAATACAGCTTTACCCATGGATTTTACTCCATCCCAATATCTATTGCATCACTCCACCCTCCCCCGTAGGGTATACTTTAAATCCCTTGCCATGCACATGGTGAATGCGGCCAGAATGTGTATACCGTTTCACTGGTGCTCACAGATGGTCCCTACGATTAGAGGATAGTTTCTGAGAATAAAACCGAGGAAATGGAAGAATTATTCATGTTTCAGGTGAAAATATACACAAATTTCACACAGTTTGGTCTGCTTGGACTCTCTTTAAGTCCACTGCGGACTATCTGAGATGTATTTGAATGACCTTACGGGATGACCTTTTTTTTGGACATCTGGAGAGGCTGCTTCTCAGTTATCCCCCCAGACACTGTCAGTTGGGGGGGCTTTGGTATTTTTGAGGTGATAGATTGCATGCTTATGGGAGAGGAGGACTAATCAATTGTTTACTTACTGGACTTTGTTTTTTTTTTTCTTTCTTCCTTTTCTTTTTTCTTTCTTCTTCTCTTCTTTGTCAGTTCCACTATATTTGTAGATCTGGTGTACTAAAGCTGATAATGGCGCTACATTATTGATTGTTTTCTCTTGTTTGTGTGTGTACCTATACCTGTAGCCTGGCAGACCTACTCTCCAGATAGAATATGGCTTGCATATTTCTTTTCTTTTGTACCCACTTGAAGTTTGATTGGATTATATTTTGCTGTAAACCAATTATATGTGTTCTCTTTTTCTTTTCTATATGTCTTCTCTCTCTTTGCTGTTATGATTTCACTTAAAAATTATTCTGGAATGCTATTGTTGTTGATACCATTTATTCTTAATAAAATAATTTATGGGAAAAAAAATATACAGGATTTATATAGCACCAACAGTTTGCTCAGCGATTTACAAAATAAAGGGAGACAATACAGCAACAATACAGTTCAATACAAGAGGGTTAGGAGGGCCCTGCTCCTTGGAGCTTACAAACTAAAAGGAAGGGGCTGGTGGTACAAAAGGTAATAACTGGGGGTGATGGACTGGTAGAAGGAATAGAAGATTCCGTTATTATCTGAAGGCAGGATAGGCTTCCCTGAAGAGGTTTTCAGAGATTGCCTAAAAGTGGGCAGAGTAGGTCTGATAGATTGGGGTAGAGAGTTCCAGAGGATGGGGGAGGCTCTAGAGAAGTCCTTGAGACGAGCATAAAAATGCAACAATTGCCTGCACATTTATAACTAGTAGTTTGCTGGATCTTGAAGTACTACATTACCCAATCTGTCTAAGTATGCTGTGGGGCTGTGACATTTTCCATACTCTACCTCTGTAACTGAAATGTTAGGTTTATAACTCAGGACATGTGATGAGTTCTCATTTAATTTGAATCTTGGCTATTTATTTATTTTGTGTACTCAGTGCAAAAAAGAGGAAAAGCACTTTATTTTGTTTGCAGGTTCTAGAACCAATAGCATCCCCCATTTAAAGTATAACTAACAGTAAAACTTTTTTTTGGTTTGAATAGAGTGTATAGGGTTTAGAACCCCTGTCAGGTTTTTATATCTGTCTGTGCCCCATTGGGGTGCTTTATCTTTTCTATATTTCATGTTTACCATTATCAATGAAAGTAAAATTGACAAAAAAAATCCCAAATTATAACTTGTCCCCAGAACAGTAAAAGAGGGGAATCTTCCAATTGGGACACTAGTTCTTCTGCCAGCATTAATAAACAACTCCTTTGCTGCATTTACTAACCCTGGCATAACCCGCTGTCCAGAGGACACAGCGGAACACCGATCACTGTATGGGACCTCTGTGTGAGGTCCCGATAATGTGATCACTTATTGGCCAATCAGTGATCACATGAATAGTAGTAAACAAGATGTCCCTTCTGACATCATTGCTTACTACTAGTGAAATCTGTGAATGATCACAGAGGTCACATGGTATAAGGCTATTCACAACAGCCTTGTACCATGTGACAAGCTGTGACTGTGACCAATCACAGCTCACACAGTATTTTTCAATGGCTGCAAGAAGGCAGCCAGAGAGAAGGAGAAATTATGGGTGTAAAAGCAATCAGTGTAAAAAAAAAAAATCTTCATCACCCCCCACAAGTAGTACATTGTCACTATGGGTGACACTGTACTGCTAGGGTGACAGTATGTAAAAAAAAGAAAAAACATAAATAATAAGATAAAAAACATACAAATGTAAAACATCTTTTTGAACAATTATAAATTTTGGTTATAAACTAATTTGGGTTATTTTTTTTTACTAAAAAGGTAGGTGAATACGTTTTGGCCAAGATTTATGAAGAAAGGTTATTTATTTGCAAAATATTATAAGAAAAACACTTTTTTTTCAAAATGTTTGGACTTTTTCATTTATATAGCAAAACAATAAAAATCCCAGTGGTGAATAAATACCACCAAAATAGAGTTCTATCTGTCTCAGAAAAATGATAAAAAATTCATATGGGTACAGTGTTACATTACTGAGCAATTGTCATTCAAAGTGTGACAGCACTGAAAGCTGAAAATTGGCCTGGACAGGAAGGGGGTGAAAGTGTCCGGACGTGAAGTGGTTAAGCACAATCAATTTTTAAGCCTTGATGAAGGGGGAGTGTGTTTGGCCCACGAAATGCATTGGCTCCTTTTTGCTAGGAATCAGAGTTATCATTAAATTACCTTGGACTCTTGTTTGATGCTCTCATTGGATTGTATGTGTGTGGGTTCTCAACTCCCTTTTCCTGAGAATGGTCACTGTTTTGTGGAGTTCTGCCAAACCGGAACCAGTATGCCCAGTGGCAAATATAGCTACTCTTGTTCTTCTTGTGTTTAGGCACAGTTGCATGTCAAAAAGTCTGCTGTTATTTTCAGAAGAAATTTGGAGCAAAAACATTATATTTCAATATTTTGATTCGGTACAATAAACATTTCTAGATTTTCTCAATACCATAGCAAATATTTACTTTTGTTCAGATGCATATCAATAAACTAAAATGACAATAAATCATAAATATAATATTTGAATAAACAATATTCCAAACTTGAGACAAAAAAAAGTCTGCAGGAGGGGGAGCCTTTCCTGATGGCAGAACACAATGATCACTTCTGGCAGCTAGAGCCATTGGCAGTGATCACATGCAAAACTCAATGGATCAACTTCAGTGCGACCAGACTGCCCATAGATGGACTGATTTGCAGGTGGCCCCTGCTAAACCATCTGAGATTGGATCCATTTATGGCTGGCTTTACAGTACCAAAGCCTGATGCCCTTGATGCCCCCAAGAACAAGGAGAAGGCACTAGTAGGGTAAGGGTTCATGTGACCCCTACCTTCCTCCTGTGGAGGATATGTAGATAGGCGCCCACAACCTAATGAATTGGTTTTAGGGGGTAACTTGGACACTAACCAGTACACCCTACATGTGAGTAAGCGAATGCTTATAAAAAAACCTTCCTTTTACCATTAAGGTGTTTGTTTAATAGGGATCTACCTTGACTGGCTTTACATATGACAGCCATTCTCAGAGGAGGGCATTTTAATAATAATTTACTTCTCTTCTGTGACTGATAAGTGAATTAAATACATGGTGAATGGTTGCAAGGGGGTTATTAAAACTGGAGGGTGCAAAATCTGGTGCAGCTCTACATAGAATAACAAAAAATGAACGGTGTACCCTTTAAATAATTCTCCAATTGCACCTAAACACTTTTCACCCCAAAAAGTGTATCATTATTTATTTTATTTTATTTTATTTTTTATTGTGGACAATATAATTTTTGGACAGTAGTATTTATTTATTTATTAGTGTTATTTAGTATATTAGCACTTTATATATATATATATTTTAACTCTACATAGAAACCTATCAGTTTCCAGGTTTTGTTATCAAAGATTAATTGAACAAGCTGAATTTAGAAGTTGATTGGCCACCATGCACATCTGCAACGGATTCTGAGTGCACCATTTTTAGTAAATCTACCCCAATGAGTAGTAGAAGTGTACAGAAGTGAGATTTGTGCTCATAATCTCAAAAGGCCATGGGCGGAAATACTTCTCAATGAAAACTATAGTACACATGCACACTAGCTTAAAAAATGCTTGTAGCAGTAATGTTTAGAGTTTTTTCTCGCTGCCTCTAGAAGCAAATAATGTTATCATATGTGTCAATGCACACATTATAGTCTAGAGGGGTTATTTAAGCTCAGCTTTTAGGAGAAAGAAAAACCCTCTTGTTTGTATTTTTGAAAGCGATTTTACAGCAGAAAAAAACTCTGAACGCTCATAAATGCTCCTAACCACTGCTAAGAGCTGCTAAGCCGCGTTTTGTTAAGGAGTGGGAGGCCACCTGTGTCCTTAGCAACAGATGACTTATCTGCTGCCAGCTGGATCAAAAAGTTTTTAAAAACTGCACCGGGGTCCCCCCCAATCCATAGCAGGTCCTTCGAATCTGGTTTGGATTTTAACAGGAACCCCATGCTAAAAATTAAAAGAAAGTGCTTTTAATTCCATATTGCAGGGGCATCTGCTCCCATAGGACACTTCCCATGCTCGTATCACTGTTCTGACAAAACCTGAGAAAGAACCTTCACTTTTGCCAGCTACCAGCTAATCTCTCTTTTAAATGTGGACTTAAAATTGTTTACAAAAATATTAGCTTCAAGACTTTTTCCTTACTTAGAAAGAGTTATCCACCTGGATCAGTCTGGTTTTATGCCAGGCAGAGAAGGGCTAATACTACCAGAGCCCTCAATCTTATTAATTTTTGCAATTCTACCCAACTTCCCTCATTTCTATTATCTAAAGATGCTGAGAAGGCATTTGATAGGGTGAGGTGGAGATTTATGAGGTGCACTCTTCGATATATTGGGATTGGCACTTTGTATGACCATCCGACAGCAGCAGTTAAAGTTAACTGTGTTCTCTCCACCAATCTCACCCTATCAAATGGTACCAAACATAATGGCCCATTTTGCCCCTCATATTTATACTCACTCTAGAGCCGCTGTTACAACACATGAGACTTAATCTGGAAATTACAGGTATGTGGCTTGGAAAGACATCTAACAATGTATCTGCATATGCAGATGACTTGCTCTTTTTTGTGACTTGCCCAGAAACATTGATAGCCAATTTAATCAAAGAACTGTATTTTTATTTACAATTTTAGTAATAATCACAAGTATTAGATGAGATCTCCAGTGATGGCGACATCTTCCACATACCTGGTTGGGTAGAAATAGCATCCTAAAAATGAATGTACTTCCCTGATTACTGTTTCCATTTCAAACTCTACCATTGGCAATACCAGTAAATTTTTGTGCAACAAATTAAACGTGAGTTTGTGCAGTTTTTATGGGCAGACCGTCTGCCCAGGATTAAGGTAGATACTCTCATACTGCCTAAATGTCATGGGGGCATAGAATTCCCAGGTCCAGTACAGTACTATCAGGCCACACATTTAGCGTGGATCTTGAATTGGTTTAACCATAATCAGGCAAAGAGCTGGATCTCTTTGGAACAGCATATGTCTCCTATTCCTCTTAGGGCTCTTCCATGGCTTCGTAAAGCATGTCTCGCCCAGGTAAAAGATCATCCTATCCTGGACACTTCTTATAAAATTGCTCTCAGGAATACTTTTTCAACATCACCTACGATACCGGTGACTGGAAATCCACCAGGGCTATATGACCCTATATTTCTTCAATTTCTAAAATAAGGAAAATTTAGAGTGCAAGATTTTAGGGAACAGGGTGGTTGGAAAACTATAGCTGATATTCAATCCATGATCTCACCACCCCTTCCGTTATGGCAAATGATTTTAAGGCATTATCTTTCTTCAATATCTTTACAATCAAAGCTTTCTGATATATCTACCATCTGTATTGCTGGTTGGCCTATACAAGGGTCCTCTAGAGCAACGCAGTGTTGGTTGCTCCTCCAGACTCTTTTATTCCCTCTTTCATTCCAGCATGGAAAAGAGATCGATCCAAATATGACATTATCTGCAGAACAAAGAGACTTTATTTTTTACTTTATACACAAATCTTCTATTTCTTTGAAACTGCAGGAATCAGGATATATGCTGTTGACTAGATGGTATAGAGTTCCGGAGAGACTACACTGTGTTTCTTACTGTTGACCCCACCTGCTGGAAATATGAGGGAAGACAGGATAAAGCTCTATCATATTTTCTGGACTTACCCTAGAATTCGATCTTACTGGCAGGATGTATGTGCTTTGATTGAAGATCTTACAGATCTTTCCCTTGTCCATGATCTGACAGCTTGTTTGCTACACATTAGCCCTCTTTCCAAATAAAAATATCAACATTCTCTAGTGAGACATCTTTTAATAGCGTTGAGGTCCTGTATACCAGTACATTGGAAATCCTCTTCTCCCCCCTCTGTCCACCATTGGATTAGAACAGTAAATGATATAATGAACATGGAGGAACAAAAAGCTTAGTTGAGGAGACAGGAAGCTTGCTTCAAAAAAACTTGGATACAGTAGGCTCAATGTACGTTGACTGCTAGATATCAGACTTATTTTTACATAATTGTAGATGTAGTGGAAGCAAATACAATGGACTTACTGGATTTATAACTCCATTTGCTATTTTGCCTTATGTTTGTATTATTATGTAACAATAATTCATTAATGGACAATCATATTGTATAAATTAGAAATCTATTGTATATTTGGATAAGTGGGCATTTTTGTGTATTAAGGAATGTGATTGTTTGTTTGTATTTTAATATACAATAAACTCACCGGCCACTTTATTAGGTACACCTGTTCATTTGCTTGGTAACACAAATTGCTGGTCGGCCAATCACATGGCAGAAACTTAATGCATTTAGGCATCTAGATGTGGCAAAGATGACTTGTTGAAGTTCAAAAAGCATCAGAATGGGGAAGAAAGGGGATTTTGACTTTGAACGTGGCATGGTTGTTGATGCCAGATGGGCTTGTTAGCAGTTTTTTAAATACTCAGATCTACTGGAATTTTCACACACAACCATCTCTAGGGTTTACAGAGAATGGTCCAAAAAAGAGAAAATATCCAGCGAGCGGCAGTTGTGTGGACAAAAATGCCTTGCTGATGTCAGAGGTCAGAGGAGAATGAGCAGACTTGTTTGAGATGATAGAATGGCAACAGAAACTCATGGCAATATGGACTAAAATCTCTAAAGAATGTTTTCAACACCTTGTTGAATCTATGCCATGAAGGCAACTCTGAAGGCAAAAGGGGGTCAAGGTGTACCTAATAAAGAGGCCAATGAGTGTAATTTTTCACTTTAAATAAAAACTGAAAAAAAACCCTTAGGTCTGGTATGGATTTTGAGAGGAACCTCATGCCAAAATGTAAACAAAAAAAACCTTGTGGGGTCCCCCCAAAATCTATACCAGACACTTATCTGAGCATGCAGCCTGGCAGGTCAGGAAAGGAGGAGGATGAGCAAGCACCCCCCTCCTGAACCATATCAGGCCACATGTCCTCAATGCTCCCCTCCCCAAAGAACCTTGCCCCCATGTTGATGGGGACAAAGACCTCTTCC
The DNA here is from genome assembly GCF_062004578.1 of Staurois parvus. Classification (NCBI taxonomy): domain Eukaryota; kingdom Metazoa; phylum Chordata; class Amphibia; order Anura; family Ranidae; genus Staurois; species Staurois parvus. The sequence continues at coordinate 19,142,675 of NW_028317807.1, forward strand.
CCACAACCCTGGTAGGTGGTTGTGAGGGTCTGAGGGGGGGGGGCTTATCGGATCTTACTGCCCCCATTTGAATGAGCATGGGGTACCCCTACTCATTCACAAAAAAGAAGAGTAGTATAAATAAAGACAGTAACCAGTTTTTGACAAGTCCTTTATTAATAAATAAAACAAAATTGTTCCTAGGTTTAGATTTGGTGGGGGGGCAGGCCTTCTTTTAATTTTGGCGTGGGGTTCTCCTCAAAATCCATACCAGACCTAAGGAACTAAGGGTCTGGATTTTGGGGGGACCCCATGCCATTTACTTTTTGGTGTGGGCATCCCCTTAAAATCCACACCAGACTCGAAGGGCCTTGTAAGGATTGGGGGGGCACGGTTTTACAAAAAAAAGTTAATGCCATCATTCTTTTGTTTACATTCTGCTGCTGTTAAGGATGCAGACTGCCACGCACTCCTTAACAACCCACTATACACTGCTAAACACTGGCAAACTGCTGGCTCAAAAGCAGAAAACACCGGCAAAAACAAATATTGAGTATTTTTTATCCAGCGTTTTTTCAACGTTTTTTCAGCTTATAGTGTGCAAGGAGCCTAAAGTTGAGAAACATGACAGGTACAAAATAAACGTAAAGTTAATAAATGATATCACACCCTATTCAAGTAATCTTTAACATTACAGTTACTGGCTGCTTTGCACTGTGAACAGGATCCCTACTTCTCATCATAGCTACATAAACCACTGCCCAGTGGGCATAAGCCATGATAGACACTATCATGACTTATCTCGGCTTCATATACAGACATCTTAGGCTGCTTTAACAAAATATGCCCGACAGTATCCAGAGGCTACTGCTTATAACAAGATCCCTGCCTAAAAAGAAATAGCTCCAATCTTCTCTCTTCTTAGCCTTCTGGCAGCATAAAAGTTTGTTCTGGGAAAGCTTCTCTTCCCAGAGTTCTCTGTGACATCGCTAAATGAATAAATATTTAGTCCAAAACTTTTGTGATAATAGAATAATTTCATAGAAATTTTTTCCATTTTAATGCTTCACTGGTTTAAGCCTGGTTATAGTCCCATTAAACGTATTCAGTAAATATGCAGGGCCAGTTCTCACTGAAGAATGGTTGTTGAATAATATTGGTGAATGTTTTTTCACCCTAAGAATATCTGGCAAATGTATGGCAAAGGTTTTATAAAAAGCTCCTGGATATTTATGAGTAGAGGGTATAAAAGAATATTAGAAGAATATTGTGACACAGCAGAAAATTACTACATGTTTGGATATGGATGGATTTTTTTATTTTTAATACCAAATGATTTAATATGCTGTGTCATCTATACCTATGTGCAGCATATTGAATTATTGATATTGGTTTGCATTTTTACAGCTGTGAACGACAATTTGTTGATTTTTTTTGTGCTGTTATGTAATGTCTTCGTTTCATTCTTGGAATAAATAAATATAATATCATTTAATTTTCTTTTTAAGTAGGAGCTTGAGGGCCTATAAATGTTCTGATCATGCAATAGGTTACAATAGGCTGTTAATGACATCTAGTGGCAAAGCTTATTAGGACTCTATTTAGTAAGGTAAAAGGGACTTTTGCCAGCACCATGGGTAAAAGGTTGCCCATAACAGTTTTTTAGGTCTATGAAAAAAACCTGTTTATTGCAGGAATATGTGAGTGATTTTCTCTTATTTAAGGGGCAAACCATTTTAAAGAGAAAAAGGACAGAAATTTTTATAGACAGTAGTCCTGTAGTCTAATACATTTATTGAAAGAGGATTAAACAGAACATATTTAAATAACTTTATTAATATATGTTCATTGATTTCTAAATCCTTGGTTCTCTCACTCTGAATTACTAATCAATATATGATTAATTTGGAGATTTCGATTGTCCTTGCTATAGACTCTTGAAGATGGTGACAAAATGGACTTTTTATACTCCTTAACTTGTTATGTTGCTGTTGCTAAATGGGGGGCTTCAGAAACATATCCCAGAGCAACAAAAGCAGTTAGGTCTTCAACTGACATATTTTAGTATCAAAACTATGGAAGGAAGATATAAACTTTTGTCCTGTTGGTATTGCATCCCCTCTAAATTACATGTATATTTTAGAGGTTTTACAGAAAAGTTTGTTTGTGTAACAATATGCTGTATGGTGCCATTAACATTCATCTCAAATTTCTTTAAGGTGATTGTAAAACCCTGTTTAATGTGGTTGTTTACTATAACACCTATTTTTTAGAACTGTGCAGAATATGGAATGGTTACAATTTTTTTCTGTATTTGCCTATTTGGGTAGATATCCCCTGATTGCCCCAGAGACTTAAATGATAAATTAACCTTTCAGATAAAAATAATAAATGCATATTTTTTTGTAGGAAAAAATATGTGCATTTGTTATTTTTGTCTACAGGAGCCTGGAAAGCATATCACCAATGATCAGTAGATCGCTGATGCCATGCAGGTCACCTGCAGACCTGTCAGAATGTCTGCTTGCTGTACGGGATGTACGAGCAAGCAGATATTCTAACAGGAAGCTTCAATGAACTACCATGGTGCTTCACATTGAATAATTACAATCTGACAGCCGCTAAGGCTATTGGGACTTGCAGTTCATTTATTCACGGAAGTCCGAGATTGAATGATGCGGTTGTGTGGGAGGAGCCCTGTACGGCCATGCTGTTTTCAAATCTGACAGATAGTACAGGGAAACATTTGTTCTGGTGACAAGTAGGGATTTATGCTTACATTAAAGAGATTTCTCATCACTTCTTTGTTAAAGGATAAGTTCACCTTTGGGAACAAGTTACATGTTCAACCCCTTTTGACATGCTTACTATGTTAATTCCTTACCCTTTTGTTTCTTATGTTTTTTATTACCTCATCTATTCTGTATTAAAGGCTTCAAATCTGCCATCTAGAAATTGTCTAAGAAACAATAAAAAATATACAATTTTATAAAATTGATAACATACAATCAATTGTACTTTTTATGTCTTTATTGAACATAGTTTTCAAACTTTCTCAGTCTAGACTGAAAAATGTATGTGACTAACTGTATTTAGTAACTAATATAGGCCACATTCACCAAGCATTTTACTGCCACTGCTGATCATTCTTGCTCAATGGTTAAGAGGGGATTTAGACTATTCATTCACAAAACAATTTATGTTTATATTTTTTTTTTATATTTCAGGCATTCTTGCTTAACCACTTGGCCTCCAGAGGGTTTTACTCCCTGCATGACCAGAGCATTTTTGCTATTCAACACTGTGCTACTTTCACTGGGAATTGGGTGGTCAAGCAACACTGTATGCAAATTAATCTTTTATCATTTTTTATACAAATAGAGTTTTCTTTTGGTGGTATTTAATCAGCACTGTTTTTTTTTTTTTGGGGGGGGGTTTGCGGTATAAATTAAAAAAGACCAAACATTTGAAAAAAAAACGTTTTCTACTTTCTGTTATAAAACAAATCCAATTTAGAAAAAAAATAACTTTTTCATAAATTCAGGCCAAAATGTATTCTGCTACATATCTTTGATAAAACAAAATCCCAATAAGTATATATTAATTGGTTTGTGTGAAGGTTATAGCATCTTATATTATAGTATATATACTGGAATTTATGCTGCTATAGATGCTACACTGTAATGGTGGTGATCAGCAGCTTATGTGTGACATAAGGTGTAATATAGTGGCAGCCAATCAGACGTAACCGGATCTTTGAAAGAAGAGAATAAGTGCAGGGCATACATGACAGGGTGGAAGTAAAATCTGACAGCATAGGGTTAAGGTGCTGTTGATATATGAAATCAGAGCACACTTACCGGATTGGAGGCGTGGACAGGGTGATGGGAGCAGCTGAAGAAAGAACAGTTGGTGGGGTGGAGTGCAGAGCGTCACTTGCAAGCTGGAAATTGTCAGTGGAACGTCCCTCCCTCCTGCCCTGGTAATTGGGTTTACTTTGTTTGGAGTAGGTGGGGTGCGGTTGGGGTCCTTGATGGGGGTCTAAAAATGTGGTATGTTGGTAAAACAGTGGGACTCATCTCAGGCATGGAGTCCTCCGGATGGTCTGGTTCAGTTTAGACTGACCGGGGAGGTAAGGTTGGTAAGGGACTGTGGTCAGTTAGGATAGTCCTTGAGACGGTGTTTGGTGGCTGGGGACAGAACCTAGCTTAATGGTACCACAGACTCCAAAATGGTGTGAGGAGGTGTCATCGTCATCGTCAAGGATCCGCAACTGTTCTTGGAGCTGGTTTGTTTATAACGGTGAATGTTTTCCTTGGTATTTATGGTTTGTTTAATAAAGGGGCCGATTCAACCATTTACTCAATTTTGGGTGTTGGTGTCGTTATTTAAGGAAATAGGGGGGTGGAAATGGGGGGTAGTTTTAGAGTGGGCATAGGCAACAGGTGTATCTGAACTACCCTAGTCATGGCACTAACAGACACTATCTGGGAGCATCACGAACTGACACTGACATTGCTAGTGATACTAATACAGTGATCAGTACTGTAATAAATGTACACTGTCATTGTACTAATGACACTGTCTGGGAAGGGGTTAGCATCTAGGGGCAATCAAGGGGTTAAATATGTGCCTAACAATGTATAATGTGTATAATGTGTGTAATGTGTGCTGCTCATATTTTTCCATCTGGCCGTTTTTTCTCCCTACTTTTCAGGGAAGAGAAATAGCCAGATCACTGATCAGTGTACACAGCCCCGTGTGTTTGTAAAAACAGGGCTCTGTGCTGTGATTGGACCCAGACGATCAGCAGGTCTCAGGCATGAATCATTGTCCAACCACAGTGCAATGAGCAGTGGGCGCGCACGTGTGCACTCTCAAACCTGGAAGTCCCTGCTAATGTACAGGTACATGATCCAGTGGGCTGTGCGGTGTTAAGGCACTATTCAGGTCAAGGTAAAGCGTGACAGGTCTCGACTTTGACTTGCCTTTTTTAGGATAACCATTAAAAAATTTCTAAACCCAGAAACAAGACATATCACAGCTTACCTATCCATAGATGTACTGGCTGCATTAGTTTTTCTTTTTTAGGCTTTCTTACTTTATTTTCACCTGTGACACAGACAGCAACACAGTTCCTTTCTTAGGATGACTAAGCTTACTCACTATTCTAGAGAGCAGCATTGTAAACTTGTGGCGGGAGCAATGGTAGATAAACTAGTAGATTTAGATAGACTTAACATAAGTGACCAGAAAATTTAAATATAACTCCAGCTAACAACAATTTGTAAGCAGTTAGTACATTTTTTTTTGGGGGGGGGGGGGGCAAAGGGTTTAATTAAAAAAGCCGTCAACTGTCAGTACTCCTGTCAGTGTGAAATGATTTGTCTGAACCCTCTAACTGCCACATTTTCTGGACAGCTTGATTTGTTAAAGGAAGTTGAAAAATGACAGACTTACTGGCAGGATAAACAGGTGAAAATAAGGCTTCATATACATACATAGCTGCAAATGGCTTCGTATTATACAATGCAGCCATATTTTTTACTTCTGGCCCGTGACAGCTGCAGCATACCCAGTTAGCCTGTAAAAATGAATAGTAGGGGCAGCACAGTGGCTAAATGGTTAGCACTTCTGCCTGGCAGCACTAGCGTCATTGGTTCGATTGCCAGCCACAGCACCACCTGCCTGGAATTTGCATGTTCTCCCCATGCCTGTGCGGGTTTCTTCAAGGTACTCCGGTTTCCTCCCACACTCCAAAAACATGATGGTAGGTCAATTGGCTCCTGTCTAAATTGTCCCTAGTATGTGTAGGTATGAATGTAAATTAGGGAATTTAGATTGTACGCCCCTTAAGGGTTAGGGACTGATATGAATGTAAAATATATATTTAAGGTGCTGAGAAAATTGACAGCATCATAGAAGTACCTGAAATAAATAAATAGTTGGTGGTGGCTGTATATGCAAAAGTATGCAAATCTTAATGGCTACATGCATACAGTTCTATATTGCAGGTTAGGGACTGATGTGAATGTACAACATATATGTAAAGTGCTGCATAAATTGATGGCGCTATATAAGTACCTGAAATAAATAAATAAATGTGTCTCCATACACACTGTCAGCCAATGTTTAGGGAGGAGCACATGGCCCTGTACATATACAGCCATGAAAAATAAATATGCAGCGCTTTTGAAATTAAATATGAACAAGCATAAAAAACAGAACATGAACAGCATAACTGCATGACAAATTCAGTCCATATTGCATGGTGCGATAAAGTGATAGGTGCAATTGTCCCAATAATTCATGTTCAGAGAAATTCGTGACTCATGTGATCTCGTGATTTGTACAAATAATGCACTAACCAGATAGCGCAACCAATGCGCATGGAGCAATTAAGACCCGCTCCTGGTGCTCTGGACTTGTAGTATTAGGAGGATGTCATCTGCAGGTTTGGCCACCAGATGCCATCAATCCAGGTATATGGGTAAGTCATCCACCAGAGAGATCATCAGCGGGGGAGGGGGTGATCATGCATCATTCCCAAATGGACGTAACATCAAAGCAAGGTCAGGCCACCAGGGTGTCAATCAGGATGGCTTTGTGGTATGCATACACAGGTCAAGGGCACCTCCCTAACGCGTTTCGTGTGCAAAACACTTCCTCAGAGGGAGTGTGCCCGTGATAAATGATACAGTAATGGCTTTCTCAGCCTCACCGGCATAGAGGTTTTACAGCTCACAAGACCACAATCTAAGTGTCAGCAGACTGAGAGTGATCAACATCAGGGTCAGTTTACTATGCAGTTAACCTATTACACACCAAAAGCTTTACATTATAGTAGCACTTTTTAAAGAGACAGAGATTCTTTGAGTGACATCATCACGGCTCAACCAGTCAGCCAGCCAGAGGCTCGCGAACCCAGAAGGAAGACCGTGTGAAGATGGAAGCCCCAGGGAGCCATGACTTTGTTTCAAGGTCTGCATGCATACTAGCACATTATGCCTTTACCTTGTAGGAGGTGTTTTTTTCTTTATTTTTGGATGCGGTTTATTAATGCTTTAAATGATTTAACAGATAGAAGAAAAGAGACAGTAATACAACAGCAAAACTAAAAGGAAATAAGAATGAAAGTACAAAGTCTTGGGCTAACTGGGTTCCAGCAAAGTCCAATCAATTGGCATAAATCTTGATCTTTGGCTGTCATGAAATAAGATTCCTGGTAGATGTTCCTAATTTGATGAAAAAGGAGAGCTTCAGGCTGTTGATGCAGCTCCTTTATTCTGGTCCCAGAGAAGGATGTTGACCAATGACTTGTCCAGTCAAGGGTTCCGGGGAGTGCCCAGAATACTGTATGTAAAAATATTTATGATCAGGTAGCTGCCCATCTGTGATATACAGTTTTCTAAAGTCATTAAAGTGTTCATGTTCCCATTGGTTACAGTCTAGTTACCAGTACATCATTGTATTAATGTAATATTTTATCACCTAGGAATTGGACTGTTTATAATTTTCCTCTTGTGCCTCATAATATAGTCATGTTTAGTCTTAAGATGATGGTTACTTGCTTACACATCAGTAAATACATGTTATATAAAGATATCTTCATTATAAACAAAGTTAGGAAAATTGTAGATAGTTTAACCCCATGTAATCCAAAACCAAGACTGCAGATGTGTATCTGACAGGCCTTTTGAAATCCATTTACAGGCCTGGATTGAGATGCACCTGTTAAATGATTGTATGGCATCCAATTAGTCATTTACTATCAAACCCTTCGACTGATCCTGGGTTTTCAGGGTTCTACATATAATAGCCATCCGCAGTTTACAATGCCAATTTAATGTTTTTTCAGGACTTTGCAGACACTTGGCCAAGATGTATTTATGCCACCTGTGTTGTGTAGGAAACACCTTGCTTAATAGTGTTCTGGCTTAATGCAGATGACATCCCCTTCCAATGTGTTCAGTACTGGCAGTGGAGATGTATTCCTTGGTTTATAAACATGTTTTGAGAGAAGGTCACTCACTGGCTATGTGAATAGAAGCCTGTTCTGTGTCTTTGATTTTTTTTTTTTTAGCTGTCACTGCTTGCTTGCAAATTTTAAAACAACCGGGTTGCTCTGTGTTTGCCTACACAGTTTTTGGGCTCTCAGACCTCATTATTTTCACACTCCCCCTATCCTCTTCTACTCTTCTCAATAAGATATAGAGTGTTGGCCACAGAGATATCTGGGAACAAACTGATAAGAGTGCAGCACAAGCGGAACACACGGGAAATTATTAGCTTGGATTTCTGGCAAGCTCAACACTTATGTTTTTTTTGTTTTTTTTTGCAGTTTTCAAACAGAATAATGCTGCATTCATACTATAGCAGCGCGTTCACATAACATTCAGTTGTTAATTGGAAGAGCTAGAGGATGGAAGGGATACACAGATCATGAGACATACGGATAACAGAACTGATGTCATAGTGAGTGGTAAGGTGGGGAAAAGAATCAAAACACCCAGAAATTTCAGATTCTTCTCATTTACCAGACACTGATAAATGCTGTAATTACTTAAAAGATTGATTGACCAGAGGAACCACATGTAAATATTTATATGTAGTATTCAACCTAATGCCTTTAGTATTAAGATCCATTGAAAATAGGATACATGAAAAAATTGCAAAACAGAAAATAAGCCACATTTGTATTGATTTATTTTCTTTACAAATATTAGTTAAACAAGTTTAACAAATTAAATGATGTTGCATCTAATAAAAGTCCATGATTTTTTTCAAAGATCCAACTCTGGAATTTGGGGCTCCCCAGCTGCTATATCTCCTATATTCTCCAGGTCTCAGGAAGTATTGGTTTCCCCTAAAGCCAGATTCCTCAAAGAATATCCAGTAGCCCTCAAGCACATTACAGGATAGAACATCATGAACATGGAAGCTTTCATAGATGTTAGAGCAATCATTTTGGTATTCCTTCATCTGACCACGAAAGTCTTCTCTCTCATAAAGTCTTATTCTGTAAGAACCACGGTGCTATGAATAAAACATAAAAATGATATTTAGCTCAGTCAAGGAGGGACTGGAAACCTTTGGCCTGGAGGGTAGCTTCAGATCTATATGCCTTCAACACACATTAAAATGATTCAAATATTATATTATATTATATTGGCTCAAGACACAAATGCCTTGAACCAGTTTTGCAGTATTGTAGATACCAATGTCAAATTATCCAAATGTATGAATTTAGTAACTGTTTTACCAGAGGTACCTGTCATGTTTAAAGAGACATTCATGGGTCTGTAGACCAGAACACAACTCAACAAGTATCCTGGACCTTATTTTTGAGACCCTCTTCTGACATAATCAGATACTGTATGATGCATATATGCGTAGGGTTTGATTTACTAAAACTAGAGAGTGCAAAATCTGGTGTAACGATGCATGGTAATCAATTGGCTCCTAACTTCAGCTTGTTCAAATAAGCTTTGACAAAAAAAATCCCCTAGAAGCTGGTTTTTGTGCCGAGCTGCACCGGATTTTACCAGTTGTAGTAAATAAACCCCTTATTATCTTTTAATGCTGCCATATTACTATAGGATGCTACCATAGTACAAGAAAATTGTGGGCACACAAGAGTGTATTTAATGAGAGAGAGAATGCCATGAGAAACAGTCCCACATTAAAGAGATTATACAATGTGAGAGACTGCCATATGAAAGAGATTGCCATTTGATAGATGTTACCATATGGACAGAATTCCTTATCCACTTTCTTACAGAGTGCAGCAAATTCTCCTGGCTTGGGATGACTTCAGAAACCTAATTTCATGTACTATCTGTGACATGGTCACATAACATCCAGTGTATTTAAGGGACCAATTAGACTGAGTCTTTCTAATGCAGTCAGTTTGGGTTGGGAAAGAAAATGTCACTTACATTATTGAACATTGGTATTGTCATTCAACAATATTTGGACAGCAATGGCAGAAAAGGCAGCAAGGGCCAGATTTATTATTAGCTTCTTGCACATCTTTAGGTTTAAGAGCAGCAAGAGTTCTTAGCTCAACCTACCAGCCCCAGATCGGATATCTATATTTTTAATCTTATGAGAGTGCTTTACAGTTACATGTGAATGGTACGAAGGTAATTACATGCTGAAGACTGATTGCAAGAATAACTTACAAGAGGGATTGAGTGGCAAGATCTAATAGAGTCATTCAAACCCAGCCAGCTCTGATAGTCAGGATAATCTCCTTTCTTCAGGTAATACTGATGTCCCATGTAATTGGAACGTTCATAGATCACCCAGCAGCCATTCTCTACACGGATTGAATTGCAGCGTGCAAAGTAAGAATGCAGATCTGCATTGTCACCAGAGCATTCATGGGACTTTCCCTGAAAGTTCCTGTCCTCGTAAAAAATAATCTGCAACAAAGTTAAAACAGAAAATGAAGCGTTAAGAAGATTACAGATTTTAGAAAACTTCAAAACAATTGTACAATGTTACAGCATTTTTGTAAATTTTATATAAAAAATAAAAATATGCAGGTGTCCCCATCTAGTTGAATATGAATCTGTATGTGAATATGTATGGTAGCTTACAGACTTTATGATCTATAACCCATTTTTGGTACTAGGGTCGTTGGTTCAAATCCCAGCCACGGCACCGCCTGCCTGGAGTTTGCATGTTCTCCGGTTTCCTCCCACACTCCAAAGACATATTGGTAGGTGAATTGGCTCCTGTCTAAATTGTCCCTATTATGTGTATATATGAATGTGAGTTAGGGACCTTAGATTGTACGCCCCTTGAGGGTTAGGGACTGATGTGAATGTACAATATATATGTAATGCGCTGCGTAAATTGACTGCGCTATATAATTACCTGAAATAAATAAATAACCCATTTTTGTCAGATTTTGACAATACCAGTTCCCACAATTGTAAAGAGCAGTGGCACATGCCTACTATAGGAAAGATAAAGGTTTATTTGACTTGCAACTGTATATGAAAACCTGGCATTACTTTCTTTATGTTGTGCAAGTGACAAATTAACAGCGCCCGACAGGGGAATACCTGGGCCTCTGGGGACAGACAGAAGCTGTCTTTATTTTCTGATTATTAAGGTGTGTTTTTTAACTAAATAATTTGTGTTTGACAGTGCCCTTTGTAAACATTACAAAAAGAAAGGATTGCTTAATGTAAAATGCTTTCTGTATTCACTGCATTTATGAGAAATAAAGTTGTATTTTACAATGGATTTAGAGAAAAAAAATCCTCAGATATATTCAACAGTATAAAAATGAAATAAAGTCAGTGCTGGATTATGCATAACCAACAACAGTTGCTATGTCTTTGTCAGTGCTGCTAGGTTAACACAAGCTCCCTTTTTTAATACTTGCCTACCAGGCACTTATACCCCCTTCCTGCCCAGAACAATTTTCAGCTTTATTTATTACAGGTACTTATATAGTGCTGTTAATTTACACAGCTCTTTACATATATATTGTACATTCCCATCAGTCCCTAACTCTCAAGGGGTGTATAATCTAAGGTCCCTAACTCACATTCATACATACACATACTAGGGCCAGTTAAGACAGGAGCCAATTAACCTACCAGCATGTCTTTGGCGTGTAGGAGGAAACCTATGCGAAAACAGGGAGAGCATGCAAACTCCATGCAGGAGGTACCATGTTTGGGAATCAAACCCATGACCCAATTACTGTAAGGCAGAAGTGCTAACCACTAAGCCACTGTGCTGCCCATGCTTTCAGTGCTGTTGCACTTTGAATGACAATTGCGCGGTCATGCAGCACTGTACCCATATAACATTTTTATAAAAAATTTTTCACACAAATAGAGCTTTCTTTTGGTGGTTTTAATCACCACTGGGTGTTTTATGTTTTGCTAAATAAACAAAAAAATACCACAAATTTTGAAAAAAAAAATGTTTAACTTAGTTTCTATTATAAAATTTTGCAAACAGGTCATTTTTCTCCTTCACTGATGTGCTTTGATGAGGCTGCACTTATGTGCACTGATGAGGCGGCACTGATAGGCAGCACTGATGAGGAGGCACTGGTAGGCACTGATGAGGAGAAACTGATGAGGCTGCACTGATATGTGGCACTGATAGGTAGCAAAGATCAACACTGATAGGTGGCACTGATGGGCACTAATAGGCAGTATTAAAGGGTAATAATAGGCAGCACTGAAGGGCATTGGTAGGCAGCACTGATAGGCGGCACTGACTGGCAGCACTGATAGGCACTGATTGACAGCACTGATGGGTACTGACTGGCAGCACTGCTGGGCACAGATTGGCAGCACTGCTGGGCACTGACTGACAACACTGCTGGGCATTGATTGGCATTGATGGGCACTCTTAAGGCTGCACTGATAATAACCGGCAAGTGTTTTTACATCATGATCAGCCGTGATTGGACACAGCTGATCATGTGGTAAACAGCCCTTTACCGTGACATGTGGTCAGCTGTGTCCTAAGGACACAGAGAGCACTGGGTGCGCACCGCATGTGATGCCCTCCCAGAACTGGGCGACCTCACTGTAGCTGTCATTCGGCTATAGCACGGTCAGCAAGTGGTTAATGGCCACTATCCTGGGTTCTCATTTTCGCTTTCCCCAAACATCTGTGATTTTTTTTCTTTTAGTTAGTATAATTCATTTTAGTTCACCTCCTCTGGGTTCATATACCTAGACCTGTATTTCTAGCATAGTACGGCTAATTTTGTTTAACCTACTATTCTTATCATTGGGCCAAGTTATGATGTAGTTATGATTTCTGATCTATTTAGTGTGTTAATAAGATCTGCCAACTCACTGGGGTAGAAAGGAATGGCACAGGACAACTGGCCTAGGAGGAGAGGAAGTAAAAATGTGGCCCTGGAAAAATAAATAACTGAATACTATGGGTTAGTGTATGAAGCAGTGGGTCTGAGGTCTGCTCAGCGATGATGTGCTGAGCTCAGTGCATGGCACTGTTTCCTTTTTATAAAAACAAACTTTATTGAGATGTCACACAGATATTGCATAAATTTTAATTGCCAGCCATGCGGTGCCTCACATTGTACTGCGCAAATATAAAAAAAGTACATGCGATGCAATGGTGTGAACCATGCACATAGGACATAAGGCATTTCTCCGTGCCCATGCAGTGGGACTACGCTGGAATAGCTACCCAACACAGTGAACTAGCCCTAACAGTAGAGAAATATGGATTTGAAGTATTTGTCTTTTGAGTTTCTCAGTTTGTTTTTTTTTTTATACATTTCTTTAAACTAGTAAAGAAAAACAGTTGAGAAGACACACACACACAAACATACAAACATACAATGTTGGTGCCATTGAACAATAGAAAAAAAAATTAAATTAAAAAAGAGGTATATGCCTGTACATTACGCTCTGAAATTATTAAAGGGACATTCTCCAATTTTTTTAGGGAGAAATAGAACTTCTGTCATGTTTTATTACTTGTTGTGCCCTCAACAAAGAGCTTTTCCTTTATTACCTGTTCCTGACACATGGTAATAAGCAAACAGAAATCTCCTTATAAAAACCATAAAAAGTGGAAAGCTTACCACTTATCATTTGTCACTAACACAAGCATTTCCTTTACTACTGTTCTGGTGGGATCCGTAACCCTTTGGGTTTCTCTTTCTAATAGAGGAAGGTGGTCACCAGGACAAAAAAAAATATTGAAAGTGATATAAATGTAATAGCAATAAAACCTTGACAGCAGTGATAACCAGTGGGCAGCACAGTGGCTAAATGGTTAGCACTTCCACCTGGCAGTACTAGTGTGGTTGGTTCAAATCCCAGCCACAGCACCACCTGCCTGGAGTTTGCATGTTCTTCCTGTGCCTGTGTGGGTTTCCTCCAGGTGCTCTGGTTTCCTCCCACACTCCAAAGATATGCTGGTAGGTAATTGTCCCTAGTGTGTGTATTTATGAATGTGACTTAGGGACCTTAGATTGTACCTAATGAGGACCAATATGAATGTACAATATATATGTAAAGCACTGTGTAAATTGATGGTGCTATATAAGTACCTGAAATAAATAAATAACCTTCCAGAAAAACACACAAAGAAAGTGGCACTGGAGCAATACCACAGTAAGTTGTTGAAAAAGAGATTGGCACGGAATAGACTATGAACAATTATGAGGGCATCCACAGAGAAAACACTACCAAACTGGAAATGAAACCAGGTCAATCCTTAGTGGTAGGTGCTGGGCATGTGAAGCATATGGACTAACTGGACACAGTCAGTAGAGTCTGGTGACTACATGTTTCGAGGCGGGCCCCTTCGTCAGGTCACTTATGTGGAAAACTGTTATGACTATTTTAATACTCCAAGTTTAATAAATTGTGACTTTTTATGTTGCTCCTGGCTTTCCTTGGATTTTCTGACTTAAGGTTTAATTTTCAAGTGAATTTGCAGGACATGGCGCTCCTTCTTTTGTGTTTTTTTTTCAGTTCTAACATTCCATCATGCTTTCTAAAACTAGAAAAAAATACTGGAGCTCTGCTTTGGTAGTAATTGGAAAGTGTCAATGCCCTGTCACTTTTATATACGTTCATATGTAACAATGTATTATTAGACAGATTGGGGGAGATTTATTAAAGCTGGTTCACTCAGAATCTTGTGCAGCCGTGCATGGTAACCAATCAGCTTCTAACCTCAGCTTGTTCAATTAAGCTTTAGCAATAAAATCTGGAAGCTGATTGGTTTCCATGCAGAAGTGCAGGAGATTCTGAGTGAACCAGCTTTAGTAGATAAACCCCTTTGAGACATCAGTAAGACACGCTCTTGTAATTCTATACACACTGTGGAAACTTCATGAACTTTTAACTCTATAAATACTGTGTAGTCAAATTGATATCCTTTACTCATTTATCACTTTGTTGCTGATTAGTCTCTAATTATTCACAACTTTTCTAATACTATTTCTCACTTTCTGTATAGGCAGACCTATTTGCTGCTACTTTATAAATGGCTGCAAAAATGACCAGTGAACAATATCCAAAAATTAAAAAATTCCACAAAACTAAACCTGCCTGAATGCATTATTTTGGTATAAAACCTTGGTGTGTTGTACGGACGCTAAACAGTTCAAGTATGTAGAATTTATATAAATATAAAGGGATAAAGTTACCTTGCCCATGGTGAAGAGACAGCTGTTCCAAATGTTCTGTGTTTCCATAGAGTAATTCTAACCCTTTTATATGTAACAGGTCTTTAAGTGTATTTGCATATCCTAAACACATGTATTCTCCCACCCAATCACAATGAAAGTGCATTTTACAGAAACTGTTTTGTATACTACTGTAGGACTGTACATTTTATTGGATGCTTTTCATTTAGGGTTTACAGAACTAGCTATATCAGCACAACCTTTATGTTACACTCTACCTGGATTGACAGGGAACCATCTGGCAAGATGACAAAATAACTGTGCTGTTTACCTGATTATTTTCACATTAATATATAGTCTAATGTATTCTGTAAAACATAAAAAGCAGCAAACCAAACATGCTATAGATATAAGATCAGTGTTGTTTAATAATACTACACAAACACATATATATTATCTTTCTTTTTTCCTCTCTCTCTTTCTCTTTTTTGTATACACATGCCCAGACACACACACATGCATATAGTATTGACCTCTAAAAATGTTTTATAAATTGGCAAACAAATGTATGCACGGTAACTCTGATTTCAATGAGTGAGTCTTTTGCTGTAATTCCAGATGCTTCCCTCATTCAAAGACACAATAGTTGAGCTGACAGCCCAGTTTGCTTTCTGCAGGTCATTCATGCATTTAAACATTCCCTTTACCTCTAAACGCATGGATACTAAATTAGACAAAGGTCCAGTGGAGAATTACATGTGTCTGTAATCAATCTACAGGCCAGAAACACCATATTCACATCACAAGCTGCACTGTTGTATTGTAATTTGTCAGTTTTTTTACAGTTAGCACATCTTGTATATCTGAAGGGAAGGGTTATAACCCCTATCAGTTTTTTCTTCAAGCTGTGTCCCATAAGGGAAACTTCTCTTCACTTCCTGTCACATAGTCAAAACCAGAAGTGAAAGAAAATGCCTCCAAAGTGAGGGAGACCTAGGGTGTCAACAGGGAAACCTGAACTAGGTCCCTACTGAAAGATTTCCCCTCTATTACGGCCCTGGAGTCAACCCAAAATGTGGGATTTTCTGGAACAGGACAATTAGAAAGGGCGAGTCTCCCTAATTAGGGGCACAGAAGCAAAAATACTGACAGGTGTTCTAATTCCTCCTCACTTTATCCAAATGAAAAAAAATTAGTTTTGCCTTTAGTTACGCTTTAATTATCCTGAGATAGAAGAATTTATGTTGGGTGTGCTCACCTTTTCAACAAAATGAGCTAAAATTGGTGGAGAAAGTAGATTAAAGAAAGCATGCTTTGTTATACACACAGACAGAAAGCAAATCATAATGGTTAAGAATGATAGATACAATACGTAACAAATAAAAAAGCAGCAGATGTGTGGGGGCACAGTCTCCGATAACAGTAAGACATAAAAAAGACCACACTAATATGTTAAATGCCAACAAGAAAGACAAATAATAAGTTTGCCTTAAACCCAATATCAGTGTGCAAACATATCTATAGTTTAATTGTTAAATAGTGCATCCTAACAATTACACATATGGTGGCCTAAAGTGGAATAGTCAAATATTTTAGCAGTCTGACCCTATTCTGTGTCTCTGTTTTGGAGATATAGCTTCTATTGGTCCTGATGACTACTGTCACTGGGACTGAAAAAGGAGGGAATTTATTTAATTAATGGGGACATCAAGTGGCAAACATCTAAGGGATATCCATAATAGGGGAGATATTTCTTTTTCATTTTCTGTTTTGCATACAGGACAGCAAGTAAAGCAAAATCCCCGAATTGGAGACAGATTGCAAAAAAAAAAAGGCAAGGGTTTTCATCATTCTCTACTTTATCCAAAATTAGACATTTTAGTTTTAGATCTACTATAAAAATATTTAATCCATTGTGCACAGCAATTATTTCAAGCCTCAGCCTAGTAAAGAAACCTTTAAGGCCCCATGTACAAGGGACACTTCTGAACAATGGAAACTGACTGCTGGAAAACGTAGGTTAAAAAGCGTCTTTTTAGCCGCGTTTGCATACCGTGTTTATGCGGGTTTGCGTTTAGAAGAGTTTTTTAAAGATAAGCACAGGTGAACCTCTCAAATGCCCAGAATGCACTGGAAAGTGGTAAATTATTAACTATTTCAGACTGTTTCAGGGAATAACAGAGGGTAGAAGCAGAGACAGCAGTATGTGTTGAGATTAGCTTAGGTGTGAGTTGCTCATTAACATTTCTTTTGTTTCCAAGGGTGGGAAAGGTGTCTGGTGGAGTGAGTCATTAAGGCCACCTGGCAGGGGATCTTCACAAGAATTTGAGGTGTGAATGGTCATTAACATATCTTTTGTTTCCAAGGGTGGGAGAGGTCTGAGGTGTGAATTGGTCATTACAATGTGTGACAAGCTTGGTAAGAACAACCTGTGTTCAGTGTTTTGTCCATTTGAGTACCTTGAAAACGCTTTGCATGCATTTTTCATGATCAAAAATGGCTCTGGACAACATCTGGAAATGTAAGAATTAAAACATTTTTCCAAACGCTTATAAAATCAGTTAGCCGCCTTTACACACATTTGCAAGCACTTAGCAATTGAAATGCTGATAAAATCTACTCCTGAATGCAAGTTTACTGCGTTAAAAAAAACTACTGTAAACTCAACTGCCTGTAAACGACTGTAAACGACATAGTGTACATGGACACATAGGATGCATTAGGGAGAGTTCAGGGGCTGCTGAAAAAAAACGCAGAAAAGCTCCTAAACGTGAGTTTATCAGCTGCAGTGTACATGGAGCCTCGGAAATTGGGACTCGGTTGCTGTTATTTTTAATGCAATCACTCAGTACATGCCTGCACACATTCTCAGGTTTATATTTTGTGGATTTTCCAGAAAATCTCCCAGCTGGTTTGCAGGCATATTAGCAGGACTTTACTATGACAAAGGATTTCCACACCTCATCTTAGTATGCCATTTTATTACTACATTTGCCTAGGGGCAAAAACCGCCACTGCACAGAACATTGTGACCCCCTCCCAGTGTTTTCTCTTCTTGCTTTGCTTTATTTTGTAAAAGAAGCAAAAAAGCATCTTGTAAAAGGGCTTTAAAGTACAACTATGCAGGTACCAAAACTGATTTTTCGTGGTTTCAGAACATTGTTTCTTATCTTTTTTGCAAGGTTAAAAAGTTCTGTCATGTGACCATGCATCTTCTTTTCTGATAGGGTGGGGTAACAGGACAAAAAACAGTAGGGATGATTTACTAAAGATGGTTCACAAAGAATCTGGTGCAGCTGTGCATAGTAGACAATCATCTTTTGACCTCAGCTTATTCAATTAAGCTTTGGCAATAAAACCTGGAAGCTGCAATACCAGAAAGGCTCTTAATGTCCATCACTGGCTGACAGTTACGCATCGGAAGGGATTATTTCTGTCCCTAGATGCTGAAAAGGCATTCGATAGGGTTGTCTAAGATTATGTGGAGTTAACTCTGCGCTTCCTGGGTATACACAGTAACTTCTGCTCTAGAGTCATGGCCACTTATCGGACGCATTTCAGATACATAACGGCACGAGACAGGGCTGCCCGCTCTCGACAATTTTTTTTTATTCTCACCCTGGAAACCTTCCTACGGGCTCTTAGAGCCAATCCCTTGATACAGGGGATCCAGACGCAGAGAGGTGAGGTGAAAATAGCTGCTTTTATGGATGATGTACTGCTGTTTTTGACTGACCTTCGATCCACCCTGCCTGAAGTATCATGAGAACTAGATAACTTTTGGTCCTTGTCCAACCTGTCCATCAATCACTCCAAATTCGATGCTCTTAACATATCTCTACCAGAGGAGAAGGTATCCTTTTGTGTGGGTCATTTTCCCTTTACTTGGAAAAAAGACGTGATAACATATCTGAGAATCCAACTACCTGCAGATCTGCGGGATCTATATAAATGCAACTTTCAACCACTCTTGTCTAACATAGTTAGAGATCCTAGCAAATGGGACCATTCTTGCTATTCATGGTTTGGTAGAGCAGCCATTCTTAAAATGAATTTACTGCTGCATCTCCTGTATATTATTCAGACTGTTCCCATAGCCTTACTGGCCATTTTTTTGTGCCTCCCTAAAACATGCTATGCTTACGTTTCTCTGGCATAAGAAGCCTCACAGAATCAATCATGCCTTTTTGGCCATGCCTAAGCATAGAGGTGCAATAGGCCTACCAGATGTTAAAAAATACCACTGGGCCTGTCATCTGGATAGGGTGGTTGATTGGTCTGTTCATGACCGAGTTAAGGCTTGAGTCCAAGAGGAACAATTGTTTTCCGGGACGCCCCTTCACGCTCTACCTTGGATACTCTCTGCTCAAGCACACCATGCACTAAAAGGCCACCCACTTCTGAGATTGACTCTCCAAACTTTTCGGCAGGCCTGCAAACTCTACTCAATCTCATCGATCTCTGGACATCTTACACCTTTGTAGTTCAACCTGGACTTTCCTCCTGGTGCCTCTGTTAACTTTCTCTTGGGCAATTGGCCCAAGAGAACACTGAGGGCCTCCACTTTTTTGATAGAGGGTGATTCAGGGACCACATGGCCCTCTCTATGTAAGACCCTACTGAACAAATACCTTTCTGGGTCTACTTTCAGGTTAGACATTTTCTTAACGCTTCTTTAACTTGTGCCACATTTGCCCAAACAAGAACAGCCTTTGAAATTGCCTGTTCTTCGGAGCAACCTCAGACTCACATGATCTCCATTTACTCGACTCCCTTTCCCACTGTGACATGCTCGGGTGCTACTTCACCTTCCAAAGGAGAACAAGACTTGGATGTTACCCTCAATGAGGAAGACTGGGAGGAGGTATGCCTTAATATGCACAAAGGTAAATGGCTATAAGCTGCTAACTAGATGGTACCGCACCCCGACTGTGGCCCACAAGTTCTGCCCGACAGTAACTGAACAATGTTGGTAGTGTAAGTCAGCACCTGAAACATTACTGCATATCTGGTGGCAGTGCCCAGCTGTAACAAATTTTTGAATGTACGTTCACCGTATCACCATGGCTGTTGCTGGAATCCCCCTGGAGTATACACCTGCACAGTTCTTCTTACTCCAACTCCGGGTTATCGAAACATTTATACTTCAAGTCATTGGCAATGCACATGATAAATGCTGCCAGATTGTGCATCCCTGTCCATTGGCATATAGACCATGCTCCCACAGTGGTTGAGTGGTTCCAGTGCATTCACAAAATCAAGGACATAGAGGAACTGATACATGTATCTCAAGGGAGGATCATGCATTTTCACAAAATATGGACGTATTGGCTCCATTATCAAACTCAGCCTGAATATACTGAATGACTTCGCTCCACAGGGTGAATACACAGCCCTATTCTACACACCTGCTTGCAGACCAGTCAATGGCAGTGAGTCTTCTCTATCCTGTTCCACCAGGAGGAGTGCTGTGTGAGGGCATATCCCTTCCTCTCCCCATTCAACATCACCTTTTCATTCCCTATTCCTATTCTCTTCCTGATTCTCTCTCTCCCCCTTCTTTTTTCTCTTCTTCTTTCTCCCTAATCCCCCCCCCTTACCCTTTATCTTTCCCTCTTCTCCCCCTTCCTTCCCTCACTATCCCCCCACCTTGTCCCCTTTCCCTCATTTTTTTTCTCTTTCCTTCTCCTCTCCCCTTGTTTTCCCTCCCCCCATTCTTTTTTCCTCAATCCTTTTTCTTTTTCACACAGCCACATTGGCAGGTACATGGCCGGCCCCATAAAGTTGTAGAGGTATCTTCACTTTGCTTCAGAGATATAATTACTGTGGAGGGGCTCCCTTACAACAATTTATTCTATTTTCTAATGGCCCGGTTATAGGGGTCCATATCTTGTCATGTTAACGTGAATACTGGATGTTTTAAAACGAAAGTCCTGAGTCTATGAGTCAAACCTGTATATGTTATACTGTTGTGTACATATCTCAGATACTTTATTTGGATCTTTTGCACTTGCACTTTTCTTGGTTTATTTGACACAATTTTCTTTGTACTGCGTTACTTTTCAATAAAACTCTTTATGGGAAAAATAAACAACCTGGAAGCTGATTGGTTTCACTGCAGAAGTGCTCATGATTTTGCACTCTCCCACTTTAGTAAATAAACACAAGTGGGTCTTTATTCCATAGTCTGTTTAGTCTGAGTCAAAATGCAGGCCTTGGTTGAGCAGGGGACATGTTCAAGAGCAAGCTGTAATTGGGAGGTGGCATGCACTAGAAGCAGACTGTAATTGGGAAGGGGGTATGGTGGCTAAACAAACTACCCAATACAGGCAAGCAGTGAAAATTGATCACATAAGCACTGATCAGTCCCTGTGCTTTGTGGTGCTCCGCAGTACCATCTGTGACTACTGTACCCACCAGACACAGTGGATCACCAGTTGGGGTACTAGGCCACTGTAACTGGCTCTGGTACCATGTGATCATTGTGACCATTCACAGCGATCACTTGTCCGTAGTAAACATTAGCTTTCTTTCATGATGGCATTGCTTGCTACTGTGATCTCTGTGATTGGTGCAGGGCTGCTGTGACTGGCCCTGTACAAAATGATAGCTGTGGCCAATCACAGCATTCACAATAGTGAACAATAGCATTACAAATGGATTTCAAACACAGCTAAAATGATTGCTTGGGGCTTGGTCACAGGGAACCTCTGTGACCAAGCCCCCCGTGGGCAGGATTATATATTGATCAATCCTGATGTACTCTTGCCTATCTTATTTATTTCACTCTGACCACCTGGGGCTTGGTCACAGAAAACCTCGGTAACCAAGCCCCGGTGGGCAAGGCAAAACGCATCAGATGGCGTGGCTGGAGAGGCAGCTGAAGCCAACACATTGGGGCAAATGATGCGCCGTCTGTATCTCTTACCTCATTGTTCTGAATCAATGACAGGTTGCCGGCTCCCATTATCTGTATACCAGCAGTGTTATTCCTAGGTCTCTGGATTTGAGTGGTGCTGCAAGCTTTTACAGAGAATATACTTGGGACTACATTTATGAAGAAAGAGTATTTACTTGCAAAACAGAAACAAAGAAAAACACTTTTTTTTTTAATGTTTAGTCCTTTTTCACTTATATAGAAAAAAGTGCAAAAACCCAGTGCTCATTAAACACCACCAAAAGAGAGCTCTATCTGTCTAAAAAAAAATAACAATTTCATTTGGGTAAAGTGTTGCATGACTATTTGTCATGATATTGCTGAAAGCTATAAAAAAAGCCCAGACTGGAAGGGGGTGAAAGTGTCTGGACTTGAGGTGGTTTAGAAACATACAAGGAGCACAGCTCACCTACTTAGTACTTGTGTTTTATGCCCAAACATTGCTGTACTACTGAAACCCAATTCCCTTTTTTCGGTAATCTGGTGAGCTTTGAATACACCTACTTCTGATGCCGGAACACTCATTGTGGATTAATTCTCACACCAAGCCTGATGTAAAATATGTCAGCACTAGGAAGCTTCTAACAGCCACCAATAACATTTCTATCTGGCTTGGAAGCTTGAATCTTATTGGAGACCCAGGAAATGAAAAGAGAGGAAATGAAAGAAAACAGACTCCAAGAAGCACACTTATGCTGCCCCTCTTTTGATTTTGCTACACTATCTTTGAACATTTAGCTGCAGGAATATAACTAACACATTTTAGGGTTAATTCATATTTTTGCAGTTTAAGTGTTGCTTTTCAAATACTTTCCCCCTAATGTATTTCACTGTCAGTTATGTCGAAGAACTTACGAAAGATTTGTGTGGTTGCTTTTTCTCTTAAGCATGTCAATGGTGGAGGACAAACACGACATGGTCCCATACCACCGGATGATCTGAGTAGGTACAGGCATAAAATAACTCTAGGAATTTGGTTTAGAAGATAATCCATAGCTAGTTGGGAAGGTCCTGTGCTCAAGAAACATGAGAGAAATTGGATGATCTCCCTTTACCCAAACTATTTCAAGTTGCCAATCTGAAAATACATGAGAAAAGGTAAAAAGGCATAAAATAGTTTTAATTTGTATTTGTACTTGAATTAATGTGTTCTACCATTTATCTACATACCCATTCATTGTACTCACTGTTAAATGACAACATAGTGATGAGCCACCATATATTAAACAGTTGTGTTTACATTCCTGGCCATTAATAAAAAAGTTCCATTGATAAAAAATATTTTAGTAAATACATGTCTGTTGTCAATGAGCTGAAAAAGTGCACACAACTCATTGAATACACTGAGAAAGTAAATAAATGAATGGATTCACTGCACCCAAGGACAATAGTATCACATTTTCAGTGTCTTAAGGCCACAGGGAGTGCTTCGACATATGTAAATGATAAGTGCAGTGTACATGCCTGAAGGTGCAACAAGGCAAGTAGAGGACTCATTCTGATGCAAAATCACCTTCAACTGCATTTTGCTTTCATCCACAGTGCACACTAATATCTTACAATCTAACACATCTAATTTATAATAGTGTATGTCCCCTTTTTGTTCTATCTTAGTACTATCAACAAAAAGGTAACTATGTTATATTGACTATTTTGATGATAAGGAATATCAAGTAATAAAGTTGAGTTGCAGGGCAAATATAATATATCTAAAGTCCATAGCAGTCAATGGTGTATTTAAATATAAAGCTTTATGGTTTTTTTCTGAAGTTAAAACTCCTCTTTCATAGTGAGACTCGAAGATAGAAACACTTAATGAAGTAGCTACATGATTAAGGAGTGAAATTGGACTTGGTGATAAATAAGAACCCAGTGTCCAAATTCGGCATACACTAAATGGTCCCTTTTCAGAGTCACATAGGATATTCGTACTACAAAATCTTCCAACCATATCTGTCCCACGAATTTTAACAAGGCTTATTCACCACTAGGGCATTTATTAGATTAAGCATTTTATACATATTCATCCTAGTATCCAGGATAATTTGTTCATATGGTATGTTTAAGATGGTGTTCATCCGTATAGGTGGTATTTTTAGCTTATAGAATGGGAGGGTGCTGTTTTATGTATATATTTATATATGTGGGACTTGTGTGTTTATGAATATATATTGGGATGTTTATCGATTTACCACTAGAGGGCATATGGCACAATGCTCTATGTTCTGGCATTTCATACACTTATGCAGTATATTTATCCATGGGGATTTTGTTTATATGGGATGTTTAGGATTGTGTTTTATTTATAAGAGTTTGGTATATAGTTAAAAAGAATAAGTACCAGATACAATATAGTTTTGTAGTAATTCCTTTTGTAATATGGCGGATTATTGTCCCACTGTGGGAGGAAGTTCACTATATAAGAGCCAGCCGCATATCTGACATGTACATCCTTTGACAAGTCGTAATGAGGAAACTCATCAGGAAGTAACTTTAGATGCAAACTGGTCCAGTAGCAGCCATCTTTGTAGAGGTCCAATGATGGTGTTGTATGCTGGCATTTTTATACAAACTGTAAGCGCTTTTTTAATGAATAAACCAGTTTGTTTTATTTGCTACACTATGGTCTGCCTATGTTTGGTTTGACTGCATATGGCCAACATGGGAGTGGCACATCGGCAGTAGAGGAGATCTTTGAGGCGTCGTAGTTTTCTTTGAGATTCTTTGCTTCAGACCTAGGAGGATCTTGTAAGGTGCATGAACCGTGAGGTGGTGCGTCACCAAGTTGGATTGAGCACTGGTTGGTGATCACAGAGATTGCAGGAGTTCGGGCACATTGGCACTATTGTTTTCCGTTGAATTGAAAATACTACACTATATGATATCTTTTCTTGGGGAGTATTTCATTATGAAGGAATGAAGAAGAAGAAGAATTAAGTGATTTACAAGAATAATCCCCCTTTTATAAAGTGAGGACTGTGGATTGGAGGGTAAGAGTAGGAATTACAGATATTGATTGATGTCACATGGTGGAGAATTGGCACAATATTAGCACTTTTTATATGAGTGTAATATATATTTTATTTACTTCATTTAAAAAGATAATGCACTATATGTGTTTTATATATTTTTTTGTATGAGGAGTTGACACTTTTTAAGAAAAGAGAAAGAGGAGGATATACAGTATATTTTTATATGAATGTTTGCAAGATCCAGTGTCTTGTCTGCATAATATACAAAAGTTTATTGCTTCATAATGTTTTTGTATATAATTTTCGAAGGATCTCATTAAAATAATTTAAACCATTTTTTGCACTAAGGACTGCAAAAAAAGAATGAGCTTGGTCAACCTGGTTTATGTGAAAACCATTCTTCTGCTCACTCAGCTGCAGAGCACTATAGCAAAGTTCAAGATTCTCACTGGTATAGCTGGTATACTTACTCAGTCACTGTATGCTCAGATTTTATCTGAAAAATGTAAGCCAGCTCATGCTGCACAAGTTCACAAAAAGAACATTGGGGAACTGGAGAGAGTACAGAGAAGGGCAAACAAACTGATAAGAGGCATGGAGGAGCTCAGCTATGAGGAAAGATTAGAGGAACTGAATTTATTCTCTCTTGAGAAGAGGAGATTAAGGGGGGAAATGATCAACATGTATAAATACATCAGTGGTTCATATAGTGAAATTGGTGTAGAGCTATTCACCCTGAGGTCATCACATAGGACAAGGAGGCGCTCTTTACGTCTGGAGGAAAAGAGATTTAATCTCCATACACTGAAAGGTTTCTTCACAGTGAGAGCTGTGAAAATGTGGAATAGACTCCCTCAAGAGTTGGTTCTAGCCAGCTCATTGGATTGCTTTAAAAAAGGCCTGGATTCTTTCTTGGATACACAGAATATAACTGGATACTAACATTTATAGGTAAAGTTGTTGATCCAGGGAATATCGGATTGCCTCTCGGGGGATCAGGAAGGAATTTTTTTTCCCTGCAGGATCAAACTGGATCATGCTTTGCTGGGTTTTTTCTGCCTTCCTCTGGATCAACTGTGGGTGTAGGATTATAGCTAGGTTGAACTGGATGGACTTTTGTCTTTTTTCAGCCAGACTGTGTAACAAAACAAGCCCAAAGCCCGTTAACACAAGCCTAAAGATAATAGTTAGAGGGCCTTGTCTATATAATGTAGCACTCAACACCCCTGAATAAAATAACTCTTCTAATCACTATTGTCTCCCCAAAATAAACCAGTGTCAGGATTGTCAACACACACCTGTCTAAACAAAAATGTTCGTAGAACATTTGAATATTGGGGTTGAAGATGGGCCATTGTGAGGCATAAGAATGTACATGTACAGTTGCAAGAAAAAGTATGTGAACCCCTTGGGATTACATGGAGTTTTGCATGAATTGGGCATAAAATGTGCTCTGAACATCATCTAAGTCACAACAATAGAAGAACACAGTCTGCTGAACATAATACTACACAAACATTAGATGTTACCATGGTTTAATTGCACATAACATGTAAACATTCACAGTGCAGGGAGGAAAAAGTATGTGAGGCCCTAGCTTAATGACTTCTCCAAGAGCTAATTGGAGCCAGGAGTGAGCCAACCTTGACTCCAATCAGTGTGATGATATTGGATGTGTTGCTGACAGCTGTCCTGCCTTTAAAAAACACACACCTGTTTTGGGTTTACTGGTTTCAAGAAGCACTGTCTGATGTGAACCATGCCTCGCAGAAAAGAGCTCTCAGAAGACCTACGATCAAGAATTGTTGACTTGCAAGAAGCTGGAAAGGGTTACAAAAGTATCTCCAAAAGCCTTGATGTTCATGTGTCCATGGTAAGACAGACTGTCTACAAATGGAGAAAGTTTAGCACTGTTGCTACTCTCCCAAGGCATGGTCGTCCTGTAAAAATGACTGCAAGAGCACAGCGCAGAATGCTGCATGAGGTAAAGAAGAATCCCAGAGTGTCAGCTAAAGACCTACAGAAATCTCTGGCACATGCTAACATTTTTGTTGACACATCTACAATAAGGAAAACATTAAACAAGAATGGAGTACATGGGAGGACACCACGGAGGAAGCCATTGCTGTCCAAAAAGAATATTTCAGCACGTTTGAAGTTTGCAAAAGAGCACCTGGATGTTCCACAGCACTACTGGCAAAATATACTGTGGACAGATGAAACCAAGATTGAGTTGTTTGGGAAGAACACACAACACTATGTGTGGAGAAAAAAAGGCACAGCACACCAACATCCAAACCTCATCCCCACTGTAAAACATGGCGGAGGGAGCATCATGGTTTGGGGCTGCTTTGCTGCCTCAGGGCCTGGACGGATTGTTGTCATTGATGGGAAAATGAATTCCAGAGTTTATCAAGACATTTTGCAGGAAAACGTACGACCATCTGTCCGCCAACTGAAGCTCCGCAGAGGATGGGTGATGCAACAGGACAATGACCCAAAGCATACAAATAATTCAACAAAACAATGGCTGCAACAGCACAGAATACGCCTTCTGGAGTGGCCCAGTCAGAGTCCTGACCTCAACCCGATTGAAATGCTGTGGCATGACCTTAAGAGAGCGATTCACACCAGACATCCCAAGAATATTGCTACACTGAAACAGTTTTGTGAAGAGGAGTGGTCCAAAATGACTCCAGATCGTTGTGCAGGTCTGATCTGCAACTACAGGAAACGTTTGGTTGAGGTTATTGCTGCTAAAGGAGGGTCAACCAGTTATTAAGTCCAAAGGTTCACATACTTTTTCCTTCCTGCACTGTGAATGTTTACATGTTATGTGCAATTAAACCATGGCAACATCTAATGTTTGTGTAGTATTATGTTCAGCAGACTGTGTTCTTCTATTGTTGTGACTTAGATGACGTTCAGAGCACATTTTATGCCCAATTCATGGAAAACTCCATGTAATCGCAAGGGGTTCACATACTTTTTCTTGCAACTGTATATCCAAACACTCTCTATAACCAGACATGAGATCAAAATACTGAAATAATTTTTAGTTGGAAACATCCAAGAGAAGTTGTTTGACAAAGAGGCATAATCAGCTACTCTTGCTAGACCTGATTTGTATTTTCTGTATCTTTTTCTACAAAAGGTACACAGTACTGTGGTTTTACTAACTTTTCAAATGGGTAATCAGCAGAGCGATATAGAAAATCTAAGCACTATCCCTCTCACCCATGCAAAGTATCCTTTGTTATAACTGCTGGCTCAAGAAAATACCTGTTGGGTGTCAATAAAAATGTTACTTGATTTGTAGATATTCTTGTCAGTTATCTGTGTTAAATACAAAATGTTGCACTGGAATCCATTAGTGAACTATTTATGAATGCAATTCATGGGCTGGGCATAGATAGCGTTATCTTAATAACTATGACATGCTAGATCCCCTTAACAGAATTCATTTAGATACAAGAGTTAAGAAGCACAGAAAACCTGCGTAAAAGGATGAAAATTCTATCTTACTTCACCATCTTTCTTTGCACAATAGCACTTAAAGTGTTTGCTGTAAAAGTCCAGTATAATGGGTAAGCTGAGAGAATTTGGCAGATGTTATAATGTAATTTGGCACTATTAATGATTTTAAAAAGATGTGTTGAATGTTTGAATACTCTGTGTGTCTCTGCCATTTTTCTAAACACGTATAGTGGTAAGGAAAGGACCTTTATCAGTTTCAGGATGCCTGAAAGGAATTGCATAAATTATGATGCGAGGTACAGCTACTTTGCTTAACATTTTGAATATGTTAGTGCAGAAAGTGGGAAAATATAAATTTGGAAGGGTGTTGGCATTGTCTTATTTTATGTAGTAACAACAATAAGGTACCAGATGGTTTGCAATTGTGTGAAGAGTTGTGGTGGATTATTTCTGTTGTAATGCAAAAGAAGGATTAGTATATGGTAGGAAACTTACATTTTGGCATAAGGATTATATAAATTGCTTGAATCACAATTGGATCTGCATGACTTTAGGTCCTGTTTAAATCCAAGCAAGGTCCTTGGCAATTTGGCAGTTTAGGAATCCAAGGAAAGATAACTTAACAGAAAATACATTCAAACAATGTAAATACTACTGTTGCAAAAAGAACCTTATCACATTCCCTTTCCCTTCTCATATCCAAATTAAATATATATTGCACTGCTGCACGATTCAGAGAACCATACAACCATCATGGTAGTTGTGGTCATATTTCGAAACACATATCCATGCATATAGTCAGTTCAAAGCCAAAAGATTGAATACCCTGGTATTTTTTAATGTTGTGCAAAATACCTACATAATAATGTGTTCTAATGGTTGTAGAAATGGTTAAATCTGTAATTATGCTTGTTAATATGCTTGTTAATTGTGTGCTAAATAAGAGTTTAATTTTGAAGTAAGAAAGCAAAGTACATGGTGGTTGTGGTGTGTTTTGGAAAGATAATAGAGATATTAAGATTGCATTTAGTATGGTATTTTTATTTTAATTATTGGATATATGCCCCCCCCCCTCCACCTTCAACTGTGTGCCAAGATGCTTCCACCGTGCACCAAGATACAATAGCTATATGGTGGGTGTCTCTCTCTTCTGCACACAAGGTGGGGGCAGGCAGGGCACACTCTGAGCTGTCAGGTGAAAGGGGTAGGTTTGTATGTAAAAGAGGAAACTTAGCAGGCCCTCTGACTTCCAAATTCACATACAAGCCCACCGCTTTCACCCAGCAGCTCACAATGTGGCCTGCCTGCCCCCACCTTGTGTGCATGTGCAGAGCTGAGCAGGGGTGGGAGGGGGGTCCTGTACCGGGCTGGGCGGGGGGATGATCAGAGAGTGTGCCACTGCATATAACACACCTTTTTTGTTTTTTTAAATACCTTTCCTTTAAACAATATTAAACAGCACCCAGTTATTTTCTCATGGCCAAGCTGCAGTGATATGGAGGTGCAGGATATTAGGGAAAACTAACACCCCCCTTCCTCATAATGACACAAGCCCCCCTGCCTCCTCTTAGTATTGACAGGTGACCCCTCCTTCAAGAGCCCCCCACTTCAGCTAATCATAGATGACCCCCTCCTCCTGTAAAGACAGATGACTTCCCCTCCTGGTAATGTCCCCCACCAGGTAATGACAGATGACCCTCCCTACCCAACCAGGTAATGACAGATGACCCCCCTCCCCCCACCAGGTAATGACAGATGACCCCCTCCCCCCACCAGGTAATGACAGATGACCCCCCTCCCCCCACCAGGTAATGACAGATACCCGCTCCCCCACCAGGTAATGACAGATGGCCCCCACCTTCAGGTGCCCTCATCCTAGTAACGACTCATGGCCCCCCAGGGAATTACTGATCCCCCCTCCCCATCCTGGTAATGTCACATTATCCCCCCCATGCTGACAATGACAGATTCCCCATCCAGCTCCCCCTATGCTCATCCTGCTTAAACTTTCAAAGTAAAATCTCCAGCCTCTAGAGCCCACAGTCCCTCGGGGGCCCCTCAGTAGATGTCACAGGATTTTGTGAGAATTTTTGTGTGAGTGTCAGCAGGAGTTGTGGGGAGGGGTGGGGTGTTGTGTGTCTGTTCTCTGCACATATCCGACCGGTATCTTTTTACCTACCCAATGACAGTACTACCAGCTCCTGAACAGTGTTCTCCTCCTCTTCCCTTGCTCAGCCCAGTGACAGCTCGGAATCCATCCCCACCTGGTTGTCAGCACTGACACTTTCCTGTCCAGCAGAGCTGGCCTCACCCCATTCTTCCTCCGCTACACTCTGGCTCAGGACTTGAAAATGGAGCCAAAAGCTCAGTGCCTCCGTTTTGCTCTGAATTCTACTTTGCCCGTCATAGTGACAGGAAGGCAGCATTGGCCCCCCTTAAGCATGAGCGGGGTCGCCACTGAGACCCCTGATGCTACGCCCATGGAGTTTCACATTTCAAAATAGATTTAGTAAAATCTCCTCTCAACCTACCTGCCTATATTAACTGAGTTTCATCTTGCCAACATAGAAAGTGCCACATCAGATATACAACACCAATCATGTCACATGAAATAAATTGTTATAGTTTGAAAGTGGACATACCAGGTAAATTAAAAGAATTTCCTCCTTTAAATCAGGAACCTTGTGCACAAGAGCAACATTTAAAGAAACCTTTAATGGTATATGGGTCCCCCCTATTTTTTGGGGGTATATGGTCACAGCATTAAATAACACAACATATCCTGATTTTCTAGATCAACCATCTTCATTGTCATTATTCTGCCTTATTTGTATCTCATTCATGTCATTTTTTTTGAACAGTAAGCTTATTGTGGCATTTTCTATATTTCAATCTTAGAGCAGAATTTTACTCAGAAAACTAAGTCTTGCTAGATCACTTCAGGCTGGCTCCTTTTGCAGGTATTGTCAGGAATGGACTTGCCAGTAATGGTGGGACTCACCTGCCTTGTGGGCTGCAGTACCAGGGCTGGCCAGCGGGTGCTCCCGGCAATCAGAGACTCAACCCTGCAGCCAGCCAAACACCTGAAGCTGATCATGCAGGTGTATTTAAGGGATGGCCAGACCTGCATTCTCTGTCTTGGTGTGTGTTTTTCCTGGGCCCTGTATCTTGTTACCTGCATTCCTGTTCCTGTTCCTGTCTGACTGATTCGTTGCTGACCATGCCTGATCCGGACCTCTGCTGACTTCTCCTGTTTCGTCCCTGGCTTGTGACCCTGACCATTCTCTGCCTGACTCCCTGTACCTACCTGCCTGTTAGTTGCTGTACCCGGCTCGTGACCTGACTACTCTCTGCCTGCTCCTCCTGTTCCTACCTGCCCGATTGTTATTGACCCGGCCTGCCTGACGACGCTTGCATTGTATGTACTGTTATCTGTGGGTGGTTTGGTTTGGTTCGTTTGCACTGTGTTATGTTTTAGTATTGCACTGCGTTTATGTTTGTATTGTTAGTCTTTAATAAATTATATTGTTTATAACTTATCTGAAGCCTGCGTTTCCCTGCGTCAGTCACATACCTCTGGTCACACCCCGGAGCCCTGACAGGTATAGCTATGTAAAACATTAAAAATAACTACCTATACTGCACTGTTTACAATCCAGAAATACATTGTCCCAACCTGCTGTGCACTTGCTTAGTTGCTCTCTATTTTTTGGCACCTTGCCAAAAATGTAGAGGCTGATCTGCTGACAGCCTAAAGATTTACTGCTTATCAGAGGTTCAGGGCTTCAGCAAAATGGCAGCCTCCAGCAAGGAGAAACAGGGACAATGCTGGAAGCAATTTACAGTACTCACTAATCTCGGTAGCATAATTATTAATGTGGAATGTATGTTCCTTGCTAATGAATATTATGTTTTATCATGTTGTTATGGGTAAAGTTCTGTTGTAAATCAATAAAATTACAACACATACAGACTTTACGCGTGCACAAATTATAGCTTGAGTGTACTATCCAATGATAACAAATAAAGTGTTAATGGTTAATATTGCACTAGGAAAGTTATGTTATTGTGTTATCTTTACTTACTATTCATGTGCTAAATAAGAGTTTAATTTTGAAGTCAGCAAGCAAAGTACATGGGGGGAGGGGGATATGAAGGGTATAGTTGTTTTCTGTTAATAAATAGAGATATTGAGATAAGCCTGCATTGGCTGTGTGATTATAGTGTAAGCATAGTGTGGCAGATGTTTGAGATTGCTGTGACATCGCATGCTTATAATTACTGCACCCTCTCATGTGAAATAACCTGGAACCCCAATCCCACTCTTCTATTGCCATTGTGTAGCCTTCCCCTTCCTAGTAGTGCTGTTCATTCTTCTTTATAGTGATAGGATTTTCAGTGTGCACAGTGTGATCCCCCAAACTTATGATTGATTGAGTTGAAGAAACAGTGCAAAAGAAGAACTGCATGGCATTGCCAGGAAGGGTTAAATCAGTATTAAACGCAAAAGCAAACTTTCATATATTGCAGCTTACCAATTCTTAGATGTGATGGCTGCATTAGTTTCCTTTTTGAAGCTTTCTCTTTCCTAATTACATTTGGTGATCCAACCAGTAAGACATTTTTTCAAAAGAACAAGCTTTCCTACAGATGGATCATTTACAAACCCTTTTACGATGGCTTTCGATAATCAGTTTAATTTATTTATGCAAAACTTTTATCCCAAAAGGAAAAAACTGTTGCTGTAACTGCTTAGAAAATAGCTGAAGTTTGGCTTCCATGTGTTAGTGTATTTAAATGTGTTAGAATATCCTGCCGTGTCCACTTGCCGTCCCCATCTCCAGTGCTATGGAGCAGCACTTGTGATCAGATATGCATCACATTGCTTTGCGTTTGTGAGTGGCCTTTTTAATCTTTCCACTTTTAATAAAGCACATTACTACTACACTTAGCTGAGCCCTTTATATTTGTTTATGACTGCAATTGGAGATCTCCCAGTCTTCAGAAACACCTCAGTTTTGTTGAAGAATAGTATTTTAGCCATTTGATTGACAGTGTTATACACGGCACATGGACTTTTAACCAGTTTTTTTTAGGGTATTGATAGTTCATTGTTCCTTCCAGTCTACAGTATCCTATAGGTACGTCTTGGATGTCATTGGTTGTTGTGTGCAGAGTTCCTATGTACTTATTGTTGCACGTCTTTTGTATACATCTAACACTCCCCTCCCCTCAGACTGAGAATGCCACTGTTTGCTGTTCCGCCTGTGCTTCTTCATCCAGAGGTATTAGGCACTCTAATACAGGAGGTATGTTACTGGCCAGATCACCAGGTGAAAGCAGAGGGGAAAAAAACATAACAAAAAAAAACAAATGAAGCCACCATACAGTATATAATGATTGGTAAACTGCAATATATTATATTTTTGGTTTTAGGTTTAATACCACTTTAAGTTGCAGGGGAAGACCTTAAAGTGTTACTAAACCTATGACCCTTCATTCAATATATCTGGTCTCCCACAATATACAGAACATGGAAATGCAATTATTTTATTAAATATAAAATGCTAAATACTTTTTCTCACCATCAGTTAGAGCAGTCTTGTAACTTCTATCAGTGTCCAGCTGAGCACTAGTTAAAGCTTGTAGGAGGAGTTTTCATTCTCCTCTCCCTGCCCTATGAGATTGCATAACTGTCTGGACAGTGCTGATTGGCCCTGTGCTGATCACATGCAACCTACCAAGAAAAGAAAAAACTCTCTAGCAGACACACCAAACTGAGCATGTGCAACGTGTCCCCTAGGCTGTGTTCTATCAGGAGATGAAATGGGGAATGTGGAAGAAAGGGAGGATCAGGGAAGACATGATCAAACATACTTTTTACACAATGCAGAGGATTAACCCCTTAAATTCCACAGTAAGTATAACAAGCATGCATTACTGCATATACAGACTGATTTTACTGTTGTGGGTTTAGTAACACTTTAATGGTAGGGTAGCACATGGGTCCCTTGGCACCTTCTAGGGTCGAAGCATACACCTAAGTCCCCTAGTTGCCCTGGCACTCGTCAATCCAGACCTGGAGCAATAAAAATGAATGCATTTGCAGCATCAGGTACAACGTAGATGTTCAGGCAATTCTCTCTGCAATTGTTTCATGGAAAGTTAAACTACCAATATTGAGTCATTTGGTTCAATGCATTGTCTAGGTAAGGCATGTAATGTGGGGGGTTTTAAGCAGGCATCAGAAAAGCACAATCTTTTAACCATTCATGTATATGAAACCCTATTAAAAATAGCAACAATTCCTAAAACTGTGCACATATCACACAAAAAAGTAAGAGCATTAATAGCCAACGCCAGTAATTTAGTAGATCCTGTAAGGGTTTTTGGTGCAGTCTGTGATTACATTGAGGAGGTCATCCTCACTGGACAAGATGGTAAAATTAGATGGACTAGTAGATTTAAATAGAGTTTGCATAAGTGGCTAACAAATCTCCAATTTCAGCTAACACATTTAAGCAGTTACATAAACAGTTTCTTTTTGGCATACAGGTTTTGATCCTATGAATAAAAGCTGAGCATTGTAAGCACCCATGGCAGTGGTGCTGCCACTTTTGCTGAAATATTAAGAAGTTGAAAAATAATAGGCTCACTGACAGGATCAACGGGTAATCAAACTATGTTACATGAGAACTCAGAAAAACAAAAGCTGCTGTGTTAATGCTAGCGACAGATTGCATTCTATATGTCATTTTTTATTTTGCGCATAGTTTCACTTTAATTAGTCCTCCACAATGCATATATCACAACTCACATGCTTTTCTGGTACTGATACTTTACATATAGTATTACACATTTTACAAAAGCCAAAAGATTTTTTTTCAGAATTTTTTCCTTTTCATTCATACGTTTCCAGTCCTAGGATGATAGTACTCGCTCACTCTTCTGTAAAGACAACAGAAACAAGGCAGATCTACAGAACTCTACTCTTTTCTTAGGCTCCATGCACACTGGGCGTTTTAATAATGCTGGTAGCGTTTTGCCGCGTTTCTTCGCGTTTGCGGTTATTAGGTTTTTTTAGAGTTTTTTTTTACCAAAAACATAATTTTTCAGTCAAAAAAAGTACAAAAACGCTGGTTTGCGGCGAATTACCACGTTTTGCTGCGTTTTTCAGCATTAGAGTGTTTTTACAGCTAAAAAACTTCTCTAGAAACCCACTAGTTCTGGGATTTTTTTCCAGCCAAAAAACATCCCTGCCAAAAAACATTGATTACAGTCTATGTGTGCATGGACACACAGAATAACATGTTGGGGAATTTACTGGCTGTATAAAAAAAGTCAAAAGCCAAAAACAGCAGCTGTAAAAACATCCAGTGTGCATGAGGACTTCTGCTTAACATAGAGGGGCGAAGTTCTGTAGTCCAACAAAACAGCTGAGGATAATGCAACTGATACCAGTCAGCACAGGGAGTTATCAACGCACAAGATTTCAACAGGCATTTTTGAACTTACTAAATAAATATAACAAAATGCTTTCAATGGTACATTCAACAGACCAAAAGCAACCAAATAAGATCAATTCATTGTTAATATTTACTTACCCCTTAATTAAATGTCTGTGAAGGAATATTTCCACATATTAAAAGGTGTTATTTCTGTCCACTGGGCTCTAAGGGCAATAATATGAAGGGCTGCCAAACCAGTTGCTAGCAAGGTCGGTTCTTGTAATCACACTGGAAAACATAACATTAAAGGTTCAGTTCACTTCTACTTTATTCACATTTTTGTCAATCAAGCCCCGATGAAGGGGGTGTTCTTGGAACCCCAAAACATGTTGGATAACTTTTGAAATATCTGTCTGACATTTATCATAGTAAAGTTGTATCTGGACCTCTTAGCAGTGGTATGGTGCTTCATTTTCTCATTTTCAATTTTTGTTACATGAAAGGTTTTGTGAAATCAAACCTTCTAACTCTAGACTTTTAAACAGAAAATCTGTATAGATTTTATCACTTCAACAAAGTGTTATGATTTCAAGGTAATATTACTACATGTAACAGTGCTTAATAAACATTTGTATTAAATAAATGTGATGCAATGTGGTATGTTTAAAGTGTAGATGAAGCTAATGAGATGAGATTAAACAAAGACTATCACGTGTCAGAAGGTCTAATCTTTGATTAACCCTTTTTTCAGGCATCAAGTTCTAAGCATTATTCCAAAGACATTGAGTCATGTTGACTACATAAAAAATGTCTGCAATGAATTACAGGTGAGTTATAAATAAACTATAACATATAAAAGAAAAAGCATGAAAGTATCTTCTTGGTGTTGTGATATGGGGTGATTAGACTCAGTGTGGTGAGCATTTTGAGTTCACCTCAGTCTGTACTTATGGTTTAAAGGCAAGGCAGCCCACTTTTATTAAAAAGAAAACAAATTCCATAAACCTGCCCATGCAGGAGTTTAGGTTCACATAACAGAACAAGCAACAGAAAATTACAGAACCACCTGTTTCTTCTTAAGCAGAATCACTGCTTCTTACATTGGTCCCCCAGACCACAGGTTTCTCAGGCTCACTTAGCCTTTACTCACAGCCAACTCCTGGCCTCTGGATAGAGTTTTCCAGCCACTTGAACTTGCACTGTCTAGAGACTTCCAGATTCCCTCCAGACTCTTGGGCCTGCTAGCCATCTCAACTTTCTTGGCCTCAAAGACCTATATAGCTGTCCCGACTTTCCCAGTCCTTGAGCAAGGAATCCTTCTCAAAAGGGATGCAGACTCTGACAGGAACTCTCGGCAAGGGGCGGAGTGACAGCGCATGGGGCCCCTGGGCATTAGGGGATCAAAGGGCTCCTGTGTCCTTGCCCAAACTCAAAAAAGCCTATAAAAAAGGTACCAGGGGCATCTCTTGGGGCCCCCTACTGACCCCGTGCCCTCTGTCAGTGCCCAAGTTTCCAAATGGTCAGTCTGCCCCTACTCTCGGCTCTGCATAGAGTGCTCTGTCTTCAAATGGCAGCAGCTGTTGCTTCTACTGCTCTGATCAGGCTCATAACTATTGTTCTATAAATTTGAGGAAGGTGGTGGGTCTTTCTGTAGATTTGGTGTAGGTGACATACGCATTATAAATAGCCAAATTAATAAGATAGATTGCAACTTTTTTGTACCAGAAATGGGATATTTTTGTTGCTGAATACGGCTTCAGCATCTGATTGCTGAAATCCACCCCCTCCCATTTAGAGACTATAATCTTGGATGACCACAGGCTTTTGAATGGGATCGTGTATTCCAGTAATTTCCACCAAGGTGTCATTGTGGATGCTGGACAGGATGTAAACAGGATGAAAGGATGTCTCTCTTATCCTTCCACTACAGGGCCATCATTTCATCATTTCTTAGGTTTGCCGATTCCCCCTTTTGTAGTCTAGTGTTGAATAGAGCTTGTGGGAAGCCCTTCCTGTTTCTTCGGAAGATAACGCAAGCCAAGGTTTTCTTGCCATAGAGGTGTCGGAAAAGGGGCAGACTGGTATAGAAATTGCCCAGGTAAATGTGATAGCCTTTTTGGAAAAGTGGATAAGCCAGGTCACACACAACTTTTCCACTTGTTCCAATGTAGGTTGGGCACTCAGGGGGCTGGAGCTGGGAATCTTTGCCTTCAGATACGTGGAACGCATAAAAATATCAAGTTGCTCTTTCATAAAGTTTTCAGAGCTTTACTCCATATCCATATCTGGCCCTTTTACTTGGAATATATTGCTTGGTTCCTAGCCAGCCAGTGAAGTGGACAAGGAATTCATCTACACATACGATTTTATCAGGGACATAAAGTTCAGCAAATCTTTGAGAATAAAAATTAAGAAGTGGGCAAATTTTGTACAATGTGTCATAGTTGAGATGACCTCGAGGAGGGCACTGGGTATTGTCACTGAAATGAATTAATTGCATGATCATCTCATAGTGTGACCTGATCATTACAGCAGAATAAATGGACATGTGGTGGATTGGGTGTGTGGACCGATATGCATGTTTTTCATTTTTTTTTTGTAATTCCCATGTTAAGGGTGAGGCCCAAAAATAACTTAAATTACTCCAAAGTAAGAGGTCTCTATTCAAATAGATGGGCATAGGATGAACTGGGGTTGTTAGTAATGGTTTGTTGGGCAAAAAGGTTTGTCTGGTCCACAATAAAATGATGTAAATTTTTGGGGAAAAATAAATAAAAAAAGTTAATTTCTGAAAAATTTTCAGTGTTGGCCTGCACACCTGGCTGTGCAGTGAATGGGGGAATGCTTGCTGATCCTGAGTTGGAGGGCAGCCATAATGGGTTGGCAAGAGCATCTGGGAGGTATGTTTGGGCACTTATTCTTGGGGGTTGATGGGATATTGCAGTGCTGGTACTGGGTCTTTCATCCGTGGGTCTAGCGCCATTGGCGTTTGCCGATTGACCAGTGGGGTGTATGGCGCTGCTGGTGGCTGCCTGGTTTTCAGAGTGCCCTAAAAGTATCCTAAAAGGAGGAGGGACCCTTTCCTTCTCTGATTCAGTCACTGATCCACTACTTTTGATTGGTTCATACACTGAATCAGAATCAGACAGTGAGAGTTCCCCGCTGCACTCTTCCATCATACTTAGGATTTTGAACACCTCACTAGTGTAATTTTTTTACATGGCTGGCTCTTGGACAGGTAGACTGCTGATGGTGTCTGTAGGATGGGTTCCCTGGTGATGGCTGTGTGACGGTACTCTGCTGATGGTGGCACTGATGGACGATGTTCGACAGGTGCAGTGCTGATTGGCACCAATGGGTGACAGGTGCACTACTGATGAGCACTGATGGGTGACAGGTACACTGATTGGTGACAGGTACACTGATGGGCACTGATATATGGCAGGTGCACTGCTGTTTACTGTTGGGCGACTGGTGCACTGCTGATGGGCACTGATGGGTGACAGGAGCACTGCTGATGAGCACTGATGGGCAACAGGTGCACTGATGGGCACTGATGGGTGATAAGTACACTGATGGGCGACAGGTGCACTGATAGGCACTGATGAGCAACAGGTACATTGATGGACAACAGTTGCACTGATGGGTGATAGGTACACTAATGGGTGACAAGTGTACTGATAGCCACTAGTAACACTGATGGGCACTGTGACAGGGGCTTTGCACTGTGTATGCACTGTGTACAGAACTGTAACTAACTGTTAGAAGATTCCTATCCTCATATAAGATCTGTGTCTGCAAGAGCAAGTTACCACTCTGTGTTTACATTGTGACCAGCTGTGATTGGACACAGCTGGTCATGTGGTAAAGAGCCGCAGCCAATGGCTCTTTACCTTGATCAAAGATGAGCTGTGTCCAAGTGATACAGTTCACCTGATATCGCTGTGCTGCACGCCCCTGTCATCATATGACGTCCTCCCAGAACAAAGGAGTCCCAGCCCATCCATTTCTTGAAGTAAAAACATGATCTTATATTGATAGCGTTTATTAACTGTCTTTCTTCATTTTAGCTGGACCTTTGGAAACCGAACCTAATAGAGCAAATCTCTCCTGGAAGGGAAGTACATGTACATGTGCCACCTTACCTTCTGGATCAAATAAAAGGAAGTCTACTTCAAAGAGATATTGCATTTACGTATGTATTTGATTTTTGTATTTCCCAAATTTATGTAGCACTAATATACTACACTGCATTTTTAAGTAAGCATATATCCTTTCCTCTCTAAAGAGAGTTTAGCGTTTGCATTTTATAGAACATAGAGCAGAGAAACACATATTAAGGGCAATTTATACAAAATGCCTTACAATCATGTTCTGGATTAAAACAGGAAAACAAACCACCCAGAGCCTGAAAAACAAAATTGAAGGCAGAGCTTCAACACTGGTGTGATCTGAATTTTCAATTTGCAAGAGAATTTAGCTTATTGAACGTAATGAAATTTTTCTTTCCAAGGAATACCCAATCCTGTGCAAGGACAACTAAACAAACAATATTTTGCTTGCACATTATTTGATGATGGAAGTCAGCAGGGCATCTTTTCATTCACTAAGCTAAAGAAAAATGTGTTTGCT
The DNA here is from genome assembly GCF_062004578.1 of Staurois parvus. Classification (NCBI taxonomy): domain Eukaryota; kingdom Metazoa; phylum Chordata; class Amphibia; order Anura; family Ranidae; genus Staurois; species Staurois parvus. Next base: position 19,183,277 of record NW_028317807.1, read on the forward strand.
AAGTGAAATTTGAAATGTGAAAGTGAAAAAAGCCTATTTGCCTTTAGTATACCAACCTAAAAAGAGGATCACGTGTTTTAAAATGTGGTGCAGGCTCTTGAACAGCCAAACCCTATCTATATGAAGGTATATTGAAGGGAAAAGGCCTTTTTTGGTCATAACATAAGAAACTTGGCTGGAGAGGAGCTATGCAAGATTGTGGAAGGGTACAAAAAAGGGAAAGGGTGAAGATGAGTGACAGACATACAAAATATACTGGGTGGGCACTCTTAACTAAAACTAGTATGAATAAAAAACAATGACGGTAATATTATAGTGTAATAAAAAAGGGTACACAAAATTAACCATAGTTAATACAGAAGTAGCCTCAAACACAAAGCAGTGATAACTACAACTATCACTACAAATTGGTAGTCAGCTCTGTGAAAAGGAGGCTCCAGGATCTGTATCTAGCAATCAACAGGAGAAGCCACAAATATTAGTGTTTCATTAAACATTCATTAAAAATCAAATGACTAAAATTACACGCACAGTGGTAACAATAATGAGAACAATGGTAGAGCAGCCATGGAGAACAAAATTTAATTGCAGGTATACTGAAGTCCTTGCCATTAGCAGAAACAGCAAGCCCCATTTAGGATCTGGGGAAGAATTACATGCACCGTGATGGAAGAAATTTCCACTGAATTAAGGATTCTTCCAGACCACACACACAAAACCCACCTCTAATGATGGTGTCAGCGCTCACAAGAACATGCTTTAGGAAAGGCTCCATTTTTATCAGCTTGCCTAAGGGACTACTTATGCATTTAAATTCCTTATTTGTGAGGACTGTTACTTAAACTGATAGCTATACCTATAACTAGCCTAATAAACATTTAAAGACCAAATGGAAACTATATTGGATATTTATTTATTTCAGGTACTTATATAGCGCCGTCAATTTACACAGCACTGTACATATATATTCTACATTCATATCAGTCACTAACCCTCAAGGGGCATACAATCTAAGGTCCCTAACTCACATTCATACATACATAGGGCCAATTTAGACAGGAGCCAATTAACCTACCAGCATGTCTTTGGAGTGTGGGAGGAAACCCACGCAGTCACAGGGAGAACATGCAAACTCCAGGCAGGTGGTGCCGGGGTTGGGATTCGAACCAGCAGCCCTAGTACTGCTAGGCGGAAGTGCTAACCATTTAGTCACTGTGCTGCCTGAAGTTTTAAAATATGACAAAGCTGTGTAAACTTATGCTGCTGATATAGTAAATAGGAAAATATGTCACATTTACTTGTTTTAAACTTAGTAGTAGGTTGCAGCAGTATAGATGACCTACCAACTGCCATTCTTGAACCTGATGCATTAAACAAGAGTGTGAGGAGCTCTGTCCTGCTGCCTGTTCCCCCTATGAAGTCCAGAATTTCACACTGCAGCTGCCAGAATCCATAATCCATAGCTCACACAGGCATGGACATATTTGTAAAAATATGTCTATTTATAAAAATATGTCTTCCACGTTCAATCAAGCTCAGCATAGGGTCTGCAAGAAAACACCACCAACCAAGATGGCAAACAAAGATGGATCACTGCTCAGCAAAGATGAAAATACTGGCAGCAAGTTTATATTTACAAGGTTAAAAAAAGAATATAAAATATTGGCACTGGAGATGGCCTCTAACCTCAAAGCAGACCTCTTCCATATAATCAAATAGGCAGTGCAACAACACATACCCCCTTACAAACTGTGCCACAGGAGCACAAGACCCAAATCATCTAATTAGAGCTTGAAGTCAGCAACATGGAAAATTAAATAGAGGTTATACTAACATGGGCATAAAAAGTGCACACAAGTGAGGAATGCTAGATAGCACTGATAGACAAGGTAGATACCCTAGAAAATACTGTAGGTCACAGAGAAAAAAATCTATGGATTATAGAACTGCAGAATTCCTACCATGTGGAAGACCTGCCTAGTTTTAGTGCATTTATCCTTTCACAATCACTAGGCCTCCCTGCAAAGTGGAACAAGCATATGGGTTTAGACCCATTTAATTGAATGCCAAGACTCCATGTCCCTTGACAGTCATCTATCTGGACTTCACAGGCCAAACCCAGATACTATGTGCATATAGAGCACAACATTATCTTTACACAAAGGGGCACAAAAAAAATAGCTTTTTGCGGATTACTCAGTGGAAGTTACTAAGCATTGTAAGGCCTTACAGGTATCAGGTATGCCAGACTCTGGCCAGCAACCCTAAGAATCACTACAACAATTGGGTAGATGTACCATATTCAAAGACCTGACAGTGTGTATGATTCAAATTTTACCATGACAGGATTGATATGCAATTTGATATTGCTTGGTATGGGGCAGGCTGTTCATTGGTTGTTGTTGGATTAGGGCCCAATACCTAAGACACACTCACTTAGGCTTTCAACTGTTTGTCAGAAAAAAAAGGAAGTCTCTCATCTGTTTTCTAATGACAATCATTATTCTTTTGTTTAAAGCTGTATTTAATCCAAAAACAAAGATTTTATATATTGCAGCTTACCAATTTCTAAATGTGGTGACTGCATTCATTTTCTCTAATTTTTTTTAAATTTTTCCTTTCATTTTTCACCTTGTGATCTGGCTAGTAGCACCCTTCCCTTGGACACCTTTGGACAATAGCAATGTCAGTCTAAGGATGGGGCAGTGTTAGATGCACTACTAGATTTAAATGGATTTGCTTAACAAATTATAGCCAAACTCTAGATAACTTTTTTGAATGTTATAGTGACAAATTTGTTTACATAAATTAATAAAAGCTGACCATAGTAAGCACCCTGGTCAATGATAAATGGCTTGTCTCAAATTCTAAGTGCCAATGTTGCTGGATAGCTTGGCCTGTTAAAGGAAGTGGAAGAATAACATATATAGTGGTCAGATGAACCACTTTCTGACCATGCTATAGTCGAAAGATGGCTACAGTGTGGTCACCCAGTTCTGGGAGGAAGTCCATGGATGTCCTCCCAGAACCATGCATTTCAACATTATATATGTCAACATTTTATATATATATATATATATATATATATTTATTTATTGAAATATATTTTGAAATATATTGAATATGGCCAAAATTGTAGTATTTCAAATATATGTCAATATATTTGGAAAGAATACTTTTAAAATATATTTCAAATATATTTTTCTTCCATATGGGTAGGCATGCAGACTGCTTCTACAAAAATTTGTGAAAGAATGGGTCGCTCTCAGCTCAGTGAATTCAAGCATGGTACCGTGATAGGTTGCCACCTGTGCAATAAGTCAATCTGTGAAATTTCTTTGCTACTAAATATGCCAAGGTCAACTGTTAGTGGTATTATAACAAAGCAGAAGCAACTAGTAATGACAGCAGCTCAGCTACAAAGTGGTAGACCACGTAAACTGACAGAGTGTGGTCATACTGAAGTGCACAGTGCTCAGAAGTCACCAACTGTCTGCAGAGTCAAGAGGTAAAGACCTCCACACTTTGTGTGACCTTCGGATTAGCACAACAACAATGCATAGAGAGCTTCATGGAATGTGTTTCCAGGGCCGAGCAACTGCATTTAAGCCTTACATCACCAAGTTCAAAGCGTCGGATGCAGTGGTGTAAAGCACACTGCCACTAGATTCTAGAGCATTGGAGACGTGTTTTCTGGAGTGACGAATCATGCTTCTTTGTCTGGCAATCCAATAGACATGCCTGGGTTTGGAGGTTGCCAGAAGAATGGTACTTGCCTAACTGCATTGTGCCAAGTGTAAAGTTTGGTGGAGTGGGATTATGGTGCGCAAAGCAAGTTCCATAAAGACATGGATGAGAGAGTTTGGGGTGGAGGAACTTGACAGGCCTGCACAAAGTCCTGACCTCAACCCCATAGAACACCATTGGGATGAATTAGAGCGTAGACTGTGAGCCAGGCCTTCTTGTCCGACATCAGCACTCGATCTCACAAATGAGCTTCTGGAAGAATGGTCAAACATTCCCATAGGCACACCTAAAACTTGTGGACAGCCTTCCCAGAAGAGTTGAAGCTGTTATAACTGCAAAGGGTGGGCCAACTCAATATTGCACTCTATGGACTAAGACTGGGATGATTAAAGTTCATGTGCATGTAAAGACAGGCGTCCCAATACTTTTGGCAATATAGTGTATGTGTAACAATATATTGGCCTTGGAATTGGAATAAAAGTCCTTTTGAAAAATTGTGCTTCTAAAAAGTTACTACAGTGTGTGCTAGTATATAAGTTTACTAATATTTAGAAATATAGTTCTATCATACTGTTGTTTGCCGTAAGATTTTCATAATGTTATCATTTTAGGACAGTAGTGTTTTGGAAGTGTAGAGTATGTGCCACCCTTTTTTTTGTAACCGGACCAAGTATAGAAGATAATACCACTGCTAGTAAGACCAAACTACTTAGATGTTACTTTGATAACTTTTTGTTCAGTATTTAATTTTTATGTGCAACTGAAATATCTCAACTTTGTTTATTGCATTCTATGTTTGGCAGAAAGTAATGTCCCTGCACAGGGGCGGATTGACAACTCATCGGGCCCCCGGGCAATAAGGGATCATGGGGTCCCTGTGTCCTTGCCCAAACTCAAAAAAGCCTATGAAAAAGGTACCAGGGGCATCTCATGGGGACCCCTACTGACCCCGGGCCTTCGGAAAGTGCCCGAGTTTCCAAATGGTCAGTCCTCCCCTGTCCCTGCATTGCCTTTAAATATTTAGTAGTAAATAAAATGTTTGTGTGATTGTTTCATTATATAAAATCTCAGGCTAGTAGTTTTTTCAGAAAATAGGTGGTCATTTATCTAGTAGTTTGGTTGTTGAAAATAAAGATTACAGCAACCTTCTATGTTTTTGACTCATGATAGATACATAAAAACAGGCTACACTTTAAGACCTCATACATACATGACATTTTTTCTTCCTCCCCTGGATGCCTATGCTCCGGAGGAGGCAAAAGCAGCCTTAAAAACATGCCTAAAACTATATTTTGCAAATGCATTTAGGAATTTATAGACACTTCAAGCTCTTGGGTGTTCATTTATTCCATTGACCAAAATATTAATTTATTCTGGCCACTGAAATGGATGAACGTGAATGCCCAATACTCGACACACCTAGCGCTAAAGCGTGTTTGTGTGCATTTACACATGGTTAGGCACATCAGGGGGTTTTTTTAATACTAAACCTCTTTTCTCCTGAATGTGCTGACCCTGTTTTCTTTTCTGCCTCTAAATGTCCCTGCCTGTAAATGCATATGTGTGAATGGACACATAGAATAACACTGAGGGGCATTTAGAGACAGAACGACAGAAAAAAATCAAAACACCTGTTTGCTTGATGCTTGATACTTCTTGCTTGTTATTATTCTACTAATCTCATAGATCATAATAATGGCAATTATAGGTTAATCACTCTTCTCTCAAAGCTTACAGTTCAGACCTTTGCAATCAGGGTAATAAACTCCCATTTGCTTCCTACCTCTCTTGTGACCCCTGTGTTTAACAGAGACAGGACAGAAGATTTCACTTGAAGGTTCTACTTTTGGACAATTCCTAGTTAGACAACATACGCTTTACTAAGACTGTTATTTAAATTATATAGTTGTTGTCTCTGGTCAAAGGGTACATGGGAATAGTTAGTGATCGATTGATTTATACCCTACACATGGTTCTAAATTAGTATTTGTACAAAATGTGAAAATAAACAAAATTATTTGAAGAGTTAAATAAGCATTTATTTTTCATTTACTTATCTCTTCTCTCATTTTTCTTTTATAGAGTCATGATCAGTGATGTACAAGCACTGATAGCTAAAAGCAATGTAAATGAACACAGAGTGCAGACATTGCTGTCCTCATTTGATTACACAAAGTACCATCCAATGAATGAGGTAAGAATAGGCATATTTGTAAATACAATTAACATTTTCTGGGTTGTGAGAAGTTTAGATATAGAGTTCCCACCTTAAGTACCCCCTTCCTGTACTCATGGCAGGACACTGAAACTGGGACAAGTTGAGAAAAGTAGGAGAGAAAAAAAAACAGAGGATCCAGTGGTTGTAGCAACAGAGCAGCGGCCAGTTTTGAATACCAGTGGGTATCCCTGCAAATCTGTAATCAAGGTTCCAGTAGTGATTTATCAAAGTCTTGTAGTAGGTAATTGTCCAGCCATGGCTGCCAGAGTTTAAAGTGTTTTGGAATTCGGTAATGCTGCCTTGATTTTGCTGTGGATTATAAATTGCATTATTCTGTGTTTCTAGCAATAGTTTGTTTCCATGCAGTGGTAATATATAACAAGAATTTAAAATGTGAGATTAGAAATGTGAAGTTAGATTGGGCAGGTGTTTATTTAATAGGGTTGTAGTCAGGGGTGGGCCTACCATTTGGAAACTTGGGCACTGCCCAAGGGCCCGGGATCAGTAGGGGGCCCCATGAGATGCCCCTGGTACCTTTTTCATAGGCTTTTTTGAGTTTGGGCAAGGACACAGGTGCCCCATGATCCCCTATTGCCTGGGGGCCCCATGTGTTGTCAGTCCGCCCCTGGTTGTAGTAGTGTCAGGCACTAGGGTTACCCCAGCAGCGTAGATAACATATGAAACACCTCAACCCAAAAGGCCACCACAACAGGTCAAGACTGTCAAGGTCCTACCTTTTCCCTGTGGTTATGTTACTTCATGTGCTGGTGTCCATCTTGGATTCTGCTGTGCATGATGGGAGCCCTTTTATGCCTTCAGGTTTCTGTGGTCCATCCTCCAGAGGGGTGTGGCTGATGACATATAAGCCTGTGGCCCGCACATGCTCTTTGCACTTGTGTCTTGTGTCTTTGTGTTGCTGTTACTCTGTTCTGACTCTCGTGACTCTCCTGGTATCTGATTCGGCTTGTCTTGACTATTCTTTGTATTCTCCTTTGATCTGACCCTCTGTTGCTGAACCCGGCTCGTGACCTGTGATTCTCGTCTGCTGTCCTGTACTGTTCTGTCCTGTTGTTGTTGACCCCGGCTTGTCTGACTACTCTTTTGTCTCTTCCACCAGCTACATGCCATTGGCGGCGGCCATTACCGCAGCTGAGGTGTCTCGGGGGCCGCGACCTGGTTCCTGGCTGCGTCAAGTCCATCCCCACCATCAGGGGCCCTGGTGAAGGGCAGCCTGGGACTTAGACTCCGCGCCCTGAGGGACTTCGGTCTGTGGGTGGTGGTTGTCGTCAGCCAGTGCGTTACATTGTTAGGCCTGCCTGTCCGTTCCTCAGCTCCTGCCCTGACATTACACAAGTGCCATGAACCCTGACGGTGCAGGCACGCCTTCGCTCCCAATGCTAGTCGCCAGACTCGATCAACAGGATCACCTGTTGGATCAGTTCGCTCAGGCGTTGCAAACTCTGCTTGCACGCACCGCGCACCTTACTCCTGGTGTTATTAGGCCGGTTGTCGCTCCGGTGGTCGCTTCCGCTGCTGTTCCGCTTGCTGTGCCTACCGACGCGGCTGATGCGGTACCCGCGGTGTCCAGAGGTATGACCGGTTCAGCCCCTCTTCCACAGCGCTTTGGGGGTGAGCCGAGTCAGTGTCGTGGGTTCCTCAACCAGGTGGGTATTTATTTTGAATTAATACCCCACGCCTTTCCGTCTGAGAGGTCAAAGGTGGGGTTCCTCATCTCACTACTCTCAGACAAGGCCTTGGCCTGGTCAAATCCCTTATGGGAGAGGAACGACCCGGTGATTCAAGATTTTTCTGGTTTTGTCGATGCCTTCCGTAGGGTATTCGACGTACCGGCTCGTTCCGCCTCGGCGGCCAAGCTGCTCATGACCATGCATCAGGGTTCACGGACCGTGGCCGAGTACGCTATAGAGTTTCGTACCCTGGCGGCAGAGGTCGGTTGGAACAATGAGGCTCTGGTGGCTGCGTTTTCCCATGGTCTTTCTGACTCATTGAAGGACGAGATTGCAGCTAAGGAACTGCCTGTGGTGTTGGAGGAGCTCATCTCTTTCCTGATCCTGATTGACACCAGGCTCAGGGAGAGGCCTTCACTCAAGGAACGCCTGCGGAGGCCTTCCAATCGACTGGCACCTGCGTTTTCTGTCCCACCCGTTCCTCCCTCTCCTCCCACGCCTCCTGGGGATAGCTTGTCTGGTGGGGAACCCATGCAGCTGGGGTTTGCTCGCCTTTCCGAGGGGGAGCGGGCCGCTCGGCGTCGGGAGGGTCGCTGCCTGTACTGTGGCCTCGGTGGGCACTTTCGGCAGTCTTGTCCGGTCCGTCCGGGAAACGCTCGCACCTGAGATCATGTCGGGGACAGATCTTGGGTGGAGTTTCCTCGTCCCCGGCGTTCCGCAAGGATAAGCCACTGATCACCGTGGTCCTTTCTTGGACAGGGGGCTCGGTGACGGCCCAGGCGTTGGTAGACTCTGGGGCCGGTGGGTTGTTCTTGGACAGCTCGTTTGCTGCGCAGCACTCCATTCCCCTGCAGGCTCGTGCTGCCCCATTGGTTCTCGAAGCAATAGATGGCAGGCCCCTGCAGCCGCCGCAGGTTACCCACGAGACCCTGCCAATAGAGGTAGCCATTGGGGCTGTTCACAGGGAGTTGGCCTGTTTTCAGGTGATTTCTTCCCCACACTATTCGGTGGTTTTGGGGTATCCCTGGCTCCAGAGGCACAATCCAACCTTCAATTGGCAAACAGCCGAGATTCTCTCATGGTCTCCACAGTGTGGGGCCGGGTGCATCCGGGGGCCGGTTAAGGTATTGTGTGCCTCCTCGGACTCTGCGTTGCCCACCGACTATGGGGAATACCGGGACGTGTTCGATAAGGTACGCGCTGGTACCTTACCACCGCATCGTCCTTACGACTGCGCCATATCCCTGCAACCCGGGGCCACTCCTCCACGTGGCAGGGTGTACCCTCTCTCGGTTGCGGAGAATAAGGCCATGGAGGAGTACGTGGTGGATGCGCTTTCCCGGGGGCACATTCGTAAGTCTACTTCCCCAGCAGGAGCGGGGTTTTTTTTCGTAAAGAAGAAAGGTGGGGAATTGAGGCCCTGCATCGATTATAGGGGTCTCAATCGGATTACCATTAAAAATGCATATCCAATTCCTTTGATTTCTGAGTTATTCGACCGCCTTAAGGGAGCAACGGTCTTTACCAAACTCGACCTTAGGGCGGCGTACAACCTCGTACGGATCAGACAGGGGGATGAGTGGAAGACCGTGTTTAACACCAGAACTGGGCACTACGAATACCTGGTGATGCCTTTCGGATTGTGTAACGCGCCCGCAGTCTTTCAGGAATTCATAAACGATGTCCTTCGTGATTTGTTGCAGCAATGCGTAGTGGTTTACCTGGATGACATCTTGGTTTACTCTACCTCCATGGAGTCCCATGTCCAGGATGTTAAGCAGGTGCTGCAACGATTGCGTGAGAACGGACTCTTTTGTAAACTCGAGAAGTGCGAGTTCCATCGATCCCAAGTTGCCTTTTTGGGCTACATAATTTCCGCGGAGGGATTTTCCATGGACCCTCAGAAGGTTGCGGCAGTTCTGCAGTGGCCTCGTCCCAATGGTCTTCGGCCCATTCAGCGCTTTCTGGGTTTTGCCAACTACTATCGGAAGTTCATCAGGAACTTCTCCACATTGGCAAAGCCTCTCTCTGACCTAACCAAGAAGGGGAGTAACCCTCACGAGTGGCCATCCGAGGCCATCAGAGCTTTCGAGGCTCTGAAAGCTGCCTTTGCTTCGGCTCCGATTCTTTCGCATCCCAATCCTGGGTTGCCCTTCGTCCTCGAAGTTGATGCTTCCGAGACGGGAGTAGGGGCTCTCCTGTCTCAGCGTCGGTCACCCGATGGACCCCTACTTCCCTGCGGGTTCTACTCCAGGAAGCTTTCCTCGGCTGAGTGCAACTACCAGATTGGAGATCGGGAGTTGTTGGTCATCATTCTGGCTCTCAAGGAATGGAGGCAACTGCTCGAGGGTTCCGCGGTTCCGGTCCTCATTCTTACCGATCACAAGAACCTGACTTATCTTTCGGAGGCCAAGAGATTGACACCCCGCCAGGCCAGATGGGCTCTGTTCTTGTCACGCTTCAACTATGTGGTTTCATATTTGCCTGGTTCCAAGAATGTCAGGGCTGATGCGTTATCACGGCAATACTCTGAGTTGTCCAGGGAGGACTCTGAGCCAATCTCACTTATACCTCCAGATCAGATCCTGGCTGCCATTCGCACCAGTCTGACCTCTCCCCTTGGGGAGCAGATTTTGGCGGCTCAAACTGATGCTCCTCCCGGGAGGCCGGAGGGTAGATGTTTCGTACCCGAGGGATTGCGCACCCGCCTGCTGCGTACCTACCATAACGCCAAAACTGCCGGGCATCCAGGGAAGAACCAGCTGTGTTGGGTCGTCTCTCGCTTATTCTGGTGGCCAACCCTCCGTGCCGACATTGCCTCTTATGTAGCGGCATGTTCGATCTGTGCCCAGAATAAGTCTCCACGGCATCTCCCTTTGGGTCTTCTGCAACCCATTCCCAATGGGGAGCGTCCTTGGTCACATCTAGGGATGGACTTTATTGTAGACCTCCCGGTGTCTCGGGGTCATACGGTCATCCTCATGATCGTCGATCGGTTTTCCAAGATGTGCCATTGCATTCCACTCAGGAAATTACCCACAGCGCAGGAACTGGCCACGGTCTTTTCCAGGGAGATTTTTCGCCTGCATGGGTTACCTAAGGTGATTGTCTCAGACCGCGGGAGTCAGTTCGTGTCCAGATTCTGGCGTGCCTTCTGCTCCCAGTTGGGTATTAGTCTCTCCTTTTCATCAGCCTACCACCCGCAGTCCAATGGGGCTGCGGAGCGTTCCAATCAGGCCTTAGAACAATTCCTTCGGTGTTATATTTCAGACCATCAGGATGATTGGGCCGATCTCCTGCCGTGGGCAGAGTTTGCCAGGAACTCGGCGGTCAACTCCTCCACCGGGATGTCTCCCTTCATGGCCAACTATGGGTTTCAACCCGCGGTATTACCTGAGAGGTTCTCACCACAGGACATTCCGGCTGTGGAGAACCATCTTGCTGCCCTGCGTTCTTCTTGGGGGCAGATCCAGAGGGCCTTGAGGGACTCAGCTCAGCGCCAGAAGTTCCAGGCTGATCGCAGACGGTTGCCCGCTCCTTCATACCAGGTCGGCGATCGGGTGTGGTTGTCTACTCGCAACCTCAATCTTCGGGTGCCCACACCCAAACTGGCTCCCCGTTTTGTCGGTCCTTTCCGCATTCTCCGCAAAGTGAATCCGGTGGCCTATGCACTTGCCCTTCCGTCTGGGATGCGGATCTCCAATATCTTTCATGTTTCCCTGTTGAAACCTCTGATCTGCAATCGCTTCACTACCTCTCTTCCTCGGCCCCGTCCTGTCCGGGTTGACGGTCATGAGGAGTATGAGGTGAGCCGGATCCTGGACTCTCGATTGGTGCGCGGTCAATTACAGTTCCTGGTTCATTGGCGCGGTTATGGTCCCGAGGAGCATTCCTGGGTTCCTTCCGCGGATGTCCATGCTCCTGCCCTCCTCCGCGCTTTTCATACCCGCTTTCCTCAGAAACCTTTTGTTGAGCCGCGGAGGGGGAGGGGCCCTTGAGGGGGAGGTACTGTCAAGGTCCTACCTTTTCCCTGTGGTTATGTTACTTCATGTGCTGGTGTCCATCTTGGATTCTGCTGTGCATGATGGGAGCCCTTTTATGCCTTCAGGTTTCTGTGGTCCATCCTCCAGAGGGGTGTGGCTGATGACATATAAGCCTGTGGCCCGCACATGCTCTTTGCACTTGTGTCTTGTGTCTTTGTGTTGCTGTTACTCTGTTCTGACTCTCGTGACTCTCCTGGTATCTGATTCGGCTTGTCTTGACTATTCTTTGTATTCTCCTTTGATCTGACCCTCTGTTGCTGAACCCGGCTCATGACCTGTGATTCTCGTCTGCTGTCCTGTACTGTTCTGTCCTGTTGTTGTTGACCCCGGCTTGTCTGACTACTCTTTTGTCTCTTCCACCAGCTACATGCCATTGGCGGCGGCCATTACCGCAGCTGAGGTGTCTCGGGGGCCGCGACCTGGTTCCTGGCTGCGTCAAGTCCATCCCCACCATCAGGGGCCCTGGTGAAGGGCAGCCTGGGACTTAGACTCCGCGCCCTGAGGGACTTCGGTCTGTGGGTGGTGGTTGTCGTCAGCCAGTGCGTTACATTGTTAGGCCTGCCTGTCCGTTCCTCAGCTCCTGCCCTGACAAAGACTACCAGATATGCAAATAGATTCCTTTATCTGTGCAACCCTGTATACATTGTGGGGGGGGGGGTAAGTTGGGAGAATGTTGGTAATTTTTCCTGGTACTAAGTACCATCTAGTGAGTACTTTGTAATTCGATTTAAGTTTAGTATATTCACCGAGGAAGACTTAGTGGATTGCCATATATCAGTCCAATCCGCCGGGTCCAGTCAGATGTTGAGGTCTGAGGCCCAGGGGACAGCATATAAAATAAAGGTAATACAGAAGTGGGGGGAGGGTGTCAGATATATGTATGATTTTGAAATTAGATCAGGGGCCCGATCGGAGGAGCAAACATGCTCAAATAAGGGTTGCGATTGTAGATCTGTTTGGCTTTTGAGATAGGTCAAATAAAAGTGAGATTAATTGGAGGCTGCCCACCATTGCATGTGACAAATATAATTGTGGGGGGGTTGAAGGGGAGGGAGAAGGAAAGGAGACAGGAAGGAAGGGGGACAGGAAAAAGGGGAAGAATGGACAAAAGGAAGAAAAAAGGGGGTAAGGCTATGAAGGTGAGCCACCGACTATGTAATGCACATATTGCCATACCAATGAACATGAACGTACATTGACATAATCTGAACAAACTAAATAACCTCTAGGAATGGGGTGTAAGAGGCATAGCCAAGACCACCAAAATTTCAAAACAAGTGGTTGTGGTGACTAGTAAAAATTAATGGGGATTTTCCCTATTCAGATGGTAGAGGGAAGTAGACAGTCCTGGTCAGAGCCTCTGGTTCTTAAAAGGGACCAAAAAATATAGTCATTCAGTTGAGCTAACCGGAGCAACAAACAAAATATTATCAAACTGAGTTTGATAGGAAAGGGAACCACAAAGTATATGTTTAAATGGTAGGCGGAGAGATGTACATGAGCCATTAGACTATCCCACTTTGAAAATAAAACATTTGAAAGTTTCAAATAAAATGTCTGTTATATCTCAGTATGCAGTGAACAAGTGCTCAACACAAAATAGAGAGAAAAATTGAGGGTTAATGCCTCATCATAGAAAATGGCTAGGATCAGTTACAACTGCTGTGATTGTCTCACAAGTGTAGAGGAAATAAATTGAAAAATAAGGCAAACTTGTTATGGACGAGGGTAATCCTGTTTTAGGAGATTGTGGGGGAGATTTACTAAAACTGGTGCACACAGAATCTGCTGCAGCTGTGAATAGCAACCAATCAGCTTACAGGTTTTATTGCCAAAGCATAACTGAACAAGCTGAATTTAGAAGCTGATTGGCTACTATGCACAGCTGCACCAGTTTTAGCAAATCTCCTCCTGAGTGACTTTGTTCTTAGGGGTTGACCCTTTAGTGGTAAACTGCAGAGTGTTGGAAAAAGGACTGCTTTATGGTTTGGGGAGTCTGTGTCTGGACGGGATTATCAGGAGATGCCAGTTGAAGATCGACCAGGAGCTGGTGCAGGTGGTCTTAAGATGAACTGGTGTATTGCTTTCCATTGTAAGTGAATTGAATGTCAAATGGGAATGAACAGAAATAGCGAATCAGGTGCTTGTTTTTAGGACCTGGATCTGTGGTTTCATAGCTCTATATTTTACTATGGCAAGAGGAGTCAAATCAGAGAAGAGTTGGTAAGTTTTGCCTTGAAAAGACAAAGAGTCGTTTGGCTCTGCAGCTGCTAGCAATTGCTCCTTTGTAAGATAAAAGTGAAATTTCACTATTATGTCGGGTTGAATAAAAAAAAAATATGATCCAAATCCCCCATCTACACATTCTAAGTTGATGGGAGAATCCTTCCAATGAGGCAGTGGTGGAACTACCAGGATCACAAAGGTCGCACTTGTGATGGGCCCTGGTGTTCCGGCACCATGGGAAATCCCAGCTTCTTTTTGCTGCCCTGCCTCTCAGCCCGATAATGTAACTGGCACTGGGTCCTATTGCACTGCCGCCACTGCCCTGGAGACAGAAAAACCAGACTGGCACTGTCATTAGCAGGGACAGGACAGGACAGCAAGAAAAGTTGGCACCCCCACAGTGGCGGAATACCAGGGCCCATTCACATGTGTGAGCTTTGCAACTCTGGTAGTTCAGCCACTGTATTGGACTCTTATATGGAGTTCCCTGATGTGCTGGTAACATATCTGTTGTTTTCTGTCACCATGGGGGGTCCCAAGACAGCAAGAAGGGGCCCACTGTAGAACATGTAAAATAGATCCCATTTCGGGATCTTAATAAAGGGTCTCGTGATGGGAGTAAAGGACCCTGGAAACAGTGGGAATGGCTCAGGGGGGGGCCCTTCATGGTCTCTTGAACTGGGACCCTGAAGGTTACAGCTCTATATATGAGTTCTGTTTTCTAGTCCTCTAAGCAAGACAATAGCATTCTGTCTTCCTCTTGGAATGGCTCAATAAGCTGGAAGCTGTTCCTGCATTGTCAATTCTGTGTCATCCATGCAGGTTTCCAAGTTCACAGTTCGCTGTCCTAGCCCTCTGATCTCATGAGACAGACAGTCTGTGATATTGTCTGATGTGCAATGTAAAGTTTTCTGCAGCATGGATTTAGTTTGTTTGAAAGAGTCATACTGTATGAGATCAAACAGAGGTAGATTAGGGCTGCTACTCACTTGTGAAGTGATATCATATTCTTGCAGCATCCTGCATGGCTGGCTGTTGATGTGAAGGAGCCAGCAAAGGCCTGAGAATGGGGCATGGTCACCATCTTGGGTGAAGCTTGACCCAGTGCTCCACGGATTGTTTTCGGCTTCTATTTAGTTTTGAAGATGGTGGAGACCATGGCGATTCTCCCTCTTAGGCAGGTTGCTGGAAAACTGAGTATGGAGCTGTGTGCGGCTTTGCAGGCAGGTGCTGTTTTCCCTCGGGAATCGCACGGGGAGTGTGAAGCTCTAGAGAAGAATGCCCATTCAGTAGCTGATTTTTATAGAAAATTATATATATCAAGTCATTTGTTATACCACCACTATAGTCTAAAAGACTATAAATGGCCATGCCATGAGAACTTCACTTCATGTCCTATAACCAAAACAGGAAGAGAGAGGAAATCCCTCCAAAGTGAGAGAATTCCTGGTTGTCGCTAAGGTCCAGAGCTAATGTTTAATTTTTTTTTACTTAGCTGTATATTTCTTGCTATTACCATAACTTACCACGAAAGATCAACCTAAAATACATTTTCCTTCTCCTGACGATCACAGTGATACCACATATGTGTATGTAGTTTATTATTTGTACAGATAGTAGGGCCTAGAAACAATAGTGCACAATTTGCTTTTTTTTAATCTTACCTAAAGTGCTAATTTTAAGAATGCTTTTTTTTTTTTTAGAAAATCCTACCCAAAATATACTGTCCCTGACCTTTGACCCCAACCTTTGACACCAACCTGGACCCTAACGTTAACCCTGACACTGACCTAGATCAAACCTTGATCAAGCTATTTTTGTTTCTTTATTTTTGTTTCTTTTTTTTTTTTCTTTTTTTACATATTTTTGGTTGTTTACTCCCCTGCACAGAGTGAAAGGTACAATATATCTGGCTCTCCATTCAGAAGAGAAAGAAAACACAGGAGAGGGTTGCAGAGAAGGCTGCATAGTGAATGATCACTGTGATAGCCAATCAAAAGCGATCAGGGATTCCCAGGTCCTGATCGTTGATACGCTGTGTGACGCACTCCCGGCATATAGACAGGTATGCATATATGTGGCCTTACGGATAAAAACCCACTTTCATGATGCCCCATATATGTGTACAGGCAGCGTCAAAGGCTTAATATAACTGAGGACACTTCAAACAAAAACACAATATATTTTCTTTAATTATGGATGTATACAATTAGGTATGCCTGAGGGCAGGGGACCGAAATGTACTGCTTTCTGTATACAGCACCATAAAACTGTTTACTTTTTTACTTCTTAAAGTAAGTTGTCTTGTACATAGTAAGAACATCCAGTTGAGCTAATAGAAGTTTGCACTTCAAATGTGGTACCTATAATTGATACATAAGTATATCTACTAGTAGTTATTCACATTCAACTGGAATTGTTCAATAATGTTAAAAACATTTCATAGCAAGTCCAGTAACAAGTAGATTGGATAAGCTGCAAAACTTCTTCAACTTTATAGAACAAGTCCAATTGAATGTGACTAACTCCCACTAGATAAACCATTACCTGGATTAATGAGAACCTTCACAGACACCTAAGTAATTATGTAAAGGCAAAAAGAGTTGACTGCACTTCGTGGATATGACAGATAAAACGTCCATTTATTGCTTCTTCATGTAAAAATCGTAAAAATCACAACTCAACAACAAGACAGAGAAAAGTAAGTGCGTTTCACACAAAAAACGTGCTTAGTCATTACTCATCTATCCCAATAAGTGGAAAAGTTAAATAAACCAGATGATAGCTGACCACAATTAAGGGTATATATACCCCCACTGATTAGACATATAAAAAAGAGAGATCTTGAATGACACCTACAGTGGTGATGTTATAAGTGTATGCAAAACCACATATATGCAAGAACAATAGAGCGTAAAGTGCTTCTAATTTTTGCAGGAGAGAGTCAAAAGGATATGTCCGTATATTTATTAATCAGAAAAATGAGTAACATCCCATTCAAAGTTTTAAACCCTGAAGGATGTGAGTCTGTAAATGAAAAATCCAAAAGACTCCCGTCCTGCACAGCAAATGAAACACATCTCCCCCATGCTTTGGAGATCTGATTTTTTCAGTTACCTAATTGGTAGGTGTAACGGCCAATGCTGGGTGCAATAACTAAAAGCAAGTCATATACAGGTGAAACTCGAAAAATTAGAATATCGTGCAAAAGTTCATTTATTTCAGTAATGCAACTTAAAAGGTGAAACTAATATATGAGATAGACACATTACATGCAAAGCAAGATAGTTCAAGTTGTGATTTGTCATAATTGTGATTATTATGGCTTACAGCTCATGAAAACCCCAAATCTACAATCTCTGAAAATTAGAATATTGTGAAAAGGTGCAATATTCTAGGCTCAAAGTGTCCCACTCTAATCAGCTAATTAAGCCATAACACCTGCAAAGGGTTCCTGAGCCTTTAAATGGTCTCTCAGTCTGGTTCAGTAGGAATCACAATCATGGGAAAGACTGCTGACCTGACAGTTGTGCAGAAAACCATCATTGACACCTTCCATAAGGAGGGAAAGCCTCCAAAGGTAATTGCAAAAGACGTTGGATGTTCCCAAAGTGCTGTATCAAAGCATATTAATAGAAAGTTATGTGGAAGGGAAAAGTGTGGAAGAAAAAGGTGCAGAAGCAGCAGGGATGACCGAAGCCTGGGGAGGATTGTCAGGAAAAGGCCATTCAAAAGTGTTGGGGACTTTCACAAGGAGTGGACTGAGGCTGGAGTCAGTGCATCAAGAGCCACCACACACAGATCCTGGACATGGGTTTCAAATGTCGTATTCCTCTTGTCAAGCCGCTCCTTAACGATAAACAACGTCAGAAGCGTCTTACCTGGGCTAAAGAAAAACAGACCTGGTCTGTTGCTCAGTGGTCCAAAGTCCTCTTTTCTGATGAGAGCAACATTTGCATCTCATTTGGAAACCAAGGACCCAGAATATGGAGGAAGAATGGAGAGGCACACACTGCAAGATGCTTGAAGTCCAGTGTGACGTTTCCACATTCTGTGTTGATTGGGGAGGCATGTCATCTGCTGGTGTTGGTCCACTGTGCTTCATTAAGTCCAGGGTCAATGCAACCATCTACCAGGAGACTTTGGAGCACTTCATGCTTCCTTCTGCAAACAAGCTTTATGGGGATGCTGACTTCATTTTCCAGCAGGACTTGGCACCTGCCCACACTGCCAAAAGCACCTGCCCACACTGCCAAAAGCACCAAAACCTGGCCGTGGGATTACTGTGCTTGATTAGCCAGCAAACTCGCTTGACCTGAACCCCATAGAGAATCTATCGGGCATTGCCAAGAGAAAGATGAGAGACATGAGACCGAACAATGCAGAAGAGCTGAAGGCTGCTATTGAAGCATCCTGGTCTTCCATAATACCTCAGCAGTGCCACAAGCGGATAGCTTCCATGCCACGCCACATTGAGGCAGTAATTGCTGCAAAAGGGGCCCAAACCAAGTACTGAATACATATGCATGCTTATACTTTTCAGAGGTCTGATATTGTTCTATGTACAATCCTTGTTTTATTGATTGCATGTAATATTCTAATTTTCTGAGATTGTGGATTTGGGGTTTTCATGAGCTGTAAGCCATAATCATCACAATTATGACAAATCATGGCTTGAACTATCTTGCTTTGTATTTAATGAGTCTATCTCATATATTAGTTTCACCTTTTAAGTTGCATTACTGAAATAAATGAACTTTTGCACGATATTCTAATTTTTCGAGTTTCACCTGTACATGCACGCAATCAACAGGTAGTCACACACAGGTACTTTTTAATCAGCATTTACACCATTACATATTCTACACATGTGAAAGACCCTCTACCCAATGAATGCCTGCCCTGGCACATCATAGCATTCATTCAGCACTCCAAGAAATAACAGAATACAACTGCAATATTCTTGCACTGTCAAAACCTCCACTTTTATTATCACACAACACACAGGAGGATATATCTTGTAGTCATCACAATCTGCATAATAACACACATCAATAATAATGTTAGCATTACAGCATGAAATAAACACATCATTTAACAGCATCACAGCATAGAGTTAATACATTACCAAAGCTATGTTGGAAGGAACAAATCCCATCAGAACCATACTGCCCGGGGAGTCACGGGGAAGCCGTAAGCATGACCGATTGATGAGCCCATATAGCCTTGGTAAGAGCACCAGCGCCAGAGCGTCCCTTGGCAACTAGGGGGGCTTCCTAATCGATCCTGCTTAAACTCCCAGCTTTTAAACTATTTTCCTAGCAGCTGTCCAATAGTGGGCGGGCGCCACACCCACCACTGGAGGAGCTAGCAGAAGAGTTCCTCGAGGACAACAGAGTCATGCTCAACCAACATATTGATTTCCATATCTTTATCTGAAATGTCACACTCCAGATCAGCTTCTTATCTACCCTAGACTTAAAGATTTCTAACTTCTCAAGCAAGTAGACATTTTTTAAACAGGTTTTTATCTTCTAATGTGACATTCTAGATGTCATAAACAAGTTCAATTTCCATAAACATGTTTTTATCTTGTTCTTAGCAGAATGTCTTGTGACTCTGTTCCTTTGGCTTATAGAAATGACATCAGTCACCTCTCATGCTCCTGGCATTTGGGCAACAATGCTTTATTGTAAAAATTACCCAAGAAAAAAGGGTCCAAGGTCAACACATTTCAAAGGCATTACAGTAGGTAATTGAAAAAAATAAATCTTCAAACCGTGGGGGAGATGTGCTTGATGAAGAATCAATAAATGGAAGTTTTATCTGTCACATCTATGGAGTGTGGTCAACTCTTTTTGCCTTCACATATTACCACGGTCATGGAACAGGCCAGCACCTGTTGATGGTCAGAGGGGTTTTTAATCACTTACTCACCTGGAGCGGTTCATCGCTTTGCTATGTACGTAATTATACAGTATTGTTTATCTTTTACAGATTTACGAGTGGATTGACCAAATCAAGCAAGCACATCCAGAACTAGTTACATTAAATTATTTGGGATCAACCTATGAAATTAGGCCTATTTACTACTTTAAAGTAAGTTTTATACATGAATATTTTTGAGCACAGCAGGCTTTTATTCTGCGCTGGGGGTTGCGATTGCCTGACTCCCTAATACTGAGCAAATTCCAGGGTACAACCTATATCTACGTTTTATACAGTAATGTGCTTGCCCTGGAACTAGTCCTAGCTCCATTAATCACATCCAGGCCTGAATGGAAGCTTAAAAGTGGTTGTAAATTCTATGCATCTATGCATGAAGGTAAAAAATTTGTGCAATTGCCCCACTAATACTTACCGGCTGTCTCGGGTCTCTCCCTCTTCATTGGCTGAGACAGCAGCAGGAGCCTTTGGCTCCCACTACTGTCAATCACAGCCAGAGAGCAAAGGGTGGGGCGGAGCTGCCTCATTGCATGAATGGATACACAGAGCAGTGGCTTAGGAGCGATCCTTCTCTGGTTCCCCTATAGCAAGCTTCTTGCTGTGTGGGCACTTGGCAGGAGGGAGGGGCCAGTAGCACTGGTGGGGGACCCAAGAAGAGGAGGATTGGGGCTGCTCTCTGCAAGACCACTGCACAGAGCAGGTAAGTATGACATGTTTGTTATTTTTAAGAAAAGCACAATCTGCCTGTACAATCACTTTAAAGCGGAGCTCCACCCAAAAGGGAAGTTCTGCTTTAAGTCTTTGTCCCCTGCTCCCCATTAAGGATTGGCACCTTTGGAGAGCAGTGGGAAGCAGGTACCTGAATTTGACAGGTACCTGCTCCCACTTCCACTGCGATCCTCCCCGTAGTCTTCTGGGACACGTGACAGGTCCCAGAAGACTACGGGGCCATTCACAAAGTGCAGCAATTCTCACGCATGCACAGTGTGCACCTGACTGTGAAGCCGAAAGCTGTCACAGCCGGGTGCCCACACTGAAGATGCCGGCACCAGGGAGAGAAGATGGCCAGTGAAACCAGCCATGGTGAGGACACCGCTGGATCGAGGGACAGGTAAGTGACTGTATTTTAAAAGTCAGCAGCTACAGTTTTTGTAGCTGCTAACTTTTTTTTTTTTTTTCAGCTGGAACTCCGCTTTAAGTGCTAAGAAAATTGCTTTAATGCAGCTACCTAATTCTTGCTGTTTCATGATTACTGGTACTCTATATTTTGATTCTGGTTAGCAATGTGATTGTGCAGTTCACATTTTACTTATTTTTTTTACCATATTTCACACTCAGTGACTTAAGATGTAATTCCAGTCAAATCCTAACTGAGGATAAATCCACTCCCACTCTCTATATACCCTCTAAAAGAAAAGATGTGTACACTTACCTACTCTGAAGCCGGCACATGACTAGCTTCAATCACCAGCTTCAGTGTAGAGGAGGGACAGCCGAAAATGGTTGATGTCATCACCCAGACTCTGCAGCCGTGGTGTCTGCCTCTCCTCTACAATGAAGCCAGCACTATGAGATCGTGTGATTGGACCATAGCGGTTTCAGAATAGGTAAGTATAGGCATCTTTTCTTTTACAGGGTAGATAGAATAGTCTTAGAGTGGGAGTAGGAGTAGATTTAGCCTTAGTAAGAATGTGACTGGAATTACACTTCAGCTTGTCCTGTAATTAATGACAGTTAATTCACATAGAACCTGACCTTTACGCTGGCCTCACACTAATGAGTTTCAGTATGCACACTAGTGTATGGTTTTGCCATTCATTTTTGGACCTACACAACATACCTTAGTTGCACCTTTGTAACATGTTCATCTTTTGTAACATGTTACAATTGTACCAGACCCTGATCCCCCACCAATGTGATGGGGATGTGGCGGGGGATCTTCTCTTCCTGCTACCTGTCACAATTTAAAAAAAACAGTGTTCTGTGAATGGGAAAGCTAAAAGTCCCAACAGCCTTTGCGGCTGTCGGTTTGTAGTTCTCAATGAACTACCACGATGCTGTGGTAGTTCATTGATTCTTCCTGTCTGTGCAAAACAGTCTACTCTTATGAGGTACAAGCAGACTGATTACACTGACAAGTCTGCAGGAGATCTGCATGGCACCAGTGATCTGATGATCTCTGATACAGTGCTTAACAGGCACCTAAAGCAAAACATAGTAAATGCACATTTTTACCTGCAGAAAAAGGTGTATTTTTTATTTTTGCTAAAAGCTGAATTTATCCTTTAACTCTCAATATAAAACACTAGAGTGAACAGGTATGAAGGGGCACTTAGGGGCTGATTTCAGAGGTTTAGAATCAAAGGTTTGCCATAGGTAAAGTTGTTAGAATATTACAAGCCTAAAGCATGTGCTAAACACAACATTCATAATGTACAAAAAGCATCCACAATATTCAAAAATGAAAATAAAAATAAGTGTAAATAAAGTCCAATGCAAAAAAAGCCCAAATTATGTAATAAATATCACCGCAGAAAAAGTGTCTTTCAACAACTAATGGAAATTCTCTCCACCATATGTGAGCAACAGAGCTTAAATGCACTCACCGACATTAAAGGCATGTAATGCCAAACTGCGGTTTCTAAAGCGAACAAAATCCTCTCTTGTATTAAAAGAGCTATAGCCTCCAGAGAGCGATATCATATTACCCCTGTACAAATCATTAGTAACACCTCATCTGGAATATGCAGTTCAATTTTGGGCACCAATTCACAAAAAGAACATTGGAGAACTGGAGAAAGTACAGAGAAGGGCAACCAAACTGATAAGAGGGATGGAGGAGCTCAGCTATGAGGAAAGATTAGAGGAACTGAATTTATTCTCTTTTGAGAAGAGGATATAAAGGGGGGATATGATCAACATGTATAAATACATCAGTGGTTCATATAGTGAACTCGGTGTAGTTATTCACCTTGAGGTCATCACAGATGACAAGCGGGCACTCTTTATGTCTGGAGGAAAAGAAATGTAATCTCCAAATACTTAAAGGTTTCCTCACAGTAAGAGCTGTGAAAATGTGGAATGGACTTCCTCAAAAGTAACATTGTTTTACAAACATCATCTTGCACATAAGGTTTTCTTTGGTATTAAAGAGGCCGCATTGATCCTAGCCTTTTCACAAGTTTATATACCTGGATAAGAAAAAATTAGTTATGGTAGCTAAAATAAATCATTGTAGGTCTGACTGTAAAATGGAAAACATATATTTTCTGTAAACAAAATTCTTGCCCAATTAACCCAATTATTTATAATACAGTATGATGAAATGACTATTTGTCCTAAAAGGAATGTTCTCTGATTACATTTTTTTTATGAATTTGCAGATTGGATTTCCATCTGATAAGAAAAAGAAAATTATTTGGATGGATTGTGGAATACATGCCCGGGAATGGATTTCAGTGGCATTTTGTCAATGGTTTATTAAAGAGGTAGGTAACTTATTATACTATACTCAGGGCATTTTATTCTCAGAGACTAGGTGCAGGAACTCACCCTCCCTGGCCAACTCCCAGCCCCAACTATGTCCACAACCCTGCCACGGCTCGCTCGCTCAGAGGAGATAATTACAGCATCTCTAAATAATGGGTGTGGTCGAGACTCAGAACTATGCATCGCACAAGGCGCAAGGTTCAGGAATGTGAAATACACAGAGTACAGGACTCAGGAGCACATGGCACACAGGGCCACCGCCCCAAGCCCCATATTTAAAAGAAATGTGGGTGCTTGCCGCGCTGGGACCAAGAGCATCCACCTGAAACCAATGAGCATCATGTGCCCTGGGTGCCGGTTCTAGCACACAGAAGCTGGTGGAGGAAGTGAGTAGAGTTGCTAACCTACCAGATTGCCAACCTACCAGAAATTCATTGACAAGCCACCCAAATTTTACTGCCACATCCAAATTTTTATTGGCATTTCCAAAACGAAAATTCCAATTTAAGTGCAAATTTCAGTATTTAGGCTTCAAACAAGTACAATATTCAATTAGTAATGTGATTTAAGGTAGATATTAGGGGAAAACATTTTTCCTATTTTATTTTCTATATAGTAAGTAGCTCAGGGACAGGACTCAGGAGGGCAAGAAATTAGAATGGGCAGGCACACACACATGAAACTGACTCTCACAGTGACACTGACAGCAGTTTTCATGTCCCCTCCTGAGTCAAAGTGACAGTCTTTCTTTATTCCATGTGGTCCCTTCAGTCCACTCCAGTCCAAACAGCACTGACAGTCTTGCACGGCTTGCCTTGCTCCCATCTCGCAGACCTGCACACAAGGCTCCAGCAGGTCCATTTTGGCTCCCTTACACCATGACAACACAAGACATCACAACCACGGCACCACATGCCTGGAGTTTGCATGTTCTCCCTGTGCCTACGTGGGTTTCCTCCGGGTACTCCAGTTTCCAGTTTCCTCCCACACTCCAAAGACATGCTCAAAGGTTAATTGGATCCTGCCTAAATTGGCCCTAGTATGTATCAATGTGAGTTAGGGACTTTAGATTGTACGTCCCTTGAGGGTTAGGGACTGATGTGAATGTACAATATATACGTAAAGCGATGCATAAATTGACGGTGCTCTCAGGGGCGGACTGACCATTCCAGCACTCGGGCACTGCCTGAGGGCCCAGGGTCAGTAGGGGGCCCCATAAAATGCCCCTGGTACCTTTTATAGGCTTTTTTGGGTGTGTTTGAGTTTGGGCAAGGACACAGGGGCTCCATGATCCCCAATTGCCCAGGGTCCCCATGAGTTTTCAGTCCGTCCCTGGGTGCTCTATAAGTACCTGTAATAAATAAAAATAAAAAAATAAAATTTACATTAAATACAAAATTAAAAAATAAAGACACGCTCAGGCACTGCCTACCCCAGACCCCCCCCCCGCTGGTGCCACTTGAACACACTGTAGCTGGCACTCAGACAGCTCCGGACTGGAACTGCACATGCCCAGTTCCAAGCCGGGCGTCACCGCCATATTTTTAACTGGCAACTATTTCCTGTCACTGGCATTTACTAGTAGGAGAAAAGTGCCCATTTTTTATTGGCTGCCAATAAAAATACTGACAGTTGGAAGTGAGTCCTCTACCAGATTCTGTGTTAAGTAACAAGTGGGAACGGACAGGTCTGCTGGAGGTAGCAGAACTGTGTTCCGTCATGTTCAAGCTGAAAAAAAAGCCCTGACTATACTATGCACAGATACACTGCAAATATATTTGACAGAAATATGTGTGTGTAATTCAGTTTATAACCTGCAACAAAGCTGTCAGAAAATAAGGGTGATGTGCAAAGTGAAGCAGTCCATAGCAGTTAGAATTGTTTTTGAAGTCAGATCTGAGACATGTGACTTGTGATCGGCTACCTTGGCACTTTGTCCTCTTTTTTTTGCTCTGCTGAATAAGCACATTATGATAAAAACATTGATATTGTGCTGTTAAGTTTGTTAACCCATTTGCATAATGTCATTAAGTGCAAATTACAAATAAAAGTCCTCTTAACTTACTAAAGAAGGTGATGTTGTGTTAACATTAAAAAACAATCAAGTACAAGCAAAAACATTTTTAACACATGATTGGATATTCAAAGTGAACACAATTTCACCTTATTCACTAAGCTAAGTGAACATTCTACTTAAACAGCCTCTACTCCTTCAGTAAATCTAATATATCACATTAACTGACTGGCATACCTAATTATTTATTTCTACGTATTAAACAAATAACTGCTCTGTAGGTGCATTATATTAGGAATACAGATTCCTAGGATTTCAGTTAGTTAGAATTCACTAGTTAAACAGATCCTGTGTCCAACCTAAAAAAATAATTTAAAAGCAGTTAGCTTTTTTAAATGTATACTTCCAGTGATTTCCTTTGCATTAACTTTATTTTTGTATTCATTTGCAATGAAACTTGCTAAAAAATGTGACCTATCCAGGAAAGTCAATTCATTAACACAGCCTTCTCCATCCATAGCCCTCTCCTCCTCTGGGAATGTCTGATTGCTGTTTCTGCTGGCCAAGCTCCACCACTCCACTCCTCCTGTCATCTCTCCCAAAATCTTTTAGGGCCAGTTCACACTACAAAAATGCACTCCAGATACATTCTGTATAAGCAGTTCTGGTGCAGTTTTTTTGCAGTTTGCCATGTTCCAGCATGGTTCTGTGCAGAAAAAAATGCAGCATGTTCTACTTTTTTTCTGCACCAAAAACTGACTGCAATAGTGTGAACTAGGGCAATTGGAGTACATGGAATACACTGCGCACTGAATGGGATCTAGTGTGAACTAGCCCTTAAGTCACTGCTGGGGAAAAAACAAAGATAATTATTATAGAGAGCAGCTTGAATGACAGCTCTAAATCTGCCGGGGCTGTTGATATCACATCTAAGTGAGCAGAAGTCTCAGTTATTTTTGGTGACCACACAAGGGAGGCTTTGATAAGTAAATAACATTCAGCAAATACATGAAATGCACATATAATATTATGAGAAGATTGTGGTTGAGATGACTGGACTGGCAACAGGATATCTGTATTGACCTATGTCTATTTGAAGAGAATCTCACCCGGGGGGGGGGGGGGCTTTGGACGTGTCCAAGATGGAGCTGGGAGAAGACGTCTGATTCAGGAGCTCCGCTGTCCACTGAATGAATCCTTGCAATTACTAGTGCAGGTATCAAGCAGAGTGTCATGATGCTGGCAAAAGGCTGCCCCACCTGTTCCGATACCCCATTGCAGTAGGTCACAGACTTCAAATACCTGGGGATCCGTATTAGCAATTCTCTTTCATCCTTTCATCCTATGTGGATCTCAGTTCACTCCCCTTGCTTCGGTCCTTGTCTCAGAGATGCACCACCTGGAGTGCTCTTCCACTATCACCCGCAGGAAGAATTAACCTATTCAAAAATTATGTATCTGCCTAAGTTTTTATATTTTTTTAGAAACACACCTGTTTGAATACCCAAATCTTTTTTTACCAAGTTGGATGGTATTGTGGACTCATTTATTTGGGCTGGCAAGACCCCCAGTTAGCTAAGTCAATGCTGAGACTCTCCCTTTCACAGGGGGGGACTCTCTCTGCCTGACTTTCATTTTTACTATTGTACAGCTGTGTTGGTTACAGTGCGATTGTGGTTCTCGCAGCCAAGGAACAATCCGGCGAGTACGCTGGAAGCAGTCATTGTTGGCTCTTGGGCTACTCTTAATAATTTAGTCTTTCAAGGACTGCGGGCCCCTTCTGCACTTGCACTGTCTGATGAGAACCACTACCGTAGTGTGACAACAAGCGAGGGTGCAGTATCACCAACCTTCTAGATGTCCCCTCATATTCACCTGTAGGCTAATCTTACACTGCCCCACCTGGCAATGTTTCCCAATCCTCACATGTGGGCTACTTGAGGGATAGTGGGACTTAAACATACACTGCTCCAAAAAATTAAAGGCACACTTTGAAAACACATCAGATATCAATGGGGAAAAATATCATGTTGGATATCACTACTGATAGGGACTGGGTAATGTGTTAGGAACGTAAGAATGCCCCATTGTTTGATGGAAATGAAAATTATCAACCTGCAGAGGACTGAATTCAAAGACACCCTGAAAATCAACGTGAAAAAATTATGCAGCAGGCTAGTCCATTTTGCTGAATATTCATTGCAGCAGTTCAAAATGGTACTCAGTAGTTTGTATGGCCCCCACATGCTTTTATACATGCCTGGCAACATAGAGACATGCTCCTAATGAGATGACAGATGGTGTCCTGGGGCATTTCCTCCCAGATCTGGAACAGGGCATCACTGAGCTCCTGGACAGTCTGAGGTGCAGCCTGGCAGTGTTGGATGCAACGAAACATATCCCAGAGATGTTCTATTGGATTTAGGTCAGTCAAGCATGGGGGCTATTCAATGGTATCAATTCCTTCATCCTCCAGGAACTGCCTGCTCTCTCCACATGAGGCTGGGCATTGTCGAAGGGGGAACTGGGTTCCAGGAGGAACCCAGGATCCCCTGCACCAGTGTAGGGTCTGACAATGGATGGCAGTCAGGGTGCCATTGTCTAGCCTGTAGAGGTCTGTGCATCCCTCCATGGATATGCTTCCCAGGGCCCAACTGACCATTTGGAAACTCGGGCACTGCCCGAGGGCCCGGGGTCAGTAGGGGGCCCCATGAGATGCCCCTGGTACCTTTATCATAGGCTTTTTTGAGTTTGGGCAATGACACAGGGGCCCCATGATCCCCTATTGCCCGGGGGGCCTCATGAGTTGTCAGTTGCTTCCCCATACCATCATTGGCCCACCACCAAAATGGTCATGCTGAACGATGTTACAGGCAGAATAACATTCTCCATGACTTCTCCAGACCCTTTCATGTCTGTCACATGTGCTCATAGTGAACCTGCTCTCATCTGTGAAAAGCACAGGGCACCAGTGGCAGACCTGCCAATTCTGGTGTTCAATGGCAAATGCCAATCGAGCTCTGTGGTGCCGGGCAGTGAGCAAAGGGCCCACAAGAGAACCCTCATGAAGTCTTTTTCTGATTGTTTGGTCAGAGACATTCACAACCCTGTATAGCCTGAGCTGCACCCACATTTTTGCTTTAGGGCCCTGTATAGCCTACCAGACAGCCTCCTCCCCCAAAAAAATTCATAATTATATTTTTTCACTAAAAATGCACTTGAATCATTATTAACGGACACAAACACAACATAACTTACAAAATGTCTGCTAAATCTAAAAAAGAAACTGCATTGCGTTAATAAATAAAGCTCTATGTGTGAATGCAGCCTTGGGGGCTCATTGGAGCTGCCTGGACTGGTGTGCAAATTGGACAGGTCTGTGGGTATAGGTGCGTGGCCCCAAATGCAGAAAGTGTGCATTCAGGGCCACTCACCTGCAGCTGTACACCTTTCAAATTAGAACCAAATTAGAACCTGGCTGTTCGTATAGCCGCTGCATCCCCATATGGTAACAGGCAGGTAAACCACTCATTCAACCAGCCAGAGCACCCTTGTGAATGAGCCCTGGCTTTGTTGAAATATCAGGCAACTAAACAGACTTCTGATATCTCACTTTTGAGACAGAGAAATTGAAGGCACAAATTCCCAATCCTTTCTCAGCAGACTCAGCTGCACTTCAGAGTGAATGAACAAGAAGTGCTCTGTACAGAGGCTTCCTGTTCACTCACAAACTGAAGAATAGTAACACGGTTTATGGGAGTGGGAAGAGGTTTGCCTGGAGATTGTAGAAGAACTCTTATTTAGTAAAAAAGTAGGACATATTGTTTTCAAATCAGGAGTTTTTAAAATCACTAAAGACTTTATGCTACAAGACAAAAAAAAATGGAAACCATTCCCAGAAGGCCATGTGCTGACATACAAATGTATTTCAATCATTTCTAAAATATTTAAAACTATATAATGCAAGGAGCTACCTAAACAGTCAATTCAATGTATAATCAATTTGACTCAGCAGCCCTAATGCGAAAATATGTGAGCTACTCCTAAGATGCAGTGCTCAGGCCAGGGGCGGACTGACAACTCATGGGCCCCCGGGCAATAAGAGATAATGGGACCCCCTGTGTATCCGCCTACACTCAAGCCACACCCACACAACACCCCACCTACATAATGCAGCTCAGCGGTGGGTAGTATGTGCAGGGAGAGGAGTGCGGAGTCTATGGCAGTGGGTAATATGTGCAGGGAGAGAAGTGCGGAGTGTATGACGGCGGGTTGTATGTGCAGGGAAAGGAGTGCAGAATGTATGGCGGTGGGTAGTATGTGCAGGGAGAGGAGTGCAGTGTATGGCAGTTGGTAGTATGTACAGGGAGAGGAGTGTGGAGTGTATGGCGGTGGGTAGTATGTACAGGGAGAGGAGTGCGGAGTGTATGGCGGTGGGTAGTATGTACAGGGAGAGGAGTGTAAAGTGTATTGCAGTGGGTAGAATGTACAGGATGGTGTCAATAGGGCAGTGGATGGTATCAGTAGATCTTTATTATTATTATTATTATTACAATTTTATAATTTTGTTTACAATTTAATGTTTTATTATTTTTATCATTTTTTGAAAATGCTTTTGGGTGGCCAGTGGATGGTGTCAGTAGAGCAAAGGCGTGGATGTCAGATTTGTTTTATTTTTATTATTTATTTTATTAATTATTTTTTACAATTTATTTTTGTATTATTTTCTTCACCATAATTTTGTGGGGGCAGTGGACAGTGTCAGTAGGGAGTGAACAGGGAGCACTAGTGTATATTGGGCTGTCAATGGATTTGGATGAATAAACAAAACCTATACCCCCTTATATCAGAAGAAAAGAAGGAAGGAAGGGAGGGAGGGAATGGATGGAGGAAGGGAAGGAAGGATGGAAAGGAAGGAAAGAAAGCAGGGGAGGGAGGGGAGGAAAGGAAGGAAGGAAATGGATGGAGGAGGGAAGGAAGGAAGGAAGGAAGGAAATGGATGGAGGAAGGAAGGAAGGAAGGAAGGAAGGAAGGAAAGAAAGAAGGAAGGGAGGGAGGAAGGAAATGAAGGGAGGAGAGGGAGGAAAGAATGAAGGGAGGGGATGGAGGAAGGAAGGGAAGGAAGAAAAGGGATTGAGGGAATGGATGGAGGAAGGAAGGAAGGAAAAACACTCAGTAAATATGCATAAAAAGACCTTAAAGTGAATTCACAAAAGAAAATAAATAATTAAATGCATGCGGTAATTAAGTAGTGGTCCAGGCATGCGGTATTTATTGGTATCTGTCAGTACTATCATGGGTTCTTAAGGAGTGGGTGGCCGCGGAGTTCATAGCAACCTATGAGCCATTAGCTGTCAGCAAGGGGGCCCCCAGATCTCACCCCCCCCATGTGAATGAGTATGGGGTACATGGTACCACTATCCAGCCTTGGCTCCCGGCCGTCTGACTGCTCTGCTGGCTTGACAGTTCTTAAATATGTAAGGGGCAGGGCCACCCGGGGACATCAAATTAGTAGCATTTTTTGGTGAATTCAAACATTTTTTTTTTAAATGCTATGCGGTATTGTACCGCATACTTGTTAGATACCGCTTAATGAATTGTGCCCAGTGAACCTCTCACCAGGCCCCCTGTTGACCCTGGGCCTTCGGGCAATGCCTGAATGGTCAGTCCACCCCTGGCCTAGCAGCTAATGTCCCAAGGCAGAGGGTGTAACAACCTTGCTCTGAAACCAATGAGTATTGCAACTGAAGGAAGAGTGGCAAATGAGCACTAGAAAGATGAAATAACTATATACTTTTGTATATACTTTGTATACCTTTTTAATGTTGTACAATTATCACAGACTGAAAAATACACTATATTGCCAAAAGTATTGGGACAATACTCCTCCAAATCATTGGATTCAGGTGTTCCAATCACCTCCATGGCCAAAGGTGTATAAAATCAAGCACCTAGGCATGCAGATTGCTTCTACAAACATTTGTGAAAGAACAGGTTGCTCTCAAGAGCTCAGTGAATTCAAGCGTGGTACCGTGATAGGTTGCAGCCTGTGCAATAAGTCCATCCGTGAAATGCTGAAGCGCACAGTGCACAGAAGTCGTCAACTGTCTACAGAGTCAATAACTAAAGACCTCCAAACGTTATGTGGTCTTCAGATTAGCACAACAACAGTGCATAGAATGCTTCATGAAATGGGTTTCCAAGGATGAGCAGCTGCATCCATGCCTTACATCACCAAGTGCAATGCAAAGGGTTGGATGCAGTGGTGTAAATCACGCTGCCACTGAACTCTAGAGAAGTGGAGATATGTTGTCTGGAGTGACAAATCATGCTTCTCTGTCTGACAATCCAATGGACGTGTCTGGGTTTGGCAGTTGCCAGGAGAATGGTACTTGCCTAACTGCATTGTGCCAAGTGTAAAGTTTGGTGGAGGGTGAATTATGGTGTAAGGTTGTATTTCAGGGGTTGGGATTGGCCCCTTAGTTCCAGTGAGGGGAACTCTGCAGGCCCAGCATACCAAAACACTTTGGACAATGTCATGCTCCCAAGTTTGTGGGAACAGTTTGATGATGGCCCCTTCCTGTTCCAACATGACTGCGCACCAGTGCACAAAGCAAGGTCTCTAAAGACATGGATGAGCGAGTTTTGGGGGAGGAACTTGACTGACCTGCACAAAGTCCTGACCTCAGCCTGATAGAACACCTTTGGGAGGAATTAGATCGGAGACTGCGAGCTAGGCCTTCTAGTCCGACATCAGTGCCTGACCTCACAAATGCGCTTCTGGAAGAATGGTCAAATATTCCCATAGACACACTACTAAACCTTGTGGACAGCCTTCCTAGAAGAGCTGAAGCTGCCATAGCTGCAAAAGTAGGCCAACTCAATATTGAACCCAACGGACTAAGACTGGGATGCCATTAAAAGTTCATGTGCATGTAAAGGCAGGCATGCCAATACTTTTGGCAATATAGTGTATGCTTTTACAGGTTTAGCCTAGCCAAGGTATACTAGAAATATTTCCACTTTCTCCCACACATGTCCATACACACAATCATATAATTCCCCATAATACCTACAGAGACAGATATGATATTTTACTTTAGTATTCATATTCTACTTGTGTAATACATGTAAGTATGTGTTAATTGTATCTGTATTTTTATTCTGACAGTCTGTAATGATATCAAATAAAATATAAAAATATACTTTTTACATTTGTTTTTCAGCTACTTGTACAACATAACAGCAATAAAGTCATACATAAAGCCCTCGAAAATATAGACTTTTATATTGTTCCTGTCCTCAATATTGATGGGTTTGTGTACTCCTGGACTACGGTAAGAAAAAATAACACAGTAAAATGATTTTCAATAATATTAACTGCTTCCATGCATTCTGAAAGCATTTGATCCATGCTTAAGTAATGCATCTTTTAATGGTTTTTGTTTCTCAATCTCTATTTTATCCTGCTTTTAATACATAGGATCGCCTCTGGAGAAAATCACGGTCACCCCATAACAATAGAACTTGCTTTGGAGTTGACCTCAATCGAAACTTTGATTCAAAATGGTGCTGTAAGTTCATAGAAAGGGCCAATGTTTATTTCTATGGGAATGTAAAAAAAATGTATTAACCGTGGTTTGAAAGGTTTCTCTGTCCATACACTTTACCCCACCCCCACCCCCTCCCCCGAACCCTTTGTTCCTCCCCCTAATAATTAGTAAATTATTTAAAGAAAAAGAAATCTAAAAGTTCCTTTACTTACCTAAATCAGTGGTTATCACAAGTCGTCTTCACTGCAGAGATTTTTTTTTCTCCAGGTGTTCACATGTTTGCCTGAATTATGTGGGCATTTCCTGTTTACTGTCCATCAGTGGGGCTCTCTTAAGATGCAGGAGATTGCAGAGGTGTGAATATGTCATGATGAGGCAACTGGTCATCACAGAAAAAAGAACACAGCACTGGATCACATGTTATCACTTTTAGAAGGAGCACCAGTGAGGAACATGAATGGTGTTAGATAATGGAGTTAGATAAGTAAAAAAATCTTCAGAAGTTTAACAAATGAATGGGTCAGAATGGGGTAGGAGGTATAGGAGTGTATAGAGCTTTGCCCAGAGATTGACTTTAAATATGAACTCCAATTTAGATAAAAAATAGTACTGATTATTTTTCAGGTGAGGAGATGATAAAACCACTAAACAAAACAAGAAGTGACTTTAATCTACTGGACTAAAGAATCTAGAAACCATTCCCAGAAGGAACTGTGTTGACATACAAGTGTATTTCAATCTCTTTTAAAATATGTAAAACTATGTAAGGACCTACCTGTAACATATAAGGTCAGATTTACCCTCTTTGTGAGTTTTGATGCTCTCAAGAATGATTTTACTTTAATTGTCACCTGTTTAAATAGTTACAGCTCTACCATACTTTAGCTTCAGAATAAAAATAAAGTGAACCTGTATTTTACCTATACTGGATGAAGTAACAGGATCTCTTTACAAAGGGTACATCATGGTATGAAGAGCAGTCTCCCAGATTCTCCACAATGATGGTCTGACTGACGCAATAATTGCTCAGTAAGAAGAACCATTTCACATTATCAAAATATTAGTAGACACAAGTAGTAAATCAGCTTTGCAGCACATTTGGAAAATATCTATGAAGAAATGGCTCTCATTACACTTATATGCTGGAAGCACTATGGTGACAACTAAATCATGGCTCTGTAATTATATTGGATGCTTTGGGGGACTAGACTACACAAAATACCACTCCAGAGAAAAACACAGTTTTGTTTTTTATTGTGTTTATATTCCTCAAAATATATCCGCAGCATCTCAGTAAAATAATGCACAATTGTACATTATATAACTGTCATGAACACTTGGGCAGCCTTTCTATACAGAAAGATAAAATGTAGAGGTTTTTGCACACTTCAAATGGGCTGACATTGATTCAACCCAAAACAATGGTCATAGACACCAACAATGACTTCACAGGCATTGGTAATGACTATTGAAGAGGGCGTTTATCTCTAAAACAATGCCTGTGCTTAACCATACATTTTACTTAATATGCCACATAAGTCTTTACTGAGATGCTTTAACTGGTTTAATTCTGTTTTAAATTATTGCCTTGTAGCTATTGGTGCATCCACAAACTGTAGCAGCCTTACATTCTGTGGAACTGGCCCAGCCTCCGAACCAGAGGTCCATGCTGTGCAACAACTGATGAACAGGCTGAAATCTGACATCTTGGGTTTCCTGACAATTCATTCCTATGGACAACTCATTCTTCTCCCATATGGCTATACCCGAAATCCCTCTGTTAACCATGAAGAAATGGTAATATCCTAGATCCTTTTATTGTACAGTGAAAGATTTGTGCACTTTTATAGCTAGAGAAAGATTAGCTTGTTGGCCTGTGACACATAGAACAGAATAACACATTTCTAAAAATGTAATATATTACCATTAAATGTATTTTGCAATAAATTAGGAACTTGACTATTGAATGTTATTTTTATTAAGGCAGTACAAAAATATATCAGAGACTTATACATTATTTAAATCGGGTGAGTAGGAATATTGGCAACAGAGGTTATATGTTAGTTGGACCTGTGTTCTCAGTAGGCCGGCCATCCTTCCTTTATACTATCCAAAAATAAATACACAAGTTATAATACTAAACCACTTCAATACCGAGCACTTATACCCCCTTCCTGCCCAGGTCAATTTCCAGCTTTCAGAGCTGTTGCACTTTGAATGACAATTGCGCGGTCATGCAACACTGTACCCGTATGAAATTTTTATAATTTTTTTTTCACACAAATAGAGCTTTCTTTTGGTGGTATTTAATCACCACAGATTTTTTTTATTTTTTGCTAAATAAAACAAAAAACACCTGAAACTTTTGAAAAAAAACGCACTTTTCTTCGATTCGGTTATAAAATTTTGCAAATAAATAGCATTTCTTCACAAATTCAGGTCAAAATGTATTCTGCTACATTTCTTTGGTGAAAATAATAATTGAATTTGTATTTTTTTTTTAATTTTTATAATATTTTTTTTATTTTTTATTACATTTTTTCTTTTTTTTACTATTTTATTTTTCAGCACACTGTGACCAAAGCAATACAATGTTACCATAGTAACACTGAACTACTCTGGGCAAGTGATCAGGATTTTTTTAATACATTATGATTGCTAATACCAATGTATTTAATTGATATTTGCAATCATTGCTACTGAATAAAATGGATTCATTCAGTCTTTTGTTGTGACAAGCTGTGATTGGGCAAAGCTGATCACATGATACAGATGGGCTGTGATTGGCCCTGTCTGTATCATGTGACTGCCTTGACCAGTCACAGCTAACAACATAATTGTATACAATGGATGGCATGACAGGAAGTCATCCATTGTATACAATTGATATCTGATCTGCTGTGATTGGTCACAACGGTCACATGACACTGGCAATGGGCTGATGTAGTGATATGTCATCGGCTGTGTCCCGTGGACATAGCCAGTGACAGGTAACGCCGCGTGAAAGGCTTGTTTTGACAGGACGTCATATTACGCCCAGTCACAATGGCAAGTGTCCCACCCGGCCATCAATCTGCTATAGGCTGGGCGGGAAGGTGTTAAATGAAGTTCACCCAGAACAAGGCCTTACATCGTCATGAAGTAATATTATTCATATATTTTGTTAGATGGCATTTGTACTCCTTTTCAATCTCAGATATTTGTATGCAGTTAAAGGGCTTGTATCCCTTGTTTACATACAAGGGTTTATTTACTAAAATAAAATAGGCTGTTCACTTTGCAAGAGAATTTTACCTTAGCTTAGTGAATGACTTGAAGCTCTGCTGACTTCCATCATCCAATCAGAAGCAAGCAAAATACTACATTTTATTTGCACATGATTGGGTAGTCTTAGCAAAGTGAATTTTCACAACATTCACTAAGCTGAAGGGAAAATAGCCTTGCCAAGTGAAAATCCCTAGCAAAATGAACAGACTACTTGCGTTTAGTAAATTAATGCAAAAAAGTACAGTGTGTACAGAGTGGGTCCATTCTTGTGAAATACATCAAAATGATGTATTCTGTAAAATATAAAGCAGTTAATTAATTGCAAGCCATGTTATAATTAGCTAGTCCTACATAGCTAGGCTCATTCATATGAATGCATGATCTCAAGGGTGTTAACCATCTAAAGGCTTCAATGACTAATCTGGTTCAAACAGTGGCAGTAAGGAAATGAGAAGATCAGTAATCAAGATTAATATTTTATGTTAGTTGTTTTTTATTCTTTTGGAAGCCTATATTGTGCTTATATTAACATGATCATGTTAGGGTGAAAGTGTCAAAACTTGGCCCCAGTCTTGCAAATGTGGTTCTTTTTTTTGGCTCTCAGGTACTCATATCAAAATGTTTTTTTCCAATGTTTATTTTGCAGCTGTCCATTGGGGAGAAGGCTGCTGCCAGACTGACACAGATACATGGCACAAAATATAGAGTTGGATCAGCATCTCACATATTATGTAAGTCTGATGTTATAAGTTCTGGCGTATTATCTGTGCATGCTAACACTAGCATACAAAGCATTTGAATATGATTACAAAGTTATTTTAAGAGCTGTAATATTGCATAATGTTATAACAATATGGTAGACAATAAATACTGGGGACTTAAAACTTGTTTGACATGGGGGGAATTTAAATGCACAACAAAACTGACAATGAAACATTTTATAGTTTATACATCAAAAGTATTTTCTAACAACAATTTTACAATTTATATGTTTGTAATTACATATATTAATATGTTGTAATCTCATTCAGTTTTGTACCTAGCAATGTTCATCTATCCCATTTATAGCTCCTGATGAAGTGGCTACATTCCAGAAAATGCATCAATCTTATGGAAAAAAACATCTGAATATGCCAGTTTGTACATATGCAATGCTTGACTAAAATGCATTCAATGTAATGTGGGGATGGTTGATAGAGAAATTACCTACTCTAACAAGATGTTATCCAATATGTAAATGGAAAATATTTTTTTAAAGAAAAGACTTTTGATATATAAATAAACTCTATAATTTTTAATTGTCAGTTTTGTTGTGCCTTTAAAGTCCTACCAAGTCAAACAGGTTTTAAGTCTTTTGAGTAGGAATGTAGCACATAGAAGCCAAATTGGTTTATTTTGAAGAAATGTTGGGGTATGTTCCTAACATTCATTTAAACTGAAGGCTGAATAAATTGTGAAACGTGCAACATTTCACAACAAATCCAGTTGATTGCGCCTTAGGTCTTATTCATTCTATGTACAGTGCTCAAACAAATTAAAGGAACACTTTGAAAACACATTAGATCTCAATGGAGAAAAATATCATGCTGCATATCTGTACTGATATGGACTAGGTAATGTGTTAGGAACTTAAAGATGCCCCATCATTTGACGGAAATAAAAATTATCAACCTTCAGAGGACTGAATTCAAAGACACCCCGAAAATCAAAGTGAAAAAATGATGCAGCAGGCTAGTCCATTTTGCTGAAATTTCATTGCAGCAGCTGAAAATGTTACTCAGTAGTTTGTATGGCCCTCATGTGCTTGTATGAATGCCTGACTACGTCGGGGCATGCTCTTAATGAGATGACTGATGGTGTTCCGAGGTATTTCCTCCCAGATCTGGACCATCATCACTGAGCTCCTGGACAGTCTGAGGTGCAACCTGGTGGCATCAGATGTGCCAAAACATGATATCCCAGAGGTGTTCTATTGGATTTAGGTCAGGCGAGCGTTGGGTCCATTCAATGGTATCAATTCCTTCATCCTCCAGGAACTCCATACTCTCGCCACATGAGGCCGGGCATTTTCATGCACCAGGAGGAACCCGGGACCCACTTCACCAGCATAGGGTCTGGCAATGGGTCCAAGGATTTCATCCTGATACCTAATGGCAGTCAGGGTGCCATTGTCTAGCCTGTAGAGGTCTGTGCGTCCCTCCATGGATATGCCTGCCCAGACCATCATTGACTCACCACCAAAATGGTCATGCTGAATGGTGTTATAGGGAGCATAACATTCTCCACGACTTCTCCAGACCCTTTCACTTCTGTCACATGTGATCAGGGTGAACCTGCTCTCATCCGTGAAAAAACACTGGGTGCCAGTGGTGGACCTGCCAATTCCGGTGTTCAATGGCAAATGCCAATCGAGCTCTGTGGTGCCAGACAGTGAGCACAGGACCCACTAGAGGATGTCGGGCCCTCAGGCCACCCTCATGAAGTCTGTTTCCTATTGTTTGGTCAGAGACATTTACACCAGTGACCTGCTGGAGGTCATTTAGTAGGGTTCTGATAGTGTACATCCTGTTCCTCCTTGCACAAAGGAGCAGATACTGGTCCTGCTGATGGTTAAGGACCTTTTACGGCCCTGTCCAGCTCACTTAGAGTAACTGCCTGTATCCTGGAATCTCCTCCATGCTCTTGAGATTGTGCTGGGAGACACAGAAAACCATCTGGCAATGGCATGTATTGATCTGCAATCGTGGAGGAGCTGGACTGCCTGAGCAACCTCTGTAGGATCCAGGTATCACCTCATGCTACCAGTAGTGACACTGACCCTAGCCAAATGCAAAACTAGCAAATAACAGCCAGAAAAGATGAGTAGGGAAAACAATGTCAGTGACTTCCACCTGTAAAATCACTCATGTTTTGGGGGTCATCTCATTGTTGCCCATCTAGTGCACCTGTTGTTTAATTAATACCAAAGCAGCTGAAATTGATTAACAACCCCCTCTGCTACTTAACTGACCAGATCAATATCCCAGGAGTTTAATTGACTTGATGCTATACTCTGATTAAAAAGTGTTCCTTTAACTTTTTTTGAGCAGTGTAGTTTTAAACATTTTTCTGTGTCCCATTTTCAGCACAACATTCGTGTGATGTGCGGTACGGTGAAGTGTTTAAAAATGCAGACATTCTGCATACTTCTGCAGCGCTATGGATAGCAACGCACATCACAACACTGCTGCACAACACACCATGCTGTTGTGAGAAGACATAACTGAAGTGTCACTTTTTGCTATTCAAATAAAGTTTTAAAAAAAATGAAAAACTGAAAAAATTCAATCAGTAAAATGTGCATCACACTGACCCCTCACTGCAGGTAACTGCAGGGCAATACTGACAGCTGATTGAAAAGTAAAAAGCAAAGTTTAACATACAGGCAGCATAAGCGAGCCCAGACATGGCAGACAACACTGAACTAAAGGTAAACCCGCCCCACAAATCCCTGCATTCAAAATATAATTTCTGTTTTGTCACCTGTTCTAAACCCACAGTTACAACCACCTATAAATATTGCCGATATATAGGAAGGCCGATTTACCAAAGGATTTGAGTATGTTCATAGAAACAGAGAAAAGTGACAGCAGAAAAAAGACCAATTTATACATGCTTTTTGGTATTCACTTCAATTATCCAATCATGAAAAAAATATTCTGTTCCCTTTGTATTGCTTCTTTTGTGCGAAATCCCTGGTGTTCCTGGCAGTCCCTCTGCTTTCCTATTAAAATCTGACTACACTAGGCAGGAGAGCACAGCATGATTACTTCTCTAGCTGTGCTGGGAGCTCAGTATGTGCTCTCCTCCAATGATCAGACTTGTACTGACATG
Source organism: Staurois parvus (assembly GCF_062004578.1). NCBI lineage: Eukaryota > Metazoa > Chordata > Amphibia > Anura > Ranidae > Staurois > Staurois parvus. Next base: position 19,223,341 of record NW_028317807.1, read on the forward strand.
CCCACCCCCCTACGCAGTCATTCATTGCAAAGTTCGGTGTGCTGCTGTTTCTCCTTCCCCAGCTCTCTGTTCTTAGCTACATAAGGAGCTTAGAGGGTATTATTTTTTTATATTTATACTATCTATACAAAAATGTTTTGCCTTTCTTTTCTATTTTAAACTGAATGGGTTGTTTTACACATACTTTAAATGTGGTAACTGCATTTGTTTGTTTATTTTGTTGAGGCTTTTTCACCTAGTGATATGACCAGTAACAGACTTCATGTCTTAGTGTGTCTCTACTCCACTATAGATGCAACAGAGACCGCTTTGGATAGCAGAATTGTCAGTCTGGGGAGAGGGTAGTGTTAGGATGCATTAACATTAGAGCTGAGCGTCTTCCATCATTGTGCAGGCTTTTTTTTTTTTGAGAATTTGTGGAGGTGTTTTTTTCTGGTGTCTCATGCTTGAGTATTTTTGTACAGTGGGGCAAAAAAGTATTTAGTCAGCCACTAATTGTGCAAGTTCTCCCACTTAAAAAGATGAGAGAGGCCTGTAATTGGCATCATAGGTAGACCTCAACTATGAGAGACAAAATGAGAAAACAAATCTAGACAATCACATTGGCTGATTTGGAAAGAATTTATTTGCAAATTATGGTGGAAAATAAGTATTTGGTCAATGTGAAAAGTTCATCTCAATACTTTGTTATATATCCTTTGTTGGCAATGACAGAGGTCAGACGTTTCCTGTAAGTCTTCACAAGGTTGGCACACACTGTTGCTGGTATGTTGGCCCATTCCTCCATGCAGATCTCCTCTAGAGCAGTGATGTTTTGGTGCTGTCGCCGGGCAACACGGACTTTCAACTCCCTCCAAAGGATTTCTATGGGGTTGAGATCTGTACTGGCTTAAGCAGGGGGACACTTCTGGCACTGCAGGATCTGAGTTTGATTTGTTCACACCAAGCTGCTTGCCTATTGCAGATTCAGTCTTCCCAGCCTGGTGCAGGTCTACAATTTTGTTTCTGGTGTCCTTCAACAGCTCTTTGGTCTTCACCATAGTAGAGTTTGGAGTGTGACTGTTTGAGGTTGTGGACAGGTGTCTTTTATACTGATAACAAGTTCAAACAGGTGCCATTGATACAGGTAATGAGTGCAGGACAGAGGAGCCTCTTAAAGAAGAAGGTACAGGTCTGTGAGAGCCAGAAATCTTGCTTGTTTGTAGGTGACCAAATACTTATTTTCCACCATAATTTGCAAATAAATTCTTTCCAAATAAACCAATGTGATTGTCTGGATTTTTTTTCTCATTTTGTCTCTCATAGTTGAGGTCTACCTATGATGCCAATTACAGGCCTCTCTCATCTTTTTAAGTGGGAGAACTTGCACAATTGGTGGCTGACTAAATACTTTTCTGCCCCACTGTATATTACTTTTAGCCAATTACTAGTGAAAAAAATATGTTCATTTCCACATGTTTTTCCCTGTGTGTTTTTGACACCTCATTGAAGTTTATTGGGTTCAAAAAACTCTTGACTCATGTAGCTCAAAAGAACTGATGTACCTTTTCAGACTACAAGCTTCAAACTGCAAGTGACACTACAATCAGGTGTGAACAGACACAATTAAAAACCATGAAATTTCAGATGTTGAGATTTTGGAACTTAAAGCTACAACATGCTCAGTAGTAAATGGAATCCTAAATGCACTAACACAGTGGCCGGCAAGCCGCGGCTCGCGAGCCACATGCGGCTCTTTACACCCTTTTAATGCGGCTCTTGTGTGCCGGGCGCCCGCTCCCCTCCCTCCCTCCTCTCGGGCGGCAGGGACTCTGCAGCGTGATCCAAAAAAAAAACAGCCAGGGCAGCGCGCTCAAATGCAGTGATTGGCCAGTCTCGCTGCCACTCACATCCTGATAGCCAGTGATTGGCTGTCAGGATGTGTGTAGGCGGGGCAGCGTGACGAACGTGAGAGGAGCTAGGCTCCTCTCACAGTCCGCCCTGAAGACCGGAACGGCGCGGGAACACGGCGAGAGGAACGCGCGGAGCAAAGGTAAGTGAATTGACACAGGGGGGACTTGGCTTACTACTTGCTACTTACTTACTACTACTATATGAGGGATGAATTAATATGGGGGGTGAATTACTATAGGGGGGATGAATTACTATAGGGGAGGTGAATTACTATGGGGGATGAATTACTATATGGGGGATGAATTACTATATGAGGGATGAATTACTATGGGGGATGAATTACTATATGGGGGATGAATTACTATGGGGGATGAATTACTATATGGGGGATGAATTACTATATGGGGGATGAATTACTATATGGGGGATGAATTACTATGGGGGATGAATTACTATATGGGGGATGAATTACTATATGGGGGATGAATTACTATATGGGGGATGAATTACTATGGGGGATGAATTACTATATGGGGGATGAATTACTATGGGGGATGAATTACTATGGGGGATGAATTACTATAAAAACTTATTGAAACTAAAAACAGTGTACCATCCTATGTATTTTCAGTTTTAAAAATGTGGCTCTCAAAATAAATTTCAATCGTGGTTTTGGCAAGATTTGGCTCAGTTGAAAAAAAAGGTTGCCCACCACTGCACTAACAGAAGGACTTGAATAACAAAACAAATCCAAATTCCAGCTAACACCTTTATTTGCAGTTACAGCAACATTTTCTTTTCTTTTGGGGTAAAGGTTTTATATATATATATATATATATATATATATATATATATATATATATCTCAATAAAAGCTGATCTTTATAGGAATCCCTGTAAGTGTTAAATGGTTAGCGTCAATCCCCCAACTACCACTTTTTCTGGACAGCTTGGTCTGTTAAAGGAAGTTGAAAATTAACAGACTTACTGGCAGGATCACCAGGTGAAAATAAAAGGAAAACGTCCTGAAGTGGAAACTAATGCAGCAACTACACCTAAGAATTGATAAGCTGCAATACATAACATTTTTGTTTTGGGTTTAATAAAAGTTAAGTGAAAATAATATATTACCTAGTAGGCTTTTGACTGCCAGTAATCAGGCTATATTTTTTTTCTGTTCATTTATTAACAGATAACAACTCTGGTTCTTCAAGGGACTGGGCTACTGACCTTGGAATTCCTCTTTCATATACGTTTGAGTTAAGAGATAACGGGACAGATGGTTTTATACTTCCAGCAGATCAGATCAAACCAACCTGTGAAGAAACCACAGTCGCAATTTTATCCATTATAGAATATCTTAATGAAAAATATTTCAACAGTGCATCAATAATTTTCTCTGGAACTCTGTGGATAAACCTGAGCTTCTCAGTCCTAATTGGCACATATTATTCTTTGTTTTAATATTTGAAACAGTCATTATTTTTAGATTTTACTATTGTACATGCTTTCTTCTAGCATGGGTTGATCAAGCAATAACAATATACAGCACTCATATATTCGTTGTTTGCTCTAAATAAGTGCGTGTATACTTTTTTATGGACCAAATGTCAAATGCTGTATTGTTTTGCTACTCTTTAATGCCAATGCTACCAAGATGCCAAAATAGGGTGTTGCCAAAACAAAGTATTACAAAATAGCATACTTCATGCCCATAGCTGTTGACTTAAATAAGAATTCCAGCTGTCCTGCTGAATTCTGAACACAGGAGGGTGGCTGCTCTGCATAGGGGCAATTCAGAGAAAATTTTGGATTTTCTGAATGAATGGAAAATAATCTCTAATTGGACAAAGTGGAGAGGAGGTACAATGACCTCATGCTCTCCGCCTTGTCCTAACAGAGAATGCTTTGCATTCATTCAGAAAATGTAAAGTGTTCTCTGAATAACACCCATAATGAGCGACTGATTTCCTTTGTTCAGAATGCAACAGAACAGACACTGACGAAGGGACCAGGAAGCACGCTAGTAGCAGTGACTACTTCAGTGATTTCCAGCTTCCAGGGCATCAGCCAGGTATGGTATATACAAAGATACATTGGTCCAACTATATATATATATAACTATATATAAAATATCCAAACTTGGAATTCATCTTTATTTTTCATCTGTTTATTGAAGATTTTCAAAACAGGTATCCAGTAAAAGAAAGAAAGATTGACATTCAGTCACTATTGTTATAGTAATGTACCATTCAACAAGTATTAATGATAGACTTGTCCTAATAAAAACAAATAGTTACCTTATTCAAAATTCGTACAGGACAAACTTTTAGCATCCTATTTCCACAGTATTGGTGAGCAGGTAAAAGAGCAGGTAAAAGAAGGCAAATTAAATCATATTTAACAATTTTAGTCACTTCTTAAGAGAAAAAAGAAAGAAAGAAAATATAGGAAACAAATGGAAGGAAAAGAGAGAGAGAGCAGAGGAAGAAATATACTAACTGGGAAAGAACATTTACCTCAAGGTCTCACAAGTCCCCTGATATGTATCGGATCCATGAGTCCCGCGTTTTATTAAATTCCGAACCACTTTAAGACTGCCCTATAGCAGATAAACTGCTACAGGCCTTCCGTTTTGTATAGTTCAGCATGTGCTGGCCAGTGGATAAGCACCGGCACACACCGATCGGCGAGGAGAGTGACAGAACACAGCTCTGCCTATGTAAACAAGGCAGAGCTGTGTCCTGTCAAGGGCGATCTACAGAATTTTCTTTCCCTGCAAAGGGAATAATGTCCAGCACACTTCCAAGTAGAAACAGCACATAGTACACACAAAAACATTGGTTAGGCGCACAGTTAACCCTTTGATTGCCCTGAATGTTTAACCCCGTCACAGCCAGTGTCATTACACAGTGACAATGTATGTTTTTAGCACTGATCACTTTATTACTGTCACTGTTTCCCACAAAGTGTCAGTTAATGTCAGACTGTCCACCGCAATATTGCAGTCCCACTATAAGTTGCTGATCGCCATCATTACTAGTATAAAAAAATAAATAAAAATTCCAGGATATATACTATAGTTTGTAGAGGCTATAAATTGTACACAAGCCAATCAATATAGTATACACTTACTGAGAATTTTTTACCAAAAAATGTAGCAGAATAAATATTGGTCTAAATTTAGGAAGAAATTAGATTTTTTTTGATTTTTTTTATTGGATATGTTTAATAGCAAAAATGAAAAATATTGTTTATTTTTCTTTTCAAAATTGTCGGTCTTTTTTTGTTTATAAAGCAAAAAATAAAAAACCCAGCGGTGAACGAATACCACCAAAAGAAAGCTCTATTTGTGGGAAAAAAATTATATAAATTTCATTTATATACAGCTTTGCATGACTGTGCAATTGTCAGTTAAATTAATGCAGCACTGTATAGCAAAAAATGGCCTGGTCATGAAGGAGGGTATATCTTCCAGAAGGAAAGTGGTTATTAGTATGCTGGTGAGTTTGTCATTAATCATAATCCAATTTAGTTTTCATCAAGTCAAGAGGATCCATTGACTGTTTCCAACTCACGACAATTGCAAATTGTAGCCACCAAAGTCATATAGAATAATAATCTTTTTAAATGTTTTGGGACATTGCTGTCAACTTTTTGGAAAAGTGCAGTTTCTGGGGACCTAGCTATATTCAATCCCTTAATCAAGCAAAGTAAGTTTAAAATTCTGATCTAAAATCTATTATGGGACACTGCAACTATACGGTACATGCAGTAAAGTGAAATTTGTGGGCACATTTTAACTATCCTAGTGGGGACTATTTACCACCTGAGTAGTGTTTTGTAATTGAACTCAGTTGAACAGAGTTGTATTCATGGATATCTTTTGAATTAATCTTTAAAAGTTAAAAAAAATACTAAATTGAAATATAAATAGCTCATTATCTGGATCTGTTTTTTTTTTTAAATATATTTGAAAAAATAAGGTAAGCTCCACAAAGATTTGAGTCTGCAGCAAAATGGAAGCCCGTTTTCAGACAACACACTAAATACATAAAACAGCTGATTCTACAGCAGCTTTTCCTATTGGCACTAACATTTTGTTGTTTCATTTATAGTACCTTTCACAGCCTATCTCTGTTTTCCATGGTCATTTCTAGAGTTATCTTTGTGATTATCTGGCATTCATGAAACATTATCTTGTTTGTTTCCTGAGCAGTGATAAGTGTTCAATATATTATACTTTATAGCTTATGACTTTATCAGTGAGGGACATGGACTAGGATAAAGTTAAAGCTCAGTCCAAGGAAATTATTAATTGGGTTTTGCACTAAGACAGACCTAGTTTTTGTACAGCTGAATTTTTAACAAGCAGTCACCATGTGAGTATGCACTGCACACAGCCAAGACTAAAATTGCTCATTATATGAATGATTTACAAAACAACTGTTTATAATTTTCACAAAGGTAGCTTTTGATAATTTTAGAATTTTTTGGAAAGTTCATGCCATCTTCCATAAACCTAAGGCTCACCACAAACATTACCATCTGACTACACAATCTCCTTTAGATGCACATACAAGTATGAATTGTAAGGGGTTGTCTAGTTGGACACAAATTTATTGCATCTTTTAGACAGGTCAATGTGTTACATAGTTTTGGTAAATCTAAAGAAAATAGTCGAAATATTTACAGTCAGTTTGAGTTGTGTATGGTGGGATTTACAAGTAGATAAGAGAATTAAAAAAAACCACTTCTATGTGATGTGCAATAGGTCTACCTGAACCCATGAAGGCAACGGACCAAGACATGGCTGTCGCATGCTTTTAATACCAGCTGCATGCTTATATTGTGCTAGTATATAAAGAGTTTATTTTTTCCATACAATTTTAAAACAGTGCAGTAAAATAACTGTGGTGTAAACAGAAATATATACACACAATGGAAAAAATAATATATGTATATACAGTGGATATAAAAAGTCTATACATCCCTGTTAAAATGTCAGGTTTCTGTGATGTAAAAAAAAGGAGACAAAAGATAAATCATTTCAGAACTTTTTCCACCTTTAATGTTACCTAAAAACTGCACAACTCAGTTGAAGAACAAACTGAAATCTTTTCGGTGGAGGGAAGTAAAAATAAAGACCTAAAATAATATGGTTGCATAAGTGTGCACACCCTTAAACTAATACTTTGTTGAAGCACCTTTTTATTTTATTCCAGCTCTCAGTCTTTTTGAGTATGAGTCTATCAGCATGGCACATCTTGACTTGGCAATATTTGCTCACTCTTCCTTGCAAAAACACTCCAAATCTGTCAGATTGCGAGGGCATCTCCTGTGCACAGCCCTCTTCAGATCACCCCACAGATTTTGGATCAGATTCAGGTCTGGGCTCTGGCTGGGCCATTCCAAAACTTTAATCTTCTTCTGGTGAAGCCATTCCTTTGTTGATTTGAATATATGCTTTGGGTCGTTCTCATGCTGAAAGTTCCTCTTCATGTTCAGTTTTCTAGCAGAAGCCTGAAGGTTTTGTGCCAATATTGATCGGTATTTGGAACTGTTCATAATTCCCTCCACCTTGACTAAGGCCCCAGTTCCAGCTGAAGAAAAACAGCCCCAAAGCATGATGCTGCCACCACCATGCTTCACTGTAGGTATGGTGTTCTTTTGGCGATGTACAGTGTTGTTTTTGCGCCAAGAATATCTTTTGGAATTATGGCCAAGAAGTTCAACTTTGGTTTCATCAGACTTTAACACATTTTCCCACATGCTTTTGGGAGACTTCAGATGTCTTTTTGCAAAGCCAGTGCCACGCCACAGCCAGTACTTGCAGATATTCCTGCAGCTCCTTTAAAAGTGCCCAGTATTGAAGTGTTTAACGTTGCTGTAGGCCTCTTGGCAGCCTCCCAGACCAGTTTTCTTCTCGTCTTTTCATCAATTTTGGAGGGACATCCAGTTCTTGGTCACTGTTGCCCCATATTTTCTTCACTTGCTGATGACTGTCTACACTGTGTTTCATGGTATATCTAATGCCTTGGAGTTTTTTTGTGCCCTACTCCTGACTGACACCTTTTAACAATGAGATTCCTCTGATGCTTTGGAAGCTCTCTGCAGACCATGGCTTTTGCTGTAGGATGTGACTAAGAAAATGTCAGGAGAGACCTACTAGAACTGTTGAACTTTATTTGGGGTTAATCAGAGGCACTTTAAATGATGGCAGGTGTATACTGACTCCTATTTAACCAGCTGCCGACCGCAGAAAGCCGAATGACGGCTTCACTGCGGCCGGCCAGTTCTGGGTGGACGTCATATGACGTCCTCCCAGAACGCGCTCTCCGGCGATCTTCGTGATCGCTGTGTCCTACGGACACAGCTGATCACGTGATGTGGTAAAAGGCCAATCACAGCGGCCTTTTACCACGTGGTCAGCGGTGTCCAATGACACGCTGATCAGAGGGAAATGCAAGTGCCGGTTCTCGGCTGCACTTTCCTCACGCTGTCAGATCGTGAGGAAAGTACTGCCGAGAACCAGCAGTTGTCAGAGCGGGGATCGGCACCGATCATCAGGTCACTGATGATCAGTGCCCTGATGATCGGTGCCCAGCAGTGCCACACGCAAGTTCCGCCCAGCAGTGCGCCCACTAGCTCCGCCCACCCGTGCCCAGCAGTGCACCCACCTGTGCCCAGCAGTGCACCCACCTGTGCCACTCTGCAGTGCCACCTACCTGTGCCCAGAAGTGCCACCTACATGTGCCCAGCAGTGCCACCCACCTGTGCCCACCCACCTGTGCCCACCAGTGCCACCCACCAGTGCTGCCCACCAGTGCCACCCACCAGTGCAGCCCAGCAGTGCTGCCAGTCAGTGCCACCAGTCAGTGCCCAGGGGTTGTGCCAGTCAGTGACGCCAGTCAGTGCCCAGCAATGATGCCAGTCAGTGCCGTCTATCAGTACCCATAATCAGTGTCACCTATCAGTGCCGCCTATCAGTGCTGCATATTAGTGCCGCCTATCCGTGACCCCTAATTAGTGCTGTCTATCAGTGCCGCCTATCCGTGCCACCTCATTAGTACTGCCTATCAGTGCCCTTTAGTGCTGCCTATCAGTGCCCATCAGTGCCGCCTATCAGTGCCCATCAGTGCTGCCTCATCAACACACATCAGTGAAGGAGAAAAAATACCTGTTTGAAAAATGTTATAAAAGAAACAAATAAACTTTTTTTTTTCAAATTTTTTGCACTTTTTTTATTTATAGCGCAAAAAGTAAAGCGCCCAGTGGCGATTAAATACCACCAAAAGAAAGCTCTATTTGTGAGAAAAAAATGATTAAAATTTCATATGGGTACAATGTTGCATGACCGCGCAATTGTCAATCAAAGTGCGGCAGCGCTGAAAGCTGAAAATTGGCCTGGTAATGAAGGGGGTATAAGTGCCTGGTAGGCAAGTGGTTAACATGATTTTGAATGTGATTACTTAATTCTGAACACAGCTACATACCCAGTTATAAGAGGGTGTGCACACTTATGCAACCGCATTATTTTAGTTTTTTTGTTTACTTTCCCCCCCTAAAAGATTTCAGTTTGTTTGAGTTGTACAGTTTATAGGTTACATTAAAGGTGGAAAAAGTTCTGAAATTATTTATCTTTGTCTCATTTTTTTACATCACAGAAACCTGACATTTTAACAGGGGTGTGTAGACTTTTTATATCCACTGTATGTGTAATAATAAGAATGTGTAATCACTTAAGTGAGGCAAGGCGAAATGAACCGGAAGTGGGAGCGGGTACCTGTCAAAAACAGGTATCTGCTCCCCTCCAAAAGGTGCCAAATATGGCAGTGGAGTGGGGGGAGGAGGAGGCAAACAAGCAGAGCTTCCACATTTGAGTGGAACTCCACTTTAAAGTGGTTGTAAAGGCTAAAAATGTTTTATCTTCATTCATTCTAACTATAATGTGTTTGTTATCACTTAGATTGTAAGCTCCAAGGAACAGGGCCCTCCTATCCCTCTTGTATTGAACTGTATTTTTGCTGTATTGTCTCCCTTTATATTGTAAACTGTTGACGCTATATAAATCCTGTATAACAATAATAATTTTACAAAAAATAAATGAACCTTTAGAATCACTTTAATTTATACTACTAAAGGTAAGAAATATAGCTTGGTAACCATGTTGTACCTAGCCTTGACTGGATAGTAAAGAGTCTGCAGCTGACTGATGAGATCATTTCTCTTCTTTCTGCTCCTATAAGCACATTTGTTGCTATTGCATTAACGCAGTGCCTTGTGGGCTCTTAATGTTTCTCCTCTCTCTCCTTTTCTACATAATACTGTACAGAGGATTAAAAGAGACTGATTAATGTCATTACACTACGGTAGTTCTTTTTAAATATTTAGAATTATTTTTAATTAATATTATTCAGTGTGTTCATTTATTTGGCTAAAGCCTTAACCCGTTTATGACAAAAATTTGTTGAAACCTAGATGACCAGAGTGACATACACACTTACGCTGTACAGAGATTTTCCAGCTCACTTATCAACAATCAAGCACCAGCAGATTAAGAGTGATTTTCACTTTGTCAGGTCAACTGAGCAATCAGTTAACCTTTCATACACACACACAATAACTGCCATTATGTGATTGAACTAAAGCACACACCATTCAGAGCATCCACTCTTCCAAATTTGACTTCTAAAAAAATGTCTGTATCACTTGGTGCCAAGCCCCGGCAGGAAATTAACACATTTTTTACTGTTAGCTTCTTCAGGGAGGCAGAGTCCTTCATTTCTAGTGCTTAGCAATTTTTAAACGTCAATTAATGAAAAGAAAAACAAAATGGTGAAATACAAAAATTAAAAGTCAAATGTACTTAAGTAGCATCCACCTGGTCTTTGGTACAATGCAGAATTCTGATCATTAAGTAAGTCCAAGAATTACTGCCCCTCACTGAGTGACGCTCAGTAATCCTTCTTAGTTGTGATGGTAAAACAAAAACTGCCAGTGGCAGTGCAGTTATCTTTTGTTTTTCCTGAAAGGGTGCGTCAGATCCACCCCTACCCAAATAAAAGGTCTAGGGCAGGGGCGGACTGACCATTTGGAAACTCGGGCACTGCCGGAGGGCCCGGGGTCAGTGGGGGCCCCATGAGATGCCCCTGGTACCTTTTTCATAGGCTTTTTTGAGTTTGGGCAAGGACACAGGGGCCCCATGATCCCCTATTGCCCCAGGGGCCCCATGAGTTGTCAGTCCGCCCTTGGTCTAGGGCTGTAATGTAGGTGTGCTGGAGTGTTTAATAATGCTATGCAGAAACATCCTTGGTGCCAAGTAATCCTAGGTACATCTATGTTTCCATATGGCAAGGTTTCACAATTTGAAGATCAGCATATCATTTAGCAGAATGTAAATATGGTTTGTTAGATACCAAATAGGATAGGTCTATTATGTGTAGTTCCCCAAGGAGGTCTAATGTGCCTTACTAGCCTTCTGGATGATGTAAAATAATCTTGGTTGGTGTCAAACTTGATTGTATCTTCTTCTATAATAATGTAGTACCGGTAATTATTTAGGAAATAAATCCATTGCCATAGGAACTATTAAATGTAAATAATGTTTGACAATAGGGAGCTCAGACACAGGCTAGTATATGTCAATACCGCTATTCCTACATGTATATCCCTAAACTGCATACCAGACTATTTAGAAAAGAAGAATTTATCATCATCAGAAATTCTATGAAGATCCTGCACTAGTTAAAGTGTTACTAAACCCAGGACCCTGCATTCGCTATATTTGGTCTCCCGCAGTACACAGCACATGGACATGAAATTATTTTAGTAAATATAAACTGCTAAAAAAACTTTTCTCATCAGCAGTTAGAGCAGTCTTGTGACTTCAGCAGTGCACTGGTCAAAGCTTGTAGAAGGAGTTTTCTTTCTGCTCTAGGAGGATGTACAACCTCTGACCTCTGTCTGGACAGTGCTAATTGGCCCTGTGCTGATCACATTCACTCTCCAAAGAAAAAAATACACACCAAACTGAGCATGTGTACGTGACTATGGGTTCAGTCTGTATCAGGTGGTCATTTCAACAAGAGCAGGGGCAGAGAAGAAAGGATCAAACAGCCGTTTTACACAATGCAGAGGATTAACCCCTTAGGTTCCACAGTGATTATAACAAGCATTCTTTACTGTATATACAGACTGATTTTACTGTTGTGGGTTTAGTAACACTTTAAGTAGCAGAGGGCATTGTTAATCAGTTTCAGCTGCTTTGGTGTTAATTAAATTAACAACATGTGCACTAGATGGGCAACAATAAGACAACTCCCAGAACAGGAATAGTTTTACAGGTGGAGGCCACAGACATTTTTTTCCCTACTCATCTTTTCTGACTGTTTTTCACTAGTTTTGCATTTAGCTAGGGTCAGTGCCACTACTGGTAGCATGAGGCGGTACCTGAACCCTACAGAGGTTGCACGGGCAGTCCAACTCATCCAGGATGTTGGATGTCCTCCATCATTTTCAAATGTGGAACATTTTGATCTAAACAATAATGAAAAAGATGTTCTGATTTTAAGTAGATCCATCAAGTTGTCCCTGGGTATACTGGCTCCGGTTCAGCCACACTCCATGAAACATAGACAGTCCTTATGAAAGGAGTTGAGAATCTAAAATAGAGTCTAATAAAAGTGCAAAACAACTTTCAAGAGCCTATAACTTTTAATGATAAAATGAGTTCACAATCAGCAGGCTCAGAACACCCAATGTGTGCGGGGGGGGGGGGGGATTTCAGAGAGAACACTCATACTGCACAGATCTAAGGTTTTTTACACACTTTTATGAATTATCCCTGGTGATTATGCTATGCTACTTAGAAATCCTGAGCCCTGAAAAAGTGGCTGTTTGTTTTGTCCAAGATATGGGTCGGCTTCTCTGTGTTCTACTCTGACCTGTGGGCACTCTAATTAAACTTTATACAAGGAAATTTTGAACGGACCGTCTTCCTTCTGACTTTGAATTTTGAAGGAAATGAGGATATCATGGTGGAACTGTGGAACTGGAGCTGTGGAGGTAGTTGCATCTGTCAGTGGGTTTCCTGTATATTGAGGTGTGAAGCGTATTATCCCTGATGTATACTGTGGTATCTAAGAAGTTGATGTGTGTGTTTGAGTATTTCATTTTTAGTTTGATTGATGGATGAAAAGTGTTGATCAATGAGTAAAATTGTTTTAGATTTTCTTCACCTTCTGTCCATATGATGAAAATATCATCAATATAGCGATAGTATATGTATGGTTTTTTTTCCATGCTGTTCAGAAGCAGAAGTGCAAGCATGACTGCCTCTGTGAGTGTTGTCTCCCCCCCCCCCCCCAGACTTTGCTTTTGCTGTGTCTTAATTCTGTTCTCTTTTTTTTTTTTTCCATCCCCTACATCTCTTCTAACATTCTGCTATACCTTTGTGATCAGTACTGCTTGGACCTGAAGAAGGGGACACTCCCCGAAAGCGTGTCCTCAAAATTGTTTGTTAGTGTAAATAAAAAAAGTATCACGGACAGTACTCAATTGTTTATGATCTATATAACAAAGTCAAGGGAGGTCACAGATCTACACAAATAAATAACAGAGGTTTAATCAACACACTACACCATCAGGGGTGGACTGACCATTTGGAAACTCGGGCACTACCCGAGGGCCCGGGGTCAGTGGGGGGCCCCATGAGATGCCCTGGTACCTTTTTCATAGGCTTTTTTGAATTTGGGCAAAGACACAGGGGCCCTATGGTCCCCTATTGCCCGGGGTCCCCATGAGTTGTCAGTCCGCCCCTGTACACCGTACATCAATTAGGAGAACAAAATGAAGCTTCTCTGGATAGTATGCTTTTTTGGGAGCCTTTGTATTATTATTATTTCCTGCTTTAAGGAGTATTAAACCCAAAACCAAAAATTTTAAATATTTCAGCTTACCAATCATAAGTGATGGCTGCACTAGTTTTCTTTTTTTGGCTTTTTCCCTCTGTTTACACCTGGTGATCTGGCCATTAACATACCTCCTGTATTAGAGTGTCCCCACTCTGGACAAAGGAGCACGTGATCAGCAGGGTAGTGTTAAATGTACTAGCAGATTTAAATACACTAACATATTGAAGCCAAATCCAGATCACAATTTCTAATCAGTTACAGCAAACAGGTTTTAAGTGAATAAATTAAAGCTAATCATTGTAAGTACCCCACCAGTGTTAAATGGTTTGTCTCATCCCTGTAAACTGATAAATCTGGAAAAGAGCTTGTTCTTTTCAGAAACAACAGATGTACTGGCTGGATGACTAGATTAAAAAGCCCTAAAAAAGCTCCAAGGAGCAGGGCCCTCCTTTCCCTCTTGTATTGAGCTGTATTGTTGCTGTATTGTCTCCCCTTATATTGTAAAGCGCTGAGCAAACTGTTGGCACTATATAAATCCTGTATAATATTAATAATAACTAGAAAATCTACAATTTCTGGGGAAATTGTGTGAGGTGTTCTTGCCTCCACCAGTAGTCTACAACTGGAGTGGGCGGAGTAGCTTTTGTCACTCTGCTGCCTGCTCACACACCTGGGTTCCTATGGCAGCTCACTCTACAGCAAGGGCAGATGAGCGGTTAAAAACAAACTGCTCCAACTTGTTCACTTCAGGGGCAGTTGCCATCTTCAAACGGTTGTAGTTTTAAAAAATCTCTGAAATATTAAAAATGAAGGCACAGTCGCAGTTTAGAAATTGCCCTTCAAATTTCAGGTGTCTAGAGTGGAGTTTCAATGAATGTCAATGGACGGCGTGAGTTGCAAACAAATTGTCATATTGTGAAAACTATCAGGACTATGGCTTAGCCATTGACATTTTTAGTGGCAGCAGGGATAGCTGAACGTTTTGATATAAGATTTGTGTAGGTGGGCATGGGTAGGTGCAAGAACACTTAATAAGAATATATATATGTGAGATAACAGTAAGTGGTCTTGCCTTGCAAGAACACTTAATAATAATAAAAAAGAAAACTAATGTATCCATCACATCTAAGCTGCAATATAATAAATGTTTGCTTTGGGGTTAATGCTGCTCTAAAGCACATGCACATTGTATCATAAACAATTACCATTTTTTGCGCTGTTTTTCATCCTTTCTTGCTGTTGATCTTTTCTGGGTTTCTGGCATCACTTCTCAACTGGAAGCCCATGTGACAGGAGTGCAATTAGGAGACAAGGACAGAACAATGCCACCAAAACATAGGCCCTGAAAACATCACTAGGTGTTATTTTAATGAAGGCTGAAAATTAATATTGAACATAGCTATTAAAATAACAATAACATGTGAAAACATATACTAGCTTGTAGTGGCTGGGTTAATATATACGAAAAATATGAAATATAAAAAATACAAATAAGTGCTTAATTTTGATTTAACCTGAATCCTATATAACCAAAAGCATAAAATAACAATAAATAATAATAATAATATAGCAAAATGCAGAAAAGCTGATTGGGGGGTGTATTTTCATTGTTTTTGTTAATTATCAATACATAGCTTCCAAAAATTCACTCTAGGTTTTTTATTCCTGGCATGTATTTTCTCATGATAGTTTTACTTTAATTGTTGCTTTTTTCAATACTAAATATAATAAATATGAATACCTATAAATTTGCTCTGAGGTCATCACTGTAAGATTTTTGATAATCTGGGAATTTATTACTCAAACTTACTCTGACCTATGACCAACACACTAAAGTCTTTCAGTGCATTGTCCTTTGGATGTTTACAACTGCTTGTGCTCTGTTCCATCTTATGCAGACTATAAGTGAAGTGGCATATTATTGCTTTGGATAATTTAGGATGATACAAACTTTATTATTTAAAACCAGATTTATAAATACTGTACATGCATATTTGAAGAGTATGCAAACTCCAACAACGAATTATGCTGCACTCATATTAATTAATTTTCTCCCAGCTATATTTTAGGACTACAGAAATATGTTACAGAGAAGAGGAAAGGAAGAGGTGTTTAAAAGTCCTTCCTTAGGGTGACAATGCTATTTTCCCCTAGATACAGTATGGTGAGTAAGTGTTGTCACCTTAGGATAGGAACTGTGATACTGGCAGGATCACCAATTTAAAAAAAAGCCCAGAAAAAGAAAAAATATTTATTTATCTGTTTAAAAAATATTAATATATTACATTTTTGGGTTTAGATACACTTTAGGCACTAGTCATGTGCGATTCAGTTCAATCAGATAATTTTTTTCTGACAAAAACTTCATTTTCATAGTAACAAATTAACATGGTAACAAATATGAATGAATTCTAAAAAGTTATAATACATTTTCTGATTTATTTGGATTCATTCAGATCATTTGGATTCATTCAGATTAATTGAGAAGAGCTTGTTGTTGTTTTTTATTTTGGCATGGGGTTACCCTTAAAATTTATATCAGACGTAAGGGTCTAGTAGGGATTTTGAAGGGGACTCCACACCGTTCCCCCAAAATCCATACCAAACCCGAAGGGCCTGATAGGGATTGGGGAGGGACCCATACATTGTTGTTTTTATTTTTTTCTAACTGGCACTTGCTTTGTTTACATGCTCCCTCTGACCGCAGATGAGTCATGGTTGTTAAGGATGTTGTGGCTGCCTGCTCCTTAACAACCAGTGCTATTCTGAATGAGACAAAACTAATGCTGAAGATACGAAATGAATTCCAAAAACAAATAAGTCCATTAACGAATGCATCCAAAAATGAATTCTTAAATTAATGAATGGATCCAAAAACGAAATTTTCTGGCATGCACATATCTATTAAGTACACTCATGGTACCCCACCCATAGATTTGTCAAAGCTGGTTAATCACAATAATACATGTAGCACAATTAACTCGAGAATGTCTCAGTTTCACACTATCAATCTAAGTCCCCCAAAGCAAAATATAAATTATGGTTTCTAAATTAGAATCTTGATTACCATGCAAAATAGAATAAGCTAGTATTGACTGCTTCTATAAAGTTGAGTGGAAATTCTCAGATGCCAGAATGTCAGATTATCACTTACATGAATGGACATACTGTATATTAGCTCTGCTCTTCGATGAGGCTGCTGAATAACCTGTATCTTGAGCTAGAGGTGTACACAGTCTTCCCACATAGGCTGTTAGAAGAATTATTACCATACAAGAAGATTCACCATTGACATTATAATCAATTTGGGCAATATAAAGTTCCACATTAAAAATATTTTCAGACACTAATACAGAAGTAACTAATACAGGATTTCAAGACACACCCTGTTGCACATTCCACTGTGATTTGCAGTGCCATTCAAGGCACTTCAATGTACTCAATATAGTAGTTGGGCAACACCCCCACATGTAGCGCACTACATTGCACATGCTATTAAAAAAAAAGTAATGTCTGAGTTTTACTGAATTTTAGTGCATTGGGAGCCCATTGAAAATGAAAGGAGTGCACTGATGTAACACATATTTATGAGCAGCACAACACACGTTAACTTATATGTAAATGGACCCGAGTGAATTGAAAATGTAATTATAATTTTCAGTTATAAAAATGAGCAAATTACACATGGCAATAAAAATGCCACGTGCTTTATCGAAATGACACTCATGTCTAATAAAAGATAGTCCTTTTTTTTCTGTCAATGGCTTCTGTTGGCGAATTACAAAACACAATCACATTTATTACAGAGATCAAGTCATTCCACAGACAGCAAAGCATGCTGAATATCTGCAAGAATTAAAAACTGGCTGGTAAGTAAATCTCAAGTGTTACAGCACCAAATAGTATACGTATAAAATGGCAAGTTCATGATGTTGTTAGCTCTGGTTGCTTTTATAGTTTCAAAACCCATAAATGTTCATCACATTTAGAAAGAATCAAATTCACAATATTTGTTTATGGGTTACATGTTGGGCATTACAAAGAAAGGAAGCCCTTCGGTCTTTTGCCTGGTACACACTATGATTTTTTTTTGTTCAACCCAGTGGTCTGATGGAAAAAAAACTAAACTCTGATGTTAGTTCAGCTGAGCTATTGTGTTCTGACAGGGATACTGTGCCCCCACATTGGTCAGCGCTCACAGCTATTGGCTGCCAGCATTGATCTGATGCCGATCAGATGCTGGTATTCCGGACAGGCTGGTGTACACATGGGCTGAATGTTGGCCAGTTTCTGTTGAACCAGTCGATATCAGCTGCTATTTGGCGTGTGTGTGTATGGGGCTTTACTTTTTATCTACTACTTAGCAGAAATAAGGGATGATTTACTAAAGGCAACTAGACTGTGCATTTTTGCAGTGCAGTTGCAAAGTCTCATGCACACTAGAAAAGTTAAAAAACTGCTTTAGAAACACTGGACAAAAACAATAATGTTAAGCGTTTTTTGCCAGCGTTTAGCAGTGTTTAGCAGTGTTTAGCCTAATGTGTAAGCCACGTTTAGTAGCTTGAGCACTAAGGAGCAGGGCCCCCATTGTTAAGGAGAGGGCCGTGAAGCCGGCCGCCGAGTCATCAGCTGTCAGTGGGGTCTCCATGCTGACAGTGATCTGTCAGTGGCTGCAGCTGGTGGGAGGGGGAGGAGGGAGAGCCAGCTAGCAGTTTAAGAGAGGGGGTGCCTGGCCATCAGGGGGGTGGGGGCACTGAAGGGGATCTATTTTCACTGGTCTATTCCTATGTGGCTGCTCTGCAGCACCCAAAGTCAGCGTGAGGGCAGATGAGGGAAACCGACAGCTGCAGGGTAGCCGCAGAGGGATTGGGGTTTGCGAGGGGGAGGATTGGTGCTGGGGGGTGATCAGAGTAGTGAGGGTGAAGCCCAGAGAAAGGGATAGTTAGAGGGGGGAAGCAATTTAGATGACAGCAAGATGACAGGTGGACAGGCTGGTGACACAGCACGGTGGAGGCGGCATGTGGGGGTTGGTCACATTTCAGGTAAATAGGTCTGATTACTGATCAGAGCTATCAGTTTGTCCAGCAGCATCTGCTGAACAATTTTGCTATGAGCTCATGGTTAATGAATGCAGGTCTGTATGGCGTACGGTCCTGCCCAGCTAGAAGCAGTGCTGTAGGTTCAGATGCCGTATGGGCCTGGCAGTGAAAGGGTTAATGTTAAAGGCAACCACTAGGCAACACTCTTAATTCACTTATAAATGGCTACATAAAACATAATTTTTATATTATTATAATTTGGATAGAAGTGGAATTTATTAGTGACCAATCTATAGAATATAGAATCTGAAAAACTTGCATTTTTTTATGGGGGGAGGAGTAGCCTTTAATGCATGCAAGGGTGCATTATGTGTGCATGTTTATTCTTTTTCAAGCTGGATTTGTGGAGGCCAAACAATCCTGAGGAAATTCATGAAGGACAAGAGGTCCATGTCCATCTTCTCATCTCAATGAAATAAAAAACACATCTTCAATATAACATTCCATAAAAATATGTTCTTTTTTTAAAGAGCAGTTTTGGAGAATAAAGTAATAAAGGTTTTACAAAGAGTAGAGGTCTATGAAAGATCTGTTCACCCTTGAAGTTGCTGCACTGCTGTTGGAGCCTAGCACCATAATTTCTGGGACTCAATATGAAAGTGAAGGGCACACATAATATTAAATTTTGTTTCACTGTAAAGGAAAGGGTCAGCACCTGTTTGCACAAAGACTTTCGAGCAAGATTAGGTCTTTTTGGGTTTATTCCAGTAACAGATAGAGTATGTATTTCAGTTTTTAAAAAGAAAAAGTTGATCTGTCATTTAGCAATGGCAGCACTACAACTGTTAACTGAAAGATCCCTGGATGGCTTCTGCGTGTCATCAAACAGACCAGAATCGTCACCTTTTTGCCATTTGCAACAGGGTTAAGGGTGGTTGAACATGGTCAGGCATGTAAAAGTGAAAAGTGGGGGCAGCAACCATGAACCATTACCAAGTCACATGCATTCAACATTAGGAGGGCACATTTTTCAAGGGGAGGCGGTAAATCACCTCCCACTTCCAACTTTGAAAGGACAAGGTCCTCATCCCCACATCCTGTCTACATGGGTTGTGGGGGTCTACAGGGAAACATATTAAAATCTAGAAGCCCCCTTGGGCACCCCACCCCCAGTTAAATTAGTGCGCGGTGCATAGTACCCATTGCTACTCACTCACAAAAAGTGATTAAGCTAAAATAAAGATATGAACACTGTGAAAAACGTCCTGTATAAGAAAAATGAAAAAAAAAAAAACAACCAAACAGTATCCCATAGATCCAACATCAATGATGTAATCCAGCATTGTAGATCAATGTCAATCATGGTGACACCCCCCCCCCTACAATTTTGACCTGCCAACTTGACAACCCCCTGTTTCTGACTATGTTCACTCGCCACTACTCCCATCATAAATGACAGGTCCTTGGCCAGCTACTGTATGTATACAAATGGGTAGGCTCATATTTGGTCAATGACATTACCCAGGATCCCTGGCCTGTTTGTTTACAAACAGAAGGCATCAAGGATCTGTCATTTCATAATCATAATGCTACTGCCACAAAATGACAGGTTTCAAGGGTTTGGGTGGGTGGAGTGGGCAAAATATAGGCAATTTGATACCCCATTCTCCAAATTTCAAAGAGGCTGAGTTTGGGTTGAACTCATGTTTAACCCAAACCCAAAGAGTGTTCTAAACCGAAGCATAGTACAGGAAAGGAAACATTTTAAAACAATCCTGTGTACGCCTAGGCAAACTCCTCAGCAATGATATCCATGGAGATCTAAGCAGGTGTGAACTACTGGAAACATGCTTGAAAAGTGGGGTTAACCATAGCTCTCCACCGTCCATAATATAAAGAGACTATTCCTTTTTTGGTGCTAAATCCCTCTGTTCTGCTTTTCTTTTCTGCTGTCCCTCTCTTTCATCTGATGTATAGGCTTATATAAATAATGTACCAAACCCACTAAACCTTTCAGCCAATCTTTCAACTAATCACTTTTGTCTATTAACATTTTCTGGTCTGCATAACTGGTGTCATGGCAAGGGTGTGTCTGTTAGCTTCATTCTATGTGCTAAAAGATGCCTTCTTTTTTTTTATACCTTGGAAAGTTGTGAACTATTAGCTAGCTAATGATAATACACTTATACTTCAAATAGAAAACTGATTTTTAATTTGAATAACATGAGGAATGGATAGAGCCCCCGTTGGTGTTTTTTATTATCTGTTTCCCATTTGGGGAAATTTGTTTTTGTTCTTGTACCGGTGATGCTCAGAATATTGCTATGAGCTCAACATCTCAGTTCCCATTTTCTGGAGAATTCTCATTCTATCAAAAATTTGTTCTCTCTGGAAAAAATGTTGAATATTTTCCTGGTGACAAAGTGACTAGGTCGCTAATGGATTCTCCACAGATGGCAATAACAATAAAACAGAGGGTCCAGTCCTTCCCCAGTGTTTTGTTTCAGATACAAATTCAGTTTAGTTAAATGTTAGCTACACTCCATGGTTTTTGCATTATGAGGACTTCCACAGCTTTTGTCTTGACTTCTCAGTGTTCTGTTAATTTGATAAACTACATGTAATTCAAGACTAAAAGAGAGAGGACAGTAAGATACCAATGGGGGTAATAGAATATCAGGCAATGCAGTTTCAGGCTTATTAAGTTCTCAAAATTTCCTTCAGTTTTTGTACCTAAACTAGTCAGACTTTTACCTTAACTTGTGTTTTTCCACTATATACTCATCATGTATCTATAACATTACTTCCATATAAACAATATTCCTTTTTATACATTTTATACATAGAAAATATATTTTTGCCAGCCATGTAAACCGATCTCTGAAAACTTGTCAGCACCTATCTATTAGAGGGGTTAGATTGGAAAGAAGCAATGGTCAGATAACTTTGTAATGTGCATTTAAATGTGGTCAGATGGTAAGATAATCCTGTAATGTGAAATTGAATTTTTTTTTTTGGGGGGTGGGAGGCAGAACAAGTGTAACAAGTTACTTCTAGTGAAAAGTATCCCATGCCCAGGTAGTTGCAGTTTGCTGTGGAATTCATAGCTTCGTTAACACTGGATTTGACAGACACTTTCTCCCATTGCTGCAGCTAATAATTTCCGGCCCTCAATATAGGATCTATTTGTTCACTCTTCCCTATCCTCTGCCCTTGTCCATTCACAAAAAGCTTTGTGTTCTTTTAACAAAATGCATTCTGTGAATGGATAAGCAGAGATCTCCCCTTGTCAGGATCAGGATGTCACGTACCCGGTAGAAGAGCCTGACACGATGAGGAAGGCCTCTCTTACACCTCTGACTTGGAGCCCATAATAAAACAGACAAACAGATAAAACAGGCACAGGAGTACTGAGTGGCATGAATGCCTATTGGTCTTGTTAGTGGTAGGGCTGGACGAGCTCTCTGGATCAAGCAGGGGAAGACTAATGCGGACACGTGTGAGCAGGAGACTGGAGCAGGCTGGCACTGGCCACAGCAGACAGGCACAGGCTTGTCAGCAGACAGGCAGTGAGCAGGCACCAGTGGGATATAGGCAGAGACTCACAGCAGTCAGTCCAGCAGTGCTGAGGACGAGCCATACTCAAGTCATAGTCATACTTCAACAGATGGATCAGGTGCAGATGAGTAGAAAGGAGCAAAGTCAGGTTACAGGCTGAGTCGGTAACAGATCAGGTCAGCAGCAGAAAGGGGCACAGGCAGAAGCAATATCAGAGACAGGCCGGGGTCAGTGCATGTGATGTTCAGTAGTAGTCAAGACAAGCCGGGTCAGTAACAGTAACCAGATGCAGAGTAACTAGTAGCAGGAACGCTGCAGACAAGACAGCACTGAATCATAGCACAGGCTCAGTTTCGATAGCCCACTTGGCACCAATGCAAGCAACAGATGCACGAGCGTGAGAAATAGATGTACGCACATGCATACGAATATGCGAGTGTGCCTGTGCATGAGCACTAGCTCATTTCCTATGTGCATTTAAAGGAAGCTGAATTAGCCTGCACGTATTCACAGGATTCCGTCTGGAAGAGTCATCTTGTGTGCTTTTATGCCCTTCCTGACACTGGATCTTTCCATGTCCATTCATAGAACGCCTTGCATTCTATGAAAAGAGTACAGAAACAATTGAGTACTGACGTGATACTTTTTTTATTTGCACTAACATACAATTTTGTAACATACAAAATTGTATGTTAGTGCAAATAAAAAAGTATCACGTCAGTACTTAATTGTTTTTGTCGCAAGTGCACTAATACAGCTACAATCACCTCAAGCAATGTGAAAAGAGTACAAGGCTTTCTGTGAATGGATGATGCGAAAGGGAAAGTCTCAGTCCTTTACTGTATGAACGATGAGACTTCTCAGCTGCAGGGCTACAAGAAAATCATTGGGGTTAATTTTTCAAAACTGGAGAGTACAAAATCTGGTTCAGCTGAGCATTGGAAGCCAATCAGCTTTTAAATCCAGCTTGTTCAATATGCTTTGACAAAAAAAATCTGGAAGCTGATTGGTTTCTATGCAGAGCTTCACCAGATTTTGCACTCTCCAGATTTAGTAAATCACCCCCATTGCCTGTAGTGTTAATAAAGCTAAAGTTTTCACAGCAAACTTTAGAAATCTGGACATATGATGCTCCTCATTAGAGGTAACTTATTACACTTCTGTTATTCCAAAAAAAAAAATCCTGGAGTTCCCCTTTAAAATAAAAACCTAACTCATATTTTGTCTTTTTAGTGTGTTCAGCAATTGATAGATACAAATACGGTCTATAATGAAAATATGAAGCCCATGTCTTTGGACACTTTTGATTATACAACGTATCACCTTATACATGAGGTAAGAAGATAATTTTCCTTAAAGTGGAGTTCCACCCAAAAGGAGAAGTTCCGCTTTAAACCTTTGTCCCCCACTCCCCATTTAGAATTGGCACTTTTGGGGAGCGGGGGGAGTGGGTACCCGAATTTGACAGGTACCGCTCCCACTTCCGCTGCGATCGCCGAGGCGATCGGAAGCGGAAGTTGTCTTCCCCCCTCCCTCCCTGTAGTCTTCTGGGACATGTATGCAGGTCCCAAAAGACTACGGGGTCATTCACAAAGCGCAGCACTTCTTGAATATGTCCAGTGGGCACCGGGGTGTGAAGCCGCAAGCTGTCACAGCCGGGTGCCCACACTGACGATGCCGGCACCAGGGAGAGAAGACAGCCGGTGAAACCAGCGGTGGTGAGGACACCGCTGGACCGAGGGACAGGTAAGTGGCTGTATTTAAAAAGTCAACAGCTACAGTTTTTGTAGCTGCTGACTTTAATTTTTTTTTTCAGGTGGAACTCCGCTTTAAGCTATTTCAATAACTACCGTTTTCACTGTAAAAGAGGAGCAATGTTGGGAAATTTTGCACTAAAAAAGTGTAGACCAGGCAGGACACTAAAATAGAAACTTATAGATACTGTAGATGCTGGAAGATGGTGTTTAGGGAGAAGCCAAGCCAAGAACCACACTAATGAAAAGATTTGGAAATACAGAGGCAAAGATCAATCTGAGAAAACAAACACTATACTGACTAGAGGAGGGGGTGAACAGATGATAGACCAAATATCAAAGGAAGTGGAAGAAGACAAACAAGTCACATAGTGAAATGTTAGTGTCTCAGGAATTTCAGAGTTGACAGGTATTTCAGGTTCATTTATACAATAGAAATAAAGAAAAAATGCATGATTCAAGGTATAACCAAGGAACATCTTCACCCATCCACAAAAAATACCTCCACCAGTTCTCTAGTCAATTACATTGTAAAAAAAGAAAGAAAAAGAAAGGCCCTTTTACTTATATTAATTTCTGTTCACATAACATTCTGGGTCCCGAATCTTCTACTGTATCTTCC
The DNA here is from genome assembly GCF_062004578.1 of Staurois parvus. Classification (NCBI taxonomy): domain Eukaryota; kingdom Metazoa; phylum Chordata; class Amphibia; order Anura; family Ranidae; genus Staurois; species Staurois parvus. Next base: position 19,248,121 of record NW_028317807.1, read on the forward strand.
GAACTGTAGGGTGGGAGAGTCCTTCTTTGGTGCTCCTGTCACTGCCTGGATGCTTTGTACATTTCCTATCGCATCCACTATATCTGGTCTCACACAGTACACAGAATATGGAAATGAAATTATTTCAGTAAATATAAACTGCTTAATACCTTTTCTCATCAGATGTGAGAGCAGTCTTGTGACTTCTATCAGTGTCCAGCCCAGTACTAAATAAAGCTTGTAGGAGGAGTTTTCTTTCTGCTCTAGGAGGATGCAAAACCCCTGACCTCTGTACTGATTGGCCCTGTGCTGATCACATGCACTCTCCCTAGAAAAAAGCCTCTCTAGCAATACACACTAAACTGAGCATATGCATGTGGTTACGGATTTAGTCTGTCTTATCAGGAGATAAGACCTGGACATTTGAACAAGAGGAGGGGCAGAGAAGACAGGATCAAATGGCCTTTTTACACAATGCAGGGATTAACCCCTTAGGTTCTAAAGTGAGTATAACAAGCATGCTTTACTGCATATACAGACTGATTTTACTGGTGTGGGTTTAGTAACACTTTAAAAGACAACAAGAATGGACTGTTATATTGTAACTTTATGGTTTGCTACGAAGAATGTGTAATATTGGCTTTCATTTGGGAAACACTTTAACCTCCTTGGCGGTATGATTCTTTCTGATTTTTTGTGCTGAAAGCGGTACCATTTTTTTGCATGGATATATGTAGTTTTTTGTTGTAGGCTGTAATTTTTAGGAATAACTCACTGAAATCTGTCCGAACAAGAGTCTATTAAACATTCCGGATATGATAAAATTTGAAACACAAAATCATAAATTATAATTTAATAAATAATCATAAAAAATAATAATATAATAATAATAAATTTAATTCAATAATATAGTCAAACCAAAAACACTGAAATTTGAAATACAGAGGCAAATTCGCACATCGCTGAGCAAAGTCGCAAAATCGTTTTCAGTGTCTGATGACGAATTTCCCCACGAATCATTTCCACTCAATTCTGCAAGTGGTTCTGATTTACTATCGCTGTTCTAAAACCGCTTTTGACGTAAAGGGACGCTTTTTGGACGCCATGGACTTTTCTAAGTTTCCAGGCAGAAAGAACATTCAAAATGTAGGCAGGTCACAGGACAAAGCACTAGGGACAAAATGTATGTGAAATGGGTTGAAACAGCAATGTTTTACTATGTAAAATTTGTTTGGAAAAAAATGACATTTTTTTTTAATTTTTTAATTTCCTGCCGCCGGCGCCTGTACGTCCCGACGTCACAGGGACCGGAACACAGAAGCCGGATGCCGGCATCAGCCGGAGGAGATGGCCGGGGACGCTGTAGGGGACACATTGCGGGAGCGAAGGACAAGGTAAGTGCTGCAGGGACCCCCAGAGCAGCGCCGCATGGTAAGCCCGAGTGTAGCTCGGGGTTACCGCTCTTGGTATAGAAATTTTACCCCGAGCTACACTCGGGATTACCGCTAAGGAGGTTAAAGAAGTATAGCCAAAGCTTTGTTGGCTGTACTTCTCCTGGGGATTGACGGAGTGCAGTTTGTTATGCACTCCTTTGACCCATTTTCAGCCGATGGTGAGAAAAGCCCAGAGACTGATGTCACAGAGCCGGTCCAGGCTCTGAAAAAATTCCACTAATATATTCAGTATCCACCCAGAAGCCTGGTACAGCACCTGTGTCAGCCTCTCAGTGATCTGCTGGGAGCCTGAGCCAGCCACTTAGTCGGAGACTGACAATCCCTGGCTCTCTGCTCACGGAACACTGAGAACTGAGCAATCAGTGGTCTTTGATTGCTCAGTTCTCAGTCTTAGAGCCGTGGGGGTAAGATGCAGCATTGGATTGATGCTGCATGCACCTAGGTGAGTATTTTTTTAAATTTTTATTTAACCCATACTTCTCTTTTAATTGTTGCGTTAGTTACACTATAGTGAGAGTTTGATAGAAATTATCCAGCAGAAGATGGGTTTTGATGTAAGAACAGGGAACCACTGGCCAATTGTTATTCATTAGTCAAAGCAGGCCTAATAACACTTCATGAAAAAGCATGTGTCGCTGCTAAAAACTATTTGAAAGTAAGCATTATTAAAAGATGAGATGCATCCAACTGGGGTATGGTTGCTGTACTGTATGTAAAAAAAAAATCAAATAATTCCAAAACCAAATATGTTTTTTTTTTTAATAATAGCATGTCTATTAGCCAAAAAAATATAATTTACTAGCAGGACTCCCTCCCCCATAGACTTCATTGGGATTCACTGCCAAGTTCAGATTTACCAAATTTCTAATTTCTCAGAAACCTTTACAAATCGAACCCCGGAAGATTCACTAATCTCTGAGCAACAAATACAAATGAAGACAGAGCTGCTATCTTAGAATTCCTATTTTATGTTATTCTAAGTTTTACTTGTTTTTATATTTATTATTGATCAAGGAGCCTTTGATAAAAAAATCACTTTTTTAATTTTTCACTTCCAGCTACCTGAGCGACATAACAGTAATAATGTCATTAAAAAAAGCCCTTGAAAATACAGACTTTTATATTGTCCCTGTCCTTAATATTGATGGATTTGTATGCTCCTGGACTACGGTAAGAAAATTTCAACTGACAAAATCCCATACACAGTTTGATAATGTTAATACCATATTTTAGCATTTAAAACCTTAAAGGGTATTCTTAACTAAACACATATTTAAGTTACAATGTATTACTGTAAAAATATGTAAAAGCTTAAGACTAATGATCATGGAGTTCAAAGAAATAAGGTCCTAGATAAGATAAAACAGCCAACATGTTTTTGTGGTTCCAACATTCCAGCATTCTTAGGGCTTATAAACTATACAGACTTGGAGCAGGCAGACTCGGTATTATATTTATAGGGTCTGCACAGGACAGCCTGGCAAAGGACAAGCTTTTCTATTCAAGCTGTGGCTGTTTTCTAATGAAAACAAACTATCAAAACAACATTTGTTTTGAGTATCTGTCATGTATTTAGCTGATTCGAACTAAAATATATCTAACTCAAAAACAGAAAATGAATATATTGCCGCTTACCAGTTCTTAGATGCAGTGACTGCATTAGCTTTCTTTTTGTTAGGCTAAACACATTTTCAGCAAGTACAGAAAACACCAGTTGATCTTGTCAGAAATGTGGTGTTTATGTCACTTCTGTAAACTCAACAAACCTGTATTTCTTTTGTAAAGTTCTAATCTCCCCATCTCTTATGTAATTGAGATGAACAAAGATAGATATATTGAGCACAGCCTGAGTGACCTCCTAAGATGCAGTAGAAGAATGAGCACAGCAGTTCAAGGACAGGAAGTACATTATTCACATGATTTTACAGGTGAAAATAAAGGAAAATAAGGTTTACAAATGTTCAAGCAAGTTCAATTGCACATTTTAAGTGAATTAAAAATTTGGAAAAACACTGCAATTTGGCATTTAAAATATTTGATCTTTCCTTTTTTACCTGTATATTTTAAGTTGGTGATAATGTGTCTTTAAGCAATTTATCACTTAAAGTGTTACTAAACCCACAACAGAAAAATCAGTCTGTATATGTAGTAAAGCATGCTTGTTATGCTCACTGTAGAACCTAAGGGGTTAATCCTCTGCATTGTGTAAAAAGGATTTTTTATCATTTATTCTCTGATCCTCCCTTATTCTACTGTCTGAAATCCATCTTCTGATAGTACTACGAGTCACTCTGAACATGCTCAGTTTGGTGTGTGTTGCTAGAGAGTGCATATGATAAGCACAGGGCCAATCAGCGCTGTCCAGACAGAGGGTCAGGGGTTATGGAGCCTAATAGGACAGTCAAAGTAGAATGAAAATCCCCCATACAAGCTTTAACCAGTGCTCAGCTGGACACTGATATAAGTCACAAGACTGCTATATTTTGTTGATGAAAAAAGGTATTTGGCAGTTTATATTTACTAAAATAATTGCATTTCCATGTTCTGTGTACTGTGGGAGACCAGATATAGTGAATTCAGGGTAATGGGTTTAGTAGCACTTTAAAGATTTTACTTTCATTTTCTTTTTATCCTTTGATTACACAGAAACGTCTCTGGAGAAAAACTCGTTCACCCCATAACAATGGAACATGCTTTGGGGTGGACCTTAACCAAAACTTTGATTCAAGCTGGTGTTGTAAGTTCATGGAAGACCAATGTTTATCTCTATAAAAATGTAGAAGTGGAAGTAATGGTGGTTTAAAATGTTATTCTGCATATACACTAAATCTCTCCTAAAACACCAGTATGGGTTTAGTAGGTACTCCAGTTTACTTAAAAAGCAGAATGTTATTTTAAAATGTGTAATATATTTACTGAATTGATATTTGTATTTATTTTATTGAGAGTTACACATACATATTAACATAGATTTGTGCATTATGTGATGTGTTTAGAATTCAATGTATTGTGCTATAGGATTTCATACATATTATGACAAGTCACATATATATATGTATATCACTATAACATGTATTTCACTGGAAGCTGAAGCCCCCATGGTATATACCCATGTGAGAAAATGCATGCTATTTAAAAAGATTGCTTGAAAATCCCAGTAGATCAGCAGTTTCTCAAATACTCAGACCAGGCCATCTGGCACCAACTACCATGCCATGTTCAAAGTCCCCTTTCATCCCCATTCTGATGCTCGGTTTGAACTTTAGCAATTCGTTTTCACCACGTTTAGATGCCTAAATGCATTGAGTTGCTGTCATGTGAATGGCGGATTAGCAATTTGTGTTAACCAGCAATTTAATAGGTGTACCTAATAAAGTGGCCAGTGATCTATAGGCAAGGCAGGTCAATCACAGCATTTTTATGTCAAATGCTGCATTTTTCTTTTGACCACAGCAGCGTTCATTCAAAAGGAAAATGCAGCTTTTGAATAGAATGCCCATCTATGTGAACCCTTAGATATTATATTAATAAACTTTGGCTGCCATAGTGCAGAGGGTGACATCATCTTCCTGCCTAGACAAGATTTGGCTATTCTGCATTGCCAAGATCTCACTGGAAGGTGCATAATGTCACTATTTTTCCTAGCCACTGGAGGAAAGGTTAGTATATTTTCTAACACTTTTTCCATGAGAGTAATTTTTTAACACTTTGACTAACTTTTTTAGCATGGGGGAGGTGGGACACATTTAATAAGCAAACCTTGAATTTTGGGTGCAAGGTCCACTTTAAACATAGAAATGGTCATGCAACAAAATCAATAGGTGGATTTTTATAGCTATCAGTGGCATCGCTATGGGGGTGCGAACTGCATTTGGGTGACACCTGCCAGAGAGGTGACACTGACCGCATCATTTACCCCCCTCCAGCGGTCTCAATGGTGATACTGACAGGGTGTGTAGGGAGTCTCCATAATGGGTGGGCACCACTGATTGGCTGAGGTGGCCGGCAGTGAAGAGGAAATAGAGGGAGGAGTCTAGGAGGTCCGTCTTCTAGATCCATGTGTGAGTTGAGCGGCAGGCCGGAGATGCATTGGATCCAGGAGGACACTGAGAGCTGAACCGGAGAGGTGAGGAGGGGGGGAGCTGCACACAGAACGGCGCCAGAGGGTCTCACTGAATGTCACCAGGGGGTGTCACTGAATGTCACCAGGGGTTTTCACCTGGTGTTTTACCGCACTGGGTGACACCAACCCTAGTGATGTCACTGATGGCTATATCCACAGTTTCTTAGCTTATTGGTGCTTATTCCTGCAGCTCCCCACTGACCACTCCCATGTATATACTGGAGTTCAGTTGGCTTAGACTTTCAGAGGAGGACAGGCAGGTAGGTACGCTTAATGCAGAAGAACCAAAACATGTCTTTTCTGCATTAAACAGTACATATTTTATATATATATATATATATACACATACACACACACACATATATACATACACAGTGCATCCAAAAGTATTTACAGCGCTTAACTTTTGCCACATTTTGTTATGTTACAGCTTTATTCCAAAATGGATTAAATACATTTTTTTTCCTCAACATTCTGCAAACAATACCCCATAGTAACAATGTAATAGAAGGTCGTTTTGAAATCTTTGCAATTTATGAAAAATAAGAAATGAAAAAAATCACATGTACATAGGTATTCACAGCCTTTGATTAATACTTTGTTGAAGCACCTTTAGCACCAATTACAGCCTCAAGTAATTTTGAGTATTATGCTACAAGCTTGGCACACCTATTTTTGGGCAATTTCTCCCATTCTTCTTTGCAGTACCTCTCAATGTCCATCAGGTTGGATGGGGAGCGTCTGTGCACAGCCATTATCAGATCTCTCTAGAAATATTCAGTCAGGTTCAAGTCTGGACTCCGACTGGACCACTGTAGGACATTCACAGAGTTCGCCCCGCAGCCGCTAATTTTTTATGTGGGCTGTGTGGTTAGGGTCGTCATTCTGTTGAAAGATGAACCGTCACCCCAATTTAAGGTCCAGAGCACTCTGAAACAGGTTTTCATCAAGGATGTCTCTGTACCAGGGGTAGACTGACCATTTGGAAACTCAGGCACTGTCCGAGGGCCCAGGGTCAGTAGGGGGCCCCATGAGATGCCCCTGGTACCTTTTTCATAGGCTTTTTTCAGTTTGGGCAAGGACACAGGGGCCCCATGATCCCTAAATGCCCGGGGGCCCCATGAGTTGTCAGTCCGTCCCTGCTCTGTACATTGCTGCATTCATCTTTCCTTCGATCCTGACTAGTCTCCCAGTTCCTGCTGCTGAAAAACATCCCCACAGCACGATGCTGCCACCACCATGCTTCACTGTAGGGATGGTATTGGCCAGGTGGTGAGCGGTGCCTGGTTTCCTCCGGACATAATATTTGGCATTCAGGCCAAAGAGTTCAATCTTTGTTTCATCGGACCAGAGAGTTTTATTTCTCATGGTCTAAGAGTCCCTCGGGTGCCTTTTGGCAAACTCTAGGTGGGCTGCCATTTGCCTTTTACTGAGGAGTGGCTTCTGTCTGGCCACTCTACCACACAGGCCTGATTGGTGGAGTGCTGCAGAAATGGTTGTTCTTCTGGAAGGTTCTATTCTCTCCACAGAGAAATGCTGGAGCTCTTTCAGAGTGACCATCGGGTGCTTGGTTACCTCCCTGGCTAAGGCCCTTCTACCTCAATCACTCATTTTGGTCGGGCGACCCGCTCTAGGAAGATTCCTGGTGGATCCAAACTTCTTCCATTTACGGATGATGAAGGCCACTGTGGTCATTGGGAAGTTCAATGCTGGAAAACATTTTCTGTACCCTTCCCCAGATCTGTGCCTTGATACAATCCTGCCTCGGAGGTCTACAGACAATTCCTTGGACTTCATGGCTTGGTTTGTGCTCTGAGACGCACTGTTAACTGTGGGACCTTATATACACAGGTTTATGCCTTTCCGAATCATGTCCAATCAACTGAATTTCCCACAGGTAGACTCCAATCAAGTTGTGGAAACATCCGAAGGATGATCAGTGGGAACAGGATGCACCAGAACTCAATTTTGAGTGTCATGGCAAAAACTGTGAATACTTATGTACTAATGTGTTTTTTGTCGTTTTTTATTTTTAATAAAAATTAAATTTTAATAATAAAAAGATTTCAAAACAAACTTCTTTCATGTTGTCATTATGGGGTATTCTTTGTAGAATGTTGAGGAATAAAATTAATTTAATCCATTTTGGAATAAGGCTGTAACATAACAAAATTTGGCAAAAGTTAAGCGCTGTGAATACTTTATGGATGCACTGTACAATATATTACATAATTAGTCTGGGTGAAAAAAAGACAAAAGTCCATCCAGTTCAATCATAAAAAAAAGTTATAATCCTATACCCACAGTTGATTAATTTACACAGACATGATGATAATGGAGAAAAATGCTTACAACTTGTCATCTTGTGTAAACCTTTGCCTGTTTAGTCATCCACCAGCGTTTCTTCCCTCTGCTTGATTTGTGTGCAATGTTTATTAATAGAACTTAAGGATGCAAACTGCAACAGTAATGATTGTTGGTGTTATATCCAGCATTTATGGGTTATCTCTATAACGGATAACATACATGGACTTCTGAGATTGGCATAGCTTAGTATAAGATCAGTCTGTGCTTTGCTTACAGTGTATTCCACCATGCACATCAATGTGATCTCATATCAAACACATGGTAAATGCATGACAAAAACGTGGAAAATTAATGATTATGTAATTTCAAAAGCCTGTACTCTATCTCTAAATGTGATGCTGATAATAGTTTCAGTTGGGAGGCTGCAGTGTCAGCAGAGATGTCCAAGTTGCTTGCATGCCTACATAAAATATACAACAGTGGTAAATATTTATAAAGCCAGGCTTTCGGGTGGAGCATATATATTTTTACTGCCCATGTGCAATCCTTATTGCAGGGTGATAAAGTAAGCATTAGCTATATGAATGTGATCAGCCAGGTCACAAATCTATGCAGATAACTAACAGGGGTTTAGCAATAGCTGTCATCACACAACACATCACGCAAGAGCAATTAACAAAGATGAAGCTTATTCTCTGGATAGTGTGTCTGCTGGGAACTTTTTTATTTAGGGGGTCATGTGAAAAGGTGCAATATAATGGGTAAGTATTGCAACAATTCTTTTTTTTTTTATAATATTTAAAGAACATAAAAGATTATTGTATGTAATGTATTCCAACCTAAGAAATGGCAGCAATCAACCTAAAAATGTGAATAAGCTACTTTTGTTTAGTTTTTTCTAAAATATATGATACCAAAAGCAGAAGACACGCTGTTCTGAACTTGAAGGAAAATGTTCACTACTTGTGTTATAGGCATCAACGTCTTTCTACGGAAAGTTAGCTCTAAAGCCTTGTATACATGATGAGAATATTGGACAAATGACCATTCCTTTTTTTTTTTTTTTCGTATGCTAGTCTCATATCCAAAGTGAAGAGGTTACTAAAGTTATGAAAATTCTTGTACAACAGAATACAACTTCAAAAGTGATGTAATGTGTTGTAGTGTAATGTAATGTATTCTTTCGTTTCTCCGCATTTGTGGTCTTGGTCTTGAATTTTTTTTCGAACAAATACTATACTGGTTAAATGAAAATTGTTCACTTTGGTACAGGAAAATGTTCGTGTTCGTCCCTTTGGATAATTTAGCATGAACTGTCGTGATCGGCTCTCGAAAGCTGTGTACTAATGATCAGATTATCGTATGATTGCTTTGAAAGCAGTGCTCTTTGTCTGATTTTCTCATTGTGTGTACTAGGCATGAGTTTTAATTACTGGTATAAAAATACAGCTTGCTATTAGATAGCTTTGCGGTTTTTGGAATATTGGCTTTTTGGTCATTTTTCTTTGGCTTAATCAGTAATGTTTGCTGCTAGTTAAAACAGTGTATGTTTCAGAAGTCATACCTTGTATCAGTCACATAATACATGGTAAACAAATGGAAAAAAAATTGTACCCTAGCTACAAACAATTCACTTACCATCAATACAAAAAGAATAATACAACTATTTCATACAGGAGCATAACTACAGATCATGGATTCCCATGGCAACATTATGATGGGCCTCCCTGGAAACCTTCCTGCCATCATCCATCCTAAACCAGACTAAAGCCCACAGATATTTACTCCTTTCACTTCCTTGCCAGTGCCACCATCTTTTCATCCATGTGGTTCCACCATTCTAATTGGCCAGCTGAGAATGGCATTACGCCCAAACATAGGAGTTCCTTCAACACTGAACTATGCCAAGAATGTCCAATGAGCTGCATATGCACAGCTCAGTGCATGCTAAAGAATATTTAAAATAGGCAGGCAAGTTTGTTTTATTGTAGAAGTGATATTGCATGTCTCTTCTGCAATAAAGAGTATACCTGCTCCAAATGTTTATTTTTTGCACTTTAGTTTCCCTTTAACATAAAGTATATCCACTGTAAATCAAGCACACATAGCAAGAGAGCTGTTGGTATAGTCAGTACACTACAAAGTACCAGAGATGTGGAAAGAAGTTGTAAGGGAAGAAGGGGTTTTATTTAAACTATACTACATCTGAGCACCACAAACCAAAAATGCTATTTAATTCACTGTTAATATTCAAAGCAATCTATCCCATCCATCTATGTCTCCATACTTTACTTTGCTGAGAAATCACTTTGAATAACACCCCCTACAGGGGGGACTGACAACTCATGGGGCCCCAGGCAATAAGAGATTATGGGCCCCCCTGTGTCTCTGCCTACACTAAAGCCAAAGCCACACCCACACAACACCCCACCTACATATTGCAGTTCAGCTGCATAGAAAGGACATTACAAATAATTTAAAAAGCAAAACAACACTGAGGGGTCCCCCCTCCATTCATACCAAGCCCTTCTGGTCTGATATGGGTTTTGAGGGGAACCCTTATGCAGAAATTAAGAAAAAACGGTGTGGGGTCCTCTCCCAAGATCTAGACCCTTATCTGAGCATGCAGGTCAGAAAAGGGGGGGGGGATGAGCGAGCGCCCCCCCCCAAACCATACCAGGCCACATGCTCTCAACTTGGGGGGTGCTTTGGGGAGATTCCCCCCTCCAAAGCACCTTGTCCTCATATTGATGGGGACAAGGGCCTCTTCCCCACAACCCTAGCCTGTGGTTGTAGGGGTCTGCAGGTGGGGGGCTCATAGGAATCTGGAAGCCCCCTTTGGCAAGGGGGCCCCCAGATCTCGGTCTCCCCATGTGAATGAGTTATGGGGTATATGGTACTGCTACCCATTCACAAAAAAAAAGTGTAGTGTGAAAAAAGACAGGAGACAGTCTTTGACAAGTCCTTTATTTGAAGAAGAAAAATAAAAGAATGTCCACCGAAGTAGATGCAACGTCAATCACGATGGCAGGTGCTACCTGAAAAAGAAAGGGGAAAAAAAGGCTCTGGTCCCGATGCTGGCTCCCGGCTGTCTGACTGCTCTGCTGGTTTCACAGGTCTTAAATATGTAAGGGGTGGGGCCACCCAGTGACATCATGCATGTGGCCCCACCTCCTTGTAATATCATTGACCCAGCATGCCGTGATTGATGATGCCACAAGGGACGGGGTCACACACGTGATGTCCCCGGGTGGCCCTGCCCCTTACATATTTAAGAACTATCAAGCCAGCGGAGCAGTCAGATGGCTGGGAGCCAGCGTTGGGAGTGGAGCCTTCTTTTTTTTGGGTACCGGCAGCGGTGGCCATCGTGATTGATGCCCCAAAGCCCCCCCCTTTGTTGAGGGCATGTGACCTGGTATGGTTCAGGAGGAGGGAGGCGCTCGCTCGTCCCCTCCCTTTCCTGACCTGCTGGGCTGCATGCTCGGATAAGGGTCTGGTATGGATTTTGGGGGAGACCCCCCACACCATTTTTTTTTACATTTTGGCGTGGGGGTTCCCCTCAAAATCCAAACCAGACCCTAAAGGGCTTGATATGGATGGAGGGGGGACCCCACACCTTTTTAAATTATTTTTTAATTGCCGGCAATTCTTTCTTTTACATTCAGCTGTTAGTGGGGAACCCCGCTGACAGCTGAAACATGAACGCATGGTTTTCACTACTAAAATACCACATGACTTGATAAAATAACTCATGCAGTATTTTAGTAGCGGTTTTTGGTGAATTTATTGGGGTTTTTTTAAAATGGTATGCCGTATCCTACGGCATACTCGGATGAGTGAACCTCTCACTGGGTCCCCTACTGACCCCGGGCCCTCGAACAATGCCCGAATGCCCGATCGGTTAGTTCGCCCCTGACCCCCTAGCATTTCTGGTCATGGTTATCTTGAGTAAGGCAGATGATTCACGTAGCATTTACTTCCTGGAATCCATCTACCCTTAGCTCAGGTATGCAGGCAGGAGGTTGTGCTTAGCTGAGAAAACCCCTCCTCCTGCCTGTAGGCTCCTGGGATGTATGACATAGTTTGCCTAGGCCTGTAATCCAGAAAGTAACTGAAGAAGTGTGAAAAAAGTAAATACAATATACTTTTCTATCTATGTACTAAGGCTAGCAGCATAAGGATTACAAATAGACGATGTTGATTATGAGTGAACTTTTAATATTTAGGCTGCTTTCACACTGCTCCAATAGAAAAACACAGTTTAAATGGATATGCATTTGTACAGTGTTTTTGTTGTGTTTTTGATGCATTTTCTGGATGCCTATTACTCAGCATGCTCCTGTGAAACCTTTGCATGTGTCTCAATAAAAGCACCAAAAAATGCAATGCAGGAGAGTTTTTGACTTTTTGAAAACTGCACCAAAGATGCAACAAGCAGGACTTTTCAAAACCTGCAGCACAGTGGTGCAAAGTCCCATAGGATTTAAAGGGATTACATTTTTGCTGCATTTTTAGCATGGTAAAAAAACAGAAAAAATGCATTAGTGTGAAAGTAGACTTACTTTCTAGATGTGGAATTGCTTGGCACATTTGCAGTGCCTTGGAATGGAAATAGGCCACAAATGTTGAAAAAAAAAAGCAGGATTTTCCCCGCAGCAAACACTGGCAGCTGAGCTGCAGCTGTAGAAGCATTGTGTGGCACCTTTACAGTGTTTGAGCACCAGAAAAGGTCGTAAACTCAAGACTCAAAGAGGGATTTACCTTCAAACATAAGAAAATTTGCAGCTTCAGAGACATTTTGTGGCACAAACCAGTATTTACTGGGCAGCAAACATTATAAAAACATTAGAAATTGGCAGCTGAAGTGCGGCTGCCAAACATTGTGTGGCACCCGTACAGTGCCATAGCCCCCAAATAGGCTGCACATTTCAAGGCGCAATCCAGAAATTTGGCAGCTCTAGAAACATTGTGTGGCACATTTACAGTGCTAGAAAACTGCAAAAGACTGCAAGGTATGAGGTGAAACGCAAGATTTATCTTGCAACAAACATTGCAAATTTGACAGCTGTAGAAATATGGTGTATCATCTTTACAGTGCCAGAGCTCCTTAATATGCCAGGAGAGGCAGCAGGAACTGGTAATGGTTGCAAATATCACTTTTTTGAGGGGAGGCCCAACGACATTTAAAACACAATTTTGTAGCAGCAACAGCAGGGATTTTCTAATAATTGATAATCCAAGACTGATTCATTTTAATAAAAGTGGGACACATTGTTAGGGGACAGGCAGATTTCTCTAGCAGAAACAAAATCTTCTGCTCTGCTGAAGACCTTCTCATATAGCACATTGGCTGAAGGGCAAGCCAGAAGCTCCAGTGCATACTGTGCAAGCTCCGGCTAGTGGTTCAGCCTGGACACCCAATTGCAACTGGGGTCCTCAGCTCTGAGAGTGTCCACATCTGCTCTGGACCCAATATAGTGAGCAATCAAGTGGTTCAAGAGCTGCCAGCGACTTCTGTCTGTAGCCAAGCCTGAGTCACTGTGTTTTTAAATAAACTGGGGCTTAGGCAGACAATACATCCAAAGCTTATATTTTCAGTGATTAGAGGATCAAAGGCATGTTGGTCGAGTAGCTCTAGGTGCCACCAGGAAATGTGACAAAGAGGTTCTAAGGCTGTACCTCCTCAAATTACCACATTTAAGGCTCCCTCTGGGTTGGTGTCAGAAGATTGGCCATTTTCCCATGTATCGATGATCAAAAGGGTGGCCACCCAGTAGTGGTCCCTCTCTAATTACTTGAACCCTGATGTCTTTATGCAAGAACATTCAGCACAAATAGCCTGCAGAAGAGGACCCCAAGCCCTCAATGTCGCTGTCCTCAACAATATCACTCCACTCAAGTACAACTCATAGGGTTTGGTAAGGAAGAAACATGCCCTATTACCTCTTCACCTCTGGCACCCCAACCCTTCTTTTATTCCTCCTCTGCCACGGATGGAGGCAGTGGGTAAAGGATCTGGCAGAAATAAGCAAGTACTCTTCTTCCTCCAGCTGCTGTGTCTCTAGAGTTAATGTCTGACGCAATGCAGTGTGTACTCCAGGAGGAATGCAAGAAAGATTGTGTCTGCGATCCCTAACTCCTTGTGGCTCATCATTTTTGTTGCCTCTTCAAAAGGTAACAAAATTCTGCATACCGTATATACTCGAGTATAAGCCGAGTTTTTCAGCACATTTTTTGTGCTGAAAAACGGCCCCCTCGGCTTATACTCGAGTCAACGTCTGCAGATGACATGCCGTCCCTGTCATCTGGACACACCCCCGGGATCAATCCTCACCGGTGATTGGCCGCCGGAACTGTAGCTCAGGAGAGGCACACAGGCGCCCAATCACTGGCGAGGAGGTGGAGCTTGGAGAGGAGGAGCCGAGCGGCACCGCGAAGATCGAGCGAATGAAGAGGAGGAGAGCGGCCGGAGAAGGAAGAGATCTGACCGGTAAGTGTGTACCATGGGAGAGGGAGGGAGCGAGCGAGTGAGCCCAGGCTGGAGCAGGGGTCACCAACGATGGGGCACTATTCCTCCCCCCACTGACACCAACGATGGGGCACTATTCCTCCCCCAACTGACACCAACGATGGGGCACTATTCCTCCCACATTGACACCAATGATGGGGCACTATTCCTCCCCCCACTGACACCAACGATGGGGCAGTATTCCTCCCCCCCACTAACACCAACGATGGGGCACTATTCCTCCCACACTGACACCAATGATGGGGCACTATTCCTCCCCCCACTGACACCAACGATGGGGCACTATTCCTCCCCCCACTGACACCAACGATGGGGCACTATTCCTCCCACACTGACACCAATGATGGGGCACTATTCCTCCCCCCACTGACACCAACGATGGGGCAGTATTCCTCCCCCCCACTAACACCAACGATGGGGCACTATTCCTCCCACACTGACACCAATGATGGGGCACTATTCCTCCCCTCGCTGACACCAACGATGGGGCACTATTCCTCCCACACTGACACCAATGATGGGGCACTATTCCTCCCCCCACTAACACCAACGATGGGGCACTATTCCTCCCCCCACTGACACCAACGATGGGGCACTATTCCTCCCACACTGACACCAATGATGGGGCACTATTCCTCCCCCCACTGACACCAACGATGGGGCACTATTCCTCCCCCCACTGACACCAACGATGGGGCACTATTCCTCCCCCCTCGGCTTATACTCGAGTCAATAGTTTTTCCCAGTTTTTTGTGGTAAAATTAGGTACCTCGGCTTATATTCGGGTCGGCTTTTACTCGAGTATATACGGTATTTCCTGAATGAGAAGCAATTGATAAAGTGAAAAGAACCACAGCACCCAGAGACTGTCCTCCTACCATAATCACACAAGTACGTATCGATGGCATATCGCTGCTGGTGCAGCCTCTACAACATGGCCAAAGTTGAGTTCCAGTGCATGTGGATGTCACAGATGAAGCTGTTGGCAGGATGGGCAACTGACAGAGTAAGGAAGCCTGGTTGATAGCGTCCCACAACATTTCACCCACTAACATAATTAATCAACTGAGGGCCTTAAAGTACGGGTAAATCTATTCCCCCTTGTAGCTTGGAAAGCAAAGAGAAAATTATTTCATGGTGGTTTCTATGTTTTTAACTATATTAATATTTTCTAGATGTATGATGCTCATATTTTGGGTATTTTTGTACATATTTCTTATTAATGTGTGGTGGAGGAAGGCATATCATATTCTATAAATAACCAATCATTTTGTTTACATAGGTTAGTGCCAGTTTTATCTTCTTTTGACAAACTTTTAACCTTTGCTTTAGTTGTTGAGTCTTCACATTGGCAATTGTTACTTTATCAAAAGCTGAAATGAATAGTCACAGTATATTGTGTCTATATCTACAAAGTAGGACCAAACACTGTGATCGTATTACCCTCTGCTGTCCATCTAAACACACTACAGTATTTAAGTTTTGTCTCATGTATAATGTAATATGAACTATGATTTTTTTATATTAATCACATCATTTAAAGTGTTGGTAAAGGTAAATGTTTGTTTTTTTTTAACTGAATACATACTTTGCATTAAGTTAAAAAAAAGTTTCATAGCAGCTCCCATGCAGAAACAACCCCACCCCTAAATACTTACCAGAGCCCAATTGCGATCCAGCGCCGTGCATGTCTGCAGCAGCTCTTCCCCCCTCTCCCCTGTCTCACAGGCTTGGCTGACAGCAGCAGGAGCCATTGGATTGAGAGAGAGTTCAGCAAAGGCTCAGGTTTTTGCTTGACCCTCCTTATCTTGCCCCAATGGCCCTCTTTACTGCTTGATGTGGCATATCCTAAACCTCTGCAACCCTTTTTGATTCTTCCATCCCTGTCACTAGAGATCACAGATGTTGCGGTGGATGCAGAAAGAGAATCTTGTTGAGGGGAGGAAGATATGGGAAATGGGAAACAATTAGGAGGAAGAGAGTGGACCTTTTGCTACTGATTTGTCACATTAAGATGCTGCTCCCAAAGAGCTCTGCGAGGAACCATAGCTTTGTATAGCAATTAACTCTTCCTACACAAACAGCTCTCCCTAAACTGCTCCAACACTGTCAAATGGCTGCTGGAGACCCACCCTTTTATAGAGAGGTAGCTGGCACATAACAAAGGCCCCATTATTAGCCCTTCTAAGCCAGATGACCTCACTTAAAGGGCCATACAGTGCATTATGGTTACACTCTGGATCTGCCATGAACCTATGGTAATGGTGAATCCGAACTTCAATTTATGCTGGCTAATTGTTTTTTAAAAATTGACAAAAGTAAAGTGACATGTAACACAGAAGAAAGACTGGTGCGACATAGATATTTATCCACATTGTTATTGAATCAGAGGCGTAACTAGAACCTTCAGGGCCCCAGTACAAAAAAACATAAAGGGGCCCTCTGACCTCTGGTTGGGGTCCTTTCCTCTGAACTTGGGTACTTTCCCACTGATCCTGGGGTCCTTTACTCCAGTCATGGGACCCTTTATTAGGTTCCAGAAGTGGGGCCCTTTCACATGTTCTGCAGCAGGTCCCTTTCCTGTCTTCTTGGTCCCCCCCATGGTGGCAGAACACCAGGGCCTGGTTGCAAGTGCAACCTTTGCAACCCTGGTAGCTTCACCACTGCTGCCAGTAGGTTTTTTTTTTATTTTATTTTTGTATTATTTTACCATTTTATTTTAGTTTTTTTTTTTTTTACAAGTTCATATTTCATTATTCTTTACATTTATTTAAGGAGCCCAATTGAGGGTCTTGCTGAATTATCAGGGGTCTACACATACCTCTAATATTTCACCTTTGAGACAGAAAAAAGAGATTGAGGAAAATGAGCCAGCAGGGGTGGGAGGGCGGGGGGTCAAGAAAGCACACAGGGGCCCCGGGGATATCAGGCGACAAATATCCTGAATAGGGGTGGTGGCAGGGGTGACATATAGAGGAACCAATCCCCTCCATTTTAATCCAGTAGCCTCTGAAGCCTGAGAAAGGGATAGGAGGAGAAGCTGGCTTTCAGCAGCTGCAGGAGGAAAATAGAGAACATTGTTTTCTATATATGCTGCCCCCACCACCCCTCCTATCCAGGTGTACAGGGGAGCCGCATGGGCCTACTGAAGCATGGGTCTGGGTCACAATTGCGACCCCTGCGACCACTGTAGTTATATCCCTCTATTGAATTTATATATAAAAGCAACATAGACTAAAAAGTGTACATTGGACAGTGCATGCATGGTCTGGCTACCAAATTATTTTTTTACCAGATTTTACTATATACATTTTGCTCATCTCTTTTCCTGTGTGCATACTTATGTTCATAGTAGGCACCTCCTATCTTAGCCTTATCTTGACTAACAATCATTTAGGAAAATAATTTCATCCTAATTTCCAGATGTATCTGTAGACGGATTCATGTTCTAGTCACTGTCCAGTCTTCCAAAAATTGGCAATTTTGCCTTTGTAGGCATCTTTACTTCACAGTATATCTCAAATAAAAAAATGCTTGTCCATGCTCAGATAAATTAAGCATAAAAGTCATTAACCCAGACAACAAGCATTTAATCATTACACATTTTCAGTGCTCATTTATGGATCTGTTGTGCTGAATGTACAAAGTCAGCATAACTTTGCAAACCTGCATATAATTTGAGCTGTAAATGATAAATCTAAAGTCCTTGAACATAATAAAGCCAAACAGAGAGCCTGTAATAGTTCCAGAACTGAATCCCAGATAAGAAAAATTAAATTAAAAATAATAATGGAGGGGCTTTTGAGGAAGAGCAGAGGGAGGAGGCTCTGCTGGCAGTACATTAATGTTCCCTTCATGTTACCCAACATTTCTCACAGTTGTATCTCCTTTTAAGGGTTCATTTTACGCCAGTGAGGCTATTTCATATGAGGGTGCAAGATGATCCAGTGTGTACAAGCTGTAGTAGAGATCATGGTGACTTGGTACATTTATTATGGTGTTGTCCAAAACGCCATATACAGTTGTGTTCAAAATAATTGCAGTCAGACATCACTAACCTGATCAATCACTGTTTTTGGTAGAAATTATATTTCTACATGGCAAATAAATTACTAGCAGGTGTAGTAGAGTAAACGAAATCGAGCAGATCCAACAGTCATGACATGCATGCTGCTGATTCTGTGTAATTGAATCACTAATTGAAAGGGGCATGTTCAAAATAATAGCAGTGTGGAGTTCTATTAGTGAGGTCATTCATTCTTTGAAAAACAGGTGGCAATTATTGCCCTTATTTAAGGAAGGAAGACAGCAAATGTTGTACAGTGCATTTCTCTCTGAAATTCAGAGGAAAATGGGTCATTCCAGACAATGTTCAGAAGAACAGCGTACCTTGATTAAAAAGGCTGCTCAGCTAAAATGATCGCAAATGCTTTAAAATGGCAACCAAAACCTGAAAGACGTGGATGAAAGCGAAAAACTTCCATTCAAATGGATAGAAGAATAGCCAAAATGGCAAGGGCTCAGCCAACAATCATCTCCAGGAAGATCAAAGAAGGTCTAAAGTTACCTGTGAATACTGTTACAATTAGAAGACACCTATGTGAAGCCAAGCTATCTGCAAGAAGCCCCCGCAAAGTCCCACTGTTGAAAAAAAGACATGTGCTGAAGAGGTTACAATTTGCCAAAGAGAACATTGACTGGCCAAAAGAGAAATGGCGCAACATTTTGTGGACTGATGAAAGTAAGATTGTTCTTTTTGGGTCTAGTGGCCAGAGACAGTTTGTCAGACGACCCCCAAACACTGAATTCAAGCCACAGTACACTGTGAAGACAGTGAAGCATGGTTGCGCAAGCATCATGATATGGGGATGTTTCTCATACTACAGTGTTGGGCCTATTTATCGCATACCAGGGATCATGGATCAGTTTGAATACATCAGAATACTTGAAGAGGACATGCTGCCTTATGCTGAAGAGGAAATGCCCTTGAAATGGGTGTTCCAACAAGACAATGATCCAAAACACACCAGTAAACGTGCAACATCTTGGTTCCAGACCAACAAGATTGACGTTATGGAGTGACCAGCCCAATCCCCGGATCTTAATCCAATAGAAAACTTGTGGGGTGACATCAAAAATGCAGTTTCTGAGGCAAAACCAAGAAATAGAGAAGAACTGTGGAATGTAGTCCAATAATTCTGGGCTGAAATACCTGTTCACAGGTGCCAGAAGTTGGTTGACTCCATGCAACACAGATGTTGTCAGGAATGGACTAGCCAGCATTGGTGGGACTCACCTGCCTTTTGATCTGCAGTACCAGGGCTGGCCAGCGGATGCTCCCAGCAATCAGAGACTCAACTTTGCAGCCAGCTAACACCTGGAACTGATTATGCTGGGGTATTTAAGGGATGGCCAGACTTGCAAACTCTGCCTTGGTGTTGTGTTTCTCTTGGGCCCTGTATCCTGTTCCTGCTCTCTGTTCCTGTGTGATTCTCTGCTACCTGTTCTGATCCCTGGCTTGTCTGACCATCCCTCTGCCTGACCCTCTGTACTACGCTGCCTGCTACCTGTTCTGATCCCTGGCTTGTGACCCTGACCATCCCTCTGCCTGACCCTCTGTACTACGCTGCTAGCTACCTGCTGAACCTGGCCTGTGACCCCGACCAATCTCCGCTTGCTCCCCCTGTACCTACCTGCCCAATTGATATTGACCCGGCCTGCCTGACGACGCTTGCTTGTATGTACTGTTATCTGTGGGTGGTTGGTTTGGTTTGTTTGCACTGTATTATGTTTAGTATTGCACTGCGTTTATGTTTGTATTGTTAGTGTTAATAAACTATATTGTTTATCACATATCTGAAGTCTGCGTTTCCCTGCGTCAGCCACACACCTCTGGTCACACCTGGGTGCCCTGACATTACACCAAGGCCAATCCTGACCAGAAGTGGCTGCACAGGGAAGCCATCTTGGCTTGTTGCTGGGAAGGATGGATCTGGATGAGGTTGTGTATTTATATCTGCTAGTGTTTGATGACAGGGAGTATGCTTATCAAACTCTGAAGGAGTATCCCAGGGATCAACTACTAGAATGTATATGGCTCGCTCATGTTCTAGTAGATCAGGGCACAGAGTTCTCTGAGGTGCAGCCATTGATTGAGGTTTGTGCTGAGTTGGTTTCATCTGGTTCCCCCGAATGCAGGGATGAATTTTTGCCACCATTTAGTGCCGACCAGGTAGAGTCCCTGGTGTGGTTATTAGAGGATGATGTGGGTTACTTTCTGGAGCGTTATTCCACATGTTCACCACAGATACTAAGAGATTGTATAAACGCAGTGCAGTCATTGACCAGACAGGCTTTGTGTAAGCTCAGCTTTGTTCAACCCATACTGCAGACATGGACAGACTTGTTGCACCCAGCCTCAGTCAGCTTACAAAGACCCAGTCCTGCTTCTAACTCTACTCCTGTATTCCCACCAGCTCCTCCAGTTACAGCCCAGTATACTTGGCTATCTACCGCATGTCAGTACCCTGTTCCCACTCGCTGCACCTATCCTGCCTTTAACCCTGTAAAAAAGCCCTCTGTAGCAACTGCTCCCTCTCCTGTTCCATCCTCCAGTTTTTCTCTGTCTCCAGCTGCTCCATTCGTTTGCAGACCTGCGTTTACTTGCAGGGCTCCAGTAGTTAAAACCAGAAAAAAGCGAAAATTCTTTCCAACCAATACCATCCTGCCAGTATCCAAACCGGTGAACCTGCCTTCCGTGACTCAGCCTGAAGCCTCTACTCAGCCTGAAGCCTCTCTTCAGCCGGATGCCTCTCTTCAGCCGGATGCCTCTCTTCAGCCTGAAGCCTCTACTCAGCCTGAAGCCTCTCCTCAGCCTGAAGCCTCTCCTCAGCCTGAAGCCTCTCCTCAGCCTGAAGCCTCTACTGAGCCTGAAGCCTCTACTGAGCCTGAAGCCTCTACTCGGCCTGATGCCTGCATTCAGCCTGATGCCGCTACTCAGCATGATGAACTGATCCAGCCCGACGATCCTATTAGGCCAGTTGACTCGATGCCCGCTGTTGATCCAGATGATCCGGTACCTGATCCAGTGCCCGCTGTCGTGCCAATTGACTCAGAGCCAGCTGTCATACCTGGTGACCCGGTGCCCACTGCCTTGCCAGATGACGCGGTGCCCGCTGGCAAGGCAAATGACCTGATGCCTGGTGACCCAGTGCCCGCTGTCATACCTGGTGACCCGATGCCCGCTGTCGAGCCAGACAATCCGATACCTGATGACCCGGTGCCCACTGTCTTGCCAGACGACTCGGTGCCCGCAGTCTTGCCAGACGACTCGGTGCCCGCAGTCTTGCCAGACGACTCGGTGCCCGCAGTCTTGCCAGACGACTCGGTGCCCGCAGTCTTGCCAGATGACTCGGTGCCCGCAGTCTTGCCAGTTGACTCGATGCCCGCTGTTCCGCCAGTTGACTCTATGCCCGCTGTTCCGCCAGTTGACTCGATGCCCGCTGTTCCGCCAGTTGACTCGGTGCCCGCAGTCTTGCCAGACGACTCTGTGCCCGCAGTCTTGCCAGACGACTCGGTGCCCGCAGTCTTGCCAGATGACTCGGTGCCCGCAGTCTTGCCAGACGACTCGGTGCCCGCAGTCCCGCCAGTTGACTCGATGCCCGCTGTTCCGCCAGTTGACTCGGTGCCCGCAGTCTTGCCAGACGACTCGGTGCCCGCAGTCTTGCCAGACGACTCGGTGCCTGCAGTCTTGCCAGACGACTCGGTGCCCGCAGTCTTGCCAGACGACTCGGTGCCCGCAGTCTTGCCAGTTGACTCGATGCCCGCTGTTCCGCCAGTTGACTCGATGCCCGCTGTTCCGCCAGTTGACTCGGTGCCCGCAGTCTTGCCAGACGACTCGGTGCCCGCAGTCTTGCCAGACGACTCGGTGCCCGCAGTCTTGCCAGACGACTCGGTGCCCGCAGTCCCGCCAGTTGACTCGATGCCCGCTGTTCCGCCAGTTGACTCGGTGCCCGCAGTCTTGCCAGACGACTCAGTGCCCGCAGTCTTGCCAGACGACTCAGTGCCCGCAGTCTTGCCAGACGACTTGGTGCCCGCAGTCTTGCCAGACGACTCGGTGCCCGCAGTCTTGCCAGACGACTCGGTGCCCGCAGTCCTGCCAGTTGACTCGATGCCCGCTGTTCCGCCAGTTGACTCGGTGCCCGCAGTCTTGCCAGACGACTCGGTGCCCGCAGTCTTGCCAGACGACTCGGTGCCCGCAGTCTTGCCAGACGACTCGGTGCCCGCTGTTCCGCCAGTTGACTCGATGCCCGCAGTCTTGCCAGACGACTCGGTGCCCGCAGTCTTGCCAGTTGACTCGGTGCCCGCAGTCTTGCCAGACGACTCTGTGCCCGCAGTCTTGCCAGACGACTCGATGCCCGCAGTCTTGCCAGACGACTCGGTGCCCGCAGTCTTGCCAGTTGACTCGGTGCCCGCAGTCTTGCCAGACGACTCTGTGCCCGCAGTCTTGCCAGACGACTCGATGCCCGCAGTCTTGCCAGACGACTCGGTGCCCGCAGTCTTGCCAGACGACTCGGTGCCCGCAGTCTTGCCAGACGACTCGGTGCCCACTGTCGTGCCTGGTGACTCGGTGCCCGCCGCTTCGTCTGGGGGCCCGAGACCTGTCGCTCCACCTGGGGGTCCGGCGCCCGCCGCTCCGCCTGAGGGCCCGAGACCTGTCGCTCCGCCTGGGGGCCCGAGACCTGTCGCTCCGCCTGGGGGCCCGAGACCTGTCGCTCCACCTGGGGGTCCGGCGCCCGCCGCTCCGCCTGAGGGCCCGAGACCTGTCGCTCCACCTGGGGGTCCGGCGCCCGCCGCTCCGCCTGAGGGCCCGAGACCTGTCGCTCCATCTGGGGGTCCGGTGCCCGCCGCTCCGCCTGGGGGCCCGAGACCTGTCGCTCCGCCTGGGGGCCCGAGACCTGTCGCTCCACCTGGGGGTCCGGCGCCCGCCGCTCCGCCTGAGGGCCCGAGACCTGTCGCTCCACTTGGGGGTCCGGCGCCCGCCGCTCCGCCTGGGGGCCCGAGACCTGTCGCTTCATCTGGGGGTCCGGCGCCCGCCGCTCCGCCTGAGGGCCTGAGACCTGTCGCTCCGCCTGGGGGCCCGAGACCTGTCACTCCATCTGGGGGTCCAGCGCCCGCCGCTCCGCCTGAGTGCCCGAGACCTGTCGCTCCGCCTGGGGGCCCGATGCCTGTCACCCCACCTGGGGGCCCGACGCCTGTCGCCCCGCCTGGGGGCCCGACGCCTGTCACCCCGCCTGGGGGCCCGACGCCTGTCGCCCCGCCTGGGGGCCCGGCGCCTGTCGCTCAGCCCGGGGGCCCGGCGCCTGCCGCTCCGCCCGGGGGCCCGGCGCCTGCCGCTCCGCCCGGGGGCCCGGTGCCTGCTGCTCCGCCTGGTGGCCCGCTGCCTGCTGCTTCGCCTGGTAATCCGATGTGCCTCTGCCCGGAGTCCAGCCCGATGTGCCTCTGCCCGGAGTCCAGCCCGATGTGCCTCTGCCCGGAGTCCAGCCCGATGTGCCTCTGCCCGGAGTCCAGCCCGGTGTGCCTCTGCCCGGAGTCCTGCCCGGTGTGCCTTTGCCCAATATGCCTCTGCCCGGTGTGCCCCTGCCCGGAGTCCTGCCCGGTGTGCCAGTCTTTGATATCCCGCCAGTTACCAGACCCGGGCGGTGGAACATTTTGCCCAGCTAGGACTGTTTGGAGCGTCCTGAGGCCGCTCCTTGAGGGGGGGGTACTGTCAGGAATGGACTAGCCAGCATTGGTGGGACTCACCTGCCTTTTGATCTGCAGTACCAGGGCTGGCCAGCGGATACTCCCAGCAATCAGAGACTCAACTTTGCAGCCAGCTAACACCTGGAACTGATTATGCTGGGGTATTTAAGGGATGGCCAGACTTGCAGACTCTGCCTTGGTGTTGTGTTTCTCTTGGGCCCTGTATCCTGTTCCTGCTCTCTGTTCCTGTGTGATTCTCTGCTACCTGTTCTGATCTCTGGCTTGTCTGACCATCCCTCTGCCTGACCCTCTGTACTACGCTGCCTGCTACCTGTTCTGATCCCTGGCTTGTGACCCTGACCATCCCTCTGCCTGACCCTCTGTACTACGCTGCTAGCTACCTGCTGAACCTGGCCTGTGACCCCGACCAATCTCCGCTTGCTCCCCTTGTACCTACCTGCCCAATTGATATTGACCCGGCCTGCCTGACGACGCTTGCTTGTATGTACTGTTATCTGTGGGTGGTTGGTTTGGTTTGTTTGCACTGTATTATGTTTTAGTATTGCACTGCGTTTATGTTTGTATTGTTAGTGTTAATAAACTATATTGTTTATCACATATCTGAAGTCTGCGTTTCCCTGCGTCAGTCACACACCTCTGGTCACACCTGGGAGCCCTGACAGATGTACAGCAGTTCTCAGAAACAGTGCTTATACAACTAAATATTTATTAAGTGATTCAAAGGAAAGCAAAATCTTCAAACATGTTTCAGTTTATATAGTGAATGTTTGAGTTTGTAAAGAAGAATACAAACACTGCTATTTTTTTGAACAGTCTAATATTCACGTTTCTTCAATTGTTTTAGAGGAACAACACAAATTTGATATATTTTTCTTCATGTTTTGATTTGGAATAGAATGTGTAGTGTTCCCAATGCATTGTGTGTATAGAAATAAAAGCTATTAGAAGGAGTTTGAGCTTTATTCACTTTTTTTAAACACACTGCTATTATTTTGAACACAACTGTATGTTGGCAAGGGGTCATAAATACTATCAATCAGGTCTTTAATGTCACTGTTCCAGAGGATCCTAAACAATGCCTTGTAGGTATTTTAAGTGACATTCCCACAGAGGATGTTTTTAGATAAGCCATAGCCAAGGTTCTTTTCGAGGCCCATAAATTAATTTTACAACGCTGGAAGTCAACAGAATGGATATCCCAACTGGGAGATAGCCTTGACTTGAGCGCTAGTTTTATCAGCACAGAGTGTGATGCAGTAAATTTGATAAGTTATGAGCACCATGGTTGGACACCCCGGGACTAGCCCCAGTGAGTCCCATTATGGATTGCCTACTATAGCATGGTCGGTTGGTTGTTGTTTTCTGAGATAAAAAAATAAAAATAAAGGTTAGGAGAATGGAAGAAAGGAAAACAACGAGCAAAGTAAATGATATAGAAAGTCAGAATGCCTTAAAACTCAATATTTTAGATCATATTACATGTTACACCCTTTTGTACAGTTTAACATGTAATATAGTTGCATAGGGAGATTTGCTAACTGCCACAGGCATGCACAAGAAAGTCTTTTAAGATGGCTTTGAGAATCCATTCCAGGTTCTCTGTTGTCCTGTGTGTAACATTAGCTTATATTGTGTCAGGGATATGCAGCACCACAACACACAATAATGCATTATCATGCATTGTGGTGGTGCTGCAACACATGTGCATTGTCTTTCACAGTATGTCAGTCAGACAGATATTTTCAGAAAAAAGATAAATCAATACAGGTTATATGGGAAGTACTGTATCTGTGAGTATGACATTTTCAGAATGAGATCAGAAAGAGCAGCATCACCTTAAATGGTGTGTGAGGTGTTAACATATCTATGACCATCCTAGCTATAAATTTGTTGGTGATAAATGTCCCAAAAAGAGACGTGAGGATCCTTTCAAGATCACAATATCCGTGCGTGGGTAATAAATCCAAGGGTGCCAGGTGCCGTGATTAGATAAGCAAAATGCACACTCACCAGAAGTGCGCTATAAACACACATTTGAGATATTATCCTGTCTCATCAGGTATGCTCAGGTCATCTGTCCAGGTCCACATAACACAGAATCTTTAGGCAGATGTCACAGTGTCTGGTCACGTCTGCGTAAGGTTCTCTGGGGTCCCTTAGTGTGTATCACTGTGTTGGGTTATCACTAAAGAGGGCTCTGCAAATGACGGCGCTCACAAGGAGAGTCCAATGAAGGACACCACATAGCGTGATACTGTATTGAGTGGTAGTTTATTCCACAGATATCAAGTAACATAAACAAAAGAAATGAAAATACACTAACCATAAAAGTTCAGGATGGCCACCTGCGGTGGTGTAAAGTCTCAGTTGCTGTAGCCCCCTCTGACGCGTTTCGTGCTAGGCACTTAGTCATAGGGTGCGGACTATGACATCTGCCTAAAGATCCTGTGTTATGTGGACCTGGCTGAATCCGGGACAGATGACCTGCGCATACCTGATGAGACAGGATAATATCTAAAATGTGTGTTTATAGCACACTTCTGGTGAGTGCGCATTTAACTAATGACAGCATCTGGCACCCTTGGATTTATTACCCATACACGGATATTGGTAATATTTCTCTATGTATTTTATATATTTATATTTTATGCATATGTTCTTTTAGGCTATCTTGGATGTTTAAATATGTTCTGATCACTTTGCACTTTAATATGCATATGTTTTAGCGCTGCACCTTTTTTATCAATGTTTGTATTTGAAGGTTTTTTTGGTTACCTTTGGTGTTCTAGCGACTATATCTAGAAGTAGCGCTCGCTGATAATCTCTTTTATATATAGTGAGGGTCTCCCAACCACCCAATTATTATAAATAAAAGGGGGGAGTTCAAGCCAGAACTGCAGTATCAGAATTCTTGACAGAGGACTAATACTAGCACAGCCAATGTTAATACTAATACTACAGCTAATTCCCTTTCCGGAGCAGCTAATGCTCATGCACCTGACAATCTCAGGCTAATATCCAGCAAGCACTGACACGTAGGAGCATCTCTGGGCACCAGTGCGCATTAGCACGCATGTCCACATGCATTGGCACCAAGCTGCCTATTTAAAGGAGACCCTGGTGTGTGCTAATCGCTGGATGTTCTTCAGCTTCCTCGTGACCTGTGTTCCTGTATATGCTGACTGATCTCTTGTTGCTCACTCGGCTAATTCCTGCCCTTGCTCTGTGGATTTGGTTACCGACCTTGGCTTACCTCTGACTGTTCTCTTCCTCCCCCTACTGAACCTCATTCTACCTGCTTCTCTGGTATTGACCCTGACCTGCTACCTGACCATGTTTCTGCCACATCGTGTATGACCCTGGCTCATTCTGACTATGTCTCTGACTCTGGCAGTGACCTGCTACCCAGCTATTGGCACCCATGCTTCTTTAAGCCTTGTACCTCTGTCACCACCTTCGGGGTTCTCGAATCAGTGCCACAAGGGTCGGCCTCCAACCATGGTATGTGACAGTTCTCCAGCCAGGGGGACCATGTTCTCAAATTTAGAGGGACATCCTCTGCTATTATATGTGGCCTTGTACAAGGGAAGAGCAGCATTTACAATAGACATACAATAGACCAACTACTTAAGGTCAGTGGTGTAGGAGATTTCCAATTAAGGATGTTGGCCTTCCTAGCATAAAAGAAAAACATAACAAGCAATATCCCAGTTGCTTTCTTATTGGCCAGGGAATCTAAAATGCCCAACAAACAAGAGCAATCTCCTGGGGCACCTGAACAGCTGTTACTGCTTGAATGTAAAACCTGTACCCAGTACACATGAATTACTGAACATGTCCAGAAGATGTGCAGAAAATCTTCATTCATGCAGGAGCACCTACAGCAGTCACCAGACTTAGTGACCCAAGACCTTCCCACCCTGGCTAGCATGAGATGGTATCAGTGAACAATTTTAAATTGTACAAGTCTGTCCCTAGCTAAGGTCCAAAGCCCACTGTGCCCTGCATTTATTTAGCCCCTTTGATGCAGGCTGTTGTAATGCTTTGTGCACAGTGGAATGAGCCTTATGCAAAGAGTCATCCTGCAGGGGAAATTCCATACTCGTTACCATAAGAAAAGAAGCTAAATGAAACATCAGTACATGCATGATACAGTTGAATCCAGAAACTAGTCCCCCAAAACCTTAATTCCCCTTGACGCCCAGAGCAGATCGAGAGCAGAGATGCTGGGGATTCGGATTGTTCCATAGCAGACTGTGCAGGGACCACTTAGTATCGGTTAGGAGAGGCACAATGGTTCTGCTTCATGCTTTGGTAGTGGAACGCAGAGTTTGAGAGAGAGAATATTTGGCTTGAGGGCCTCTATAGAGGAGTAGCTGGAGTGTTTCATTAGAGCCTAGGACCTCCGTCTCTGTCACCACAGACACATTGGTATCATTTAGTGCAAACCAATTATGTGCATGGATGAGCTGTCCTGCCAGGAAATATTGAAAACATTTTGGAAGTGACAACCCACCAGAGGCCAGATGCTGCCTTAAACTCAGTACACATTACTGGTTCAGTACATTCAGCAGGAACCAGTCGACTTTTGACCTGTGTGTACAGCTCTCTGCCCAACAGAAGCCAGTCTTAAGACTGGCTTCTGATAAATGGGCATGCTGGAAAATCAGCTGGTAGTCCTGTCAGAACACAATAACATAGCATGGGAGATTTCCACATTAACATTGCTTATCCAGCATTAGGGCAGCTAAGCTGAGGTGGGAAGCCCTATTGTTCCACATAAAATCAGGACATCAGTATATCCACTTGTTTAACCACTTCCTGTCCAGTGATACTGTATACCAGTTTGTCATCTCAGTCATCGCTGCTGCATCGATGAGTAGATATCATTTTTTTCCCCTTCACTGTAAAAGTAATCCTAGCTGCTATACAGCTGCTGGATTACTTTTACAGGGTGCTGAAAGGGGGTCCCCCCCTTCTTGCCACCACCTTTTTAAGTATCCCCACTCCCCTTTGCTTGTTCACAAATACAACCGATCGTATCGGTCCCACCCAAATTTGCACACGGCGATCGCACCACAATTATGAGGTATATCCGCGAACGTTAGAGTGAGAGCAATAATTCTCCACTTTCTAGCTACCCTATAGCATATCTATTGCTACAGGGCAGGCGTTTTGTGTAAATTGACATATATAAACGTGATTTTGCTTTTCCTTCGCTGGGGAGCATGTGCTTACCACCGGAGTGCCGCTTCTGCTGTGATTGGCAGAGCTGTGTTCTGTCAGCGACGATCTGCTAGATTTTATTCAGAGAATAAAATCTATCAGATTGTCCAGTAAAAACAGTACACTGTATACACAAATGAAGATTTGTAAGAAATAGTTAATTACACATGATAATGAAAAAAACACTTGCGTTGAATTGACCCATTTGTCTTGTAAAAATACTCTTTATATTCTGTTACTAGATTCTGTTACTGAATTACAAAATAAATTGCTTACAATACCATGTATTACAGAGATCAAGTGCTCCGAATCATCCCACAGACAGCAAAGCATGCTAAGTATCTGCAAGAATTAACCAATATCTGGCTGGTAAGTGAATTTCATAGTAGTTATTAGTGGTTGCATAAAAAAATAATATACATTTGAAATGGTAATCTATCTGTAATGAGGAAATGTGTATCTCAGAATACTATTCAGTTCAAGCAACTTGAAAATTTTAGCAGATTAAGAAAAAATTGTCCAGTTTGTTTATCAGTTCTGCGTTTCTTGAATGGCTATCATGTCTAAGGAATGATAATAGTTAAATGTTTTGATACCTTTTGGAGGATAATTCAAACTCTAAATATTATCAGAGATAAACCATGGCAGCAGTGTTGGGATCCGTAGCAGTCATGATGTAGGTCAGATTAAAAAAATCTTACTTACCCCATTGGATAAACATAATGTATTATATTAAAAATATGTTAAATTGTATATTTCTCCTATCACTAATTGGGTTGTGCACAAAACCACTGTTCAGACTTTTTTGATTCACCTTTCCTCATGATTGAGGAAAGCATATAATCAGCTTATTGAACAAAAAAATAAATATTATTACAGTCAACAATGAATCAGGTGTTAAATCCTAATACTTTGAAGTGGGGTTCATTCACGGCCAACAGGTAAAATCCATAGAGCACTGACTTTTTTGTTAGTGATTTATTCTAATTGGGTCACCTCTGTCCATATAGAAGCCATGCTTCTTTCACAAAACTCCTTGGAGTTTGGCTCTGTTTTTCTTACAATACTCCAGGCCCTCTACAATACTCCAACACAGGGGCGGACTGACCATTTTGAAACTCGGCACTGCCCAAGGGCCCAGGGTCAGTAGGGGGCCCCATGAGATGCCCCTGATACAGTACCTTTTTCATAGGCTTTTTTGAGTTTGGGCAAGGACACAGGGGCCCCATGACCCCTATTGCCCAGGGGCTCCATGAGCTGTCAGTCCGCCCCTGCTCCAACAGCTCAAATATCAGTAAGGGGATATAAATAAGTTAAGGGATATTCAGAAAGGCACTCAACAGAGGTGCTGCTTATCGCTATTATTGTTTGTGCTGGAGATGCAGCCCCATACCATAGCTATTCAATCTAACCCTGATATCATGGGTGTAAAATGTGGCCAGCTGAAATATAAATGTACACTTTTGCAGATGACATCCTTTTGTAAATATAGTCCCCTCTCATAACTATTCTCAATTTGCTTACATGGTTACATTCTCTCAAAGCTCCAACCTTTCAGTTAAAAAATTCTAACCCTAAAATTAGTTTAATGACTACAACACTATCACTGCTTTACTTGAACTTGAATTCAAATGGGCCTCTAGATCTATCTCTTATTTGCAGATCCAGTTGACCCCTTCTTTATGTAAGTACTGTACATTATATCAACAAAATCCTCTCCTTCTCTTAAAATAAATTTCTGCAGATCTTGATAGATGGTCAATAACCTCCCCCCCCCTTCCTGTTTCAGGGTCATATATTAAGTCAAAATAGTAGGCTGATTGGTGTGAGCTGAGAGCTGTGGGTGCGGGTGTCTGAGTAATGTTTTTTTTTTTCATTCAGTCCTCTAGCTGAACAAAAAAAAACGTACAGTGTATGGTAATTTTTCGACTCACTGCCTGACCCCTTACTATGTCACTTTTCAAGATATCTTGATATCTTGAGAAAGAGTACATATTTCAGCTGTATAGAATTTATTTACCAAGTCTACTTAAAAATTCCTATATTTGATGTGTTTTCCTGTCTGGTAAACCCATTGTCAACAGAACAGGGCAAATCTGAAAATGTAGCCAAAGATAATAATAAAACCCAACAGGAGTTCTAATCCTTTCCCACTCTACCAAAAACTAGAAAAAATGTTTTTGCAACACTTTAAAAGATGGGTGCCTCAAGGAAGTAATGTGAACTCTTAGGTCTGCTTGTTTTTCAGATTATGGGACTCATAAATTACTTAGCCTGTTATATTCCACTTACAAAAAAATATAGAAAATGTAGCCTAAGAGTGCAAATGTTACTTTCCATAATAAATATGTACATTTTAATATTATTGCATTAATGCAAACACACATTAAAAGCAGGCCAGAAGATCCTCCTAACAATTTCAGAAGCTACATTTGATATTTTT
Source organism: Staurois parvus (assembly GCF_062004578.1). Taxonomy (NCBI): domain Eukaryota; kingdom Metazoa; phylum Chordata; class Amphibia; order Anura; family Ranidae; genus Staurois; species Staurois parvus. The sequence continues at coordinate 19,279,947 of NW_028317807.1, forward strand.
GTGTTGAGCTGTGGTTCTTTGGATGCAGCATGTTCAAATGAACATTTTTTTAAATAAGGACAAGAATGCCCATCTACTTGAGCCCTTCCTGTAATAATGGCACTGATAAATCTTTATGAGATGGTATGCAAAAAGGGGATAACACTTCTTAATGGAGACAACAGGGCCCTAACCAGATCCCTGATGACTCCCTTGTGTACTGTGGATGAAAAATTAAGGGTAATTACTGTAATTTTTTCTTATTCAGTAGTTAGTCCTGTCTTGACCCTACAAATACTCAGGACTGAAAAATTTCAGGTGCATTCACAAACACAAGAAGATCAATGAATATATGTTTACTTATCTGGAATATTGGATGGGACCCTGTATATAAAGTATGACAATACCTGGTGGGGAGTGCCTACATTTTGCATTTGTTAAACTGTGTAGGCACCCAAATAAATTCTACAAAATGGGGATAGATCATGGGTAAAAGTGAAAACAAGATACGTTAGATTGCACTGAACTGAGTAAAAGTCTTTTTTCAACATAATCATGAACTTCAGTTTAGCCAAAATGCTGACTTATCTTTGATGTGTGGATTATTTCTTCTGTTTCTAGTTGGATTTGTGGAAGCCAAACATTCCTGAAGGAATACATGCTGGAAAAGAGGTTCATGTCCGAATTCAATCTTCTAATGTTAATGAAATTAAAAATATGCTTCTCGAATATGACATCCCATATAGGTAGGAGAATAGAGAATAAATCTGCATATATATAAACAGAGATCTCTTTCAGAACAAGCTGTGGCATATCAGTCCAATCCCAAAACTGTTGCAACATTTCTGAAGCCTACCATTATCCTAATGAGTTAATATGAATGTGAAGAACTGTCAGGAATGAGTTCACCTGCTGATGGCACTGTGGCCCTCAGATGTATAAGCTGCAGTTCCAATGTCAACCAGCGGGTGTCTCTCAGCAGAATGAAGCTCATGGTAATCAGTCAACACCTGAGGCTCCTTACAGAAAGATTATTTAACCACTTTCCGACTGCGATATAGCCAAAAAATGGCTACAGTGCGGCCAGCTGGTTCTGGGAGGGCATGCATGGACATCCTCTCAGAAACACACCCCCCTCCCCTTGCTTTGCACAATTTGTGATTGCTGTGCCCCTCGGATGCAGCTGATCACATGTCCAAGTAAAGGGCCAATCAGAGCCTCCTTTTACCATGTGACCAGCTGTGTCCAATCACAGCTAATCACAGTATAAATAGGACATGCTGGTTATTGGCAGTTCTCTCCTCACACTGACAGCTTGGACAGCTGACAGCAGGGGGACATCTGCACTGATCATCAGGGCACTGATCATCAGTGTCCTGATGATCAGTGTAGCCCCATCAGTGTGGCCAATAGTGCCCATCTGTGCTGGCTTTATGTGCCCATCTGTGTTGCCTTTCATTGTCCCTCAGTGCTGGCTATCAGTACCTCCTCAGTGATGTCTGTCAGTGCCCATTTGTTCCACCTATCAGTGCCCATCTGTGCCTCCTATCAATGTCCATCAGTGCCACTTATCAGTGCCCATCAGTGCCACCTATCAGTGTTGCATATCAGTGCAGCCTCATCTGTGCCTCCTCATTAGTGCCCATCAGTGCAGCCTATCAGTGCCCGTCAGCGCAGCCTCACCAGCTCACATCAGTGAAGGAGAAGACTCACTTACAAAATTTTATAACACAAACTAAGAAAAACTTTTTTTTTTCAAAATTTTTGGTCTTATTTTGTTTGTTTAGCAAAAAATAAAAATCCCAGTAGTAATTAAATACCTCCAAAAGAAAGCTCTCTTTGTCGCAAAAAAATGGAAAAAAAAAGTAATTTGGATACAGTGTTGTATGATCGCACAATTTTCATTCAAAGTGTGACAGGCACTGAAAACTGAAAATTGGCGTGGGCAGGAAGGGAGTAAAAGTGCCTGGTAGGCACGTGGTTAAGCCCTGCGTGTGCTACTTTTCAGTGCCTTGGTGTTTGTCCATGTGCCTCTGTATACCGTGTTCCTGCATCCTGACTTGGATCCCGATCTGCATCCTGACCCCTCACCTACCTGCTTGTTCCTGCTCCCTCATAACCTCTCCCTGTCCTGGCTTGCTCCCTGCTCCCTTCTGCCTGACCTTCCATGTATGACCCTGGCTTTGATACTGGCTACTTCTTTAGTCTTACCCTGCCATCTGAGCTAGTTAGCTCAGTCATCTGGTTTAGTTTATTAATCATGATCACTCTCACCCATTAGGCTTCACTGGTTTAGGTTCTTGGGGTTTGGTTATCTTGGTGCATGTGTGTTATATTGTTGTTTTACTGGTATTATCCCTTAATAACACACATTATTTTATATCATACTCGTGCCTGGTGTTCTCTGTGTAGGTTCATACATTTCTGGTCATGTCTGTTTCATATGATAACGACACCTGGTATTCCTGACAAGAACATGCATAATAAAAAATCTTGTTTTGGGAAAGCGAACAGTGTTTTTCTCTTCTCTTTCCCATCTTCTGTTATAACCTTCTCATAATGAAGAGTGAGGACTGTATGGTACCAGGAAGAGCCTGCCACATGATCAATAAATACAAATTTCATCTTTATATGTTCTAGAAATATTGTATTCTGTTTTTCACATGTACTAGGTTGACCCTAATCTTTACTGTTCATGTTACGCTTTTACTTTATATACTGTATACTGTGTAAATAACTATGTATCTATAAACCCCAACTCCAAGAATTAGAAACAAATCTGTGGCTTTCCTGCACAGCAGGGGTTAAATGCATTACATACCCTATTGCACCCTGTATTCTACATGGTAGGAATGAGCATGCAAGACTACAGGGGGGAACAGTTGCACTACTGATGGAACCCTTAATCTGGCACCCCTAGATATAACAAGCATTTAACTCGGTGTGGAAGCTATTGCAAGGGTAGATGTTTTTCTAATTCCTGGACCTGGGCTTGAAACTTCATTTTTTTTGTTTTATCATCATAAAATAGAATTTTACCTGACATGTAAACTTGACACATCTATCTATGTTTGTATCTATTCGTCATTTGTGTTGTCCTTTACAACTATTCTATTAACAACAGTTTTTTTTTTTTTTTTTTAAATAAACTGCTGAGAAACAATGGTCATAAATAAATATGGTTCTTTTTCCATTCTAGTGTACTAATTGATGATGTACAACAAATCATAGACATGAACAAGGTCCATAATAAAAACATGAAGGCAGTGTCTTTGGAAACATATACCTATACTAAGTATCACCCAATGCATGAGGTAAGAATTACAATTATTTTTATGCAGTTTCTGCTATACCATTTTGAGTGTTTCATGGGAAGATTCCCCTCAACTACTCTCTTGGCAATGCAACGGGAAGTATAAGGGAATCTCTCCACAGTGAGAAGAAACCCTCTTTTAATTGCATTCATGCAGCCCCTCCAGTAGAAAGATGCAAAATAATTGACCTGTAGTGTCAGACAATAAACACCTCTGCCCTGATCCACAGTTGTCCCACACCACCTGGAAATCACCAGGTGAAGGCTATATGTCATCACCCTGCACCACATAATCTGTCCCTATGGGTTGCCAGTAATCTAGTAACCCAATGTTTCAAGTGTAAACAGGACAAGTAAAGCTCTCTAAAGGAGGGCTAGGTAAAGGATGATGTTTTTATGGCTAAAACATTTTTGTTTTTTTTATGGTTGACAACTAACAAAAACATGTATACTATAAAAGAAAAGAAAAACACTATGGGAATGCATCTTGAAGAAAAATAAAGAAATCAATTAAGATAAAAGTAGAGGGGAACATGACAATAGAAATTAAATAAAAAAAAGTAGAAGGGAAGCAAAAACAGGGAACGGAAAAGGGGATGAATAAAAAGAGATTAAAAAGTGAAAGGGGTAAAGAGTGGGGGGACTGGGGAGGATGGGAAAAAGTGGGGAAAAGATGAAATAGGAAGTGAGGAGGGGGCCAAAGAGGAAACAGAGGCAAGGGGGTAGAAATGGGATAATAAAGGGGAGTAACAGAAAAAAAGAATGAACAACACAAAAGAGCAAGAGAAGAAGGTGAATAAAGAAGAAACTAACAAAGAAAAAAATAATAGATAAAAGTAATAAATTCAAAAAGAAAAAAAATAGTAAAAAATGTAAAGGGGCAAACAAAATCACAAGAAATATAGAAATTATTGAACCAGAATAAAATAGTTCTAAAACAAAAATACAGGATATACTGTAACTCTGGTATTGTAATCAGTTGGAGACAACACGTCTCAGGTTTTAATCCTAAACTTTCTGCCTCAAGGATATTTTTTGATGATGAAATTGAACTGGTGACCCCATTGCAAATCCTAGACATCTCTTATGATACTATACTCTTATCACAGTTTTTGTGTATGTTACATATCTGCTCTAACCCAACAAATTGCGAAAATCAAATTATTCATATATGCCACAAATCTTCAATATAGGGATACCCCAGAAAATATCTGAAATAGTCATTTGATCAGGTCATAAAGAGATTTCTGAGAGAAACTACCAACAAGACAAATCTAGAATGTAATCTATAAGTACAATGTGTACAATCATTTAGCATGGCTTGCATGGGAAACATTAAATAGAATCAGCATTCTTCATATTTGTGGCTGAATTAAAATTCCTTCTTTACATATCTACAAAAGAAATAAAAACATGAAAAAAAATCTCTTGGTTAGGCCAATTCATGAAAAAATTACTGATCAGCACTATTCTCATTTTCTACTAAGAAAAGCTATTACCAGCACAATAAATGTAATGTGAACAGTGTGGTAATATGTGGTAGTCATTTTGTCATATCCACATAGTGGAGAAATGTATACAAATGGAAAATGTTTTAATTGTGATACTGACTTTTGCATTTATCATAAAATTGGTATTGCTCTTTGGTCTGAATTGAAAACACCACAAGAAATTTTAAACATAGATTCTTGGAAACAGCATAATGACATTAGAGTTGCATTGACCAGGTTCCACAACCACTCTTACAAAAAGAAGCCTTTTAGGTCTTCCCACTGGATATTTTAGAGGACTCAATATAACTTTGTTTCCTTCTTTATGTATCTACTTCTCTTGCTTTTTTCTTTTGTTTTTGTTTTTTCCTTTCCTGCTTACCATCCCACTCCCCTTTTTCCCCTTACCTGCTTCTTTTTTCTTCACCCTTTTTCCCCTTTTCACTCACTTTCCCTTTACCCCTTTCTTGTTTTTTCATCACATTTTTATTTTTTCCCTTTTATGTTCCTTATCCCCGTTCCCTTTTTTGTATCTTCCGTCACCCTCCCATGTTTTTCCCCACTTGTCTTTTACTACCATTTTTTTCTTTTTCACCACCTTTTTACTTTTTTATTTTATTTCTGATTTTGATTTCACTTCTACTTCTGTTTTTGTTTTCTTAATTGTGCACTCTCCTTAGTATTCTTTTTTTTTATAGTTCACATTTGTATTATTTTTTTTATTATTTGTCAGCCAGAAATAGTTCTTTTCCAGTTATTTGCCCTTTTTGACTGGTGCCGATCCTCTGCTCCTCCATTACTTGTGTTGTCCATTACTTGCCTGGCAGAAGCATTGGGTTATTAGCTTGCTGGGCACCAATAGGAGCAGATCATGTGGTGCAGTGTGATGACAACCGATGCTTTTGGGCAACTATATTTGCCCCATTGACTGCTGTCAAAAAGACAGGAGGCAAGAAAAAAATCCAAAATTAAAGTACAATGGAACACTGGCACATGTTTTCTGCATCTGCCATACACTCAACTTAACTGCCACAGCTAAAGTGGTGTACTGAACTGAAAAAGACTGTAAATGCTTGTGCAGTGCAATTCACTTCAATGGCTCCCCCTAATTAGTCACTCTGCCAGCACAGAAAGTGTAGCTCGGCCAACCAGTGACTGTAACCAGACAACATTCAATGTTCTTTATTCTGAGCTCATGTAATAATTTTCTTTTCTTTTGGGAAAGTCTGTGACCCATGAATACTTTCATCATGTTTTTTATTGAAGAAAATGTATTATTATTTAATAGGGTAAGAGTTTCTATAAAAACTAAACAGTAAATAGTAATAGCAATAAATAGTAAATAAATAGGTAATTCCACATTAACACTGCTTGTCTTGGTGGTTCCTACAGTTGTTTTTCCTGCAAAACTATTTTATTAGGATAATAGATATTACACTATACATCGTTCTCATATTATAAAGGATCATCAGATGACCTACTTGGGGAGTTGTCAAACTTATGTTGTATGACAGAAATGATGTGGCCAACATTGTAGGATTATATTTCCTATGCTCATAGAACAGGAGAGTTCTCTGTGTTTTTTGGGGGGGTTGGTAGTTCTTAATCTTTCCACTATCCTTTTTATCCACTTTGTTCATCTTTTTTAGTGTTGCATTCAAAATTGGCAAATTAAAAAGACATATTTAATTTATAAATAACAATGCAAACAGAATTGTAATTTTAGTGTCGTTATAAAAGGAGACAAAATATATAAACAAATAAATAATTTTTTAGCGCAATATTCATTTTTAGAAAACTAATATTTATCAAATTAGAAGAAAATATTTTCAGTTTTGTTACATTTTTTTTTGTCACTAGATTGCATAGAAAATAAAATTGGTGTTAGCTATAGATGCAATTTAAAAATAAACACTCCTGAGTGACTAAACTTATTTTTTGCCTATATGAGATGTTTATGCAATTATACTGAAAATTAAAGCTGGAAATAGTCTTACTTCACTCATACAGAAAAGGTAAAAAGTAACTGCATATTCTGGACCCTTGGTCAATGAGCAGAATTAATCATTTAGCTACCTCCTTTTAAAGTAAGCATATACTGTATGATAAATGCTAAATATTGTGCAGCTTTATCTTATTTTGCATTTCATGACTTTTTTTTATAAAGCCAATGTTAGTAATCACACACATACAACTGTTTAGTAAATTTCCTGGTAATCCTTTACTATTTCATGAAGAAGACATCTGGATCAATCATTAAGCATGTCTATTAAGCAGGAAGAATTGCTGTTTGAAATGTTTGGAACTCAACATTGGGTCACTCCCAAATGTCAGCCATGCTTTTTCCATTACTGGTTGTGTCTTGAAGTAGAAAGGAGTGGTAGATTCACAATAACAGCCTCAATAGGTTGGTAATAGCATTAGGTAGAAAACATTTTATGGTGAAAAGCAAATAATTCACAAGTAGTACGGGGTGGGAAATGGTGAATTAACAAACCTTCCAAGCTTTTAGACAAACAAAATTCTGTTTTTCGGACAGCAAGTAAAGTCAGGATGTACACCATGAAACTAAAACTGAAATTGGTGTAGCGCATACTGAGGCTGTTTCATCATAGCCAGAGCAAATGTAAATCTACCAGGGATTTTAAAGAAGGAAATATGTTTCAGGCGTATCGTAAATCTTTAAAGAGGTGATCTAAGGGCCAAAAGAGATTCTGTTTTGTAAGTTCCCATGTATGTCTCATTTTACATCAAGGTCTGCAAAGCGCATAACCCCTTTTGCACGTTCCTGTTTTCATGCTCATTTGTGCAATAGGGTGTTGTTTCACTAAAGACAAAAATGTTGCTCAGTTTGAAAGGGAAGTTACACTTCGAAAGGGAATTTTCCCTTGAGTCACATGAATGAGGTTAAAGTGATTGTAAATTCTTCTTTTTTTAAAAAAAAAAAATAACAAGCATATCTATACTTACCTGCTTTTAGCAAAGCTCCTTTCTATGGGGACATTCATACGGGCTCGCTCACAAGCCTTGCTGTCTGTGTCTATTGACACACACAATGGGAATGTTGCTGCAACACACAAGTGTGAATGGAAATGTAAAAGTACCATTGTTAATATATTTTGAGTTTGTGTTAGCTAAATTATTTTTTCAAATTGAAAGTCTAGCATATTTTTATTATAGATCAGTGACTGGATGGAACAGATTCAAGAAAACTACCATGACTTGGTGACTAAACTGTATTTAGGACAAAGCTATGAACATCGATCTATATACTATTTTAGGGTAAGTTCAAAAAATGTTAATTCCACCACTGTTCTGATAGGATATTCTAGCTGTATTGAAGAATCTATAATGCCCTCATAGGACAATCTAGTGGCTCACCCATATGTCCATCTCTTTTTTTTTTTCTTCTTTTTATTGCAAATTATTAAGAAAGTTTACAAAACAGAGCATTCTGGGCATACCCAGGTTAAAGGCACTTACAATACACAATAAAATAGTAAAGCAATTAAAACTTTTTAAACAAAGCCTAATTACCGCTCATAGAGTGTTAAGTAACGTTTTCAGATTCACCAAGGTATGTAAGTGAGGAGAAAAAACAAAAGAAAAATCATAGCCATCCCAATCATTTGCAGGAAATATGTAAAAGCCATGTAGTGGCACACCCCATGAGACACAAAAGACAGTGTAAAAGATTTCTCCTCATTAGGAAAGAACTAAAAAAAAACATGAGAAAATACCCATAGGGCATACAGTATTCAGTTGCTATCAGACCCAGAATGTCCTACAGTTATCATTTTGGATTCAAGCCATATATCCCAAATCTTATGGAATGTTGCTTCAGTGCATCAATACTTCTTCAAAGTGCCATTCTCACATATGTGGACCAAATAATGCACACCCCTAGATGCCCATAGGGACAGTTTGGATATAAAGTGGAATTCTAGGGCACTGGGATTCAACCGTAAAGGTATGTTCGGGGAATGGCGAGATGCCCTAATGTCCATCTTAAAAGCAATCTAGCTAAAGTTCCTGTTTCTTAGCATTCACAATACCAATCTGATGTCCATCATTTTGATTACTACACCTTCATAATTGTAGGTTGTGTGTGTTTGTGTGCATGTATTAAATACTCTAGTATTTTTTTTCACAGGTTGGATGGCCATCTGAAAAGAAGAAAAAAATCATTTTTATTGATTGTGGAATTCATGCTAGAGAATGGATCTCTGTAGCTTTCTGTCAGTGGTTCGTAAAAGAGGTGAACAGGAAATGTAATTTTTAAATTACATTAAATTGTTATTAATGAGATTCTGTTACCATAAATAACCAGGGGTTTTCAAGTAGGAAGAAAGCAAGAGGAGAAGAAGGAAAGGCTGCTATTGCTGTAAATACAATTTTAAAAATCATGTCCCAGCTTCTCAATTTTTTTTAACCACCTAGCACTAAATATATATATATATATATATATATATATATAAAGCATATGTTCAGAAAATGTCAACATAAAAAATAAAAAGTCAAGTCAATAAAGTGCAGTTGACAATCAGAGCTGGAGCTATGAAGAGTCAATCATAGTAATCGAATCCCCATCTTCATACAGTATATATTCCCTTGCACACTTATTATATGTCACAAGTCTAAACCAAGTGTCTTCCTGTGTTTTTAGAATGTCATTCCACAAACACAATAAACACAATCAAACATGTCAAAATTTTAATCCAGTGGCACCTTTGGTCACCCAATTCATCCTTTCTGTTTAAGCAACTTTAATTTAAAAAAAAATGTAAAACGAGACTCACATGAAAAGTTGCCTATCCTTTCAGCTTTGCTGGCTAACACTGACAGCTTCTGCCAGTGTGCTTGCATCATACAAAAATTAGAGTGCTGACAACTTATTTTGGGAAGGAGGTGAGGGCAGAGAAGCATTGTTTACTATTACTTTGATTATTAAAAATTGTGCTCTCTTTTAGCCACCAGGTTGAGCTTTAGGCTACCGGATGGCTAGGTTTTTAAAGACAGCCAATCTGCCTGAAAGAAGATTTTTATGGCTTTGTTTCTTTTTAGCTAACTAATAGTGCTCTGAGAATTATCTGTCTTGTAGTAAATATTTATGTGTGAAATTCAGTAAACAAATATAAACAACAAGAACATACCCAAATCCATGGCTCAACTCCAGACTTAATCCTTTCATTCCACATGGACAACCAGGTGCTTGCTACCACAGCCTGTCTCCACTCTCAATCAAAAGTCTGAAAACTATAAGCCACACTCCAGAACATATCTCTTCTTTCTGTGTTTAATTTGTTAAAAAAATAGACTGCATACATCGATGTCTTCATCCAAAACAAACCTTCCTTGATGCATTTCACCACCGCTGACTTATGAAGTCATTAGTTCTTCCCTATCCTTGTGAGAAAGCCAGAAGTGGAAAAACACATCAAGGAAGGTTGGTGTCAGGTGAAGGCACCAATATATGGTGTGTTTTTTGACAAATTAAATGCAGAAAGAAGAGCTGTTATGATGTGCAGCTTAGATTTTTCATAAATATAAACAACAGTTTAAACTGAAAAAATAAAACTAGAAGCCATTAATATAAGACTAGATAAGACCATTAAAATAAGACCACAAACCATTATAGTTTCTCTTTGAAGCTCAAATCCACTTACCATTTGCTATCCCCCCAACTAACTCACTGAGTTAGTTAAAAAAAGACCTATGCTAAGACTTTTTTTTACTTACCTAAACCTGTGGTCACACGAAGGATTTCCTACAGAAAAGAAGGGTCTTTCTTAAAACTCTGCCTGAGTGAAGTGGACACTTCATATTGGCTGTCCAATGGCAGGGTCCTCTCAGATTCCAGAATTCTGCAGTGGAATGATAATGTCATGAAGAAGTGGCTCATCAGCTTTAATTCCATTTATCTTGCACAACTGTTTCACTAAATGCAATACTAAATTTGACCCTAATCTAATAATACCTACAACATAAATCATTTGGGCTCTAAGCAACTGGGCTGTGGAGTCTTAGTACAGTGATCATTACACACCAAAACTAAATTGAGCTGATTTATTAAGAGTTGAGAATCTTCACACAATAAATTGTGTAAATATTCACTTCAATTATCCTGTTACAAGTAAATTCCTTCTCACTTCCAATATCCATTCATATGCAGATGAAAAAAGTAAACAGGTAGTTTCATGTGATTGAATAATTAATGTGAATAACTTCTTTAATAAATCAGCCTTATTATTTCCCAAAAAATTTTTAATGCGCTTTTGCACTCCTGTGACCCAGAGTCAGTTTATAGCATGCTATACCCGGCTGATCCACAAACCATATTATCAGGATCTACACAGCTGCCTGATTGACAGTGACTGCTCTGCACTCCGAGAAGACAGAGTGATCAGTGGTCATGTGATCACTCAGTTCTCGGTCTTAGAGCCGATGTGGGACAGCTGCAGCATAGGGGTGAGTATGTGTGTTTGTTTTTGCATAACTTCTTCATTTAAGAATTTAAACCTCCATTTCTATGTATGCATCACCTTCTTTCTATCCCGGTTGTGGGCACTAATGATACTATCACATTAATTGTTCTCCTTGAAAGGGCCTACTTAACCTTATGATATAAGTGAACTCAGTAACTAAACTCTCAAAAAAGCTATAGCATGTTATTTTATTTAAAATATATATTTTAAAATCAGTACATTTAATTAAAATAACACCTAGTGAGCTTTTCCTGAATGTCCTTGTTCAGAAACTTCCTGTTATAGGGTGACAGCACTCTGTAGCTGTTTAATAATTATGCTCCTGCTTTTTCACCCTGTTGAAAAGATGATGCAGATCTTTTGCAAGCCAAGATAGTGCTGGATATATGGCTGAGCCCTGATTTCATTTATTGGAAAACAACAGGAACAAAGGGACAGGAAATTCATCATGTAATTCCACTAGGAAGAACATTAGATTATACAATCATTAATCATGATACTACCACCTAGAGGCAGAGTTACTCATCACAGTATATTATTAGAATGGCTGTTACATCTGTATGTAAAAACAGCATGCTAACATGCCCTGTCACAAAAGATTGCAATGGAGACTAAACAGAACTGTTTCAACACATATTGCACATTAATGGTCCAGTATCATCACCATCAGGAAACCCACCCTGAAAAATGGCATGCATCCATTAATGGAAAGCATTAATGTAGACAGGAAAATTCTGCAAAAAAGCTGCATAAGAACAGCAGCACTAAGATGCAATAAAAGATGAAAAAGAAATAGAAAACAAGAATTGCATAATACATCGGTGTGCTCCCGACAATGTCACTTGTGATGAAACGCGTAGGACGGATTTTGTTCTCATGACATCATCATGCTGGTTGGTATACGGAAAAAGTCCAGATCAGATCCTGGACCAGTATTTATGTTGATAGGCACTTTGTAATCAAATGACATGTGAGTGGATATAAGTCAAGTGGACTTTAAGTCAGTACATCCACTTTAGTCAAGTTCTTTCCAAGATTGTAGTGGATGGTATTGTCAAATTGCAGTAATGTGGTGATCTAGTACTCTCTCAGAGCCTCTTACATGGTTGAGTTTAAATTGGCAAATTGATTGTTGTCTTTGTAGGAACCTTGCCATGTTCTAAACATATCTCTTTTTACTTTCTCTTTTTGAGCTTTGCAGTTATAGTAATGCACATTAAAACCTACATTAAAATGACACATGAAAACATGATATAACACACATTAAAATCCACATATTTTAAATAAACTTGTATCGATGGTCTTACACTATGTACGCTTCCTTTCTTTTCATGACATGGATGACATCTAATATTATTGGAGGTGGTACTTTATTGATTTTGAAGAGAGTAGTGGAGGAGATTTAAAACAGGAAATTTATTGTTGATGGCTATATATGGAGAGGTGGAGGAGTTGCAAGATCAAGTATAGATGATTTAAATACATGCCTTTCTGACTCTTTGTTTGCCCCAAAATAGTCCACACGCTCTGATAAGAGTCCATTATATATATACGGTGGTGGTGCACTTTGGTGGTTGGAAGAGGTGTGGCTACACAAAGACCTTTGTACTATGTTGCACATCATCACTGGAACTTTCATATAGAACTTTTTATACTTATGATTCAGATCTTACAATTATTTATTTTTTTTATATATTCATGTATGCACTGTTTATTTCTTTGTATTAGTTTATGATTTTTAACACATGATTCAGTTCAGGTCACTTTATCCCAATTTATTTTAGCACGACAATATATTTATTTTTATAATAAAAGATAGGACGACTATTTATGTCTTGTGGTGCTTTAAAAAACCTAAATGTCTTTCAGTTAAGTGTTACACCTACTTTAAATGGTGTTTAGATATTTCAAAAATAATATTGTTAAAGAACTTCACAAGACTTCCAAGGTAGCTTTAGTATTCAGCAACTGTAGCATCTGTTATCTTTCATTGGCCCTATTGCCAACGAGATACTATCTTGGGGAATCAACCAAACTCTTTCTAGTTTGGAAGCCTCTACCATCTGAAGGATTATTTTTACTGCAATACAACTCTGTTTTTAATTTTTCTTTTCTATTCTTCACGTGTTATTTTTTATTGATATGTATGATTATTATTGAAATAAGAAAAGACATTGAGTCTTATTTTCTTTATGGTTCTCATTCAGTGTGGTCTCAAGATTGTCAAGTGGACTTTAAGTCAGTGCATCCACTTTAGTCAAGTTCTTTCCAAGATTGTAGTGGATGGTATTGTCAAATTGCAGTAATGTGATGATCTAGTACTCTCTCAGAGCCTCTTACATGGTTGACTTTAAACTGGCAAATTGATTGCTGTCTTTGTAGGAACCTTGCCATGTTCTAAACATATCTCTTTTTACTTTCTCTTTTTGAGCTTTGCAGTTATAGTAATGCACATTAAAACCTACATTAAAATGACACATGAAAACATGATATAACACACATTAAAATCCACATTTTATTAAGTGTTAACACAAAATACGGAAAAGTGCATTGTGGTGCACTACAATTTATTCTTAACGTTTAACTCCACTTTTGTGGGAAAAATATAGCAAATTAAAAAATAGTATAGCTGTACCCTTAAGGGTTGCTGATGAATTGGTCCCCCTATAGTCCTGCACAGTCAGGTAATCCGCACTCTCCACACAAGCTTCCATTTAAAGTAAAAAATCAGTCCTTGAGCTTTTGTTTTGTTTATTGAGGGGATTTAACTGGGATAGGGTAAGGGGAGTATAGAATTCCCAAGGGAACCAATAACTGAGGACAAACTTCCTGAAGCTATTCACAAGCTTGTCTTCTGCAACACAGACTCTGTTGGAGCGCTAGCCAGCATCTCCTTGATGTACCATCCCAGACCCTAGATGAACTCTTCTTCACCCAGAAATCTGCAGACTTTCCTGAGGAGGTGATCTGGCTCCTGTCCCTTTAAATGAGGTGAACAGTCACTAGTATGAGGCTTATCTGGTTTCCCACCAGAGTGCTCCTTCCTCTATCCGCCCAGGAGGTGCATGTGTACTCACTCAGATCCTCTCCTCTACCACTTGTGGGCTGCCTGCTGTTACCAGGCTTATCAGCTGGGCTGCTCCAACCCTGCTATACAGGTGGTCCTTGCTCAGGGGGCCAGTGAGCTCTACGATTTCCATTTCTCCAGCTCCAGGCTCGCAGGCAAGCCCCATTCCACTAGGCCTCCTGGCAGCATCTCTCCTCCAGCCTCATAACTTCCTATTCCTTCTTCCACCCAACTCTCCACACACCCCTCCTACTGAGCAGGCTCCTACACTTTAAGGGGGTTTAGCCCCTTGTCAAGCCTTCTGTTGGGGATTGGCTGAGGTCCCTCGAGAGAAGCAAGCCTCTCCTTAGATCCATCCACTGCCTTCAAGGCCCTCCTCCAAAAGCTTTAGAGCAGGGGGAAATTCCAGAGGGGCAGCCCTGACCACAATTTGACCCCTCTGGCTATTACACCTGAGCTGCTAACCAGCTCCTGTCTAACCATGAAGATCTAGCTCCCTCTAGCTGAACTAGGTGGTTGTTACATATCATATACAGTTGTGGCATATTGTAAATTAATGTTATTAAAAATGACCTTTCTTTTTCAATCTGCAGTGCTGTAGATTTCTGTAAAATGCAATGCAATATGGCAACCTGGAGGCATTCTGTATACAGATAGTGTACAGAATGCCCCCCAGCAATGTCATTTCCTGCTTGTATGATTGGCTTACAGATTTTCCCAGAAGTTTTCAGTAAGATATAAGTCAGAATTTGGACATCCCCTGCAAAAAATTTTATTTTTGGTGAGATACAAAGGGAAATCACGTCTAAAGGGATGCAGACCCTGCAACTTTCCTTATTATAACCCTGCAAGTGCAGCATCTAATTGATAATTATAAAATCACAATCCCATTCACATTCATTTTGCACATGGACACAGACAAACATACACCTATTTCTTCAGAATAGCAAAAGGTAGGAATCTGCAACACTGTTTGTTAAAATCCTTTCAATGAAAGGAATTTTTTTTCTCAACAAAAATGGAGTTACTTTTTTGTAATGGTACTGGCATTCCAACACACATATACAGTAAAGACAAATGTACCTGCGCCAAAGCGTGCAACAACCTGCAGGCGCATTCTACATTGTGGTGTACTGTCTTGCCAAAAGTAGTGCAGGTGCTTTTCTTGGGATGCCTTATCATAATATGCAACAAAACATATAAACCATTATGCACACAAGGTGTTACAATATAAGAAACCTGACCCGAAAAGCAAACAACAAAAACAAAAAATAAAAATAAACCAATCTTTTAGTACTGATATACAGTGGATACAAAAAGTCTACACACTCCTGTTAAAATATCAGGTTTCTGTCATGTAAAATTATGAGACAAAGATAAATTATTTCAGAACTTTTTTTCCATCTTTAATGTAACCTATAAACTGTTTAACTTAGTTGAACAACAAAATCTTTTAGGTGGAGGGAAGTAAAAATAAAAAACTAAAATAATATGGTTGTATAAGTAAACTAATACTTTGTTGAAGCACCTTTTGATTGTATTAAAGCTCTCAGTCTTCCTGGATATCAGCATGGTACTTCTTGACTTGGCAATATTTGCCCACTCCTCCTTGCAAAAACATTCCAAATCTGCCAGATTGTGAGGGCATCTCCTGTGCACAGCCCTCTTCAGAACACCCCACACATTTTAGAACGGATTCAGGTCTGGGCTCTGGCTGGGACATTCCAAAATTTTAATCTTCTTCTGGTGAAGCCATTCCTTTGTTGATTTGGATGTATGCTTTGGGTCGTTGTCATGCTGCAAGATGACATTCCTCTTCATGTTCAGCTTTCTAGCAGAAGTCTGAAGGTTTTGTGCCAATATTGACTGTTTTTTTGAACTATTCATAATTCCCTCTACCTTGACTAAGGCCCCAGTTCCAACTAAAGAAAAACAGCCTTGAAGCATGATGCTGCCACCACCATGCTTCACTGTGGGTATGGTGTTTATTTGGTGATGTGCAGTGTTGTTTTTGCAACAAACATATCTTTTGGAATTATGACCATCAGACCATAACACATTGTTTCCACATGCTTTTGGGAGACTTCAAATGTGTTTTTGCAAAATTTAGCCAGGCTTGGAAGTTTTTCTTCATAAGAAAAGGTTTCCGTCTTGCCACTCTACCCCATAGCTCAGACATATGAAGAATACAGGAGATTGTTGTCACATGTACCACAGTACTTGCCAGATATTCCTGCAGCTCCTTTAATGTTGCTGTAGGCCTCTTGGCAGCCTCCCAGACCAGTTTTCTTTTCATCTTTCCATCAATTCTGGAGGGACGTCCAGTTCTTGGTAATTTCCCTGTTGCGCCATATTTTCTCCACTTGATGATGACTGTCTTCACTGTGTTCCATGGTATATCCAATGCCTTGGAAATTCTTTTGTACTCTTCTCCTGACTGTTGCCTTTTAACAATAATAACTTGGATGCTTTGGAAGCTCTCTGCGGACCATGGCTTTTGTTGTAGGATGCAACTAAGAAAATGTCAGGAAAGACCAACTAAAACAGTTGAACTTTATTTGGGGTTAATCAGAGTCACTATAAATTATAGCAATACTGTCTCCTATTTAACATGATTTTGAATATGATTGCTTAATTATGAACACAGATACATCCCCAGTTATAAGAGGTTGTGCACACTTATTTAACTAAATTATTGTATTCTTTTATGTTTACTTCTCCCCCTAAAAGATTTCAGTTTGTTTTTCAATTGAGTTGTACAGTTTATAGGTTACATTAAAGGTGGAAAAGTTCTGAAATGATTTATCTTTGTCTAATTTTTCACAGAAACCTGACATTTTAACAGGGGTGTGTAGACTTTTTCTACTGTAACACACTGTTAGGCTGAAATTGTGCAACAAAATACAAATTAGAGCATGCAGATACAATCTGAGGCTATAGTGCATTTTTCTTTTTAATTTGCATGCAAAAATACATTCACTCAGGTCACCTCAGCTTTACATTGCAGCAGATTTACTCCCTATGCTGTGCTCTCCCCTGCTGTTCTGTGCTGTATGCAAATGACTGCCTCCCTCATTGAAAATGAAAATTCTTGATCATAAACTTCATCACTCTGTGGTTCATCACCCATGTGAAGAACTCCCAGAATACTGTGAAATCACTATCCATTTTGAAATAATATGAATCTATTTAATAAAGATTAGGGGCAGTCACCCAAGCAATCATCCAGGTTAGCAGTCATCTATATGGAGGTACAGTATGAGTCAATTTTAAGGGGATCCTCCAAGTGATCAGTAGGATGCATACTCTCTCCAAATAGCAACCCTATTTAGTCTTTACTAAAGCCACTGATTGTGTGAATGTTACACTGTTACCACACCAAAGCAGAAGAAATGGGAATTCCTAGATAATAATAGCCAACTAGCAGGCAAATCAAGTGTAGAATTAAATAATAAAACAAGAGTATGGTAAGATAGGCAAATGGTCAAGGAAGGTCAAGGAATAGTAAAAAAATATACTTCAGGGTTGAAATCTAAAAAACAGTTCAACTACAGGATAGTTGGGCAGGTTACAGACTAACAAGACCATTGATCAGGTGCAGGCTGAACGCCTTGACCTCAGTTTAAACACCAATAATGAGGTCAGTTGTATGGCTGCAATGTAAGCAAGCCCAGCAAGTCTAACTCTTTACATGCCTTTTGTTAGGCGAGCAAGAACTAGCTGTCACTCATCCCTCTGACTCATTTCTTGTGCTTCTTTGGCATCTGTTTGTGCATTCTGGCTCTCTCCTTGAGTCTTGCTAGGTTTCCTCCACATTGTCCACATGGGTGCACAAGCTTTCCTATATCACTTCAGCCCCAAGCCATTTTTTTAAATTTTTGTTTACATTTTAAAGTATTTTTGCTAGAAAATGTCTTAGAACCCCCAAACATTACTTTTTTTTAAAGCAGAGGCCCTAGAGAATAAATTGTTGGTTTTTTCATTTTTTTTTATGTCACACAGTATTTGTGCAATGGCATTTTCAAACAATTTTTGGAAAAAAATACACTTTTTTAAATTTTATTGCAAAAAAACACAATACATGACCCATTTTTTTCATAAAATATAAAAGGTGATGCTACTCTGAGTAAATAGATACCAAACATGACACACTTTTGAATTCCTTCTCTGCACTTGAAAGCATTCAAAACACCAAGATCTGTGTTTTTGAATGCTTTCAGATTTTTAAAAATGAAGCCAAATGTTTCTGAGTAAACTGGATGTGATGTTGGTTTACTATAAAGAAGAACCGATCAAAGCCCATTCTGGCTTTATTCGGCTGTCCAGCCAGCTGGCCGACATGGGGGGCTCCCGTGGCAAGGTTCCCCTATGTTGAGGGTATGTTGCATAATATGATTTAGGAGGGGGATACACATTCACCCCCCTTTCCTGGCTTGCCAGGCTGTATGTTTGAATGAGGGTTTGGTATGGATTTTGGGGTACGTCAATTTTTGTCTGTATGGAGCTCCCTCCATACCATATTGCAATTGTCTGGCATTTAATTGGGTGGAGGGAGACCTCACACCTTTTTTAGCTTTTTTTTTGTGTGGGGTCCCCTTGACATCCATACCAGACCCTCATCAAAACTAAGGGCCAGACCCTTACCCTTAATAAAGGTTTTTTTATGCAATTTTATGGGAACAAATACCTTTTTCATGTGTGGGGTCCCCTAGGAACTGTTATTTGCCAGCAGCTTACAGTTGCAAGAAAAAGTATGTGAACCCCTTGGGATTACGTGGAGTTTTGCATGAATTGGGCATAAAATGTGCTCTGAACGTCATCTAAGTCACAACAATAGAAGAACACAGTCTGCTGAACATAATACTACACAAACATTAGATGTTGCCATGGTTTAATTGCACATAACATGTAAACATTCACAGTGCAGGGAGGAAAAAGTATGTGAACCTTTGGACTTAATAACTGGTTGACCCTCCTTTGGCAGCAATAACCTCAACCAAACGTTTCCTGTAGTTGCAGATCAGACCTGCACAACGATCTGGAGTAATTTTGGACCACTCCTCTTCACAAAACTGTTTCAGTGTAGCAATATTCTTGGGATGTCTGGTGTGAATCACTTTCTTAAGGTCATGCCACAGCATTTCAATCGGGTTGAGGTCAGGACTCTGACTGGGCCACTCCAGAAGGCGTATTCTGTGCTGTTGCAGCCATTGTTTTGTTGAATTACTTGTATGCTTTGGGTCATTGTCCTGTTACATCACCCATCCTCTGCGGAGCTTCAGTTGGCGGACAGATGGTCATACATTTTCCTGCAAAATGTCTTGATAAACTCTGGAATTCATTTTCCCATCAATGACAACAATCCATCCAGGCCCTGAGGCAGCAAAGCAGCCCCAAACCATGCTGCTCCATCCGCCATGTTTTACAGTGGGGATGAGGTTTTGATGTTGGTGTGCTGTGCCTTTTTTTCTCCACACATAGTGTTGTGTGTTCTTCCCCAACAACTCAATCTTGGTTTCATCTGTCCACAGTATATTTTGCCAGTAGTGCTGTGGAACATCCAGGTGCTCTTTTGCAAACTTCAAACGTGCTGCAATATTCTTTTTGGACAGCAATGGCTTCCTCCGTGGTGTCCTCCCATGTACTCCATTCTTGTTTAATGTTTTCCTTATTGTAGATGTGTCAACAAAAATGTTAGCATGTGCCAGAGATTTCTGTAGGTCTTTAGCTGACACTCTGGGATTCTTCTTTACCTCATGCAGCATTCTGCGCTGTGCTCTTGCAGTCATTTTTACAGGACTACCATGTCTAGGGAGAGTAGCAACAGTGCTAAACTTTCTCCACTTGTAGACAGTCTGTCTTACCGTGGATACATGAACATCAAGGCTTTTAGAGATACTTTTGTAACCCTTTCCAGCTTCATGCAAGTCAACAATTCTTGATCGTAGGTCTTCTGAGAGCTCTTTTCTGCGAGGCATGGTTCACATCAGACAGTGCTTCTTGAAACCAGTAAACCCAAAACAGGTGTGTGTTTTTTAAGGGCAGGACAGCTGTCAGCAACACATCCAATATCATCACACTGATTGGAGTCAAGGTTTGCTCACTCCTGGCTCCAATTAGCTCTGGGAGAAGTCATTAAGCTAGGGCCTCACATACTTTTTCCTCCCTGCACTGTGAATGTTTACATGTTATGTGCAATTAAACCATGGCAACATCTAATGTTTGTGTAGTATTATGTTCAGCAGACTGTGTTCTTCTATTGTTGTGACTTAGATGATGTTCAGAGCACATTTTATGCCCAATTCATGCAAAACTCCACATAATCCCAAGGGGTTCACATACTTTTTCTTGCAACTGTAAATGGTATTTTTTTACTTTGTCAGTGAAAGTTTTGCTGTAGTAGGTTACATATATTATACCAATGTGCCACTTCACAAGCGGATTAAGGGCAGCCCCTGGCATGTATTTTAAGAAATTTAGCATTTTTAATGTTTCACTCTAAGCATTAATAAAAAAAATTACTGCTCCTCATCAAGCAGAATTTTAAAAGAAATTGTTTTGCCTTGGTACGTGTTCCTCACTACAGTGCCCAGTGGGGTAAAATTCCTTGTTCATTCGCTTAGAAAATGCTCATTAAAGGATAAGTTCACCTTTCCACAAAAAATAATAAATGCTAATTTTTTTGCAGGTAAAAAATGTGCATTTATTATTTTTTGTGTTAGGAACCTGGAAAGCATTGCACCAGTGATTAGCAGATCACTGATGCCATGCAGGTCTCCTGTACACTGTCAGTGTATCTACTTGCTCATACATCCCATACTTGCTGACAGGAAGACTCAATGAACTACCACGGCACTCTCAGTTCATTGATGACTGCAAGATGATAGCCGATAATGCATTCAGTTCCCGTTGACTTCATTGGGGTTTGGTTTTGACAACCATACTTCAGTAATGTTCACAGAGCCTGCCTCAAACTAAACCTAGGTATATTCACCCCATCCATAATCACTATAATAGCTGTTCTAAAAAAAAAAAAAACTGTAAGGGATTTCTTTTTTATATAGCTAGTTGGTGGACCCAAAATTATGGTGTCATTATTGCAATTGCAAGAGAATAGACACACAATACAATATGTGTAATAAATCTATTCCAGATTACTGAAGATGTGTAAGAGTTCCATCACAATCCAATCCACACTTCAGCTTGACATCCTGTTCCAACTGTTATTGAAATACCTGTTATCTTAGTTTGTGTCAGTTGTATATACATTATACAACAAAAAAACAACAAATATAGTAAATATAAAATGGATAATAAATGTAGGTTAGCTAAATGACTGCTGTTCATTATTAGCAAAAGCTTAATTCAGATTCAGAATACTTTAAGATACAATTGAACTCAAAGAAAAACAAAGCAAAACACAATAACAAACAAAACTAAAACACAATAATAAACATAACATAAATTACCACTGGCAACAAATTAATATATACAATAATATGAATTCAAATAAAACAAATGATAAACTAAATTAAATGCTGTACTATAATAAACATAACGTCCTAGTAAAACACTGCATTGAATAAATAACACAGGTTGAAAAAACAATCCTCATCCTCTTGCCCTTTATTTCTTTTAATGTATGTTGATTCTTTCCAGTCGATCCTCCATATCCTTATAACAAAAAAAATCTACTTCAATTTGCATAATGTTTAGTATGTAGTTATCTTTGAAATAGTTTTATGTAACAGTTATAAAAACTTGCAGAACGCAGAAATTGGAGATGCTGCAAACAGCTGTTAGGGTTCTTTCACACGGGACAGACCTGTTTTGCGTACCTGCTTGCTCAGTGGGGGAACTCTCCGTTGATCCCTGCTAAGCAACCAGATGATAGGTCTATGTGCGCTGTGCTGCTGCAGAGTGAACGTAGAGCAGATCGCTGTCCTCAATGGGCGGTGGGATGGAAACGGACCGCCTGTCTGTTTCCATCCGACCCGATCCAACTGACGGAAGGGGAATTGGATCCCCATCCATCTCTTTTTTGCAGATCGGAACGAATTGGATGTCGGCGGGTGTAAATGGACACCCGTGAATGTCCGTTTACACCCGCCGTTCCATAGAGGAGAATGGAGGTTCCTATTAAAAAACAGGCAGGCGGACCCGATCAGAAAAGCCATGTGAAAGGGGCCTTACTCAGTTTAATTGTCTTTTTTTTTTTTATTTAAATATTTATTAGTATTTGCACAGAAATAACAATAGAAAAAAAATAACAAAAAGACATTTTCAACTCTATCCTCATAAATATACAATTATTTCTTATGTTTTCAATAACCCCCCCTCTTAAAACCTTGACCCCTCCCCCCCCCCCCCGCTCTGCATTCCCTTGTCTTGTATCCAAAGCAAGCGTATCCTACTAGTTTGTTCTCTATGACGTTCTATTTTTCAATTTCTCCTACTTGTTACAAAATTTTCCCATTTTTCCCATCTTGCGAGATGTATCTCCATCTTATCTTCCTGTATATAAAATATCCTCTCCATCTCCCTAGTCCAGTTTACTCTCTCTATCCATTCCTCCTCTTTCGGTATTTCTCTTTTCTTCCAATATTTGGGGATCAGGCTTTTTGCTGCGTTCAAATAGTACCCTAAACCTAATTTCTTATATTTACTAATTGGTATTTCTGAACTATGTAACAGGCATATCCCAGGGTCTAACCCGATATTCATTTCAATGATGTTCTCTATTAAATATATTATTTTTTTCCAGAATATTTGAATCTTTGGACATTCCCACCAAATATGATAAACTGTCCCCACTTCCCCACACTCTCGCCAACACCACTGTGATTTCTCCGCACTTATCTTTCCCTCCACACTCGGAACAATGTGCCATCTTGTCAGACATTTATAATTTAATTCCACATCCCTCAAACTTACATTTCCGTGAACTAATCTATTTATTTTCTTCTGTTTTCCTTCATCTAGTACCACCCCCATGTCTCTTTCCCAATTCACTATGTGCAGTGGTTTAATATTTGTGCCTAAATCTGTGAGGATTCTATATACTTTGGCTATTCCATGTTTCCCATCACCCCGTGTGTCCAGCAACCTTTCAAACAAATTCCAATCCTCTTTCATTCTCAGGGGTTTTTTTAGATTTCCCCAAAAACGTTTTAATTGATAGTATCGCCACTCATCCAGCCTAGTGAAAATATTTCCCTTTTCCTTTTCCAGCTCTTTAAAGGTCTTCAATTTCCCATCCCCCATTATATCTCTGAGTTGGACGTCCTCCTTTGTAAACCATCTACCTGCTATTTCTTCTCTACCTGGTGGAAAAAATTCTGTATTTCTTAGTGGCATAAGTATAGAGTTAAATTCCCATCTCATATATTTGTGCATTTTATCCCATTCCCTTAATACATTTACAGTGTACAAACTTAAATCCTCCTTCAGTCCTCTATATTGTGTCGGTAACCATATTATACTATTCAGTTTAGTTCCACTAAGTGTATTCTCAATTTTTACCCAGCTTTTCCCCTCTACATTGAACGTCCAATCAAAGATTCTTCCTAATATTACTGCTTTATAATATCTCTTTATATCTGGAACTCCCAGGCCACCCTGCTCTTTATCTCTACTTAATACCTCATGGGACACCCTCGGTTTTTTCTTCCTCCAGATATATCCCGTTATCATTTTTTTTATCACTTTAAAAAAAGCTTCCGGGAGTTTAATTGGTATCATTTGGAATCTGTATAAAATTTTTGGTACGATTATCATTTTTACCAAGTTTATACGTCCTAACCACGATGGGGTTCCTCTCTCTAACGCTTTTAATTCCCCTTTTACTTCATTCAATAGTGAAATATAGTTTAGCTTATACAAGTTTTTATACGACGTGCTGAGCCTTACACCCAAGTACTTTATATCACTTTCTTTCCAAATAAAGGGAAACTCTTCTTGTATTTTTTCCTGTTCACTTTTTGGGATATTTATGTTTAAGATCTCAGTTTTTGTTGGATTGATTTTTAAATTTGATAATTCTCCATATTCCTTCAACAATTTCATTAGATTTGGGAGTGTGATCCTGGGGCTCCCCACATAAAACAGCAGATCATCAGCGAAAGCTGCCACTTTATGTTCTACACTTCCTATCTGAATTCCCTTTATGTCTCCATTTTTCCTTATTGTTGATAAAAGAGGCTCTAATGACAAAACATATAATAAGGGAGACAAAGGGCAGCCCTGCCTCGTTCCATTTGACATCCCAATGGGTTCTGTTTTTTCCCCATTTACTATTACCACTGCCGAGGGTTTACTATACAGTTTTCCAATCCATTCCCTCATTCTACCTCCTATTCCTAGATCTTCTAAGGTATCCATCATGAAGCCCCAGTCTACTCTATCGAAGGCCTTTTCTGCATCAATTGAAAGGGCCACCGCTGGTACCTCCCCATTTTTACTTCTCTGAATCAGCATCAGGGATCTCAACCCATTGTCCCTGCCCTCTCTTCCTGGGACAAAGCCCACCTGATCTCCATGTATCCATGTAGGCATAAACTCCTTCAACCTATTCGCTAGGACCTTTGCATATATCTTGGTGTCCAAATTCAACAGTGAAATGGGCCTATAACTTGAACATTGCGAGACGTCTTTCCCTTCTTTATGTAACAGTACCACATGAGCCTGCAAAGATTCTCCCCTCATGTCCATCTCTCCTCCCAGGGCATTCATATATTTTTCCAGTTTGGGGTTTAATATTTCACTAAATTTTTTATAATACCCTACTGTATAACCATCTGGGCCTGGGCTCTTCCCCATCTCCATACTTTTTACTACTATCCTTATCTCTTCTTGTGTAATCTCTGCTTCAAGGGAGTTTAGTTGGTCTTCTTTTATTTTTGGTAATCCTGCATTTTTTAGATAAATCTTCCTTTTTTTTTTCTTTTTTTCCTTATCCATATTATTTACTTCATCATATGGAGTGATATTATACAACTTCCTGTAATAGTCCGCGAACGTCTTTGCAATTTCTTTATTTGAGTGGACCATTTCTCCCTTAGGGCTTTTTATTTTATCTATATAATTCCTATTTTTTTTTTTCCTTAAGGTTCTCATTAAATATTTTCCTGGCCTATCTCCCCATTTATAGTTTTCGCTTAACACTTTATTATACACTCTCCTTCTCTCCTCTTCCATCAGGGTTTCCAGTTCCTCTTTCTTTTTTATTATCTTCTGCTTAATTTCTTTTAGCATTTTATTTTTATATAGTTGTTCTAACTCCGATATATCTTTTAAGAACCCACTAATTTTTTCTCTTCTTTCTCTTTTTTTTCTTGCCCCAATTGCAATCAGAACTCCTCTTATATATGCCTTATGAGCCTCCCATACTGTTGCTTTAGACACATCCTCTGTCTCGTTCTCTTTAAAGAATCTCTCAATTTCCTTCCCAATCCTCTGTGCATTATCCTTGTCCATGAGAAGTGCTTCATTCAACCTCCAACCTACCCCTTCTGTTCTCCTCCCCCATCCCATCCTCAATACAACAGGGGCATGATCCGAGAGCGTCATTACTCCTATATCTGCTTTAACCATTGAGTCTATAAAGTGATGTTCTATCAATATATAGTCCAACCTTGAGTATATCTGATGTGCATTTGAGAAAAATGTGTAGTCTCTATCTTTCATATGCAAGATTCTCCATGAATCTACCAATTGGCATCCATGGATCACCTTCTTTAATAGTCTTAGAGATCTACTCCCCTCTCTTTGTACCTTAGAATTTGTATCAATTTGTGGATCCATACAAAAATTAAAATCTCCCGCCACTATTATACAACCCTCTTTAAAATCCATCAACTTTTTTAACACACCCTTCAAGTACTCCTCTGGTTTTTTATTTGGACAATATATATTAGCTACTGTGCACTCCACCCCTTGTATTTTACCCTTCAAAAACAGATATCTCCCCTCTGGGTCTACTTTTCTGTCCTTTAATTCAAATCTTATATTTTTTCTGAACCCTATTGCCACCCCTTTAGCTCTCTTAATTGGGGAATCTGCAAAATACCATATTGGGTAATCTCTAGATTTCAGCTTCACCTTAGATTCTATCTCAAGATGTGTCTCCTGCAAAAAGACCACCGAAACTGCTTGATGATGTAATTCCTTAAATAACCTAAATCTCTTCCCAGGACAATTTAATCCCTTTACATTATAAGTGATAACTTGTAAATCTTCCATCTTTTTTTTTTTTTTTTTTTAGAGATCACATAACTATCCTCCTTCTCCTTACCCTTGCTTTTTATACCTCTCTCTATCCTGCAGAGTATTTCCTTTATTATTCTTTTCCCTCCCTCCCTCCCTCAACTCTCCCCAACCCCTACCCTTCCTAACCCTCCCCCCCTGCCAGCTCCCCCCCCCCCCTCCCTCCCGCCTCCCCACCCCCCCCAGGCTTCCCATGCCTTTGGATCATATTCCACCTTTGATCCCTCTATGGGGGTTTGACTCTGCCCATGACCGCTTACCTCCCCCTCCTCCCCAATATCCCCTTATCTGTTAATTCTCTATTTCCTCTTTTGACCAGCTGCCACTTTCCTGACCCACAAAAATCCAACTCTCCCTCCTCCACTTCCCAACCAGGTATCGTTTGTCTCTGCAGTCCAAGTTTGTCACAAAATTCCTCCATGTCTTCCGGGAATTTTAAAATAGCTGTAGTTCCATCCCTCCACCCAATTAAACTTAAGTCACGACCCCATCTGTATTTCACATTTTGTTTTTTCATCTCTTCTAATAGGGGTTTCAGTGATCTCTTCCTTCTCAGAGTCTCTGCTGTCAGATCTGCAAAAATTTGGATATTTTTCCCTCCATATGTAATATTTGTTTTTCCTTTGATCTTTTTCCATATCTCTTCTCTATCTCCATAATTATGAAATTTAACAATTATATCTCTCGGTTTTTCTACCCCTTTTCCTTGTTGGTACTTCCCAATCCTGTATACTTCATCCAGTTTGAACATCTCCTCATCCGAGTTGTCCATTATGAAGTTCAAGATTTTGCCAGATAATTCTTTTAAATCTTCCCCCTTTGTCAGTTCCGGGATTCCTCTTACTCTGATATTATTTCTCCTTTCTCTATTTTCTTGTTCTTCCATCCTATAAAGCAATCTCTTGTATTCTTTTTTATCTTCAATTATCCATTTCTCTAATTTTAGGATATTCTGAGCCTGGGCTTGTACCTTCTCCTCCACTTCCTCCACCCTAGTTAACAGTTGTCCCAGATCTTCCCGGATCATCCCCATCTCTTGCTTTATTGAGTTTTCCAAACCTTTAAACATCTCCACCATTTCTTTTTTGTTAGGTATTTGCATATCTCTTTCCAACTCTCTTGGTTCAATACCTTCCATTTGATTGTTATAAACTGGGCCCAGGGAAAGTCTCGGACTATTATCCACACTTATATCCAATTCACTTTTTTCATTTATTCCCTGAGTTCTTTCTGGGGTAACATTTCCTTGTGACACATATTTCTTAATTGTACCAGTTTGTGTAAATGGACACCCGTGAATGTCCGTTTACACCCGCCGTTCCATAGAGGAGAATGGAGGTTCCTATTAAAAAACAGGCAGGCGGACCCGATCAGAAAAGCCATGTGAAAGGGGCCTTACTCAGTTTAATTGTCTTGAGTTTTTTTTTTAACATTCAAGAATCCTATTTTCAGAGACATCCACACTAGCATATGTATTACATTATGCCAACAAGAAAAATTTAATAATGTAAGTACTTTAAAGCAAAGTATAATTTAATGCCAATAATTATCAATTTTCACATATGCTATATTCCATTTCACAGCTTGTTTCAACTCATAAAACTGATGCTATTCTTGCCAAAGTCCTAAAAGAAGTTGATTTCTACATTGTACCTGTGTTTAATATTGATGGATATATTTACTCGTGGACAACGGTAAGCTGAAGAAATAAAAAAAAAATTGGTAAATCCAAGTGGACCTGGGTAAGTAGAAAACAGCATTTATAGCAGAATTCCAGGTAAACATTCCTCTCTAAAATGTGCTATGTAAAAGGGAATCTCATGAGGTGCATGCCCCTTTCCTTTCTGTATTGCTGTATCTTTCAATTGCTGCCCTTTCTATATTTGTTTAATATTTCCAGTTTCATTCATGCCAGGATGTATGCAATAGCTGTCTCTTTTCTTCTTGCCCACAGCAGCTAAGAAAACTTCAGCTCTCCTACACAGAATCCGTAGTGTTTTCACCTTCCCCCTTTCCTCACTGTCAGGACAGTATTTTTAATATGCTGAGATCAAGAACACAGGGACATAACCTCAGACTAGCAGGAGGAACGTTCAAAACTAACTGTAGTATTTTTTTAAGTATGATAGTCTTTTTAGTAGGTTCTTTTTATGTCCTGTGACTCCCCTGTGACCTCCCCCATCCCCCCCCCAGGTTGGGTGTTCTCTATGATGTCCCTGCACTCACCCCTTGGAATTTGTTTAGCAATCAATTGCACTGGAATCTACAGTCTTTGAGTGTGTAGCAGACATTAAACATCAAATATTTGTAACATATAAATTGAATAAGGATCCTGGACTTGTATAAATGTGGATGTTTTGGATTGACTTACTAAATTTGAATGCATATTGGACACTTATGTGAGGGAGACATTCTGATAACTGTGGGCACCATTCACAAAGCAGTATTTTACCACAAGTATGCGGCAAGATACTGCACAGTGTTTTTCAAAAAGTGTTTTTCACTAAAGCACTACTAAAATACCTGTACCGCATGAGTTATTTTATGAAGTCATGTGGTGTCTTAGTAGTGAAAACATACCGTGTTGTTGAGAAGCAGGAAGTGCTGGCATCTTTAACAAACAGAAACTGTCATGGTTGTTATTGACATGGCAGCCGCATGCTCCTTAACAACCATGACAGTAACTGGTTGTTAAGGACGCCAGCGGCCACCCACTCCATAGCAACCAGTACACATTCCTTAAATGCCACATGCCTCAAACACTACTTAATTACTGCATGCATTTAATTATTTATTTATTTCTGTGAATTGAGTTTAACATCTGTTCTTGCTGTGTTTACTGAGTGTTTTGTGGTAAATACCACAGAAAGGTATAGTGAATTGACAGTTTCAAGATGACATGAAGTATTTAGTGAAAATGAGTCTGGACACCTACATACCACAAGCGATCTGGTTCTGTGAATGCAATCCTGTTTTTGTGTTTTACAAAGTAATATTGATTAAAAAAAAGATGTTTATATTTTTCTATGAATTTGGTTGTATTCCTTGGGTAACTCAAAAGTCCATTTCCTGTATTCTTTAATGTATTTTTGAAACTGTAGTTATAAAGAAAGGGAAACAATCTTGCAGGTGACATACACCTCATGAGAGTTAACTTTTTTTACAAAGCACATTTTAATAAAACCATGTTTGGTTGGTGTTCTGCTTTAAGCAGTCTTAGATTGCAACGATTATAGATTGCCATACTGGATTTATGTAATTTCTGCCTTGGTCAAGTTGACTAAAACTCTACGACCAATTTTGCCTACCAAAAAAAAAAAACCCTTTTTTTAGGGCATACTGTATTTTATTGGCAAAATTGTTTAAATAAACATCATATATTACAAAGCATTTAGCCATTTTATTTTATTCTATTAATTTCTTATGTCTTCTGTTCTGAGTGGGAAGGTCTGTCTGCTATAGTGGTTTGATCAGTAGCAGGGTTGTCATTGAAAATCAAATTCTGGGGAAGTCAGTGTGCAATTCAAAGAGTAGGAAGTTACATTTCAGGGGGAGGTCTATACATCCAAAATATCACCAACTGCCATGTTGAAAAAGAAGGGTCCTTTTTTTTGGCAATAATATGAAATCATAGCTAGTCAAAATTATAGGGTAATTTTTAAATATGAAATTTCAAAATGGCTTGGATAAAATCTATTTATGTTTTAATATTTTTTTTTAACAAAAGTGAAGTTTAACTTTAAATGGTGACACAAATTATTATACGTTTAAGCAGCATTTTATATTAACACAAAATAGATTACATAAAAAGTGTAATGTTTCAACGTCAGGAACGTCTTTGGAGAAAAAATCGTGCGCCATTCAATAATGGAACCTGCTATGGGGTGGATCTAAATCGCAATTTTGATGCCCAGTGGTGCAGTAAGTGATTTAATTCAAATGCCTGGCTAGGTTAAGTTTATAGTAGTAGGGTTTACTGTATAACAACAGTTGAGGGTTTCCTATATTGATTCACTAAAGGAATGAATCATGTTCACTTCTTAAAGTTTAGTTCACAGTGAACACAGCTTCACCATATTTACTAAGTTAACTGAACATTCATATTACTAAAGGTAGTCATACATGGCTTGATTTCCTTTTGTTAAGTCTGCGTAAGGATATAATGAATATTTAGTTTAGAGGGATATAATAGGAAGGAATAATATAAAATGGACTCTGGGATTTAATAAATTATTTTATCAGCAGGATATTGTCACATTTGCTCCAGATTTGTAGATAATTTACAGCTAGGTGGGGATAATGACTCAGAGTGGAGACACACTCACTTTCTCTCTTTATAGGGGACAGAAAGATCTGGATTAATCAGTTTTACCCAGGTTGCCAACAAACATGGAGACAATGCTGGGTTTTCATATTAGAAATTTGAATGATTAAAATCTAATTTAAAATAGAGCAAAATTAATTAAACTTTCCTTATAACTGCGCAGGTTCATGCATGAAACTGCAGGATTTTCTGAGTTGGATTTGCAAGCCTGTTGCACACATAAACACAAGAATATAGTATCTTACCATCACAATGGAGTCAGATTCCCAAGCACCAGGGATGAGGTTAGGGATCAGCGCTACCATGGGTGTCATCGTGGAAAATGCAAGATTTGCTATCCCAGAAAATGAATGTGCAGAATCGCCCAGGAGAATTTTTTTAAACCATAATGCATTGCATTTGCCTTGAACCATGGCCAGGAGATTTATAAAGTCAAATAAGGGGGCTTTTGTGAGTTTCATTCATACTTTAGGTTGATAGCTGAAAAACCACCCAACATTGCATCACTCATATTTATGACCTACTTTCCCTAATTAAATCTATCCTGCTGCTTGTCAGTTTTTCATTGCTGTATCCTCTGCAATATTTTTTTTTGTACATTTTTTATTTACAGGTTTTTCATAACTACAATTGCAGCACATTCATGGGTGAAAATGCCTTGTCATCTGAAAATCATTTTAAATGTTACATAAGAAAATCTGACAGCACCCACAAACATCCAGAATAAAAAGATAAAAGGCAGTGGCATGATCACTAAGAGAATCTGAATCACCAGAAACCACCAGAAAAAAAGGAAGAAAAAATAGGAGGAGAGGGAACAAAGAAGGGGAGGGAGATAGGAGAAGAGGGAAGATAAGTGTTGGAGGGAGGGGATGGGGGACTGCAGTTTCTTAATTCTTTTAGTAAAACCCAACCTGTGCTTCTTATCTCTAGTAAATTTGGACCTAGCCTTGTTCATTAAAATAGTTCTGCTGATAACCAGTTTTACATATACAGTATATCACCCGTGGTCTCTAAATTAATTTAAAGATCATCTACCGTTTTTGTGAAGTTTAAAAAGATTTCCTTTTTTTTTAATTAAAGAGATAGAGCAACGGTCAGCACTGTGGGATGGGAACTTCCTGTCCCACACCCAGAACAAAATGGAGTCGTACTGAATTCTGGATGTAATATTATTGCCCACCCCTCTCTGCCTTAGACAATCAGAGGAAGCTTTGTATTCATTCAGAAAATGCAAAGCTTCCTGTAAATGTCTGATCAGTGGTAAGCCCTACTCAATTTTGTTCCAGGTCTGGCACCGAAAGTTCCCGTTCCTCTGCCAGCAAACAGCGTTGTATACTGTATGTAGTTACATGCAGTTCATACAGTACTGAGAAACACTGAATCTCTATTTAAACTCAAGAAGTGTTAAACCCAGTAAGTGCAGCTTACTGATTTAGCAATTTGTGATGGCTGCATTAGTTTAATTTTGGTGATCTTGCCAGTAAGTCTGTTGTGTTTTATCAGAACAAGCTTACTTGCAGTTACAAGGTTGAGACACACCATTAGCACTGGCAGGGGTGCCTAAAATTATCAGTTTTTATTAATTCATGCAAAACCTTTATCCCAAAAGGAAAAAAAAACCTGTTTGCTATAACTGATTAGAAAGTATTAGCCAGAGTGAGGCTTCAATTTGTTAGTGTAAATCTAAATCCAACAATCCAAACAATTTTCTTTTTTTTTTGATGAAACATCCTATTGTACTTTGCATTGCTGTATGCTTTACTAGCAAGTCTTGGCAGAAAAGTAGGGAGGAGGAGGCAGTGAATACAGCCTGGAGGTAATCAATGACCATATCAAAGGTAAATTTCCAGTCCTGAAAGTTCACTGGGACTCATTCGGGTTTAGATATGCCACTATGCAAATGTCACCATGTATATATGTATACCCAGAGAGTGGACTTCTTTCTACTTCTTCCTAGTACAGTGTTGATTAACTAGGCTTACATGTGTAACTTGATTGCCTCCTTACTTGATAGCTGCGAGATTTGTAGGCAAGCATCTCTAGTGTAAAGCCCAGTATGCACTATGAGAAAATCAATCTGCCACAAAAGTGCATACCATGATGTAGTCATAATGGTATTGACCAGTGCGAAAAAAAACATAGCCATGTACTAAAGTAGTAGAAGAGGAAGTCTAGGGTTGTCCTATGATTCTGATCATATCCATTTTTTCTACTCAGTTATTTCCGTATGATTACTATACACATTAATAGAAAATCAGATGTTGTGTTCACGTATGATAAAAAAACTAGTAGCTTTCACCCTCAGTTTTTGTTGAAAGCACTTTACTAACTATGAGATAATCGGCTGATTGTTCCTCGTACAGAAGTTTTCCTACAATGTTGTTATTGTGTGTACAGGCCAAAAGGCTGAATAAAAAGGAAATTACAAAAGGACACAACTGTTGTTGTCCACGTCTAAATTCTGCGGCTGTAGACCCTTGGCAATTTATACAACATACTGTATATGTATTTTAGGAACTTGTCTAGGCACAGCTGCTTTTGCTATATGTACAACTGTTTTGCTAATACGTTTGCAGAAGGATAAAGGCTAATATGTCCTAGGAAAAGTAGAACTGAAAATATCCATTGTTCTTTTAATGGGAGTGTGTAGTGGTGTGTGTATATTTTCTTTATCCATTAGAACGTCTTTATTTTTTTTCTTTTCTTCTAGTTAGGTAAATGTGAAATAGTACATATACATATCTATCAGTTTTTATTTAGACAGCAAATAGTGTTCTTGGCTCTTTTTGTGTTTTCCTGGGTCTCATTACCTTGTTTGTTGTAAAAAAAAAAAAAAAAGCTTACAATTACACACAAGAGAATGAGTCAAAATAGTGATTTATCCACTTCACTCCACAGGGCTCAATCAATGGTTCCAGTGAGACCAAATAAGCCTGATGGCAGACAGCCTCTGCTATGCTATCTTATAAACCCATAGTGCTCTGGGAATCCTTGGTCATGTATCAAATATTTACTTGTTAAACAAAGATTTTGTGTATATATAAAAAGTGTTAAAGTAATCTGGGAACTCTGTGAAGTAAAGTGCTTTTTAAAATTTGGTTGGGCAAGGGAAGTTATCTCTAATGCTGTGAATAATTTGTCCAGTTGGCAGCTGAGGATGCTAAAAATTGTAGTTTTATTATGCTGAATACTACTGTCAGCATTCTTATTCCAACTCTGAAACTGATTGTTCTGGCTAGTGTACAGTGAAGGATTGAGTTCCCACTATCTCTCTCCATTCTCCCTTAATGCAATCACAGAACACCTTGTATTCAGACAAAGAAACACAATGCTTTTGGTGAAAGAATGAGCGGAGGGGAAGGGGGAGAGCATGCTACTTGATATTTCACTGTACACTAGTCAAAACTGTGGGCCCAAAAGCTAACAGATGACAGTAGTATCCATCATTGAAAATCTGTAATTTTTAGCATCTCCAGTTGATATTTGCATGTAGCATACACAACATTAGAAATATCTTCTCTGAAATTAAAGATGCATTTTATTTCCTGGAGTTTCATTAAAAAAAAAAACCTTATAAATTAGAAAAAAATAAATAATAATCAATCAATTCCATTGTAGGTTCAGTTTAACAGCACATCTCAAAGAAAAAATTCACAGGATTGAAAAAGATGATTTTGAATATACTGACCCTAGGCAAAACAATATGAAAAATGGGAATGTTGACTATAAAGTTCCATAGCTCGAAGTACAGTATAGGATACAGGACAGCAAGTCCTGAGGGTCCTGAGGGTTATATGCTGTTACCTTCAAGTTACTGGATACCTGCAAAAGCTTTGCTGAGAATGTTCCCTCATATAACCCTACCCACAAGTTTTGTAGCAAGAAAAAGTGATAAACAGAGGACAGAAGGAAGTAGAGTGTCCTGTATTGTACTCCACAAAATTGAATTTAATGCTAAATTAAAATTTCTATTATCCTAATCATAAAGTACAGGACACGGGGGGGGGCCTGACCATGGCATTGGGAGACTGCTGAGAGAGGGAGCTCCTTTTACCCGCTATGTGGAAACTGCTAAGGCCTGACCCCTGAGAGCTTGTTTGACCCCGCTGATGGCCCTGCCTGGAGCCCTGTGTTGCACCCCAGTGTGCTGGGATCACGTGGCGGCTGGCGGAGGGGTGTGCATAGGGAGATGGAGTGTGCTGCTGCGGACCAGGGCTCAGATCCCAGAGCCTCAGAGGGATCAACGTTGGCTGACGGAGGTGCTCCCTAGAGTGCAGGGCTCCCCTGAGAGAGGCAGAAGATGGAGGTGTTGGAGGGACCCTGGGAGGGAAAGTCCATATGGGGCTGAGCGAATTCAGTGGCTAGATGCCCCAATGACCTGGGAGAAGCAGCATACAGTGAAGACTTTGAGACCCAGAAACATTTGAAACCACAGGACATCTTGAGCACCCACCCAGACCCCCCTCAGGAGATCCCGCAAATCAGGATTTGAGACCCTGTCCGGGACAAAGGAGCTACCCAGAACCCTAGGTCGGAGGGTGATGGAGATTTAAATTATTACTGTCTCTGTTGCTAGTAAATTTGCTAGTAAATGTACCTAAGTTGTGGAGCTCGGCTGTCAGAAGACCAAGGAGTGGGGGGATCCCAGAGGTCAAGTGTTACGTATGTAATGTAAAAGTGTGCCAAAGCCATCTGGGTCTGAAAAAGCTATTGCAGAAGTATAAGAAGGATGGACTTTTCCCAGGTGTGATAATAAAGTTTCTGATTATTGAGTAGAAAATCAGCGGCTAAGTTTAGTCAATATAAAGAACAGACCCGCGAAAGGTGGGGGTATAAAAATCCTGCAACCTAATATAAATACCAGCACAATAAAGAAATATATGCCATTAGAAGAAAAAAAAGCCCAGAGATACAAAGTATGGAGAAACAACAGAAAGGAAGTAGAAACTATGATAGTGAGTAGTCCAAATTGTTGTTTGGGACACGGGAAGGGAATGAGACCAATAAAGCTATAAACGTCGATAGCGTCAATGACCAAAAGGCCTCAGAACAACAGAAAGGAACATCACAGATTTCTACAAAAATAGAGATGGCAGAAATGTTTGCAAAATTAGAACTCTCTCTGAAATATGAAATGGCGGTGATCCATAAAGATCTTGGACGAATGTTAACAAGGGTGGAAGAAGTGGAGGAGAAAATGGAGACACAGGCCCAGTAGATAACTAACTTGAAGATGCAGATGGAGGAGATGCGAAGAGAACAGAGGAAGCTCTCATTTAATTTGGAGGACCAAGAAAACAGTGAGAGAAGAAATAATCTAAGGGCTTGGGGCCTGCCAGAAGATACACATGATGAGGACCTATGGAAAAAAAATAAATAGTGTTCAATCCCATGATAGGTAGACTAGCCATAGATCCTTTAAAGATTGAGAGAATACATAGATTAAGACCCCTGCCAGGATTAACATCAGACATCCCAAGAGACGTGATTGTTCAATTCCATCATTATGAGGACAAAGAAAGAATATGAAAAAAACTGATGGGATGGGGGTGGGGGAGTAGTGGTAGGGAGGGGATATGGGAGGGGTTTGGAAGGGAGAAGGTCCACGAGTTGAGTAGTCTATATCTCTCTTCCTTTGAACAGAAAGAGAAGAGAAATAATAGATAGTTATGAGCCTGATTAATCTTACAACATATAATGTGAAAGGTTTCGATTCTCCTACTAATAGACATAAGATACTTAGGGAAGTTTACCAACTTTCCACTGATGTAGTGTTTTTACAAGAGACACATTTATCATATGATACTAATGTTAAATTATACTCGAGGCACTATCCAACTTGGTATTACGCAGACTCACCAATAAAGAGGGCTACATCAGGTTTTCAAAAAACGTGGATTTTGATCTGGAGAAGAGATTTTGGCAGGCCGCAGTAGGCCCCGCCAGGCCGGGTACGGCTGCAGCCACGGAGAGGGGCCAAAGTTGCTCCGCTCCCCTCCTCCAGGTGCGGGCAGGGTCGAGGAGACCTCCGATGCCCGCCGATGGCTCACTGCTGCCCGGATGGCAGCAGATTTGATAGTAAGGCGCTGGAGCTTGTAATTATGCGGTACATATATGAATGCCTTAGGAGAGGGAATGGGAATAAAAGAAGAAGAATCACTACAAGCGTATATAACAATTATTTTCAAAGAAGGAAAGGATAGTTCACAATGCGCTAGTTATAGACCTATATCATTATTAAATACAGATACAAAACTGTTTGCTAAAGTGCTAGCTACTAGGTTAAAAGAGTTGATGCCGAAATCGATACATTTAGATCAAGTTGGATTTGTCCCAGGAAGAAAAAGGAGGGATAGTGGTTTAACCTCCCTAGTGGTCTGATTATGTCCATATTTCTGTGCTCAAAATAAGTAAATTTTTTGCATGAAAATATGTATTTTTTTATATTGTAGGCCTGTAATTTTTAGGAATAACTTACTGAAATCTGTCCGAGCAAGAGTCTAGTAAACACCCCGGGGATGTTAAAATTTGAAACACGAAATCATAAATTATAATTTAATAAAAAATCATAAAAAATAATAATATAATAATAATAAATTTAATTAAATAGTATAATCAAACAAAAAACCGCTAGGGAGGTGAAGAACACTGCTTCTTCTTCACAAAGCGAAGAGAGAAAAGTTACCGACAATTATATTGTCGATTGATGCCGAAAAAACCTTTGACAAGGTAGACTGGGGTTTTATGATAAATACTCTAGAGGTCTTGAGAATAGGGATTAAGATGTTAAAGTGGATAAAGGAGCTTTATAATAGTCCGTCAGTGGCAGTTAAGGTAAATGGGTCCCTTTCAAGGTTTCTTATGATGTACAACGGCACTGGACAGGGATGTCCATTATCCCCATTGTTATTTGTTATATCCCTGAAACCTCTGTTGGCACCAGTAAGAAAGAGTGTAGATATCAGAGGAATTAAGAAAGGAGAGATAGATCATAAGGTAGAGGCATACGCAGATGACATGCTGTTTTATATTGTGAACCCTGAATTAACGTTACCCAACTTAATGGGATTACTAAAACGATACGGAGAGCTTTCAAACCTGAAAATAAACACCTCAAAATCAGAGATCTTGAATATTAATGTTCCAAAGAAAGAGGGGGGAAGAAAATTCAGGTGAAACGTTTGTCTTTTGGATGATTATGTTATATTGTTAAGTTTTCCTTTTTTTGTAATGAAAAATTCAATAAGATTTAAATAAAAAATAAATAAAGTACAGGACATAGAACAACAACACAGAACAACATCATAGACCATTGTCCATCTCCAAGAAATAAAGGAGGAGTGGCCAATAACATAGCAAACAGCAGGAAATTGGTCCACAAAATGAAAGGGTCAACAGACTCAGAGCATTCAGATGAAGGCTTGAAGAACATTGCAGCCCAAAGCTCAGCAGAGGCCTGAACATCCACCTGGTAAAATTTTGAAAAGGAATGAAGAGGCAGCTATGTAGCAGCCTTATAAACCTTGTAAAACAGATACTTGCTGAAAATCCCAAGATACAAGATCTGGTGGAATGGGCCCTAATTGGGAAGGAAGGAATCCATTCTTTGAGGGCAAAAGCTATGGAAATGGGCAGCTGGAGTCACCTAACAATGGTGGAAAAGGAAGAATATCCCTTCTTGGGTCCTTCAGGGAGTGCAAAAAGGGATTCTGTTGTAGAGCTAGCCAGCATTTCCCAGTGCACCTCTCCAGACCTCAAATATGGGCCTTCCAGCTGGGACGCTCCTCCTCTGCTGCTCAGGTGTTCCTCTCTCAGGGTGCCTGTGAGGGTGAAAGCTTTCTTCCTGTCCAGCTCTTCCACTTGTAGGTGAGCGCCTCTCCCATCTGGGATCCAGGATCCCTTAAGAGTACAAGCCAGGCACTTCTCAGATCCAATCACTGCTTCTAGACCTTTCTCAAAAGTTCTAGAGCAGGGGGAAATTCCAGAGGGCTGGCCTGCAGAGCCTCTCAGCTCTGACCCAAATTTAACCTCCTTCTGACATTTGCACCTGGGCTGCTGCTCAGCCTCTGTCTAACAATTGAAGCTAGACCCTAGCTAACTAGGAGGGTGTTACATATGGATAAGGCAGAAACCTGCCTTGTTAGAGTACTAAGAGCAAGCTACTGATCCAGGCCAGACTGGAGGAAGACCAGGATACAGAATACAGTATTCCTGCAGTCAAAGTAGGGTGTCCAGGTGCAATGGTCAGACAGAAAAGCAGCAGTGGGAGCTGTTATCTCCTGTCAATTACAGCCACTGAGGAGAGAGGGGGGGGGGGGGGCTGAGCCACACTCTGTGTGTCAATGTACACACAGAGCCAGCTCTGGAGTTACATACTATGGGGGCACTCACAGGGGGAGGCACCAGGAGAGCCAATGAGGGTCTCAAGAAGAGTGCCAAAACCATCGAGCAGAGCAGGTAAATATAGCATGTTTGTTAATTTAAAAAATTTTAAATATTTAGAAAAAATTTAAGACCTGGGTTTTTACAGCCATACCATTAAAGCTGGCAACTAAGAAGGGGGTTGGAACAAAGGGCCCTCTAAGAGGAGATCTGGCCTGTTTGTGTCCAAGGCTTATCTGCCAGGAGTCTGTGTATGTCCGTCCACAAAATTTTCCTGGGCTAATTTGGAGTGATGAGGATCAAATTGAATCAAATTGTTATTCCTCTATATTGCAAAGCAGTTGGGTGAGAATCTTCACTGGAGGGAATGCATACCAAAGTCTGAACTGTGACCAAGAAATAACCAGGGCATCCACCGCAAAAGCCAGGGGCTCCCTAGACCTGGCCAAAAACCTGTCCAACTCCTTGTTGAATTTGGAGGCCATGATGCACACATCTGGTGTTCCCCATGTAGTGCTACCCCCTGAAGGGCCGCTGAGTTTTTGGGTTCTTCCAAGCTCTGCACAGCCAGGCAATGCGCATTTTCCACGCTTTCATCCAAAGTCAGTAAAACAGTCCTGGAGCTTGTTTTTTTTTTTTTGCTTTATTAGGGGTTAACAACTTGGATAGGATCTAGGGGTACATGGGATGCCCAAAGGAACTGTACACTTTTGGAGGACAAACTTCGTTAAAAAAAGGACGAAAATCAGCACACAGTCTTTGCAAGCAGCACTTGGTCCCCTTGGTGAACCTCCTCAGACCCCAGATGAAAATCTCATCCACTCGGCTGGATGATTCCGAGATGAACAAATTAAGTAATTCCAGGGAGAACTAGTTGGGTATTGCACCTGACCGCCCTCTCCCTTCTTTTGCCTAAGGGGTGTTGAAGTGCTCACACTGTCCTGTTCCTATAGCTTAATGGGTTGCAGCTGCTTTCGGGCCTTTCTCTGGGATGGCTTCTTACTTGCTCACAGGCTGTCTTTCCTAGGTAGATGGTGAGACACTGAAGGTCCTTCTGTCCAGCTTCAACCTGTAGGCAGGCCACCCTTCTCTGGAGCCCCCTCCCAGCAGCACTTTCATTCCATATTCCACCCTGCTCCAACTCTCCTGCTGATCAGGCTCTCCCATAGTTAAGGGTTGTCCTAGCCACGATGCCTAGCCTGCTGCCTGGGGATTGACCAAATCCCCTCAAACATGCAAATCCAAGCCTCCTCCACCCCTCTTCTAGAAAGTACCACTCCCAGGCTGACTCATACCCAGGCTTCTAGCAAGCCTCTAACTAAACACAAAAATTCAAACTAAATTAGAGAGTACTATACTCATTTCTGACAGAGCATAAGGAAGATTTCAGAGTGAAGTGATCACTGCCCTGAGACAAGGCATTAGTGACTCAGAATGTCTGCTTGCCAATTATCTACTCCTGGCTTGTAGTTATTGGAAAGAGGTGGAATATGGCTCTCTGCCCAGTAGAAAAATAGGCTTGCTTTGTTCATGACTTTCTGACTTCTGGTACCCCCTTGATGGCTTATGTTGTCCACAGCTTTTACATTGTCTGACTGGAATGCATCCTATGTGACCATGTAGAATAGGGGTCTAGAGTAGAAAAATCAGTTTTATGGTCTCAGTACCAGAATGTTGATGGGAAGCCTGGACTCCTGTTGGAACCAGATTCCCTGGATAGTCAGGAAGTTGTAGACTCTGTCCCAGCCCCTCAGGCTTATATCAATCTTTACTACCTTTCAGGGAAGGGGAAGGAACATTTTCGCAGATTCTAGAGCTGAGTTGACAATCCACTATGCCAGGAAAATTTTTACCTGGCTGGACGGTAGTATTGGGTGAATCATAGAAAGGACCTGCTTGTCTCACATCTTGAGAATGTTGGGCTGCAATGGTCTTGAGTGGAACTGATCAGAGAGAATGGTCTTGAATGAGGCTAATATGAGACCCATTACCCTCATGTAGAAAGGGGTTGAAGGATGCCTGGTTGTCTGGAGAACACGACAGTGAGATCTCAGAGAGGCAATCTTTTCCTGAAAGAAATTTGTTGCCTGAGCTGTGTCCAGGATCTGCCTCAGGTATTCCAGGTGATGTGAAAGCTGGAGTGCAGGCTTCTTGAAGTTGATTAGCTGACCAAAAGTTTGAAGGAACTGGATAATACAACCATGTGCTAAGGTGCAGGATCTATTGCCCAAAGCAAACATTACAGGCCGAGCCCGAGTACAGTTCCCAATACATACATGCAGAGTATCTGGTCTCAAAACTGATACTGAGTCAATCATCAGTTAGATTTTGATAGAAGCGTCAATGAAAGTAGTGAAAAAAAATTTAAAAACAATGGTTTAGAAGACTGTGCCATAAAAAGAAAAGGTCAATGATCTAAAGATACTAGCAAAATACTGGAGTCCCACTGAGTGGGTGAGTTTATATGAGGATGCACTGAGGGTGTTCCCAGTAAAGCTATCACCTTCCCTGTACTGTATGATTATGATATTAACTTTGCAAAGAATACTTAATCACGTGTTTCAGCCCCACTGTATCATTTGATATATTATTTTTACTTTTGTCCAGCTATTGGTGCTTCAAAAAACTGTTCCAGCAATACCTTTTGTGGACCATCTGCAGTCTCAGAACCAGAAACCAAAGCATTAGCAGGTCTTATAGAACCCATCAAATCTGATATTTTGTTTTATCTCACTATGCATTCCTATGGGCAAATGATCCTTCTCCCATATGGTTACAAAGACGAGGTTTCCAAAGACCATGAATTACTGGTGAGTAAGAGCATTTGTTTAAGCAAGCTTCATTAGCAGCTACCTCATCAAGTAACAAAATTACACAATACTGCCATATGTTGTATAAGTAAAATAAGTCTGTTTTTTTATATTTGATATTATTTATTAGGCAATAAAATAAATTATC
Organism: Staurois parvus; assembly: GCF_062004578.1. Classification (NCBI taxonomy): domain Eukaryota; kingdom Metazoa; phylum Chordata; class Amphibia; order Anura; family Ranidae; genus Staurois; species Staurois parvus. Next base: position 19,322,212 of record NW_028317807.1, read on the forward strand.
CTTGTATATAGTATTTGTATTTCATGGTATACATATAGATATAAAAATATGTGAAAAGGTTACAGCTGTAATTTGACTGCTTTCTAAAACACTACCTACTCTCCCTGCTAAGATTTAATAAATCACTGCTTTTTTTTTTCTAATTAAAGAAATGTTGCTGTAAAATATGCCAAACCTCAATTTACTAGTCTTGCACCCCCATGATAGATCACAATAAAACAAAAAAACCACGATGGGGCAAATTTACAAACCAATGTGAATGTTAGAACATTCACTGCAGGTGAATATTTCTGTAGCATGCTATTCAAATTACAGTGATTCATTCACCACTAGTGAATGTTTGGTGAAAGTCACATTCACTACTTTATGAATGTGCCCCTATGAGTTGATGCCATTTGGAGGACAATAGCAAGACTGAGAAGAGCAAAGATGAAAGCTTCAGTGTTCACTTTCTTCACTCATCTCTATTATGTGAATTGAGTACTGGCAAAATAATGAGCCATTTTGTCTGAGGACAAGGGAAGTGGCACAACTTTTCTCTAACTCTTCTTACTTCAGAATGTAAAAATGTATACAGACTGAGAGCTGCCCAAGAGCCAAGTTGAATTTGTTCAAGTATTGTATTTTTGTATTCAGCAATAATGCAGAGTGGTTACTGCTACTGTATTTCTATACATTGAAAACCTTCTGGAAAGTCAGTAAGTCATTTCAGATGGAAAAGAGCTAAATTTGGCTTTCTGTGTTACATATGAAATGTCCATTGTGCAAAATGTTAAAAATGCATTTGCCGGGCTCCCGTAATGCAAGTGTGATGTTTAGGGGTAGAGGAATAAGCTGCAATATTTACTTTGTATACATGGGATGAGTTGGTGCAAAGTTAGTTGTCCATAATTAGGCCCAGAGTCCCACAGGGGGAAGGGGGGTGGAAAAAATACAAGTGGGGGGAGAGGAAGAGGGGACAGGGACCACTTGTTGGATTCAGAAGAAAGACCACGAGGGACCAAGGAACAGTTAATACCTCAAGGCAGCCTCCAAAGCAAAGCATACATACATCGCCAATGTCATATGTAAAAAAGGAATAAAAAAAGGGGTCACTGAGTACAGATCGTTAATACTTTAATTGTGAAAACTAGTGTGAATGAACACTCACATTGTGAAGGACAAAATAATGCACATCTATAGTCCAATACAATGGCATCCGGGAATGGTTGGCATCTGCTGCGAGTTAGGGCGTCCAATTCCTAAGACTAGAAGCAGGCTGTCAGAAAATGGGACCGGAAGACCGCTGTGTGCAATGGTGGAACGCAGATGGTGCGCAGCGTATGGCGTAACTGCGTCACCGGAAGTGACGTGATGATGTTTCGGAGCATGAGCCCCAACCAGGGGATGTGCTCCTTTATCAAGCTCTATATTTACTTTGTTCCTCACTTTGGCAGGATTCTTCCACACCTGTGTCAGGTCACCCAAAGTCTCTTCTCTAAGGCGCTCTGGATAGTAGTCACAATTTGATGACATCATACACTATGCAGGACTAGCAATCCTGCACTGTACATGAAGTTGGCCCACAACTTGGAGTGTGGGGCAGAAAAGGAGAGCACCAGAGCCTGCCATAGTAAGGAGTAAGCTAAGAAATAAGAGCTAATTCCTCTACCTCTAGACTTCACATGCCCCAATGCAAGGGTATTTTTTTATATAGATCCCAGAGTTCAACTTTAAATATGTGTTAGTTGTAGTGCAAAACAAATGCAACAAATCCAAAACCAAATATGCTAGCATTTCATCTGCTGGTATTGAAATGTGATAGGGTTAGTAATGGAGACAGATGCCAAGTGGTATGACCAGTGTCTCTATAGACAAATGATGAATATATGACCTCTGCAGATTTATAGATGTCAGATTCATTTCAGATACAAAGCAGTGTCTCCTGAATGACATGTCCCATATGACAGAGCACTAGCACCCTGTGAAAGAGTTGTAGGTAAGAATATAGTGGTTTTGGAAAATTTATATCAATGAAAACATTTTCATTGATATAATTTGGTACACCTTTAGGGAAGGGTGTTGATTTGTGTTGTAGGGGAGTCACAATAATTGGAGGTGGTTATTGTATAATAGTTTTGGAAAATTTGCCTACCAGCTCTGACATTTTATAATTTGGTATCCATGTAGAAGACAGGCTGCATGCTTGTTAGGTAAAAAGAGAAAAACAGCACCTCTGAGTGTAGACTGTTAAAATTTGTATTTAATGGTGAACATGATTAAAACCACTCACATGTAGATGGTAAAGATAAGGCTGATAAGGGGTTAACAATGCACAAAACCAGGTGATGATCTGAATCAGAGAACAAGAGTGCTGTCTGGACAGCAGGGAGTGCTGGGGAGATGTTAGAGGAGCCGGTGGTGTGCGCCTGGAAAGTCTGTTAGAACTTCGGCTGAACAGCAGGGAGTGCTGGAGAGATGTTAGAGGAGCCGGTGGTGTGAGTCTGGAAAGTCTGTTAGGACTTCAACTGGACAGCAGGGAGTGCTGGAAAGATGTTAGAGGAGCCGGTGGTGTGCGCCTGGAAAGTCTGTTAGGACTACGGCTAGACAGCAGGGAGTGCTGGAGAGATGTTAGAGGAGCCAGTGGTGTGAGCCTGGAAAGTCTGTTAGGACTTCGACTGGACTGCTGGAGAGATGTTAGAGGAGCACTGAAGCACTGCGAGATGGAACCTGGAAGGGAAAGCCTAGCAATTTTCTCTGCACTCCAGAGCAGTGGCGATGGCATGTGATGCCATAAGCATGCGGCGAGTTTCTGAGCATGCGCAGAATCCAAGGACCGGCATGCTCCTTTGTCAATCATAGGCAGAGAAAATTGCCAGGCTTTCCCTTCCAGGCTCCATCTCGCAGTGCTTCAGCGCTCTCAGCCGAAGTCCTAACAGACTTTCCAGACTCACACCACAGGCTCCTCTAACATCTCTCCAGCGCTCCCTGCTGTTTAGTCAGCACTCTTGTTCTGTGGTTCAGATCATCACGTGGCTTTGTGCATTGTTAACCCTCCTGAATTTGAGATGGAGGAAACCTTAATTTAGCTAGCAATGAGCTGCAGCATATGTCAAAAACAAGGAAAAACTGCAGTTTTGTACAATTTTCACCTCTCATATATAGTATACATATATTGTATGCTACAAAATGTATAAGTTGTTGACCCAATAAGTTCACCAAGAAGGATTTATTTTATTCATTATAAAGTTTAATTAGCATATGATTTCTGTCATTTTGTTTTTCCTTCTTTGCAATCAAACATGTCAGAATAGTTTGCACATGATGGACCTTGCTCATTTTTCATCCTGACGTATTAGGATTCTATGATGAACTTAAGGTTAAAAGGTTTATGCGTCTATGATTAACCTAAGGTTGTAGGGATTTTATGCTTTTATGATGAACGCAAGGTGATAAGATTTTATTTGAATGTATTCAACAGAATCACCATAATACAACCAATGAAAAAATAAAATATTAAATATCACAATGCATTATCTATTCTGATGAGTAAAACAGCCATTTCCATTTACAAGCACTTATTTGCATATCTCATTTTTGAACAATATTTTAACATGATTGATCTCAACCTATAATTTATGATAATGGGTTTCCAAACCTATTTTAAAAAAATATTTTAGGATAGACATTTGCGGTTTGTGTCATTTGAATTCGAATACATTTTTCTTTATTCGGACATTCGAAAGTCTCAGAATTTCCAAATTACAATAGTAAGGAATTTGAAATAACTAAACAAAATTTAGATGAAATTTGAATTCAAATTGACTTTTTTGACTCAATTTCAAATTTCATAAAACAGTGGAATAAAACAAATAGAAAAAAAATAACTGTCTTTCAAAATTGAATTTTAAATAGAATAAACTTGAATAGAATAGATTAGAATAGAAAAGAAAATAATAGAACATAATTAAATAAAATAGACTGTAACTGTCTTCTGAAATTTGAATTTCAAATAGAATCAATTTGAATTGAATAGAATAGATTAGAATAGAATAGAAAAGAATAGAATATATTAAAATTGAAAATATTAGAATAGAAAATAATAGAATAGATAATAAAATAGAATTTAATTGAAATTAATAGAATAGAAAAACAATAGAATAGAATAAAATATAAAAGAATTTAAATGAATACAGTATAAAATAATAGAATAGAATAGAAAAACAATAGAATACAATATAAAAGAATAGAATACAATATAAAATAATAAAATAGATTAGAAAAGAATTGAATATAGTAGAAAAGAATAGAATACTGTAGAATAGAAATGAATAGAATAAAATAAAACAGAATTGAAAAAACAATAGAATAAACTAGAAAGTATATAACTGTCTTCCAAAATTCGAATTTAAAATAAAATAGAAAAGAATGGAATAGAAAAAAACAAAAAAATTTAAAGAATATATTTTTTGAAATTCAAATTTCAAAATGAATAAATTCAAATTTAAATAGATTAGAACATATTAGAAAATAATAGAATAGAAAAAACAATAGAATAGAATAAAATAGAAAGATTATAACTGTCTTCCAAAATTCGAATGTCGACTAGAATAAATACAAATTCAATTTTGAATAGAATAGAATAAAATAGAAAAAAAAATAGAATAGAATAAAATAGAAATAATATAACTGTCTTCCAAAATTTGAATAGAATAAATATGAATTTGAATAGAAATGATTAGAATAGAATAGATTAGAGAATAAAAGAAAAACAATACAATAGAATACAATATAAAAGAATAGAATAGATTAGAACAGAATAGAAAAAAATAGAAAATAGAAAAGAATAGAATAGAAAAATAGCAGAATAGAATCGAATAAAATAGAAATAATATAACTGTTTTCCGAAATTCGAATTTCAAATAGAATAAATTCAATTCTGAATAGATTAGAACAGAATAGAAAAAAACAATAGAATAGAATAAAATAGAATGGAACTGTCTTCCAAAATTCGAATTTCAAATAGAATAAATTTAAATAAAAAAAGAATAGAAAAGAATAACAATAGAGTAGAATAGACTAGAAAGAATATAACTGTTTTCTGAAAGTCAAATTAGAATAAATTTGAATTTGAATAGAACTGAGAACTACAAAAGAATAGAATAGAAAGAACAATAGAATAAAATAGAAAGAATAAAACTGTCTTCTGAAATTTGAATTTTAATTAGAAAAATTCAAATTTGAATAGCTTAGAACAGAATAGAAAGAACATTAAAAGGGAATAGAATACAATTTAAAGAATATAACCATCTTCCAAAGTTCGAATTTCAAATAAAATGAATTAGAATTCGGATGCCAATTCAAATTCAATCAAATTGAGTTTGAATAGAATTGAATTTGAAAATAAAACGAAACAATTTCCGAAAACAAATTAAATGAATTTAACTAAACAAAATTATTTAAATAACTAATCGAAATGAAACTAAACAATTTTTTTTGTTCCGTACATATCTACTTTAGAACATTGTTTAAAACATAAAAAATCTTCCTCTGTGTACAGTGAGAACATTACTTTGCAGAAATGTTTGAAAAACTCATATTTTTTGCAAGATGCAAATCAGCGACATCTTTAATTATCTTTGTAGATGAGTGTCGCAAGAAAAGCTAATGCAAAAATGAAGGAAAAAAACAACAACGAATATGCAGCTGGAGCTTCAGTTTCGGTAATTGGTGAGTAAATGTAATGTGCAAGTTATTATTACATTTTGTATGTTTCACAGGAACCTGCATGTGTATTGGTGACTTCCCCTCTGCTGGTGGAAAGAAAGAGAGACAAGTGTACAGTATCTCGGACTTTCAGGAACAGCCTTCTATTTTTATCTATACATACAACAATTTCCCTAATTGACTGAGGTTGAAATCTTGATCTGACTGCCCTTTTATTTCTGCCAGTCAGGGAATGTCTTGTCAATGACACCACAAAATCTTTCCTTTCTCCGCAGCAGACCATGGTATACTATTGTGGTGCAATATAGTCCACAAAGGCACCAAAGTGTAAAGTGCAGCAGAGTACTATATCCCCCATTGAGCTCTTGCCATAGCTTTTAATGAAACTAGGGCTTCACCCATTATCATCATGCCCGGAAGGTCTAAAGAAAGAGGCAGAGGTTGTTGCCATGCAGCTCCTGGGGACAGGCACATTGGGTCTACATAGGCCAAAGTGGTGGTCAGGGTGCAGCATCAAGAGGCAGGGCAGGTAGGTCTTTCTTTCCTGACAATGGGCATGCTATCTAGCCACAAAGAACATGAAAGAAATGGTAGAGTGACCTACCTAACCAAGCCTTCCCCTTACTTTTTTCCCCCAGACACAGAATAGTGCAATGTCATCTACAACTACAAAAGTGCCAGTTCGTTCTTCTCATCCACAGTTAATGCAGCTGATACCCTGAAATTTGGCATGGACTGTTTGACAGAATTATTTGAGAGTCAGTCACTTCCTACAAGAGGATGCACAGCAATGGATTGCATCTAAGGATGATGAGGAGAGCAGTGGTATCATAGAAGGATGTAACAACAGGCAGGGAGAACCAACTGGCAATGATGTACTTGCTGCGGCAGCTTATTAATAACTTTGTTAGCATCTAAATGCCAACGTGGCATAATCACTGGCTACTAGCTACTGCCATTCTAGCTGATGGAGTCTGTCCCCTTCCATGACTTTGAGGCCTGTGCTGTATGACAGAATATAACACAGAATACAACTAGTTACTAACATTTATAGGTAAAATTGGTCCAGGGAATATCCGATTGCCTCTTGGGAAATCAGGAAGAAATTTTCTCCCCTGCAGGAGCAAATTGGATCATGCTTTGAGTTTTTTTTTGCCTTCCTCTGGATCAACTGTGGGTATAGGATTATAATTTTTTTTTTTTTTTTTTTGATTGAACTGGATGGACGTTTGTCTTTTTTTCAGCCAGACTAACTATGTAACTATGAATGACAGTGGCCTTCCCAGCCACCATTTTTTTCACCTGGAAGGCCATCCCTTCCCCATCACCATCAGCATGATTTGCAAAAAGTACCTAATAAATATGTTTATTTGGGAGGCATAATCAATAGTAGTGGGTTGCTGCTGCTATAAACTTTATTATTACATAATATCAATTTTTCAATGCCAGATTATGGTATCGCTGATGATATCCCAGAGCAGGAGTCTACAAACTATTGCCCTCCAGGTGTTTAGCAACTGCAAGTCCCATGAGGTCTTGTAAGACTCTGACAGCCACAGCCAAGACACCCAGAGGCAGAGGCCTGTTGGGACTCGTACTACTTCAACAGCTGGAGGGCCATAGTTTGGAGGCCCCTCTCCCAGAGGATTGAAATGTTTCGTAAAACCATGTAAAATTATGTAGGCATCACTCAAGAAAGTAATTTGAATAATTTGAGTATTTACAATGTTGCCATTTAGGCCTTCTAAAAATACCCTCTCCCTGATGAAAACTAGTTTTTAAAACATTTTTTGTCCTCCAGGGCAGTGTCCAGTTTCCCATGCTATTTTTTTGACAATCCCTTGCCCATTAGTCTTACCAGAACTGATTTTTAAGCTTTGGCTCCATTGATTTCAGTGGGTTTCAGACTGACGACGGAACTTACGAACCAAATCAAGGTCAGTTAGGCTCATCCCTAATTTTGAGAAGAGGTAGAGAGCATGTCACAGGATGGAGAGTTGGAATTAAACTTAGAAGGGAACTGGAGGGGAAATACAGGTTCACTTGAAGTGCCCTACAGGGCAGTGTCCAGCTTCCCATGCCATTTGTTTAACAATCCCTTGCCCGTTAGTCTTAATTAATTTACTTCCATATTAAAGGATAAATTCACCTTTTTAAAAAAAAATAAATGCACTTTTTTCAGGTAAAACAAAAATGCATTTACTTTGTTTTTTGTAGGAGCCTGGAAAGCAGTGCAATGCAGGGCTCTTGCAGACTGTCAGTGTAAGCTGTCTGCCCCTAAGGGGAAGCAGTTATACAGGAGGAATCAATGAACTAATAGAGTGCTCCATAGCGCCCTGGTAGTTCATTGACAACTACAAGACATCAGCAGCAAAGGCTGTCGGTACTTGCAGGTAATTCATTTACAGAACTCTGTGAATGAATGATGAGGCCATGTGGATGGAGCCCCGCACATCCACATTCTTTTCCATGATAATGACAGCGGGTGTAGGGAAAAGATCCCCAGCCCACTTTCACATGGAGGGGGGTAGAGATGAGCGAAGTATTCAAAAATTCGATTCGGCTGATTCGGCGAATTCGAGGAATAAATTCGATTCGATGCGAATATATTCGCTGCGAATTTAACTTATAAAAAGGGTGTTTCTAGGCTTCAGAGAGCCTTTATATTAGTGCAGAACACTGTACCTTTAATTTAAATGCCCTTGGAGTCTGCTGGGGAAGAGAAATAATACTGTCAGTCAGTATGACATGCAGATGAGTGCCGTCGATCTTAGAATCACCGCGCACTTCACTCATTTGGGCAGTCACGGGGCCAAAACCAGAGTGTGGAGCCACAGTGTGGCGGTGGAGGCAGCAGCAATGGGAGGCCATACAGCACCCTATGACAAAATGGAACCCACCAGCAGTGGGAGGAGACCTGAAAGTGGCACATGGCAGAGTGTGGCGATGGAGACAGCAGCAATGGGAGGCCGTACAGGGACCCATGAGAGACTCTGGACCTGGCAGCAGCATGAGGAGGCGGTACAGGGGCCCATGGCACATTACGGGCCTGGCAGCAGCAATGGGAGGCCCGTAATCTGCCAGCACCCTATGACAAAATGGAACACACCAGCAGTGTGAGGAGACCTGAAAGTGGCACATGGCAGAGTGTGGCGATGGAGACAGCAGCAATGGGAGGCCGTACAGGGACACATGAGAGACTCTGGACCTGGCAGCAGCATGAGGAGGCGGTACGGGGGCCCATGGCAGATTACGGGCCTGGCAGCAGCAATGGGAGGCCCGTAATCTGCCAGCACCCTATGACAAAATGGAACCCACCAGCAGTGTGAGGAGACCTGAAAGTGGCACATGGCAGAGTGTGGCGATGGAGACAGCAGCAATGGGAGGCCGTACAGGGACCCATGAGAGACTCTGGACCTGGCAGCAGCATGAGGAGGCGGTACAGGGGCCCATGGCACATTACGGGCCTGGCAGCAGCAATGGGAGGCCCGTAATCTGCCAGCACCCTATGACAAAATGGAACACACCAGCAGTGTGAGGAGACCTGAAAGTGGCACATGGCAGAGTGTGGCGATGGAGACAGCAGCAATGGGAGGCCGTACAGGGACCCATGAGAGACTCTGGACCTGGCAGCAGCATGAGGAGGCGGTACGGGGGCCCATGGCAGATTACGGGCCTGGCAGCACCAATGGGAGGCCCGTAATCTGCCAGCACCCTATGACAAAATGGAACCCACCAGCAGTGTGAGGAGACCTGAAAGTGGCACATTGCAGAGTGTGGCGATGGAGAGAGCAGCAATGGGAGGCCGTACAGGGACCCATGAGAGACTCTGGACCTGGCAGCAGCATGAGGAGGCGGTACAGGGGCCCATGGCAGATTACGGGCCTGGCAGCAGCAATGGGAGGCCCGTAATCTGCCAGCACCCTATGACAAAATGGAACCCACCAGCAGTGTGAGGAGACCTGAAAGTGGCACATGGCAGAGTGTGGCGATGGAGACAGCAGCAATGGGAGGCCGTACAGGGACCCATGAGAGACTCTGGACCTGGCAGCAGCATGAGGAGGCGGTACAGGGGCCCATGGCAGATTACGGGCCTGGCAGCAGCAATGGGATGCCCGTAATCTGCCAGCACCCTATGACAAAATGGAACACACCAGCAGTGTGAGGAGACCTGAAAGTGGCACATGGCAGAGTGTGGCGATGGAGACAGCAGCAATGGGAGGCCGTACAGGGACCCATGAGAGACTCTGGACCTGGCAGCAGCATGAGGAGGCGGTACGGGGGCCCATGGCAGATTACGGGCCTGGCAGCAGCAATGGGAGGCCCGTAATCTGCCAGCACCCTATGACAAAATGGAACCCACCAGCAGTGTGAGGAGACCTGAAAGTGGCACATGGCAGAGTGTGGCGATGGAGACAGCAGCAATGGGAGGCCGTACAGGGACCCATGAGAGACTCTGGACCTGGCAGCAGCATGAGGAGGCGGTACAGGGGCCCATGGCAGATTACGGGCCTGGCAGCAGCAATGGGAGGCCTGTAATCTGCCAGCACCCTATGACAAAATGGAACACACCAGCAGTGTGAGGAGACCTGAAAGTGGCACATGGCAGAGTGTGGCGATGGAGACAGCAGCAATGGGAGGCCGTACAGGGACCCATGAGAGACTCTGGACCTGGCAGCAGCATGAGGAGGCGGTACAGGGGCCCATGGCACATTACGGGCCTGGCAGCAGCAATGGGAGGCCCGTAATCTGCCAGCACCCTATGACAAAATGGAACACACCAGCAGTGTGAGGAGACCTGAAAGTGGCACATGGCAGAGTGTGGCGATGGAGACAGCAGCAATGGGAGGCCGTACAGGGACCCATGAGAGACTCTGGACCTGGCAGCAGCATGAGGAGGCAGGCAGAACCGCCGTATCTTTATCACGGGTTTCCCAGGCCACCAAATGGCGACGCTGCATATGCTGACGCAACGCTGTAGTTCCAACATGGGCCCCCTGGCCACGCTTGACTTTCTGGCCACATAGTCGACATATGGCTACGTTTACTTCCTCGGGCGGCTTGACAAAAAGTTGCCACACCGCCGAGTAGGAAACTTTGCCCCCGCTACTCCTCACTGGCTGACTGCTACTTCCTCCGTGCACACCGGCACCACTACTGGCCATGGTTGTAGGCTGCAGTGGAGCTGGTGCTGTACTCCGTGGCCGTTTGCCTCCACTGACACTGCTGCGACCCTGCTGCCTCCTGGGCAACCCACCGACTGTTTTGCTCGCTGCCAAGCTGGCACCCTCTTCTCCTGATGATGCGGAAGCAATAGCCTGATGACGACGAGGCTGCCAAGTGCGATCAGCCTCATCATCATCAATTAGGGTCTCCGCCTCACTACTAGCCCCCTCGGCTGCGTGTGGGTCAGGAGACAGACCTGTCTCTAGACCGGCTACCGAGCCACTCTCCTCGCCAGTACTTCTTCGCCTGGCTGCTGAAGAGGCGGATGTCTCCCCCCGTTCCTGACCGCCCTCTGTTAGCTCTTCCTCACTGTACAGTGGGGCTGAGCCCACAGCATGCGATACTTCGCTTGGTGAGGGAACACCAAAGGACAGGGGCAGGTAGAGGACACGTGATTTCAGTGGGCTTGCTCCCGGGCCATGCCAACTAACGGTTGTGTCTGACGTACCCACCGACCGTTGGCTGTAGGTGTCAGAGGTGACCTGGGAAGAGGAAGACGACCGAGCCAACCAATCGATGACGGCAGGGTTGTCGGTGGAGACACGACCGCTGGATGACACCGGGAGCACTGGCCTCTGGCTGCGACTAGTGCTGCCTCGACCCCTTCCTCTGCTGCCACGTCTGCTCGCTCCTAAAACATTGCCTCCTCTGCCACTCCTCTGCGTGTTGTCTGACATACTCTTTAATTCTACGATTCTGTGTCCCTGAGTAACAATTCTGTGTCCCTCAGTAACAATTCTGTGTCTGTCCCTGAGTAACAATTCTGTGTCCCTGAGTAACAATTCTGTGTCCCTCTGTAACAATTCTGTGTCCCTCAGTAACAATTCTGTGTCCCTCAGTAACAATTCTGTGTCTGTCCCTGAGTAACAATTCTGTGTCCCTGAGTAACAATTCTGTGTCCCTGAGTAACAATTCTGTGTCCCTCAGTAACAATTCTGTGTCCCTCAGTAACAATTCTGTGTCTGTCCCTGAGTAACAATTCTGTGTCCCTCAGTAACAATTCTGTGTCCCTCAGTAACAATTATGTGTCCCTGAGTAACAATTATGTGTCCCTGAGTAACAATTCTGTGTCCCTCAGTAACAATTCTGTGTCCCTGAGTAACAATTCTGTGTCCCTCAGTAACAATTCTGTGTCTGTCCCTGAGTAACAATTCTGTGTCCCTCAGTAACAATTATGTGTCCCTCAGTAACAATTCTGTGTCCCTCAGTAACAATTCTGTGTCCCTCAGTAACAATTCTGTGTCTGTCCCTGAGTAACAATTCTGTGTCCCTGAGTAACAATTCTGTGTCCCTCAGTAACAATTCTGTGTCCCTCAGTAACAATTCTGTGTCTGTCCCTGAGTAACAATTCTGTGTCCCTGAGTAACAATTCTGTGTCCCTGAGTAACAATTCTGTGTCCCTCAGTAACAATTCTGTGTCCCTCAGTAACAATTCTGTGTCTGTCCCTGAGTAACAATTCTGTGTCCCTGAGTAACAATTCTGTGTCCCTCAGTAACAATTCTGTGTCCCTGAGTAACAATTCTGTGTCCCTCAGTAAGAATTCTGTGTCCCTCAGTAAGAATTCTGTGTCCCTCAGTAACAATTCTGTCTGTCCCTGAGTAACAATTCTGTGTCCCTCAGTAACAATTCTGTGTCCCTCAGTAACAATTCTGTGTCTGTCCCTGAGTAACAATTCTGTGTCCCTGAGTAACAATTCTGTGTCCCTCAGTAACAATTCTGTGTCCCTCAGTAACAATTCTGTGTCTGTCCCTGAGTAACAATTCTGTGTCTGTCCCTCAGTAACAATTCTGTGTCCCTGAGTAACAATTCTGTGTCCCTCAGTAACAATTCTGTGTCCCTCAGTAACAATTCTCTGTCTGTCCCTGAGTAACAATTCTGTGTCCCTGAGTAACAATTCTGTGTCCCTGAGTAATAATTCTGTGTCCCTGAGTAACAATTCTGTGTCCCTGAGTAACAATTCTGTGTGTGTCCCTCAGTAACAATTCTGTGTCCCTCAGTAACAATTCTGTGTCCCTCAGTAACAGTTCTGTGTCTGTCCCTGAGTAACAATTCTGTGTCCCTGAGTAACAATTCTGTGTCAATCAGTAACAATTCTGTGTCTGTCCCTGAGTAACAATTTTGTGTCCCTGAGTAACAATTCTGTGTCCCTGAGTAACAATTCTGTGTCCCTCAGTAACAATTCTGTGTCCCTCAGTAACAATTCTGTGTCCCTCAGTAACAATTCTGTGTCTGTCCCTGAGTAACAATTCTGTGTCCCTGAGTAACAATTCTGTGTCCCTCAGTAACAATTCTGTGTCCCTCAGTAACAATTCTGTGTCCCTCAGTAACAATTCTGTGTCTGTCCCTGAGTAACAATTCTGTGTCCCTGAGTAACAATTCTGTGTCCCTCAGTAACAATTCTGTGTCCCTCAGTAACAATTCTGTGTCCCTGAGTAACAATTCTGTGTCCCTCAGTAACAATTCTGTGTCCCTCAGTAACAATTCTGTGTCTGTCCCTGAGTAACAATTCTGTGTCTGTCCCTGAGTAACAATTCTGTGTCCCAGAGTAACAATTCTGTGTCCCTGAGTAACAATTCTGTGTCCCTCAGTAACAATTCTGTGTCCCTCAGTAACAATTCTGTGTCCCTCAGTAACAATTCTGTGTCTGTCCCTGAGTAACAATTCTGTGTCCCTGAGTAACAATTCTGTGTCCCTCAGTAACAATTCTGTGTCTGTCCCTGAGTAACAATTCTGTGTCCCTGAGTAACAATTCTGTGTCCTGAGTAACAATTCTGTGTCCCTCAGTAACAATTCTGTGTCCCTCAGTAACAATTCTGTGTCCCTCAGTAACAATTCTGTGTCTGTCCCTGAGTAACAATTCTGTGTCCCTGAGTAACAATTCTGTGTCTGTCCCTGAGTAACAATTCTGTGTCTGTCCCTGAGTAACAATTCTGTGTCTGTCCCTGAGTAACAATTTTGTGTCCCTAAGTAACGGTTCTGTGTCCCTAAGTAACGGTTCTGTGTCCCTAAGTAACGATTGTGTGTCCCTAAATAACAGTTCTGTGTCCCTAAGTAACGGTTCTGTGTCCCTAAGTAACGGTTCTGTGTCCCTAAGTAACGGTTCTGTGTCCCTAAGTAATGATTCTGTGGCCCTAACTCTTTCCCTCAATACAGACAGGTGGTCTGTCTCTCTTGAATGACTGGAGGCTAATGGAGAATTCTAAAATGGCCGCAATTTATAGCTCGACCATTACACAGTGCTGGCTGGCTGGCTGCTGATTGGCTAATGCGATCACATGTCATGAATGAATGCATTATGGGTCAGCGCGCCTTGTCTGCGCGCCTTCCCACAGATCCCCGCTCCGTCGCCGCACATGTCGCTGCCATTTTTGGAAAAATTTCGATTCGCGCATCCAAAGTCTGCTAATTTTCCGATTCGGCGCGAATCGAAATTTTCCTAATATTCGAAACGAATTCCACTTCGCCAAGTTCGATTCGCTCATCTCTAGAGGGGGGGATCAGGGAGCGACTGCAGGAGTGGGAACATGTTACATATTCCACCCTAAATATGGATGGAACATATTCCCAATGGTGAACTTATCCTTTAACCACTTACCGCCCAGAATATAGTAAAATGACGGCTGGGCAAAACTCTCATTCCTACATTAGGGTATCATATGGCCTCCTTCCCAGATCGCCATGCCTCTTATGAAGTACGTCGGACTGTCTACTTTGCAAAAAGGGGTTATTTGGGGATATCTGTACTGTTTTTGGGCCTCAAGAAATTAGATTGGCTGTCAGTACTTCAGGATTGATCAATTTTCAGATATATACCATAGTTTGTGAACTCTATAACTTTCCTACAAACTAAATAATAAACACTGATTTGGGTTATTCACACCAAAGAAATGTAGCAGAATACATTTTGGCCTAAAGTTAAGAAGACCAATTATTTATTTGTTATAAACTTTTATAACAGAAACAAAGAACAGTGGGGTTTTTTTCAACATTTTCAGTCTTTTTTTGTTAATGTAGCAAAAAATAAAAGCCCCAGTGGTGATTAAATACCACCAAAAGAAAGCTCTAGTTGTGTGAACAAAATGATAAAAGGTTAGTTTGGGTACAGCGTTGCAGGAACGCGCAATTGTCATTCAAAGTGTGAGAGCGCTGAAACCTGAAAAATGGCCTGGGCAGGAAGGGGGTAAAAGTGCCCGGTATTGTAGTGATTGAACTGTCATTTCAGTACATTCATAGTACATTCATCAGACGGCTTTGTAGAATGTTCCGGAAGTAACCTAGGACTTGTCAGCGTTCCTGGCCTACACACAGCTTGCCTACAAAATTTGCAGTTTTCCCTGTATAATATGTTAATGTTACCAGGGGCAGCACAGTGGCTAAATAGTTAGCATTTCCACCTGGCACTACAAGGGTCATTGGTTTGAATCCCGACCACAGCACCACCTGCCTAGAGTTTGCATGTTTTTCCCTTTGTCTGCATGGGTTTCCTTCAGTACTCCGGTTTCCCCCTACACTCCAAAGACATGTTGGTAGGTTGATTGGATCCAGTCTAAATTGGCCCTAGTATGAACGTAAGTTAGGGACCCTAGACTGTATGCCCCTTGAGGGTTAGGGACTGATGTGAATGTACAATATATATATATATGTAAAGTGCTGCATAAATTGATGGTGCTATATAAGTACCTGAAATAAATAATAACCTGTTTATATGCAGGTTGACCTATTAGCATACAGAAACTTTTACTGACATCTCCCCTAATCAACCATGGACTTAAGGGTCCCTGGCCTACAGCACACGTCACAATTGTGTCTAATTTGAACCATATTGGATTGCTGTCACAGCTGGACACTAGAAGAATGAGATGTAGAACACCTGCAGCAACAGTTAGCAGTATAGCGTTGGGTTGTAGCATTAGTCCATTGCAGGCTTCTGATTTTTTTTGGAACCCAGTAGGATGAATGAATAGTGGGATGGCATCAGTAATGGTAAGGTTTATTATTTCAGCCTCATTAATGTACTCGAGTTCCAGAGAAAGTATTGGAGGGGGCCATATCCAGACTGTGGGCTTTAGATTGAGGATGACTGATGTAGTGTATGGCCACACACTAATTATTTATTCCATGTGCTTTTTGTTGTATTCTTATAGGGTATTATGATTCTGGTTCATCTGGTGATTGGGCAACAGATATTGGAATAACATTTTCTTATACCATTGAACTAAGAGACAATGGTACCTATGGATTTCAGCTTCCAGAGGATCAAATTAAACCTACGTGTGAAGAAGCCACCACTGCAATAATGGCCATGGTTGAATATGTTCATGACACTTATCTTGAAAACAGATGTGTAGCTGTGACTGCTGTCTGGATCAATATGTTTATTTCAGTCATTTGCATATACTATACAATAAATTATTAAATACCTTAGGCATAGTACACACTACTCCCTCAGTCTCTGAGCTCACTATTTATAAAGTGGCTTTATGCAAGATGAGGCATTGCTGATGTCGGTCCTGGTTGCAACTATCAGTGAGCATCGAACACTGTGCATTTGCTGAATTAATCTCAAATATCACATGAACATACATTATTTTGTTCAGCAAATTTACCACAAGTGGTGTGTACTGGTGCCTGCAAATAAAGAAGCAATCAATGATGTCTACCCCACACCACATAACATCGATGTATGATATGCATTGAATGTGATCCTACTGATAACAATGGGTCTAATTATTTAGTGATGCCTAAATGAAACATAAAATTGTGGCTTAAGTTAATGATACACTTGTGAAATAATTCACTGAACCATTGGTGAACATCTATAATAAAGTATACATTTCTGTACTACTCTGCTACATCCTCTGTGAATGTGATGTGAAAAAAACAATCCTTGATATGTAGCCCCAGTTGTCCGCTATATTAAAGGCAGGTTGGAATGCATGCATAGTCAAGATCAGTGCATATCATAGCAGGTGGAGATAGCAGGTAGAGCGTATTCATATTGCCTTAGTGCCTATATCCACAATTCAGGAGAAAGTGGGCTACCATACTAAACCTCATGCACCTCTGAAGACTTTCTGAGCACAAGTATCAAACTGTGTCTGTGAAGATGTGTGTTTGAATTTTTGCACCTATACTTGCCCAGAGCGCACATGGAGTCTAAATAGAACATTTTATTTTATGACATAAATGTAATATATCAGCTCATCTAGTTAGTAAATGTGTACTGACAGAATTCTGTTATAGCACCTCATAAAATTATAATTCCAGTCTCCAGATACACTTTCCAACCTCACATTTTTGTTTTGTTGCTTTTAAGTAAGCACGTATGGCCTTAATACTGTCTTTTACAAAAGCTTTATTGTTTCAGATCTGAGAACAGTACAACAGAGAAGTATTGATAATGACATAAGGGCATAGCTTTGTTAATCGTTTCAACACTAGGATTGAAAACATTGGGTAACGGTGGTGCTTTCCAAACCTTATGCAAAAAGAGAAATACTCTAAGCCCTGGTAACTGAGGGAGACTGAGGGAGGGTTGCATGCAAAGGATTTGCACTGAAGACATGAACATATTTTTGTTACTGGGCTAGAATGGCAGCCAGCTGTACAAAAAATTGACAACCACCCAACCTATAACTGGCCTTTATAGCAAGGTGCACATGGAAGGGCAATACACAACACAAACAAAGGATTTCCCAGGACGCTTACCAACCAGCCTGCAAAAACAACCAAAGTGGCTCTGTCTAACTGTTTGCATTAAAAACTGAGGATTTTGTTTGCACGCATTTGGAAATATATGTGTAAGCCACAGTCCCATGTCAAGGGACCTCTGTATTTACTGTGGTCCTACCTCTAAATTTTCAGATCCTCCATAGTAGGAGCACATATAAGAATGGATAGATTAAGAGCAGGTATGCCTGGAGGGAGCCCATCTCTCCTTAAAGGCACAGAGATGTACGTGACTACCAGCAAGCGCACAATGGCAGTAAAGGCATCCAGTGCATCCCTGCAGGCAACAAGCATTTTCAGAAGGAAAGGCCAGCATTGGCAGCTTACATATCTCTATCAGTAGTTTCCGTTAAGTACTGTAGACTACTAAGTAGTACAAGCTGCTGTACTGACCAAACTTTTAAAATGTTTTGATCTTGTGCATGCGAGTGAGTCCATAACTTGGTTTTCATACTGTATATGTGCAAGTTTATGTACAGACAGACCATCTTTGGGTGTCAGAGGATTACCCATGTAAACCAATGGTATATCTGTAATACAATGAGGCACAGAAACCAGGGGCCGTAACTACAGGGGTCCCAATTGCCACCCGGGCTCATGCTCTATGAGGCCCATGCAGCTCCCCTGTACACCTGGACAAGAGGGGCAGAAAGGGTGGCATATAGAGGAACCGATCCCCTCCATTGTCTTCCTGCAGCCGGTGAAAGCCTGATTCTCTTCCTCTCCCTCCCACAGGCATTCAGCGACTGGCAGTTGGAGGGGATTGGTTCCTTCATATGCTGCCCACGCCACCCCTCCTGTCCAGGTATGCTGTCCCCAGGCCCCTGTGTGCTCTCCTGGCCCCTCCTCATCCCCCCACAGCTCTGCCTAAATCCCGGCTCCCCGAGTCAGGGGCCAGTAAATATGTCATTTACTGGCCCCTTCCTTTTCTGAATGGACAGAGTGAATGGTCAGTACATATCACTGGCTCCATCCATTCATAACTAAAGCATAGCAAATTGTAGGAATTAACAGGAAGTTCATTCATCACATGCCTGACAAAAGATTCCTGCGTGACTCCGAAACATTGCACACTCTTGTTTGTGATGTGATCACACTTCAATAAAGCACTCAACTTGAAGATCCGTGGTGTTCTGCCAAATATTTAAATTGTAAACGAGAAGCTCTGTACAGAGCTATTCCTGTCCTTTCATTCTGTGCTGCTGAAGCTGCAGAGATGGAAATTGAGGACTGTACACTCAATCTTTTTTCTCTGCCTCAAGGGGTTTAGACCCCTGGTATTTCACCAAAGCACCCCAAATGGGCTCATACAAAATTGCAAAAAATAATAATAAAAAAATAAAATAAAATAAAATGGAAAAAAAAAAAAAAGAAAATTATAAAAATAAAAAAAACTACTGATAACAGTAACTGAACTACCAGAGGCTCTAAGGTCACACTTGCCTTTGGGCCCTGGAGTTCCGCCACTGAGCTTGCAGGGAAGGGCCTTGGTCTCAATGGGAAGGGCCCTGTTTGGGAGTCAGGGGGACCCTTCATTGTTTCTTGCACCAGGGCCCTGAAGGTTCTAGCTATGCTGCTGACAGAAACTAAGAAATATATTTTATGCTTTGGACTTATATGCATGCCCAAATACACTTATCAATATGTTGGCTATACTGGTGCTAACTGGCACTAAATTTCCAAGGTAAAGTACCAAAGTGAATGAAAAAATGGTAGCCCATGACAGGCAGCACATTATTCAAGCAAAAATAATGAGCAGATAGTAATACTCAATCTGAACCACACAAAATTACATACTTTTTCTTCTGTTATACATCTGTGTACACTAGATATGTAAAGTCACTCTTTTGTCAACTATACTATTGACTACTAGCAATGAGTGAATCTGTCCAGGTTTGCTGAGGGCTTGCTGAACCCTGCTAAAATTTCAGATAATCCAAACTTTGTCAAACATTTCATAGAAGTCTATGGGGGTTAAATGCTCCTGTTGCCCCTTGCACGGCTAATAGCTAAGCTATTGTCAAAAAGGCACAGGAACCTAGGCACTGCCATAAGCAACTTGTACCAATATAATTTTTTTAAGTACCTTACAGCAGAGAGAGGATTATTTTCATTGGCTGAAAGGGTGACATATACAATATACATATCCTTTAATTTACAGGTTTGGGATGTCTTGCTGCCATGCAAATACTTTGGCTTCAGTGCTGTCAAAGTAGCTGACTTGAACGTGTATAGACAAAAAGGAGCTCTGACGCTCTTCTGACTCTTATTTATAGCATGTTTGTCTGTGACCTAAAACGTATTCATAGCAAAACCAGCCCCGCAGCTAGCAGCAATGGCTGCCCCGAAATTTTCAAATACATGATCACCTACAGAAGCATGATTTTCACCGATAGCTTCAGTGGTACAACATAGCATTGCAGCACATACTTTACTCTGGAGCTATTCTTTTGCATTTTAAAAATAGTTTTGATTAGATGCAGCAGTGCCCAATGTGATTCATTTAGGTTTAGAAAAAAAGGGTTTTTTTCAGGTAGTTTTTGCAAACACATGATTTTTCATTAGTTGGTAATAGTGCTGCTTTCACCAGTGAATAGAGTGGGGCAGGAGTTTTACTGAGGCTGTCCCTGTTCTCACAGATGTCCTGCCGCTGGCTAATTTAATTAATCAAATCTCAGATACAGCTGTGTATAACCTGGACATGACAGCACAGTTTTAAGCTGGGTACATGATATCAGAAATTCTAAAGAAAAATTCTGTACAATGATTGTTCGATTTTCATTTAGTGTGTACACTTTCGACATCTAATTCAGACTTTCCAAACAAACATTTCTGAAGGGACATACTTTAAAATGTTCTCATACATGAACAGAACTAACGTTTTTCATTTAATGTGTACTGTTTTCGTACAAGAAGAATCAGATAGGAAAGGCTGCGCATGATCAGAAAAAATAAACAACAATAATCTACACTACAATGTTGCTGCATCAAACAAAAAAAAAGGCTTTGTCGTTCGATAATTCTTATACAATTAATACTATCCTCGGGATACAAAGAAAAACCAACAGGCAACCTCAAAAGAAATACAGGCTGCTCTGGAAAAAGATGGTGTAGTTGTTGTAAGGAGTGAAAGAGTGAGGGAGAAAATATATATATAGAGAGAGGCAAAGAAATTTTTGACATTAGCTAATAGGATGTCTAGGGTAACAGCCCTAATCATTGTGATGGTGCTAGCTATATTGAGGAGGAGGGGGGAGGCAGATATGGAGACTGCCAAATGGCACTACTGAGTGCATCCATTGCTCGCAAAATGTGAGAGTAAATTGCAGTTTTGGATCTTATACCAGGATTTACAATGTCACTCATCTATTTCTATAAACCCAGTCATTGAGACACCCAACTAGCCAGCTTTCCACTGCACACTCTCTACTTCCCTTCTATAATGCCTGCCATATGGGTCCTTTTAATGGACAAAATAATAAAATGCTTCTTTTTTTTTTCTCAGTAGACTTATGTTACATTGATGAGCATTTACGTGCATTACATTAAAATGCATACATGTAGAATTTTAACACAATTCACCACACTGCACATGACACCAGCATTGTGGTGTGAAGTGGACACATAGAAAACAATTGTTTCCTTGTGATGGCTTGCATCCTTCCAGTGCAGTAAAATTCAGGTCACTGCAGTATGTGTGAACAAGGCGTTAGAAAACTGTGGCAATGTTGGCCAAACATTGCCCATATTTAGGAGTCCACAGGGGCACTCAAACAAGTAGTTAGCATATAATGAGAGTAATTCATTAATTCTGGAGGCAAGAAAAACAGTGTCAGGAAAGTAGTACAGCTAATGCTAATTCTTCTTCAGTTAATGCTAATTCTGATGTGCGATCTGTGCTCCTGTGTTCCTGTTTGTACTGACTGATCTTCTGTTTCTGACCCAGTTTGTTCTTGACCTTGTTCTGTGGATTCTGGATTCTGACCTTGGCTTGCCTTAGACAACTCTCTGCCTGATCTCCTGGTGCTGACCACAGCTTGCCTTTGACTATTCTCTGCCTGATCTCCTGGTGCTGACCTCAGCGTGCTACTGGACCTCGCCCTGCTGGTTAACCAAGTACAGACCTCAGCCTGCTTCCTGACCATGCTGCTGTCTCACTGTGTATGACCCTGGCTCACCTTGACTATGTCCCTGACCATGGCAGTCACCTGCTATCAAGCTACCAGCACCAGTGCTTCTTTGAGCCTTGTACCTCTGTCACCACATTCAGGGGGGCTCGCACCAGAGCTGCAAGGAAAGCCCTCTCATCAACTCGGCCTACAGACACGTTACAAGACATACAGACAAAATTGCCATCTTATCAAGTCAGGCAAATAAGTGTTATCTTCCATTTTATTTGGTAAATTAAGCAAGTATTCTTCTGTACTTGTTTTTGTTCCACTTTTACTAAATCAGCCTCACTGTGTCACACATTAACAAAATAGAATTATGGCCTCCATAAAAAAAAAATATGTGCTGCAGAACTTATTTAGAAGTGCATTGGTACATGCAGTTTTCTCTTAGATCCCCTGCAAATCCCAAAAATACCTGTTGATCCTACTAGTGAAGCCTGTCTAATGCAGTTTCATGTGATGGTGCAACAACAATGCTGCACTGCTCCTGAATTCAGAGTTGCCACTTTCATGTAGGATGTGCCGGCTTACACTAAATTAGGGTGAAAAAATGTTGCGGAAAGCCCCACCTTCATCTCCCCATTGCTTTCTGGACTAGACAAGAGAAGGGCCCTGTTGCTAAAAACCTCTCACTGTGAGCTGCAGCGTCTAGAAGGGGAATCATGTGAGACTCAAATGAAAGTAAAATACATTGATTTTTACTACAAGATGCACTGTTTAGATAAATTACACTGATTAGATATAATGATGGGTTTTTTCACACGGTTCAGCATACTCGCTTTAAAAGGTCCACTGTAATCTGGATTGTATATCTTATCTGTAAGGTTCTTATCAGTAGTAGCCCGGTATACAGTAATACCAGGTTCATTGTAATGTTGCATTTCTTGCCCCTTTGTCTCCTTTTTTTGTTTATATAATACTCAATTTTTGTCTACTACATTGGATGCGTCTGTTTTTAGGGATGTTTATCAAGTAAAAACTTTTTTTAAAGAAGGAAAGATACATAAGCCGCACATTTAAGGCAGATCCATGTGCATGATGTGCAATGAATGGCAGTCTCAACCCGGTCTCCAGCCAGGCAAAGCCACCAACGCGTTTCGCTCTGCCCCTTGGAGCTTAATCATGGGGCTTTTTTACAGCATTGACACATTATTTTCATGAATGTTTCATATTGGTTTAGTGGAGGGCTTTTTGGTTCCTACAAAGTGTATGAATGGACAAAAAAAAAAAAAACATGTTCAGTTTATCTCTACAATATGTACCGCTACCCCTGCATGGGCCGCTTGATAATGCTTGCCCCCAGTGGTTGTCCTAACCTTGCAAGACTCCCAACACCGCTGACACTCTGGGTTCAGGCATTATTCAATAGTATAAAACAATAATAAAAGAGGCACGATTCTTTAGTAACCCCTCTGTATTAGGCTTGTTCAAAAGAGCAGACCACAGAATGAAGGTTTAGGAGATACATTCCCAGTTAACGCATAAAAGCAAAACACTGATAAAATGGAAATAACCAAATAGCAATGGTTAACAAATTATACAGTAACAAATTCTACGTTGTAATATGTTATATGGCCTGTACAATTAAGCCCCTACTGGGTGAAACATGTTAGTGGGGTTCTCTCATGTCTAGGAGACCAAGTTAAAGCCATTGTTTTACTAAGAAGTGTTTAGTATATGCAGAAGCAGTGTGCAGACAGGTGCGATTTTAATTTATTGTATAGTCTCAGAGCTGGGGTATTGGTATGTCCATAGTATATTCTACATGTCGGCAGTTTTAGGGCCCTTTAATTGTTGCCCCTCCTCTGGTGATGTAGAGGGTGGAGTCTATGACCTTTTTATTAGCAGTTGTGGGTGGGTCCTTGCAGCTCGGGTATGAGAACAGGATATCCCTGACCAACACCATGTAGGTTTGTGTCCTGTGGTGAAAGTGAGATGGCCCTTTTTAGAAATGGGCACATATGAAGAAGGTGGAGGAACCTTTTCACCCCAGACCTTCGTATAGCAGATCCTGTGGCTTGCATCAGGTTGGCCTCTAGGCCTAGGTTTGTGGACCACCCTATGTGTGGAACCACCTGTGGGGACTGACTGGTAACATCTAGAAAGATGGCTGGTTGCTATGGTACTGTATACTTTACCAAGTGTCTTGTACTGTGACTGTATGCCATGAAGAAGATATGTTGCCATTTGAACCTGACTTAATGCAGTAAAGCATTAAAAATTCATTTGGACTCGACCATCTTTATTCTGGGTATAGCACCCTCCTAGTTAGGTGTTAGGAGGTGTATAGTTAAGTTAAGCATAACTGGGTTTCCCTGCTTACCAGAGAGGCTGTCAGGTAAATTCAGTGTGGTATTCTGCTTAACAGAGCGCTGTGATTGATTAGTCAGATCTGCTCATGCTGTTGGAGTTTGTCTGAGCTCTGCCCGCCTTCACGAAGTAATGGGAGCCTTCCAGAACATGGGTAGAGTCTAGGCAAATGAACCACATGAATATGCATACAGTCCTGGCCAATTGCAGGGGAAGGCACTCCCATTGCATGCTGGGAGTGGTACTTATATTCTGAGAGCACATGGGATCAGTGTCTTTCCCGGGTGTGGATTGCACCAGCTAAGGTTGGAGGCAGGCTGCCTGACCTGGCACTTGCTGCCATGTGGCCTCAGGTGGGTTGACCTGAGGGCCTGAAATTAAAGAGAGTGTCCCTGGTTTTGCAGGAAGCTAACTGAGGGGAGTTGCCTGTCAAAGCTCTGTCTGGTATCACTGGAGGGTTTCGCTTGGAAGATTGGAGGGAGGCAACCATTTTATCTTTGGGCCTTGTGAGTACTGACATTGAGGAACTTGAGGATGCTGTGTGCTTGCTACCTCCCCTGGGGTTTGATAGTCAGCATGGGTCTGGAAAAAGGGAACACTGGCTAGTGTTCTGAAGAGCTTGTCCGAGTGTTGCTACCAAAAATGACTTTGAATAGCTACATTACCTTTGGGCTGTCACAGTCTGTCGTAACTGGCTTATACCTGAGGAGCTCAGCCCTGTAACTACTACTAAAGGGACTTTGCTCACTCCTAAACTACTTGCTCCTCTATGTGACAAAGGAAAGAATGCTATCTTCTGACAGGCAAGACTTTATAAGTGTTCAATGAAGAGATCAGATAGATGTCCTCAGTGTGGGGAGTTCTGATTTTGGAGTATCCTACTACAATTCCCCATCCCTATCCCCAGTTCTACAATAAACCCCAAAAACAAAACATCCCCTGGACTGGTCATTGACCGAGCAGAAGTTTATGTGTGTTTAGCTGAAGGAAGACACTGTGCCTGCCTGCGGGGCAAAGTAAAGGGAAACTGAGACATCGGGGGTAGCACTACATGGGTAACTGACTTCAGGCTGGGCATTTGTGCAGAGGTGGGCCTCAGGCCAGAAAAGTGAGTGACACAAGATGGTGGAGTTTCTCCCATAAAGACAGGTACTGTATGTGTCTACTCTATCTGAAGAAGAAGCAGGGCAGGACCTGACCCAGCCCTGTGTGGCTGACTCATCCCAGGATGGCACATCAATATGTGCCATTGCCAGAAGGTTTGCTGTGTCTCCCAGCACAGTCTCAAGAGCATGGAGGAGATTCCAGGAGACCGGCAGGTACTCTAAGAGCTGGAAAGGGCTGTAGAAGTCCTTAACCCATCAGCAGGACTGGTATCTGCTCCTTTGTGCAAGGAGGAACAGGATGAGCACTGCCAGAACCCTACAAAATGACCTCCAGCAGACCACTGGTGTGAATGTCTCTGAAAAATCAATCAGAAACAGACTTCATGAAGGTGGCCAGAGGGCCCAAAATCCTCTTGTGGGCCTATGCTCACTGCCTGAACTACAGAGCTCATGTCACGTACCTGGGTAGTGAGCCTGACGTGAAGAGGCAGACTTCTCGTACAACCCCGGCTCAAGGACTGCTGAGAGTGGGACAGTGGTCACTGGAGCACGGTGGGGTATGAGGGCCTGAGATCTTTCCGGAGATAGTAGTTGGACTGATGAGTAGCAGACCAGAGCAGGGTGCAGATGTATCCATGCCGGATGGATGCGGAAGCACCGTGTAGAGAAGCAGAGTCAGACGAGCCGGGTTCGGTATTAGATAAGACAGATCAGGCTTAGACGGCAGGCAGGAGAATAGTCGGGTCACAGGCCAGGTTCAATAACAGGAGATCAATCAAGTGGAAGCAGGCAGAAGAGCAATCCAAGGACAGGCCGGTAGTCAGGGCAGGAGGCAATCAATCAGAAGTCAGGAAACAGGCTGGTTTTGGCAACAGGAAACAATCACAGAAGGTCAGGAACAAGAGCAGGGGAAAAGACCATACGGCAACGAGATAACCACAGCAGCCAGTTTAAATAGCCCTCTTGGCGCCAGTATTAGTGACAGGTGCGCATCCGCGTGTGCGAGTGCGCATGCACGAGCGCAGCCACACGTGACTCTGTGCAGTCGCCCCCACATCTGTTCGGCTCACCAGAACCCTGCGCATGCGCATATTTGTGTGCCGCGGAGCTTGACCTGGACTACTGGCAGGCATTTCCTGACAGCTCGATTGGCATTTGCCATTGAACACCAAAATTGGCAGGTCTGCCACTGGCGCCCTGTGCTTTTCACAGATGAGAGCAGGTTCACCCTAAGCACATGTGACCGACATGAAAGGATCTGGAGAAGCTGCGGAGAATGTTATGCTGCCTGTAACATTGTTCAGCATGACCGTTTTGGTGGTGGGCCAGTGATGATCCAGGAAGGCATATCCTTGGAGGGACCCACAGACCTCTACAGGCTAGACAATGGCACCCTGACTACCATTAGGTATGGGGATGAAATCCTTGGACTCATTGTCAGACCCTATGCTGGTGCAGTGGATCCTGGGTTCCTCCTGGTGCATGACAATGCCCAGCCTCATGTGACGAGAGTATGCAGGCAGTTCCTGGAGGATGAAGGAATTAAAACCATTGAATGGCCCGCCTGATCTAAATCCAATAGAACACCTCTGGGATATCATGTTTCAGTCCCTCCAACACCGCCAGGTTGTACCTCAGACTGTCCAGGAGCTCAGTGATGCCCTGGTTCAGATCTGGGAGGAAATACCCCAGGACACCATCTGTTGTCTCATTTGGAGCATGCCCTGACATTGTGAGGCATGCATACCAGCACGTGGGGGGCCACACAAACTACTGAGTACCATTTCGAGTTGCTGCAATGAAATTTTAGCAAAATGGACTAGCCTGCTGCATCATTTTTTCACTTTGATTTTCAGGGTATCTTTGAATTCAGTCCTCTGTAGGTTGATCATTTTCATTTACATCAAACAATGGGGCATCCTTACGTTCCTAACACATTACCCAATCCATATGTGTTTTCAAAGTGTTCCTTTAATTTTTTTGAGCGGTGTGTATATACACTGTGTACATATTATACTGTTTGTGTATATATATATATATATATATATATATATATATATATATAGGGAGAGAGAGAGAGAGACACACACATATAATGTTGTATTTACTTTGATCACCTAATCCTGCACAAGTGAAATTGAACATTCACTCTACAAAGTCAAAAGTCTCTACTCCTTTATCACGTCGAAATCAACTCCTTTATCGGAAACTCATAGTAGAGTCTAATGCACTGAGCTGAAATCTCAAAGAAATATACTTGAAGATTATTGAAATAAACATTATCACTGAGTGTTTACCTTTCAAGCCATGTAAATGCCACCTTATCTTTTGGATTATACATATCTTATACTTTGCTGAGCATTTGGGCCTGTTTTGCTCTTCAATATGTATGCAGTGGCAAATATTGGATTATGTCTGAAGAATATTTATAGGGCACATATTCCAACAAATTAGTTCATCTGATATCACTTCTCACAGATTGCCTAACAACAAACCAAAAAACCCACTTGTAAACTATAATAGAGAACCAACGGAAAACAGTAACCTGCCTCTGTAATACATCTACTGGGCAGCCCAGCTTCTCCTGACAAAGTGCTTATGACATGACACACATGGAACATGAGTTTGTTGGTTTAACCACCTCTTTGACTAGCTAATCCTTCTTTAGCCTCCCTGGGGTTTGCATTAACTTTGCACTAGCCAATACATGTATACTTTCTCTTTAGTTCAGCTCTGATAGTCCCTTTATTCATTACATATTTTACTGTTACACATTATTGAGCCTGAAAGTGAGTACTAGTTTATTTATTAATTTTGATATTGTTTTGCCCTAAGACTTGGTTCTTCACAGACATCTGTGAAAAAAGTCTGTTGTTTTCATCAATGTATATATTACAGAGCCAGGATACTGTTTACTGTGAGTATTCCATTTTGATTTACAATTAGATTTGTTTTTAAATGTTTAATGAGCTAGAACATATTGTTTGTATTTTTGTATGCTCAAGTTTTATAAATTGTATAAATAAATGTTTGTTAATTGATATGCAGCATGCTCAAATGCTATATTCAGAATATTGATTTATATTTGAACTTGTTAGGTATTCTTTATACAAATATAAAGACATAAGAATGTTATTGATTACATTGGCACATAGCTAAAAACGTGTCCATCGAAAAAAAAAGTCTTGCAACTTTAGAACCACAGCTGATCTAGAGAATCCTGGGGTAATAAGCACAATTTTAAAATTCTGCCTATATGACAGTATATATTTAATATGACTGTCAAAAAAAAATATTTTTTTAATAACAAGATAATGTAAAGAGAAAAAGTAGCTTCAATAAAATGCGAATGGCTCTAGTCCCAATAGAGCAGTTCCCAGATATTGCAGCAGAAACTGACTCCCAGGCACAAATACAGTACATTGTCACTGACAGTTGATATTTCTGCTGGAGGGCTTGATGCTGTAAACCCAAACCTTCCCTGCCGTGCCTGCTAATGTAGCATTTAAAATACTGTCTGGATTTAGCATTAGTAATATAAAAAAAAGTATCTTCTCTTTGTGGCTATATTATAAAACAAAAAACACTCGGTAATGTGATTAATAATTATGAACTTTTTTGTAAGTTAAAACATTTTTTACATGCAAAATAATATAAATATGAATATTAATAAAAACATTAACAATAGCAAAACACTTAACTTGTCCATTTTATGATAACAGTACAGGTTATTTAGGTGTGGTTTTACATTGCAGATGAAGAACACAGACATACAGGGACTGCTTTACTAAAGAATTATAGATTTTTCAAGTAAATGGCTATTTCCAATAAGTATGCTTTCTTTGGATGTGAATATGGACTTAGTGTAATTAATAAAGTGAAGCTATGATCCCTTCAATCATGAATCAGGTGCAAGCAAAAATGCATTTTTGTTTCCTTGCACATGATTGGACATTTACACTAGCCACAGCTTCAAATTAGCCTGAAAGTACAGTTTGGCACCATAATTGAAAATTAAACTTAAGGGTTCTTTCATATAGTGCGGTGTCTACTCCAATCAACAGGGGATCCATGAGCAATCCCCTGCTGAATCAAAGCTTGTGCAGTTTGAGTACAGTAGACATTTGCAGACCCATGATAACTCTATGTTATCATGGGTCAGATGTAAAAAAAACTCCGCTGTCTGTATACATCAGGATGTAGGGAAAGAATAATTTTTTTTGGACCTGGACAGACTTGGAAGTAGGCGGGTGTAAAAGGACACAAATTAATTTATACTCGCCTTTCCATACCCACATCGATGAAAAATATATTTTTAATATAATTTAAAAATATTCTTCCCAAATATATTGACATATATTTGAAATACCACCATTTTGGCAGTAATCAATATATTTAAAAATATATATTCAACAAATATATATATATATATATATATATATATATATATATATATATATATATATATACTGTATGTTGAAATGCAATTTTCTTTCAAAATATATGACAATATTTTTAAAAATACATTTTTAAATATACTGTATGTCTTTAAAAATACATTTAATCTACATTTTTGGAATGCGTTTACAAATATATGTAAAAATATATGTTAAAATTACTTTTTTATATGTTGGAAAAATCTGAAGAATATATTTAAAAAATATATATTTTTAAAAATAGTTTTCATACATTTTGTAATATATAAAAAACACATTTCAACATGCAGAATATATATATATGTGTGTGTGTGTGTGCGTATTGATATATATATTTTGAAATACCGTATTTTCCGGCGTATAAGACGACTGGGCGTATAAGACGACCCCCTACTTTTCCTGTTAAAATATAGGGTTTGAGCTATACTCGCCGTATAAGACTACCCCTCTTCCAACGCAGACCAAATAAAAATGAAAAAACATCAGATTTGATTTCAATATGGTATGCTATTTCAGTATGGTATTCCAATGATGGGGTGCTATTCCTCCCACTGACACCAATGATGGGGCACTACTCCTCCCACTGACACCAATGATGGGGCACTATTTCATCCACTGACACCAATGATGGGGCACTATTCCTCCCACTGATACCAATGATGGGACACTATTCCTCCCACTGACACCAATGATGGTGCCCCATCATTAGTGTCAGTGTGTGAGGAATAGTGCCCCATCATTAGTCAGTGGGAGGAATAGTGCCCCATCATTAGTCAGTGGGAGGAATAGTGCCCCATCATTGGTGTCAGTGGGAAGAATCGTGCCCCATCATTGGTGTCAGTGGGAAGAATCGTGCCCCATCATTGGTGTCAGTGGGAGGAATAGTGTCCCATCATTAGTGTCAGTGGGAGGAATAGTGTCCCATCATTGGTGTCAGTGGGAGGAACAGTGCTCCATCATTGGTGTCAGTGGGAGGAATAGCGGCCCATCATTGGTATCAGTGGGAGGAATAGCACCCCATCATTGGTATCAGTGGGAGGAATAGCACCCCATCATTGGTGTCAGTGGGAGGAATAGCACCCCATCATTGGTGTCAGTTCAAGGAATAGCTCCCCATCATTGGTATCAGTGGCAGGAATTGCGCCCCATAATTGGTGTCAGTGGGAGGAATAGCGCCCCATCATTGGTATCAGTGGCAGGAATTGCGCCCCATCATTGGTGTCAGTGGGAGGAATTGCG
The DNA here is from genome assembly GCF_062004578.1 of Staurois parvus. Taxonomy (NCBI): domain Eukaryota; kingdom Metazoa; phylum Chordata; class Amphibia; order Anura; family Ranidae; genus Staurois; species Staurois parvus. The sequence continues at coordinate 19,353,137 of NW_028317807.1, forward strand.
CCCCATCATTGGTGTCAGTGGGAGGAATTGCGCCCCATCATTGGTATCAGTGGGGAGAATATTGACCCATCGTTGGTGTCAGTGGGGAGGAGGAATAGTTCCCCATCGTTGGTATCAGTGGGAGGAATAGCACCCCATCATTGGTGTCAGTGGGAGGAATAGCACCCCATCATTGGTGTCAGTTCAAGGAATAGCTCCCCATCATTGGTATCAGTGGCAGGAATTGCGCCCCATCATTGGTGTCAGTGGGAGGAATAGCGCCCCATCATTGGTATCAGTGGCAGGAATTGCGCCCCATCATTGGTGTCAGTGGGAGGAATTGCGCCCCATCATTGGTGTCAGTGGGAGGAATTGCGCCCCATCATTGGTATCAGTGGGGAGAATATTGACCCATCGTTGGTGTCAGTGGGGAGGAGGAATAGTTCCCCATCGTTGGTATCAGTGGGAGGAATAGCACCCCATCATTGGTGTCAGTGGGAGGAATAGCACCCCATCATTGGTGTCAGTTCAAGGAATAGCTCCCCATCATTGGTATCAGTGGCAGGAATTGCGCCCCATCATTGGTGTCAGTGGGAGGAATAGCGCCCCATCATTGGTATCAGTGGCAGGAATTGCGCCCCATCATTGGTGTCAGTGGGAGGAATTGCGCCCCATCATTGGTGTCAGTGGGAGGAATTGCGCCCCATCATTGGTATCAGTGGGGAGAATATTGACCCATCGTTGGTGTCAGTGGGGAGGAGAAGTAGTGCCCCATCGTTGGTGTCAGTGGGGAGGAGAAGTAGTGCCCCATCATTGGTATCAGTGGGAGGAACAGTGCCTCATCGTTGGTGTCAGTGGAGAAGGAACAGTGCCTCATCGTTGGTGTCAGTGTGGAGGAGGAATAGTGCCCCATCGTTAGTGTCAGTGGGGGAGAGGAGCGGCTGCTCCTTCTTCCAGTTCGGCCGCTCGATTTTCGCGGGGCCGCTCGGCTCTGCCTCCTCACCGGTGAGGAGGCGGAGCTGAGCGGCCGCGTGACCATCGAGCGGCCGAACTGAAAGAAGGAGCAGCCGCGCTTCCTGGACCGGATCGTCGTGGGACCAGAGCCAGGTAAGGTACAGCAGCCCCTCTGCCCACCCCTGTGCTTAGTGTCCGTTGGAGGAGGAGGGGGGGCACCCGGCTCGCACCGGCGTATAAGACGACCCCCGACTTTTCAGAAGATTTTTAGGGGTTGAAAAGTCGTCTTATACGCCGGAAAATACGGTATATTCAATACAGCCAAAATTGTAGTATTTCAAGTATATGTCAATATAGTTGGGAAGAATATTTTTAAAATATATTTCAAATACATTTTTCTTCCATGTGGGTAGGGCTGCATAGAATTTCCGATCAGGTCTGACTGAAAAACTGACAGGCAGACATGATCAGAATACCCATGTGAAAGGGCCCTAACAGTTATGGAGGAACAATTTTCACAGAATTTAATTAATATTTTACATTTTTTTATTATCTACAAAGTGTTTAATGCTTATAATGTTATACAAAGGTAAAAAAGGATAGGTACTATTTATAAAAAAAACCTGCCATATAGATCTTTATGATGCTCTTGTAAAACTAATTGGCAAGGGGAGATAGTAAAGATAACACTATCTTTATTGCATCTTACAACCGGGTTGCAAATTTATACCAGAATAAATGTGCACATAACTCACAGATTCAGCAAGATCATCCTCCACACTGTACAAGACACAGCCTAAGAATAAAGTATGAAGTCCCAAACGTGGACAATTCTCCTGCTAGTATTCTTTCTGTATCCACAATCAGTCATCTCAAAAAAGGTCACGTATTATGGGTGAGTACAGAAACATTTATCATATTTTCACTATTGAATGCCATATATTACATTGCAGAGTCATGGGACTATCTATTATTATAAGCATCGATTTTTAGCAAACTTTCTCATCAGGGCTCTGTGGAATTCTAGGCTTCCTCCAAATGTCACTAGGGGTTCCTTGACCAATGAGCAATTTCTGCATCTCAGATAAATAACCATTGGTAACAATTATCTTTTTGGCTATCTGCAAGGGGTGATTCCTCCCAACAACCTTAAATGTAATGAACATAGTCCACAATGACCATTATACTAACATACTGTGAGCTGTAGATATAGCAATTATTAGTGGGGGTTCGTTGATACAGGAAAGTTATCTTAAGGGCTCCTTCATGTTATAAGTGTTGAGAGAGGTTGATATTGAAAGGAATTAACAACATGTAATACCACAAATTACGCAAAGCAGATTCAATTTTTGGAAAATTCATGTTGACAGAAAGTCTTCTTTGTCTGCTTTTTTAGAATTAGATTACATAAAAGAGGTATTATTTCCATACTAATAAATATGTAAAAAGCTTGAGATCTCATCAGAATAAAATAGGCTGGAAACCAAGATAGTATGATAGGGAATATTTTAACTCAGCTTATCAGTAAAGATGAACAGAGTGATTTCAGAAACTCTTTTTCTCTTTGGCGAAAACAACAGCTCTTTTTTTAATTTGTTTATTTCGCAGGTGTGTTTTTTAGGGTAACTTGACAGTAAGAAGTAAAGAGCTGGAAACTCATCCTTCTGAAGAATTCCTTTATTATATCAAGTAGAGTGTACAGGTAAAACTGGTTTATGCGTTTTAGCAATAAGCCTCAATCATAGCTATGATTAAGACTTATTGCCCAAATGCATAAGATAATTTTTCCTGTACACTCTACTCGATGTAATAAAGGAATTCTTCAGAAGGACAAGTTGCCAGCTCTTTACTTCTTAATTTCAAATTGCTTCAGTGTTGGGAAGACACTTTGAGCAGGTGCACCATCAGTCCGCCTCCTTGCGGAATCCAGCTGGGCGTAGTATTTTTCTCTTCATGGGAAAAACCAAGCAATAAACATGCCGCGCTTCTCTCAGTGTTACACTATGCTGAATAAAAATAACATAAAGAATCCCAATGTGAAATAGGTAATGTAAATATATATATATATATATATATATATATATATATATATATATATAAAATAAACAATGTGCACAAAGAACTATACATACTGTAAATATAGTCCATCTCCACAGAGTGATTCTTTCAATTCAAAATGACGTGTGCTGTACAAATCTTCCTCTTATTATATGCAGTGTACCTCCACCAACACCGACACCAGTTGTGCTCTCACCTGAAATTTTTTACCTCACAATTAAGTTTGGTCAAAAATGGTTTGCGTCCATTATATGGACATATATTGGTGGTATGACCTCTATCAAGACTCTCCTTCACTGCTGATTCAGCTCCTGCCTTCTCCTCCGCTCAGTAGACATATAGAAAAATATATAGGCAAACCAATAGTGCTTTATCGTTTAAAAACTGACATTTTATTAAAATACACAAAGGCCACTCACATTGTACAGGTGCTCCATTGCACCAAATATTGCGTGCATAAAAACAATCTGTAAAACTGTAGCTGACACCCTCAGGGTCTACTGGTTCCACTGGATTCCTCCCCGTGAGCTCTTTCCAGAGTAGGTCAGCTAACCACGAGCGTTGTGATGTCACCAAGCTCCTCCCCCACGTGCCGCGCCAAGGGGACACATGGCCTCCCCAGAGGGATATAATTCCTCCCCTGGGGAGGCCACATGTCCCTGTGCTGTGGCACATGGGGGAGGGGCTTGGTGATGTCACCATTTTACATTTTTTATTTACTTTTTTATGTTGTCTATGTTTTCTTTCTGTATGAAAAACATATTGTGGCTAATAAGGGGCCATTTTAGTTTTATACAACATCAGATTTAGCATGGTTAAAACATTTTCTGTAACCCTCAGAAGCTATTTAAAACCAATTCACTCTTAAATACCAATAAACACCAACCTTAATTTTTCCTTTCAGTTGGATACCACAGTTAGCGACTCAATCGATAAGACAACTTGTAGGGAAGACAGCAACATGCACAATTCCTTCTTACCTCCCTTTAATTCAGGTTGATGACTTTTCTTCCTCTCTGGGCAAAAGAAGTACTAGTTTCTTTATAGGCCTGAAGTAAAGGTGTGCAGAACCTTCTTTCATAGTGGATATAGCCAAGATGTGTCCCGAAATGCAGTAGTAGGTACTGCACGACTGCTACGGTCAGCAGGGTTGAGGCTAATGGGAACATAGTGCCATTGTTCAGGTGTTTAGAAGATGTGAATCTCTCTTCTGGTGGCATTCTTTAAGGATGCTTGGGTGTAAGAGCATGGTATCTGGAGTTGTTCTAATGCTTTTAGAGACTGTTTCCAGGATTCCCACCTTTGTTGTTTCTCCTTGGGTAAGGGGGTATCCCAGTCTGAACTTTCAGAAGTAAGTTGTCTCAGCAGTATCTTACCCTGAATGGTGAGAGGTGTAATGAAACCTAAAGGATCATAAATGCTGTTTACTGTAGACAATACTCCTCACTTTGCTGATGCTTGAAATGTGAATGTGTCTTGTTTAACATTCCAAAGCAATCCAAGACTGCGTTGTGTAAGAAAGGTCAGATCCTAGTTGGAATTTCTTCACACTGACAGCATGGTCATCAGAAGGAAAGGCTATCATGACCTTGTCTCTGTTAATGATGATTTTGTGAAGTCTGAGGTTTGCAGTGGCAAGCATGTTCTGGGTTCTGGTAAGAAGGTCAATAGCTTCTTCTTCATTGGGCAGAGATTTGAGTCCATTCTCTACATAGAAATTCCTTTCGACGAACTGTCTTGCATCAGATCCAAATTCTTTCTCACCCTCTTGAGCTGTTTTCCTCAGTCCATAAATTGCTACTGCAGGAGAAGGACTGTTACCGAAAACATGTACCTTCATTCGGTAGTCTATGACTTCATCATTGACATCATTATTGCGGTACTATCGGAACCTGAGGAAGTTTCTGTAGTCTTCACGGTCGATGAAACAGTGTAACATATGCTGAATGTCAGCCATAATAGCAATTGGCTCTTGTCTGAAGCGAAGTAAAATTCCTTTGAGATTGTTGTTCAGATTAGGCCCAGTGAAAAGATTGTCATTGAGGGAGACGCCTTCATGACGAGCACTTGAGTCAAAGACCACCCTAATTTGATCATGCTTGCGAGGATGGCAGACACCAAAGCATGGTAGGTACCAACATTCTTCCCCTTCCATAAAAGGAGTTGCAGGCTCAGCATGATCTCCCTCAAACACCTTCTGCATAAAAGTCCACAAAGTGCTTTTTCATCTCAGGCTTCTGGTTCAAACTGCGATTTAAAGAAACAAACCGTGATTCTGCGTGTACCCTGTTGTTTGTTAGTCTCTTTCTTGGGGTACAAAATGGTAGAGGTGTTACCCAACTGTTGGAATCATCGTGGTAGAACTCTTAACTTATGGTTTTCAAGAATTCTTTGTCTTCTATGGTAGCTGCCAACTCATTGTCTTTAGTGGTTACCTCGAACACTGTGTTGCCGATGTTGTCATCCCAGAGATTAAGAGCTTTCTTATTGCCTTGTATGATGTGCTGTTGTGCACCTTTTTCAAACAGTCTTTCTTTCACAATATATTTATGTGGTCGTTGTGCAGAACAAGTTGTTCGTCCATTTGACAGGAAATGTGTTTTAAAGGAAAAGACTGAGTAGGACCTCCTGTCCTTGTCTAGGCAGACATTGCCTATGATGACCCATCCTAGATCTAGACGCTGAGCATATGGTGCATTTTGTGGACCGTTGATTTGATGACGAACGTTGTGCACCCTTAGGATGTCTCGACCAATTAACAGCAGGATATCGGCACTTTCATCGAGGGCTGGTATTTGGTCGGCTATGTGGTTTAAGTGAGAATGGTGAAAAACAGCTTCAGGAGTAGGAATCTCCTGTTTGATGCTTGAAATCTGGTTGCATTCACTGATAGTGGGCAAAGATATTTCCATATTTTCATTCAGAGGAGCAACTACAAGACCACTGGCTCTCCTACCTAAGACTTCTGTAGTGCCGGAACAAGTGATTAGAGTATAAGGCAGAGCATCTCCAGTTATGTTCAACAGTTCAAAAAACTGTGTTCTTGCAAGAGATCTGTTACTCTGATCATCCAGAATAGTATACAGTCTTATGACCTTTTCAGGTCAGTGGGGTATACACGGACCAAGCATATCTTTGCACAGGATTTGTCGCAGAATCCTTCTCCACAGACCTCTGTACATGTAGAGAACACTGGGGTGGTAGGTGCTGCTTGATCTGGGTGCTCCCTGCCTTGCTTTGCCTCAGGAAGATTGTTTGTGAGCGTAGTAGAGTTGTGCGAATATTGATGAAGAGCTTGCACATGATCATCACTGTCACACTCTATACATTTGATGATCGCTGCACAGTCCATTGCAAAGTGTTCTGTGGAGGCACAGCATTTGTAACAAACCCCAAATTTCTTCAAAAGCTCCTTACGTTCTTGGAGGGTTTTCTTTCTGAAGCCGATACATTTCTTAAGTGGATGTGGTTTGTTATGTATTGGACACTGGCGATTTGGGTCTTCAATTGTCTTTTTTTGATCAGTCTGTATAAGAACTGTAGCAGGTGCAGGTAGAACATTAATCCTTTTCACTAACGCTGGACCTCAACAGTCTCTGTGCGACATACGTGTGTTCATAGGTCTTAGAGAGAGTGCACTGAGAGGGTTACAGTCCCCATGTGAGAAACTTGGGTCATTCTTAGTGTCTGCAATTCTTTTGATGAACTCGCAGAAGTAGGAAAAAGGAGGAAAGGCAACTCTATGTTCTTCCTTATACTTTGATCCAAGCGCTGCCAATCTTTCTTGAATTTCATATGGTAGCTTGAGAACAATAGATTTGATGCCATGAGAGGTGTCAAGGTAACTGAGACCAGGTAAGTTGATGTCAACCATAGCAAGTTGAAGCTCTAATAGAACATCGCTGAGTTCTTGAAACTTTAGATTGTTGCTAGCAGAAATCCTTGGGAAGCTTTGCAACCTTTTGAATAAAGCATCTTCAATGGCCTCTGGGCTGCTAAAGGTATGTTCAAGTCTACCCCAAGCAGCATTAAGGCCTGCAGCAGGGTTGTCAATATGAACTGCTTTGAGCCTCTTCATGCGTTCAGTAGACTGATGACCTAACCATCTGATGAGTAGGTCTAATTCCTCTGTGGCATTGATGTCTAGGTCAGTCATTGTGGCCTTAAAAGTGGATTTCCAGCCTCTGTAATTTTCAGGCTTGTTATCAAACTTGGTGAGGCCTGCCTTAACAAGCTCTCTGCGGAGCATGTATTTAGCAAACTGTGACATGTCCGTGTTTTCAGATTTTGGATGCATGACTGCAGGTGGAACAGAGTTGGTTATAACGGTTGGTGGACTTACATGGAGTGACTTAGGAACGTATGTTGCTGCTAAGGCATTCAATGCCGGAGCTGGCTTAAAGTTCATTGGCTTGTTGGTTTGTATAGTGCGTTTGCAAGGAGGTACTCTGTTGGTGCCAAAGTATGATAGACAGTCTATTAAATACACACCAGTGTCTGCAACTAGCTGAGATGCTGCAGTCTGATGTATTGGAGGATATAAAGGCATATGGTCTTGAGGTACAGTAGGTGCAGAGAAGAGACTTTGATTGAGTACTTTGGCTGTTGTGACAGGGAGTTGACGCTCTGGAGAGGTGTGTGAAGAATCTGAGACATAAGATACAACTGAATGTCTGGAACTGTTTCTCTTTTGTTTTCACTAGCGGCTTGTTCTAAGACCCTTAACCTTGCCATGGCTGTGGCATGCTCACATTGTTTTTCCAAAACTTAAATTTCTGCCTTTTGGCGTGTGGCTTCAGCTTCTTTCTCTGCTTTCTGATGTGCGGCCTGAGCCTCCATTTATGTGGCCTGAGCCTCCATTTCTGCTTTCTTATGTGCAGCCTGAGACTCCATTTCTGCTTTCTTATATGCGGCCTGAGCCTCCATTTCTGCTTTCTTATGTGTGGTCTGAGCCTCCATTTCTGCGGCCTGAGCCTCCATTTCTGCTTTCCTATGTGCGGCCTGAGCCTCAATTTCTGCTTTCTTATGTACGGCCTGAGAGTCCATTTCTGCAGCCTGAGCCTCCATTTCTGCTTTCCTTTGGGTGAAAGCTGCCTGAATTATAGAAGCTTCAGCATCAGCATGAGCTTTTATTAGTTGTTGACTGAGTGTAGAAGATCTTGATTGTATGGATTTGGAAGATCTTGAGGAGTGTCTAGTAGATGCAGAGCGATACGTTCTGGATTCATGGAGCTGTGTTATTCTCATTTCTGCCTTTGTCTCTTTCAAGATTGAGCTCCTCAAAACTCCTTAATTCTTCCAATGACCCTTGAGTGTTGTACCGCTTTAACAGAGCAATATATTTAACACACAGTCTTTGATAATTCTCATAAGCAACATTCAATTGCTGGATAGCGCCCTCTAGTTGTAATGGCTCATGAGATTGTTGGAAGAGAGCAGACATGCATTTAACAGTATTAGACCATAAGTCATTAATATTAGACAGCAATTCTACCTTGTCAGCATTAAGATTTTCTTGCACCTTCCAGGTTGGATTTCTTAAGCGTTTTTCTCTTTTATCTAAGTCCTGCTCTGGATGAAGCTCTGATTGTGGTTGTGTATTAGTTTCCCCAGACTGTATATTACTCTCCTGAAACATCATGTTAGCAAGGAGAGGGGTTGATAGAAAGTTTACAGAGAAATGTACCACTTTTTCTGTGGGTTCTGGTTTCCTATTCAATGATTGTAGGAAGTTTTTCTTTTTCTTTCTTATAAGTTCACAGGCAAGCTATGTGGTAATGTATACAGATGCAGTGAATAAACTTGCAGTTGTAAAACATTCACATCAATAATTTGTCCTGACACTGATGAGTGTTATGTTTGGATATACTTGGAGGCATGTACAGACTTGTGTAGAGGTGGCTGCACTCTCCATAGCTGTTATATCCAGTATCCATGTAACATCTCACTGTGTATTCTAGCTAGCAAGGATTCTTATGTAGACATTTCACTGATCCTTTTACTTGCAAGGATCCTATGAAGCATTTCACAGATCTTTTGACTGGCCAGGATCCTATGAAGCATTCCACAGATCTTTTGACTAACCAGAATCCTATGAAGCATTTCACAAATCTTTTGACTGGCCAGGATCCTATGAAGCATTCTACAGATCTTTTGATTAGCCAGGACCCTATGAAGCATTGCACTGATCTTTGACTGTTCTGTCTCTCCAATCTAAGCATTGATAGTGTGATCTCTGTAACTTACAGTTATTATTATTATTATTATTACATCGAGTTTATAAAGCGCCAAAGAGTTTGCTCAGCGCTGTACAATAGGGGGGGACAATACATGGCACAGTACAACAAAGACAGACAGCGTACGAGGGGTAAGAGGGCCCTACTCTTACGAGCTTACAATCTAGGAGGGAGGGGGTAAAGGTACAGTAGGAAGTGGCTGGGGGGGATGAAGTGGTAGGAGGAATGAGGGAGGATGGCCGTTAGGTGAGGGTGGGGTAGGCTTCCCTGAAGAGATGGGTTTTGAGGGAGCGCCTGAATGTGAATAGAGAAGGCGACAGTCTGATGGATTGGGGCAGTGAGTTCCAGAGGATGGGGGAGGACCTGGAGAAGTCCTGCAGTCGTGCATGGGAGGAGGAGACCAGGGAGCAGGATAGAAGGAGGTCCTGAGAGGAGCGAAGGGTACGGGTAGGGTGGTACCTGGTGATCAGATTGGTGAGGTAGTCAGGGGCAGTGTTGTGAACGGCTTTGTAGGTCAGGGTAAGGAGTTTAAATTTGATGCGTTGGGCAATCGGGAGCCAGTGGAGGGAGAGGCAGAGGGGGGTGGCAGAGGTGGAGCGGGTGGTAAGGTGGATGAGTCTGGCAGCTGAGTTCAGGATGGTCTGGAGCGGGGAGAGCCTGCACTTGGGTAGGCCAGTGAGGAGGGAGTTGCAGTAGTCAAGGCGTGAGATGATGAGGGAGTGTACTAGAAGTTTGGTGGTGTCTGGGGTGAGGAAGGAGCGGATCTTGGCAATGTTGCGAAGATGGAGCCTGCATGTGTTTGTGAGTGATTTGACATGCGGTTGGAGGGAGAGGTTCGCGTCAAGAATGACGCCAAGGACTTTGGCTTGCGGGGCGGAAGTGATAGTGGAGTTGTTGGTGATGATGGATAGGATGGGGGGGGGGTGTGGGCAGGGGGAAAGACGAGAAGCTCGGTTTTGGAGAGGTTAATCTTGAGGAAATGTAGCGACATCCAGTCTGAGATGTCATTTAGGAGGTGAGTGATGCGGGCGGAGATAGTGGGGGTGAGGTGAGGGGTGGAGAGGTAGATTTGGGTGTCGTCAGCATAGAGGTGATAGTTGAAGCCGTGAGATTGTACGAGTTTGCCCAGGGAGGAGGTGTAGATGGAGAAGAGAAGGGGTCCAAGGACAGAGCCTTGGGGGACCCCAACAGAGAGGGGGAGGGAGGGGGAGGTGGCACCATTGTAGGTGACACTGAAGGAGCGTCGGGATAGGTAGGATGAGAACCAAGAGAGAGCAGCATCTCCGATGCCAAGGGAGAGTAGTTTATTAAGAAGGAGGGGGTGGTCAACTGTGTCGAAGGCCGCAGAGAGGTCCAGGAGAAGGAGGACAGAGTAGTCGCCCTTGGCTTTGGCGTTGAGTAGGTCGTTAGTGATTTTGAGGAGGGCGGTTTCAGTGGAGTGTAGGGGACGGAAGCCGGACTGTAGAGGGTCAAGGAGGTTATTGTCAGTAAGGTGTGTGTTACAGTTGTGATGAGATAGCGATAACTTCAACCTCAGTTGGATACCACAGTCAGCGACTCAATCGATAAGACATCTTGTAGATCTTGTGAAGTTTATTCCATAAACTGAAAGAATCTTACAACAATGAACAGTCCATAGGTCAAAAGATCATAATGTTTCCTGCTCCATGACATAAGGCTAGAGCTGCAATGCATTTCTGTGAAAGGGGGAGGGCTATCTATACAGCATTAACTAAACCAAAGGAAAGGGAGGAGAAGAAACAAAATATAGAAACACTTAAAGGCATATGACAGTCAATATGACAGTCATGTGAAACATGACAGTACTCATATGTAAGGAAATACGTTACAAAATTAGAAAGTAAAGTACTGTTATAAAATATGGGAAGAGCATAAAAGATAACTATATAGTTCTAAACAAATAATTTAGAATATATAATTAACATGTAAATCAAATGTAAAATGCATCAGTAGATAGAATTAAAATAATATGTAAATGTATATCATACACTTGTATATAATTAATAAATTCTAGGAGTAGAATACACACAAGTATTAAGCATAGGCCAAAAATGAGGATCAACTTTACAATTAATTGTAATTAATAATACAATTTCTTGTAATTTAGGGTTTGACTGCATTTTTTCTTATCCTTCCTGGCTCTTAAAGACATTCACATAATGTCAGGAGTTTGATGTTGGTCCAAAACTAATAATAGCGAGATAACATTATGACAATATAACAATCAAACATTTTACTGTAACTACGTATATGCTTTCATGGGAGGCTTGTGCTTGCTTATTACTGTTAGTAACATACCCTAAATAACTTCACTCCTTTGCTAGTGAAATATACACTTCATTAAGACGAGTTATCATGCCCAGGACAGCCAAGCACTTTTAAGATGAATATTTTAAACAAGCAACAAGATCAAAATGTGTCTGGTTGTGAAAAGCTGCTATATCCTAAAATAAAATCTGGATGTATTCAAAGCATACAATTGAAACCTAGAACTTAAAGAATTTACCAAATAAATATCAGTTCCCCAGTGGTGCCACAAGCACAGGACCCCATTTGCCCAGGATCAGCATAATGTGCTGCCACTATAACAACTAGTGATGCTCTAGTGCAAAGACACATGGCATCATTCTTTGCTATGGTGTTGGTGAATGGCTAGCCCACACCATGGCAGTACATGACTCTGATCCAGGGCAGGTGGCAAGCAGGGCCACCCTCGGCATTCAATAGAAGTGGGGGCTGTGTGACTAGGGGCTCTTCAAATGTAGGACTGTGTTACTGGGGGCGGGGGGCTCTATGATGGGAGGTGGACTTTGAAGTGATGGAGGCTGGGTGCTGACATGATGGAGAGGCTATGATGTGATGGGGAGGCCCTAATGTGATGGGGGACTCATGTGTAGGGGGTCTCTGATGTATAGTGCTGACTCTCATGTGATGGGAGCTGTCATTTGTAGAAGGGCCTCTGATGTATAGGGAGGACTCTGATGTGATGAGATCCTCTGAGGTGATGTGGAACCTCTGGTGTGATGGGGGGGCCTTTAATGTGAAGGGGGGCTTCTAAAATGAGGTTAATTTCATCAAGGCGGTTGTGTACTTTTTCCTAGGCTTAGTTATCCCATTGATAAGTAACATTTACAGTACACCTTTTACAATTTAGCCTGGGGTGCCTCAAAATTTTGCATATATATAATGGGTGCTGTGACTGAAAAAAAGGTTGAGAAAGGCTGGCCTGGAGTTCACTATTTTGTAACTAAATATACATATTCTGCTGTGCCTTCCATAGGTTTATATCCCAATAAATATTTTCTCAGAAAATAACAAAAGTAGAAATTTTCCAATACTCCATGCTGTTGACCAAAGTGGAGTTGGGCTGGGAGGGAAGATTTCCCCTACTAGGGGTGATTTACTAAGATTGGCGTACTCAGAATCTAGTGCAGCTGTGCATGGTAGCCAATCAGCTTCTAACTTCAGCTTGATGAATTAAATTTTGACAATAAAACCTGGAAGCTGATTGGTTTCTATGCACAGCTGCACAAATTTTTCACCATGCAGTTATAGTAAATAACCCCCACTGTGTTTTACATTTCATGCTCCTGACTCTCACTCTCCATGCAGGACTGTATATGATATACTCCTGACCACTGCACTCTAAGTATATTACTCCTGAAGTTCTTCTTTAAGGTAGGCTGTGTATTGTAAAGAATAGATTTTATTAAAATGTGTGTGCTGAGGTATGTACATGTCTGTTACACTCTCACTTGTGGCACAGTCATTAAAGCATATTTTGTCGGTAAAAAGATTGTGGTGTATGTGAGTATACAATTGAGATTTATTGCTTCAATTCATTTTTTTGGTTGGGGGAGGGGTTTAAAAAAGAAAATGCCCATGGGTGGCAGAAATGCTAGGTATGCTAGGCGTATTGATGTTGTTGTGTCTGGATTTGGTTCACTAGTAAAACTGTAACTTTTAACAGGACTTTTGTATCTTGACTAGGGTGTATCATATGATTTCTCAGAAACTATTGATGAATTTATACGCCATTTTATCATCCCTTCTTGTGAACATACCATAACAGAAAATGTTAAGATTATATGCAGATGTATCATTTTATGCATTAATAAGTACTAAGGCACTGACAGGGCAATGTTACAAGTATTTAACAAGCCTTTTATAAAGACACTATCATAATCTAAAAATGTTTTTATGGTAGTCTGTAAATACTTTGGATTCATATTACCAAAATATTTATTTCCTTTATGATACCATAAAGAGAGGCGTTTTATGTGCACGTCTTCATTTCAGATGTTAATGGTACATTAGGGGCAATTACAAAAATTACTGCATCATGAACTCAAATGAAGTTCACAAAGACAACAATAATAAAAGGGCCTATGTACTATAACTTTGCATTTAAGCAAGCTGTAAAAAAAATATTTTTTAGTTTACATCAGATGCAGTTGGGTGCATTTTTAAATGCAGCATGAATGCTGTAAAAATGCATATGTAAGAGAAATGAATGTATTTCAAGATTATACCATTGCAGTGCTTTCATGTGTGTTAAAAAAGTACACCATGCTGTATTTTGCTGCACTACAAACACAAGTGCATGTAAATGCAACTTAGTTAAAATAAATAAATAAATTAACCACTTCAAGTCCAGACACTTTCACCCCCTTCCTGTCCAGACCAATTTTCAGCTTTCAGTGCTATCCCACTTTGAATGACAATTGTGTGGTCATGCAACACTGTACCCATATACATTTTTTAGCATTTAGCAGTTTTTTGAGACAGATAAAACTTTATTTTGGTGGTATTTATTCACCACTGGGATTTTTATTTCTTTGCTATATAATTGAAAAAGTCCAAATATTTTGAAAAAAAGTGTTTTTCTTATAGAATTTTGCAAATAAATAATATTTCTTCATAAATCCTGGCCAAAATGTATTCAGCTATCTTTTTAGTAAGAAAAATTAGTTTATAACCAAAAATTATAATTTAAAAAAAAATTTTTTTACATTTTTATTTTTTTATAATATTATTTTTTTTTTTAACATACCATCGCTCTAGCAGTACAGTGTCACCATAGTGACACTGTACTACTTATGGGGGGTGAAGAAGGTTTTTTTAACACTGATTGCTTTTACACCCATAAAGGCTGTAAAAACAACCAGTTCTCCTTCTCTCTGGTTGCATTCTTGCAGCCATTGAGAAATACTGTGATAGCTGTGATTGGTCACAGCTTGTCACATGGTACAAGGCTGTTGTGAATAGCCTTGTACCATGTGATCTCTGTGATCATTCACAGATTTCACAAGTAGTAAGCAATGATGTCAAGAAGTGACATCTTGTTAACTACTATTCATGTGATCACTGTTTGGCCAATCACGGATCACATGAATATAGACCTCACACAGAGGTCCCATACAGCGATCAGTGTTCCGCTGACACGGATCGCGGTGCTGCACTCTCCCAGGGAGCGCAAACAGGCAGTGAATGCGGGGGCTGTTTATAAACCGCAACCCGCTTTGGTACCATTCCCATCCGACCGTTTATGTACATGGAAAGTGGTTAAAATACATTTTAAAAAATATTCCAAAAATACACTGCAAATGCACTACTGTTTTAAATGCACTGAATATGTATTTCAAATGCACGTAAAAGCACATGCAGAGATGCAAAGTGAATGCAGGGATTGTTCTGTAAATGAGCCCTCAAAGTTAATATTAGATGGCACTTTCCTTATTTTGGCTAAGATCCCAGATGAATTTTTAGAATTTAGTAGGACTCTTTGGGGAAGATTTATTTCTTAGTAAATCAACCCCTTTTAATTATTTATTTAATTTAGGTAGATGTATACCTTAACTGGATGACATTTATTTTGCTAGATTTGTTTGCATTTTAAACAAGTGCCATGCATTTTAATAATCTTCTGCAGCCTCTTTGTAGCATGTAATGTTATTAACATGTTAAAGTTTATATAACATTTTAGTTAATGAGTTCACATATACTTTACGTCAGCCCGGATCGATGGTTTGTGCATTGCTCACAGAGTGTGCACCCTGGAGCCCGGTGATCGCTGTGGAGCCCGAACACAGCGGATCACATTTCTGCTGTATATGGGTGATCACGTGGTCTTTTACCATGTGACTACTGTGACCAACCACAGTACTCACATAGTAAATACAGGAAACTGAAAGTAAAGATCGCTTCTCTCTGCTCTCAGAGTGTAAGCAGAGAGGAGTGGTCCTGCAGTGTGTGAATGTACAGCAGCCTGTCAGACTGTAGTGCCAGCCACCCCAGTGCCCCAGTTTAGTGCCCCTGTGTGCCATGTACCATACCAGCGCCCTGATCACTGCCATACCCCATACCAGCATCCTGATCACCGCCATACCCCATACCATCACCCTGATCACCACCATACCCCATACCAGCATTCTGATCACAGCCATACCCCATACCAGCATTTAGATCACTGCCATGCCAGTGCCCTGATCCCCACCATACCTCATGCTAATGTCCTGATCACCACCATACCCCATACCAGCATCCTGATCACTGTCATATGCCATACAAGCGTCCGGCATTTTAGGATCTCAACTGATCAATTTTCAAATATATATCCTATAGTTTGTAAACTCTATAGTTTCACACAAACTAAATAATATAAACTGTTTTAGGTTATTTTTTACCCCAAAAATGTAGCAGAATACTTTTTGCCCTAAATTTATGAAGAAGAATTATCTATTTGCTAAATTTTGTAACAAAAACTAAGCAAAAAAAGTCTCTATTTTATCATTTATATAGCAAAAAAACAACAACCCAGTAGTTATCAAATACCACCAAAATAAAGCTCCATCTGTCTCAAAAAAAGGATACAAATTTCATATGGGTACAGTGTTGCATGACTGAGTAATTGCCACTCAAAATGTGTAAGTGCTGAAAGCTGAAAATTAGCCTGGACTAGAAGGGGGTGAAAGTGTCCGGACTTGAAGTGGTTAAACTCAATTAACAGAAGGAAAAAAATAATTAAATGCATGTGGTAATTAAGTTGTGGTCCAGGCATGTAATATTCAGGGAATGTAAAAACATAATAGCCAATTTTGAGCAGTCTCTGCCTTTTTGGATCGGTCCTCTAAACAGTAATGCATAGAAGCCTACAGTTATAATGTGTAACACCCCGCAACAAGTGTTGATGCAGGATGCTAAAACAAACACAAGATGACAGTGTCCTGCAGAACAGTGGCATTCACACTCTGTAGAGCAGCCCCATGGAACTTGTATGCTGAACCGCAGGACTTTGCTAGAGAACAGTGTAGTAAAGAACTACATTTTCCAGAGGAGCTGGCATGTGGGTGGAGGCATTTATATATGAAGCCCAGGAGATGAAAAAGGAAGTGAGAATGAAGAGATCTGGAGAGAGGAGTGCGCTGACAGCGGGAGGGCCGAACCAGGCTGTGGAGAGAAAGAGGAGGCAAGGAAAGTCTGCTGATCTTTGACCTTGCCGGATCGTGGAGAGGGCTAATCTTCTTCTAGCAGGTGACCGGATGGAACACCGTTGGCAGGACTGGAGAGTGTGTGGAGGCCTTAACTGAGGAGAGAGAAAGACCGCCAGTGTTCACTAGATGCGATCCGTCGGGTGAGAGAGTCCCGAGCATAATCCAGGACAGGGAACATTGACACCGGCTCCACCTTTGCCATTTTCCTGCACACAGTCGCAGACTTTGCACATAGTTATTAGAGGTTGCGGCTTAGTTCCTTCAGCCACTTTTGTCTGACCACACTTAGCACAGTCTTATCATCAGAGCTTATAGCAGGACAGTCAGTCCACAGGCTGAACCACCACTGTGTCATCATCCTCATCAGAGTTGCTCTGTGCAAACAGTCACTCTTACCAGCTTAGCCAGTTGTTGCTTTAGATTCATTAGTGACTAGTGCCTTAAAGGAAAATGACGCCAGTAAATTGCTGCTTGCAGGGGGAAAGCTGTTCCTCTCTCTATTTCATCATTCCTCAGAGAATTATAATCCACACTTCTCATTGTGCACCAACTGGGCCCTATCATGTGCACAAAAGACTCCTCGTTGCCTTTAAAGCGCTGTTTTCCTTATTTCTCCTTGCCATCAAGTCCTGAGGGCCCAAAGTGAGCTGCTCACTGATGACTGTAAGACAACTTCAGGTTGAAGGTATTGGGTTAGTTTCTAAAGAGCAGGTCTGCTAATAGTAACTAAGATTCTGTGATAAGTGTTGTCTTTTCTTAAGCTCAAAGAAACAATTGATTTTACATATTCCAATACTGTTTATGCTGTGTAAACAAGTCATAGTGAAGTTTGCTATAAACCTCTTATTAGTTTACTTTAATAAGTGTGCAAATTCACTTTCTGGTGATGATTTATTCCACTTAAGAGTGTACTGTGGTGTCAGCAGGGGTTGGGCTTTCAGAGAGGGGTCCAGATCCACAGGGAACCTGAAAACAATTCAGCAACCCCTAAGAAGGTAGTGCTACATATGGAATTAATTGGGGTTGATTTACTAAAGGAAAGTTTTTTTTTTAGTTTCACCCTATTTGTCCTGTTTACCATTATCATTGAAAGTGAAAGTAAAAGAAAATCCCTCATTTTCGGTTGTCCCCAGAAAAGTAACAGAGGGGACATCCTCCAATGGGGACACAGATGGCAAAAAATGTAAAAAAAAAAATTACAGGGGTTATTACCTTCCCTTACTCTATTCAAAATGAAAAAAAAAGTTTTGCCTATAGATCTACTTTAAGGCAAATAGACTGTGCACTTTGCAACTTGCTCCAGAGCTTAGTACATGAGATAAAGCTTCACTTTACAAAGAATACCCAAATACGTAGAAGGAAAATAAAAGAGCATTTTTGCTTGCACGTGATTGGATGATGGAAGTCAGCAAAGCTCCCCCACATTTACTAAGCTCTGTAACAACTCCACTTGCAAAGTTCTCACTCTATGTTCCTTTAGTAAATCCACCCCATTACATGTAGTAAAATATACTTACTTTCATTTCACCAAATTGTTAGAGACTTTTTTATGTATGTACAAGCATATACATAATTTGCTGCAAAAACATCCCAATTACTCCAAACATAATATAATGTGCATGCATATCACAATGCTCGAATCACTTGTTAGATCATACTGTATATGTCATATATGTAGTGGGGATACTTTACTTTTTCACAATTGTTTTTAGAGATTTCTTCCCATTGACAAGTTTCCACTGATATTATTAATCTTTTTTAGCTATCTATAAGGAGGTAATTCTTCCCAAGTGTAAGGAGCATTTCCACTGACCATCACACTATTGTACCATGAGTTGCAGATTTATTCATTTTTAGCAGGGGTTTCCTGAGACTGGAAAGTTATTTGAAAGTGTTGAAAAGGTTGAGAAAGGCTGCTTGAAAATGTAACTAAAAATGCTTATTTTTCATTTTGAATAGAGTAATGAAGGGTCATACCCCCTGTCAGTTTTTAATAAAAACTTGTTTGCCATCTGTGTCCCCATTGGAAGATGTATGGAAGATTTTCTGGGGACAACCCAAAATTTGGGATTTTCTTTTCATTTCACTTTTAATGATAATGGTAAACAGGACAAATAGGAAGGGTAAATTTCCCTAATGGGGATAGTCTGCAGTAAAAACCTAATAGTTGTTCTAATACCTTTCCAAACTATCCAAACCAAAAAAGAGTTTTTTCTTTAGTTATACTTTAGGTAAATACATATGTCTTTCTAAATGTCAAATATTGAATGAAAATAGTATTTAAAAAATCATATATATATATATATATATATATATATATATATATATATACTCTTCTTCCACTAATAAAAAAGACAACATTTTTTTTTATTGATGGAAAAAGGGTATTTATATATGTGTGTGATTTTTTTTATACTATTTTCATTCAATATTTGACATTTGTATTTACTTTATTTAACTTAGTTGTTTTTGATACTCCACATGTGTCCGGTGAAAGTAGCTTCCCTTTGACTGGTATTCTAGTCACCTTTTTTGTTTTGTATTAATACATACACTGCAGGGACCGCACTGACTTAATGAATTGGCATATTTTTACGGTTTAAACAATTTTACCGCTTTATTAGCAATATAAACTGACAGGGTTCTAATTCTTCTCCACTGTATCCATCCCACTAGCTATCGCATGAGATAAAATACTGCATGGTTTCATGAGATAAATATTGCATATTTCGGAAAAATGCAATATTTTAGAAGTGGTTTTTAGAGAATGCCAAAAATGTTTTGGAAAAACGCTGAGTGGTATTTTACCAAATTTCTTACTTTGTGAATGGAGCCCACAGTCTCCTATTCGTTTCTGGCATCTATATTCACTGGAATGCTGTGTTTGGTACACACTATGAAATGTATTTAGTTATACAGCAATTTTTTTGACCTACCCTTTATCCTTCTGTCCCTCCAATGACACCAGGACAAATTTAGATGGAAAATTACCCCAGATGGGAAACAAAAAACCTTAAAAGCTTGACATAAGTTATAAGCTTCCCCTGATTCATCTAAAAAAAAGGTTTGGATAGAAACGTACTATATGTGTTTGGAAGCAAGTTTAACTAAGTCCCCTTCTATGGATATCAGGGCTGTGTGATAGGAAATGTTTGCATTATTTTGTTTTTGACAAGATATTTGTAATGTCCCTAGACAGAATCATATTTTATTTAATACAAAAGATCAGATGTTTGATATTTAGTTTCCTACTAAATGTACTGGGACAATTCTGTAAGGGAATGAGCAAAGTGTTGTAACCCATAGAAAACAATAAAAAACTGCAAATCCCTTTTGTGACATCAGTATATATTGTACATTGGCAACTTCCTGCTTGGATAAGTGCTTTAATCATTACCCATAATGGGCAGCATTATTTTGTTTACTGTGGTTAATTCCTTACTGAACATCCTACGACAAGTGAACCTGACCTACAAAGAACCCAAGTACACAATGCTACAAAAGATACCATGCAGGTCCTGCAAGTACCTTCTTCATGATGTGTGTATATGACATTCATTTTTACTACTGAAATTAAGTATATATAAATCCCAGAAACAGCATAGTAAGTGAGGGTTGTTACCCAGGAGCAGGAAGGGTGTAACTGGTGGAATTGCCAGAAGCAAAAAAAATGGAAAAATAAACTAATGCAGATAACATGTTAGATCCAGATAACATATTAGATCCAGATAACACATCAGATCCACATCTGCCTTGACACATTTCTTGGTGTTTGAACTGGGTTACCTTATAAATACTGGGGTATATGCCTCACTTTTATTAAAACATAAGTGGCTTGGATAAGCAGCAAAATGTTTTAACATTACAAAACAAGTACAATTAATTGTGACTAAGCACTTCTAGCTACCCTGTGCAAGAATCACTTTAAGTTATTCCGGAAATGTTGAACACATCACTTTCTCTTACCTCAATGGCAAAATTATTCTGGTACACCAAGACAATGTGATTTTCAAAAGAACACAGCAGTAAGAATTATGTGTGAGCCGTAATGTAGTGGTTTGGGGTATGCAAAAAGTAAACATACATACTCACTTCCATGCTGCAGCATCGGTGTGACACTGCAGCTGTCCCATGCTGGCTCTAAGACTGAGAACTGAGCAATCACATGACCCCTGAACACTCATCTCTTGGTGTGCTTGCAGCAGGGACCAGTGATTTCCAGCCACCTATCACTGCTCTGTTCCTCGAGCATTCACTGGAACACCCAGTTGGGGAAGGTACAGCTGGCTCCAACTCACAGCTACATACTGAAAAGTGTCAGTTGTCATTCAGCCAGATTGATCTTGACAATATTGTCTGGATCCTTCCCAAGCCTTGCGCAGCTCTGTCCTGTCAGCTGATACCAGGCGAAAGCCCGCTATCAGCAGACCGTGAGTCACAGTAAATGTACTCCTGTGGCCCTCAAGAGAAGTAGGACCAAAAAAGCTTTAACTTATTTTTAGTTTTTTGTTTTAGCTATCAAAAAAATATGTTTATAAATAATACACAACAGCACAACTGTATTATCATGAACACTGCCCTTTTAAGTCAGGTTGCTTATCTCTGAGGGCAATACATAGGAAAAGAACAGCTGATTCTTAAAATTTTAAATATGCATCAAAATATTGCTCCCAGCTCTCTTTATGGAAAAGAAATTCTAAGTGGAGTAGTTTACAAAAACAAGAGAAGATTAACCATGGGTTGAACCAATAAAACTTGAGGAAAGAAAATTATCACAAAATAGGAGTTGTTAACAATAGCAAGCTTTCAGATTTTACTGTAAGAAACAATTAAACAAAAATTCAGTTTGATCGCTTAGGACATCGTGTTCAGTTGAGTGTTCATTTTTCTGTTTACAGTTTTTTTGATGAATCGACTCTAAGAGCATATTCCTTCTGAAATATGTTTATTCTGGGGTAAATAATTACAGCTTTTACTTACAAATGTGGTGAGGTACTAGTGAATACCAGTTGACTTCTTCGTTAAAGTGCAAACTGCATTGCAAAGTTCCCACTAAGAATACAAACTCATTTCACTAATCTGGCTTCCAGTAAACTTAACTCTGCCTGTTGATCCCAGCAAATACAACAATGACTTTTGTGTTCAGCTCTTAAGAGCTGACTCCAAGAATAAAAAGATCTTAAGACTACAGTGTTGTAATCAGTGGTGGACTCGCTCACACTCAAACCACACCCAAAAAAAGCCTATGAAAGGTACCAGGGGCATCTCATGGGGCCCCCTACTGACCCCGGGCCCTCGGGCAGTGCCCGAGTGCATAAATGGTCAATCCGCCCTTGGGTGTAATACTAAGGACATGTCATTTAAGGCACCGTACTATACACAAAAAACTTTATTTATTCAAGTGGTGGTTAGTCTGTAATGGATGAACAGTTGCAAATAGCATCACTAATTTAACATCACAGATATGAAAACAGGATATATGAATCCTTGTCATTTCATGGCACTCAGGTTTCATGTTTTTCTTTTTATTTCGACAGAGACCAGGTCCTCAAAATCACCCCAAAGACGCCCACACAGAGTTTATATCTACAAAAACTAACAAGACAATGGAGGGTAAGAATAAACATTTAAAATGTTAAAGCAGGCAATGGGTTTCTTCATTTATACCAGGTGCGGTGTGATGTGTTATGAGATGTGAGATGTGTTAATGTGTACTGTATTAGTCAATATAGACTCAATGCTGGGACTGCACCAGACATTTTGAATCTCAGTTTGCAAAAGTTTCCTAAATCAGCTACAATGTGTAAATTGTGTATGAAAGGAAACATAGCATACTGAGGTAAATACGGAGGCTTTAAAAGCTTTAGTATGCTAGTCAGAATTCTGACTTGGAGCCAGAGACAGCCAGGCTATGAGCACTTTTAGAAAGAAGACAACAAAGGCAGCCTCTGAATTTCTCTTAATAGAAGTTCCCTTTAACAAGGTGTTTTTTTTGTTTTGTGCTTTTTTAACCAGCTGGACCTGTGGAAGCCAGACAGTGTAGAAGAAATTTATACAGGAAGAGAAATCCATGTGCGGGTCCCATCTACCTACATCCAGGACATGAAAGAAAACCTCAATCAGCAAAAAGTTCCATTTAAGTAAGTAGAATCATTAACAGGAAAATAAATTTTATATTAAATATGCTAGATATCTATAAACCTATAAATATACTGTATACTGGTTATCAATCATATTTCTTTACACATATAAATGAGTAATAACAAGTGAATAATTAATGTTGTTAAATCTTACAGATATAAATTGGAGTACTTAGTTTTTATTTAAAAAAAAATCTACCTGCCTTAAATTCAAGATATTTCAGCTTTCAGAACATCAGCATAATTAAAGTACAATTAAAGCTTCCTGTATCACAGTCTAAATAAGTGTCAAATCCAGTAGCTATGTAATGAACAAGCTCAAAATTAAGCAACAAACTTCCTTTACCTTCCCTGAGTGAACCAAGTCTTACTTGAAGTGTGTATCACATGCTCCCCTTTCCAGACACTGCAGCTCAAAGTGGGAGGGTTTCATCATCAGAGATAGTGTTGTTAATCTAAAAGTCAATTGCCATTTGCCAGGACTGGGTTTGGCCAGACACTAATTGACAAGCTTCAGGATTTTAAATCAAAAGTGAAATGGGGATAGCCACCCTACCAGCAACATTGTTCAGCCCACTACAGTGCAATCAAACACAAATTACACGAGAGTAGGGACTCTGTTGTAAATTTAGGAGCAGTGAAGCATCGTTACTCCCCCATCACAGTTAGCTGCATGGTGGACTTCCTTGGTAGGATCACAGGTATCTGTAGAACTTTACAGAGAGGAAAAAGAGAACTGTACATGTATAACCCTCATATTTTTTTTTTATGGGACACCGTAGTTCTAGTTTAAATAGTAGCAAATATTCACCTTTTGTGTAATTTGATGTATATTCAATTAGGGAAGGTTGACTGCATCTGATGGAGCAGTAATGGACTGTATTTACAGTTGTTGTACAGATGACAGGAGCAGTGGGTAAGCTGGGACCACCTTTTTGGTGTTTTTGTACCTACTGAATGAGTTCTAATATGATTAGACTGTCATGAGTCATGCTAGTCCATTAAATGTAGACATAGACTATATAGGTACAAGAGCTAAGCTCAGGTAAAGGCCATTATTTAACAATCTTCCGATCTTGGATCCTGTCACCGTGTCTTTGAAATCCTCTATTATCTGCTTGGAAAGCTGGGCAAATGGTGCACACAGCATGCTCATGGTAAGATACTCGTTTGCTTTTAGGCAACAGAAAAAAGCAGGCACTCCCAGCTTGTGCATATATTTATAACAAATTGGAAAATCACTGTGTGCTACAATGAACATTTATATTTGTTGGAAGTGCTCCTTATTTTCCCCAGGTAACACAACAAAAAGCAAGGGATGTTCCTCTCATGTATATCTCTCACAATGATAGGGACATGTATGGGCAACACCACAGGATATGTAGAATCACATTTCTAAATCTAGAGAGCCATTAGAAGTCCTAGTCATACTAGCCATTCTATCCATGTCAGAACCATTTGTTTGGATTAAAACCTCTACAAGAACAACTGAATACACATTAAAAACATATGTCTGGGAAATGCTTTATCTTTACAAGTACTTATAATGCCATTTATCCAGTCTTCTGTATTCAAGAACCCCTGCCAAACAGCATGACATTAATCTCTGTGCTGGCTGCTCTGCAGCTAATCAATATAGCCCAGTCCAGAACCCAGCACCAGCCTTTGACTGAACTATGAAGAGCAGCAACATATTAGGGTTGATTTTGCTAAAGGCAATTAGACTGCGCACTTTGTAAGTTGCTCCAGAGCTTAGTAAATGAGGTGAAGCTTCACAAAGTATATCCAATCACATGCAAGGAAAATATAAAAAAATACAGCCTTTTTGGCTGCATATGATTTTGTTGATGAAAGACAATAGCGTGTCCCCTTAATTGCTAAGCTATGGAGCAATTGCATTTGCAGAGTGCATAGTCTATTTGCCTCTATTAAAATGCTCCCCTATCTTGTAAGCATGTTGCAAAGCAATAGAACCTTAACTAGTCGTACTTCTTCCAGTTCCAGTGCAGTTGTGCAAACAGATTACAAAGGTTGATATTACGGCATGTTAAGTGGGGAACAAATACCTGGCAAGATTCAGTCCTTTAAACAAATGTATTGGAATAAATAAGTAGTAATATGCACTAATTTAAAAGTATAAAAAGCCCATCACACAGAAGCATAAATTACCCAACTTGTCTGGCCTGCACCATGGAGTCCTTTTAGCAGAGCATTATGTCCTCTGGGCTTGGCGTGGATGTCAATTCACCATGCAGTCTACTAGGTGGCAAGTGTCCTTGGCTCCTGACTCCTTCTGGTGCAGTACCCCAGGGTTTATTTCAGGGAGGAACTCTGGTTCATCAGCCCTGATATTGAGGCAGATTTAGAAATGGGAATTTAGTCGGGATTATGTTTTAGTGAATACATAACTGGATTAATGATAATGATTCGCTGCACTTAAAGCAGTAGTAAACTGCCCCCCCCCCAAAAAAAAAAGTAATGGGCCCCCTGCAGGTTTAGTTCATAATGTACTAGTATGCCCCACATACAAGTATACTATGACAGACTTACCTGTACAGAGAGCCCTCCCCGGCGCCGCCATCTTCACCCGATCTTCCTTCCAGGTTCGCGGGCTCCAGCACTATGAATGGCTGCGCTGTGCTGTCCCTTCAGAGTGCATGCGACAATGACATCACCGGCTGCATGCTCTGTAAATATATGCTAAATGGTGGAAGTTTAGGAGATATTCAATGTACCTACAGGTAAGCCTTATTATAGGCTTACCTGTAGGTACAACTTAAATGTGGACATTACTTCCACTTTAATAATGTGATACATGTAATATAATATGATCAAGTCCAGGAAACACATTCCTGCACTCTGCACTGAGGACCAGGCTACAAAACACCCCCCTCTTCTTTATAACATAGATGAGTCCTTGGAGATAGTTGGAAACCATCTAACTGGTAAGAGTACAGCAGAGGCAGAGACCCCGGGACATTTTCAGCTGGCAAGATTTCTAGAAGCTTAGATACATATTTTTTTCACCTGTAGAAAAAGATGAAATAAAATTAAATTGATTAATGATATATTTATCAGGCCAAAAGTAACCAAACAACAGAAGTGAATTGTTAGGGTTCGTATACCTTTTTATGGGAGTGGACACACACTGGCGTCACATGACTTCAGTTTAACCACTTTATCACATGTTCATTGCATTCTGTTGAACACAACTAAAATGAGTGGCAAATTAACTTACTGCTAACCAGGGGTGGACTGAAAACTCATGGGGCCCCCGGGCAATAGGGGATCATGGGGCCCCTGTGTCCTAGCCCACACTCAAACCACACCCAAAAAAGCCTGTGAAAGGTAACAAGGGCATCTCATGGGGCCCCCTACAGACCCTGGGCCCTCGGGCAGTGCCTGAAAGCCCAAATGGTCAGTCCGCCCCTGCTGCTAACTCATTTTAGTGGGGACAGATCCTTCACCAAGAGTGATGTCTAGCAAATGAAATCTGCCTTTGCTTGCTCTCGCCATGCTGAGCAAATGAAAAGATATATGCAATTTTCTTCCTTCATTACTCTATAGATCCAACAGAGAGCCTTTGCATTTACAACAGCAATAATGTGAAGCTCCTACCATGATCTCAAATGCAGCAAACCTGAATATATTGTATGCAAAATGTTAACTGTATGGGTTGATTTTCTTCCAGGATCATGATTGAAGATGTTCAGAAATTGATAGATAGCTCACATGCAAGTCGGAGCAGAACAAGGGCGGTGTCTCTGGAAAGCTATGACTATAATGTTTATCATCCAATGGATGAGGTAGGTCTGGAAATTCAACAAATAGAAAAAATGCCTGGGCACATTTCAGTTCTATCAGTAGTCCAGTTAATGCATTATATTCCAATCATATTCACCAAATTTCAAATGTAGATTTTTGATCCAATTTCTAGAGGCCACCTTGGGAAGCAAGTGATTAGAAAGGCTGGAAGATTGGAAAATCTTCAGTCAGTTTTGATGGGTTATAGAATATGTTTTGAATATTTGTTTTTAAGTCTTTTGCAGAGCAAAGCAAAATAAGTTAATTATTATATGAATTAGTTATCTACTAAAAATATGCTGGTTATCAATTAGATTTTCTAGTTATATGTTACATATATGCTAGTTATATTTAACATATTGTACATTTTCATATGTCTTAAGTGTCTAAATGAGCAATTACAAGTCAATGATTGATATCGTTAAATCATATAGCTATAAATTGACGTGTATTGCTGTTTTAAAACGTCTAGCTGTCGAGAGTGATGACGTAAAGAAAAAATCCAAGATATTTCAGCTTTAAAAATGTGCAGCATAATCATTATTTGTTGTATTACTCAATCTTTTATAGCATGCAGGAAAAAAACAACCCTATAAAGATTTTATGAAAACCATGGTCTAATCATTGTAATTCTAATAGTATTTTAGATCCAAATAAAAATGCAAGTATGTGTGCCAAGTCAAAAGAAAATATTACAAATACAAATTCTGATCAAGTTTCCATTTCATGGATGAGTTTATAGCTAGTTGTATAGATCTTTGATAGAATATACAGTTTTGTAACTTCCCATGTATTATGTACAACCAAAGGATGGAAAAACAGCGATTGCTAAAAACTCAAAGAGGCATGGGCCATGTTTAAAAAGGTATTGGTTGGGAATGACATTTGGGGATCTGAAGAGCTTCTTAGATCCTGTCAATATGGAAAACAACTGTATATGCATAGTGGTGTCAGTATAGCAGTTAAAGTATATGTAACTTTTTCAGGTTTGGATAAAGTAGGGAAGAGATAAATCACCTGTCCATCTATTGCTGTCTGTGTCCCTGCAGGAAAGGAGAGGAATGCGCCTGCTCGACAGCTGTCACCAGACACGTCTCCCTTAAAAGACATCCCCTCATTTCTTGTTTTGGTAACAACTGTACAATTTTGGAGTTCTTATCACTTTCTGTCTCTGTGACTATGATCATCAGTAATAAGAAAAAAAAGTGACAGTGGTTCCAATCCTTCAATACTCTACTCAAAACAAAAAAAGAAAAAATGTGGCTATATATACCTTTTAAGCTGCTCTTAAACAGGATTATATTTAGAGATGAGCGAATTATTCAAAAATTCGGTTCGGCTGATTCGCCGAATTCGCCGAATAAATTCGCTTCGAGCCGAATATATTCGCTGCAAATTTAACTTATAAAAAGGGTGTTTCTAGGCTTCAGAGAGCCTTTATATTAGTGCAGAACACTGTACCTTTAATTTAAATGCCCTTGGAGTCTGCTGGGGAAGAGAAATAATACTGTCAGTCAGTATGACATGCAGATGAGTGCCGTCGATCTTATAATCACCGCACACTTCACTCATTTGGGCAGTCACGGGGCCAAAACCAGAGTGTGGAGCCACAGTGTGGCGGTGGAGGCAGCAGCAATGGGAGGCCATACAGCACCCTATGACAAAATGGAACCCACCAGCAGTGTGAGGAGACCTGAAAGTGGCACATGGCAGAGTGTGGCGATGGAGACAGCAGCAATGGGAGGCCGTACAGGGACCCATGACACACTCTGGACCTGGCAGCAGCATGAGGAGGCGGTACAGGGGCCCATGACAGATTACGGGCCTGGCAGCAGCATGAGGAGTCGGTACGGGGGCCCATGGCAGATTACGGGCCTGGCAGCAGCATGAGGAGGCGGTACAGGGGCCCATGGCAGAGTGGCGGAGCGTAAGCAGCTAAAATTGAAGGCCATACAGAGGCCTATGTTAAAAAGTCCCCCCAGCAGCAGCGTGGGGAGATGACTATCAAGAGTCCAATGGCAGAGTGGCGGAGCAGAAGCAGCTTCAATTGAAGGCCATACACAGGCCTAGGTTTAAAAGTCCCTCACAGTGAATTCCAATAACGAACTCTACACCTCCGTGCAATCTACTTACGAGACCCTGGGCAGGTCTGGGTCCAATTTGTGGTAGAGACTGGTTTTGTTCAGCCATGCTTGAGCGAGTAATAACAGGTCTGTGCTGCCCTTTGGTGTCTGGCTTAATGCGCACAACACTAAACGTCCCAGCGTTTGTCAACGATTTGCCGTTAAGTGATGCAAACCCGCTGAACCACGTTCATGAGGAGCCGGTACAGGGGGCCATGAATCAGTATGGACCTGGCAGCAGCGTGAGCAGACGACAGAGACACATGGCGCAGGGTGGCGGTGGATGCAGCAGTATTCGGAAGCCAAACACAGGCCTTGGTTAAAAAGCGGAAGCCGTCAGCAGCGTGAGCAGACGACAGAGGCACATGGCGCAGGGTGGCGGTGGAGGCAGCAGCAATGGAAGGCCATACAGCACCCTATCACAAAATGGAACCCACCAACCCACCAACCAGTGTAAGGAGACCTGAAAGTGGCACATGGCAGAGTCTGGCGATGAAGTCAGCAGCAATGGGAGGCCGTACAGGGACCCATGACACACTCTGGACCTGGCAGCAGCAAGAGGAGGCGGTACAGGGGCCCATGGCAGAGTGGCGAAGCGTAAGCAGCTTAAATTGAAGGCCATACAGAGGCCTATGTTAAAAAGTCCCCCCAGCAGCAGTGTGGGGAGACGACTATCAAGAGTCCAATGGCAGAGTGGCGGAGCGGAAGCAGCTTCAATTGAAGGCCATACACAGGCCTAGGTTAAAAAGTCCCCCCAGCAGCAGTGTTTTTATAGTACTTTATTTTGGCCTCCCTCTCAGCAGGTGTGAAAAAGGCCACCATTTTTGAACGGTAGCGAGGGTCCAACAAGGTGGACAGCCAAAAGTCATCCCTCTGTCTGATGGTTATTATTCGGCTGTCGCTACACAAGCAACCGAGCATGCTATGGGCCATTTGTGCCAAGGAATGCGAGGGACTCCCTGCCTCCATCTCCACAGCATACTGCCACGGTGCTTCTGGGTCCTCTGTCTCCTCCTCCTCCTCTACCAGATGCTCCTGCTCCTCCACTCCTGTCCGCTGAGTGGAAAAACCACCCATTTCACTCAATAATTCCTGAGCACCAATGTCCTCCTCTACCTCCTCCTCTTCTTCCTGTCCTGCCCCCACAGGGGTCATGTGGCGTTGAGATCTGTGCACCACGTCTACCGCACCCTGACCAGCCATTGTTAACAGCATTTGTTCCAGGACGTGCAACAGAGGAATGACGTCGTTCATCCCATAGTCCTGCCGACTCACGAATAGCGTGGCCTCCTCAAAGGGCCTGAGCAAGCGGCAGGTGTCACGCATGAGCTGCCAATGACTGACATCTAAGTTACACAGGGGAGTACCTTTATCCGCTTGTAACATCAGGAAATCGGTGATGGCCTTTCGCTGTTCGTAAAGGCGGTCTAACATATGTAGAGTTGAATTCCACCTTGTTGCAACGTCGCAGATCAGGCGATGCTGTGGAATTCCGTTCTGCCGCTGCAGCTCAAGGAGGGTGTGCTTTGCGGTGTAGGAATGGCTGAAATGCATGCAAAGTTTACGTGACATTTTAAGGATGTCTTGCAGTGGGATGGTGGATTTTAGGAACCGCTTGACAACCAGATTGAACACGTGAGCCATGCATGGCGCATGGCACAACCTTCCTTGACGCAGAGCAGACACCATGTTCTTTCCGTTGTCGGTCAACATGGTTCCGATTTTCAGTTTGCGCGGAGACAGCCATCTGTCGATTTCTCTGTTCATTACACTCAGAAGTTCCTCCCCTGTGTGACTACGTTCGCCAAGGCATACCAGGTGCAGCACAGCGTGACACCGTTGCGCCCTGCACATGTGATATGCCGGTCGGGTAATGGGACTTGGCACGGGGGTGGCGGCTGAGGACACGGCGGAAGAAGAGGTGGTAGAGGCGGACATCTTTGCTGGACCAAGGACGTGCAAACGTGGAGGCAAAAGCGGCGTGACCTGTCCAAGTTGCTGGTGCGGCTGTGCCGGCACCACGTTCACCCAGTGGGCCGTAAATGACATGTACTGTCCCTGACCGTAGTTACAGCTCCACACGTCGGCGCTGCCGTGCACTTTGGCAGAGACCGACATGCTCGAAGACTGGCCCACCATCTCTTCTACATGTGAATGCAGGGCTGGCACTGCCTTTTTGGCGAAGAAATGCCGGCTTGGCACTCTCCACCGCGGCTCGGCACAAGCCATCATTTCTCGGAAAGGTGCTGAGTCCACCACTTGGAAAGGGAGGGACTGCAGCACCAGCAACTTGGACAGGAGGACGTTCAGCTTCTGCACCGTCGGGTGCGTGCTCGCAAACTGTTGTCTCTTGGAAACGGATTCCAAGAAAGACTGCTGACGGAATCCGTGAAGAGGAGTAGCAGGAGAAGGAGCATCTGAACGAGCGGAAGATGCCAACGAGCGACAACTCCCCTCAGCAGAGGTGTTGGAGCATTGACTGGCTGATAGAGGGCGATTGACGTCGGGTGACGGAGCAAGTAACGGAGCGGGTGATGGAGCGGGGGCTGGGGCAGGCAGAACCGCCGTATCTTTATCACGGTTTTCCCAGGCCACCGAATGGCGACGCTGCATATGCTGACGCAACGCTGTAGTCCCAACATTGGCCCCCTGGCCACGCTTGACTTTCTGGCCACATAGTCGACATACGGCTACGTTTACTTCCTCGGGCGGCTTGACGAAAAATTGCCACACCGCCGAGTAGGAAAGTTTGCCCCCGCTACTCCTCACTGGCTGACTGCTACTTCCTCCGTGCACACCGGCACCACTACTGGCCGTGGTGGTAGGCTGCAGTGGAGCTGGTGCTCTACTCCGTGGCCGTTTGCCTCCACTGACACTGCTGCGACCCTGCTGCCTCCTGGGCAACCCACCGACTGTTTTGCTCGCTGCCAAGCTGGCACCCTCTTCTCCTGATGATGCGGAAGCAATAGCCTGATGACGACGAGGCTGCCAAGTGCGATCAGCCTCATCATCATCAATTAGGGTCTCCGCGTCACTACTAGCCCCCTCGGCTGCGTGTGGGTCAGGAGACAGACTTGTCTCTAGACCGGCTACCGAGCCACTCTCCTCGCCAGTACTTCTTCGCCTGGCTGCTGAAGAGGCGGATGTCTCCCCCCGTTCCTGACCGCCCTCTGTTAGCTCTTCCTCACTGTACAGTGGGGCTGAGCCCACAGCATGCGATACTTCGCTTGGTGAGGGAACACCAAAGGACAGGGGCAGGTCGAGGACACGTGATTTCAGTGGGCTTGCTCCCGGGCCATGCCAACTAACGGTTGTGTCTGACGTACCCACCGACCGTTGGCTGTAGGTGTCAGAGGTGACCTGGGAAGAGGAAGACGACCGAGTCAACCAATCGATGACGGCAGGGTTGTCGGTGGAGACATGACCGCTGGATGACACCGGGAGCACTGGCCTCTGGCTGCGACTAGTGCTTCCTCGACCCCTTCCTCTGCTGCCACGTCTGCTCGCTCCTGAAACATTGCCTCTTCTGCCACTCCTCTGCGTGTTGTCTGACATACTCTTTAATTCAATAGGCACCCCAAAAATAAAACCGGATTTAACTCTTTGAACGTACAATAGTGGTTGTGAAGCAGAAAGTCAGTTTATTTAGCACAATCGGTCAATTGCAGCTTGCCGTTGGCTGTAAACTGTACGTTTATGTCACTGGAATGCACTAATCACCTAAAAAATATTACCGCCACCCGGCGTGTATATGGATTTAACTCTTTGAACGTACAATAGTGGTTGTGAAGCAGAAAGTCAGTTTATTGTACACAATCGGTCAATTGCAGCTTGCCGTTGGCTGTAAACTGTACGTTTATGTCACTGGAATGCAGTAATCACCCAAGAAATATTACCGCCAGCCGGCGTGTATATGGATTTAACTCTTTGAACGTACAATAGTGGTTGTGAAGCAGAAAGTCAGTTTATTTAGCACAATCGGTCAATTGCAGCTTGCCGTTGGCTGGAAACTGTACGTTTATGTCACTGGAATGCACTAATCACCCAAAAAATATTACCGCCACCCGGCGTGTAAATGAATCTAACTCTTTGAACGTACAATAGTGGTTGTGAAGCAGAAAGTCAGTTTATTTAGCACAATCGGTCAATTGCAGCTTGCCGTTGGCTGGAAACTGTACGTTTATGTCACTGGAATGCACTAATCACCCAAAAAATATTACCGCCACCCGGCGTGTATATGGATTTAACTCTTTGAACGTACAATAGTGGTTGTGAAGCAGAAAGTCAGTTTATTTAGCACAATCGGTCAATTGCAGCTTGCCGTTGGCTGGAAACTGTACGTTTATGTCACTGGAATGCACTAATCACCCAAAAAATATTACCGCCACCCGGCATGTAAATGGATCTAACTCTTTGAACGTACAATAGTGGTTGTGAAGCAGAAAGTCAGTTTATTGTACACAATCGGTCAATTGCAGCTTGCCGTTGGCTGGAAACTGTACGTTTATGTCACTGGAATGCACTAATCACCCAAAAAATATTACCGCCAGCCGGCGTGTAAATGGATTTAACTCTTTGAACGTACAATAGTGGTTGTGAAGCAGAAAGTCAGTTTATTTAGCACAATCGGTCAATTGCAGCTTGCCGTTGGCTGGAAACTGTACGTTTATGTCACTGGAATGCACTAATCACCCAAAAAATATTACCGCCACCCGGCGTGTAAATGGATTTAACTCTTTGAACGTACAATAGTGGTTGTGAAGCAGAAAGTCAGTTTATTTAGCACAATCGGTCAATTGCAGCTTGCCGTTGGCTGGAAACTGTACGTTTATGTCACTGGAATGCACTAATCACCCAAAAAATATTACCGCCACCCGGCGTGTAAATGGATCTAACTCTTTGAACGTACAATAGTGGTTGTGAAGCAGAAAGTCAGTTTATTTTGCACAATCGGCAAACTGCAGCACCAAATGTGCACGACAGCCACCAAAAAAAAAAGGGTGTATGTCACTTTAAATTGTCGATTCTTTGATAGCTGTGGCCCTAAGTAACGATTCTGTGTCCCTCAGTAACGATTCTGTGTCCCTGAGTAACGATTCTGTGTCCCTGAGTAACAATTCTGTGTCCCTAAAGTCTCTGTGGCCCTAACTCTGTCCCTTAATACACACAGGTCTGTCTCTCTTGAATGACCGGAGGCTAATGGAGAATTCTAAGATGGCCGCGATTTATAGCTCCACCATTACACAGTGCTGGCTGGCTGCTGATTGGCTAATGCGATCACATGTCATGAATGCATTATGGGTCAGCGCGCCTTGTCTGCGCGCCTTCCCAGAGATCCCCGCCCCATCTTCTCTGTCCATTTTCTCCGTGGCCACACATGTCGCCGCCATTTTTAGGAAAATTCAATTCGTGCATCCGAAGTTTGCTAATCTTCGGATTCGTCGCGAATATAATTTTTCCAAATCTTCGGAACGAATTCCACTTCGTCATGTTCGATTCGCTCATCTCTAATTATATTCTACCTATTAATGGACCATGGGTGGAAGCTTGAAAGGCCTGCCACCAATCTTAAAGCTGAACTCCAGGAAAAAAAACAGTAATGAATTGCATCTAATGATCTGTGTCTTGGTGATGAATGCTGCTACGATAGGTAAAATCTCAAAATTCCATTCATTTTGACACCACTTTAAGCCCCAGAAACGACACTCCCAACTCTAGTACACTGCATACAGCAGGGGCGGACTGACCATTTGGAAACTCAGGCACTGCCCGAGGGCCCGGGGTTAGAAGGGGGCCCCATGAGATGCTGCTGGTACCTTTTTCATAGGCATTTTTTAGTTTGGGTAAGGACACAGGGGCCCCATGATCCCCTATTGCCTGGGGGCCCCATGAGTTGTCAGTCCACCCCTGGCATACAGTGAAGGCTACATGGGTCACTTGCACTCCATCTACTCCATTCATAAAACATCTTGTATTCTTCTCACAAAATACAATGTGTTATGGAATTAGAGGAGGTGGATATTGGGACATTTATCCACCTTTCATCCAATCACAGAACACCTTATAGTCAGTCAAAACATTACAAGATGTTTTATGAATTGAAGAGGTGGAATGCAAGTGACCCACACAACTTTCATTACATGCATTGTATTAGACCAGGGAGTGTAATTTTCAGAGCTTGAGGTTCTGCACTTACGGTGGTTTCTGAATTAATGAAAGTTACAGTTTTTTAACTCATCAGCATCCGCCAATCGAAACATGAAAAGAGGTCATTCGTTTTTACATAGTAAATATTGTTTTTTTTTTCTCAGAGTTCAGCTTTAAGTGTTCTTTTGATCTCCTTTAACAATACAAATTCACTTTAAGAGTTACATGTCCTTAAGCACAAATTAGAATAATTTTAATCATACACCTAACTGCCTAAATGATCATATATCCAAAATGAAAGTGTTACTAAACCCAGGACCTTGCATTCACTATATCTGGTCTGCCACTGTACGGAGAACATGGAAATGCAATTATTTTAGTAAATATAAACTGCTAAATATCTTTTCTCATCAGCAGTTAAGCAGACTTGCGACTTCAGCAGAGCACTGGTTAAAGCTTGTAGGAGGAGTTTTCTTTCTGCTCTAGCAGGATGTAAAACCTCTGACTCTCTGTCTGGACAGTGCTGATT
This sequence comes from Staurois parvus, assembly GCF_062004578.1. NCBI lineage: Eukaryota > Metazoa > Chordata > Amphibia > Anura > Ranidae > Staurois > Staurois parvus. The sequence continues at coordinate 19,388,621 of NW_028317807.1, forward strand.
GGCCCTGTGCTGATCCCATGCATCCTCCCAAGAAAAAAAAAAACCTCTCTAGCAATACACACCAAACTGAGCATGTGCATGTGACTACGGGTTCAGTCTGTATCAGGTGGTCATTTCAACAAGAGAAGGGGCAGAGAAGGAAGGATCAAGCAGCCTTTTTACACAATGCAGAGGATTAACCCTTAGGTTCCACAGTGAGTATAGCAAGCATGCATTACTGCATATACAGACTGATTTTACTGTTGTGGGTTTAGTAACACTTTAAAGTATATGTGAACCCACATCTTGTAAAAACAGCCTATACTGTTTACAATAGAAATAAAAAAAAACATTTGTGTATATAAAAAAAAAACATTATAAATTCCTTTTTCCCCGTTTTATAAGTGATCACATACTGTACCCTCTGTTTCCAGCAACAAACCAATCTTTCCAGCAGAAGTCTGATCATTGGAGAACAGGCTTAGTTTCCAGCACAGCTAGAGAACTGACCACGCTGTGGAACACCAGGAATTTCACACAAAGGAAGCAATACAAGAGAACAGGATACTTTTTCATAAGTGCATGGTACAGCAGACACATATCATGTACAGTACATGTGATAAGAACCCTAGCAGTTCACAAATGCACTTCCATATCCATGTAGTAGCATGAGGTTTGCTGATGACAAAAGGCAGATCTATAAATAAGCCATCCTAGAATAAGCTGTTCTTTTGTTGGCAATACAAGGTACCACAATTCTGCATTGCAACAAATAATATTGTGTATATCATTTAACAGGTGAATGAGTGGATGGAACAGATTAAAGATAAGCACGGAGATGTAGTGACAAAACACCTTCTTGGAAATACCTATGAAGAACGATCAATCCACCTTTTAAAAGTAAGTCAGAAACTCTGGTCTTGAGCAATGCAGCCTGGTCTAGGACTTGCTCCAGCCTTTTATTGGACAGTAGCATAATGACGAGTTCATCCTTCTGCTATCCTTTCCTGTATGAAACTTTAGTGTTTGCACACATTCTAGCCAAAATCTTTGTTTAAGATTTGGACGGAGCATGGACATGTTAGAACATCTAAAAGTGTAAAAAAGCAAGCGCTGACCTGTCAGCAGCTGTGCACTCAAGGTAACCAACAAAACCTCAATGAAATCAGCAAATAATAGTGCAGCGCTAAAATGATGATTCAAATAATAACCACAGGTGAAATAAATAAGCAATAAATATGAGCATACTATGAGTATTAATAAATATAGATATAAGAACATATAATGAGTATCAATCCTGAACAATAAAATATCAAAGGGCAAAATAATTTGTGATGGTGACTAAATAGTGCCTATAAAGTCCTCAGAGCTTCAAACGGTGCCAGTCCTGGTATTAGTGGAAGAAATGCGCACTCACCGGACGCGCAATAAGAATGCGCGTTTTGATATATTATCCTGATGTCATCAAGGTAATCATCTGGACCAGTAGGCAGAAACAAGGGCTCCCTCTCAGGGTGGATGGATCCTGGGACTTTAGATGTTGATGTTCCAGGGATGTCCAGAGATCCCCTTAAGGGATATGTGGGTGCAGCTCACAAGGGTTAACAGGAGGCTCCCTCTCTGGAGGCAATGGGCTGGTGCTGGGCGTCTAAAGGATTAAATGCTCCCCACAGGGGTCAAAACAGAAGAATGCCCATAGTGAAGTTGAATAAAACATTTATTAGTAGAACAACAAGGATGCATCCAGAAGTAAACATAAAATTCAATAGGACTAACCGTCCCTGAATAGAGATGGCCGCCGGAGCTCCACGATGCTCCGACGGCGTGACGTCACAGCGTGAGTAGGCTCCTCCTTACACATTACGTGCGCACACACATCATCAGAGGAAGAAACCATGACATTGACAAAAATAAAGAAAAAGCTGTTTAAATTGCCAACAATTGAAAGCTTTAGTCACTTTACTTCTGCCACTTTCAGCCACTTTCCGTCATCTATATCAAACCCTTATCCTGGATAAGGATATAGTATAGATTTTAAATTTGGACCTCACGCAACAAAAAAAAGAAAACTGTGGGGTTCCCTTCATAATTCGTACCAGGCTCTTCAAATTGAATTTTAAGAGGGAACCCCATACGAAAATAAACAAAGGGTGCCCCCAAAATACACACCAGGTGCCTAAAATGCTTTCAACAGAGGCAGTGCAGTTGGTGTTTGTTTATTTATTAGATATTGAAAATACTAGCAATTCTCTTCCTGTTTCCTTTTTTTATTATATCTTTTTTTCCTTATGGTACTGGCAATTCTCTACTTTTTTCTTTTTTTTATTTTCTTTTTTTTTATTATGGTGTCATTCATCTTTTGCTGCAGGGTACTGATTTTGCACGAAACCAAGTTTTCTTATTCTATACAGGCACCAATAAACAGAAATTAAAGACTTAAGAGATTATTATTATACAGGATTTATATAGCGCAAACTTTGCAATATATAGGGGGACAGTACAATTACAATACAGTTAATTACAGGAGGAATAGGAGGGGGGCTGACCGGAATTACTGGGGTAGGGAGTTACAGAGGATGGGAGAGGTTCTAGAGAAGTCCTGGAGGCAGGCATGGGAGGAGGTAACAAGGGAGCTAGAGAGAAAGATGTCTAAGGAGGAGCGGAGCGAACGATTTGGACGACATCTGTGAATGAAGTTGCTAGGGGCAGTGTTGTGGATGGCTTTGTACATTGTGGTTAGTATTTCGAATTTTATGCATTGGGCTAGTGGAAGCCAGTGAAGGGATTGGCAGAGAGAGGCAGCAGTCACTGATTGGTTGGTAAGGTGAATAAATCTAGCAGCAGCATTCATAATAGACTGAAGGGGGATAGCCTATGTAAAGGTAGGCCAGTGAGGAGGGAGTTGCAGTAATCAAGGTGGGATATAACCAAGGTGTGCATAAGTTGTTTTGCGGTGTCGTTAGTCAGGAAGGGGCAAAATTAGGAAATGTTGCAGAGATTGACATGACAGGATTTAGCCAATGATTTGATGTGGGGCCCAAAGGAGAGGTTGGAGTCTAAGATTACACCTAGCACCCTGGCATGTGGTAAGGGACCAATAGTTGTTCTGTTGAGTGCGGGATCTGGGAGGAGGAAATATTACAAGTTCAGTTTTTGAACGATTGAGTTTGAGGAAGTGGTGTGACATCCATGCTGATATGTCGCTCAGCAGATTTGTGATACGTGAGGAGATCAAGAGGTGAGCTGCGGAGTGGAGAGATAGATATGGGTGTTATCAGCGTAGAAGTGGTATTGGAAGCCATGGGAGGTTATCATTTGGCCCAGGAAAGAGGTGTAGAGAGAGAAAAGGGGGGGCCCAAGGACAAAGCCTTGGGGTACCCCAACAGAAAGAGGTAGAGGAGCAGAGGAGTTGGTGTTGTATGTGACGCTAAAAGTGCACTGAGAAAGATTAAAGGAGAACCAGGAAAGAGCATGTAGACCAAGGGAGTGGAGTTTACTGAGGAGGAGCGGGTGATCAAATATGTCAAAGGCAGCAGAAAGGTCTAAGAGTATGAGTATGGAGTAATGGTCATTGGTTTTAGCAGTTATTAGGCCGTTAGTGAGTTTTAGTAGGGCAGTTTCAGTGGAATGCTGTTGATGGAAGCCAGACTTAGAGGATAGAGAAGGTTGTTGTCGCTGAGGTGGCAACTCAAATGGTTGTGCACAAGGTGCTTGAGAAGCTTGGAGACAAATGGGAACAGGGAGATGGGCCTTAAGTTATATAAACAGGTAGGTCCAGCAAGAGTTTTAGCGAGGAGGGAAAGGTGCCAGTGGAGAGACAGAGGTTGAAGATGTGGTTGAAGATGTGGGTTAGAGAGTTTATTATAGAGAAGGAAGGAGGCCGCAATAATTGTGAATCATAAAACTAAAAACATCTATAAAACAAACCAGCCAAACAGCAGGTGATAATCAGTAAATCACTGTTGTGCTGTGCAGCAGTCTAACAGCTCCACAAGGAATAACACCAGGAGTGGTGTAGTGCAATATGTGATCCAATAGTCCACAGTAAGCGCTTAGGAAAGCTGATGACCATGTAAAACCACAGCACACTAAGTACAAATCATAAAAACATTTATTGACACACTGTAAGTCCAGTCTTTAAAGAGGTAATTGATAATAGATCCTCATATTAAAACAAATGTATAGAAAGTCCATACCCAGGCATAAAAAGGCATGAGGTATTTACCGCAAGCTGTTATTATAGCAATTATTTTATGCACATAGAAACCAAGATGTCACTAATAGTAGTTAGGGACAAAAAAATGATCGTACTTTTTTTTTAAACCCAATACAGCATATGTGCAAGGATACCTAATGTGTGCAGTATAACAGGGAAATTATGTCAATGCATACTAATTGAGTGTATGTAACATATTGCGCAAAAGGTTTACGTGTGTAGGGTTTTTTTCATTTGTCTATTATTGTAATATATTTTATCCAAAAGCTAAAAAATAATATATTGTAGTTACCCATTCTTAGCCGAACAGTTTTGAGTCTTAACATGTTTGGTATCGATTTACTTGACACCACGCCATATTTTATATTTTACCAAAACACTGGGTATTATATTGTGCTTGTTTGTACTAAAATAAATTTTATTGTGTTTTGTCCTGAAAACACATATTCGGTAAATGGCTGCGCAAATATTGTGTGACAAAAAAAAGAGCAATGGCCACCACTGTATTCTCCAAGGTATCTGCTTTTACGGAATATATAGCTTTTAAGGGCTTAATATATTTCTAGCAAAAAATACAGATAATAATTTTAACGTTTGCAAAAATTAAACATTGCCTAGGTAGACAAGTGGATCAAGCTCAGCTCCAGGAAAATTTTACAGTAAACTATGCCTTGCAGTGTGGGCGAAGCTTGTATATCTAGGGGAGAGGAGAAACTCTTTTAGTTACCTGATCCTCTGCTCCCCCCTGCAGACTGTCCTTCAGAGTCAACATATTTAATGCAGGGCTATAGACCCTGCTTTGTTCTTGATGATGTCAAGATCCTAGACTGCTGGAGCATGGGGGAGAAGAGGCTGTGAAGACCCGTCAAGCTGTGGGGAGGAGCAGAGAGTTGGGTACATATATCTTCTTTTTTTTGTTCCCCTAGACCTAAATGAGCAATCAAGTCTCACTGCAAGACATAATTTTGTATGTGCCTGGTGTTGGACTTTATGGCTACTTTCACACTGATCCATAGCTAAAATGCACCAAAAACGCATATGCATTTTTGGCTCCTTTTTACTGCATTTGCAGTGCATTTTTTACAGGACATATGACTCCAAAAATTCACAAAAAGCACAACGCGGGTGCATTTTTGGTGCATTTTCCATTGATTTCAATGGGGAGGTATGTTTTTGGTGCTGTTTTTTTACCCCACCAAACCCGTGTCGAAAATTGAGCAAGCAGGACTTTAAAAAAAATGCACCGGACCCTCAACAGATCACTGTGCAGAGTTCCATAGGAATACATGATCACACTTTTTTTCTGTTTTTTAACGCAAAATCAGTAGAAAGACAGATCAGTGTGAAAGCAGCCTAACGGTGGTACTGTTGCAAGAGGGCTGACAACTGTTGGAGCTATTGAGTCCCTGATCTCCTGCACAACCAAATCTCAAGAATGAGCACTCTGCTGTCACAGCAAAGCATGAGGTTCATGAACATCAAACTCATATTTCCCCAATAATCTTCCTGATGATCTTAAACAAGGATACTGAGATAACTTGAATGTGTGTCATTCTGACCAGATTACAAAAATATATGTTGTAGGTTGGATTGCCTTCAAAGAAGAATAAGACAGTTATAGTTATGGATTGTGGAATTCATGCACGGGAATGGATTTCTGTAGCTTACTGCCAATGGTTTGTGAGAGAGGTATGTATATATAGCTTTATATTTCTAACAAACATCATGAATGTGGCTACTGAATGGATGATAAGACGATGAATATATTGGTTAAATAGTAATTGCGATAAACACTGTAAACATCTCAGTAAATATATTTTAATACACATAAATGTGATCAGGCAGAATGATGTGTGGACAGTTCAGTGTGCAGACCATGTCCTGTTGTCTACTAGAAGCATTTATAGTCTGTATGTATGCTACTATACATGCTACAGGCTGCTATATTATCAACAGAACCCCAAGGCACTCAAAATTCCAAGATTATCCAATTTTTTTTGTGTGTTTCTAGTTAAGGCTCCATCTTATAATTGCCCTCCTCCCCCGGGTGCTCCCCCCCCCCCCACATTTATTTTATGCTTTTATTTTTTGTAACTTCCTTTTCCAGATGTATATATCATATAAAGGCATGGTCACAGCTTCTAACCTCAGCTTGTTCAATGAAGCTTTGGCAATGAAACCTGGAAGCTGATTGGTTTCTATGCAGAAGTGAGTCTGATTTTGCACTCTCCAGCTTTAGTAAATAAACCCCACAGGGTCTACTTCTCTAATGCCGGGCAGTCCCAAACAATGCAAAGACTAGCATTGATGTCATGATGTCATTATAATTTGAGTACAGGACTTTGTGGTTATGCATCCTTAAAGGGTGGGTCCATGACACCCTGCACTCACAAGAGGTCCTCCTGGTTTAAAAACTTGGTTGTCATTTAACTTGGTAGACAGAGGACATCTAGTGCTATAAAGGAATTGTTGCGGGGGACAGCACTGGGGAGGAGGTGAGTATTGCAGCCTGAGCTTTATTTCCTATTTTTATTAACTCCTTTGGCATGAAATAGTCCAGAATTGGGATTTAACATTTCACAGTGGTAAACCAGAAATGTTTTTGGGTGTTTCTTGCCCTTTCTTACTTGTACATTTTAGTATAATAAAATGACCCTGTCATAAGAGAAATATGGTATTGCCATTATGTTCCTCCTTCTAATAAAATGTTAGCTTTTTGTCTGAGTCTAATGCCAATACTTTTGAATAGCAAACCTAGAACAATCAAGTTGTAAATTAGTATCAGAATTCTTTACCTGTACACGTGTTCCAGCTCAGTGAATTGCTGAAGCCAACTTATCAGTATGATAGCCAGGCAACTAATATTTTCAGAAGGAATGGTGGGCAATCACAGCCTCCATGACAGGTATCCTTTAAAATCAAATTAATAAAATATTCACAGAATGCAGAGCGCACCAGGGCTTGTTTTAATGTATGTAGGTTCCCTTAAGCTGAGGACCTGTAGGCATTTAATGAGCACCTGATGGAGGTATACTATAGATGCATGAGCTACCTTGCTGAGGGACTGCTTTTGGGTTATTGATTCCTGAGGTGAGAAACTAATTAGAGCTCCACAGGGTTCAGCAGCAGATTCACCAGAGCTTCTTCATTCCATCCTTTTGCAGCACTTCTACAGGAGCAGCTGGTTGTATAGGGCTCTCTGTTCTTACCTTGACCTCTACAAAGACCTTTACACCTCTCACACCTTGTGTATACACATCAACAGACAAAGACTGATAACTTTTGGATAGCACCTTAGGGTTACCCTGAAATGAGACTGGAGACCATGGAGTAGAGTGACAAAATAAAGTGAAAATATGAATACTCAACAAGGACAGGATAATACAATGGAAACACTTTTTGACATATACAGTTCCAAATATCAAACAATATAGAAAGATTGCCACCTTAGGTTCTGGTAAGGTCAGCATAAACTGTAGCTTTCCCCACTAAAAATGAGCAGCATAATGCGACGATGAACTCACCTAGAGTTGCTCATGGTGAGGAGGCTAGGCCTAAGCTATGTTTCAATAACTGTAAAAATAAACTCTTGACCATGAAGAATAGCAGGTATTCTAACACAGTCCTTAAAGTAAGTCTTCGGACGGCTACGATGGAGCTCTTGAAGATGTTGGTGTGCTAGTGGGGATAGTTTCTGCAACAAAAAAACTGGTAGTAGAACTCTAATTTCCTAAGAGCGCTGAATGATGTGTAAGGGATTCATTGTTAGAGGTATTATAGCGGATATCACTCAGATGTTCAATGATACAGTACTGAGCAGCAGGAAAGTTGTAGAAAGTTAAAGGATGATAGAGAATGCCTTTAAGAGGGATAGTGCAATATGTCTTTCCAATGGATTTCCCTACAAGGTCAGTCAATGTCACAAAGAGTTCATTTCTACTCACTGACTCCACAATATTGGTAGTTGAAGGTCTCCTTTAGTGATGAACGGGGGCCCCCTTTAAGATGGGAACAATTCCAAATTAGTTTCTGCAGCGATCAGACAGCGATAGCTCTGCAATGCAGCTGGAGTCTTTAGCTAGGCTTGGCGTCAAGGCAGGACTCTGTAGGGCTGGGTCTCTGGAAGCTTCGGTACTAGGCCTCAGGATGATTCCCCAGCTCCAGTGGACAGTGGCCTGCACACAGATTGGACTTGGCAGCAGCTTTCTCAGCTCCCTAAAACTGACAAACTTTCCATCATGTAATGCACAGTCTTTCAGTGTATCTTTCTCTCTGTCTCTCCCCCAGGCTGGACCTTCCCTTCTACACACAACGGCATCTCTCTTAACTGACTCCTGTTGTTGTTTTGACAGGCTTTTTAAAGGATAAGTTCACTTTTCTGACCATGTGCCATGTTACACTCATATTTAGGGTGTAACATGTAACATGCTCAGCATCAGACCCCTCTCCCCCCCAATACCCCCCCCCCCCCCACTTGTGGCAGCAAGCTAGGGATCTCCTCACAGCCGCATCATTGATTTACAGATCCCTGTAACTCAATGAACTACAAGCCTTTGCAGATGTCGGCTTGTAGTTCTCAATGAACAAACACAGCCCTGTTGAGATGTGTGATAGTTCAGCTTACACTGACTGTCTGCAGGAGACCTGCATGGCATTGCTCGTTGCTGATCGCTGGTGCAATGCTTTCCAGGCTCCTAAAATAAAAAATAGTAAATGCACATTTTTTATCTGCAAAAAATGTATTTTTTATTAAAAGGTGAACTTATCTTTTAAGTTATATGACCTCCATCCTGCACACATGCATGCTGGATTTTGTAGTTTCTTGTGTCTGTGGTGAATATGAAGTTCCTGCTGGCTAGGACTACATTTTCCATAATGCAGTGCTCTAAATAAAAATGAATCAGAGTCCACAAAGCTCCATCTTTTTATGGAAAAAGGGGACTTGTGGCAATTATGTTAACTATAACCAAGCATTAATAAACCTGCACATTTAGTTACAATGGGTCTTGTTACACTGTCTTATTTAGCCAGTCTCTACCTGTTACCAGGAGTGTATTTACCACAAGGCAAACAAGGCATTTGCCTAGGGTGGGATTTTACAGGGGGGCAGCACTGATCCCTTGGAAGAAGGGATGCAAGAAGGGACACATGCTGCTTGGGGACCAGATAGGATCTGAGAGAGGCTGCGGGCTTCTTGACTCTCGTTCCCGAGCTGTGAAGGTGAGTGTATTTCTCTCTCTTGCTGGGAAGGGAATGGCCGGTGTATGGGGACAATGGTAGTGGAAGGCTCTCTCGGGTGGGGGGCAGAGGTGTTGTTGGTCAATGTCAGGCTCTCTCCTGGGGGGGCAAATTTTGTGTTGCCTAGGGCAACACAAAACCTAAATACACCACTGGCTGTTACTGCCTTAGCTAGATTCATGCTTGTCTATTAGAAATCATGTTTACTAGTGGTAGCTAACAAGTCCCTGTCCAACTCTTCTATTTTTCCAGATTCTTGCACGCTACAAGAATGACACTTTGCTGAACAAGCTTCTCAAACAAGTTGATTTCTATATCATACCTGTTCTGAATGTTGATGGATATATTTACAGCTGGACAGACGTAAGATCATTCTACAAATCTGGCTTTACTTATCCAGTGAGAAGAACTATGCAGTAACCAGTTACCATCCAAAAGGAATCATCTTTCAGTTTTATGAAATGGAAAACTATGAGATAATTACTGCATTTTAGTACTATCTTTGTTGTATTTTTGTTTGCTGAATACTTTTGATCCTATTACCATTATTGTTTATGAATGAGAGCAAAGTAGGAGATCATCCAAAATGTTTCCAACACAGGCAATCAAAGGTTTTACTAAAAGTGGTATTCTGAGATTGTCAGTTACAGTCATTTAATCTTCCATACTTAAAATTGCAAATGTTGGATGACAGACATTTCTTGTCTTTGTGAACCTTAAATATAACGTATAGTAAAAATTAGGTGATCACAAATTTTGAATTAATATTGTAATGCTACTTTTCTGCCAAACCTATGCTTTGCCCATGCAGGGCAAAGCAACAGGTTTGTTTAAATGCCCCTTCCCCTGCATCTCATATTCATCTTTTGCTTGCTCCCCTGCCTCTGTCCAGCTATCAAAAGCAAAGAAAACACCTAATATTTTCAGGTATGGAGAACCATGTGACTCAATCCCCTTCTTCAGATGTGACAGCACTAAAGCCTAATGATTGGTCCATGGCTGTCACATTATGACAGGGAGAAAGTACCCAACCCAGTGTAAGCTCTGAATATAGTGACTCACTGCCAGAAACTGACCATAGTAGTGAGGGAGTAGAAAAAAGGTAAGTATAAGCTACAGGGGGAGGCAGTATTAGAGCAAACCTCTTTGTTAGCCTTGCATGGAAGAGGAAAAATGTACTTTAAAGTAAATTTTTCTATAATTTTCATATTTGTAAAAGCTTGATCTTAATCTTTTAGTTATTGTATTAAATATAAAGATTTATGGATCGAATGCTAGAGGGAGCTCTTAATGACTATAAGCAATTACTGCATCTTTCACTTTCTACATCAGCCTCATAGGGAATGCACACTTAAGGTGATAGTAAAGGCAATTAAAAAAGAGAAAAAAAAGTTATACTTACCTGCTGTGCGCAATGATTTTGCACAGGGCGGTCCCTTAACTCCTCTTTGGCAGCTGGACCTGTCCACTCCTTTTTCCCCTGGGTGACCTCTTAGCAAGCCATGTGCCATGGGGGCAACCATGCAGGTGCACTCCTGTTCAAGGCTGTGTGCATCCATAGACACACACAGCACTTCCTTAGAGGAGTTTGACTGACAACAGCAGGAGCCTATGGCTGGGACAGGGCTAATTCAGTGAGAGTAGTCAGGTAAGTGTTTAGGGATATGGACAGTTAGTGAGGTGTTTTCTTTCCTTAACCTCCCTAGCGGTAATCCCGAGCGGTAACCGAGGGTTAATTTTTAGTACAAAAAGCGGTAACCCCGAGCCACACTTGGGATTACACTGTAGTGTAACTTACCTTGTCCTGCAATCCCCCGATGTCCTCCCTCTGTGTCCTCTGGCTGTGTCCTCCACCCGATGCCGGCATCTGTCTTCTGGGTTCCCTTCCCTGTGAGCGTCACAACCCAGGGGGGTGGAAATGGCATTTTTACCGTTCTTTCTGCCTGGAAACTTGAGAACGTCCATTGCATCCAAAAAGCACCCCTTTAGGTCAAAATCAGTTTTAGACCAGCTAGAGAACAGCGATAGTGAATTAGAATCTCTTTCAGAATTGAGCGATAGTGATTTGTGGGGAAATTCGTCATCAGGCACGGAAAGTGATGACAGCAACGGTTCTGCGACTGAGCTCAGTGATGTGCAAACTTGTTGCTCTATTTCAAATTTCAGTGTTTATGGTTTGATTACATTATTGAATTAAATTTATTATTATTATACTATTATTTTTTATAATTATTTATTATATTATAATTTATGATTTCGTGTTTTAAACTTTATCATACCCAGGATGTTTACTAGACTTTTGTTTGGACAGATTTAACCACTTCCCGACCGGCCGTTGCATATAAATGGCCGGATGGTGGCAGTGCAGGGTCGGATGGCCGTTTATAAATGGCCTCCCCGCACCCTGCTTGTGCGTGCTCCCTCGGGGCGCGCAGCACCTTGATCCGGTGCCCGCTGTGTCCTCCGGACACAGTGAAACACCGATCGTCGGACGGGACCTCTGTACGAGGTCCCGATCATGTGGTCACTGATTGGCCAATCAGTGATCACATACAAAGTAGTAAGCAAGATGTCACTTGTGACATCATTGCTTACTACGTGTGAAATCTGTGAATGATCACAGAGGTCACATGGTACAAGGCTATTCACAACAGCCTTGTACCATGTGACAAGCTGTGACCAATCACAGCTCACTCAGTACTTCTCAATGAGTGCAAGAATGCACACAGAGAGAAAGAGAAATGATTGCTTTTACATCCTATATGGGTGTAAAAGCAATGTGTAAAAAAAAAAAAAAAAATCATCACCCTCCACAAGTGCTGCTAGGATGACAATATATATAAAAAAAAAAAAAAAAATGTAAACAAAAATTAAATAATTTATAAATTAATAAAAATTATAATTTTTGGTTATAAACTAATTTGGATTTTTTTTTACTAAAAAGATAACGGAATAAATTTTGGCAAAGATTTATGATGAAATATTATTTATTTGCAAAATTTTATTTAAAAAAACACTTTTTTTCTAAATTTTTGGACATTTTCATTTACATAGCAAAAAAAATTAAAATCCCAGCGGTGAATAAATACCACCGAAATAAAGCTTTATCTGTCTCAAAAAAATGGTAAAAAATTAATTTGGGTACAGTGTTGCATGACCGCGCAATTGTCATTCAAAGTGTGATAGCGCTGAAAGCTGAAAATTGCCCTGGTCAGGAAGGGGGTAAAAGTGTTCGGTCTGGAAGTGGTTAAGTGAGTTATTCCTAAGAATTACAGGCCTACAATATAAAACAACAAATTTCCATGCAAAACAATGTACTGCTTTGACATTCAAAAATATTGACATAATCAGACCTCCAGGGAGGTTAATGCAGGGAGTGTATTATGGCAAAAAAAACATTTAGACTTTAGAATCTTTTTAGGTCAAGTAACTCTAGGCTTGCTTTGAGAGCAGAAGCCATAAAGCATAACTATTGTGCAGCACTGCAAAAGCTGGAAGCAGGTCAACATATCTAATGAGCAAATATGTCCGCCCCCATATACAGATATATATACAATGGTGTACAGAAACAAGGCTTTTTTTAATAATCATTCCTATATATAAGAATTTTCATCAATATTAATCTAACAAAAGTTTGAAAAGACAGTTTCCTTTAAATAAATTCTTACTTTCAATCTAGGAATTTTGTTGAGAGACAGGTTTTTTCATTTTTTAACCGCCCTGGTTTAGAAAACTCTTATTAATGTTCTTGCTCCCTGAGCAGTGCTGGTAATTGGAGCAGTGTTTAGGAAAGTGTGTGAGAATGATGGAGAGTTGGGTAGCTGCTTTGTATAGGAGAACAGAAGTCCAAGTCTTCTATGTGCTGACAGCATGGGGGAAAATAACCCTCCTTGCAGCACTTAGTGTAAAAACAAAAAAGGAAAAGAGCCCCATATTTATTGCTGTGTATGCAGCCTGACTTCATTACAGTACAAAATACTGCTGGTTCAATTAGGTTTTAATGTATGCTATTAAGTACACTGAAAATATGAATTCCTATGTCATCTTTAATATCAGGAACGTCTCTGGAGAATGAACCGCTCACCACAAAATGGGACTTGCTTTGGAGTGGATCTGAATCGTAATTTTGATGTAAGATGGTGTGGTAAGTACCAGCAAGTTGTTACATGTAGCTCAGAGATTAGAGGCAGGGGGCCTGATTTACTAAAGGAAATAAGCTAGGACAGGGATCCATTTTTTGTTATTTGCACTGCAAGCATTCATAAGCGTGTGAATGTACACATGCATAGTGAATGTCATTCCTAATCCTCTTTGTCAAATTGTACAGCGATGTTCAATGCATATGGTGGGGACCTCATTTTTGCTTGCATGTTTAGCATACAAATGATGCCTCTACATTTGTGTCTTTTGATTCTATAAGGTGTACTAAAGAATATTTGTGTAAACATTTGTACTTGAAAATTACTAACTATTGTGATCACCTTACCAAGCAATTGGATGCATTTCACAGGTATATAAGTCTCATTGGAAATCTGATTGGAAGCACTAGCATATTAAATTGTGTGCATATACTGGTCACCTAATTCTTAGCTATGGTGGCTGCATTAGTTTTCACTTTACAGCAAGAACATTTTCAGCAAGTACAGAAAGTACGTCATATCCAAAAATGCAGAATCATTGTTAGTTCCCGTGAGCTCTTTATTGCGTAAACTACTTGTCCAATCAATCCATGTAATGTGGATGAACAAAGGCAAGATGTGATTGAAGTCCAGCCTGTATGACGACCATGGCTGTCCTTATACATATGGTGCAGAAAAAAGCACATAACAGAAAGGGACAGGAAGTGTGTTTTTTGCTGGATTACCAGAAAAAAAGCAAAAAAATGCATGCAAAAACAAAACTAGTACAGCCACAGCAATTAGAGACTGGTAAGTTACAAACTGAAAAAAAATTGGTTTAGGTACAATTTAAGTTAATTTTGCTTTGAGAAAATGTATTTATTAATCCCCCATGGCATATTTCCTATAAAAATATAAATTTTTATTTACTACTTTTACAACCACAGTTAATCCTTTTTGAAGCAATCTGCTGAATCTGTTTGAACATTCCTTTAGAGGAACATTCCTCATCTTTAAAGAAGAACTCAAGGAAAGAAATAAGCATTTCAAATATGTTGACATACAAGGAGTTAAAAGCAAGGAGGTATATCCCACCTCCTGGATCTTTCCCTCTCTCTTTTGTTTACAATTTAATGGTTCAAATAGTACAGATTTAGCTCTCCTACACAGCATCAGCTCCTCCCACCCTTTCCTCCCCTGCCCATTCACAAAAAGCTTTTGGTTTTGTGAATGGGTTTACAGAATGAAAAACATTTTGTGACTGGGCAACGGGAGAGGAGGGGCGGTCAGTGCAGCTACAAACAAAGTTGGAGCTGCTATGTAGGACACATGTAGCTGGAGTGTCGGAGCACCAGAAGTATAGAGATTGTGGTACTATAGGCTCCCAGTTACATAGTTAGTCTGGCTGAAAAAAGACAAAAGTCCATCCAGTTCAACCATTAAAAAAAAGTTATAATCCTATACCCACAGTTCATCCAGTGGAAGGCAAAATTACCAGCAAAGCATGATCAAATTTGCTCCTGCAGGGAAAAAAAATCCTTCCTAATTCTAGAGGCAATCGGATATTCCCTGGATCAACTTTACCTATAAATGTTAATATCCAGTTATATTCTGTGTATCTAGGAAAGAATCCAAACCAACTCTTGAGAGAGTCTAGTCCACATTTTCACAGCTCTCACTGTGAAGAAACCTTTCCGTGTTTGGAGATTAAATCTCTTTTCCTCCAGACGTAAAGAGTGCCCCCTTGTCCTCTGTGATGACCTCAGGGTGAATAGCTCTACACCAAGTTCACTATATGAACCACTGATGCATTTATACATGTTGATCATATCCCCCCTTAATCTCCTCTTCTCAAGAGAGAATAAATTCAGTTTCTCTAATCTTTCCTCATAGCTGAGCTCCTCCATGCCTCTTATCAGTTTGGTTGCCCTTCTCTGTTCTTCTCCAGTTCCCCAATGTTTTTTTGTGAATTGGTGCCCAAAACTGAACTGCATATTCCAGATGAGGTATTACTAATGATTTGTACAGGGGTAAAGTATCTTTCTCTGGAGTCTATACCTCTTTTAATACAAGAGAGGATTTTGCTCCCTTTAGATACCACAGCTTGGCATTGCATGCCATTATTAAGCTTGTGATCTACCAGAACTCCCAGATCCTTCTCCACCAGTGATTCCCCCAATTATTAAAACAGAAAATTGTAAAAAAAAACAAATAGAGCTCCAGCAGGTGGTATACACATCATTGCACTTTACTCCTTGTATCTTAGCATTCTATCCTAGATTTTAAAAACATATTTTTTCCTGGAGTTCTTATTTAAGGCTGTTACAGTAAATAATCCCTTTCTTTATGAAGAAGCTAAGTTTTTTTACAACCACAAGTTGGACCTTTGCAATGCCTTTTACATAAACAGCTTTCTGCAACATTCTGTATATGGCACACACCTTTTATTAACCACTTGCCTACCAGGCACTTATACCCCCTTATTTACCAGGCCAATTTTCAGCTTTCAGCGCTGCCGCACTTTGATTGACAATTGCACGGTCATGCAACATTGTACCCATATGAAATTTGATCATTTTTTTCTCACAAATAGAGCTTTCTTTTGGTGGTATTTAATCGCCACTGGGCGCTTTAATTTTTGCGCTATAAATAAAAAAGTGCAAAAAATTTGAAAAAAAAAAAAGTTTCTTTGTTTCTATTATAAAATTTTTCAAACAGGCATTTTTCTCCTTCACTGATGTGCGTTGATGAGGCAGCACTGATGGGCACTGATAGGCGGCACTGATGGGCACTGATAGGCAGCACTAAAGGGCACTGATAGGCAGTACTAATGAGGTGGCACGGATAGGCGGCACTGATAGACAGCACTAATGAGGTGTCACGGATAGGCGGCACTAATATGCAGCACTGATAGGCGGCACTGATAGGTGACACTGATGATGGGTACTGATAGACGGCACTGACTGACATCACTGCTGGGCATTGACTGGCGGCACTGACTGGCACAACCCCTGGGCACTGACTGGTGGCACTGACTGGCAGCACTACTGGGCTGCACTGGTGGGTGGCACTGGTGGGCAGCACTGGTGGGTGGGCACAGGTGGGTGGCACTGGTGGGCACAGGTGGGTGGGCACATGAGGGTGGCACTGCTGGGCACAGGTGGGTGGCACTGCTGGGCACAGGTAGGTGGCACTTCTGGGCACAGGTAGGTGGCACTGCAGAGTGGCACAGGTGGGTGCACTGCTGGGCACAGATGGGTGCACTGCTGGGCACGGGTGGGTGATCTGCTGGGCACGGGTGGGCGGAGCTAGTGGGCGCACTGCTGGGCACAGGTGGGCGGAACGTGCGGATGGCACTGCTGGGCACCGATCATCAGGGCACTGATCATCAGTGCCCTGATGATCGGTGCCGATCCCCGCTCTGACAACTGCCGGTTCCCAGCAGTACTTTCCTCACGATCTGACAGCGTGAGGAAAGTGCAGCCGAGAATCGGCACTTGCATTTCCCTCTGATCAGCGTGTCATTGGACACCGCTGATCACGTGGTAAAAGGCCGCTGTGATTGGCCTTTTACCACATCATGTGATCAGCTGTGTCCGTAGGACACAGCGATCACGGAGATCACCGGGTGCGCGCCCCCTGGGGCGCGCAGGAGAGCGCGTTCTGGGGGGACGTCATATGACGTCCACTCAGAACTGGCCGGCCGCAGTGCAGCCGTCATTCGGCTATCTGCGGTCGGCAGGTAGTTAATACACAGTATTCATACAGTTGCAAGAAAAAGTATGTGAACCCCTTGGGATTACATGGAGTTTTGCGTGAATTGGGCATAAAATGTGCTCTGAACGTCATCTAAGTCACAAGAATAGAAGAACACAGTCTGCTGAACATAATACTACACAAACATTAGATGTTGCCATGGTTTAATTGCACATAACATGTAAACATTCACAGTGCAGGGAGGAAAAAGTATGTGAACCTTTGGACTTAATAACTGGTTGACCCTCCTTTGGCAGCAATAACCTCAACCAAACATTTCCTGTAGTAGCAGATCAGACCTGCACAATGATCTGGAGTCATTTTGGACCACTCCTCTTCACAAAACTGTTTCAGTGTAGCAATATTCTTGGGATGTCTGGTGTGAATCGCTCTCTTAAGGTCATGCCACAGGATTTCAATCGGGTTGAGGTCAGGACTCTGACTGGGCCACTCCAGAAGGCGTATTCTGTGCTGTTGCAGCCATTGTTTTGTTGAATTACTTGTATGCTTTGGGTCATTGTCCTGTTGCATCACCCATCCTCTGCGGAGCTTCAGTTGGCGGACAGATGGTCGTACGTTTTCCTGCAAATTGTCTTGATAAACTCTGGAATTCATTTTCCCATCAATGACAACAATCTGTCCAGGCCCTGAGGCAGCAAAGCAGCCCCAAACCATGATGCTCCCTCCGCCATGTTTTACAGTGGGGATGAGGTTTTGATGTTGGTGTGCTGTGCCTTTTTTTCTCCACACATAGTGTTGTGTGTTCTTCCCAAACAACTCAATCTTGGTTTCATCTGCCCACAGTATATTTTGCCTGTAGTGCTGTGGAACATCCAGGTGCTCTTTTGCAAACTTCAAACGTGCTGAAATATTCTTTTTGGACAGCAATGGCTTCCTCCGTGGTGTCCTCCCATGTACTCCATTCTTGTTTAATGTTTTCCTTATTGTAGATGTGTCAACAAAAATGTTAGCATGTGCCAGAGATTTCTGTAGGTCTTTAGCTGACACTGTCATGCAGCATTCTGCGCTGTGCTCTTGCAGTCATATTTATAGGACGACCACGCCCAGGAAGTGTAGCAACAGTGCCAAAATTTCTCCATTTGTAGACAGTCTGTCTTACCATGGACACATGAACATCAAGGCTTTTGGAGATACTTTTGTAACCCTTTCCAGCTTCATACAAGTCAACAATTCTTGATCGTAGGTCTTCTGAGAGCTCTTTTCTGCGAGGCATGGTTCACATCAGACAGTGCTTCTTGAAACCAGTAAACCCAAAACAGGTGTGTGTTTTTTAAGGGCAGGACAGCTGTCAGCAACACATCCAATATCATCACACTGATTGGAGTCAAGGTTGGCTCACTCCTGGCTCCAATTAGCTCTGGGAGAAGTCATTAAGCTAGGGCCTCACATACTTTTTCCTCCCTGCACTGTGAATGTTTACATGTTATGTGCAATTAAACCATGGCAACATCTAATGTTTGTGTAGTATTATGTTCAGCAGACTGTGTTCTTCTATTGTTGTGACTTAGATGACATTCAGAGCACATTTTATGCCCAATTCATGCAAAACTCCACGTAATTCCAAGGGGTTCACGTACTTTTTCTTGCAACTGTATATCCCATTATTCTCCTCTTCTCAACAGTAATCACAGCTAAAGTTTTCTCAGAGCTGACCTGCATGCTAAATAAATAGACTATGGCATAAACTCTGAAACGTAACTTCACAAGAGCCCCCAGTGATGGGGCTGGCTTTGTGTGGCACTCCAATAAAGCAAGAACACAAAAACCAAAAGATAGCCCCACTCTTCCAAGGAAATGCTAGATTGTGGCACCTTCTCTTTAGTATAAATTATGCTATACAGGCAATCCGTATGATGTTCAGCCTCCACTCTACTTTTACCTTTGCTGTCAACAATATTAACATTAATAGAAATCATATTTAAGTGTATCTTTCTATCTTCTCTTTTTCCAACATTCCTTCAACATCTCTTTCAGTACAATATCCACAGATAAAGTTTTACTCTGTGTTGCAGAAGCCTCTTAAACCAGAGGAATCCCAATGTCCCAAGCGCCACCCAGTTCCTTCTTAGATGCCTTCTCCTCCCATTCTCCAGACTGTTGTCTGCCATTTTGACAATTGCCAAATCCTTTGGGGTTATGGGTTCAGTACCCATTGCTTCTTTGGTGATATGAATTGCTACTTACAGTATATGCAAGAAAGTATTTTTATTTTGTTTTGGTGACTCATATCCCTGGAGAAGGAACAGGTACTAAATTCACAATTAGAAAGGAGTTGTGTGAAGAGCAAAGCATTGGGCAGCTTTGGGTTCCGGAATAGGAGGTTCTTGCAGCATAAAGTAAGATTGTATTTGCAGATATTGTACTGCAAGAAACTTTAAAATCTCCATGGGTGATGCTTTAAAAATTTCTACAGGTTAGTAGTGTAAAGTTACAGAGGAGGTCTAGTGTGATAATTATTGCTCTTGTTCTGACGTTCATAGCAATACCTCACATGTGTGGTTTGAACACCGTTTACATATGCGGGCATAGCCTACGTATGCGTTCACCACTACGTGCAAGCCCGGGGGGATGGGGACACTTTAAACTTTTTTTTAAATTTATTTATTTATTTATTTATTTCTGTCCCTTTAAAAAAATTTTAATCACTTTTATTCTTATCACAAGGAATGCATGAATCCCTTGGATGTTACGGCAAGTAAATAGATACCCAACATACCACACTTTAAAATCACGTCTGCTCATGGAATGGCGTGAAACTGGGTATGTTGGGTATCTATTTACTTGCCATAACATCCTCTTTCATATTTTACAAACAAATTGGGGTATATATTAGGGTATATATTGTGTTTTTTTTTTTTTTTTTAAATCAAAGTGTATATTTTTCCAAAAAATATCTATTCATTTTTAAAAACTGCGCATTTCGGTTTCGGTTTTCGGACAAGTGCATTTTGAATTTTAGGTTTCGGCACCAGAATTTTCATTTCAGTGCACTACTAGTGTTAGGGAAAATTTTGAAGGTTGAGTATGTCAACGTATGACACCTATGACATCAAAACAATTTTCAATCATTGTAAAAAAATTGACAGACTATGTAGGCCATGTTTGTAACACTATGTAACACCCCTTATTCATGAAAATACTTTTCACATGCAATACTTTAGTTGTTTTAAAAGATACCAAAATAAAAATTATAGGAGCTAGTTTTGCTGACTTGTATTCCAAAGTGCATGTTTTCAGGACTCTCATCCTTATCACTCCTCACTACTAAGTAGGTTACTAATCTGAAACAAGCATTTCCATATCAGATGTGAAATATCTGCTTGTTCTGAGTAGAGCATCAGTGATCAGGATGACAGCCTGGAAGCCTCTACCTTCAAACATAATTCAGCAATGGCATCTCCATATTTCTGTCCTGACAGATTCTCGTTAGTAATGCAGCACAAACTAAAACTGCAAATTTTGGTCTGGTAGCAAAGGCCTCTATTGCTTCATAATAAGCAAAAAACATAGGCAAACCTCCTTCCGCAAATTCTAATGGTCAAGCCTATGATCCACTAGGATGAGTCACTAACACAAAACTTAAAGTGGAACTTCACTCTCTCAATCATCATGGACTATTTTTAATCTTTATGCTGCTAGCATTAGTAAATAGAAAGGAAAGTATATCATATTTACTTGTTTTAAACTTTTTCTTTACATTTCTTCAGTTACTTCCTGGTTTCCTGCCTAGGCAAATGATGTCATACATCTCAGCAGTCTTTAGAAGGGTTGGGAGGGTTCTCAGCTCAGTGAATGCCGGAGCTAAAGGCAGATTGATTCCAGGAAGTAAATGCTCAATGAATCATCTGACCTTACTCAAGATGGTCACTGCCAGAAATGTTAGAGGGTGTTTTTCAAAAATATTTCACAGTAAAATAAAGCAAGCAGACATGGATGGATGGGCGAGTTTATTAACAATTAGTAAATAGCATTTTTGGTTTGTGGTGCTCAGATGCAGTGCAGTTACACTTTAATGAAACCTTTGGTTCAGCATGACAGCCAAGCTACAAGTATTTTCAGAAGAAGAGATCATCACATGCAGGGGCGGACTGACCATTTGGAAACTCGGACACTGCCTGAGGGCCCGGGGTCAGTAGGGGGCCCATGAGATGCCCCTGGTACATTTTTCATAGGTTTTTTTGAGTTTGGGCAAGGACACAGGGGCCCCATGATCCCCTATTGCCCGAGGGCCCCATGAGTTGTCAGTCCGTCCCTGATCACACATTTCCCCTAGTACAGATTTTCTTTAACCCCACTGTTTTGAGCTCCATTTTATCTGATGTACTCTTTGTTTCACTTAATGTTTTCTTCATTTTGCCCTTTTCATGGCATAACCATTCTATTAACTCATAATTCATTGTATTTTTCTAATAAATGTAGAGACAGGTGCATCAAAAAACTGTGAGGATTTAATTTTCTGTGGTCCATCAGCTGCTTCGGAGCTGGAAACACAAGCAATGGTCCGTTTAGTGGAAGAGCACAAGTCAAATATTCTTATGTATCTTTCGATTCACTCTTATTCACAACTGATTCTTCTTCCATATGGATTTACCATGGAGCCATCTGCAAATCATGATGAAATGGCAAGTATTGTTTACTAGTTTTATTTCTAATAAGGGAGATTGCCACTTACATGTTCTTGGTGTCCCTTCCTCAATGTTTAGCAGTAGTTTTTTTTGTTTTTTGGCTTTTTTTGCTTGTTTGCTTTTGTCTAGGTCAAAGCTAAGTTCTGTTTTTAATGTATCAGCTGTATAAGATCATTGTGTGCAGTAACAGGAGAGTCATAGGTAATGAACATCATAAAATAGACCTAAATTCTAGGGTACCCTTCAGACATTTGTGGTCATTTGTGCTATTTTAGCCATGCACAAAAAAAGTCCTTGCACTTTTTTTTTTGTGACACATCACAAGGCATGGAAGTGCTGATGTTTACACTACTTCAGCAATAGGGTGCCATGTTAAATGAATGGAACTAAAACGCACCACACAAAATTAAATGCATTACTGTGTATTGAAGTAACAGCAGATTTACCTTACGTTCTGCAACCTATACGTTTTAGGAGCCCCAAAGTAAAGATGCACAGTACTGTGGGTGCTTTCACCAAACAGTCAAAATGCAACAGAAAAAATCTTATAATGTCATGATAAATATTAAAAAATTGGATCACTAGCACTTCCTGGTCCCAAGCAGCCTAGATAGCTTCCAGATAAATTATGGGAGATAGATGTCATCAGGTTTCCTTGCAACATTTTGACTGGGAAAATAATATTTTATACATTGGCATATGGGAACTTAAAATTTGACTTAGACCTTGAGTGGTTATTTTGGCTCAGCGTAAGTGCTCAGATGGTAATGTAAACGGTATATAAAATAGACATGTGTATGCCAGAAATTTGTGTTTTGTTTCTTTTTGGATGTATTCGTTCATTGAAGAATTTTGTTTCATTATATTTGTCATGTTGAACTGATTAATTTGTATATTTGTTAGCCCGAGTGGATTCAAAATATTTAGCAGTTTTTGAAAATTGCTATATATTCTTGAATGGGACAAATTCGAAACAAAAGATTCAATATCTTTGGGTGGTAGTCCATACCACCAAGAGAAATGGCATGAGCTGATTGGACAGTATAGACTGGTGTCATGTCAATACGAATTAACTAATGGAATTAAAATTGGATCCATTTGTTATCCAAATCTTAAGTATTTAACAAATTCAAAAATACAATTAATTTCCCCATGGGCCCGAACTACTATCACATCACGTGATGTCATACGATTGAAACAAATGAAAAAAATGAATAATTTTGTTATAATGTTTTTTCAAATTTGTTGACATTCATTACTATGTCTATTCAGAAATTTGTATACATCTGAATCTCTGCAAATCATAATAAAACAAAATATCTGTAATGTACAATTCTAATGAATATCTTGGAAAAATGTAACTGAACAGTAATATTAGCGCTAATATTGTCTTACCATTGTTTTTGAATAAAATAAATTCTAAGTTGTTTTCCTGTTACTCAAAAATGTTTTTCTCTTTTAGGAAAAAGTTGCAAAAGAGGCAGTTGCAAAACTGAAACTTGTACATAACGCCGATTATCATGTGGGATCTACAGCAGTTATATTATGTAAGCAGATAAATACAGCTGCTATATTAAATCATTTTTGGTTTGGACAGCTAGACTTAGAGGTGGATTTCCTGTACGGCTATGTAGACAGGCCTAGGGCACTGTGAATGTCCAAGGGGGCTCACACATGAAAGATAAACTGACTCAGGATCATAGGATTCACTGCTACGCAGCCATATGTCACTTAGGCTTTCATTAGGGTCCCCCATCATCCGGCTTAAATACTTCCCACTGACAGAAGTTGTCAAATAAATCTGATTTCTTTTTATGAGGAGGTGAGCAAAACCTTGGACAGAGGGGTGGCGGTGGGGTAGACACACACAGCTAATATGTAAGGTAAAGTCTACAGGCTTGGAAAAATCCATATGTAAATGGATAGAAAACTGGCTAAAAGAACATATTCAGAGAGTAGTAGTTAATGATTCATACTCTGAATGGTCTAGGATGTCAGTGGTGTACCCCAATGTTCAGTGTTGGTACCCTTATTTTTTAATATATTTATCAACAATATAGGGTCTGGGATTAAAAATCCCATTTCAGCCTTTTCAGATGACGCCAAGCTGTGCAGTGGAATAAAGTCCTTACAGGATGTCTCCAATTTACAAGCCGACCTCAATGCACTGTTTAATTGGGCAACTATGTGGCAAATGAGGTTTAATGTTGATGGGGGCTAAGAATATGCATGCATCATACATACTGGGGGGGGGGGTACAACTGGGGGAATCAATGGTGGAGAAGGATCTGGGGGTTCTGGTAGATCATAAGCTTAATAATGGCTTGCAGTTTCTAAAGCGAGCAAAATCCTCTCTTGTATTAAAAGAGGTATAGACTCCAGAGAGAGATATCATATTACCCCTGTACAAATCATCAGTAAGACATCATCTGGAATATGCAGTTCAGTTTTGGGCAACAATTCACAAAAAGAACATTGGGGAACTGGGGAAAGTGCAGAGAAGAGCAATCAAACTGATAAGAGGCATGGAGGAGCTCAGCTATGAGGAAAGATTAGAGAAACTGAATTTATTCTCTCTTGATAAAGGGGGATATGATCAACATATATAAATACATCACTGGCTCATATAGTGAACTTGGTGTAGAGCTATTCACCCTGAGGTCATCACAGAGGACAAGGGGGCACTCTTTACATCTGGAGGAAAAGAGATTTAATCTCCTAATATGGAAAGGTTTCTTCACAGTAAGAGCTGTGAAAATGTGGAATAGACTCCCTCAAGAGTTGGTTCTAGCCAGCTCAGCGAATTGCTTTAAAAAGGCCTGGATTCTTGGATACACAGAATATAACTGGTTACTAACGTTTTTAGGTAAAGTTGATCCAGGGAATATCCAATTGCCTCTCAGGGGATCAGGAAGGAATTTGTTCCCCTGCAGGAGCAAATTGAATCATGCTTTGCTGGGTTGTTTGCCTTCCTCTGGATCAACTGTGGGTATAGGATTTTAACTTTTTTTTCTCTTTGGTTGAACTAGATGGACTTTTGCCTTTTTTTCAGCCAGACTATGTAACTATGCTTACCTTATTTTC
Organism: Staurois parvus; assembly: GCF_062004578.1. Lineage (NCBI taxonomy): Eukaryota > Metazoa > Chordata > Amphibia > Anura > Ranidae > Staurois > Staurois parvus. Next base: position 19,413,658 of record NW_028317807.1, read on the forward strand.
ACAGTAAGGAAGTCAAAAAGGAGTAGTGGTGAATGAGGTATTTTGGTGACATTGACCCTTCTCACAGTGACTGCTTACACAGAGGCAGATCTTTAAGGAGGCGATAGACATCTATGTGTTATTTAAAGGATGGCTGCACTTTTAGTATTGAAATAATTTGCTCTTGTGATGTGATATATAAAACACAATAAAGTGCAGTTTTAGTGTGATATAATGTGCTGTTGTAGATTGGTGTGCTTTTACTGGGTGACAATGAAGGAAGCCTAAAGCAGTTAGCCTGCATAGGGTCCCTTTAAAGCCTAAAGTGTATGCAAACCCTAACAATAAACTTCTCTTATTTGTTCCCTTTTGGTAAATATAGGTTTGAATGTGTTTTGTTCTACTTGCTCAAGAAGTACAAACAAAAACCTGATGATCAGAATTTCAGAACTTCCCTATGTCCGCCACATACTTCCTGTGCTATCTCAGGCAAGCCCTCCTACTTCTTATCTTGGCAGAACAATTTTCCCCTAGGTTGTGAGCTGAAGACAGTGGAAAGGTTTCAATATTTTAGCATAAGACAACAAGGCAGGGCTGACACCATTCAGTTGTGTGTTGTCAGCATTTCTGCCATGCCAGGTATTTAGTGGTAGTTGCAGGGTCCAAAAAGGGATATCTATTTCAGATATCTACTATATACAGTAATATATATATATATATATATATATATATATATATATCCAACACAACAAACACTTTTCTCCTGCGCTAGGAAAAGACTCAGTAGACAGTAGAGGCTCTGAGGAAGAGGTTGTTTCCTCGAAACGCGTTAGCCAGTTGGTCATCCAGGGTTCCATCTTATGGACTCAGATGTTGTTTGGATCATACATCTTGTTCAGTATGACATGCCTGTGTTTTTATGTCTATTGTGAGTATGATACTTACTTTATTTCTTCAATAAATATTTTAAACGATAATGCACTGGGTCGGTGCGCCCTTTTTCTGTTTCTCCATATATATATTTATATATACAGCAATACCTCGGTTTAAGAACGCCTCGGTTAAAGTAATTTTCGGTTTACAAATAAAAATCCACTGAAAATAATGCCTCGGTTTACAAATTTTGTATGAATTTTTTTCGCAATACGAAGTGTATGTCAGTGCTGATTTTTAAATGCAATTGCTGGCTCTTTTTTTTTTCTTCACTATAGCTCACAGAATTAGCTGTCACTTTCCCCAAAGTTAACGGAAATGTTGTTTCTTTTAAGAAACTAAAAAGAAACATTGTTTGCCCCCCCTTTCCTGACCTGCCAGGCTGCATGCTCTGAAAAGGGTCTGGTATGGATTTTGGGGAGGACCACCACGCCATTTTGTTTTAAATTTTGGAGTTTTGGACTCAAAATCCATACCAGACACGAAGGGCTTGGTATGGATGGGAAGGGGGACCCCACGCAGTTTTTTAAATTATTTTTTTAATTGCCGGCAATTCTTTTACATTCAGCTGTCAGTGGGGAACCTCGCTGACAGCTGAAATATTAACACATGGTTGTCACTACTAAAATGCCGAATGCCTTGATAAAACAACTCATGCAGTATTTATTAGTGTTTACTTTTTTCTGATCTCCGGAACAGATTAATTGGTTTTCAATGCATTCCTATGGGAAACAGCGTTTCGGTTTAAGAATTTTTCGCTATAAGAAAAGTCCTGCAGAACGAATTAAATTCTTAAACCGAGGTATTACTGTATATATATATATACATAGTTAATCCGGTTGAAGAAAAGTCACAATTGCATCCAGTTCAACCAACAGAGAAAACAAAATCACACACACAAATAGAAAACCTCCATGTACACTATCCTATACCCACAGTTGATCCAGAGGAATGCACCCCCCCCCCCCCCCAATAAAGCATGAACCAATTTGCTCCAGCAGGGGAAAGAGATTCCTTCCTGATCCCCCAAGAGGCAATTGGATATTCTCTGGATCAACTTTACCTATCAATATTAGTATCCCGTTATATTCTGTGTATCTAGGAAAGAATCCAGGCCTTAATTAAAACAATCTACTAAGCTGGCCAGAACAGCTCTTGAGGGATTCTTTTCCATATTTTCACAGCCCTTACTGTGAAAAAGCCTTTCTCTATTTGGAGATTAAATCTTTTTTCTTCCAGATGTAAAAAGTGACCCCTTGTTCTCTGTGATGAGCTTAAAGTGAATTGCTCTACACCACGTTCACTATATGGACCACCTATGTATTCATGTTGATCATATCCCCTCATAGACTTTAATTTACACATTAGCCACATGTGGGGTACTATGTCAAATACTTTTGGCAAATCCAAGTATACTACATTCGCAGTCACTCCTTTGTCTAGGTTTTTGCTTATCTCCTCAGGAAGTTGTTTGACTACTTCGGCCTTTTATGAAACCATGCTGACTATTGCTTAAAATATTCTTTTCTAGCAAAAACTCATCTATGTGTTCTTTTATTGAACTCTCCAGTATCATCCCAACTATGTATGTTAAACCAAGCAGTCTGGAGGGGTGGAGCCTGACCATGGAGGCGCGGGAGAGCGGAGATTAGACGCTCTCCGATAACCTTCCCCTCCTAACCTCCCTAATGTGTCCGTAACCGCTGAGCTGCCGAAGACTCACCGAGAGAGGCGGGGGATCCTGGCGGCGGTGCGGTGGCTTGTTGGGGGGTGGGAAGCCGAGGCGACTGTCCGCTGGAGGACTGCCTGAGGTGATCCAGGAGGGAGAGTGGGGTTGCCAGGCGACGAGGAGAGCGGAGTAACCACGTGGGCTGCCGCGGGGGACTGCTGGGAGAAGAGGAAGCCGGCTGGCGTCCTAAGAGACTGGGGGAAAAAAACGTTGCCTGTGTCCTGCCATCAAGCAGACCCCAGGAGAGGCTGTACGACACAAGGAGAAAAGGAAAAAAGGGACCCACTAGGAATCCCCATTAAGAACATGGCCACAGGAGATCAAACAACCCAGAACAGCAAATTCTGAAGCAGCTTCACTGAAGTGGGTGAGTGAGAACTGTTAATCTGCCTACATGATTACTATTTGGCTACTGCTATAGCCCATTTGATAAGCACCTTGAGAAGTAAGGAGGGGGTTCCCAGAGAGGGTCTGAAGATTAGAGAAGAAGAAGAAGAGAAAGAAGTAATAGCTTAACTATAGACTAAAGAGCTTTAAAAAACCTTTAAAAACCTTACAGGTGACATGAAAGGGAAAAATAGCAAAGGAAATATGCCCAAGAATTCCCAAATTCAAACTGCAACGATAAAAAAGTATACATCACAGGGGAAATTGACTCCTATAAGACCCCAGGAAATAAGTGAAAGGTGCGACCTGGAAACAAGCTTAGATAATAGCTCAAGATCCTCCCTGGGAGCAGTTAACAATAGTCAACAAATAATTGAAGGTATAGAGCTGGGAGAAACTGAAAAAGACTTGCAAATACCGAATAAAAAGGAAATGGCGGAAATGTTTAAAAACCTGGAAAAATCTATAAAGCAAGAGATGGGGATAATGCGGAAAGAAATGGGACAACTGCTAATTAGGGTGGAAGAAACCGAGGAGACAGTCAAATATCATACCCAAATTATCCCAAAAATAGAGAAATTGATAGTGGATACCCGGAAGGAACAAAAAAGACTGCTTTATATGATGGAGGACCAAGAAAATAGAGAAAGGAGAAATAACATTAGAATAAGAGGAGTCCCAGAGTTGCTACAGGGGGAAGATTTAAAGGAGACCACATGCAAAATTTTGAACTCCATAATGGATAGACCTGGTGCGGAGACGTATAAATTGGATGGAGCTTATAGGATAGGAAAATTCCAACAAGAAAAAGGCCCAGAAAAATCAAGAGATATAATTGTCCAATTTCATAACTATGGAGATAAGGATGAGATATGGAAGAAGATCAAGGGAAGATCTAATATTAAATATGGAGGGAAAAATATTCAAATTTTTGCAGATATAGCACCTGGGACATTGAGAAGAAAAAGGACATTGAAACCATTGTTGGAACTGTTGAAAAGACATAATGTGCAGTATAGATGGGGTCGATCAGCATGTTTAATCGGCTGGAGAGATGGAGTCACTGCATTTTTGAGAACCCCTGAAGATATGAAAGAATTTTGTAATAAATTTGAACTGCAGAGAATAGAGATCCCGGAATGGGAAGAGGAGGAGGGAGAATTATATATGTTGGGAAAAGAGGAATGGCAGCTAATTAGGAGAGAAAACAGAGAGCAGATAAATAGAGGGACAACGGGGAGGAGGGGGGGAAGGTGAGCGCCACATGGACAGAACCGAACTCCCAGGTAGGAATCAAAAGTGGGACCTTTTCCACAAATGATCCATAGGCAAACAAAAAGCCTAATAGGGGGGGGGGAGGAGGGAGGAGTATCCGAGGGAGGGGGGGTAGGGGGAGGGAGGAGGGGGGGATTGAGGGGGGGAGGGAGGGGGGATGACGAGGGGAGGAGGGGGGGGGGTGGAGGGGGGGAGGTTCGAGGGGAGGGAGAGAATTGGGGAGGGACAGGGGATAGAGATTTTTAAAACTGACATCTTGTATGAAAGGAGAGGTTTTGGGAGGAGGAAGAGGAAGGGAAAGGGTAAAAAAAGGAAGAAGACAAATATAATATGGAGGAAATACGCTTGGTAACCCATAATGTAAATGGATTAAATTGCCCAGGTAAAAGATTTAGACTATACAGGGAACTACAACATAGAGAGGCCTCAGTTGTCTTTTTGCAGGAAACACACCTAGAGTTAAAAAAAAATATTAAGCTAAGCTCTAGACAACACCCGACATGGTATTATGCAGATTCCCCAGTTAAGAGAGCTAAAGGGGTAGCTATAGGATTTGCAAAAAACATTAGGTTTGAACTAGAAGATAGAAAGACGGACCCGGAGGGGAGGTTTCTGTTCTTGAAAGGTAAACTACAGGACGTAGAATGTACGCTTGTAAACATATATTGCCCTAATAGAAAGCCAGAGAAGTTTTTGAAAGAAGTTATGAGAAGATTGATGGACTTTGGAAAGGGATACCTAATAGTGGCGGGAGACTTTAACATTTGTATGGATCCACAAATAGATACAACATCCAGAGTACAGAGAGGGGAAAACAGGCCCATGGGATTATTGAAAAGGGTGATGAAAGAGTGTCAATTGGTGGATAGCTGGAGAGTTGTTAACATGAGAGATAGAGATTACACCTTTTTCTCTAGTGTACATAGGACATACTCTAGATTGGATTATATTATGGTAGACCATCGACTCGTTGAGGATTTGGTTAAAGTTAAAATAGAAGCAATAACTTTCTCGGACCATGCTCCTGTTGTATCGGAATTAAGATGGGGAGGGAAGGTATCAGGAGGCTTATCATGGAGATTGAATGAGACACTCCTCATGGATCCAGATACTGACCGGAAGATCAGAGAGGAAATAGAGAGGTTCTTTGAGGAAAATGAAACAGGGGATATATCACTAGCTACAGTGTGGGAGGCACATAAAGTATATATAAGAGGTATCCTTATTGCGACTGGGGCAAAGAAAAAAAGGGAAAGACGAGAGAAGATCAGTGAGCTTTTGAAGGAAATAGCTGAGATGGAACGCCTACATAAACATAATATAAGGAAAGAGATAGAGCAAAGGGTGATAAAAAAGAGGGAAGAACTAGAGAAAGTAATGGAGGAGGAAAAAATGAGAACTTTTAATAAGATCAGTGGAGAAAGATATAGATGGGGAGATAGATCAGGAAAATACTTGATGAGAGCCTTGAGGAGAAAGAAGAACAGGAACTACATAGATAAAATAAATAACTCCAAGGGAGAGTTAGTCCATTCAACCAAAGACATTGCAAAGGTATTTAAAGATTACTATAGTAAATTATACAATATTGCCCCCAAGGATGATATAAATAAAGATAAAGTAATAAATATTGAAAAAAGAAGAAATTATTTAAGGAAGGCAGGATTACCAAAATTAAATGCAGAATTATTAAACTCCTTAGAATCTGATATCACACAAGAAGAACTTCAAATAGCATTAAAAAGCTTTAAGACGGGAAAAAGCCCAGGTCCAGACGGGTATACAGTGAGGTATTATAAAAAACATGCTGATTTACTGATACCTAAGTTAAAGAGATATATGGAGGCGTTGGGGGGAGAGATGGAGATAAGACAGGAATCCCTTCTGGCACAGGTGGTTTTGATACATAAGGAAGGTAAAGACATCACCAACTGTTCAAGTTATAGACCGATATCATTATTAAACGTAGATACGAAGTTGTATGCAAAAGTATTGGCGAATAGGTTAGGAGATCTGATGCCGGACTGGATACATGGAGATCAGGTGGGTTTTGTTAGAGGAAGAGAGGGTCGAGATAATGGGTTGAGGTCCCTGATGCTTATACAGAAAAGTAAATTGGAAAAAAAACCAGTAGTGCTGCTCTCGATAGATGCGGAGAAGGCGTTCGACAGGGTTAACTGGAGTTTTATGATAGACACACTGGAGATCTTGGGATTGGGTAGTAGGATGAGAAAGTGGATTGGAAAGTTGTATGAAGGACCGTCCGCGATGGTAATGGTAAACGGAGAGAGATCAGAGACCTTTTCTATGTCAAATGGAACCAGACAGGGATGCCCACTTTCCCCACTGTTGTTTGTTCTATCATTAGAACCCCTGTTATCAACAATTAGGAAAAATATAGATATAAGGGGAATAAATGTTGGAAAGACAGAACATAAGATAGCCGCTTTTGCGGATGATTTATTATTCTATGTTGGCAACCCGAGAATAACACTTCCTAACTTAATGAAAACACTGAAAGAATATGGGGAAATGTCAAATCTAAAAATCAACCCGAGCAAAACAGAGATATTAAATATAAATCTTCCAATGAGTGAAAAAGAAAATATACAGAGAGAGTTTCCCTTTATATGGAAAGATAGAGAAATAAAGTACCTGGGAGTAAAACTTACTCCCTCACAGAAAAATCTTTATAAAGCTAATTATATCCCAATGTTAAACGAAATCAGAGAGGAATTGAGGAAAATGGGTAGTGGGAATCCTTCCTGGCTGGGTCGTATTAACCTGATAAAAATGGTAATTCTCCCAAAAGTACTGTATAAATTTCAGATGATTCCCATTAATCTCCCAGAGTTGTATTTTAAGACAATTAAGCGAATGGTAACTAAATATATATGGAAAAATAAAAAACCTAGGATATCATATGATGTGTTAAGCAGAAATAAAGAAAAAGGGGGGTTGGGATTACCGGACTTTAAAAGATACCATAGGGCAGTCATTCTAGCAAGAATTTTTGACTGGATACATAATTCAAAGAGTAAACATTGGGTCACGATTGAAAACACACTTAGTAGAAAGGATCTGGGTAGGAGTGTATGGGTGTCACCACAGTTTAGAGAATTAGAGGAGAGCACGAGTATATACACGAGGATTGTAATAAGGGAGTGGGATAAAATGCACAAACAGAGGAAATGGGACTTCAATTCACTGTTGATGTCACTAAGAAATTCAGAGTTTTTTCCCCCAGGTAAAGAGGAAATTTCAGGTAGATGGATTATGAAGGAAGATACTCAGCTGAGAGATGTAATGAAGGGGGTACACTTAAGAACACTGGAGGATTTGAAAAGGGAAGAGGGAAGGATTTTCACTAGGATAGATATATGGAGATACAATCAATTGAAACAATTTGTAGAGAAATTGACGAAGCCCCTTAGAACTAGGAAAGAGTGGAATGAATTTGAGAAATACTTAGAAGATAGAGGTGATGGGAAACACAGCACTGCTAAAGCATATAAAGCTCTCACGGACTTAGATAGTAAGTTTAAATTAAAATACATAGAAAAATGGGAAAAGGATCTAGGAGTGGAGTGGGAAGAGCACACACAGAGGAAAATATTTAGAATGGTACACGAAAATATTAGCATGCGTGAGGTAGAAATGAATTTTAAATGTTTGACAAGGTGGTATCTAACACCGGTGATAGAGCACAAGATGAGTGAGGAGAAGCAACCTTGGTGTTGGCGAGGGTGTGGAGGGTTGGGCACGATGTATCACATATGGTGGGAATGCTCAAAAATACAAGTATATTGGGAAAAAATTATAAATCAAATCACGAATATCACTGGAATGGAGATAGGATTGGATCCTGAAACCTGTCTTTTTCATAACTCAAAATTACCTGGAAATAAATATAGAGAACTTAGTATATTGTGCTACTTAAATGCAGCAAAAAGCCTGATTCCTAAGTTCTGGGGTAAAGTTGAAGCACCGAGGGAAGAGGACTGGATAAATAGAGTGGACCAGATTGCTAGACTGGAAAAACTTTATTATATACAGGAAGATAGGATGGTGACATATCATATGAAATGGGAGAAATGGGAGGAGTTCAAAGGGAAGGTAAAGGAAGGTACTGAGTAAGTAAGCATAAAGAAAAGGGTAAGAGAGGACAAAAAGAAAGGAAGGAAAAAGGGGAAGTGACAGGGAGAGAGAGAAAATATAGGAATTGGCCTTTCTTTCTTTCCTTTTCCTTTTCCAGGCCTCGGTTTCCAGAGGATATGAGATACAAGTAGATCAGATAGATGTCAGGGGTATTTTGAAGCGGGGTGGGAGGTGGGAGGGTTAAAAGGAAGGGAGTCATGGGGAGAAAATGATTTGAAATTAGTGTTTTATGAGATTTTGTAATGTTATATCTTACACTATGGAAATGTGTATTGTCTTACTTGAAAAATGAATAAATATTTAAATTAAAAAAAAAAAAAAAAAAAAAACCAAGCAGTCTGTAGTTATATCGTAAAGACTTTGATCCCTTTATAAATATGGGCACCACATTGGCCTTACGCTAATCCAATGGTAATATGCCAGTCATTAACCACTTGCCTACTGGGTGTTTAATAAATTAGGCTTCTCTATGTCCTCAGTAACCAGCTAAAAATTATCAAGTAAAAGGCCTACATGCTCAGACTTGACTTTTCTACTGTTAATATATTTGAAGAATTTTAGGGGGTTTGTCCTACTCTCTTTTGCAACCTGTTGTTGGTTTTCCACTTTTGTAGCCATTATTTATTTTTTACATATTCTGTTACATTCTATGTAACTTTCTGTGTAACTTTAAATGATAATAGTGTTCCTTCATTTTTATATTTTTAATAGTTTTTTTCTTATTATTTATAGCTATTTTAACTTTAGACATGAGCCACATAGGCTTTATTCTTAGCCTTTTAAACTTATTGCCCAGGGAATGTATTTTTCAGTGTGTTTCTGTATAGTCAATTTGAAGAATTTCTATTTCTGTTATGTGTTCTTTATTGACAACCTTACAGACTAAGTCTTAAAGAAGCAGCCCTAAACCAGGGAAATTTTGCTCTCATAAAATTAAGTGTTTTTATCTATCCAGTACGTGTTTGTTGTTTACAGCTAACATTAAATTAAATCATGTTGTATAGTGTACGGCTACCTTTATACACCTAAAGTGAACTTATCCTAGACTTAATTGTTAATGGAACCCCAAATATGGAAGCAAACGTGAAAAAAAGCAAATAAATGTGGCAAATGTGCAGTAAAAAATGTGCAAACTGTGACACACCAAAATACCCCATGAGTTACTTTGCCACATGTAGGGCAGTCCATTACAAATCAATGGCCTGCTCTATGCCATGTCATGGGAAAAAGGAGCAAAAAAACATGTGCTCCCATCTAGAAATGCTAGGGGGGGGTTTAAAGTCATTGCCAAACAAAATAAAGAAGGGGACATGGATGGATGAGTTTTTCTTGAAAGATAAAAATGAATTAAATCGCTTTTTTCAGTTTGTGGTGCTCAGGCACAGTTAAGTTTCACTTTATCCACTTGCCTACCGGGCACTTTCACTTCATTCCTGCCCAGGCCAATTTTCATCTTTCAGTGCTGTCACGCTTTGAATGACTATTGCGCTATCATGCAACACTGTGCACATATGAAATTTTTATCATTTTTTTGAGACATATAGAGCTTTCTTTTGGTGATATTTAATCACAACTAGATTTTTTTTTTTCTTAACAAACAAAAAAGGAGCAAACCTTTTGGAAAAAAAATGCTTTTGCTTAGTTTCTGTTATAAAATTTTGCAAACAGGTAATTTTTCTCCTTCATTGATGTACGCAGATGAGGCTGCACTGATGGCCACTGATATGCAGCACTGATGGACAGTGAAAGGCTGCACTGATGGGCACTGATGATAAGGCACTGATGAGGCTGCATTGATATGTGGCACTGATAGGAACTGACAGGTGGCACTGAAGGTCACTGATAGGTGGTACTGACTGGTGTCACTGATGGGAACTGACTGGAGGCACTGATGGATACTGACTGGTGGCATTGATGGACACTGACTGGCGGCACTGATGGACACTGGCAGCACTGATAGACACTTTTGAGACTGCGCTGATGGACAATGTTGGGGCTAGGGGCTGCACTGAACTGCCTCTGAATTTTGAAATACACTTGTTGATTACCGGCTCTCCTCTTTCCTCACACTGTGGCAGCGTGAAGAAAGTGCAACCGATAACCGGCAACTGTATTTACATTGTGATCAGCTGTTACATTGGGCACAGCTGATCATGTGGTAAAAGGACGCTGTGATTGGCCCTTTACCATGTCATGTGATCAGCTGTGTCCCACAGACAGAGAGACCACAGAGCTCGCTGGATGCGCACCCCCGGGGGCGCATGGGAGGCGCAGTTCTGAAGGACATCACATGACTCCCTCCCTGAACTAGACAACTACGCTGTAGCCGTCATTCAGCTATAGCCTGGTCATCAAGTGGTTAAAGTGTATGTCAGGCAAACAATAAAAAAAAACGTTTGGCTGGACTTTAAGATTAGAGTGCTATTTGTAAAAAAAAAAAATCAAATCAAGCAAGAATCAAGCCAACATATGTGAACAGTTGCCTATACTGTAGCATCACTACTTTTTCCTAATACTGATTCAATGTGTGTTTCAGATTCTACTACTGGAACTTCAGGAGACTGGGCAGCAGATATTGGCATCAAATTTTCTTACACCTATGAACTAAGAGATGAAGGCGACTATGGATTTGAGCTACCAGCTGATCAAATTCAGCCTACTTGTGAAGAAACATTTGTTTCAATGCTGTCAATATTTGAATATATAGATAAGCAATACCTAGGACCTCTTGATGAGGGTGATGGCGATGGTGATGGCGATGGTGATGGTGAACCCAATGGTGCAGTGGCTATAACTTCCCTTTGGCTTCTCTCACTTGCTGTCTGCATATACTGTGCTCTGATAAATTAGGAATGTTATTTATGCTTGTGGAAAGCAGTTTGCAGCATTCTATAGTAATGATGTAATTGCAAAATAAGGCATATTACCTTTTACTTTTGTAATTTAAGTAATATATTGTTAATCTAGTGTTTAATGTTTAAAGCTGAACTCTGAAAAACTAAAGGTCCTCCCTTACAGTGGGGCTGTGTCTGCCCACACTGCGAGGGATACAGTGTTAGTAAACATTGCTTGGTGACTTGCATCTAAAGATAAGCTTATAATAAAGCTTACCTGTAGGTACAACGAATATCTCCTGAACGTGCACCCTTTAGGAGATATTCACTATTTCTGCAGCCGGAGACATCACACTCGCATGTGCTCTGATGTGTACTGTGTACTTCTAAGTATGCTGTCCTTTCAGAGTGTTGTGCCACAGCCGTGGCTTCCGTGTACATGCACAGGAGTGACGTCATCACGGCTCAGCAATCAAGTTGCTGGAGCCCGCAAACCCAGAAAGAAGACCAGGTGAAGGTGGACGCCCTGTCGGCAGTGACAGCATGCCACTGGAGGGCTTCTTTATATGGGGAGTCTTTCATAATGTGCTGGTATGCCATACATGCTAGCATATTATGATATGGCTTACTAGATTGTCCCCTTCCGCAGGATCGTCTGCACACCAGCTAACTAAGGTCCTCTGATGTCATCAAGACCTATGCAAGGACCATAGCCCTAGACTAGATGTGAAGACACTGCAGGACAGTCTACTGCTTAAGCGGTGTGCCATTTGCTGGAGAAGTGGAGATTCAGGCTAGTAAAAGTGTTCTGAAGGCGGAGCTAAGCTCCACGATACCTACCTCTCTTCAACTGTCATATGTCTCTAGTTGGCGCTAGCATTTTCTATCCGGCTTCTTCCAGGTTCTGAGCTTTGAACATCTTCATTATCCGGTGCAGGATCATGTCACTATGTGCATATACAGGAGTGTAGTCATCCCAGGATACAGGCGTTGTGACAGAATGTAAACTGAGCGACTCTTGCACTGCTCAGTGTACATTCCAAAGAAGACTGCGAGCAGGCAGGTAGGTTTCTTTTATTGCAGAAGAAACATTGCAATTATACAAGCAGTTAACCCTTCCAGTGTGGGGTCAGCCCCACTGAAAGGGAGGACTTTTAGTTTTCCCAGAGTTCAGCTATAAAGCTTAGCTATTATTTTACAAATTTATGATGCATTAAATAGCATACAAATACATGGTCCATTCTTAAGAGTACAATATTTTATTAGCAGCATTTAAAATTGTGCATTATTTAATAATTTAGTGTAAGTCTACAGCTCTTCGGAAAGAACCAACCCTGCTGGTAACACCACCCCAGTCGCTGTATCTCCTGTACTCTCCAGGTCTCAAGTAGTACTGACGCCCTCTGTAGTTGGGCTCCTCATAGAAGATCCAGTGTCCTTCAAGAACATTGCATGAGTAGATGTCATGATAGCGGAATTTTTCAAATACTTGTGGGCAATCTTCAGTAAACTCCATCATCTGACCTTTGAAGTCTTCTCTCTCATATACCCTAATCTTACATGAAGTTTGCTGGAAGAGACATAAATGAATGTTAAACAGGTTTCTACTTTCAGAAAGAAGATGAAAACGTTTTGTACAGTGAGAGTTACTGTATTGAACCTAGCTGGTCAACCATATGGAAAGCTGCGCCTTCACTAAGGACGTTATGTGCATTACCTTTGAACTCTATATGCATTTTTATGAAAGTGCATCAAAGATGCAACAAGCATGATGTTTTTAACAGTCAACGTCTAAAACATGCATAAAACATACTTATGTGAATGGAGACCAATAAGCAATTTCCTGTGTGTGGTTGTGGTACAGTGCTTTGTTTTTTTTTTCTCAAAGCAGAGAACACATCATTAAAGTAAGCAAGATTTAGAATTTCAGTATTGTGTTCTGATAAAATAAAGATAACCATAAAGTTGAACCTCAAGTAGATACAAAAAGCACCGTTTACTGTAATTTGGATATGTAGCTTAAAAAATCATTGCATAAAAAATATTTGCACAAAAAGTCATTCCATATATTCAAATACAGCTGGTATAAATATCTAAATATGTCTTTACATCAGCTTGCCGGAATCCCATGCATAACAGAACTCGGAAGAGAGGAGGGACAAGCAATGTTAGCCAAATAGTCTCTGTTGCATTGTATACGTTGTCAGTCTAACACTGGTGACATGCTGGCAGGGCATAGGTATTATTTAATCAGTGTGCTGCTGGTCATGACTGTCCAATCAGGAAGCTGGAACAAGAGTGAAGAGATCACCGTATTCCTTACACTGGCTGCGCTTGTTTCCTGGATGTATCTGGTTCCAGTATTTATGAGTGGCATACTGTACCTAGAACACACATGTAGATATAACTTGGAGAAAAGTCTGAATGCATAAAAGAAAGTGGTGTCATACTTTTGACTGTGGTAGGGGTATGTGAATTACAAAATTGTCTGAAGAGAATCACAAATATTCTGCTGGGTAAAATCGTTCACATAAATGTATTTCAATTGTGCATTTATTTGTCCTGCGTTTACCTTTAAAATAATTGACTATTAACATAGTGTTGCACATGAAGAAAACCGATATTTTTAAATTAATAATGATTGTTTAAAATAAGGATTCTGGTAAATAAACTAAAATACATCAATCTTTTAAAGTCCACCATGAATTTGTCCCAGTGATCTGAAAGTACAAATCGTGTTACACTCATTGGGTGCATTTACTAAAGGAGTAGAGAGTGTTCACCTAGCAAAGTGAGGGTACATACCGCTGCATATTTTAAATGGTGTCTTTAATTTGTATTTTACGAGAAACCATACCAAGGATGCAGCAAGCTGGATTTTTTTTTAAGGTATCGCACTGGCAACAAACCTAAATACATAGACACAACAGGAAATAAGGGTAAATCTCCCCAATGTCAGGGGGAATTTCACCTCTGACACCAGAAAAACTGAATCATTTGAAGACATTTCCTCTAATCCTGTGACAAAACCAGAGACTTAGACTTACCCTCTATAACAGGGTTTTTCAACTAGGGTTCCTCCAGAGGTTGCCAGGGGTTCCTTGAGAAATGAGCAATTTTGCCTCTCAGGTAAGTTTCCACTGACACCACTGATCTTTTTAACAATCTGTAAAGGGGTAATTCTTCCCAATGACCACAAGTGTAAGGAGCATTCTTTCCACTGACCATCACACCAATGTATCATGAATTGTAGATAAAGCCGCTTTTAGCAGGGGTTCCCTGAGACCGGAAAGTTAAGCCAAGGGTTCCTCTGCGTTGAAAAGGTTGCGAAAGGCTGCTCTATAAACTACAAAAATGGTTATTTTAGTGCAGTTCCATGTTAAAGCCCAACTTTGGGCAAAAAAAAGATTTTCTCCTGCAGTGTGGCTGTGTCTGCACTGTAAGGGTTAACTGATCATTTTTTATGGGGGAGAGTAGAAAGGCTATACTGTATAGGTATATATACCTGTTTCTTAGTTTCACTGGTGAACAGCTCTCCCCCACAATCCAGCGGTGAGTTGTTCCTGATGTCCTTATGTCAAACAGCAGGACTTTGAGTTTGATAACATCAAGAGCAGTCCACCGAACAAGACAGGCAGGAGCCACAGGGATCGGTCTTGTGCAGGAGGATCAGGTAAGTATATCTCCGTTCTCCAATCCCCTTGTCAAAAATGAGCAGCTAACTTTTTATTTGCCCAGAGATGGGCTTTAAGCATTTGATAACTCTCTGTCTGTCATGGTTGTTTATTAAGTAACTTATTGATCTGGATAATGTGTGCAGTTTTGGCTAACAGAATATATATTAGTGGAAAACATTTAAGACTATCCAAAAAAAAGAACTGGGTATCCTGAAGGAATATATCAGTAAAATGTATTCATTTATACAATAAAAACTACCTATAGCCTCTCAATCTATAATTTACAAATGTTATAAGAATGCTTATGCATCTGTGTATAATATATATATATATATATATATATATATATATATACACACACACACACACACACATCATACATCACCTCTATTGGAGAGGCTGAAAAAAAATGTAATGATCCCCTTTAGAGAGGCTTTTCCTCTGAGGAGCCCAATAATTAATCCGATGGCCAAAAGGTCCTCTGATTACCCCAAAGTCCTGTACCACCAATGACACCTCCACTGCTGGTACATATGCTTCTTAACCTATCTCCCAAGAAGGAATTTTATGAGCTAATAAAGGACGCATTAGGTATCTGAACAAACAGCCATTTCTGCCCATTTTCAGGCATTCGCCAAAAATACATGGACATTGACAATGACACTCAAACTGAAAATGTTATATCTTGAGCATCTCCAGGTTAATGCTGTAGGAACTGTCTTGCTGTAGACAGTTTGGCAGGTTATTGGATCACATACAAGGGAAGATTGGAAACATTTGACCTGGAAGACAAACACAACCAACAAGCCTTATTTTAATGGTAGGGTCAAATTTCTGTAGGCTAAAGAGTGTTTAGCACACAAAGTGTGCTGCAGTACCATAATGATTCTAGCAATAATAAAAGGTGGGTGTTGTGTTCATGGCTTACTGACAAACACATTTATTAACCTCCCTGGCGGTATGATTATTTCCGATTTTTGGTGCTGAAAGCGGTACCATTTTTTTGCATGGAAATATGTATTTTTTTTATTGTAGGCTGTAATTTTTAGGAAAAACTCACTGAAATCTGTCCGAACAAGAGTCTAGTAAACATCCCGGGTATGATAAAATTTGAAACACAAAATCATAAATTATAATTTAATAAATAATCATAAAAATAATATAAAAATAATAAAAAATTTAATTCAATAATATAATCAAACCAAAAACACTGAAATGTGAAATAGAGCGCCAAGTTCGCACATCGCTGAGCAAAGTCGCAAAATCGTTTTCAGTTTCTGATGACGAATTTCCCCCACGAATCATTATCACTCAATTCTGCAAGTGGTTCTGATTTACTATCGCTGTTCTCTAGCTGATCTAAACCGTTTTTGACCTAAAGGGACACTTTTTGGACGCCATGGACATTTCTCAGTTTCCAGGCAGAAAGAATAGACAAAATGCAGGCAGGGCGCAGGACAAAGCACTAGGGACAATATGTATGTGAAATAGGTTGAAACAGCAATGTTTTACTGTGTAAAATGTAAAAAAAAAAAAATGACATTTTTTAAAATTTTTAAATTTCCCGCCGGCGGCGCCCGTACGTCCCGACGTCACAGGGACAGGACACAGAAGCCGGATGCCGGCATCGGCCGGAGGAGATGGCCGGGGACGCTGCAGGGGACACATCGTGGGAGCGCAGGGTAAGGTAAGTGAAGAACACTTGCCGGAGCAGTGCCGCATGGTATTCCCGAGTGTAGCTCGGGGTTACCGCTTTTGGTACTGAAATGTTACCCCGAGCTACACTCGGGAATACCGTCAGGGAGGTTAATACTGTTTTTTTTCTACAAAAGTGGGATTACAAGGTATCATTTGTAAATGAGGAATATTAATTTAGTTGCATAAGTACTGTCACACTTTTCCACTATTTTAAAGTGTTAAAACTCAAGTCTTCTTGATATTTTGGTTATGGATGGAATCATCCAATGGCTTCTAAAATATATTGACTCCAGTAAGAGAATCGCCCTGTTGTAAACCTCATCAATTGATATATTTGTATTGGCTTTTAAACAGAGTATTAATATGTGATGCCTATTTAACACTCCCTTGTCAATAACAATAGCACATTAAAGCAGACAGTATGCGAAAAAAAAACTCATTAGGGCATATTTCCTAAAACAGTTACCTGGGGAATAATCCTACAGGATCTGATGGAGTCCCCGAAGCCCAAGCATTGTTCAAAGTCGGGATATTCCCCTCTTTTTAAGAAAAACTGGCATCCCCTGTAGTTTGGAAACTCGTAGACCATCCAGTTTCCATGTTCAACCCGGATTGAACCACATCGGTTAAAGAAGGAAAGCAAGTCAGAGCTATCAGAGTTACACTCATAAGAGCGACCCTGAAAGTTCCTGTCCTCATAGAAGATGATCTGGCCAGAGATTATAGGAACAAGACAAAAAAACACAAATTATTTATCAAGATTTTATATAAAGTAGTATACTGTATGTAAACTAAAATGCAATTAAAACTGGCAATTGATATCAAGAAGACAAGACAGAAGGGAACATTTCTCATTTTATTGTACAGACAGCAATAAATAACCGCACAGAGGTTCTAACTCCTTCCCAGTTTTATTGCACTCTGTATTCCATTGGAGATCTTTGCTACTCACTTCTTTTCCTGGTGAAACATAAGCAAGTAAAGAAAGTTCCAAGCTTCCAACAAGAAAGATACAGCCAGCAATAAAAACATCCCAAAAATGTACCCTCACTTCCTTTTCTGATGACTTATTTAAACCTTTCCCTTCTCTCTCCTTATTAAAGCCCCACTCAGGGCAGGAGAAAAAAATTCTCTTGCAGTGGACCCCCCTCACTGCAAGGGTTAAATGCTTGTTAAGTCTAGGGATAAAGGAATAAGCTGTAATACCTACCTAATTCTTAGGCTTCCACTACTCTATAGCAACTTCTCGACATCTCTCTGTCCATCAGTCACACTCTGAACTCTGCATTGTATGTAAGGACAGCCAGAGACATCCCTAGGGTTGGTGTCACCCAATGTGGTAACATGTGGTGTCACCCCTCCAGAGAGGAAGGAGCGGTGCCAGTGTAGCGGTAAAATGAGTATCCCAATATGTATCCCCTGATGCAACTGCGCTTTAGCACAGAGCTGCCACAGTTAACCCCTTACAGGCTGCAAACCGCTGAAGCTGATCCCGCGGATCACTATGGGTTGAACCTATACCGAGTTAACTGATCTTGCAACCCATAGTGATCCATGGAATCAGCTTCAGCTAAAGTCAGAGATCGGCTTATTCGGCCTGAAACCGGCACATGCGCAGTTGCTTCAGGGGATACATATCTTCACGGGTCCGGGATACTCATTTTACCGCTACACTGGGGGCAGCTGTCACTGTGCCGGGAATCCGGGATCACCCCAATAACTGGCCAGGACCTTCACAGAGACCATAAGATAAGCTCTGCTGGCATCCTGCTCCTGCACCCCCTGTGATGGTGTCACCCGGTGCGGCCTGCACCCCCCTAGAGATGCCACTGAGGATAGCAAGGGCCCAACCAAAAACTTGAGCAAACTTGAGAGAAGAAGGGAGCTCTAGCTGCTAAAGGAGCAACGACTATGTATTACAGCTTATTCCTCTGTCCCAAGACTTAGGGTGGGAATGTGGTAATGGATGGGAATGTTAGAACCCTTGTTGAGTTTTTACTGCTATCTGGGTAAGAATAGAATTTTTGTCAAACTTGTACTTCTGTCTGTGCCTCTGTTGCATATTTCTCTTTCTTCCAGTCAGAAAGACAGGAAGTTAGGGTAACTCACCCTAATAGAGCTCAGAATAGTAGTAAAATTCTATACTTTCTCTACTCTATCAATAACTGGTTTGATATACATATAAAGAAATATTAAACCCAAAAGCAAACATTTATTATATTGCTGCTTAACAATTCTTAGATGTGATGGCTACATTAGTTTTCTTTTCTCTATTTTCATCTGGTGATTCAGGCAATAAGTCTGTTGTGTTTCAAAAGCTGAAACTCTCCACAGACTGTATCAGTTTACAGGGATTAAACAATCCATTTACCATTGGCAGGGGTGATTAAAAGGATGGGCTCTTATTTATTCATGTAAAACCTTTACCTAAAAAGGAAAACACTGTTTGCTGCAACTTATTATGAAGTGTAAGCTGGAGTTTGGCTTCAATTTATTATTGTATTGAAATCTGCTAACTCATTTAACACTACCCCAGCCCCCCTGACTGACAATGCTCAATGCTGTGCCCCCCGTGCTCCTTCATCCAGAGTGTGGGTACTCTAATACAGGGAAAAGACCCCTTATAGGACTTGGGACTTTGAAGGCATAAATATTTACCAAAAAAAGTTTTATAAAAAGTACAAGATTTTTATTGTGTCAAAAAATTATTTTGACCTGTAGACATACCATACAATACATCATCCAAAGTTATAGTACAGCATCACCATCAAAGTATAAATTGCATAAGGATACCCAGTATGACTATGTTTGACTAGCCATTATGTTTGTCTAGTCATACTAGGTATCCTTATTGTGCAATTTATACTTTGATGGTGATGCTGTACTATAACTTTGGATGATGTATTGTATGGTATGTCTACAGGTCAAAATAATTTTTTGACACAATAAAAAGCTTGTACTTTTTTAAAACTTTTTTTGGTATATATTAATGCCTTCAAAGTCCCAAGTCCTATAGGGGGTCTTTTCCCTTTATTTATGTTGTAATTCTGGGGATGTTGGCTACTGATCAGGAACCCCCTTTTCTTCTCTTTTTTGAAGTCTAATACAGGAGGTGTGTTACTGGCCAGATCATCAGGTGAGGGAAGAAAGCCAATGAAAAGAAAACTGAGGCAGCCACCACAACTAATGATTGATAAGCTACAGTATAATACCTTTTTGGTTTTGGTTTTAATAATGCTTCAAAACATACTTTTTTTCATGTAATGCATTTTTTGCATTTGATTGAGAATGATCTGCATCCTTGCTAAATATGTAAATTAACTATCTGCTTGTGTAGCAAAAGCTACAATTTTCCTACAGACCACCACCAGGGTCTCTCCCAGAGGATGTAAATCCCATTTAGGCCCGTTCACATCTATGGGTGCACAATGTAATCTGTGTTGGTGTGTGTTACATTTCTGGAATGTGCTAATGGAAATCCATGCAACAAACAACTCACATGACCATCAACACTCCACATACACCAGTAAGCACCTGAGCTGCAAAAAAAGAGGTCATATACTTTCTTGGTGTTTAGATGCAAGATGAGGGTCTACATATAACAGATGTGTACATACAGAAATACACATCCTGCAATGTGTGTGAACCAAATAAGGTAATTTTACCTCAATCTGCAGCTATATTAAAACTTTTATAAAATGATGGAATTGTTAACCTTTACCCTAATCATCTGTACAACAAAGAACCAACATTGTCTCTCTGTTCTTTACATGTTACTATATTTGTTGGAAAAAATTTCAATAAAGAATATTTGAATATAAAAAAGAAAAAAAAACTTTTATAAAAAGCGGGGAAACAAACTGTGTGTTCACTTTGTATAATGATCAAATCAAACATTTAATACAGAGTATTGGTGTTGTACACAAGCATACTATCATACTACTGGAAGGTATTACTTTTTTATATTTTACAGACGTAATAATGGTTCACATATGGGGTTTATATGGATTAAATTAAAATATTTGCAATAAATAGATTTCATATACAAAGATAATAACTATAAGAGCAAATCAGTAATCCACACAGAACTAATTAAAACTAAACTAAACTACTCACTATAACTAATCAAATCTGTGGTTAAAGTCAAACTAGTCATCTTTGTTTGAAACATCTTTTCGTGTGGCGTATAAAACTTCTTAGTATTTTGCAGACCATGTATGCTGCAATAATTATTTTATTTATTAGATGTAAACAGATACAAGGAAAGGTGTTTAAAATGATAAATATTATTAAAGAATATATATTATACTGTATAGTAAATCTTACCTTTCCCATTTTGGCTTGTTTACTGGTCTGCAAATCGCAGTGTTTTTTCTGGCAGTTGTCTCTTATATACTCTGCACAACTATAGGCTTTTAAAAAGTGCACAAAAAGCAATTGAGGCCCCTTTCTGTCAGTAGAGGTGAGCCAGCTCTGTCTGTGTTCTATAGGGTGACATGTATCCTTTGTACTTACCCATTGTTAGAGGGATTTTCATCTCATTGTTCATTAAGAAAAATAATCATGCGATGAATCCATCGATAAGATAGCAGAACAGCAAGGAACCACCAACGCATGCAATGGATGATTAAATCATGCGATAATTGCTCGCAAGATATCATACCTCGAAGTATAAATTTATAACTTCTGCATTAGGAATTTATGTAACTATAATTTAGATATGTTCTATGTCATATGTGCAGTCCATATAATTTTTGCAGGGGCATCTTACCACATATGTATTTATTTTGCATCACAGTTTTTTTTTTCTTTTAATACATGCATGGTATTGCATTTCTCAGCTCTGATTAAAAACCTTAAACTATTTTGATAAGCGTATTACCCTTCTTCTTGGATTCACTTATTCTAACTGCAATTCAAATTTTGATAAGCTGATAACCCTTCTGCCTTTTGGATTCACCTATTCCAACTACAATTAGAACCCTAATTTTAAATACTTTTCTAAAAATTAAATAAAATATATATGAACTTGAGTTCTTCTAGTTGTAGTAGTAAAATGTAAATTCTCCTTAAAAGAAACAGCAACCACAGAAGCTTGTTGCATAACAGAACGACCCAATATTTAATGGTCACAGGTGGCTCTACATAAAATATAAATAGACATTCAGGAACAAGAAGGTGTTTTACCTATTGATGAAGTGTTAAATGTATAGTTTTATTATATACATAGGTTGCTTTAGGCCTTGTTCACACCATACATGCATAAAAGTTGATGGAAAAAATGTGCAGTTTTGACATGTTCTTGTTCACACCATGTGCCGAGACAAGTATATTTATTATGTACATCTCTGCAAGGACACAAAGTAAACAACTGTTTTCTCTGTGTTCTGATAACACCAACCACTGGTACCACATGCTAATTTTTAAGTGCAGAGATATGTAAAATAAATTCTCATCAAGGGCAAGAAAAACCAATTGCTCTATACGGCAGGACAGTGGCTAAATGGTTAGCACTTCCGCCTGGCAGTACTAGGGTCATTGGTTCAAATGCCAACCACTGTACCACCTGCCTGGAGTTTGCATGTTCTCCCTGTGCTTGTGTGGGTTTCCTCCGGGTACGCCGGTTTCTTCCCATGCTCCAAAGACATGCTGGTAGGTGAATTGGCTCCTGTCTAAATTGACCCTAGTATGTTTATGAATGTGAGTTAGGGACCTTAGACTGTACACCCATTGAGGGTTAGGGACTGATGTGAATGTACAATATATATTTAAAAGCGCTGCGTAAATTGACGGCGCTATATAAGTACCTGAAATAAATAAATAAAAAATAAAGAAAATGTGTCCTGTTCACACCACAATCTTGATGTCAGGTCAGTTTTTTCTCCATGCATACACGTTACAGATTTCTGCATATGATATTAGTGTCATGGTGTGAATAGGGCACATAGAGAACAATTGTTTTCAATGTGCCCTTGCAGAAACAGGTGCAGAAAAACTCACGTCTCTGTACATGGTGTGAATGAGGCCTTGAAGTTGTTGTAAAGGTAAAATATTTCTTCTTCTGCATTAAAATAAAAAACAACAACTTTTAAATGCAGCTCTCCTCCACAGCCCACCCTACATACTCACATAAGCCTGATCTCGGTCCAGTGCTGTTCACATCTGCAATAGCTGTTCTCCCCTCTCTTGGCTCTCACAGTCTTGGCTGAGAGCAGCGGGAGCCATTGGCCAATTCCTAGTCACTTGGCAGAGGGAGGAGCCAGGAGCACCAGTGGGGGAATCTAGATGAGAAGGATCAGGGCAGCTCTGTTCAAAACCATTGTACAGAGCAGGTAAGTACTGCGTAACATGTTTGTTGTTTTAATGGAAAAAAAAAATCTTTAGCATCGCTTTAAGGAAAGAACAATATTTTCAATATTTCTTATTGATCTTAAAAATGTTTGGCTTTCTTTAAAGACTACATTTCTACAAGTATATAAATACATAATTTATATTCTGTTCAGAATGCAGATAGCTTGTCTTCCCAAAATGTCTATAATCTCTCCTAATGATGCAAATGTCCCTCTCTTTCTGCCAAAAGCGACCGCCATTTATTGAACATAATATACACATACTGTAAATGAAGTATAGCTTTATATTGGTGGTGTAATTAAATTTATTCAGAAAATGGAATGCTCTCTTATATATACAGTATACTGTATGCAGAGGCGTCACTAGGGTTGGTGTCACTCGGTGTGGTAACACATGGTGTCACCCCGGTCCCAGGCTCTGTGTTGGGAGATGGAAGGATGCCTTGTGCATGGACCGGCCAGTGATGTGTGATGCAGAGGGGCGGGGTCATTACCATTCATGGACTGACATGTAGCGTAGGAGCCGTCCAATAAGAGGGTGGGGGGCGGGCTCCGATCCTGTGTACGGGGGACAGTCTGGGTGTGAATTGGCTTGCAGCAGCCGCTGTGATCCCAGGGATTGGAACCCCCCCCCCACAAGGGGGCTGAAATCTCACCGCCCGCATGGCATGGCTGTTCCTGGGGCTGCAGGAGGGATGAGGAACCCTGGTACCCAGGTAGAAGACTGGGGACACTTCGCTCGGATGGATGCCACTGACAGCTCTTCTTTTCATTTTGGTGTCACTCCCTGTGATGGTGTCACCCGGTGCGGCTCGCATCCCCCACACCCCCTTAGTGACGCCACTGACTGTGTGGCTGTTTTTCAAATGTGCAAATATTCTTTGGAAGCTATAAGGACATGCAGTATACATTCAAATGTTTTATGTTTTATTATTATTTTTGAAAGATGACAAAATGATCCAATTCACAAGCAGTAGAGTAAATAAAAAAGGTAGAGCTGTTGTTCATCCTAGCCAATCCTTATTTGTGTTGAAATGTTTTAGTTCAGCTTTCAGAGCAAAAGGCAAAAAATTTACGGATATGAGCAATGAAGAGC
Source organism: Staurois parvus (assembly GCF_062004578.1). Lineage (NCBI taxonomy): Eukaryota > Metazoa > Chordata > Amphibia > Anura > Ranidae > Staurois > Staurois parvus. Next base: position 19,437,774 of record NW_028317807.1, read on the forward strand.
AGGGGCTACTAGGCTAATAAAGGTCATTAGGAGACATGTAAGGCTAGAACAAGCACACACAAAAAGCAAAATTTCGGAAATCCTGGTGCCAGGAAACAAGGCCATAGGCAACATATCTGCAACAGTGCTCACACTGGGAACCTGTGTATTTTCTTATAAAGAGCAGCATGTACCTGACTTCCATACATTATCCTCCATTTAAAAAGGCCACCAGTCCACCATAAAAATATCCAGTATTGTGAAGTATGATGGGGGAGGGGGGAATATGTGACAAGCAGGAAGCATTAGGAATCAGCAGATTGAAAAAGAATTGTCATGTGGCCCCCAGTATGGAGAAAGTACAAGTTAGTCGTCCACAAAACTTAAAAATTATTAAATATTTTGTTTCTGACAGGTAAATGAAAATGGTAGTCAGGTAATCTCAAAACACTGGAGGGCAGAGAACAAAGGAAGGCACATCTAAGGCAGGAGGGCAGGACAAACAACACTAGTATGTGTGCTGGTCTTTACATCCCTTCAATAGCTGGTATACACAGTTCAGAAGTGCATGAAAGTTCAAAAATACATCGGACCATCGGATGGCAGGAACACTCTAAGACCAAGGACAAAGTAAAAGAGAGCGAGATCGCCCTATTGTAAAATCGCTTATTATATCCAAATAATGTAAATACATTATACCCATGTTACATTGTTTTCCAGTCTCTAGACTTCATCCATAATTATTATTTCCTAAATTCATGTCAGGTGTGTCTTGTTCTTGCAGTCTTGACTGCATAAAGGAGTCTACACCTCCAAAACGTGTCGTCATTGCAACCCCAATACACTGTACGGCACCGCCTCTGTCACCAGCCAGGCACATGCTCAATGTGTCTCATATGTCTTGCAGTGTGGCAACGGCAGTTTCAGCGGTCTATGAAGGTCAGCTTGCCTTTCCTGCTTAACATGGTCATCTTCCCCATGGACTGGATTGGATTGGATTTTGTCTATATTATTTGAATAAAATAAACTATTTTACACAAGAGCGATCACACTATCTTCTGTATTGTCTTTGGTCTTAGAAGGGCACGACAGAAGCCTAAGAAGGTCAATTATAAATAGGGAAGAAAAGAACAGAATAATAGTAAAATAATTAGAAGGCCAAAATGAAAGAAAAAAGCATGGACAAAACTAGGCAAAACTGGAATTACTGCACAGAATTACAAGCACTGTGGGGTTGATTTACTAAAACTGGAGGTGCAGCTGTGTATGGTAGCCAATCAGCTTCTAACTTCAGCTTGTTCAATTAAGCATTTAACAATAAAACCTGGAAGATGATTGGTTTCTGTGTACAGCTGCACCAGACTTTGCACTCTCCAGTTTTAGTAGATCAACCCTTGTGTTTATGAAGCAATACAATAAGTCAAAATGGGATGAATGTTCTCAGTTTCTTTATGGATTTATTTCACTTTCAGTTTTTGCTGTTGTGTCTTCTTCAGTCTCAGCGATAGTTGATGTTTCTTGTCTTTCAGAACCCTGTAACAAAGCAAGAGTAGGAAAATTATATGTATTCAAAATTAGAATGGGGCCACAGCACACAAACTATTAATAAATGTATTTTTCTAACAAACTTCAAAAATTACTCAAAGAAAATAAAAACCTTACTATGGACAACTCCATTCACTTGTGACTTGTCCACTGACCTCCAATGTAGTACCAAAATGATACTACAATTTTAACTGTCTTTTTTCTCTAGCCATTAATATTAATTTTATTATTAGTTTCATTACTATTACTATAAATAATTTTGACTTTTTGTGTCTTTTTTTTCTAGCCATTATTAATAATATTATTATTAGTTTCATTATTATTTCTGATAAAAATTTTGACTTATAGAGAAGAGAGGTGTTAAAATGGTTTGCTATGGGTGTCAAATTATTATTATGTTATCAGGTCATTATATTTACATTAGGGGCCTTAAGGAACATCATAAGACATCTCAACGCCTTGCAGCCAGCCCCTTGGTTGATCCATGTACCAGAAATATGGCTGCATCTCTGTAGCTCTTGTCTCCACCAAAACTATGAAGGAATGCTGTGGGTCATTTATGAGAGAGCCAGTGACTTTGATGTCTCAGATTGGATTTACTTTCCTAGGTACTTGCTAACCACTTTTCACTTTTGTTCCCATTTATTCTGCTGCTGCTGCTGCTTATTGTCTGTTTTGACATTTCTTTTCTGTAAATATTTTCTTTCACAGATGCAGCCTAATATTTTAAATCAATATTCTGTATCACTAAATGCTTCAAATAAAAATTAAAGAATCCTTGCCTCTTTGAAGGAAGCTACCATATTTTAAAATGTCTGTTGCATCACTGTCTGGGCATGGCAGTGAGTATTGTTTCACAAACATTTCCAAAACAGAATTGCTACAGTGGATGCTATGAACAGTGCGTTGCCATTAAAACACACAGTGGCAACTATCGTTTAAGTGTGTAAAGAGTAAACTGTGGATTAAACCTGTCCTATGATATGCAACTCTAAGTCTGCTAACACTTGGATTGTTGTCCTAAGAGCTTGAAAATATCCAGTACACCCTATGCCAGTGTCTGCCACACAACCCCAAATATAATAGATCCAGACCCATTTTTAATATGTGGCTAAGGGTTCTTTTCATCAAATTATTCTTTTTTGTCCCAATGTACCTGCAGTGATTACATCCAATAGTTACAGTACATTTTTGTTACATCAGACCCCAGCACTTCATGCAAAAAATTTTATGGCTTTTCCAAGGTTTGTATTTATAAAGCAGTGAATGTGACTTTCTGCATAGTGGGACAGTTTACCATTTCTTTGAGGATATCTAATTCTTTCTGCAAGTTCTTTGCAGTGAAATGGTCAGTGTTTTATCCCATATGTCTAGTCTTCATGCAGTTCTGTTCTAGTATTTTGCTGGAATTGCAGGTCTTTTTTAACTTGAACAGTGCCATATCTATGTCCTAATGATTTACTGGTTAGTAGAAATAGCAGAAAGTGATAGAGAGGATTATTTTCTATCATTATTTTTTCTTTATATCCTTTGCCTGCTTTGTATAAGTCAATTGTCATTAATTTAAGATCCTCACTCAATGAGAAGCCTATGGTTGCTATAAAGTTTAGGAAACTCTGCTTAAAGCGGAGCTCCACCCAAAAGAGGGAGGTTCCGCTTTAAAGACTGGTCCCCCACTCCCCATTAATGATTGGCACCCTTGGGGAGCGGGTACCCAAAATTGACAGGTACCCGCTCCCTAGGCAATCAGAAGCAGAAGTTGTCCTCCCCCCCTCCCCATAGTCTTCCGGGACATGTACCAGGTCCCAGAAGACTACGAGACCATTCAGAAAGAGCAGCGCTACTCACGCATGCGCAGTGGACACCTGGCTGTGAAGCCACAAGCTGTCACGGTCGGGTGCCCACACTGAAGATGTAGGCTCCGAGAACACTGGCCGGCCGGTGAAATGGGCTGCAGGGAGGACACAGCGGGATCGAGGGACAGGTGAGTGGCTGTTTGTTAAAAGTCAGCAGCTACAGTTTTTGTAGCTGCTGACTTTTATTTATTTGAACTCTGCTTTAACTTGTCCTAGCAGAAAAACAGTCGTTGGTGATTAGTGTCTAAGCAATGTAATTCAGCTACCTGTTATTGCCACAAAACATAAACTGTTGATTGACCTTGAGAACAGGTTTGAAAAACTGATTTAGGGGATTTATTTATAGACTTGTCTTCACCTGAACTGAAGACCATTTAACAAGCCAGAAATATCTTAAAACCTTACAAAAATAAAAGCAGCAGAAAAATTAAAAAGTGTCTTATGCACATGCCCCAATTTATGTTTTATCCTAAACTTTTAAATTCAAAAAAATACATAGCAACTCTATATTATACAACTCTCAGTTTCTGCTAATTTCTTTTCACCAAAATGCATTTATCTAGGGCTGCCAAACCTTTACCTTCAATAGTCTGAGGGTCTGACTGCCTGAGCATATTGAAGCATTATGGAACATATAATCCTGTTATAAATTGGAAACTGGTGAATTGGCTTTAGGCTTGCATTTATGAAACCTAGTAAGTGTCAGTGGTGGTGCATTATCAGTGTTCTGAGTTATCAGAAAAGAGGAACTAGACTAGTAAATGAGAGGAGCAAGAAAATGTTTTCTGGACAAACCTTCATAAAGTATCAGGCTGCTATTAACACTCTTAAACACTGACTCCCATTGGAAGAAGTTGAAACATCTAAACAGTTGACGAAAGAGATCCCCAGATAAAGCAGAGTAAAGGATGTGAAATCACCTTACATCTTAATATTTTGTTAATATCTGAAAACAATTCAGCAAACAAGTTTACTTGTAACTATCAGTTTCATTGTGTGTAGGATTCAATGCATTAAACAGAAGTAAAAGATACTTTTTTCAAAATCAGATTTTTTTCAGCTGCATACAAGATGATAATACATCCTCATCTCCAGTAGAACTTGTAGTTAAGATATAGAGTATAGAGAAACAATGCTAGTTTATAAGATCTGAGAAATCAAGCAAATCTGCCAGAATAGAAACCTTTTTGGTCAGCCTGATGGAAAATTAAAGTTATACATAAATACTAATCACCTATTCCAATTGAAAATGGCAAGACTGGTAATGATCCAAAATTTAAGTATCTGCAGATGTCACCAAATAGCGATTGTTGGCAAAAAAAATTAATCAGAAGGTTGGACTTTTAACAATATTAATTTTCACAGTTATCCTACTCCTCATGAGTCAGCATTGATAATGCCCCTTCCACTTGCTCCACCACACCTCTACATAGCATCAAACAACCATATGTGTTTAGGAGTGCATTGAAAGACATAGGTGTCTACGGGTAAGCAGACCATATTTGCACATGCAACTGTCCTTGATATGTCTACAATATCTTTTTTCCTTTGTGAAGATCTAGTTTTCATAGCAAAAAGACCAAATATTAACCAAGCAGTATAATGTAGAGAAGAAGACATAAAGGGGTTGATTTACCAATTTTTCCTTAGCTTAGTGAATGTGGTGAGAACAATTATGTGCAAGGAAAATTAAAAAAATATATTTTTGCTTGCACATGATTAGATGATTGAAGTCAGCAGAGTTTCACCTAATTTACTAAGCTAAGCGTAAATTTCTTTACAAAGTACAAAGTGAACAGCTTATTTGCTTTTGGTTAATCAGACTCAAAGACCCTTACCAACCCTTGCCATAACTTCAGAGTTTATCTCAATGGCAGGAGTTGCTGAACAACAACAGTTGCTTTATCAGTTATGGTACGCTTTGAAGACTTGTTTTCTTTTTTATATTTTTGCAAAAATATCTTTCATTTTAATCATATCTGAAAATGCTAGACAAAAAACGTCATTACAAGGCTGCCCAAATTAAAAATAATCAGTTGAAAAAAAGCCTAAAATTACAGTAACTGGAGGACACACCATAGTAAATAAAAACATAGTTGTCCTACATGACTTCTGTAAGACGTTTAACCACTTTCAATAAAATGAGATTGCTGTTGTTTTCTTTTATATATAAAGTCATCACAATAACTGCCCAATACTCACAGATTCCTCATGATCTGTAGCTAGAACTTTTGAGTTTTGATCTTCAGTTGCACCATTTTCATTTCTATCTAGATACTTGCAAAATCTGGTACCTGAAAGAGAAAACAGGAGCCTATTCATACTTGCTTGCTTTCCTGCAGTAATACACTCTAAATGTGTATTTCACATAGAAATCCTATTGTTTTGTTTATGTGGCTAGTTCACATATATGCCCACAGTTAAGTGTGTATTTGTAAAGTGAAAATATAAAGGCCCAATACTAAACACACAGAGACTCTCAGGTATAGGTGTGAAGGGGACCCTTGGAGAAAAATAAGTTTGCATTTGGCAATTCAAAAAGGCAGCTATCTGTGAATAGCATTTTAAAATGCAGACTTTTCCTATTAATTGTATATGCTTTGAGGACACTAGGTACACCATTCTAGTACTGGGTATGGCCTCTTCTGACTTCAGAACAGTCTGAATTTTTCATGGATTCAATAAGGTTCTGGAAATGTTGCTCAAAGATTTCCTTCCAATCTGATGATAGCAAAAATATGGTTTGTGCAGATTTGTCATGTTCATGTTGCATTCCTACTTTCCATCTCACAGTGAAAGATCCTAATATCTACAAGTCAGAAATTGAGAATTGTCAGATCAGCCAACTTCTTTCTACTTTGGTTTCCCCATTTTGGTGAGACCATGTTCCCTTCTGTGTGTCATTCTAGTAAAAAAGAGATTATCAGAGCAGTTGTGAACCTCTATTTAGTTTGTACAAGCCTGATTCTTGTCCTTTTACCCTTGTCATTAACAAGCTGAATTTGCCCAAAAGATTAGAACTCACAGGAAGCTTGTTTTTCATTCTCTGTGAACTCTAAAGACTGTAGTGTTTGAAAATCCCATGCAGTCATCAGTTTCCAATATGTTGCAACCAGCATGCCTAGCACCAACAATCATATGGTCAGAGGTTCTTAGACCATGCATAAGCTGCTGGACCTCTTGAATGTATCTTCATATTCTATATATTGAGTCACATATTCTTGATTTCTTCTATGGCTATATGCATTAATAAGCATCTCTATCTATGAAGGACGCCACAGACTGCACACAAAGTACTATATAAAGTAATATATAAGTAAATTTTCTATGGGAAATGGCAGAAGTGTGATTACTGCAACTAGTCTCGTATTTGGTAAAAATAAAAAAGACATCAGCTTTCCACCAGTGTTTCATTTTGCACAGTAGTCAAGGTTTCAGAGGCAGAGCACCTGTAGTCTAAGTACCACTGTACAGGAAAGAACAAGAGTACATTTAGGTACTGGCAAAGTAATTGCAAGTAACTGGTTTAATTAATATTATTTTATCTAACTGGAATTAAGTTTCAATTATATTACTTTTATGGTTAATAAAAAGATGAAACACATATAGAGATTACATGGCAGTTATAACCTGACACACTGGGGTTGATTTACTAAAACTGAACCAATTGGCTTCCTGTTTTTTTGTCAAATTTTAATTGAACAAGCTGAAGTTAGAAGCTGATTGGCTACCATGCACAGCTGCACTCCCCAGTTTTAGTAAATCAACCTCAGTTTTATCTGACACTAACAGCATCATATAGATGATACACTGATGACAATGCAGCCTGAATGTGGTAGTTAATCTATAGCTTCAGGGCCTTGGGTTTGTGTCAATGACATTGATTTTATGGCCTAATTTGGACATCAGTTTGAGATACTTTTGGGATCCTTCAGAATTCATTAACAGGTTCATCTAATTTGCAGTTGACTATCTTCCTATTGCATTTGACCTCCCTCAAGCAATTTTGCATTTTTATAGACTTTCTGTACATGGGCATGCCAAACACCTTTTAAGCAAACAAAAGCCTATTGACACAAGCCCAGAGGCTCTTATTTTTTCAGTGAAGCCTATAGTCTGTATGTGATCTCTATGTCATAGCTGGAATAATGATCACATTATCAGGAATCACTCTAGCTGGTTCCTGATCATCAATGGGATCCTGAACTGTTAGCAAAGCAAAGATTGTGCACCATATGTGACACAAAGTATTGGCTAGTGGCTCTCAAAGGCGGTACATTTATAAACATATGTAATGCATGAGGCATTGTGCTGTGGAATTGCTGTGTGCTTTTAATATACCCCTATAACTGGTAAAATATCCCAAACAAGTAATTTGCTTCCACACTTACAATGCTTCAAAGCATGTCTTGCTGCTTGAGGTGCTGTCAGCATGGCAAATGGATGTAATGAGAGATTGAAGGGCTGAATCCAGTGACCCTGCAAATAAACAGTTTTATTATTAAATGACTGTTAGTCATGTCATTTTGTTATTTGCACTATATAGACTATAATGGCTAAAATGTGGAACATCCATAAGTTGCTAAAGTAAATGTAGCTAGCATAGAAAAATTAGACTGTCATTTTGCTGATCTAGTAGATCAGATTTAAAGAAAATCTAATCGGTTTATGAACAGCTTCAGAATGTCTATTGCAGATTCATTTTATTAAATATTCCAAATTAACTACATTGCAATGGCTCAGTTTTAACCATAAAAATGAAAGGACAAGGCATTGACAAGACCCTTTAGTTACTTTTTGGATTCATGCCTTTAGAAATCTTAAAACATGTTGATTTTTTTTCCTATGATATAGAACAATTGCAATTATCATGCGCAGCTCATATGACATATATGAGCACCAAAAGCTAAGGGGTCCGTTTAAAAAAAAAAAATAACCTAGTTGTCCAAACAATAATTTACATAAAAACAGAAAAAATGTATAAATTATATTTGAAGAAAAATGCTCACATTAAAATGTTATTCAAGACAGGATACACTTAATTATCCTTATCTGTGTTTCTCAAATCATAAACGTCAATGTTCACCAAGTACCTTTGGTGTAGGTCTCTTAATCTTCAGTGCCTTTTGTTCCAGGAATACTGTATATTCCCAGTACCTGCTAATAAGTATTTGTTTTCCAAATGATTCTGTCTTTAAATAACTAAAAGTCTTGACATCTTATGCATACATGACTTAAAATTTTCTAAAATTCAAGGAAGATATGATGAATTTACTAAGAAGCAATGGTACCATATCAACAGAATCCCTGGGATACTAATAGCGCTGTTTGAAAATCAGTGATCTATATGACTTAGCGAATGGCTAAAATTCAGTGCTGTATCAAACAAGAAAGCTTGAAATTAAAAGCGAAAAAACATATTTGTACTTTGTGTTTTTTTGTTTAGTTAACTTTGTTTAGTTAAATTCCTTGATATGACAATTGCTAGTTCATTTCTGATACACAAATGGACGTTAATTAGGACTATTAAAATTGTCATTGCATTACTGTTTTTATTATTATTTATATATTTTACAGATTTCTGTAGGTTTTTATATAAAAAACATGTTACTAAACAACTGAAGTGGATCTAAACTCTTACTGGATGACATGAAGGGGGAGATGTAATAAATCTGGTGCAGCTGTGCATGATAGCCAATCTGCCTCTAACTTCAGTTAGTTTAATTAAGCTTTGACAATAAAACCTGGAAGTGAATTGGTTTCTAATGCAGAGCACCAGATTTTGCACCATGAAGTACCACATATCAGAAACTAATTACTTTTTTTCCTACACTTGTTTCACCTATTTTTTTTACCTCTATGTGCTACTGATCTCTTCCAGCCTCTTCACAGCCACTTCTTGTCCACACGCATTTACACTAGTAGTGGATGCACGTCAATGCTCAGGGTGGTGAGCAATGGTAGAACGTGAACTTAAGCACAGAGACATATCAGCTCCACACCAGAAGTACATGTAACACAGTGACGACACAGGAAAGAATTTGGGAGATGAACAGTTCATTGTCCCTGTATTACAGGAAATGCCTGAAAAAGGACCCTAATGGCAGGATCACCAGGTATTATTTTAAAAAAAAGCTATAGATTCAAAAAAATATAAGCCAACTTCGTGAAATTACATAGTTATTTTTAATTCGATTTTAATGACTTGATTTGTTCACCTTTAACATCATTTAAAGCACTTTTAGGTTTTATTTTTTTTCTAACTAATAATTAAATAAATATTTGTTCTTTCTAAGAAAATATATTTGTGGTCATATACAGAGTTCGCTCTAGTTGTATTTTTTTTAACTTTTTTTTAGGCCTGTTGTCCTGTTTTACAAATACCTAGTAAAATGTTATTTAAAATTCCGACTGGTACCTTGCTTTAGAGTGCTCGAACCAGCTAGCACCGCTACCAATGGCTATTCACAAAATACCCTAATAAATCTGCTGACCCCATATATGACGCCTGACATAGTCTCTTTGTTTTCGGAATGCTACAAAGCGGATTTTTGCCTAAGCATTGACTACAGAAAGAAAATTCTCCAATAAAGCGTGACAGCCTGTGTAGGTCTCTTTTGCTGAGTAAACTACTTTATGTGATGGATACAACTAGCTTGCTGTATAACTGCCCTGTTCATACACAGAAGTATATAAGGGATCCCAAAGCCACTGTCAAAACAGTGTTCAGTCAAAGCGTTCTCTAACAGCAGAACAGCCAAGATGGGAAAGGTAACATAATTCACCTTGCTTTGCCTCAGTTACTACTTTATGACTAAAGTACAGCTAATGAATATGTGACATTAATTTTGCTGCAGATTTAAAGTTTTTTAAACTTGAAACAGTTCTAGCATAAAGTCAGATACTTAAAATAGGTGACAGTTTATATATTCCACTGACAGCAAGCAAAAATGTCTTAACTTGGATCTAGGGTAACAGACAAACCCACTGATGTATTATCATTACACCAGCATGAAATTAGTAAAGAAAAATAAAAAAAAAAATGTTTTCTGTAATAACAAGATTAGTAAATTGATTTAGTGCCTGGCCATGTAAACAATGACAAGGCAGACAATGGGATTCTCTGCAAAAGAATCCTGGAGGACTGACATCAACAGACTATTCAGGTACAGTCACTGATTGGCACCACAAAATGAACAGTCTCTTGAAGTCAGATCTTCTGCATAGTCACAGACCACACCAAGCACTAAACCAGTGCAAGATTTCAACTATTACAGACAAATGTAAGGTTTTGGTGTGTTTTATTAACTTAGTTGTATTGTGAACTCCGAAAATTTAATAACTATAGATAAAATTTTCACCATGTGTTTAAACTAACCAGAAAGTAAATATGGCATTGCTCCAGCGTAAATTTGGTAAGATGCCTTCACATATGAAAAGGGTTCAAAATGTTAAAGCAATGGGGTTGATTTACTAAAACTGGAGAGTGAAAAATCTGGTGCAGCTTTGCATGGTAGCCAAATCAGCTTCTAACATCAGCATGTTTAGTAAAAGAAAAATGGAAGCTGATTGGTTTCTAAGCAGAGCTACACTAGATTTTGCACTCTCCGGTTTTAGTAAATCATACAGGTTTAAACCTCTGATATTACCTACTGGATTAGAATGGTCATGTTCACTAAAGTAAATGTTGTTTTCGATTCTCATTGGCCCTTACTGCTGAAAATTATTGTCATTAGCAAGTTAAGTCATTGGTAAGTAATGTTCATTGTATCTTAGTGAATTTAGCCTATTATGTATCCATTTCCCACAGGTTGTGTGTTAGTTTAGATTTTTCACCAGGGCTCCAGTTTATACTACAGGAAGCTCAATGCAGCTAATGTTTTACTAACAATATTGATAACCGAACATCAAAATGGATAAATGGATGGATGAATTATCCTAATACATGACAATAGTATTTCAAAAGTATCAAAAAGTCTGACTGACATTGTTTTACTTGAACAGCACATTAACTAATAGAAAGCTGTGTTAATTAGAATGATTAATGTATTAAACACAAAAACAACATGCCAAATCTGCTGAAAATTATCATACTATGGTATATTTCAATGTAGGTTTCAAAAATATAGTTTGATTTTGACCAATGTTTCAATGCTTTTGTTTTCAAATATTAGATCATCTTCTATGAGGACAGGAACTTCCAGGGCCGCTCATATGAGTGCAGCTCTGATTGTTCTGACCTCCACTCTTACTTCAATCGCTGCAACTCCATCCGCGTGGAAAATGGAAACTGGATGCTTTATGAGCATCCCAACTACACTGGACACCAATATTTCCTGAGGAGGGGAGAGTATCCTGACTTCCAGCAATGGCTGGGATTCAATGACTCCATCAGATCTTGCCGCATCATCCCTCAGGTATGTCTCCTTTTGATAATTCAATAAATCTACTTACCAAAGAGACCATAAGGTTTATTATTTTCTCTGTAGTTTCTTGGAAGAACTTGCAAGTGAAATGCAAATGCTGCCATTGTCACAGACTTCCTTTTAAGTGAAACATGCTCATCAGTTCAGACTTAGTTTTGTTAATAATCCCTACTCAAACTGGTAACAAAAACTGCAACAGACCATGTGACTGCTGCTGGATCAGGAAACACAAGGGGCACAGAATTGTCTAGTTACACAGTGATTTATGTAGGTAGAAATAGCACATATATACACATTTCAGAAATATCTATACAATTGCTATGAATGCAATTAATATTCTTTATGACTTACCTGAAAGATGGAGATTAGGGAGCCTTGCCACCTAGGCAAGCTGTTGTTTTTACCATTTGGTTAAACCAGTTTACACAGTAGTGTGTGTGCGTGTGTGTGTTTGTAGAAGTAGACAGTAAGAGGAAATGTGGGTGTAAATCAAAGTCAGGAATGCCCTTGCTCATTGTGCGCAGCAGGAAAAAGGCACATGGACATAAGATCAACTAAGTTCCATCTATACCTTGCATTTAGGTATACTGGAAAAATCTTGGATTTTTGGTGCATAGTCCTGCATTTTCCAATTCAATTGAACAGGGTCTTTCAGTGGAGTTTCCATTTTAAAAAATCTCATTATCGTCACTTGTTACTATTTCCCAAATGCTGTTCAGTAATGTACAACAATTGCAAATGTTGTACTAATCTAGTGCCAGGTTATGTACCACCTTTCCATACTCCTACAATGCCAGTTAAAATCAGAGCAGAGTTTTCATATGTGCTATCCCCTCATAATGACCCCAAGATGACAAATATGTTGCTCTTCTAAAAAAGAGCTGACACCATCTCTTCCAAAATGACTCTCGATCTAATAGAAGCAGACATAACCTGCTGAATAAATCTGTACTTTCCAACTAGAGCTTGTAACTGGTATTTAATACCAAAGTATGAATGTTCATTAACAAGAAAGCCCTAAAAAGAATCCTGGGTTTTGGCTTGAACAATAGATACAGGAACAATATAAAAGAGTGCTGCATTGGCCCAAAAAAATGACACAGTACACCACTTTTTTCTCATCAAGCAGAACAGTACTTCAAAATGAATGAGTTATTTCTCCACAAGACACTACATAACATATTTAGTTTTGTGTATATGTATTGTGTGTGGGTAGGTAGGTTTTTGTATTAAAAAAATATATTTTTGGGGACAAGCAATATAATGTCTAGTAATGCAGTATACACTATTTAAATACACTTACCTTTTTGAAAATAAGTTTAAAATTAATTTTGGACAAAAAAACATGAATCCACACTGAAGAAAATAGAATGAGGCAACCCAACAACAGTAGCACAATAACCTTTTGTGGATCAAAGAAAAATGTCATAACTCACATAACTTTTTAAGCACATTTGAAAGTAAGCATCCTCAGTTTCTTACATTTCCTTTTAAATGTAAAATATATTGTTCTTTAATATTTCAGCAACGTGGTTCCTACAGAATAAGGATCTATGAAAGAGAAGACTTCAGAGGAGAGAGCATGGAGTTTGTAGATGATTGCCCTTCTGTCCATGAGCGTTTCAATTATCATGACATCTACTCTTGCAATGTCTTGGATGGCCACTGGATCTTCTATGAGCTGCCCAACTACAGAGGTCGCCAGTACTACCTGAGACCAGGAGAGTACAGAAGATACACTGACTGGGGTTCTGTCAATGCCAGAGTTGGCTCCTTAAGACGTGTTAGAGAAAACTATTAAACTCAGCTTGAGTAAATGCTTTAAATAAAGAAAAATATGGTCATTTAAAAATCTTCAGTGATTTTTTTTTGAGTATTTAGTATTGCATAATTTCATTGTATTATTGGGAAACAAGGGGAAGAATCTTGCTCTAGCATTTATGTATACACAGGACTTTTACCACAAAACGTAAAGGAAGCATTGGTCATAGGCTTGAATAAGCTAAAGTGAAGAACCTGAAAATTGCTGACTGCAACAAAGACATTGCAAGCAATCCTGTAGCTGGGGAAGACTATGCACAATCATAATACATAGAAAATATTCATATATTGTAAGTTTTAGTACAAATCTAACTTCAAATATAGCTTCATTGAACAGCTATGAAATGTACCTTGGCAGAACTATGCAGGTGTGTTGTTGAAGGCTTGCTTCCATATATTTCAAAGACATCCTCCACTGGCAAGCTATGCTGTCAAATATTAAGCAAGTTTTTTTAACTGGTAAGTTTGTGACAATAGTGTATTCAAAGCACACTCGGTATTCAATACATTTTTTTATTTTAAAAGCATGTATACAAAATGGTGTAACGTTTGCACTTCCACTCAAAGAAGCTCACAATACAGTACTCCCCCTGCCTATGTCTCCCCTTTCCCCAGAGAGACTTATCCCTTTCTGTTCAAGCATCATTCAGGGTCATCATCTATTATCTAGACTAGGATTCTGTCCTAAGGATGATGAAATCGTGAATATAATGGCCTGAGCAAAAGCTTTTATGCTTTTGGTTGTTTATACACATGCTGTCTGAAAAAGCGGCTGTTGTCTCTCAATGTGTTACTCACCAGAAAGTTACAAAAGTTTGACTGTGTGATAGCTCCACCAGCTGCTCCTGCACTTCTGCCAGCGTGCCATCTGCCAGCTGCTCCTGCACTTCTGCCAGTGTGCCATCCACCAGCTGCTCCTGCACTTCCACCAGTGCGCCATCTGCCAACATGCCATCTGCCAGCTGCTCCTGCACCTCTGCCAGTGTGCCATCCACCAACTGCTCCTGAACTTCTGCCAGCGTGCCATCCGCCAGCTGCTTCTGCACTTCTGCCAACGTGCCATCCACCAGCTGCTTCTGCACTTCTACTAGTGCACCATCTGCCAACGTGTCATCTGCCAGCTGCTCCTGCACTTCTGCCAGTGTGCCATCCACCAGTTGCTCCTGCATCACAGACACACATCAACATCCATCTGCAGAAGTCCTACCAGGCACTTGTGCACCTCCGTGCTCCAGCCCTCCCTGTTACTCTACCAGGGTCCCCGAGCCAAAGCTGCAAGGGAGGCCTTCCTCTGCACTCCAGGTTCTACCACCAGGTACATTACAAAAACACTCAAGCAATGGAACTAAAAGCACAGCTGCCATAGTAGTAGCTTGCCATAATTTCTGTATTTCATAAAGCAAAGCTGGGTGGTTAGTGCCTTTATTATACTTCCATTGTTCCAACTCTTTGCTAAGGAGTTTTAAAAAAAAAAAAAAATCAGCATTCTGGATATTTTGATCCATGATCCTTTCTTTTGGCTTTAGTAAAACAAAACAATCTTCTCATTGCACAAATGTCAATTGGAAGGGGCAACTGTTGATCTTGCCACAAATATTGTAAGCTGCTAACTTCCTGTGCTTTATACCTATGCACAAGGAGGGGTTATGAAGATAAGGAAGAGGAGAGGAAATGACGAGAGGCCTGTGTTCTTTGTAATGAACCAGAAATGAAGTAGACAGGGCTGTCAACATGTGGCTTTGAATTCAGAGTTGTCATGTCAAAGATGAATGGAAAAACACACTGTATTTCTGGCCCATCAACAATTATTTTTCTGTCAGTGATTCATGTAGGTACCTTTTTAGGCCTCCACCACTGGAAGGTTGATCGTGTGTCATTCTAAGGAGCCTGTCCTCATTACATGAAGATGCACTGACAGAAAAGGAGAAGCCACACATCAATGATTTCAGTCAGCTCAGTAAATGTTTTATTCAGCCAAAAAAAAACAACACAACTTATACCCACCAGGAGACTGCCCGTCTTTGACATGTTTCATCCTTACAGGCTTAATCATAGAGATGAGGAAGGTCTGAAGGAGGAGCGATTAATTACGATGATCAATTCAATATTCACAAGGAATATTTATGCAAACTAAGGACAGAACTGATTCAAAAGATACTAAACAGACCATACTACTTATGCCACACAAAATATAAAACAGGGACACAAGAAACTCATAGAAGAAATTCATTTTTTTTTAAGTAATATGTATCACAATCCACTTATAAAAAATTAATTTTGGGGTGTGCGTGTCCAATTTAAAAATCCAAAACACTTCATGTCTACTCAAAGAGGAAAACCGGTCTCCTTCCCTAATCGGACAGTCCATTCTTTCTATGATCTGAACTCTGAAAGCGTCTTTACTAGACATCAAACAGAATGTACACAGGTGTCTGACAATTCTGGATGGAGACAGAGACTTTGTTCAAAGGGGTGCACTTTTTGGCAAGAAGAGCACCAACATTGGGTAGTATTCTATCCCCAAGCTTGTTTCCAAAGAAACAGAACTGCTTTTATACAGAACACTTACAAAGGTAGCTAGAAATTTTGTAGAGCAGGAAGATGAGAAGTGTTTTGGATTTTTAAACTGGGCATTTGAATCTCAAAAGGAATGAATTATGAGTGGGATGTAACATGTTATTATAAATAATCACTTCTAGGAGTTTCAGCATTCCTGTTTTCTTCCCCTAAAACGATACGAGGGGCGTTCAAGTTAAACCGGGACTTTTAATATTACAGATATAAAAAGGGATGATAGCGTGGCGGTACTACATGCAGTAGAAAGTGGCAATTGTGTCCTATTACTGATACAGTGGGGATCGAAAGTTTGGGCACCCCAGCTAAAAATTTGTATTAATGTGCATAAAGAAGCCAAGGAAAGATGGAAAAATCTCCAAAAGGCATCAAATTACAGATTAGACATTCTTATAATATGTCAACAAAAGTTAGATTTTATTTCCATCATTTACACTTTCAAAAAAACAGAAAACAAAAAAATGGCATCTGCAAAAGTTTGGGCACCCTGCAGAGTTAATATCTTGTACTGCCCCCCTTGGCAAGAATCACAGCTTGTAAACGCTTTTTGTAGCCAGCCAAGAGTCTTTCAATTCTTGTTTGAGGTATTTTTGCCAATTCTTCCTTACAAAAGTCTTCCAGTTCTTTGAGATTTCTGGGCTGTCTGTCACGCACTGCTCTTTTAAGGTCTATCCATAGATTTTCAATTATGTTGAGGTCAGGAGATTGTGAAGGCCATGGCAAAACCTTCAGTTTACGCCTCTTGATGTAATCCCCCGTGGATTTCGAGGTGTGTTTAGGATCATTATCCATTTGTAGAAGCCATCCTCTCTTTAACTTCAGCTTTTTCACAGATGGCATCAAGTTACCATCCAAAATTTGCTGAAATTTTATTGAATCCATTTTTCCTTCTACTCGTGAGATGTTCCCTGTGCCACTGGCTGCAACACAACCCCAAAGCATGATTGATCCAACCCCATGCTTAACAGTTGGACAGAGGTTCTTTTCATTAAATTCTGTGCCCCTTCTTCTCCAAACGTACCTTTGCTCATTCCGGCCAAAAAGTTCAATTTTAACCTCATCGGTCCACAGAACTTGTCTCCAAAATGCATCAGGCTTGTCTATATGTTCATTTGCAAAGTTCAAACGATGATTTTTGTGGTGAGGACGTAGAAGAGGTTTTCTTCTGATGACTCTTCCATGAAGACCATATTTGTACAAGTATCTCTTTATAGTGGAATAGTGTACCACAACTCCAGTGTCTGCCAGATCTTTCTGGAGGGATCATGCAGTCAAACGTGGGTTTTGAATTGTTTTTCTCACAATCCTGCGAGCTGTTCTGTCTGATATTTTTCTTGGTCTTCCAGATCTTGCTTTAACTTCCACTGTTCCTGATGACTGCCATTTCTTAATTACATTCCGAACAGAGGATGTTGACATCTGAAAACGCTTTGCTATCTTCTTATAGCCTTCTCCAGCTTTGTGAGCGTCAACTATTTTCAGTTTCAGTTTTCTAGACAACTGTTTAGAAGAACCCATGGTGCTGATTGTTGGGGCAAGGTCAGATGAGTCTGGGCATTTAAAACCTTTGAGATTGACATCACCTGGTGTTCCCAGACGATGATTGAGAACAATCCATGACACTGGCAGGTCTCAGCTTGGCAAAGGGGGCAGTGCATGCTATAAATTCTGCAGGGTGCCCAAACTTTTGCAGACGCCATTTTTTTGTTTTCTGTTATTTTGAAAGTGTAAATGATGGAAATAAAATCTAACTTTTGTTGACATATTATAAGAATGTCTAATCTGTAATTTGATGCCTTTTGGAGATTTTTCCATCTTTCCTTGGCTTCTTTATGCACATTAATGCAAATTTTTAGCTGGGGTGCCCAAACTTTCGATCCCCACTGTAGGTGACGCATATGTTGTGGGCCAGTCCAGAGACTGTTAATCAAGATAGCAGACAACAGTGTTAGTGCATGCATGGAACAGTGCATGGTGATGAAGTTTCTTATAAACAAAGGTGTAAAACCCATGGATATCTACAGAAGACTTCAAGCACAGTATGGTGATGAAACGCTCAGCCACAGTAAGACATTTGAATGGTGTAAACATTTCAAAGATGGCCGTACTCCTGTCGGTGATGATCCTGCACACATGGTGGTTCCCAGCCCACAGCAGTCAGTCATTCCTGTGAACATTCAGCATGTTGAATGCTTAGTCCTGGATAATCGACATATAACCTGTCATGAAATTGCATAAGAGACAAATCTTTCTGTGGGAACGGTGAACACAAGCATTCATGAACTGTCGTAGGATTTTTCAGATGCATTGACATATCTTCTATGCCAAAGCTTTCCAGGCATTAGTTAAATGTTGGGATAAGTGTACAAATGTAGCAGGGGAGTATGTAAAAAAATAAATGCAATTTTCACTCCTTGAAATTTGTTTTTTTATTATATAAACACAAAAGTCCTAGTTTGACTTGAATGCCCCTCATAAAAGATATTTTAAGATTCTTGGAGGGACATATAGAATGTGGCAAGAATTTGTATTAAGCTACATATATTGTACTGCATGCATCTGTAGTTGAGATCTCTTTTGTATCCTCTTCACCTGTTGTATCCTTAGTTTTCTTAATTATTTGTTATTTAGTGGTATTTAATGAATCAAGCTGAATAATTTCTATCATTAAGCCTGTAAGGGTGAAACATGTCAGAGAGGGGTGGTCTTCATGTGGGGATAAGCTGCGTTGCTTTTATGGCTGAATAGAAAAATTGACTAAGCCGAGTGATGTCATTGGTGTGCAGCTTTTCTGTTAGTTATTTTTCTGTACTTTTAGTGTGTTTAAAGGGATAACAGATGTGAAAATATGCATGTATTATAGAGCTGTAAAAATATGTTTTTCTTTATTGTGCCATGTTTTAATATAAAATTCACATATCTCTTACCATTAGCATTCCTGCAAAAGAAGACAGAATCATAGCTTCTCTTTCCATCCGGTTAGGGTATTTATGTTGATTTAATGCTAGCTTGCTATGGAAGAAAACATATTTAAGTTTACTGTTACTAATGCTGAGTAGGTTAGTTATGCAGTAACTTGGGTGCAGTTTTGAAAAGTGCAATTTAACATGTAGAAATCCTGTACTGTACACCATTAACTCTACATAGTGTTATTCAATAAAGGAGAACTAGAAGAGTGAACCTTCTATACACTTGACCCAATAACTGAAACCTACATCAACAACCCAGTTTTAAACTTTCTTGTACCCATGCTCTGACTGAAACCAAAACCAAAACTCTTCCCCAAACCTATTTTTACCTGCCATGGTTAAAAAAAAATCACAAACTTAATCAGAACATAGTTTTTGTTGTTTTATTTTTTTAAAAATAAGACCTGAATATTGTTCCTACCCCTTCTATCTTACATGTGGGTAGTTTGTGCATTAGAAATGCTTGTGGCATTCAATATATTGGATGAATGAAAAGGTCCCTGTGGAAAAGAATCAGGGAACATGTGCAAAACATTTCAAGTGTTTTGAAAACCATAGTATATCTAGGCATTTTGCCACTGTTCATAACAAAGATCCATCTTCTTTACAATTTTGAGGAATAGAAAAATACCATCCGCATTGGAGGGGTAGTAATAAAATTGTGTCTTTAGTCAACGTGAATATTACTGGATATACGAGTTACAGACCTTACTCCTGTCAGGTCATAATGTGGAATTTGTTACCAATTGTTTTATAAGCGTTTTTAGTTTTAATTATTAAAACTAGTAGATGGTGTTAATTGGGTTTAGGAGATGTTTATTTTATAGCATATTTATTTAAGCGTAGATGGTGCGCTATGATATTTCATTAACCACCTCCCGTCTGGCCGTTGTATATAAACGGCTAGTCGGTGGCACTGCAGGGTCAGGTGGCCGTTTATAAACGGCCTCCCTGCACCCTGCTTGTGTGCGCTCCCTGGGAGCGCGCAGCACCGCGATCCGGTGCCCGCTGTGTCCTCCGGACACAGTGAAACACCGATCGTCAGACGGGACCTCTGTATGAGGTCCAGATCATGTGATCACTGATTGGCCAATCAGTGATCACATGCAAAGTAGTAAGCAAGATGTCACTTGTGACATAATTGCTTACTACGTGTGAAATCTGTGAATGATCACAGAGGTCACATGGTACAAGGCTATTCACAACAGCCTTGTACCATGTGACAAGCTGTGACCAATCACAGCTCACTCAGTAGTTCTCAATGGCTGCAAGAATGCAGACAGAGAGAAAGAGAAATGATTGCTTTTACATCCTATATGGGTGTAAAAGCAATCAGTGTAAAAAAAAAAAAAAATCTTCATCACCCCCCACAAGTAGTACAGTGTCACCATGGTGACACTGTACTGCTAGAGTGACAGTATGTAAAAAAATAAATAATAATATAAAACAATAAAATAAAAATGTAAACAAAAATGTTAAAAATTATAATTTTTGATTATAAACGAATTTGGCTTTTTTTTTTTTTTTACTAAAAAGATAACGGAATAAGTTTTGGCCAGGATTTATGATGAAATATTATTTATTTGAAAAATTTTATAAGAAAAACACTTTTTTTCAAAATTTTTGGACATTTTCATTTACATAGCAAAAAAATAAAAATCCCAGCGGTGAATAAATGCCACCAAAATAAAGTTTTATCTGTCTCAAAAAAATGGTAAAAAATTCATATGGGTAAAGTGTTGCATGACCGCGCAATTGTCATTCAAAGTGTGATAGCGCTGAAAGCTGAAAATTGCCCTGGACAGGAAGGGGGTAAAAGTGTCCGGACAGGAAGTGGTTAATAAAACTAATATAACTAAATGTTTTTTAAACTATTTTAGCTGAGAGATTTTATGCATTATTTATGTATACCAGTAGATGGAGTAGTGAGTCATTAGTGAATTTTTAGTAATTGCTAATTACCATATATCTGGTTTTAAGCATTAGTAGATTTTATGTTTGTTAGTTATAAGGTGTTCTTTTAATAAGCACTGTAATTAAGTGCAGGATGTATTTTATTAGCGGTTATATAGATTGTTTTGGCTGGTCCGGATACCATAGAGACATACTTGTATATATCCTTAAATAGCTCCTTCCTCTACTTCTCCCTTTAGTTATTATATTGCTGCTGTTTTTTTTGTATTACTGTTTTACTTGCAATGCAAACTGTTGATATCTACAATTATAATAATTTACACTGGTTTATGCTAAACTGCAAGTAACACAATATTCACAGTACAGAAATATACTTAAAATACTTACATTCTTTCTTTTTTAAGTGCCTCCTTGTTACTGGAAGAACTAAGCCATTGCAGTGCAACACCAATAGCCAGATCATAATGGGCCTAAAAGTAAACAAGTCTAATGTGATTAAAGTGTATGTAAAGGCAAAACTTGTTTTATTTGCCAATCCCTCCACTGGCTTCCCGTTGCGCAACGGATAAAATTCAAAACACTAACAATAACGTATAAAGCCATTTATAACTCTGCCCCAAATTACATCACCGATCTTGTCTCTAAATATCACCCAAACCGTACTCTCCGCTCCTCGCAAGTCCTCCTACGCTCTAGCCCCCTTGTCTCTTCCTCCCATGCTCATCTCCAGGACTTTTACAGAGCTTCCCCCATCCTCTGGAACTCTCTACCCCAATTTATCAGACTATTGCCTACTCTGCTCACTTTTAGGCGATCTCTGAAAACCTATCTCTTCAGGGAAGCCTATCCTGACCTAAGCTAATAATGGAATCTTCTACTCTTCCAACCAGTCCATCCCCCACAGTTACTACCTTTTGTACCACTAGCCCCACCCTCCTAGATTGTAAGCTCCAAGGAGCAGGGCCCTCAAATCCCTCTTGTATTGAACTGTATTGTCTCCCGTTATATTGTAAAGCGCTGAGCAAACTGTTGACGCTATATAAATCCTGTATAGTAATAATAGTAATTTTCAGTTTTGGATAGTTTTGAGTAGTAAGACCCTTTGTAAAGTTGTTATTCCTACTTGTATATTCAGTGGGAATATTCACCAGCTATTCATATTAATGATCATGGTCATTAAGGCAGAAAGTGAGGGGAAATGTAAAAGTTTACATAGGCTTGTCACGCTGTCAGGGCTTGCGTGTATCTATGAAGCCAAAAGCTATGCTTGGGGCCTCCCAAGGTGGACAGGTTCTGGCAGAGATACCAGACTAATCATGTACCATGTTTGACCTGACAATGGTGACTACATCGAACTTACACTGCACAGGAGAAAAGCCTGGCAATTTACTTCTATATTATGCCAAAAAAACTGGATGATGATGAAAAAATTAAGAGCACTGTCGTATAGTGCTGAAAGATGGTCCCCTAGGTCAGAAGGCACTCATCATGCTACTAGGGAAGAGCTGATGGTCACCAAGAATAAGCCTGGTAATTATGAAGCTGATGGATCAAAGCTTACAGGATGTCATGATGTTGATGTTGCTGGACAGAAAAGGGAGATCAAAAGCTGTAAAGACTTTATCACCATAGGAACATGGAACATAGGTAGTATGAACCAAAGAAAATTAGAAATGATTAAAGATCAAATGGGTAAAGCCAACATCAATTTATTAGCAGTCAGTGAACTCAAATGAACAGAACATGGACACTTTAAATCAAAGGAACATTGGGTATGCTACTCTGGTCATGAAACTTATAGGAAAAACAGTGTGGCATTTATTCTCAACAATAAGCTCTCAAAGACCGTACTAAAATACATTACTATCAGTTATAGAGTCGTCTACAGGGAAGTCCGATCAATGTCACCCTGATCCAAGTGTATGCTCCAACAACAGATACAGAAGTGGAGGATGTAGAGGGGGAGGGGCCTGAACATGGTGCTGACAGGGCGCACAGACTAGGTGCTCCTGATCCCTGCCGAAGAAAATAAATGAGTCGGGCTGTTCGATCACTTGCCTGATCGCTTGCAGCCCCCCCCCCCGCCTTACCCGTTCCACCACCTGACAGCAAGTCCCCGGGTTGGTGTGGAGCCAAGGGTGACAATACACTTTTACATGCTAATAGCTACCATCCAAGGAGCTTAAAACAGGGAATACCTATTGGCCAGTTTCAGAGAATAAAAAGGAACTGTACAGAAGAAGCTGAATATAGAAATGAATCTATTCAGCTCTACAAGAGGTTTAGGGAAAGAGGTTACTCACATAGAACCCTAAGAAGAGCAAAAAGAAGAGCTCTTGGTAGAACAAGAGAGGAGCTTATAAATAAACCAAAATCAAAGCCAGGGGCGAACTCGGTAAATCAACCGGTAAGATTCATAACTAAATTTGGACAACAATGGGATGAAGTCAAGAAGGCCCTGGACTCTCATTGGTATTTATTAACTCAAAATCCACAGATAGCAAGAGTGGTAGGGGAGAGCCCCCAAATGGTAGCAAAAAGAGCTCGGAATCTAAATGACATACTAGTACAATCAGAGTTTCAGAGGGCACCACAAAGAAATTGGCTAACTAGGAGGACAGGCCTATGTGGTATGTTTCCATGTGGCCATTGTCAAATTTGTCCATTTGTACATAAGTCTAATCAGTTCTTTAATAATGATAAATCTAAGGCATTCCAGATACGAAGTTTTATTAACTGCTCCAGCAGTAGAATAATATATATGATAGAATGTCCATGCAAGATGATGTATATAGGAAAAACGAAAAGGAATCTCAGGACTAGGATCGGTGAACACTTGAGAGACATTAGAAATGAAAATAGGAATGTAAGAAAGGGAGAAAGAGAGAACCCACTGGCACAACACTTTAAAGAAGTACACGGGGGTAAAACAGAAGGTCTAAAAGTGAAAGGGATTTTCTTGCTTAATATTTCAGCTCGTCGGGGGGACTTTGATAAAGTCCTCCTACAAAAAGAAAAATTCTGGATCTATACCCTGGGTGCACTTGTCCCATACGGACTGAATACAGAACTCAACTTTGGAGTTTTTTTGAATTGAATTTCTTGGAACCTCTAATATACCCTGAGCTATAATCTAAACTGGGGTATTATATAGGGGAGTGAAATATGGATCTACCCAGATAAAGTATGAATTTAACTATGTGAGTCTTCTTATTCCCACTACATATTGAATTCTTATAATAACTAGATCAATACTAAAATTAGGAAATTGAATCCTCTCTTGATGTCTCCCCCCTTTTTGAACTATAATAAAAATTTCTTTCCATTATCCTCTTTAAAGATGATCTGATTTACAATAATATGGTCCCCCCTTTTTATTGCCAGCAGTCAATTTAAATTTAATATATGTGTTTTAATTCACTTTGGATCTTTTGAATGTAGTGATACTCTTTCAACACAAGATGGCGAGGTGGAGACTCTTTGGTATGCAATTAGTGCACCATATAAGGCAAAGGATTGAAGTCCCCTCCCAGTTCTGACGAAGTCTGCGGTGATTGGCGGACGAAACGCGTCAACGTAATGACGTCACTACGCTCGGCGTCTTCATAGGGTGCGGCGCCCACGAGGTGGGAAGGAACGGCGGTGTCACAGCTCCTTGCTAGGAAGGCACGAGGCCCTCTGGAAACTACCATAAAGTCTACTACTACAGCGGTTCGCAAACGGCAATCCCCTAGGGGAATATACCTTCCACCGGTGGCAAGTTATTTAAGCTTACAGCTGTGTAGATTTATAGAGTATATCTGGAGCTAAGAGGGCATGTTATACGGGCCTAATCTACCCTGTATACTCGGGGAATTCTTTGGAAATCCTCTTTAGGGGATAATATATATATATATATACTTATACGCTATCCTACTTAGGCATTGTATGCTGTGACAAAGCCATATCCTATTCAAACCGCTTCAATTTTCTCAGATTGAGTAATTTTTGGAAACCCTTCAGTGGGTATACAGACTCAGGTATTCACGGCCTGCTATATACACAATATATGTGTTTGGAATCTACGTACTGTGACTACCTGGCTCCCCACCCCCATATGCACCTTTGAATAAGCATCAAGGACCTGATCCTATTTCAAGTCGACGGGAGTCCTCTTGATCTCTATTGATGGTAATATACCCATACTTTGTTTTTTGCTTTCAGGGTTTCACTTGATGCCTGTGCTTTATACACTTATTTCTATATATATCCCCAGAATCATTTGGTACTGTGGACTGTGTTTCACTTGGGGTGGCTATCCAGGAAGTCCCCACATTTGAGAAGCGGGTATGACAGTTTCACAACTAAGAAGGTAATGAAGGTGTCCACTAACTACTGTAGAGGGAGGCTTGGTGAGGCCTGGATGTGATTCAGCTCCTATATTTTCATATATTTTTTGTGTATTTTTGTGTTCCAGCTTCCATACCACAGGAGGCTACTCTACACATCCTGACTTATATTGGGAACATATTTGCTGAATTTATGGTTCACTCTAATACAAGCTGGAAATTCATGGAAACCTAGGATCATAACCTCACCATTACCGTATATTGCCTTATATGGTACTCTACTTGCCTAATGACCCTGATATGAAGACGCTAAGTGCTTTTAAAATGATTTTATTTGCTTGACATGTTCACCGTGCTCATGTTTAACCTCCTTATGATCTATGTGATCAAATAAAGTATTGCCTGTAATATTTGAATCCATATTACTCCGCGTGGATCTCTTAGTAACCTTCTTTTTTTCAGGTAGGGGTGCTCTTGTCACA
Source organism: Staurois parvus (assembly GCF_062004578.1). Lineage (NCBI taxonomy): Eukaryota > Metazoa > Chordata > Amphibia > Anura > Ranidae > Staurois > Staurois parvus. Next base: position 19,463,668 of record NW_028317807.1, read on the forward strand.
CTACCATATTGTTCAGTATGCATTTTCTGGGTTTATGGATCCACACTTATATACTAAGTGAGTCGGAGATATGATTATGACACCAGCTATTCGTGTCATTCTAGGTGGCCTGTTTCTGCTCTATTTTTGTGACAGCGGTACGTCCCTGGAGAAGAGGAGAGTCCATGGTGGAGCAGTGGCATTGTGGAGCTGTGAATGCCGGGAGTGCCCACGTGCCAGCAGCAGGGAGCCCAGCAGAGATGCCGCCACTGGAGAAGAGGAGAGGAGTTGGCTTAGAGCGCGGGCACAGAGGTTGACCCCTTGCAGATGCAACCACTCTAATAAACCTGACAGGTGGATTACCAGCGGAAGTCCAGGACTTAGAAGGAGCGAGTTGCCCTGCCACAGGAAGGCTGATGGAGGGGGTGAGTGACCGGGGAAGCGGTGAGTTCAAATAAACTGTATGTTTCTGCATTTTACTGCATTTTGTTGACCTCACACCCCTTCAATCCCCCTGGGAAGAACATTGGTGGACTTAAACTGAGACTGTGCTTGGTGGCTAGGAGAGACAGTAAAAATCAGGGGGTCACCCAGTGGAATCAGCAGAAAAGGAGAGGAGGAAAGCTCTGTGCTGAGCTGTGAATTATAAATCCTAAATCTTATAATTTGTGGAAACAGTTAACTTCTCAGGGTGGTAAAACAAGGAGTCTAAAATTTTGTAATAATGAAGAATAGATCTGTGAAAGGAGGGGAAACAAAAACACTCCAAATAAGAACAAGTACTATTAGAAAATATATGCCCCCACATGAGAAAAGCCAAGAGGGTTTAACACCAGAGAAAAAGCAAGGAGCAAAAGGAGGATATGACGTGGGAAATAATAAAGGAGATCAATCCAGAATGAGATCAGGAATATTGAGCATGAATCAGACTAAAGAATCTATGAATATGGAAAATGAAGTGGAAATAGAAAATACAGAAGAACAAGGAGTAAATGCGCAAATGCCCATGAAAATGGAAATCGCAGAAATGTTCACAAAATTAGAATAATCTATAAAAAACAAAATGGCAGTTTTGCGCAATGACTTCACACGAGTGGAAGAAACAGAGGGAAGAATAGAGAAACATGCTTAAATAATTGTTACCCTGGAAAAGCAGGTAGAAGAAATTCGTAACGAGCAAAGGAAACAATTATATAAACTGGAAGATCAAGAGAACAGAGATAGGAGGAATAATCTGAGAATCCGAGGCCTGCCAGAGGTCCCTAATGGAGAAGATCTGTTGTACGACATAAGAAAAGTGTTAAATCCCTTGATAGGTAGACCGGTGACAGACCAACTAAAAATAGAAAGAGCACATAGGATTAGACGGCCTCAAGGGATGACATCGGAAACACCCAGAGATGTGGTAGTACGACTTCACGATTATGAAGATAAAGCTAATATCTGGAAAAAGATTTGAGGGATTACTGCTATAAAACATGGAGAAACAACTAAACAAATATTTTCAGATTTAGCGCCAGTGACATTAGCTATGAGAAGATCACTGAAACCTTTACTGGAGCAGATGCACAATAAAAACATCCAATATAATTGGGGGTTTCCATCATGTCTGATTGGCTGGAAAGATGGACATTCGGTGAAGTTGAGATTCCCAGAAGAATTACGGGACTTCTGTGAAAGACTAGACCTTATGGATATTGGACATACCAGGATGGTTGGAAAGGGCAAAGGAGTGCGCAGAGTTAGAGAAAGAGAAGTGCATTATATCACGATCTCTAAATACGAGGATTTGATGGAGGGAAGAAGGACAACAGGAAGAGAGAACAAATATGGGATGGCTGATAGGAATGTTGTTAATTTTATGACTTATAATGTAAATGGTCTGAACAACCCGGTTAAAAGACATAAGATACTTAGGGAAATCTACCAATACTCAGCAGATGTAGTCTTTTTACAAGAGACACCTATAGCTCAGGACTCAAGAATTATGTTACAATCAAGAAACTACCCGGTTTGGTACTATCATGACTTCCCAATAAAACGGGCTAAAGGTGTGGCTATAGGAATGGATATAAATGTAAGATTTACAATAGAAGATAGGAGGGTGGATCCAGAGGGGCGCTTTTTGTTTTTAAGGGGGAAGCTGTATGAAATGGATTGTACACTAACATATATTGCCCAAACAAGAACCCAATGGTTTATTTAGAATAAATCTTACGGGAGTTGATGAACATTAAGAAAGGGGTTTTGTAGCAGGAGATTTAAATTTTTGTATGGATCCCCAGCTGGATACATCATCATTTGGGCAGAGGGATGGAGGTAGAGGTCTAAGAGTTATTAAAAAGAAATTGTATCAATGCCAATTGGTGGATGTATGGAGAATTAAACATACAAGAATTAGAGACTATACATTCTATTCCCCTGCACACGCGACATATTCTAGGTTGGATCACATAATGGTAAAACATAGATTATTGGAGTCGGTGACGAATTCCAATATAGAATTTATATCATTGTATGATCATGCTTCTGTCACAATGAGGCTGAAAGTGAGGGGGTGCAAAATAAAATATATGCATGGAAACTAAATGAGACACTCATTCAAGATCAAGATACAGAAGCAAGAATAAGAGACTATTATTCGAGTAAATGAAATGGAGGGAGCCCTGGTAGTTACTGTATGGGAGGCACACGAGGCATACAGAAGGGGTATCCTGATCACCATAGAAGTGGAAAAAAAGAAAAAGAGGTCAGAAAAGATAAAAAGGTTAATAGAGGAATTATCTGTATTGGAGCAATCACATAAAAAGAGAACAGAAATAGAAGTACGGCATAAGATTGTTCTAAAGAGAGAGGAATTAAGTAATTTATTAGAACAGGAAACAATAAGGTCTTTAATAGGGTGTTGAGAGAAAGATATCAGTGGGGAAACAGACTGGGAAAATCTTTGGCAAGGTTAGTTAGAAAAAAAAAATCAATGAATTGCAAGAACACAAGAGAAAGTGCAAACTGCATTAAAGAGTACAGTAGCAGGAAAGAGGCCAGGACCAGACGGATTCACAGTGAGGTATTATAGGAAATTTAAAGAACTATTAGTGCCAAAAATGGGTATTTATATGAATGTATTGGGAAAAAGAGGGCAAATGAGGAAGGAGTTGTTGATGGCACATATTACAATATTGCCAAAAGAAGGCAAAGACTTGTCTCAATGTGCCAGCTACAGACCAATCTCATTATTAAATGTACATACGAATCTATATGCTAAAATTATGGCTAACAGGTTGAAGGAACTTATGCCAAAGCTGATACATTTAGATCAGCTTGGGTTCATACCGGGGAGAGAAGGTAGAGATAATGGGCTGAGATCATTATTCCTCCTACAAAAAATTAAGAAAGAGAAGTCCCCAGTGGTATGCCTGTTGATAGATGCTGAAAAAGCTTTCAACAGTGTAGATTGGGGATTTATGATGAGTACCTTAGAGGTAATAGGGTTGGGGCCAAGAATGCTGCAATGGATAAAATCCCTATATTGTCAGCGGCAGTAAAGATTAATGGTACATTGTCAGAACACTTCAAAATGTACAATGGAACGAGGCAGGGCTGTCCACTTTCACCCCTCTTGTTTGTGGTAACTCTGGAACCACTGTTAGCAATGATAAGGAAAAGTGTAGATGTAGAGGGGTTCCGGATAGGAGAGGTAGAACATAAAGTGGCAGTGTATGCTGACGATATGCCATTTTATGTGGCAAACCCTAGAACAACGTTGCCAAACTTAATGCAAACTTTAAAATGGTACAGAGAAATATCAAACTTTAAAATTAACTTCAAAAATCGGAGATTCTAAATATTAACATGCCGAAAGTAGATAGACAAGTATTACAAGAAAGTTTCCCTTGAAATGGCAAGAGAAAGAATTGAAGTGCCTAGGAGTAAAGTTAACCCCATCAATTAAGAGTATTTATCAAGCGAACTATATACCATTGTTGAATGAAATAAGAGAAGAGCTGAAGAAAATATCAAAAGGCTCTTTGTCTTGGATAGGCCAAATTAACACGGTTAAATGGTGATACTCCCTAAAATCTTGTATAAATTCCAAATGCTTCCAATATATTTGCTACAAGAGTATTTCAGGGTATTAAAAAGAACGATAATGAGATATGTATGGTGTCAAGAGAACCAGAGAGCACACAGAGACAGATTGCACAGAACCCAGAGAGCACACAGAGACAGATTGCACAGAACCCAACGTGCTTTTATTGGGGAGGTTTTTGGGGCACAGACAACAGTTCCTTTAGTCCACACATCCACACCAGACACAGCAACACAGTACAGTTCTCTGGAAGGCAATATGGAACAACAGGGGTATTGTAATCCACAGGGTTAGTCCACACAGGAGGCTCCAGGCAGGGATGGGTTACGTCCAGGCAGGTTCACGGAGAACAAAGGGGTTAAGTCCAGGTAGGTTCACGGAGGACGAGGGGTTAAGTCCAGGTAGGTGATAGATCCAGGCAGGTTCACGGGGACAGCAGAAGATCCCTCCACAGTGCAGGGATTCGAGGCAGCACAGACAGTCCAGGAGCTGAGGAGGAGGACGGGGGATGAGAGGAGCTGGCCCTCAGCCAGCCTTCCCTCACACACGCAGCCAGAAGAACACAATGGGGGTTTTCCTGCTCACCCTTAAGAATAGAGCTGGTAACCGGATACTTCCTATCGGGTTACCATGGCGACGGGCCCTGTCTCTCAGGTCTCCAGACCTGCCCAGGAATTCATGCATGAGGGGGAAGGGAGGAGATGGCCTGTTTGTGGATTCCTCCAGCAGGAGGCCAGGCTGCAAGCCAGGGGGGTGAGGGGCTGCTGAGGTCTGCCTGTGTCAGGGACAAAGAGGACTAGAAGTCCCAGCATGGATGGGACAGAAGGGTGGCAGCCAGCAAACCTGGAGGATGGGGAAGGAAGGACCAGCTCCGTGACATATGGATATATAAAAAAAACAAGGGTGAAATATGAGGTCCTGTGTAAAGATAAAATAAATGGGGAACTAAATATGCCGGAGATTAAAATATATTACTACACGGTAATCTTATCTCAAATAATGGAATGGGTGTATAATGTAGAAGGGAAAAGTTGGGCTGAGTTTGAATTGACACTGAGTGAAGCACACCTGGATAAAGTTATTTGGGTCCCACAACAGTATTAAAGGCTTTCTGTAAATACGAGCACTTTTACTAAGAATGTATTTAGAATATGGGATGTACTGCACAAACAAAATGGATGGGAGTATAACTCTCCATTAATACCACTGGTTGGAACGAATTACTTCCCACCCGGGATAAGCACTATTGTAGAAACTTGGATTATAGATGGGAATGCACGGATAAAGGATATTATGAAGGAAGGGGAGTTAGTTACTTTACAGGAGTTGAAACAGAAAAAAGAAGTGTTTCGGATGATAGATGAGTGGCGGTACTTTCAGCTGAGACATTTCGTTGTTTCACTCCCACAGCCACTGAGAAATGTTAAGAGTTTGTACCCAATAGAGCATCTATTGAACTTAAAAGGAACACAAAAGCATTGCACTTCACGTATTTATAGGACACTTACTGCTGTGGCCAAACCGTCAGCACCACTGTTTATGAGTAGATGGGAGAAAGAGTTGAAAACACAGCTGGGTGACTAGCAGAGAAATAAGATTTTTAGAATTGCACACGGGGTAGTGGACATGAAAACAGTTGAGATGACTTATAAATTCATAACAAGGTGGTATATTACAGATAGTAGAGCTTATAAGTTACACCCAGAGAACTCAATGTTTTGCTGGAGGGGATGTGGGAGGGAGGGCACAATGGTACATATATGGTGAGATTGCCCCAAAATACAGGAATTCTGCCAAGATGTGGTCCAACAAATAGGAGGAATTACAGGAGAAGAACTAAGTCTAGTTCCATGGGTGTGCCTATTCCATAACACTGACCTAACAATAAAACAATATAGAAATACAATGATACCCCATTTAATAAATGCGGAAAAAGGGTTGATTCCTAAGTTTTGGATGACTCAGGAAATGCCTAAATTGAAAGATTGGTTAAAGAGGGTGGAATATATACAAAGAAAGGAAGAATTATATTGTAGTGGAGAAGATAAAATGGGTAAATTTAGGAAAATATGGAATGGATGGACTGAATTTAAACTCACACAGAGGTTCGCTGAGTTGATGGTGGAGAGGGAGAGTGAGGGTTAAAAAGAGGTCAGAGGAAAAATGCAGCTGTGAAAAAGGAACACTAGAGGAATAATAAGAAATATAAAAAAGGGAGGTCCTGGAGGGGGGGAGGGGGGAAGGAAACAGGGATTTGGAAAAATTGTAATAAATTGTAGTTGAGTATGTATAAAAATGTTTTCTTTCTTATCTTTGTAAGATGCAAAAAAATAAAAGAAGTGGAGGATGTAGAGTTGTTTTATGAACAACATCAAAGTTCAAAAGATCAAGATCTACTAATCATCATGGGGGACTTAAATGCAAAAGTAGGATGTAAATCTGAAGATGCAGTGGTTGGAACGTATGATTTAAGAGAAACAAAATGAAGTTGGTGATAACTTCAAACAGTTTTGCAAAACTAACCATCTGTCCATCATGAATACAGAATTCAAGCACCACAAGCATCAGCTATATACAGTGGGGATCGAAAGTTTGGGCACCCCAGCTAAAAATTTGTATTAATGTGCATAAAGAAGCCAAGGAAAGATGGAAAAATCTCCAAAAGGCATCAAATTACAGATTAGACATTCTTATAATATGTCAACAAAAGTTAGATTTTATTTCCATCATTTACACTTTCAAAATAACAGAAAACAAAAAAATGGCGTCTGCAAAAGTTTGGGCACCCTGCAGAGTTAATATCTTGTACTGCCCCTTTGGCAAGTATCACAGCTTGTAAACGCTTTTTGTAGACAGCCAAGAGTCTTTCAATTCTTGTTTCATGTATCTTTGCCCATTCTTCCTTACAAAAGTCTTCCAGTTCTTTGAGATTTCTGGCCTGTCTGTCACGCACTGCTCTTTTAAGGTCTATCCATAGATTTTCAATTATGTTGAGGTCAGGAGATTTTGAAGGCCATGGCAAAACCTTCAGTTTATGCCTCTTGATGTAATCCCCTGTGGATTTCGAGTTGTGTTTAGGATCATTATCCATTTGTAGAAGCCATCCTCTCTTTAACTTCAGCTTTTTCACAGATGGCATCAAGTTACCATCCAAAATTTGCTGAAATTTTATTGAATCCATTTTTCCTTCTACTCGTGAGATGTTCCCTGTGCCACTGGCTGCAACACAGCCCCAAAGCATGATTGATCCAACCCCATGCTTAACAGTTGGACAGAGGTACTTTTCATTAAATTCTGTGCCCCTTCTTCTTCAAACGTACCTTTGCTCATTCCGGCCAAAAAGTTCAATTTTAACCTCATCAGTCCACAGAACTTGTTTCCAAAATGCATCAGGCTTGTCTATATGTTCATTTGCAAAGTTCAAACGATGATTTTTGTGGTGAGGACGTAGAAGAGGTTTTCTTCTGATGACTCTTCCATGAAGACCATATTTGTACAAGTATCTCTTTATAGTGGAATAGTGTACCACAACTCCAGTGTCTGCCAGATCTTTCTGGAGGGATCATGCAGTCAAACGTGGGTTTTGAATTGTTTTTCTCACAATCCTGCGAGCTGTTCTGTCTGATATTTTTCTTGGTCTTCCAGATCTTGCTTTAACTTCCACTGTTCCTGATGACTGCAATTTCTTAATTACATTCCGAACAGAGGATATTGACATCTGAAAACGCTTTGCTATCTTCTTATAGCCTTCTCCAGCTCTGTGAGCGTCAACTATTTTCAGTTTCAGTTTTCTAGACAACTGCTTAGAAGAACCCATGGTGCTGATTGTTGGGGCAAGGTCAGATGAGTCTGGGCATTTAAAACCTTTGAGATTGACATCACCTGGTCTTCCCAGATGATGATTGAGAACAATCCATGACACTGGCAGGTCTCAGCTTTGCAAAGGGGGCAGTGCATGCTATAAATTCTGCAGGCTGCCCAAACTTTTGCAGACGCCATTTTTTTGTTTTCTGTTATTTTGAAAGTGTAAATGATGGAAATAAAATCTAACTTTTGTTGACATATTATAAGAATGTCTAATCTGTAATTTGATGCCTTTTGGAGATTTTTCCATCTTTCCTTGGCTTCTTTATGCACATTAATACAAATTTTTAGCTGGGGTGCCCAAACTTTTGATCCCCACTGTACATGGACATCTCCAAATGCATGCATCGTAATCAAACTGACTATATCTGCATAGGACAGAGGTGGAAATCTGCATTTTTGACAGCAAAGACTAAACCAAGAGCTGATTGTGGCAGTGACCACAAGTTTTTGACATGCAAGATTAAGGTAAAGCTTTGCAAGCAAAAGATCATTAAAGAGCTTCTGAGATAGGATATTGAGAATATTCCACAAGATTACTGGATTAAACTAAACAACAGATTTGCAGCTCTGGATAAAGGAGATAGAAAGCCCAAAGAGTTATGGAACAATATTGAAACTATAATTAATTAACCTCTTCACGCTGGCCGAACGCAAATGTGCAGCCTCCCGGCATCTGGGCCTAGACGCCGAGCGGCCGCACATTTGCGTTCTATTAAAAAAGAACATATGTGCTGAGAGCGTGCGCCCTGCACTCTCCCAGCACACATGTCCGGTACTCACGGAAAGGTCACGATCTCCTCTTTCGATCGGGACCTTTCCCGATCATGTGACCGCCGTGACGGCGTGTCACAGCGGTCACATGACCCTAAACCCGCCCCACTTCCCGGCTTCTGAAACCCTTAAAGGGCTGGGAGGCGCCGGAGCGAAGGGGTTAAGATGCTGAAAGAACATTACAGAAGAAGAAAAAAGCCAAAAAGTCACCTTGAATTTCAGAAGAAACTAGAAAAGTAGCAAAACAAAGAAGGCAAGCCAAATTTTATGGTGATAGAGTAAAAGTATTTCAAATTAATTGAATGTTACAATGACAAGTTCAGAAAGATAAAGAAAGATATCTCGAGGATATTTGTCATAAAATTGATGCTAAGCATGTAAAAGGAAAAACAAGACTAGCTTTTCAGGACATTAAGCGATTGAATCAGAAATTTCAACCTAGATTGGGGATACTTAACCCCTTGGTGCTGTCGCCTCCCGGTCCTTTAAGCGTTTCAGAAGACGGGAGGCAAGGCAGGGTTTAGGGTCATGTGACCACCGTGACATGCCGTCACATGATCGGGAAAGGTCCCGATCGAAAAAGGAGATTGGGACCTTTCTGTGAGTACCGGACATGTGTGCTGGGAGTGCGCAAGGCACGCGCTCTCAGCACATATGTTTTCTTAATTGCACGCAAATGTGCAGCTGCTTGGTGTCAAGGCCCAGACTCCGGGAGGCTGCACATTTGCATGCGGCCGGCGTCAAGAGGTTAAAGACTCTAACAGACTGATACTGAACAATCCAGAGAACATTAATAAGTGATCGAAGGATTATACTGAAAATGTATATAAAAAAGCAGTGTGGATAACATAGTAGAAAGTAAATCAGACAGTAACATTGAAGGTGAACCAGATATACTAAAGGAAGAAGTCATAGCAGCAATTAAAGCTATTATCAAACAATAAGTCACTAGGTATCAATGGGATTCCAACTGAGGCTTCGAATGTGCTATCATGGCCCTTACTCAGCTATGTCAATGGATCTGGAAGGAAAAAACATGGCCAACTGTTTGGAGAAGATAGCTGTTCATTCCTATATTGAAAAAAGGAGATGCCAAAGATTGTAACAATTACAGAACAATTGCATTAATTCCACATGCTAGCAAAATATTACAATCATACATTGAGCGTGAACTACCTGAAGATCAGGCTGGGTTTAGAGAAGGCCAAGGAACAGGATACATTATTGCCAACGTTAGATGAATATTAGAGAAGAGAAAAGAATACCAAAATACCATATACTTTGCTTCACTGACTAAATAAATAAACAAACACATAACACATTTAATAAAGGACCTCTACAAAAATGAAGAATCTGCAGTGAGACCTGAATACGGCAACACTGACTGGTTTATGATAAAACGTGGTATCAAGCATCTTCTCACCTTACTTGTTCAACCTATATGGTGAGACCATCTTCAGAAAAGTACATTTGGAAAAGTCTGCCAGTATTAAAGTTGGTGGTCTAAACATAAACAACCTGTGCTATGCAGATTAACAGCAGCAAAGAAGAAATGCAGAATCTACTGCGAAAAGGTAAAGTCGAAAGTCGTAACATGGGATTTGAAGTGAATATAAACAAGACGAAGATCATGAACACAGAAAATAACAACAATTTTGAGCTTGATGGTGACAGAATAGAAGTTGAAAAGCATTTTATTCTCCAAGGCTCTCTCATAAACAAGGAACCAAACAACAAAGGTATACCGCTCAGGCAAACAATCCAGATCAATCCACAAAAGGTTCAGGCTCTGGTTCGCCACCACACACAATGCAATAGGAAGAACGGTCAGCCGCACACCAGAGGATAGATGAATATAGTGTGTATTTATTGATCCAAAGGACCAATAAAACACCAGGACATGAATACAGGACCTGTTAACGCGTTTCACACGATCTTGTGCTTAATCATAACCCATGATTAAGCATGAGATTGTGTGAAATGCATTAACAGGTCCTGTATTCATGTCCTGGTGTTATGTATGTCCTATGGATCAATAAATACACACTATATTCATCTATCCTCCTATGTGCGGCTGACCCTTCTTTCTATGGCATAAATAAGGAAGCAATCAGCAGTGATGAAATAATCCACAGAATTGCACTTGGTACCTACACAATGAAGCCTCTGAACAAAGTTTTTAAATGCAAAGAAATTACACTGAAAACAAAGATCTGACTTGTCTATGCTCTTATTTTCTCGGTTGTCAATTAAGGTTGTGAAAGCTAGACACTACAGAAACCGGATATAAAGATCGACACATTTAAGCTTTGGTGATGGAGCAGGATTTTATGTGTGCCGCGGACAGCCCATAGAACTTATAGAACGATTTTGGAAGGGATCAAACCAGCTATGTCACTAGAAGCCCAAATGATGAAGCTGCAACTGTCCTATTTCGGTCACACTATCAGAAGGGAGAAATCACTGGAGAAGGAAATAATGTTTGGGTACATCGAAGGACCCAGGCGTATTGGGAGACTGATTACTAGGCGGTGGAACTCATTGACTAAAGCTGTGAGGATGACACTGGAGGATCTCACAAGACTAGCACAAAGAAGACTTCTTTTTAGAGATCCTATTCATCAGGTCACTAGGACTCAGACTCATGTTGATGGCACATAATAATAATAAAGGCAAAACTTGTTTTATTGTCAGTTTTGAATAGGTTTTAGAAAAGACCCTTTGTAAAGTTGTTATTGCTGCCTGTATCTCATGGTCATCAAAGCGGAAAGTGAGGGGAAATTTAAAATTTTAGAGCTCACTGCAGAACAAGAACTGAGGGGAAATCTTCTAATGTGCTCACCTGTTTCAGTTACAATTGTCTAAAATGGAAACTCCCCTTACTTTGGGAGATTTCTGCTGACTTCCTACATGCCTGGGACAGGATATAAAGGGAAATATCACCGAGGGGACACAAACATCTGAAAAATACCCTGGCAAAGGTTTTAACCCTTCCCTGCTCAATCCAAAACTTAAAAAAGTTTTGGCTATACAGGTACATACACTGTATTGTTAAGCATAACAATAAACAGTTGCACAAACTAACAAAAAGTTTAAAACATTCATATTACATATCATTATACTAATATATTTGTATTACCAGTCTTATTACTCTTATTATTATTATTATCATTATTATTGATTTATATAGCACCATCAATTTGCAAAGTGATTTACAAAATAAAGGGAGATAGTACAGTTACAATGCAATACAAAACAAGAAAGTCCCTGTTTTCTATGTATACATTTGCTAGAAATAAGTATAAGTGTATAGCAATGTGCAAATGTTAATTTAAATATTCAGTGTACCATGTGGTCACACCCCTTTAGCACTTCATGTGCTGTATACATGTAAATTTGGATTTGAGTACAGGCATCTCTCTATTTCTTTTGCAGGTCTGACAAGACCTGAGTCTGTACCTTTCCCCCAACAGGGTTGGTATACCCTATATGTGCATTATATGTCCACTAGTGACTGGCCAGAAAGGTGTTCCTTTCATGCAGCTGGCCATCTTGAATGTATATTGCAATATATGTGAACCAAAAATACCTGTTTTTATGCAAATATTTGCTAGACATTTTAAGGGTGTGTGTAAAGGACTAATTAAGAAGATGAACAGGATTGCCCTTATAATGACAGCATGCAGTCTAAAAATCTTATTTTAGGATAGCATGCCAAAGTACCCTTACACACAAACATTGGTGAATTTAAAGCAATGTAAAAAAATAGTAAAAAGGTGAAATTATTGTTCATGTTGACAAATCAGACTTTTTTCATAAAATTAAAGGTGGAAGCTAATTAGCCCAAAAGGGCAGGGAGGATGAATAAGAAGGGTAAGGGGAAGTTACAGGCAGCCTCATGATGAATGAAGACCCATTTTTTTTATCTAGCCCCTCTAAGGCAGGTGTGTTAAACTCAAATGAAATAATAGGGTGAACTGAGCTGAGTTAATTTTCAGGAAGTCCACGATAATTTTCTGAGAGCCACGCCTACAGTATTTAAGTCCCCAAAAAAATATTTTAGCACTCTTCTGCAAACTATATCCAACACTGATGACACTGAAAGAATCATCATACAACATGTTGTAAACAGTTAAGATATCTAGAGGGAGAGGTGGCATAAACAAAGAGTTGTTCTCATTGGTGGGGAAGGAAAATGGAGAGACCTAAGCTGGCTCTAGATGGAGCGATTTTCTTTCCTGTAACCATAGGTTGCACGAAAGTAAATTGCTTGATTTTCCCATCAACACATAACTCTAAAATCAGCCATACTGTCAGTACTCCACCAGGAGAACACAGGGATTACTGCTAGCAGCTATAATAGCCGCTAGCAATAATGTAATGTGAATGTAAAATCCGAGAGGCTGGTTGTACATTGTACATTGATCGATCAACTTGGGTACATTCAGCCAGCCCATAGATGGTTTGAATCTCGATCGGTCCCTGCTGAACTGGCATACAAAGATATGAACCGTCTATAGCTGGCTTTAGAGGTATGTGCCCTGCTGGGAAATATACAGTGGGGATCGAAAGTTTGGGCACCCCAGCTAAAAATTTGTATTAATGTGCATAAAGAAGCCAAGGAAAGATGGAAAAATCTCCAAAACGCATCAAATTACAGATTAGACATTCTTATAATATGTCAACAAAAGTTAGATTTTATTTCCATCATTTACACTTTCAAAATAACAGAAAACAAAAAAATGGTGTCTGCAAAAGTTTGGGCACCCTGCAGAGTTAACATCTTGTACTGCCCCCTTTGGCAAGTATCACAGCTTGTAAACGCTTTTTGTAGCCATCCAAGAGTCTTTCAATTCTTGTTTGAGGTATCTTTGCCCATTCTTCCTTACAAAAGTCTTCCAGTTCTTTGAGATTTCTGGGCTGTCTGTCACGCACTGCTCTTTTAAGGTTTATCCATAGATTTTCAATTATGTTGAGGTCAGGAGATTGTGAAGGCCATGGCAAAACCTTCAGTTTACGCCTCTTGATGTAATCCCCCATGGATTTCGAGGTGTGTTTAGGATCATTATCCATTTGTAGAAGCCATCCTCTCTTTAACTTCAGCTTTTTCACAGATGGCATCAAGTTACCATCCAAAATTTGCTGAAATTTTATTGAATCCATTTTTCCTTCTACTCGTGAGATGCTCCCTGTGCCACTGGCTGCAACACAACCCCAAAGCATGATTGATCCAACCCCATGCTTAACAGTTGGACAGAGGTTCTTTTCATTAAATTCTGTGCCCCTGCTTCTCCAAACGTACCTTTGCTCATTCCGGCCAAAAAGTTCAATTTTAACCTCATCGGTCCACAGAACTTGTTTCCAAAATGAATCAGGCTTGTCTATATGTTCATTTGTAAAGTTCAAACGATGATTTTTGTGGTGAGGACGTAGAAGAGGTTTTCTTCTGATGACTCTTCCATGAAGACCATATTTGTACAAGTATCTCTTTATAGTGGAATAGTGTACCACAACTCCAGTGTCTGCCAGATCTTTCTGGAGGGATCGTGCAGTCAAACGTGGGTTTTGAATTGTTTTTCTCACAATCCTGCGAACTGTTCTGTCTGATATTTTTCTTGGTCTTCCAGATCTTGCTTTAATGTCCACTGTTCCTGATGACTGCAATTTCTTAATTACATTCTGAACAGAGGATATTGACATCTGAAAACGCTTTGCTATCTTCTTATAGCCTTCTCCAGCTTTGTGAGCGTTAACTATTTTCAGTTTCAGTTTTCTAGACAACTGCTTAGAAGAACCCATGGTGCTGATTGTTGGGGCAAGATCAGATGAGTCTGAGCATTTAAAACCTTTGAGATTGATATCACCTGGTCTTCCCAGAAGATGATTGAGAACAATCCATGACACTGGCAGGTCTCAGCTTGGCAAAGGGGGCAGTGCATGCTATAAATTCTGCAGGGTGCCCAAACTTTTGCAGACGCCATTTTTTTGTTTTCTGTTATTTTGAAAGTGTAAATAATGGAAATAAAATCTAACTTTTGTTGCCATATTATAAGAATGTCTAATCTGTAATTTGATGCGTTTTGGAGATTTTTCCATCTTTCCTTGGCTTCTTTATGCACATTAATACAAATTTTTAGCTGGGGTGCCCAAACTTTCGATCCCCACTGTATGTATATAATCAGGGGCGGACTGACCATTGGGGAACTCGGGCACTGCCCGAGGGCCCGGGGTCAGTAGGGAGCCCCATGAGATGTCCCTGGTACCTTTCATAGGCTTTTTTGGGTGTGATTTGAGTGTGGGCGAGGACACAGGGGCCCCATGATCCCCTATTGCCCGGGGGCCCCATGAGTTGTCAGTCCACCCCTGTATATAATACATATAGAATAAACATCAGTATAATATACACTGCTCAAAAAAATTAAAGGAACACTTTGAAAACACATCAGATCTCAATGGGGAAAAATATAATGTTGGATATCCATACTGATATGGACTGGGTAATGTGTTAGGAATGTAAGGATGCCCCATCATTTGATAAAAATGAAAATGATCAACCTACAGAGGAATGAATTCAAAGTCACTTTGAAAGTCAAAGTGACAAAATGATGCACCAGGCTGGTCCATTTTGCTTAAATTTCATTGCAGCATCTCAAAATGGTACTCAGTAGTTTGTATGGAACCCACATGCTTGTATGCATGACTGACAATGTCAAGGTATGCTCCTAATGAGATGAAGGATGGGATGGTGTACTAGGGTATTTCCTCCCAGATCTGGATCAGGGCATCACTGAGCTCCAGGACAGTCTGAGGTGCAACCTGGTGGCATCGGATGGACCGAAACATGATATCCCGAGATGTTCTACTGGATTTATATCAAATCAGCGTGGGGGCCATTCAGTGGTATCAATTCCTTCATCCTCCAGGAACTGCCAGCATACTCTCACCACATGAGGCTGGGCATTGTCGTACACCAGGAGGAACCTAGGACCCACTGCACCAGCGTAAGGTCTGACAATGGGTCCAAAGATTTCATCCCAATACCTAATGCCAGTCAGGGTGCCATTGTCTAGCCTGTAGACATCTGTGCTTTCCTCCATGGATATGCCTCCCCAGACCGTCACTGACCCACCACCAAAACAGTCATGCTAAACAATGTTACAGGCAGCATAATGTTCTCCATAGTTTCTCCAGGCTGCCAGTGGCAGACCTGCCAATTCTGGTTTTCAATGGCGAATGCCAATCAAGCTCTATAGTGCTAGGCAGTGAGCACAGGGCACAACAGAGGACGTTGGGCCCTCAGGACACCCTCATGAAGTCTGTTTCTGATTGTTTGATCAGAGACATTCACACCAGTGGCCTGCTGGAGGTTATTTTGTAGGTCTCTGGCAGTGCTCATCCTGTTCCTCCTTGTACAAAGTAGCAGATACCGGTCCTGCTGATGGGTTAAGGACCTCTTTGGCCCTGTCCAGCTCTCCTAGAGTAGCTGCCTGTCTGCTGGAATCTCTTCCATGCTCTTGAGACTATGCTGGGAGACACAGCAAACCTTCTGGCAATAGCACATATTGATGTGCCATGCTGGAGGAGTTGGACTGCCTGTGCAACCTCTGTAGGGTCCAGGTATCGCCTCATGCTACCAGTAGTGACACTGACCCTAGCCAAATGCAAAACTAGTGAAAAACAGAGAAGATGAGTAGAGAATAAAATGTAGGTGGCCTCCACCTGTAAAACCAATCCTGTTTTGGGGGTCGTCTCAATGTTGCCCATCTAGTGCATCTGTAGGTAATTTCATTAACACCAAAGTAGCTGAAACTGATTAACAACCCCCTCTGCTACTTAACTGACCAGATCAGTATCCCAGAAGTTTAATTAACTTGATGCTATACTCTCTAGATAATTTTGATAACTATTTATGGAGTAGGTAAGGGGCTGATAAATGTGTTTGTTTTGCTTTATTTTGATTGCTATGTATTTACTTTACTGCAAATGGAGAGTGTCACTACTGATTCATCTGTACAATGTTTGTTTGTTAATGCTTTCCTGTAATAGCTGGCAGTTATGCCTAGATAGAGTTGTCGCAATCCTATGTTGGCCCATTTACTTGTTTTGCAAGGTACTGAATCAATAATAGAGTTTGTGGCAGGAAAGTCCCTGAGCATAGCTGTTTGTGGCCGGGGGGCTGAATTAGCTCCTGGGTGGACATACATTACTAAGCCTTGAAAAAGGGATTTGTTGGATTAGGTCGTGTTCTTAATTGTTCACTTGTTTATGTACATTTCTTATTGTGTTATTACAATGTTTTTTCAAGCTGTGGCCAATACTTAAAGTATCAACCCAATCAAGAACAAGCTGGCATTTGGTTCTTTATGGAAATTTCTATTTAGGGAGAGAACAGAATGTTGCACCAGTTGTGTGTTTACAATGTACCATATTTTTATTTACCAGGTCATCCAGGCATGAGGATTCCTTCTTGCCTTTTGGGTCAAATTCCTTTTCTCGAAGAGTAGTGCTGACGTAGTCACCACTTAAAAGACAAACAAACAGCATTTGTATTTACACATACTGAATGGTCAATACACATTTGTAGACATGTGGAGGGTGATATTTGCACAGTAGCAGTTGTTATATTTTGCATTCTTAGCAGGGATAAACTTTGCATTTAGGTCAAAAATAAATACAGTTACAGTGGTTCTAAAGGCTGACATTTTTTTACCTTCGTGCATTCAAAAAAACCCTTCAGTGTGCAGCTTCCACCTCAACCCCTCCAATACTTACCTGTCATTCGACGAGTGTCTCTCAAAGAGAGGACCGGTCATGTTCAGTGGGCGGTGGGTTTTTTTTTTTGCGCAGGTTGGCGTTCATTGTGATTGACGCTGGATTTACAACGGGGGACATGTTTTTATTTTTTTAATAAAGTACTTGTCAGAAACTGTGTTTTTATTTACTTTTGACATTTTTTTGGTGAAGGAGTATGGGAGGGCCGGGATCTGGGGCCCCCTTCTCAAAGGGGGCTTTCAGATTATGATAAGTCACCACCTGCACCTCCACAACCACAAGGCCAGGGTTTGGGTGGAAGTTGCCCTTGTCCTCATGAACATAGGGACAAGGTTGTTTGGGGAGGATGCCTCTCCACCAAAGCACCCCCCATGTTGCGTGACTTTGGCTTGGTATGGTTCAGGAGGGAGGGGGGGCTCGCTCGACCCAACCTTTCCAGGCCTTCCGAGCTGCATGCTCGGATCGGGGTCTGGCATGAATTTTGGAGGGGGGGGACATGCCATTTTTTTTATCTTGGCACAGGGTTCCCCTTAAAATCCATACTAAATTTAAGGGCCTGGTAAGGATCGGTGGGGAATCCGCTGACAGCAATCCGAGTCATGGTTGTTAAGGACACAGCTGCCCGCTTCTTAACAACCAGCTATTCACAAAGAATTCTGATAAGTTTTTATGCTATCAAATGAATTCCAACACTGAATTAATTTCTGCATGGGCCCAAACTACTATCGCATCATGTGATGTAATCTGAATGAAATGAATGAAACAAATGCAGGCTTTAGCTTCATTTAAACTTTTTTTCAGATTTGTTGCCATTTGTTTCTATGTCCATTCGGAAATTCAGATACATCCGAGCTTCCAAAAATGAAACTTTCATCCAAACAGCAATCACCTCTGAGTCAAGAAGCAGCTTGTTCCAACGCAATTTTATTGCATCAATCACAGTAATTTTAAATGTGCAATAAACATGTCTTCAATATTAAGTAATACAGTCTTCAAGCAATATTTCACTCCTTTATGCATAACATCCTTCACTCAGATAAATGTATCAAGTCTCTGTGAGAATGGTGGTGTACCTCTGTGCCTAGCTCCAGGAAATACCTCCAAAAGGGAAGCAGTGCTACATAGTGCTTTTTCTCATGGCTCTCCCTCTTCCGATTTCCAGCAACTGACATGAGCTAAGCTCCTCCCCAGGTAATTAAGGTATCCTGCCAGGAAGGACATTAAATCATCCTCCTTCCTGGAAGGATTTCAAAGTGAAACACTTAAGTGGGTCACACAGTAGACCCAACCTCAACTTGCCTACAATAAAGCAAACTAGATCAGTAATTGGGGAAAGATAAAGGAGACCACAGGCAATGCAGATGACTAATTCTTCTTCTGCCTGTCTTTTTTGAACTTCCTTTCCTTTTGTTCAGGCATCAGGAGTGAAAAAAAAATCTGGTACTAATGGGTAACAAGGAGCTTATGGTGCTTAGTGTTCGGCTCAGTGCTGTCACGTGAGGGCAGGGAAAGTGTCCTTAGCCCCATGTAAGCTATGTTTACACCAAGCCAAGTCAGTAATTCTTCATAAATAATTCTAAGGGGGGTAGAGGAATCTTCTTAGATTGTAACCCTAAAATATGTAATATATGAATATTGCATACATTCATACAGATTTTCCCTACTACCCTGCATCATTTTTATGCATCTGCAGGGCTGTAGGTAGGTAGAAGAGATACTACCTTGTGTGCTTCAGCTCGACAGGATGCAAAAGGGCAAGACCTGAAACCTATGCTGCTGATGTAGTTCACAGCTCATGGTAGGGGACACTCTTTGTCCTTTTCGCCTTGGGTGCTAAAGGGCCTAGTCCCAGCATAATGTATTTGCCTACATATAAACAACTAGATTACTCCTGTAATGTAGGCAAAAAGAACATAGAAATGAAGTAGGCTTTTGAATTTTGAGACCCTTTCACACACGTACACAATTTATCCTGGAGCTCCCCTGGAATCAGCGTCCTGATAGTTCACTTGGTGTTGGAACTGGAATTAAAATTGAAGGATTTAGATTTTTTGGACTTTGTGTTTGTGTTTAATGCCTTCTTTGATATACTTCAGTAGTTATTTAGACAGAGAGTAGAGGACCACCTCCTACTCAGGGAACCAGCATAATGCAGTGCAGTATAAGCACATATCTTCAGCATACCCCCAGTAGTTGCGGCCATTGGCCAACAATATTTTCTTACATTTTATAGGACTGAGTTCATATTCATACTGCAGAACAATACATAAATACAAATAAACAAACAAACATGAGATACACTCTGTCTCAAAGACTCTCTCATTAGGATAATATTACAATGTCTACTCTATAATGGTGTTTTATTAAACTTGAATCCCCTGCAGAGACTAATGCAAACCTTACAGAAGATGTGTGATGCAGTGCTGGCTTACTTACAGAAGTTTCTCAAGCTCTTTTCTGAGGCGTTTTCTTTCCATATGTGTTTCAGATCAAGCACCCTGCAAAAAAGTCAATGACAACGACAGTGTCAGTGGCAATATTGTTAATGAAAAATGCTTAAAGTGGCTCTTTTGTTAGGCATGTTTACCTTACTTATTTAAGTAAAAGTCCCAATAAGGACACATTGAGGGCACGATGAACCTGATGGATGTTCTACCTTTTTCCCTAT
This sequence comes from Staurois parvus, assembly GCF_062004578.1. Classification (NCBI taxonomy): domain Eukaryota; kingdom Metazoa; phylum Chordata; class Amphibia; order Anura; family Ranidae; genus Staurois; species Staurois parvus. Next base: position 19,483,815 of record NW_028317807.1, read on the forward strand.
ATAACGGTAGATTAAAATCAACTTGTCAGTTTGCTTATAAAAGGTAAAGTAACAGCTTTTCTTTACAAGACATCTACTCTGCTATGAACATTTACCCAAAAAAGCCAAAAGCCCAGGTGGATAGGAACAGATTTTGAGATTATGGCAGGGAGATTTTTCTGCTGAAATATCTAAGAAGTATTGGGGCTGATCCAGTCTACTTAGAAGTAACTTTTGAGCAGGCTGACCCATTAAACTGTATCAATAGTAATTCCAGTCTGTTAGAAAATACCTACTACAATAATGCACTGTTACTAGTTACCCCGTGTGTTTCAGAGTTTAAAAATGCTCCACACTAGCTAAATGTTTTCATTAGCACCCGTTTTCCATGGATTGTGGCAAGAATGCACTATACATCTACTAAGGGGCAAATTTATAGAGCTGCCAGTGAAAACAGCATGGCTTGGATCTGTCATCCTCCATTACCTTAGCTATCCATTTTTTTAGTTTGTATTTTTTCTTTAATAATGATAATGAGACTTTAAAACTAAACTCTAGGATAAGTAAACATTATCTAAATAAAATAGACATACGGTATGTATTTTTCATTGAATCTTTGTGTGCCTTGTGTATTTCTTTTTATTTCTGTCCAGTAATCCATTGTGAAATTTTGCCTTTGTGTAGGAGCTTCCTGTGTTAACCACTTCAATATTAGGGACTTTCACCCCCTTCCTGCCCAGGCCAATTTTCAGCTTTTAGCATTGTCTCACTTTGAATGCCAATTACTCAGTCATGCAACACTGCACCCAAAATTAAATTTTTAATTTTTTTTTCTTCCCATAAATAGAGCTTTCCCTTTGTGGTATTTCATCACCATTGGATGTTTTACTTTTAGCTATCAAAAATGAAAAAAGACTGAAAATTTGAGGGAAAAAATGTGTTTTCTTAGTTTCTGTAATACAATTTTGCAAATAAATAATCATTCTTCATAAATTTAGGCCAAAATTTAATCTGCTACATTTCTTTTGGTAAAAATAACACAAATCAGTGTATATTATTTAGTCTGTGGGAAAGTTATAGAACCTACAAACAATGGTACATATATATATATATATATATATATATATATATATATGAAAATTGATCAATCCTGATGTACTGAGAGCCCATCTCCTTAGGCCCTAAACTGCTAGGACAGTACACCTCAGTACACAATTACACCCCAAAATACATTCTGCTACTCCTCCTGAGTAAGGGGATATAACATGTGAGAGATTTTTCACAGCCTAGCCACATAATGAGACCCAAGATCCAAGAAGCATAAGTTACCCATAAATTACACATCTAATTTCCTGACTACCTATCACACTTTTGAAGGTCCTGGAGCACCAGGACAGTATAAACACCCACAAAATGACATTATGGAAAGAAAACACCCCAATATTGTTTCTTTGAGATATAATGAGTCTTTTGAAAATGTAATTTTTTTGCCACAAGTTTTTGGAATATGTGGAAAGAAAATTAAAACTTTTTTTTTTTTTTTTTTTTTACACAAAGTTGACAATTCATAAGATATTTCTAACACAAAGCATGGGCATACTAAAAATACACCTCAAAATATGTTCTGCTACTTCTCCTGAGTATGCAATACCATATGTGTGAAACTTTTTCACTGCCGAGTTACATAACGAGGCCCAAAATCCAAGGAGCATCTTCAGGCAGTATAGGGGCATAAATTACAACTCCAAATTCCTGGCTACCAATTACATTTTTGAATGCGCTGAACCACCCAGACAGTGGAACTATCCACAAAATTACCACATCTTAGGGAGCAAAACACCCCATCTTATTCTTTATGCGGCATAATGAGTCTGTTCAACATGTAATTTGTTTGCCACAAGCTTTTGGGAACTGTGAAAATTTATTTTTTTAAACAAAGTTTTCAATTTCTAAGATATTTCTAACACACAGTGCAGGCATACCTAGATTTACACCTCAGAACACATTCTGCTAGTGCTCCCATAGGACACTGGTACACTGACAGGTGTTTTTGTGCTTTGGTACACTGTGACAGATGTTGATGGCCCACTGAGGACACTGACATATGTTGATGGTCTACTAGGGACAACGACAGATGTTGATGTTGCAATGGGACACTATTGCAGATGTTGATGTGCACTGGTACACTGTGACAGATGTTTTTGTGCACTGGTACACTGTGACAGATGTTGATGGGACACTGGTACACTGACAGATGTTTTGTGCACTGTGACAGATGTTGATGGTCCACTAGTAACACCGACAAATGTTGACGGTCAACAAGTGACACTGGCAGATGTTGATGTTGCAATGGGACACTAAGTTCGACTCGAACATCGGCCGCTCATGTGTTCGGCGAACACACGAATCGTAAGGGTGCTCGGTGGGCTGTTCGCCCGCCGCCCTGACAGTGCATTGTGATTGGCCAAAGCAATGCACCTGACCACAGGTGCATGTGGTGCAATACTTTGGCCAATCACAGCGCATGATGACATCACAAGGGGGCAGGGTCACCTGGCTGACATCACTGGGTGGCTCCAACCCTTGTGGCCCCACCCCTTAGATATTTAAGAACTGTCAGGCCGGTGCAGCTGTCAGATGGCGGGAGCCAGCATCGAGAACAGAGCATTTCTTTTTTCTTTTTTTGGGTCGGCGGTGGGCATTGTGATTGACATTGGATCTATTTCGGGGCACATTTTTTAATTTTTTTTTTTAATAAAGGACCTGTCAAAGACTGTAGTGGTACCATGTACCCCATACTCATTCACATGGGGAGGTGAGATCTGGGGACCCCCTTGTTAAAGGGGGCTTCCAGATTCCGATAAGCCCCCCGCCTGCAGACCTCAACAACCGCTACAGTTGTAGAAAAGAGGCCCTTGACGCAATCAACTTAAGGGCAAGATGCTTTGAGGGGGGAGCCCCCCTGCCCCAAAACACCCCCCCATGTTGAGGGCATGTGGCCTGGTATGGTTCAGGAGGGGGGCTGCTCGCTTTCCCCCCCCCACTTTCCTGACCTGTTGGGCTGCATGCTCGGATAAGGGTCTGGTATGGATTTTGGGGGAGGACCGCATGCCATTTTTTATTTTGGTGTGGGAGTTCCCCTCAAAATCAATACCAGACCTGAAGGGCTTGATATGAATGGGGGGGGAACCCACGCTGATTTTTTGTTAATTTTCTAATTGGCAGCAATTATTTTTACATGCAGCTGTCCTGCTGACAACTGAAACATTAAAGAGTGTTTTCACCACTAAAATACCGCATGACTTAATAATATAGCTCATGTGGTATTTTAGTAGCTGTGCAGTATCTTACCGCATACTCGGATACGGTAAGTTACCGCTCAGTAAATTGGACAAAGCCATAACATTATCTGGAGGGCCATTCAGAAAGCCCATGTCTCAATCTGTGATGTGCTGTGTCACCAGGGGGCTTCTGGGAGGACATCCATAGACACCCGCTCAGAAGTGGAGAGCCACGTTGTAGCCGTCTTTCGGCTATAGCACAATAGAGAAGTGGTTAAGATCAATCACTGCTGCTTTCTCTCCCTGTGCAGGGTAACTGGTCTGGTCTCCACCCTCTCCTGTAGTTCTGCAGGCAGCCTGTAGTGAGTGTGGCCCGCTGGGTCCCTCCCTCAGCTTTGCTTTCTGCTCAGGCTATGTACAGCACAGTGATGATGACATTGCTATTTTACCACTGTGTTTGCAAAGATTTTTTCTGCATACAAATTTGATTTCTAACCCCTGTAGCTATTGGGGAAAAAAAATATATGTACATTATATTACCATAAGGATTGAGGCGCCTGCCTTTACATGCACATGAACTTTAATGGCATCCCAGTCTTAGTCCATAGGGTTCAATATTGAGTTGGCCCACCTTCTGCAGATATAACAACTTCAACTCTTCAGGGAAGGCTGTCCACAAGGTTTGAGATTGTGGCTATGAAAATGTTTGATCATTCTTCCAGAAGCGCATTTGTGAGATCAGGCACTGATGTCGGACAAGAAGGCCTGGCTCAAAGTCTCTGCCCTAATTCATCCCAAAGTTGTTCTATCAAGTTGAGGTCAGGACTCTGTGCAGGCCAGTCAAGTTTCTCCACCCCACACTCACTCATCCATGTCTTTATGGACCTTGCTTTGTGCACTGGTGTGCAGTCATGTTGAAACAGAAAGGAGCTATCCCCAAACTGTTCCCAGTTAGAAGCATGAAATTATCCAAAATATCTTGGTATGCTGATGCTGTAAGAGTTCCCTCCATTGGAACTAAGGGGCCGAGCCCAAACCCTAAAAAACAACCTCACACCATAATCCCCCCTCCACCAAATTTTATACTTGGCACAATGCAGTCAGGCAAGTTCCATTCTCTTGGCAACTGCCAAACCCAGAGACGTCCTTTGGATTGCCAGACAGAGAAGCGTGATTTGTCACTCCAGAGAACACGTCTAGAGTCCAGTGGCGGAATGCTTTACATCACTGCATCCGACGCATTGCATTGCACTTGGTGATGTAAGGCTTGGATGCACTTGCTCAGCCATGAAAACCCATTCCATGAAGCTTTCTATGTACTGTTGTGTTAATCCGAAGGCCACACGAAGTTTAGAGGTCTTTAGCTATTGACTGTGCAGACAGTTGGTGACTTCTGGGCACTGTGCACTTCAGCATACGCTTACCCTGCTGTGCCATTTTACATGGCCTACCACTTCGTAGCTGAGTTGCTGTTGTTCACAGTTGCTTCCACTTTGTTATAATACCACTAACAGTTGACTGTGGAATATTTAGTAGCAAGGAAATTTCACGGATGGACTTATTGCACAGGTGGCAACCTATCACGGTACCACGCTTGAATTCACTGAGCTCCTGAGAACGACCCACTCTTTCACAACTGTTTGTAGAAGCAGTCTGCATGCCTAGGTGTTTGATTTTATACACTTGTGGCCATGGAGGTGATTAGAACACTTGAATGCAATGATTTGGAGGGGTGTCCCAATACTTTTGGCAATATAAAATATGTGTGTGTGTGTAAGTGTGTATTGTGACAGTGTGGCGATCTGTCACCCAGGATTCTCAACAAGGAAGGTTGAGGGGCTCCGGAGTATGTGTTTGATACAGAGGAAAGTGGATTTTCACTTTCCTTATTTGTGTGTAAGGTCTATTTTGGGACCTGGAGCCTGGAGATTTCAAAGTGATTTGGGAGGGATGAAATCTCCAATCCTGGGACCAGGTTTTGGGAATGGCCAGGATACTGATTCCTCAGGTGTGCATGGCTCTTTTGTAGAGTCAGGACCAGAGTTCTGGGCTCCACCCCGGCAGACAGGAGTCAGGAGGGCTCCACCCTGGCAGACAGGAGGTCTCTGCTTTGGAGTCAGGAGGGCTTCACCAAGGAGAGGTGGAAGCCAGACTAGCTGTGTGCTAGTGGCCAGCTGTGTGCGAGAGCCATAGTTTGGAAAGAGTCTGTAGGAGACAGACATAAAACTGTGTACAAGCCAGGAGGCTGAATTTTCATTTGCATGTGTTTGATGGTGGATACCCCTGCGTGGGAAGTTTTATGGAACATTTTCTTTAAATAAAAGTGGGCTAAAAAGGCCTTAAAGAAAGCAAGTTGCTGTGTGTGTTTAACAAAGCTCTACCATTTGAAGCGAGTTCCCACAGTATATTCTGAAAAATGTTGTGCCCAGAGTTATTATTATAGGTACTTATATAGCACTGTCAATTCATGCAGCACTTTTCATATATATTGTAAATGCACATCAGTCTCTGCCCTAAAGGAGCTTACAATATAAGGTTCCTAACTCTCATTCATACATACACATACTAGGGCCATTTTAGACAGGAGCCAATTAACCTACCAGCATGTCTTTGGAATGTGGGAGGAAACTGGAGTAGCCAGAGGAAACTCATGCAAGCACATTGAGAGCATGCAAACTCCAAGCAGGTGGTGCTAAGGTTAGGAATCAACGACCCTAGTGCTGCCAGGCAGAAGTGCTAACCACTTAGCAGGAGCTTAACTTCTGTAAAAACAAATGTTTAGCACTATAGGCAGCATGGTCTTTATAAAGTATTACTTCTAAAATGTAATGATGTGCCATGTCACCCTCTGGCTAGGGTGATAAATAAGGTAAATATTAACTAAAGCACTATTTCTCATTAAAAATTGATGTTGACAAATGTCAACGACTGTGATTTGACTTGGCTGACATGCAGAAAAATGTCCTCTATAAACAAAGCATATGCTTCTTTAACAATTTTATAACTATGCACTCAATCCACCTGCAAGATCTTATTGTCACAATTTAAAAAAAGACACAGAGATCTGCATCTACATAAATACTCTAAGACGCATATTGGACTAGAGTAAAGGCATGCATTTCAGGCATAGAAGACACACATTAAAATATGCATCTAAATTTAGTTCTTAACACAGCTAAATACAGTGGTATTGTTACGACTATCTTTCTTCTTGGCCCGTAGCATTACTTAGCCTTGGATGGGTGCTTTAAAATTGAAGAATGTATGTTTATTGAAAGCACTTCTTAAAAAGATGTTTTCAATGTGAAGCATCCAGTGAAAGGTAGAAATAGAAATCTAAATAAGCCAACAGTATATGGTCAAGGCTACAAATACACACTCACATGCACAAACATATATATATATATTTACAAATCCAGTGCATTAGACGTTAATAGTGAAATTGTAACATTTCCCTACCTGGTTAGTATAACCAGCTTTTCTGTTCTTCTTTTGCTGCTGTGGATTACTGAAGGAGCAGTAGATAATGGTTTGCATGAAGCATGCTGGGTTTTTTTCGTCTTATGTTGCTATGAAACCACATAGCTTATTGCACAATACACTTGAGCTGTCTGTGAGCTGTAAGGCTTGCATTATATTACCTGCTTTATATATCCTCATATTAGGTTTCTTGAGCCAAAGGGAAACCTGAGACCACGGTGCTTTTGCATACAATAGGCAAAGCTGCTTACAGTTACTGTAAGTGTAAACTTTAATGGTCACGTGGCATCGGGATGTTGTTGCTGGAATAAAGGAATAGCTACAGATGCCTTTCAGATTCATGACTCAAGAGAAATTTGGCACACTGAGGAACTATTAAAAAATAGTGTTTTTGCTAATTGTTTTGTTTGTACCTTTTTTTTTAAACTTTTCTTATTCCTTGGCAAGGAGAGATAGAAGATGCAACACTGCAGGAAGGAAGTTTGTTTTTGTAACAAGGTAACACTTCCTTTGAACACTTTGATTGGCTAATTATGTTTAGCGCCCTCTAGGTAGACAGGATTTTTTTTTTGTTAGTCAGAGGCATTTTAGAAGCCTGGGATGAGTCAGTCTGGGAGTGAGGCAGTGAGGTTACCTCAGGGCAAGCTGGGAGGCTCTACAGGTCAGGGCTTCTGGACAGGGGTCGGACTGACAACTCATGGGGCCCCCGGGCAATAGGGGATCATGGGGCCCCTGTGTCCTTGCCCAAACTAAAAAAAAGCCTATGAAAAAGGTACCAGGGGCATCTCATGGGGCCCCCTACTGACCCCGGTCCCTCGAGCAGTGCCCGAGTTTCCAAATAGTCAGTCCACCCCTGCTTCTGGAGCCTTCCCACCCTTCTAGAAACTGCTAGACCTTTCTAGAAGAGGGCCAAAGGAGGAAGGAAGCCTGGATTTGCAAGTTTGAGGGAACCTGGCCAATCCATGGGCAGTAGGCTTGGCATGGTGGCTAGGACAACACTTAATGTGGGAGAGCCTGATCAGCAGGGTAGTTGTTGGAGTGGTGGAAGATGGATTGAAAGAAGGTGCTGGTGTGTGAAGCCTGGGAGGGGGCGCCAGTGGAGGTGGACCTGCCTACAGGTTGGAGCAGGACAGAATAATCTCCACTGCCCTACAATCTACTTGGGAGAGTCAGCCGATCAGCAGGGCAGAAGCTAGTCCAGCATAAGGCCTGAAACCTATTAAGCTACAGGACAGAACAGTGTGAGTACTTCAACACCCCTGGGCCACAGAAGGGAGAGGGTGGTCAGGTGCAATACCCAGCTAGTTCACATCTGAGACTACGTCATTGTAGATCTTGGAATCCCTTGCCCAGGGATAACCTCAAGACAGTTGGGTGGATGAGGACAGTTTCATCTGGGGTTTGAGGTGGTTCACCAAACGGGACTCAGTGCCCCTTGCTAAGACTATTTCTGATTTTTGTCCACATTATTGTACATTTTGTTGCTAAAAAGTTGTCCTCAAAGTTCCACAGTACCATGGGCATCCCATATACCCCTAGACCCCATCCAAGTTGTTAACACCTAATAAAAACAACAAAAACAAGCACATGGTTTTACTGACTCTGAGAGAAAGTGTGGAAAATGCGTGTTGCCTGGCTGTGCTGAGCTTAGGGAGACCCAGCAAAAATCCAGTGGTCCTCAAGGAGGTAGTGCTACATATGGTGATCACATGATAACGAACCAAAAAAAATAGTTCCTAATCTCCTCTACAGGACCTGAGACTGCAAGCTTCAGCCTAGTCCTGTTTTTAAAGGTCTCATACAACATATAGGGATTGCTTTAATAAAATTGGAGAGTGTAAGCTGAACAAGCTGAAATTAGAAGCTGACTAGCCACTATGTAGAGAGGCACCAAATTTTGTACTCTCCAGTTTTAGTAAATCAACCCCATAGTATGACTGAAAGCAAGACATAAACAGCCCTATATCAAATTTACTCAGTGACTGTGTCAGTCACAGTGACTATCATTGTGATCTCCTGTGCAGAAACCTCAGTGATAGTTGCCTGGTCCTCCAGCTGTTCTAGTGAAGTATTTACTCTTCGTTCACACATACGCAGTGCAACAGAGCACATGCGTTTTTGTGCATAGCGTTTAGGGCAGTCCATTGTGCATAAAATGCACTAAAAAAGTGTATGCCCCTTTTGAAAAATCTTGTTCTAAACCGTATGGTACCTTGGTACCATGAGTTTTGGTAAATACAAACGCGCTGCTAGATGCGTAGAGGTACCATTAAGAATTAAGTACTAATGGCACTGCCACAATTCTGCAAAAGGGCTGCACATTTTTTCTGCATTGCGGGAACCGTGTGATCTTGCACGCATTCCTGCAACATACAAATGTGAACATAATCCACTTAATCTACAATAGGGCAGACATGGAAAGGATACGTTTCTTTAAATAGGCCTATAGCACATACATGTTCAAAGTGAATTTTCAGCTATCTTAGTGAATCAGATTAAACAAAGTGAAAACTGACTGTAAAGAATACCCAATCAAATGCATGACTTTTTGTTTGCACATGCTTAGAAGATTGAAGTTAGAATAACTTCATCTAGTTCACTAAACTAAGTAAAAACTCATTATGTAAAGAGAAAATTCACCTAGCTCAAAGAATAAGGTGACAATGTACTGACTTCAATCATCCAATCATGTGCAAGGAAAAGTCACTTTTTTGTGAATATTCACTTTCAAAGCAAACCCGCATAAAACATGGTCATTATCTCCAAATAACATACCTTAAAACCACTATTAAGCCTGGATGATATTCTAAAACTGTAATTAATCATTTCAAAGTTATACATTTTTCTTAAAATCACAGTAATTCTTAATGCCTTGGATGTCTGATTAGGCAATCAGGGTAAATACTGAAATCACATGTTCTTATGCCACAGGATGTTGACCATCAGGCACAAACAACAAGACAAAGGCTGTCCCTGAACAGTGACCATCTGCATCAGCAGAGACCATGCGACCAGTGCCTTGTCATGTGATCAAGATAAATCACAAAATGCCTTTACAATAAAAATATATTTTCAGGGCAATTTTATTACCCTTTCAAGCTGAAAATACTATGAAATATACGTTAATCTGCCACTATCGTGTCACTTCAACAGCAAAGAGGTTGCCTACACTAGCCCAAGGTAAACAATTTATGCACTATGAGGGGGATTTCCTAAAAGTGGTGCACACAGAATCTGGTGCAGCTGTGCATAGTAACCAATCAGCTTCTAACTTCCACTTGTTCTATTAGGCTTTGACAATAAAACCTGGAAGCTGATTGGTTACTATGCACAGCTGCACCAGATTCTGTGTGCACCACTGTAAATCTTCCCCTGTGTATACCAGTAAAAATGACAGGATCCTTCACCAAAACCCTCTTTTATATTGGTGGTCAGTGTAAATGTCCCCTTATTATTAGTGATCAGGGTAATCAGTAATCAGTCGGTGATCAGTAGGAAAAAGAATATCCCAGCATTTGTGTGAGTGGAAGAATGACCCTTACACAGTGATCACTGATCAGCGAGAAGAAGACTGGTGATCAGTAGAACCAGGAATGCCCCTTTACATTGACCTCTGTAGAAGGAAGAATTTCCCAGCATTGGTGTGAGTGGAAGATTGTCACTTAAATTGGCAATTAGTGGGAAGAAAGAGGTATCTGCATTAGAGTCAGTGACTATTTACCCAAGATAAAACTCCATACCCAAAGTAACTGACATGGTCTAGTGGCACCAGAATCATGCAGTCACCAAATGTTATAAATATTTCTGAAGGCAATTTTAAAGACTTTGTGAAAAAAGTGGTGCACAAAAAGTGTTGGCCACCAGTCACATGGGAGTGTGTGTTTGGCTTCAGAGCATATGATTTTTAATATTGCACCTTTCTACCATGCTTTGCTATGTGTGAGGCAAAATAGGGCCTGGGGGGACACTGAAGAGAATGTGGGAGTAAAATAAATCCCATAATTAATATCAGTGTAATTAAAAAAAAAAAGCCTGTCACTGTTATCAGTGGGGCAATACTTCCTCTTGCTGCCAAAACCCAGGATGCTATGAGCGTTTGTTGTCCAAAAGAAGGTCCTGCTCCTTTACAGACGACGAGCTTTGCACGTCATTTTAAGGGTGCTTTTTGCCATGATTTCCTTGTGATTCTCTCACGCAGGGTGGATTTGATTTAAATCACGATTTAAATCACTAGTCAGTAAGGCTTGATTTTAATCATAGTTTTCTACATAACAACTAATTCTTGCTGGTATAACTTTAATATGCAAGTAGATGAAGATTTTTAGAATAACAACTTTTCATATTAATTTTTTTATCCCCAGTTTAATAGGTTAATCATTCATATTTGGACAACTTTTCTGTTGTACTTAGGAAGGAGAAAAATAATCATTACCTTAATAATAACAATTTAAATAGATTTATTCAACTGAAACAATAACATTACAGCATACGTTATTTGTTTAAACAAATATCCATGTTTGTTAACTAATTTGGCTAAACAAAATATATATATTTTAAGAAACTTAGACCGTCAGCCCCTTCCTCCTCACACTTAGTTTCACTTTCTTCTTGTGCAGACCTATTCCACTCCAAACAATCAGAAAAATATTGTTTCTATTCTATTCACTGAACTTCTTGAAACTTAGCACTGAAGGGATTGATTCTGTATTCATAGGTTTGTAGAAGTTAGGATTAAGGTATTTTTCTTAACTCTGTTCATGTTATAATATTTTTGCTGTGAAGAAGAGTCATGTGATCTCCACTGAGTCAAATTCAGTTTTGAGAACTGCAAAAGTAAACCAAGCATCTGTGATAATATCTTGTAGGCAGAGAAACTGCCCAATAATCTTACAAAAACCTCTGGAAGAGCATGACATTGTGAATGGCTTAATGGAATTTATTTACCAAAAAAATTAAACATATACAGCCTTATTCTACATAATTAAAAAACTAATCTTTATTGCATGATGGAATAACCTTTGGATGGTAATATACTTTCCTCAAAAAGCATTTTATTTAAAAAAAATCCGATTTAAATCAAAAAAATCCGATTTAAATCAAAAAAATCATTGATTTTATCCACCCTGCTGTCACGTGACAATCGTTGCAAAAATGTACCACATTTGGGGTGCCATTGAGAATTATGGCACCCAAATGTGCGTTGCGCATTTCATCACAATTTGGAAGCGCACACAGAATTGCAGCAATTCTGCCAGCTATTCCAAACTTCCAAGTGTGAAGGGGTCTTAACATCCAGCCAATGGTAAGTCACTGTTCTATACATTGCCTGAGCCTGTGAAAATACTGAAGCCAGAGCAACATTCTCAGATGACAACAGAAATACAAATAGATGTAAAACCTGTATAACCCTTTTAAAAATTGTGCTGCACCAAAATGCATGATACTTTTTTACCATATGTTTTAGTGCAGGTGAATGAGCGCAAAAGCAGGGTGTGTAGCTGTGCCATTAAGACTTAATGGTACTACTGCACACTTGTAAAAGGACTGTGTGTTTTTATACTTTGCAGAAATGCAAACAATTTTGTGTACATTCCTGCAACGCACAATTGTCTACCTAGGGTGGGGTAATTAATTCAAATTCAAGGAGGTCTGGTCACTAAAATTTTCTTCCAGCCGAGGTCTAAATTGCTATCAAAAACAGAAAAGTAGGCCAATCACATCCATATTTCAAGTAAAAGAAAACACAACCACGTTACATAAGGTGTCCCCATCAGAGTATCCCCTTAGATCAATTGCCCCCATCAGAATCCCCCCTTATATATGGTGTCCCCATCAGAGTGTCTCGTTACATCTGGTGTCCCCATCAGAGCGCCTTTTTAATCTGGTGTCCCCATCAGAGTGCTTCCTTAATCTGGTGTCTCCTTCAGAGTGCTTTCCTAATCTGGTGTCACCATCAGAGTGTCTCCTTATTCTGGTGTCCCTACCAGCATGCCTCCTTAATCTGGTGTCCCCTTCAGAGTGCTTCTCTAATCTGGTGTCCCCATCAGAGTGCCTCCTTAATTTGGTATCCCTACCAGAGTGCCTCTATAATCTAGTGTGCCCATCAGAGTGCCTCTTTAATCTGGTGTCCCCATCAAAGTACCTCCTTAATCTGGTGTCCCCATCAGAGTACCTCCCTAATCTGGTGTCCCCATCAAAGTGTCTTCTTAATCTGGTGTCCCCATCAGAGTGCCTCCTTAAACCAGTGTCCCCATCAGATTGCCTCCATAATCTGATGTCCCCATCAGAGTGCCTCCTTAATCCAGTGTCCCCATCAGAGTGTCTCCTTAATCTGGTGTCTCCATCAGAGTGCCTCCTTAATCTGGTGTCCCCATCAGAGTAACTCCTTGCATCAGGAATCTCTCCACACATCAGAATTGTCCCCCCTCTTCCCTCTTGTACTTTTGGATCACACTCTGCATAGAAGGCAGCTCCTCCTTCCTCTTTCCAGTCATGTGATAAGTCACATGACAAGGGGAGAGAGGAAGGACAGACTGTCCTCACTTCCCTGCAGTGCCACGCTGAGACTGAGGTGAGCCCTCAGTCTCACTACTGGCTATCTATCACCACCTGCAGGCTGGAGGGAAGAAAACACCTGATCCTCTCTTCAGCTATCTTGGGGAGTCACAGCCCAGTCTGAATAATGTGTCAGGTTTTCAGGCGGACTGAAAACTGGACATATGATTTAAAACACGGACTGTCAGGGTGAAGCCCAGACAGGTGGCAACCCTACTGTGTATAAATGAGTAAAAAAATGCAGACATCTGAGTTGTCGGTAACTATTTTACACATGTATGAGCATAAGCTTAAAATGTTAATTTGAAGAGGTTAGAATTTATTATACTCGTGTATGCGCATACTCAAATACACTTGAAAATAAACATCTGACATTTCAGCCAGAAACACTAATGTTCAAACATCAGTACCATGTGCAAGTATCCTTATACTGCAACAAAGTATTTGTTGAACTAGAACATAAAAACACAGACACAGAAAGAATTACACTCACAAGCCTGTGGGGAGGAGAAGTGTATGTATAAAAAATCCTTATGTCATAAAGAGTGAAGGAGGGGACTGAGGAAAGAAAGGGAGGGGATGGAGGAAGGAAACAAGGAAGGAAAGAAAAGAAGGGAATGGATGGAATGAAGGAAAAAAAGGGTGAGTGGAAGGAAGGAAGGCAGGGAAGGAAGGAAGGAAGGAAGGAAGGAAGGAAGGAAGGAAGGAAGGAAGGAAAAAAGGAAGGAAGGAAGAAAATGGAGAGAGGGAATGGAGAAAGGAAGGAAGGAAGGAAGGAAGGGGAGGGAGTTAATAAAGAATGGAGGGGATGGAGAAAGGAAGGATGGAGGGAAGGAAGGAAAGGAGGGGAGGGAGGAACGAAGGAAGGGAGAGGAGGAAGGAAGGAAGGAAGGAAGTTAAGAAAGAATGGAGGAAGGAAGGAAAAGAAGGAAGGAAGGAAAGAAGGAAGGAAGGAAGAAAGGGAGAGGAGGAATGGAGGAAGGAAAGAAGCAAGGAAGGAAGAAGGAAAGGAGGAGAGGGAGTTAAAGCAGAGCTCCACCCAAAAGGAGAAGTTCCACTTTAAGGACTGCTCCCCTGCTACCCATTAAGGAAGGAAGGAAGGGAGGGAATGGAGGAAGGAAGAGTGGGAAGGAAGGAAGGAAGCGTAAGAAAATGGAGAGAGAGAATAGAGGAAGGGAGGAAGGAAGAAAGGAAGGAAAGGAGGGGAGGGAGTTAGGAAAGAATGGAGAGGAAGGAAGGAAAAGAAGGAAAGGAAGGAAGGAAGGAAGGAAGGAAGGAAGGAAGGAAGGAAGGAAGGAAAGAAAGGAGGGGAGGGAGTTAAGAAAGGATGGAAGGGATGGAGGATGGAAGAAAAGTAGGAAGGAAGGAAGGAAGGAAGGAAGGAAGGAAGAAGATAGAGGAAGAAAAAGGAGGGAGGAAAGGAAGGAAAGGAGGGAATGGATGAAGGAAGGAACTGTAGGATGGAAGGAAAGAAGGGGATGGATGAAGGGATGAAGGAAAAAAGGAAGGAAGAAAATGAAGAAAGGAAGGAAGGAAGGAAGGGGAGGGAGTTAATAAAGAATGGAGGGGAAGGGAAGGATGGAAGGAAGGAAGGAAAGGAGGGGAGGGAGGAACAAAGGAAGGGAGAGGAGGAAGGAATGAAGGAAGGGAGAGGAGGAAGGAAGGAAGGAAGGGAAAGGAAAGGAAGGGAGGGAGTTAAGAAAGAATGGAGGGGATGGAGGAAGGAAGGAAGGAAGGAAGGAAGGAAGGAAGGAAGGAAGGAAGGAAGGAAGGAAGGAAGGAAACTGTAGGATGGAAGGAAGGAAGGGGATGGATGAAGGAAGGAAGGAAAAGAGGAAAGAAGAAAATGGAGAAAGGAAGGAAGGAAGAAAGGAAGGAAGGGGAGGGAGTTAATAAAGAATGGAGGGGAAGGAAAGGAAGGAAAGGAAGGAAGGAAGGAAGGAAGGAAAGGAGGGGAGGGAGGGAGGAATGAAGGAAGGGAGAGGAGGAAGGAAAGAAGGAAGGAAGGAAGGAAGGAAGGAAAGGAAAGGAAAGGAAGGGAGGAAAGGAAGGGAGGGAGTTAAGAAAGAATGGAGGGGATGGAGGAAGGAAGGAAAAGAAGGAAGGAAGGAAGGAAGGAAGGAAGGAAGGAAGGGAGAGGAGGAATGGAGGAAGAAAGGAAGCAAGGAAGGAAAGGAAGGGAGGCAGTTAAGAAAGAATGGAGGGGATGGAGGAAGGAAGGAAAAGAAGGAAGGAAGGAAGGGAGAGGAGGAATGGAGGAAGGAAGGAAGCAAGGAGGAAAGGAGGGGAGGGAGTTAAAGCGGAGCTCCACCCAAAAGGAGAAGTTCCAATTTAAGGACTGCTCCCCTGCTACCCATTAAGGATTGGCACCTTTTGGGGGGGGGGGGATTTGACAGGTACTCACTCCCACTTCTGGTCCGATCGCCTAGGCGTAGGTGTTCTCCCTCCCTGTAGCCTTTTGGGACACGCGACAGGTCCCAGAAGACTACAGGACCATTCAGAAAGCGCAGCGCTACTCGCGCATGCGCAGTGGGTACCTGGCTGTGAAGCCACAAGCTATCACTGCAGAGTGCCCACAATGAAGATGCCGACCTTCTGGAATACAGGACAGCCGGTGAAATGGGCCGAGGGACAGGTAAGTGGCTGTTTTGGAAAAGTCAGCAGCTACAGTTTTTGTAGCAGCTGGCTTTTATTTTTTGACAGGGTGAGTGGAACTCCGCTTTAAGAAAGGATGGAGGGGATGAAAGGAAGGAAGGAATGGAGGAAGGGAATGAAGGAAGGAAAGGAGGAAGGATGGAGGGAAGGAAGGAAAGGAGGGGAGGGAGGAACGAAGGAAGGGAGAGGAGGAAGGAAGGAAGGAAGGAAGTTAAGAAAAAATGGAGGAAGGAAGGAAAAGAAGGAAGGAAGGAAGGAAAGAATGAAGGAAGGAAGAAAGGGAGAGGAGGAATGGAGGAAGGAAAGAAGCAAGGAAGGAAGAAGGAAAGGAGGAGAGGGAGTTAAAGCAGAGCTCCACCCAAAAGGAGAAGTTCCACTTTAAGGACTGCTCCCCTGCTACCCATTAAGGAAGGAAGGGAGGGAATGGAGGAAGGAAGAGTGGGAAGGAAGGAAGGAAGCGTAAGAAAAGGGAGAGAGAGAATAGAGGAAGGGAGGAAGTAAGAAAGGAAGGAAAGGAGGGGAGGGAGTTAGGAAAGAATGGAGAGGAAGGAAGGAAAAGAAGGAAGGAAGGAAGGAAGGAAGGAAGGAAGGAAGGAAGGAAGGAAGGAAGGAAGGAAGGAAAGGAAAGGAGGGGAGGGAGTTAAGAAAGGATGGAAGGGATGGAGGATGGAAGAAAAGTAGGAAGAAAGAAGGGAAGGAAGGAAGGAAGGAAGGAAGGAAGGAAGAAGATAGAGGAAGAAAAAGGAGGGAGGAAAGGAAGGAAAGGAGGGAATGGATGAAGGAAGGAACTGTAGGATGGAAGGAAGGAAGGGGATGGATGAAGGGATGAAGGAAAAAAGGAAGGAAGAAAATGAAGAAAGGAAGGAAGGAAGGAAGGGGAGGGAGTTAATAAAGAATGGAGGGGAAGGGAAGGAAAGGAAGGCTGGACGGAAGGAAGGAAGGAAAGGAGGGGAGGGAGGAACGAAGGAAGGGAGAGGAGGAAGGAATGAAGGAAGGGAGAGGAGGAAGAAAGGAAGGAAGGAAGGGAAAGGAAAGGAAAGGAAGGGTGGGAGTTAAGAAAGAATGGAGGGGATGGAGGAAGGAAGGAAAAGAAGGAAGGAAGGAAGGAAGGGAGGGAACTGTAGGATGGAAGGAAGGAAGGAAGGGGATGGATGAAGGAAGGAAGGAAAAGAGGAAAGAAGAAAATGGAGAAAGGAAGGAAGGAAGAAAGGAAGGAAGGGGAGGGAGTTAATAAAGAATGGAGGGGAAGGAAAGGAAGGAAGGAAGGAAGGAAGGAAGGAAGGAAGGAAGGAAAGGAGGGGAGGGAGGAATGAAGGAAGGGAGAGGGTGGGTACCTGGCTGTGAAGCCACAAGCTATCACTGCAGAGTGCCCACAATGAAGATGCCGACCTTCTGGAATACAGGACAGCCGGTGAAATGGGCCGAGGGACAGGTAAGTGGCTGTTTTGGAAAAGTCAGCAGCTACAGTTTTTGTAGCAGCTGGCTTTTATTTTTTGACAGGGTGAGTGGAACTCCGCTTTAAGAAAGGATGGAGGGGATGAAAGGAAGGAAGGAATGGAGGAAGGGAATGAAGGAAGGAAAGGAGGAAGGATGGAGGGAAGGAAGGAAAGGAGGGGAGGGAGGAACGAAGGAAGGGAGAGGAGGAAGGAAGGAAGGAAGTTAAGAAAAAATGGAGGAAGGAAGGAAAAGAAGGAAGGAAGGAAGGAAGGAAAGAATGAAGGAAGGAAGAAAGGGAGAGGAGGAATGGAGGAAGGAAAGAAGCAAGGAAGGAAGAAGGAAAGGAGGAGAGGGAGTTAAAGCAGAGCTCCACCCAAAAGGAGAAGTTCCACTTTAAGGACTGCTCCCCTGCTACCCATTAAGGAAGGAACGAAGGAAGGGAGAGGAGGAAGGAAGGAAGGAAGGAAGTTAAGAAAGAATGGAGGAAGGAAGGAAAAGAAGGAAGGAAGGAAAGAAGGAAGGAAGGAAGAAAGGGAGAGGAGGAATGGAGGAAGGAAAGAAGCAAGGAAGGAAGAAGGAAAGGAGGAGAGGGAGTTAAAGCAGAGCTCCACCCAAAAGGAGAAGTTCCACTTTAAGGACTGCTCCCCTGCTACCCATTAAGGAAGGAAGGAAGGGAGGGAATGGAGGAAGGAAGAGTGGGAAGGAAGGAAGGAAGCGTAAGAAAATGGAGAGAGAGAATAGAGGAAGGGAGGAAGGAAGAAAGGAAGGAAAGGAGGGGAGGGAGTTAGGAAAGAATGGAGAGGAAGGAAGGAAAAGAAGGAAGGAAGGAAGGAAGGAAGGAAGGAAGGAAGGAAGGAAGGAAAGAAAGGAGGGGAGGGAGTTAAGAAAGGATGGAAGGGATGGAGGATGGAAGAAAAGTAGGAAGGAAGGAAGGAAGAAGATAGAGGAAGAAAAAGGAGGGAGGAAAGGAGGGAATGGATGAAGGAAGGAACTGAAGGATGGAAGGAAGGAAGGGGATGGATGAAGGGATGAAGGAAAAAAGGAAGGAAGAAAATGAAGAAAGGAAGGAAGGAAGGAAGGGGAGGGAGTTAATAAAGAATGGAGGGGAAGGGAAGGATGGAAGGAAGGAAGGAAAGGAGGGGAGGGAGGAACAAAGGAAGGGAGAGGAGGAAGGAACAAAGGAAGGGAGAGAAGGAAGGGAGAGGAGGAAGGAAGGAAGGAAGGAAGGAAGGAAGGAAGGGAAAGGAAAGGAAAGGAAGGGAGGGAGTTAAGAAAGAATGGAGGGGATGGAGGAAGGAAGGAAAAGAAGGAAGGAAGGAAGGAAGGAAGGAAGGAAGGAAGGAAGGAAGGAAAGGAGGGAACTGTAGGATGGAAGGAAGGAAGGGGATGGATGAAGGAAGGAAGGAAAAGAGGAAAGAAGAAAATGGAGAAAGGAAGGAAGGAAGAAAGGAAGGAAGGGGAGGGAGTTAATAAAGAATGGAGGGGAAGGAAAGGAAGGAAAGGAAGGAAGGAAGGAAGGAAGGAAGGAAAGGAGGGGAGGGAGGGAGGAATGAAGGAAGGGAGAGGAGGAAGGAAAGAAGGAAGGAAGGAAGGAAGGAAGGAAGGAAGGAAGGAAGGAAGGAAAGGAAAGGAAAGGAAAGGAAGGGAGGAAAGGAAGGGAGGGAGTTAAGAAAGAATGGAGGGGATGGAGGAAGGAAGGAAAAGAAGGAAGGAAGGAAGGAAGGAAGGGAGAGGAGGAATGGAGGAAGAAAGGAAGCAAGGAAGGAAAGGAAGGGAGGCAGTTAAGAAAGAATGGAGGGGATGGAGGAAGGAAGGAAAAGAAGGAAGGAAGGAAGGGAGAGGAGGAATGGAGGAAGGAAGGAAGCAAGGAGGAAAGGAGGGGAGGGAGTTAAAGCGGAGCTCCACCCAAAAGGAGAAGTTCCACTTTAAGGACTGCTCCCCTGCTACCCATTAAGGATTGGCACCTTTTGGGGGGGGGCGGATTTGACAGGTACTCACTCCCACTTCTGGTCCGATCGCCTAGGCGTAGGTGTTCTCCCTCCCTGTAGCCTTTTGGGACACGCGACAGGTCCCAGAAGACTACAGGACCATTCAGAAAGTGCAGCGCTACTCGCGCATGCGCAGTGGGTACCTGGCTGTGAAGCCACAAGCTATCACTGCAGAGTGCCCACAATGAAGATGCCGACCTTCTGGAATACAGGACAGCCGGTGAAATGGGCCGAGGGACAGGTAAGTGGCTGTTTTGGAAAAGTCAGCAGCTACAGTTTTTGTAGCAGCTGGCTTTTATTTTTTGACAGGGTGAGTGGAACTCCGCTTTAAGAAAGGATGGAGGGGATGAAAGGAAGGAAGGAATGGAGGAAGGGAATGAAGGAAGGAAAGGAGGAAGGATGGAGGGAAGGAAGGAAAGGAGGGGAGGGAGGAACGAAGGAAGGGAGAGGAGGAAGGAAGGAAGTTAAGAAAAAATGGAGGAAGGAAGGAAAAGAAGGAAGGAAGGAAGGAAAGAATGAAGGAAGGAAGAAAGGGAGAGGAGGAATGGAGGAAGGAAAGAAGCAAGGAAGGAAGAAGGAAAGGAGGAGAGGGAGTTAAAGCAGAGCTCCACCCAAAAGGAGAAGTTCCACTTTAAGGACTGCTCCCCTGCTACCCATTAAGGAAGGAAGGGAGGGAATGGAGGAAGGAAGAGTGGGAAGGAAGGAAGGAAGCGTAAGAAAAGGGAGAGAGAGAATAGAGGAAGGGAGGAAGGAAGAAAGGAAGGAAAGGAGGGGAGGGAGTTAGGAAAGAATGGAGAGGAAGGAAGGAAAAGAAGGAAGGAAGGAAGGAAGGAAGGAAGGAAGGAAGGAAGGAAGGAAGGAAGGAAGGAAGGAAGGAAAGGAGGGGAGGGAGTTAAGAAAGGATGGAAGGGATGGAGGATGGAAGAAAAGTAGGAAGAAAGAAGGGAAGGAAGGAAGGAAGGAAGGAAGGAAGGAAGAAGATAGAGGAAGAAAAAGGAGGGTGGAAAGGAAGGAAAGGAGGGAATGGATGAAGGAAGGAACTGTAGGATGGAAGGAAGGAAGGGGATGGATGAAGGGATGAAGGAAAAAAGGAAGGAAGAAAATGAAGAAAGGAAGGAAGGAAGGAAAGGAGGGGAGGGAGGAACGAAGGAAGGGAGAGGAGGAAGGAATGAAGGAAGGGAGAGGAGGAAGAAAGGAAGGAAGGAAGGGAAAGGAAAGGAAGGGTGGGAGTTAAGAAAGAATGGAGGGGATGGAGGAAGGAAGGAAAAGAAGGAAGGAAGGAAGGAAGGGAGGGAACTGTAGGATGGAAGGAAGGAAGGAAGGGGATGGATGAAGGAAGGAAGGAAAAGAGGAAAGAAGAAAATGGAGAAAGGAAGGAAGGAAGAAAGGAAGGAAGGGGAGGGAGTTAATAAAGAATGGAGGGGAAGGAAAGGAAGGAAGGAAGGAAGGAAGGAAGGAAGGAAGGAAGGAAGGAAAGGAGGGGAGGGAGGGAGGAATGAAGGAAGGGAGAGGGTGGGTACCTGGCTGTGAAGCCACAAGCTATCACTGCAGAGTGCCCACAATGAAGATGCCGACCTTCTGGAATACAGGACAGCCGGTGAAATGGGCCGAGGGACAGGTAAGTGGCTGTTTTGGAAAAGTCAGCAGCTACAGTTTTTGTAGCAGCTGGCTTTTATTTTTTGACAGGGTGAGTGGAACTCCGCTTTAAGAAAGGATGGAGGGGATGAAAGGAAGGAAGGAATGGAGGAAGGGAATGGAGGAAGGGAAGGAGGAAGGAAGGGAATGAAGGAAGGAAAGGAGGGGAGGGAGGAAAGGAAAGGAAAGAAAAGAAGTGGGAATCGATAAAGGAAGGAAGGTTCCAACCTGCAAAGCTGATCTGGCAACTGTTTGGCAATAGTTACATTCATGCCTCAGAGAATTCAAGCTGTTAGAAAAGCCAGAGGTGATGCAACAAGAACTAGTGGTGTACTGTAGTGTTTTTTAATGATTCCATATTTTTTTCCTCTGCTTGATCTGCAAAAACAGTTACAACTGACTACAGTTTTCTTTCTTTTGTATGTGTTTCTTATAGCCAGAGGATTGGAATGTTAAATGAAAATGGTTTTGAGGCATGTCTGTGAATAGTTTTGTTTCTACACAATTAAACATTTTCCAAGAGTGGTGATTCCATATTTTTTGCTAAGGGTAGTATGTTATCTCAACCACACAGTTCAGAGCTTTCTGCTCCCAATCTACAATCCACCCAATCTACTCTCCTGTACTGATTTATCTCTGTTACCGGTAGTACCCTTATACATTCCAAAAATCAGGGGCACACAGATTATCGCATTGCAAACTATATACATACAGTTTACCTTACAAATTCAAATATGTTTAGAAAATATATTAGGAATCCCACATACGGTCTGTTTCCCATAACAAACATGGCTGACGGTGGCATCACGCTCACAGACGGACATGTGACACGTTTGAGCCGCTGAAACCACGCCTTGTGAGGGTTCCCTGTTCTCATGCGCATGCGTCCGGGTCAGGCTCGAAATTTGAATTTGCGGGACGGAAGTAACGGTGGCTGTGAATAGGACAGACGCGGATTCGGTATATTTGGTGTTTATTTCATGTCTTAGTCTGTATATCTGCATTGTTCTTCTAGTTCGTATTGTGTGTGCGAGCTTTGTCCCTTCTTGTAGAAACGGGGAGATAAATGGAATAGAATAGCCAACCCCATTCCATGTACTGGAATCTTCCACACGCAGGGCCCCTACCAAGTGTGATTTCACTGCCGGGAGTGTTATTGAAGGCTGGCACCGGTTATTAAAGGAGAAGTGCGTGATTGGACCTGATAAGAACCACGATCCCCCTCTCACCCTGTAATCTGTCTGATGTGCAGTCAGATCTATGCTGCCCACAAATCGGTGCGAGACGTCTTCTTCAGCTTGACGCATGCCCCCTGCAGCCTCAGGTTCGAATTGATTTTGGCCTCTCCTATCAACATTCAGTTTGCCAGAAATCAATTCCAGTCAATGGGGTGCCAAGCTCAGGAGGAAGCAGGGGCGGACTGACAACTCATGGGGCCCCCGGGCAATAGGGGATCATGGGGCCCCTGTGTCCTTGCCCAAACTCAAAAAAGCCTATGAAAAAGGTACCAGGGGCATCTAATGGGGCCCCTTACTGACCCAGGGCCCTCAGGCAGTGCCTGAATTTCCAAATGGTCAGTCCGCCCCTGGGAGGAGGTCTTGGCACTTCTGTTTCTATGGAAACACAATCACTGGCATAAAACTGCTTCTGCATCACAAGGTGACGATTTTATTCTCAAACAACTTAGAGAGGACAAGAAGGGAACATCTTTGTTTTTTTTGTCTAGTCCTGTACTTATCTTTAAAGTGATTGTAAAGACTCACAGGTTTTTTAGCTTCACGTGTTCTATACATGAAGATAAAAAAAAGTCTGTGTGCAGCTCCTTCTAATACTTACCTTAGCCCCGTTGTGATTCAGCAATGGGCATGAGAGCCTCGGCTTTCCGGGGACACTCTTTCCTCTTTGGCTGAAAAAGCAGCAGGAGTCATTGTCAATCACAGCCTGTGCACTAATAAGGAGAGAGAGGGGGCGAGGCTCTGTGTGTGTAAATGGACATACAGAGCAGCAGCTTTGGAGCGAGCCTGCTTGGGTGCCCCTATAGCAAGCTGCTTGCTCTGGGGGGCACTCGGCAGGAGGGAGGGGCAAGCAGCGCCGACAGGGGACCCAAGACGAGGAGGATCAGGGCTGCTCTGTGCAAAACCACTGCATGGAGCAGATAAATATGACATTTATTATTTAAAGAGAAAATTGTCTTTAACACCTTCCTGTCCGGCCTATAGCAGATTGACGGCCAGGTTGGACACTCGCCGGTGTGACTGGGCGTCATATGACGTCCTGTCAAAACGAGCCGCTCACATGGCTGCGGGGCAGCGCAATCTGTCACCGGCTGTGTCCACGGGACACAGCCGATAACATATCACTACACCAGCCCATTGCCAGTGTCATGTGACTGCTGTGACCAATCACATGTCAATTGTATACAATGTATGGCTTCCTGTCATGCCATCCATTGTATACAATTATGTTAGCTGGGACTGGTCAAGGCAGTCACATGATACAGACAGAGCCAATCACAGCCCATCTGTATCATGTGATCAGCATTGCCTAATCACAGCTAATCACAACAAAAGACTGAATGAATTAGTTTCATTCAGAAACAATGATTGCAAATATCAATGAAATACATTGGTATTTGCAATCATAATGTGTAAAAAAAAAAAATCATGATCACTTGCCCAGAGTAGTTCAGTGTTACTATGGTAACATTGTATTGCTTTGGTCACAGTGTGCTTAAAAAAAAATAGTAAAAAAAAAATATATATATAATGGAAACATTTGGAAAAAAAAATACAAATTAAATTATAATTAATATTTTCACCAAAGAAATGTAACAGAATACATTTTAACCTAAATTTATGAAAAAATGTTATCTATTTGCAAAAGTTTATAACAGAAACAAAGAAAAGTGCGTTTTTTTTTTTTTCTTCAAAAGTCTCAGGTTTTTTTTTGTTTAGCAAAAAATAAAAAACTCACTGGTGATTAAATACCACCAAAAGAAAGCTCTACTTGTGTGGGAAAAAAATGATAAAAATGTCATATGGGTACAGTGTTGCATGACCACGCAATTATTCAAAGTGCAACAGTGCTGAAAGCTGAAAATTGGCCTGGGCAGGAAGGGGGTGTAAGTGTCCGGTATTGAAGTGGTTAATATCACTTTCAGTGGTTGTGAAGGTAAAAGTCTTGTTACATTAAAGTGACATTAAAGCTTTGTTTTGTTTTTTTTTAAATAACAAACATCTCGTACTTACCTCTTCTGGGCAGTGATTTTGCACAGATCGGATCCGATCCTCTTCTATTCGGGTTCCTGCTAGCGCTCCTGGCTCCCCTCGAGCAGTGCTCTCAGGGCACTGCTGCATGCTCATCCTGAGCTGCTGCTCTATGTGTCCATAAGGTACATAGTACCGTGGTCCGGTGCCCCCCCCCATTACTTGACAGTAGCAGGAGCCAAGGGGTCTCTGCCAATTAGGAGGAAGAGTCCCCTGACAGTAGAGGCTGTCGAGAACATCGCTGGATTAGATTGTGTTAAGGTAAGGATTGCGGGGAGCTGGGAGCGCTGCACACAGAAGGTTTGTTTACCTACATGCATAGAATGCATGAAGGTAAAAAACCTTGAGCCTTTAAAACCACTTTAATGCATTCTCTGCAAGGTAGAAAACCTTTTAATATTTGCTCCCCCCACAGCCCCCCCTAAATACTCACCTGAGACCAATCTTGATCCAGCGCTGTGTACAGCAGTTCTTCTCTCCTCTCCCTGTTCTCATGGGCTTGGCAGAGAGCAGCGAGAGCCTTTGGTGGGGCGAGCCAGACAATGTGCCTGAATAGATGCAAACTGACCAGCTCAGGGCTGAGCACACACACATTCCCCCATAGGAAGCTGCTTCCTATGTGGACACTCGGTGGGGGGGGTGGGAGCCAGGAGTGTCAGCAGAAGATCTCAGAAGAGGAGGTTTGCCTGTTTAAAATCATTGCACAGAGCACATAAATATGACATGTTTTAGGGGCATGTCTCCTAAAGGGAAGGTCTGCTGGTCGTCCTCTTTCACTTTTGACACTTTTCTTTTTTTTTCTTTTTTTTTTTTTTTTTTGCAAAGCTGGTACCTAGTTTCTTCAGGTACCAACTCCCCCTCCTGGGTCAGGGTGTCTAACATGCGGCCCAACACAAAATTGGAAACTTATTTTAAAATGTTGTTTTTATTTTGGGGAGTTTGTAAAAATGAGCGTACAATTAGCGAACACATGCAGCCAAAGAAAAATTTGATGGTCTCTTTACTGGACTTTTATAAGTCCCTTATTCATGTCGTTTTTGGCAGCACTTTTATTTGTGAGCAACTATTTTCAAGGATGAAGCACACAAAGGGGAAAATTAGAACTATACCAAAATATCTGATGAGCACCTTGAGAATTGTTACTACATCCATCGAACCAGATATTGATGTGTTAGTTTATCAAAAACTGTCAAATATAGCACTAGTATTATGCTGCCCTCTTTTACTTTTATAATAAAAAATATTACAAAAATGTAAATGTCTCCTATTACCTTCCAGGATGGCACACCTGAGAGATGAGGGGCTCCTCCCTACAATAGATTTACAGCTGTTATAAGTCCTCTCCCTCCCCCTTGCCCTCCAGTATTGATCGTGTTTCTCCCTACATCGGAACGTATGTTGTTTTTTGTGACCAGAAGAACGGGGAGGGCCAGATGGTACCCCTGTGAGGCAGGCATAGGGAGGCCGGGGAGGGCTGAACTAACATGCAGGCTTGTTCCTTCTCACAGGTCACCCCCACTTGTCACCAGCGTTCCAGTTACAGGGGAGTGCAAAAATGCTGCCCAGCTGCTGTCTCCTTTTTCCCCCACATGGTCTTCAGTACCCATCGGCTTGCAGAGGAACAGGAAGACGAGGTTTGCACTCCAAGCCCCACTCTGGCTCCACAGGAACTTCTGGCCGCATGAGTGGAAGTGGTGTTGGTGTTCCTCTTCTCTCTTTCAGAATCCCCGAGTGGAACCCAGGAGGCCCCTGATAGACTGCCTTATGTACCCGCGGGCTCTAGCTCCTCTAGGAAATGTGGCTATTGTGGGGGGAAGATAGCTAGGTCCAATCCTAAACCATTTTGCTATAAATGCATTAAAGTGGAGTTCTACCCAAAAGAGTTCCGCTTTAATGCTTTGTCCCCCGCTCCTCATTAAGGATTGGTACCTGTGGGGAGTGGGAACTCGAATTTGACATGTACCCGCTCCCACTTCCACTGCAATCGCCTAAGCGATCGAAAGCAGAAGTTGTCCTCCCTTCCTCCCTGTAGTCTTCTGGGACACGTGACAGGTCCCAGAAGACTACGGGGCCATTCACAAAGCGTAGCGCTTCTCGCGCATGCGTATTGGGCACCCGGCTGTGAAGCCGCAAGCTGTCACAGCCAGTTGCACACACTAAAGATGCCGGCGCCAGGCAGAGAAGACGACCGGTGGTGAGGACACTGCTGTACCAAAGGACAGGTAAGTGGCTGTATTTTAAAAGTCAGGAGCTACAGTTTTTGTAGCTGCTGACTTTCTTTTTTTTTTTTATTCAGATGGAACTCCGCTTTAAGAAGCTGGCAGGGAAAGAGGCTTCAGGCTTGAAAGGTTTCCTAGCATCCATGCAAGCCGAGGTAAGTATTGTGGGAGAGAGGTAGAGAAACAGGCACTGAGAGGTTTTTTGTTTGTTTTTTTTACACTAATGCATGGATTGCATTAAGGGCAAATATGCTTTGACTTTAGAACCACTTTAAAAATATATAGGCTTTTTACGCAAGAAAAAAGGAAAGCAGCATTTCTTTTATGTTATGTGAGTGGAAGCATGTAACAAATATAAAGTAGGTGTTATCCCAATTTGGCTGCAAGTGTGGAAAAACACTTGAAACGCACGTTTGTGGAACACACATATTATTGCTGCCTCCTCTTCACTTTTCCATGGCATAACGCAAATGGTGACCAGTAGTATTTAGGGCTCCATTAGCCAACACCGATCTCTTAGGGTTCATGTAGAATGGTCCAGCCTGATGACTGTCATGTATAATTATGAATGATCCGTTTCATTTTTATTGCAGTCTGATCATGATTTGACAAATATGTTCCTGGTTGCAGCAGTCTTTGCTTGTTATCAGCATTTTCAGTATTGTCTGTAAACATGACTATATTTTCTAATATATATTTATAACTGTTTTCTACAGCTTGAATACATGCAGCTTTCAGAGAATGGATTTGACAGACGTTTCGTCAAGTTCCACGCTCCAAACTGTGAAGGAACGGATGAGGGAAAAAATCAATGGGACTTTAAAGACTGCAAAACTTCAAACATCTCTTGCTGCAAAAATTAAGTCAAAAAACTTCAGTAAGTTTTCAAAACACACTGACAAATTTGGCAATAGATTTTCAATTTGCTCATTTAATGATCAACCATTTTCGCAATTCTTTACCCTGTATCATGTACATTACATCAGTCCCTGCTTCAGAAGGAACTTATAGCCTAATGGGCCCCATCACAATCTGATGTACATACACTAAGGTCAGTTTGGTATCAAGTCAGTCAGTCTATTGCTTTAGTTTTGGACTGTGTTAAAGGATAGGTTCGCCTTTGGGAAAATGTTACATGTGCCGCCCGTAATTAGTGTTTTTTTTTTTTTAATGATCCCACTCCTGCAGCCACTGCCCACTCTGCTGCCTCTGACAGCAAGTTGGAGATCTTCTCCCCTGCTAGCTGTCACGATTTAACAAAAAAAAAAAAAAAAACATATAGGATTCTACTCACCTGTCCATATCATTCATTCACAGAGTCCTTTGACTAGGAAACTACAAGTATTTGTGGTTCTCGGGTAGTTCTTTGTGGTAGTTCTTTGTTTCTTCCTGTCAGTGTGTATCTGCCTGCCTGTATGAGGTACGAGCATACAGATACACTGACAAATCTGTAGGAGTCCTGCATGGCCCCCATGATCTGCTGATCGCGGGTGCAATGCTTTACAGGTGAACTTATCCTTTTAAGAAACTGGAGCACCTGCCGGAAATCCATCATGGGGAAACTTGATAAAAATGTCTCAGGTGCCAATTATTAGCTATAAACTCTGGTTATCAGTATAAGCAGTAAGGGACTTCTAAAATATGTTGTGCATTATAAAGGGTTTGTAGTGATGCCCTACAGTGTGCAGATCAGAGAACCCAACCCCCCCAATGGGGTCCTTAGTCACACTTATGCTCTTTCCCAGAAGCACTCTTACCATGTCCTTTGCTCATAGAAATGAACACCAGTGCATTTTTTTGAAAGTAGCACCAATTCAGAGATTTGGATCTGTTGTACCTAGAGGGTTTTGGATCAAAATCTAAACAGTGCACGAAAGGCAGATTGGTTACATAGCTTTTAATGTCTTCATTCTGTAAACAATTCTGTACAACAATAATTGGCTCAAGCAGTGAAGCTGCTTAGAAATAAAAAAGGAGCAACCAAGCGCATTCTGCTTACTGTTAAGGTAGGTTTATTGTTTGTTTTTTGTGTTTTTTTTTCGCATCTGACCAGGTATACTTAAAAGGAACTATTTTTATTTGTTTTCTCTTGTAAAAAGGAGTGGCAGGTCTCTTTAACCTCCCTGGCAGTATTCCCGAGTAGCTCGGGGTAAAGTTTCAGTACCACAATTGGTAACCCCGACCTACACTCGTGATTACCATGCGGCGCTACTCCGCGATCCCTCGATCACTTACCTTGTCCTGCGCTCCCGCGATGTCCCTCCTGCAGTGTCCTCGGCAATGTAATCTGGCGGATGCCGACACGTCATCTGGGTTCCGTCCCCTGCGAGCGTCGGGACATACGGTGGACGGAACGGCGGGAAATTTGAAAATGACAAAAAGTGACATTCACTAAAATCACATAGTAAAACATTACTGTATCCAACCATTTCACATACATTTTGTTCCACATTTTGTGAGTGCTTTGTCCTGTGCCCTGCCTGCATTTTTACTGTTCTCTCTGCCTGTTAACTGAGAAACGTCCATGGTATCCAAAAAGCTTCCCTTTAGGTCAAAAGCGGTTTTAGACCAGCTAAAGAACAGCGATAGTAAATTAGAACCACTTGCAGAATTGAGTGATAATGATTTGTGGGGAAATTCGTCGTCAGACACTGAAAACGATTTTGCGACTTTGCTCAGTGATGTGCGAACTTGGCGGTATATTTCAAATTTCAGTGTTTTTGGTTTGATTGTATTATTGAATTAAATTTATTATTATTATATTATTATTTTTTATGATTATTTATTAATTGATAATTTCGTGTTTCAAGGTTTATCCTACCCGGGATGTTTACTAGACTCTTGTTTGGACAGATTTCAGTGAGTTATTCCTAAGAATTACAGACCTACAATAAAAAAAAACAAAAATACATTTCCATGCAAAAAAATTTACCGCTTTGAGAACAGAAATATGGACATAATCAGACCGCTAGGGAGGTTAAAGCTTGTGTTCCACCCATACTAAACTTGTTAGCGCTTCTCCACTGCTCCTTGCATGCAGTATATTTTTTAAGTGCAGTGCAAGGCAATCCACTGCCTTGCACTGCACAGCTGGCATTTGAACTTACTGAAATGTCTCTGGCATTTCAATAAAGTTTATATAAAAACAAAGGGAACAGTGCAATGCGCTGAGATCAGCAATCCCACCGGACTGCAGCGGAGGCTGTAAATTAGCCCTCAGTGAGTTCATGCAACCCCTACCTGTTTGGCATACTGCCAAAATAATTGACAGAAGGGATAATGTGAGAGTAGAGCTCATTTTAATATATAGAAAAAATGTAGATAAGGAACAACAACAATAAAAACCCATCAATCAAAAGTGCAAGTCCCATATAAGTGTGCTCACCTGACATGAGTATATTTGGCTTTAATGTATCTTGCAGCTTTCAAGTCCTCGGATGTGGTGGCTGCATTTGTTTTAATTTTTCAGGCTAAGAACGTTTCAATTAAGTACAGAAAATACCTGTAAATTACCAATCCTATCAATTGCCATGTAATGGAGAAGAGCATGTTTGAATCCAATTTGTGTGACAGCTATGGCTCCCTCTGTAGATACCATGGAGAAGTGGGTGTAGCTATAAAGAGTCAGGAATTATGTTATTTGTGGAGTAGAAAAAAGCCTGAAAAAAATGCAGCCTTCATACCCAGCAAATAGTAAGCTGTAAATTATATACTGATGTACAGTATGAGTGTGTGTATATGTGTACAGTATTGGTCAAAAGTTTACAGCACCCCAGTTTTTTCCAGTCTATAATGAAATGTAAGCTCTTCAAGTCCAGTGAATAATCTGAAATTGTACAAAGGTAGGCAGTAAACTGCCAGAAGTGAAAAAAAGTTAACAAAAACTGAAAAATATTGTACATTTCAGAGTTATCCAAAAGGCCTTTTTCAGGGAAGAAGTAATGAGTTCACAACTCACAGTTGTTGTGCAGCGATGTAAGTAAATAAGGCCTTGGAAGTTTATGCTAACAATTCCTACAGGTGTCCCAACTTTTGCTGATTACTTACAAGCTCACTGTGTGTATAAAAGCAATGTTGAAACAGACTGTTCTACTACATCCTCTTAAGCAATATTTGGACAGTATTGTACTGCAGGAAGTAATATATTGCTCTCAAAATGGCAGGGAAATGCCATTAACAAAAGAGAGACAATTATAAACGTTAAAACTGTCAGTCTTTCCTGTAGAGAAGTTGCAAAGAAAGCCAAGGTGTCAGTGAGTACAGATTTTTACACCATCAAAAGGCACTTGGAAACTGGGGGAAACTCTGAAGGGAGGAGTTCTGACAGACCCAAAGCCACAACAGAATCAGAAGAAAAGTTTCTTAGTGCCAGTAACCAGCTTGCGTGACAGGCAGCTCACAGGGCAACAACTTCACGCACAGCTTAACACTGATTGAAGTAAGCAAGTTTTAGTTTCATCTGTAAAGATAAGACTTCAAGCTGCAGGTTTGACAGGTCCAGTGGCTCTAAGAAAGCCATTGCTAAGATGGCAAAGTAAGAAAAAGAGGCTTGCCTGGCCATGAAGCACTCACTGCCAGTGGACTACAAAGGGCTGGAAAAAGGTCTCATTAATCAATGAATTAAAATATGAGATCTTCGGTTCATCATACAGGGTTTTTGTACACAGACGAGTAGGTGAAAGGATGGTTCCCCAGTGTGTGACACCAACTGTCAAACATGGAGAAGGAAGTGTGATGGTCTGGGGTTCTTTTGCTGGATCCAGAGTTGTCAATTTGCACAGAGTGAGCGGTACCCTGAACCAAAACTACTAGCACAGCATTTTGCAGCACCATACAGTACAGCAAGTAAATGACTCAAAACACCTCCAAGCTGTGTCAGAACTACCTTAGACGAAAACAACAAGATGATAGCCTTCAAATTATGGAATAGCCAGCAAAAGTCACCAGACATAAACCCCATCGAGCATATTTGGGATGAAATGGACAGAAGGATGAAAGCAAATCAACCTACAATGCAACAAATTTGTGGGAACTTCTGCAACAGTGTTGAGAAGCAATTTCCACACAATATTTGATTTCAATAGCATTAGGAATAAATTTCCAAACAATATTTGATTTCTGTTCTAAAAAAAAAAAAAAATATTATGAATGTGTTCGGCTGCTATATCTACAGAAGGTGCCTACTTTTAATTTTTTTTTTTTAGTCAAAAATTTAGATTGCAGTTTAGGATTCCATGATTTCTTTTTTTTTTTTTTTTTTTAAACTGCATAAATTTTAAGAAAAACTGGAAAAATGGGTGTGTTCTTAAACTTTTGATTGGTAGCACACACACTGGTGTTTTTGGGTTTAGATACACTTTAAAGCAGGGACCTTCAAACTATGGGCCGTGGGCAACATCCAGCTCATCACAAGATTTTATCCGACCCTCAGCAACTGTCCATGAAAACACCTTTTCTGGTTGCCAGTGGATGCACTAGACTGTGTATTATAATACTGAGACAGGCACATCCACTGCCAGCCAAGCATAGCCCTCCCGTAGCCCCCAATGAAGAATTCCCCCTCGTCTTCCACTGTGGTTGGTTGCTAAGACTTCTGGCCTGCTCCCAGCATTTACAGGACGTCTGGACTTCCCCAACCAGACTCACTTCACCTTCCGGCTTCCACGCTGCTGCTCTGCTGGATACATGGATGTAAGAAATGACTTTCTTGGGCACTCCTGGATGTAAGAGGGGACTCTTGGAGGCATTTCTAGATGTAAAAACATTTTTGTTTTGGCCCACAAATATTTGTAAACTATACTGTGTGGTGAACTGAAAACTCTGGAGACCCCTGCTTTATGAAAACATACTGAGAGAATAAAGCAGCCACCATTGCTGAAAGCTTCTTCTAAAAGTGTGAACTGCTTGAGTGCTTCTGAGACACTGCCCTGGCACAAAGATGCAGATTACTTCTGACTTCAGTTTAATTTTGAATCTGCTTGCTTGTCCTGTTCAGGTAACATAGAAAATATTGACGTTAAAGGCATCCAGGGAACTAATATTTTGTTTGCTTTAAATCTGTATTAATCTATGATTTTAAAAAAGTTAAAATGGATACCCACCTGCTGAAAGGTTTATACCATATTGTGCTAGTGTGCACCACATGCACACAGGAGTCACATCACCACGGCGCAGAGCTGGTAAATGTGGCAGGGGAGGCATTTCTATCTTCTGTTATAAAAACCCTTCCTTTCAGCGATTTTTGCAAATTTCAATGCCACTTTATGCAGGTTTTACAATCCCATACAAGCCTAAGGGGATGTAAAACTTGTGTGAAGCAGGTCTGAAGGAGATCAACTGCAAGTCTCATGAACCTGTCAATGAATTATCTCAGAAACATCTCAAACTGATACTGTAGACACAAGCTCAAAGCCATTTGACATAGGCCATTTTCATTCGGGCCCTTTAAGGCTGCTTCTCCCTGCTCCCATGGCTGATCAGAGCAGCAGGGGAGTGAATGGAGTGTAGGCATAAACGGCTGTGGAGGGCCAACATTAACATAATAAATTTGTTGCTTTGCATTTGCTCAGTTTCAGCTGCAAAAGCATAAAGAATTACAAGCAGATTGTACAGATATTTAGCTTTTCAAAGAATGGAACTTTGGTTAGAAGATGATAGATTCATTTTAACGGTCTGATCATCTTAGACTTAGGGACCTATTTGCAAAAACTGCACAAAAAAAACCCGGGAAAGTAACTGAATTGGACACTATGGGCAGCAAGTACGAATGATAGGAGGTTGGACTTTGCTTAGAATCTAACTACTGCACAATATTTCTGGGGTGACTAACCAGTGACTGATTTTTTTCTTTTCATGACTTTTTGTGGTATATATTTGTTATTCATCTGAATGTTGTATGTATTTCAGATAACTCATCTGTTGTAAAAATATCCCTAAAGCACAATAATAGGGCTTTAGCCTGTGCTTTGACTGCTGAGAAGGAGAAGGCAAGAAGACTTGAAAGTGACAAGATGATTTTACAGAAGGAAGTAAAGATGCTTAATTTTCAGAATGCGCTGCTTAGACAGAACTTGAGTATCGTGGTATGTTCCTGCTTACAATTATGTCATTTTAGGCATGGATTGTTGTCAGTATAAGTCACAGAAATCTTACAAATTGCTGTATCATGTTGTTCCTTCCTCACTGTGTTGAAGTTTGTTCCTAGAATTAACGCTTTGGGGCCTGTTAACAAAAAAATTGCTGCGTGTATGTGTCGGCATTCTTTCAAAAGTCATGACTTATTATTATTGCTAATTATTCTTGTGAATAATTACATATTTTATATTTAACTAGTTTGGCTAGTTAGAGCAAATTTTTTCATTTTGTTTTGCGTACATGTAAAAATCTTAATTTTTGACAAAACTTATTTTAACCCACAGAACATTATATATATCCTGAAAAAAGAGAACCTGTAGAATAAAAAGATAATGGTTGCAAATTTTTATCGCATGATATTTGCGCAACTGTTTATTAATACATGTTTTTAGGAAAAAATTTAATAAAATTCATTTTAGTGCAAACACACTATAATAATTTTTTTTTTAAATACAAAAAATGAGTTTGTGTCATGCAAATAGATACCAAACATGCCAAGTCTTAAAATTGCTTGCTCCTATGATATCACAAATAACTACAGTACCCAAAAATCTCCATAGGTGCCACTTTAAAAACTTTTACAGCTCATCGCTTTAGGGTTAACAAAGAGCTCTTGTACTTGAATCTTTGCACCTACTTTGAGGTTCATGTTAATACTTCACATTTGTAGTACGACAACAGTTTAGATACTCATGTGCACCCTGGGCATGTGTGTGGGGTAAGAGGGGTTTTAGCAATATTTTTCTTTTTTTTTTTAATAAATACATTTTAGAATTATTTTTTTTTCCTTAAACTTTTAGTTTTTTAGTTATTCATTTTTATTTGATTGCTATCACAAGAGGTTAATATACCCCTATGTGATAGCCTTTCGTTGGTGACAGGTACTCCCTTTTTTTTTTTTTTGTGACATTAGGGGTCTAATAGCCAGAAATGTTTCCCCTGCCCTTCATACCATCTAACGAAGCACAGATCTGCACGGTTAGATGTGTCTCTTGACTGTATCGGCTAGGAAATAGGGAATCTGAAACTGGAAGTGACAAAATCATTGTCGCTTCTGTTTTTTTTGCTTACAGTTGAGATTGAGGCATGGCTATTCCTCTGTCTCTCCCTGCTCTCCATCCTGAAGCTGGCAGTTGTGGTCCCAGTCTCCCAATAAGAGTAGGAGAGCCTGGTAAACGGGTGGCTGCCAGTGAGTGGGGGAATCACTACGCCACCTGCTCTGTGAAAGTGATCAGTGGCTATAGAGCCACCACATCACTTTCACTTTAAAGCCAGGATCTGGCTAAACAAACGGAGCAGCCATCAGCTTGTAACAGTTATGTCCAAAGAGCTGAGCTAGTTAAACTTGAAACTAAAACATCCTATCCATTACATCTGAATGTGTTGTCAGCTTCTATTTAGATCTGCAATTGCTATGGTACTGCGTATTTTATCAGCCAGCACTAGCAATTTGAGGGCTTGAATTGTTTGGTTGAGAACTGATAAGGACACTGACAATTGTGATGGCTATCACCAAATGCATGCCTTGAATGCATCTGTTTTGAGAAACCATTAGATTGGCAGTTTAGTTTCTGCTTCAAAGTGGCACTACACTCAGGTTTGAAAGGAAAATATTCTATTCAAATATGTATTCTTGACTTTAAAAAGTACCCTCTATCACTCTCAGCCTCCTCCAAATTTCTTCAATTTTGCGGCTATGATTTGACTTTCCAAGTAAAGTGTGCCTACACTTGCTCTCCATTGTCCCTCTGTATGTAGGAACATAGGCACCCTTGCTTGCTCCCTAGATGGACTAGTGATTGTGGACTGTGGGATGTGTGGTATGCACTGAGCAGTGCTCACGACCGCAAATAATGTGCACTGCTTGTTAGAAGCAAATGAAAGTATGGGGTAATTATCCTACCCCTTTAAGATCAAATTTTCATGCTACAAGTAGAGCTCATGAAAAACAATGATATTTCATATCATTTAACTCAAATATTTAAAATAGTGAAACAGACAAAGAAATCTTCTCTGCACTCAACACTTCGTCAGACAATGGTTTCCAGAATCAACAGAATCGGCAACACCCAGTAAAGACAGCACATGAAAGAACTCTAAAGTGTAGCAAATTTGGTGCCTGTAATGGATGTTGTGGAAATGGATGTTGTGGAAATGGATGGTGGTGACAGAATCACTGACGCTGTTATTATAAAGTTGTGAAATCTGTACCCCTAACCAGTGCTATTCTTGGTTTACAGAATAGAATGCTTAAGGATATTGATGTCTTCATGAACATTAATCTGCCAGCAGCAATTGAAATAAGCAGCATAAGTGAGGTACGTAACTAAAATATATAAAGTCAGCGCTCCCTACTAGTCTAAAAATAATCTGCTTGCAAATACAGGTAAGTGTACACCACCCTTCACGTGAGCTATCAATAGAAAATGCAGCACTATAAAGTCACATTAATAGTCCAATGATGTCAGTCCCATCAACTTGGCATATCAAAATTCGTTCATAGTTCCGCTGTGTATTATATGTATTGTTCTTGATTTCCTCCTATAAAAATTAGCTTATCCACCACTGGAAATCAGAAAAATTGCTGACTCAAGTATATGCTGCCCTGATATAAAGTGAAGCATAAGCACTTTAACCCCTTCCCACCGGCGCCTCCCGGCCCTTTAAGAGTTTCAGACGCCGGGAGGCAGAACGTGGTTTAGGAAGCATGTGACCGCCGTGACGCGTCATCACGGTGGTCACATGATCCGGAAAAGGTCCCGATCGAAAGAGCGGACCGGGACCTTTCCGTGAGTACCACACATGTGGCTCTCAGCACATATGTTTTTTGCTACATGAACGCAAATGTGTGGCCGCTCGGCGTCTAGGCCCAGACGCCGGGAGGCCGCACGTTTGTGTGCGGCCAGTGCAAAGGGGTTAATCAACACGAGCATCCATCTCCTTGTATGGCTCCTGAGGGACTGCTCCACTCCTCCCTCCTTTTGCGATTTTAAGACTTGTGACACCAAAAACAAAAAAAATGAATTCAACACCCGTGTATAGATGATACTCTGAGATAAAGTCTGTGTTCAAAACTCCACCACCCACATAAAGTGCTCATGGGATGTGCAGCAGGTAACGGACAAATTGAAGCACTGGCATCAATCTTCTCTTCCACCAACTTTAATCACAGCTCCATAGGGGGCACTGTTCCACGCTCGCTGTTAAATACCACCACAAGGCAACCGGAATAAAATGCCATATAGTGTAGTATTTATTACAGCCAGACAAGTATTAGCACAGTAAAGACACATAAAATCAACAGTAAAAACAGCTGCTCTGACTTACATCTCACGCCACCACTCCAAGAACTGATGTAGCGGTGCAATAACTCTTTACAGTACATCCTAGATTATTAATGTGACATAGTGCTGCATTTTCTATTTCGAGCATAAGCGAGGTAAGTGTTTATAATTTTTTATGGGACATAAGGTAGGTGTCAATCTCTTTGACTAGTTGGGGTGGATTACAATACATCATACTCCGTATGTAATGGGCATCAATTATGTATTTTCCATTAATCTGCATTGCTACATGCAGTCAGCTAAAGTCCTGTTTCCTTACCCTTAAAGACAAATAGGACACGGCCGTTGAAATGATTGAAAGGGATGTTATGTAGTGTCCCAGTGAGCTCCTACTATGAGTTTCCATACCTCAATTTTGTTAGCACGCTATCAAACAGTATGGTCGCTATACATACCGTAGCTGAGAGTCTCATCCATGCATTAAGCAGATAATGCAGGTCTGACAATACTAAATAGGACCACAACTTTTATAATTCCCTTTGGGTGGTAGAACTTTGTTTTTGAGGGTTATAACTTTTTGTAAATAAATACCTTGTTTCATATTATACAGCATCAGTGTACCTTTAAAAAAAAAATAAATCACTGACTTTTATCATTTTATCAAATGGACTGTCAAAAGTAAAGAGACCTGTCAAAACGTTATGAAAAGACATAAGGAAAAAAAATTTTTCCTGATTGTACAGTACAATACTTCTTTAAGTCATTATGACTAGGTTATATGAAGCTATCTTTAGGTGAATAGACGCTGGAAAAAAAAAGAGGTTGCAGGGACATCTGACTATATAACCCCTCAACTCCCAGTTAGCCTCAGGTTTTGCTTAAGTGATGGACCTCTTCTATCCACTGAGAGACACTTGTCACCTTCTTATGAAGATTTTTCTCTTTGGATTCCTTCCAGGCTGAATGCTTCAGCACTCGGCTGCACCATTGCCACTGCAGATTTTCATGTAGCTTCCAGATCGGGTGACTTCTCGGCAGAGCTTTGGTGGGCTGTACCTCGACTCCAGCTGGGGAAGATGCTGGCACAGCCACTAATGTTTCTGCCATGTACTGGATCTTGCTGTGCTCACTCCATTTGCCATGTAATGCAGCACGTTAGTCTCAAGGTGCCTTACAGGTCCACAGCCATGGTCTGCCTGGTTGCAGAGCCCAATCTCTCAAGACCCCTGTGGGGATTGCCCTGCAGGCAGAAGCCCTTTAAATATTTAGTGCAGGGTACACCAGGGTGTGTTTGGAATACGGTCCCCCATCGGTTGACCCCAGAATGGGAGGAGTTATATGTGTGTTGTTTCCTTCTTTTTTGATTTTTTTTTTTTTTTTTTTTTATCATGCAGGACACTGGCGGACTAACATCTAGATCTCTTTCCCTGGCTAAGCTTATTCATATGTTGATTGAAGCTGTACCGCTTGTTTAGCATATTCCCTATACCAGCTAAGACTGATCTGGTTCACATTCTGGTTGAGCCTGTCCTTTTTGAAGACTGGTTTCACCTAGAGATTTTGTCTATCTCCCTCTGAAGGTTTCACCCAACAGTATCCCATTGGGGACAGCTTCCTTAGAAAGTGGGCAGTTTCTGTGGTAGCTTTTTTTTTTTTAATACTAGTAATGGCGGTGAAATAGAGCTTTCTTTTGGTGGTATTTGATCACCTATGCGGTTTTTATTTTTTGCGCTATAAACAAAAAAGACCGACAATTTTGAAAAAAAAAACTATTTTTAACTTTTTGCTATAAAACATATCCAATAAAAAAAAAAAAAAAAAAAAAATCAAATTTCGTCATACATTTAGGCCAAAATGTATTCTGCTACATGTCTTTGCTAAAAATAATCCCGATGCGTGTAAATTAATTGGTTTACGTTAAGGTTATAGCATCTACAAATGGCGGTATATATACTGGAATTTTGATTTTTATTATACTAGTAATGGCGGCGATCAGCCACTTATAGCGGGACTGGGGGGGAACTGACTTGGTGTCACTGACAATCCCAGTGACACCAATACAGTGATCAGTGCTAATAAAAAGCACTGACATGGTACTAATGGCACTGGGTAGGAAGGGGTTAATGTGGGACGATCAAAGGGTTAACTGTGTGCTGTTTCACAGTAAGCTGTGTCTGTGCTTTCAACTGTAAGCTCACTGCTCTGTATGGTTCTGCTATGCAGAGCCATACAAAGCAGTGTGCTGGAGCGGACAGGGGAGAGAACTGTATTGTTTACTGTGACGGAAGCATAGGCAGGACAGAACACACACGGAGGATGGTAAACACACAAAGCTTTATTGAACTATGGAAGGCACTCAATCAGGGTAGGAAGGTAGCGTCCGGGTACCCAAAAAAGGGGAAGAGAGGGGAGGAGCCCAAAATAATTGTAATCCGGCCCACAATAGGGCAATTTGGGTAGCGATGGCCCAAGCAAGTATTAGTTCAAGCAGGCCGTTCCGGCAAAGGTAATGGGGGGGGGGTTCCAGGGGCAATCCAGGCAAAAGCAGTATGAGTGTTCGATGGGGGTCGCCCGGACAGAGAAATAGGGGCATTCAATGGGGCCAGTCCAGGCAGGGTAATAGAGAGATTCACAGACAGTCCAGGCAGGGAAAATAGGGAGAATCACGGAGGGTAGTTCAGACAGGAGGGTATGGGCACTCACGGTTTAGGCAGGAGTCACCTCTGGCACACACAGCGGATAGCAGGCAAAGTACTCCTTGGCATGCAGAGGATAGCAGGCAAAGGTACTCCTTGGCACACATAGTGGATAGCAGGCAAAGTACTCCTTGGCACTCCAGCAGATAGCAGATAAAGTCCTTCTCGGCACGCACAGCGGATAGCAACCAACCCTAGCCACAGGGATCAGCAGAGTGCTCAGCGGGGTCTGGCTGTGGGGGTCTGGCCTCAGCCCTTAGACCTCCCAACAGCTTCTCACGGTGTGACAAGGGACCAACAATGGGCTGGGTCCTGCTCCAGTCTTCTTAAGCCGTAGCAGGACGCTTCCCGGTTGCCCGGCAACGGCCGGCCCAGCGTCGGGTGGCCGGGGCAACGAGGCACACCCCACTCACTCTGTGCGCGCTCAGGGAGCGCGGCCTTTGTCTCAGGCGGGCACAGAGCGCGGGAAGCCTCGTGCCCGCTCTGCGCCCACCGGGGGGGCGGAGACACCCCAACGGCCTGCTCCGTGCATACCCAGCGGGGTGCCCAACTCCTCCACAGGTGGCGTTTCCTCCTGTCCTGCACAGCCTTTGATGTAGGCTTGTGCAGGACATGAGGAATCTGCAAGGGGGGAAGGGAGGGGGTGATCAAAGGAGAGTGAGGGGGAAGCTGCTGCAGGCCACCTGACGGAGGAGGGAGGGGACAGCAGACGGGGGAGACCATGACATTTACATACAGTTCTCTCCCCCCCATTGGGATTACTCAGCGATCACTGGGTGACGGCAAGTAATCACACGCGCCCCCTACCCGGAAATGTGAAATCATGTATATATACACGTGATTTTGCGCACCCCTGCCGCCCTGTTGCAGTATTTCTGGTATAGGGTGGCAGGAAAGCGGTTAATCAGGTTTTTGTCCTTTCTTCCTTTTGACCTGCAGCCTCCTCGGAGATGTGGCATGATGATTCCCGGAGGCAGGGCCAGAGACATGTCATTCTGGCCTAAGCCAAAATGTTGTTGGAGGGTGGGGTTGAAGGAAAAATAACAAAAATTAAGTTTGTAATTGTTGAGGAGGGAGGATTTAAATGGAACAAACTTGCTTTTGGGAGTTAAATTCTGCTTTTACAGTTTATTTGGAGGCAATCTTTAACAGAGTAACTTTAACTTATATTGACATACTGGATTTTATAGGGCTGTTGAATTGCTAAATATGTGGGTGATTTATATTTTTTATTGTGCATTTGTTAAATTAGAAGGTATTTTGACAATCATATACATAGAATATAATGGAGATCGCACTGCAAATTGCAAGAAATCGTTGAAAATCTTTACAAGTAACAATAACGTCTTTGGAAATCAAACTGAAATTGCACACAAATTGTGTGATTTTAAAGCGACTAATAAGTAGGAGATTGGCAAAACAAAACTGACTGGAGTTTGTACTTCAGGTGCTTCCCCCTTTTTTTTTCATCTAATACTTTGTAGCGCTACCCTCGTGAGGACCTCTGTGTTGTGGGTATCCCTGAGCCTCTCTCTGCACAGTGCTGTCCTTTGAAAGTTTGCTACGTGTGGCAGTCTTTCTCCTTGTAGATCCCAGAGTGTGCTGCTGTACTCGCACTGTCTTCTTTCCTCCCTGCTGCTCCAGATTTTGATCTCATTCACTTCTCTGCTGAATGTATCCTTTCGAGCAGCCTGAGCCCAGCCTGCAGGTCCCCCTCAAGACCTAGGCACCATCAGTCTTCTCAGCACTGCATCTTCCACCTGACTCCTCTGTCAGCCTGATTCTCCCATATTTATGGGCTAGGCTACCATTCCACCAGGGCCTCAAAACCTAGGATTGGCCGGATCCCCATGAACATGCAGATCAGGTCTCCACCTCTGCCTGCTTACCAACTTCTGAAAGGTTCTTTGGTCCCTCAGAGTCAGGAGGAGGCGATGGAGCCACAACCTGTTGAGTCATCCAACTGACCTGCAATAACCCGACCTCAATCACATGACTCACACAACTTCAGTGCCTTGAAAAAGTATTTATACCCCTTGAAATTTTCCACAGTTTGTCATGTTACAATCAAAAACGTATTTTATGTGATAGACCAACACAAAGTGGAACATGATTTTGAAGTGGAAGGAAAATGATAAATGGCTTTCAAATTTTTTTTTCAAATATCTGAAAATTGTGGCATGCATTTGTATTCTGCACCCCTGAGTCAATACTTTGTAGAACCAACTTTTGCTGCAATTACAGCTGCAAGTCTTTTTAGGTATGTCTCTACCAGCTTTGCACATCTAGAGAGTGAATTTTTTGCCCATTCTTCTTTACAAAATAGCTCAAGCTCTGTCAGATTGAATGGAGAGCGTCTGTGAACAGCAGTTTTCAAATCTTGCCACAGATTCTCAATTGGATTTAGGTCTGGACTTTGACTGGGTCATTCTAATACATGACTATGCTTTGATCTAAACCATTCTATTGTAGCTCTGGCTGTATGTTTATGGTAGTTGTCCTGCTGGAAGGTGAACCTCTGCCCCAGTCTCAAGTCTTTTGCAGACTCTTCTAAGATTGCCTTCTATTTGGCTCCATCCATCTTCTTGTCAACTCTGACCAGCTTTTCATCACAACATGGTGCTGCCACCACCATCTTTCACAGTGGAGATAGCGTGTTCATGGTGATATGCAGTGTTGGCTTTCCGCCGCACATAGTGTTTTGCTTTTAGGCCAAACAGTTAAATTTTGAACTCATCTGATCAGAGCATCTTCTTCCACGTTTGCTGTGTCCCCACATGGCTTCTCGCATACTGCAAATGGGACTTCTTATGGCTTTCTTTCAGCAATGGCTTTCTTCTTGCCACTCTTCCATAAAGGCCAGATTTGTGGTTTGCATGAATAATAGTTGTCCTGTGGACAGATTCTTCCACCTGAGCTGTGAATCTCTGCAGCTCCTCCAGAGTTACCTTGTGCCTCTTGGCTGCTTCTCTGATTAATGCTCTCCTTGCCCGGCCTGTCAGTTTAGGTGACCTCACCTGTCTGGTTTGTTCCTTGGTCTTCATGATGCTGTTTGTTCACTAATATTCTCTAACCAACCTCTGAGGGCTTCACAGAACAGCTGTATATACTGTGATTATACTCTATTTACTAATTAGGTGACTTCTGAAGGCAATTGCTTCCACTAGATTTTTGCACACCACATTTTTCAGATATTTATTTGTAAGAAATGTTGCAAACAATTTATAATTTTCCTTCCACTACACAATTATGTGCCACTTTGTGTTGGTCTATCATATAAAATCTCAATAAAATAAATTTACATTTTTTGGTTGTAACATGACAAAATGTGTAAAATTTACAGGGGTATCAATACTTTTTCAAGGCACTTTACCATGAGCCATACACAATAATTGGTTCTGTAATACACTACACTATTCTAGTAGAATACTAGAGGGTGCTACATGTTATACTATAGATGCTAATAAGAAATGTACAATTACTGTTATGTGTTTAGTCTTCAGATCTATTGGCCACAGAAGAACGAAAGAGCGAACGTTTCAGTCATGAAAGCAGAATGTCTGTAGATGAGCTTCAAGGATTTAGGTAAATAAGATGTATCATTTTTTGTCTATCATAATTACAAACATCTAATGCTGCTACATGTGTGCTGCATTGATAACTACAGTCCCTCTGCCACAGTAAAACACCATGCCACGCAAAATTCAATTTTAATAGGAGCCTGTGTGGAGAAAAACCCATGGATTCTGTAAGGGGAGGTGGGTTAGGTGTGGAAGGCTGTGCATGCTGACCATGTTTCATGTTGCAACCTATATATGAAACATGGTCTAAAAGGTGGAGTTAACTTTGAAAGCAAACCTGAACTTTATATATTTGCCTGATCCAGTACTGTCGATACACAGCAGACACCTCCATGTGCCTGAAATGTCAGAGTGTATGCACTTCTGGTTTCATGG
This sequence comes from Staurois parvus, assembly GCF_062004578.1. NCBI lineage: Eukaryota > Metazoa > Chordata > Amphibia > Anura > Ranidae > Staurois > Staurois parvus. The sequence continues at coordinate 19,527,380 of NW_028317807.1, forward strand.
GTAAAAAGCCTGACTGTGACCCTTACCATCTCAAAAGCCTCTCTTCCCAGCATAGTAATAGGTCAGCAGTAAAGTTTTTAGGAAGCAAGGGCCAGGTGCAGGTCCCTTAACTGTTATATATACACAGCACCTGATGTAAAACCGCACACAGTTCACCCTTTGATCTCCCCAGATGTTAACCTCTTCCTACCCAGTGTCATTACCACAGTGTCAGTGCTTTTTATTAGCACTGATCACTGAATTAATGTCATTGAGATGTCAGTGGCAGTTAGTTCCCTGCCAGTGTCAGAATGCCCGCCGCAGTCCTGCTATAAGTCGCTGATCACCGCCATTACTAGTATAATAAAAATTCCAGTATATATATACCGCCCTTTGACGCTATAACCTTCACGTAAACCAATTAATTTACTGGTATTGGGATTATTTTTAGCAAAAACATGTAGCAGAATACATTTTGGCCCAAATTTATGACTAAATTTGATTTTTTTACATTTTTTTCTGGATATGTTTTATAGCAAAAAGTAAAAAAATATTTTTTATTTTTTTTTTCAAAATTGTCGGTCTTTTTATGTATTTAGCGCAAAAAATAACCAAATAGGTGATCAAATACCACCAAAAGAAATCACTATTTTTGGGAAAAAAGGACATAAATTCCATTTGGGTGCAGCGTTGCATGACAGTACAATTGTAAGTTAAAGTTTCGCAGCGCTGTATCGAAAAAAATGGCCTGGTCAGGAAGGGGGGTAAATCCTCTGGAGGGCAAGTGGTTAAAGTTTATGACAAACCAATAACTTTTATTCTAGCCCTGGATAGAATGGTTAATGCTCAACAGGTTTTTACTACTAATGCATGCAAAGAAAAGACATTGCCAGGGTGCAGGAGTTAGTAAATGGTAGTGACAACTCTTTATTACATAATGGACACTTATATCTGATGTACAATCAGAGTCCAGTCTGGAGAGGAGAGGGATGAGATTTGCTTGATAAAGTAGGTGGTGCTCCTGAAACCTGTTACACCCACTCATCTCTGTGATGTCAACCCTACACACATATTGATTGTAGAGGCACTCTGTGGCTGTAGACACTGCCTGTTTCATTGCTTTGTGGCGGGTCCAGCTTTCCACACACACAGGCTCAAGGACCAAAGTTCTGATGTTCTCTGATTGTTGGATTCCCCTCCTCTCTCCAGGCTGAAATCTGTGTACCTTAGATGTAAGTGTACGGTTTTTTTTTAAATAAAGAGTTGTCACTACCATTTACTAACTCCTGCACCCTGGCACTGTTTTTTCTTTGCATGCATGGAGTGGATTTCTCAGATCCTGAATCAGGAACTGCAGGAATTCCCCTTCAAAGCTTGGGACTCTTCACCCCTATATGCTGGGAGCACTGAGTATTTAGTGCACTGTCATGTCCTAGATTGTAAGCTTGAAAGAGCAGGGCCCTCGATACCCTCATGTTTTGCATTGTATTGGTATTGTTCTGTCACATGTTCTGTCCCCCTTTATAATGTACAGCGCTGAGCGAACTATTGGCGCTTTATAAATACTGTATAATAATAATAATAATGTACATTTTTTAGGCTTTTACTACAACCCCGGACTCCATTAAAAAGATTTACCTTAAAGTGGTTGTAAGCTCTTACATATACCCAATGAAATGACTAGCGTTAAGTAATCAGTTCTGTAGATTGGTCTGATGACACAAAGAGGAAAGGATTTCTTCTCGGTTCTAGCAGCAGGGGACAGGAAGGAAGGGACACACCTCCCTTCACACAGTATGGAGAACAAGCACAGCTGTGAATATGAGTCACAGGCTGAGTGCTGCAGCTCCCTTCTCCTCACCTTTTCAACTCTTGGTGTTGGGAAAAGCTGCTAGAAGTAAGCCATGCTGATAACAGAAAAACAAGACAGCAGAGAGAAATGACACTCAATGACATTTTACTAGAAAGGAAAGGAGAGTAACTCCACAACAAAACACAGACAGAAATAAAAATGCTTTTCTTTGGTAGAATAGGGGGAAGTCTAGAACCCCCCCCCCCCCCCCCCGTAAGATATATATATTTTTTTCCTTACCTGCTGCATATTTTCCCCTACTTCCTGTAAAGAGCCCAGGAAAGAATTTTAATTATTCCCTATTTTATTCAAGATTAGAAGGAAAAATGATGGCTTGATATACTTTTATCTGCCGCCTCCTTCTGTTTCACATACGTTTGGGTAGAGAAGCATGTGATTTACTCCCATTTTCCCTCATCTCACAGTTCTGCTGCTTATTCACTGCCTAAATACCCAGGGCTGTCATGTGTTTGGGGGTAGAGGGAAACGTCTTTATCCATTTGTAAAATTCAGATTACTACTTTCTTTTTTTTTTGTAAAAAAAAAAAACTACCAAACCGACTGCCTGCCTTTAGAGCCAATTCACAGCAGGAATCGCACTGTGCATACCTATGCAGGTTCTGTGCAGTGGGATTTCAGCCCACTCATTTTGAATTGGCTGAAATTGCACCGCACCAAAAGTAGTGTATGAACTACTTTTGGAAACTCACTGCAACTGCATTGCATGGTACTCCTGTACCATGCAATCTGGTGCAGGCAAACGCACTGCATTTGTGTCCTGCGTTTGGGGTGTCATTACCCTAATATTGACACCTGCTGCAGATCACACCTGCAGTGAGTTTTGAACACAGTGTGGGAAATGCGAATGGAACGCCAGTTTCCGCACTGCGTTCTGGTGTGAACCAGCTCTAAAGTCTGCAGTGTACTTTTGCTGTCTGGCACAGGGCATTTTTTGTCCAGTTTGTTCAGGCATTGAATTTAAAATAAAGATGCTGTTCTATTCCATAATGTCTAATGCTTAAAATGATAAAATGTATACTTTTTCAATTAATGAAATTTTTTGTTGCAACATTAGGCTGACAGGCATGGCATTAAGAGTTCCTTCCAGTTCAACAGAGCAGCATAAATGCAGCAATGTTGCAGCAGTTTTACTAAATGAAGAGGAGCACCTTATCCCACAATCTACACATTCCAGTATTGACAAAGAGAATCCAGATGGACAGCATGAAATTCAGATGCACACGTCTCTTTTAACAGCTGAAGGTAAATCCATGCTTGAAATAAATCTTAGTTAGCCCATAAAGACTAATGAAATACAATTGTCATTATTAAGTGTTCTTGCATGGCAAGACCACTTACTGTTATCTCACATATATATTCATATTATTATAGCCAAATTTACCACCCTAATTCCTCTCACAGTTTTTACACTACATAGACAGTAATATACCGAAACGTGCGGATTGTTCCCGATTGGTGTGCTATTACTTTGTGGAATGTTTCGCCGAATGGTTCACGAAATATTGGCGTTTGTGTGGTGAAATTGGTCCCATAGGAATGAATGGCGGAATGTTCAAAACTAGAGTGGGAGCTGACAAAAGCTAGAGTGTGAGCTGAAAAATCAGGACATGATTTCTAAACTGCCATCACTCCTTCATTTTCAAGCCCACCTACACAAATTTTATATCAAAACGTTCAGCTATCCCTGCTGCCAGTAGTCCTGATAGTCTTCACAATATGACCATTTGTTTGCAACTCACGCCACCCATTGACATTCATTGAAACTCCACTCTAGCCACCTCAAATTTGAAGGGCAATTTCTAAACTGCGACTGTGCCTTCATTTTTAATATTTCATAGACATACTATACATCAAAATGTAGATCTGGGTCTTGTGATTCTCACAATATAAAGCTCTTCGGTATAGGATTTATAATTTTTAAACTACAGCCATTTGAAGATGGCACCCGCCAGTGAAGGGAGCAAGTTGGAGCAGTTTGTTTTTAACCGCTCTTCTCTGCCCTTGCTGTAGAGTGAGTTGCCATAGGAACCCAGGTGTGTGAGCAGGCAGCAGGGTGACAAAAGCTAGAGTAGACTACTGGTGCAGGCAAGAACACTTCACACAATTTCCCCAGAAATTGTAGCTTTTCTAGTTGTAACTTAATATACAAAACAAAACACACATTAACAGCACTTGTGACAAAAAAGGGAAACCTTTATCTGAAATATATACAGTGTGTGAGTATCACCAAACAAAATTAAGTATTGAGTGTTCCCTAAAACTATATTTAATTATTTTTTTTGGCCATGCAAATACCGTCTATATACAATTTTTTTTGGCACAAGCGCTGATTTAGTTTGAACAGCTGGATTTTTATTCCTATTTAAATTCAAGCAACGCAGTGTCTTTGCAACACTTTTATTACAAGCGTTCTGTGAAACTCCAAATCTACAGTCATATTCAGATGCCCTGTAGAACTCCTAAGAAAGTGTAGACAAGACTAAAAAAATGAAGGTTGTTAGTACAATATGTGACCACATATCTATTTCTGCAACTTCATTTAGGATTTAACCTTTTTGAGACCTAAGCTCATTAATGCCCAGGCCATATAAAAATTTTGTAAATTAGGCCACTTGTTTTGTAAATGAAGCCATGTGAACAGTAATAAGCCATGATGATCACATGCAGGAGAATCATGTTGTTTTGTTACTGATCACAGACCTAGTTCTGCCATAGGACAATTATCCTCAGCACGATGTATTGTGCTAAGAAAAGTTAACATGAAACTGAAGATGTTAACAAAAAATTTCTAAAATGTTGACTTTGTGCAGTGTACTTTTTGGTAGACCTATAAAGAGATGTCACTGTTCCAAGCCTGTATAAGAACCCCTCGCCTCTGGAACTCCTGATGTTGACCGAAGGGAGCCCTACCATGCTTCACAAACTCCGCAGGAAAGCAGAACGTTGCACGCTAATGACGTCAGATAATGTCCAACTTTTTTAACGCAAGACAAAGCACACATCAGCCCAGCTAGGATTGCCTCTCTTTTTAATTTTTCAGCCAATACGGGCTTGATCAGAGTATATACTATTAGTTTACTTATGGCCAAATGGTGCCAAGTGCCATAATAATGCAACTCCAGCATGTATTGAAGTCGCATCATAACATATCTGCAAAATCCCATACATCTTGGTCTTTAATCATGAACCTTTAGTTGTGTGGCCTACTTACAGCTGTCACAGCCTGTGCTTCATTCTGTGTAAAATTCCAAAAGAGAGCCTGATGTGTGTGTTGGGTAAAGTGAGAACTTTCTATATAGTATAATTGCAGTATGTCAGTACATACAAACATATGAGGGGAAAAGACTACTAATCATACTTTATTCAAGCTCTCTGCTCTGAAGACTGGGTGGAGTACAAGCTATGGTGGCTGTGGGCAAACTGTGTAGCCGAAATCTCGTATTACAGAGAGAAGTGTTTTCTTCCCTACATCACAGGACAACAGGGTTTCTTCTTATTCAAGACTACTTGGGTTTGCTGTCATCCACAGGCAAATGAACACATTTTTTTTGCTGATGGACTAAGGAAGGACCTTATCCAGTGTAGAGGCCCAGGTGGACAGTACCCTAACCCCGCTGCTGTAGATCAGTGGTGGCCTGTAATGTGGCTGGTCAGCACTAGATCCTGCAGGCAGCGCTCACCAAGGTGCCTGGTATCTAGTGCAGTCGCTGGCAGGGTGCTTTACAGGTACTGGGTGATTATCTTCTGCAGGGAAGACATGTTCTTGAAGGCTCTTTGAGCATGCCCATCATGATTGGTAAACACTGGGCTTTCAAAAGCCCTGCGACCTCAATTGGTAAGTGCATCTGTGTGCTTCACTGCTGTGGCAGTGTTCATTATGGGCGGGCTCAGCTGCATGACAGTTGCCTCATTCGTTTTGTTCAGACTCGTGATCTCCATGTGTGGAACGTTCTCCGGTCTTCAGGGTGGTACTAAAGCCATCTCCATGATTCCGCAGCATATGTACAGTTGTGACATTTACAGCTCCGGTGCTATCCCTGAAGCTATATTGGCACAACTTTGCATGTGGGTCACTGGCCATCTGGTATCTTGGCTGTTGACAGTCTTCTCAGCTGGGTGGCCATATCTACCTGTTCCATGGTAAGGTGTAATCACCCTCAGAGAGGTGGGAGGATGATGATGGGGTGGTCTCCTAAATACCTTTCATAGGTAGGGAAGGCACAAATGCTTCCATAAGGGTCATGGCAATTCTGAATCCTTTTCCCTGTCTGGTCTTCCATTGTTTCAGGGCACATTCCTCCAGTTTGTTTTTATTGGGGAAGAATCTTGGCATCCGTTTCTGGCGTGTGTGAACAGCTCTCAGGGATTCGCACTGGGTTGGAACATCTGGGATGCAAATGTGGGCACTCTACTTTCTCTCCTCTTTTGCGAGAGTTTGTGGTTTAAGAGGATCATCCTTTAGATGAGGATGTGGAAGAGGAGAAAGCTGGGGAAAATCGGGGCTACTCTTTTGAAAAGTTCTTTTTGAAGAAGCTCTGAGTCCTGTCCTGTCACAAGCACAGCAAGCCATGGTTGTTTTTTTGGTAGATACGATCATAATTATATTAAAACTGCCACTTCTGGAATTTCCTTTTCCAAAAGTCTCTGGATTTGGGTCCTGGCAACTACCAAAAATTCCTAAATTTTTTCCTGTGCAAACCCATTAGCAGAAAGTACCCTACAGTACCCTACAAAGGAGGAGTGCTCTAAAAATGTCTCCAGCCAGTCATCTGGCTATTTCCCACTTTAACAAGATCCCTACCATTCCGGTTCACAGTCTGGTCTTTTAGGATGCTACGGAAAAGAGGTTGGGAGCCCTCTTTAAGGTATCTTTCTCTTTGGAAGGTGCAGTCGGCAGTGGCCACTGTGTAGTTTTCCAAGCACTCAAGTGTGGGCAAAATGTATGCTCCAGTCCAGGGAATCTGATCCTGGGGATTCTGTTCTTGAACAATACCTGAAGGAGTTTTTGACAGCCTTGAGCTTCTTATTAAATGTCTTGGAAAATACGATTAGGCACTTCTCTAGATCAGGCAGTATGTCCATCTACATGAGGAGAATCCTTTCGTCCAATGCTGATCTGCTTGAACTCTGTAATAAGCTGATCCAACACCCGCCCCTTGTGGATGAATGTTTATTTTGGCTGTCATTACTGTGGGAAAACGCATGCTATTACTGCTGAAAAAGGAAAAACCAATGGGTTTAAAGAATATGTAAATCCAAAATTTCATGTTCCTGATATGTGCCTGCTGTACCATGTACTTGTATGAAAACATATCCTGTTCTCTTTGTGTTGCTTCTTTTATGGCAAATACCTGGTGTTTCTGCCAGTCCCCATGCTTTCCTATTAAAAACTAAGCACAAGAGCACAGCACGGTCAGTGTTCTGGCTGTGTTGTGAACTCAGCTTGCTGTCCTCCAATGATCAGACTTCTGCTCCCCCGCCCCCTCCCCCTTTCATCAGCGACAGGCCTTAGGCTCCAAGGAAAGCCCACCACTCAGTTCCACAAGATAAACTGGAACTTGTAGACCTCCAAGTCTAGAGCCAAGTCCTCTTTCCTGTAAAAGAGTGCCCTCAATCTTGTGGACAAGGAATGCTTCTCATCCTTTGTGGCTTTCTGGAAAATCACAGATTATTGGATCCATAGTGTATATATTGTTGTTCTAAGCTGGAATTTTAATGGCTTCTATTCAAACTTTTTTATGATTCCAAAGCCAAATGGAGATTTTTTTTTTGCCGATTTTGGATCTCAAGGGTCTTGAAAAATTCCTGCAAGTGCAAAGCTTCAGGATGGTTCCACCCCGGCAATGATTGTTTCACTCCAGTAGGGAAACTTCCTGGCGTCAGTGGATATCTAGAATGCAGACCTGCACATCCCAAACTTTCAGCCTCACGAACGGTTTCTGGGGTTTGCTGCTAAGGATCAGTCACTACCAGTTTGTGATGTAGCCATTCAGCCTGTCCAAGGCTCATTGAGTATTTACCAAAGTGTTTGCTTTGGTTCTAGGATTGTTGAGGACCCCAGGTATCCCCATTGTGAGGTGCCTGTACAACCTGCTTCTTTAAGGGCAATTGGCTCAGACCTTGATGTCACGGTCTAGGTGCAAGTCCTGGAGAGGCTTGTTTGGGTACTGAACCTCCAAACATCAGCCTTGGTCCCAACCAAATGTCTAGAAAACTTAGCCCTAGTCCTGGACACGGCATAGTCCAAGGTTTTTCTTCCACAGGAAAAAGCAAAGTTACACTTACGGTAACGCCTTTTCGAGCAGTCTTTCAGGACAGCACCTTGAGAGACCTCGGTTCCTCCCCACCTGAGGAAACACCACCCAAAATAAAGCACCTGTCACTCCCCTCCGACCTCAGTTCAGCACCTCCAGTCACCTGGGGAGACATAACATAAGACACCAAAAAACACAATAAACCGTATCTCTTAAGCATCATACAACAGAGGGTGGGTAACCGGTGCGATCCTGAAAGACTACTGGAAAAGGCGTTACCATAAGTGTAACTTTGCTTTTTCCCCTTTTGTCTTTCAGGACAGCACCTTGAGAGGATAAGCGAGCACTCACCCCTAGCGCGGGACCACTGCTTGCAGAACCCTATGTCCGAAGGCTTGCTCCTGCACCGATACCAGGTCGAGTCTCTAATGTCTGACAAAGGTACTGTAACTGGACCAAGTCGCAGCTCTACAGATCTGCCCCAGAGAAGCCCCTGCCCATTAAGCTTGTGTGGCCACCATGGCACGAGTAGAATGTGCCATGATGCTCTCTGGGACCTCTAGGCCCTCCGCCCGATACGCCTGCCCGATTGCCAATCTTAACCACCTGGGTAACGTGCGTCCGGAAGCTTTCTGTCCCTTCTTTACCCCCGAAAAAGAAACAAAAAACTAATCTGACTTACGAAACTCTTTTGTCCTTTCCAAATAAAGGAGAACACACCTCCTCACATCCAGCTTGTGAAACTTTACCTCCTGGTCACACGAAGGATTGGAGCAAAATGAAGGCTAAATAATATCTTGATCTCTGTGAAAACTCAAGGCCACTTTGAGCACAAAGGCCAGGTCCATTCTGAATGTAACCCTGTCCGAAAAAAACCTGAAAAAAGGGGCTCTGATTGACAGAGCTTCTAGTTCACTCACTCTTCTTGCCGTAGTGATTGCTACAAGAAAAACCGTCTTGAAAGTGAGGGCTCTCAGGGAGCTTGAATCTAAAGGTTCAAACGGGGATCCTGTCAGTATATTAAGCACCATTGACAGATCCCACTTTGGAAACCGTCTATTCCCTGCCGGTCTCTGCCTCAACAAGGCCCTAAAAAAACCTAGCCAATAGTGCCTCCTTAGCCAACGGGCCTCAAAAAACATGCTTAGAGCCAATACTTTGCTTTTAAAAGTACTGACCGCTAACCCTTGTCAGCCCCAGCCTGCAAAAACTCTAGGACCGACACCAGGCTATAAACGTCCATCGAGGCCCGGGTACACCGACTATTGAAGCACTTCCAGACCTTCAAATAGATTGCCCGGGTCTCTTTCTACTATCCAGGAGCGTGGCAACTACCCTGCCTGAGAGTCCCTTAGCTAGCGAGAGCTGTTCCTCAGAAACCATGCTGCCAAGTTCCATTTGTCTACCCTGGGACACAGGACCGGGCCCTGTGATAGCAAGTCCTTCTGAGGCAGCAATACCCAAGGCGGATGTGTTGCTAAGGCCACCAGCGTTGAAAACCACGCTCGTCGGGGCCAATATGGAACTATTAAAATCAGAGAAGTCCGCTCGGTCCTGAATTTCCTTAATACTGCCGCCAGCAAGGCAACTGGGAGGGAAGGCATAATACAGGGGAAAGTCCCACTGCTACGCCAGAGCATCCACTGCCCGTGCCCTTTCCCACCGATTTAGTGAGAAAAACACTGGGGCTTTGGTGTTTTGGCCCGATGCAAACAGGTCTATGGCTGGAGACCCCCACTCCCTTACGATGGCTTGGTAGACCTCCCCATTGAGAACCCAACCTGATTCTTTCAGCTGCCTCCTGCTGAGAAAATTGGCTACCTGATTTAACTCCCTCTTCAGGTGGATGGCAGATAAGGAGGCTAGATTTGACTCTGCCCAGTACAGTAGCACCGCTGTCAGGACCCATAGGGACCTGCTTCGAGTTCCTCCCTGCCTGTTCACATAGGCTACCACGGTCGAATTGTCCAAGAGAACGCGAATGTGTTGGCCCTGAATCAAATCTCGGAAGGAAAGAAGGGCCCACCAAACTGCCCTGAGTTCCTTCCAGTTTGAGGACTTCCTCCTCTCTTCCTGAGACCAAGAGCCCTGCGCCACGAACTCCCCCAGGTTCGCTTCCCACTCCTGGGCACTCGCGTCTGTTGTGATCTCCCTGACCACCGGGAAGTTCCAAAGTAACCCCTGGGTCAAATTGGCTGCTTTCCTCCACCACCAAAGGGACCTCTTCACCCTGGAGGGTACCCGCATCCAGGAGTCTAAAGATGTCTGCTGACAATCCCAGATATTGAAAATGAACAGCTGGAGGGGCCATAGGTGTAACCCTGCCCATTGTACCGCCGGAAAGGACGAAGTTAGAAGACCCAGAATTGACATGGCCATCCTCAAAGATAACCCCTGGCTCTCTAATAATCGCCTAATTCCTCCATCTAACTTCAGGAGGTTCTCTAGAGTCAAAAGTTTTCTGACAGGTGGAATCTAATATATATCAGATATACCGTCCTCTGGGCCGGAACCAAACTGGACTTGGCCAGGTTTATCAGCCAGCCCAGACCCTCCAAATGCTTCTTCACCACGGCTATGTCCTGCGCCAACTGCTCTTCCGACCTCGCGAACAACAGGAGGTTGTCTAGGTAGGCCACAATTGAAATCCCCTTCAACCAAAGTGGCACCAGAGCCTCGGACATAACCTTCGTGAAGATCCTCGGAGAGAAGGAAAGTCCAAAAGGCAAAGCCCGAAACTGCAGGTGACGCTTCCCCCCCCGGACTCTGTACTGCTAGCCTGAGAAATGTTTGGCAGGTTTTCACAATGGGAACGTGCAGATAAGCATCCTTTAGATCTATCGAGGCTAGAAACGAGTAAGGAGGAAGAAGGGACCTGACAGTGAAAATTGAATCCATCCGAAACCTCTTGTACTTGATAGCTTTGTTCAGGGGCTTCAGGTTTAGAATTAGCCTGTAAGCCCCCAAGGGCTTTCGGATGACAGACGTGAGTAAAAACCCCTGCCTACCTCCGCAGCGGGGACTTTTACCACAACGTTCTGCTCCTCTAACTCCTGTAGAGAAGCGAGCAAAGCTGATGCCTTTTGAGCACACCTTGGCAGGCTTGTTACCCACAACCTGCGTGGCGGGGTCCTGAGAACTCCAGGCGGTACCCGTTTAATACGAAGGGGCTGGAGATCTCTGATTCCCACTGTGGGAGGAAGACCCCCAATCTTCCTCCCACTTAGGGAATAAAGTCATTGCGGCTTTTGGGGCTGCTCAGGAGGATGGGAAATTGCTCCTCCTTTGCCCCTACCTCTCTGCCCCCAGGGCCTTTTTTGAACCTCTGGCCTAAGGACCTGCATCTTCTCTTGAGGACGAAACTTCCCCCCCCCCCTTGCAGCTTCCGCTTAAGGGGAAAGGATTTCTTCCTATCCGCCGTGCGATCCAGCACTGTCTCTAGCCCTGGGCCAAAAAGGAGATCCCCTGTGAACGGGATGCCACATAGTTTGACTTTAGAAGTATTGTCTCCCTGCCACGTTTTGAGCCAGAGGGCTCTACTGGCCGAATTAGTCAGGGCCGCAGACCTAGCTGACATTCTAACAGACTCCACAGAAGCATCCGCTATATAGCCTACCCCCTGCAGTAAGGTCTGAAAAGAAGCCAGGATCTTTTCCTTGGGAGAATCCACCACGATGTGTGCCTGAAACTGTGTAAGCCAATATTCCATATTTCCGGCCATTACTGTAGTGGCCATGGCAGGCTTTAAATTGGACAAAGTAGAGTCCCAGGACTTTTTGAGGAGGGAATCCGCCCTCCTGTCCATAATGTCCGGCAGGACCCCCATATCCTCAAAGGCCAAGTCCATTCTCCTAGCTATTTGGGAAAACGCGGCTTCTAACTTGGGGTTCTTATTCCACAAAGCCGACGGCTCCTTGTCAGATGGGAACCTACGTTTAAGGGATCTAGCAAAAAAAAGCTTCTTTTCAGGATCCTGCCATTCCTTTTTAATCATCTCAACCAACAGCTCATGGACAGGAAAAACCCTATGTTTCTGCTCTTCCATGCCCTGATACATTTGGTCATGTAACATTAGTGGCTTCTTATCCTCTTTAATGTCTAGGGTGGCATAAATCGCTCCCAGCAAGTCGTCAACCTCCTCCAGTGACAACTTATATCTAGAGGGACCTCTAGGTTCATCTGAGGGGAACTCCCCTTCTGAATCCTCCTCGGAATGGGAGCCCAGGGATGGCTCACCCTCAGCTGCCTCACACCCCTGGCCTCCCGTACCTTTACTAGTCGAAGGGAGTATCTCGGTGTGCTGGAGGGGACGGGGGGCTCGGTATGGGGCAAAGCCAAATTCTCATTCAGAGACTTAAAGGAATCGAAGGTTCTAGTCAGCTCTCTAACTGACTTAACCAGGTCCCCCTGTGAAGGAATCTCCTCCCTAACTAGTCCCTCAATACAGGGCCCACACAGCACTTTCTTCCAAGAATCCCTTTGGGTCACCTTGCATGAAGGGCACTTCCGCTTAGA